>NC_089824.1:31252273-32555606 GCF_035046505.1 Tiliqua scincoides
CAAGCACAGCAGCACTGATGGTTTCTTTGCACAAAGAACTGCACAGAAGGATCTTCATCACAATTATCCTAGGTAAGGTTGGGAAAGACATCTTTTGTAACCCAGTGTAGACAATGTTCAGCTAGGTCAGTGTTTCTCAACATTTATTCTCTGCCATGCCATTTCACATGGTCCACCTAATCAGAGTACCATAAAAAGTCATCATAAAAATGATGTCATTGCCAGTTACTTCTGGGTTGGGAGGCTAGGTGCAATGTGACAAACACCAGCGACAGGCTTAGGGTGGATGGGAGGGCTTCTTTGAGTGCAGAAAAGCATGCTTTGGAGCCTCCTACCACTGTTTCTTGTATCGCATACCTGGTCATGCTGCTGGGGTCCAGGGGTCTTGTGAGTACCAACAGACACCACCTCAAGAACCACTGGTGACCAGAACACTGGTTGAGAAACACTGAGCTAGGTGGACTGATGGTCAACATTGATTTAGGATTGCCAATTTGTCAAAATAACCTTGCCTGTCTATTTCTCAAATGGATGGGTGGAAGGTGTTATTCTCAAGCCATTTGGAGACAACTTTTATTCCTGAGTTGTACCCTGACTTCTGGTATCTCCCCATCCCCTCCACCCCATTTCTTAAGAGCTGGTAGTCTTGTGGTGGTACCAGTTCATAAAAGTCTTCTATTAAGTCTGGTTAAATGGATCCAGATTCTTCACAGCAGAATCCACCTCTCAGCTCTGCTATTACCATCTAAACTGGCTCTCTCAGCCTGTAGCAGGAGGTGCTCCTGTGATGTCAGTTCACTGGATCTCAGTTCCACTGCCAGAGCAAGTTAGGCCTGCAGTGATAGGAACTCATCATCCTCATAGCAATATTTCACCAGCCCCACCAGTCTTTCTGATTCGTTCTGAGACTTCCTTTGCACCGTTCCTGTCTCAATGGTTCATCAGTGATTGGCAGTGTCTACTTAGGGACAACTAAAGTGTGTTTACCATCTACATTCTATTCTTAGGGAGTAGAAAGTGATGAGTATTGATCTACGTCAACTTTGCTGTATCTTCTTGTTTTCCCTTTCCTTCCATTTGATGGAAAGTCTTTCATCTAGATTAGAAACGATTCTGCCAAAGACCCATCTGTGTTATTTTCTGCACATTGCCTAGTAAATAAGAGCAAGAAGAACGTCCAAAAATTCAGAAACACTCACCACATTATCTCTGTCTACTTTTTGTACTTTGCAAGCAAGGGCTGATAAAACAAACAAAGCAATGTGTAAGCTGATAGCTTCTGGGTCTCTGTAGTACCAGCTTCTCAATTACCAACATATATTTTTCTTCGTCTTTTTTTCTTTGCCTGCACCATCCAGCAATCTTTCCTTGCCTCTGGACATCCTGTCTCTTTCTAAAGTACATTTTTTGAAAAAGACTTGAAAAACCACTTGCTCAGGAATTGCATTCCCTGATTGATTTGCTTGTCTTTTATCAGCTTCTCATTGGTTTTGTCAGCACTTCCTTCCTTCTCTATTCTTTCTTTCCTTTTGGGCTGCTGCTGTAATATGTGTAGCGGTTTTAGCCACTTCGCAAATTATTTATTATTATCCTGATGGTTGCTCTTGTTGTTGCAGTGTTATTGATACTGCCACGGTGAAGAGTCTAGGCTTATCTCTACAATTATGTTTGCGGTATGCACACCTGTTTTTAGATGGACACATCTTCTTGGGTGTCTAGAGGATAAATGGGAATTCAAGGACCACTCATACAGTACTATACTTGCTGCAATCATTTTGTTCCCCTTAGTCACAGAGTACACACATACTTCCAGTTATTTATTCTCCATGCAACTCTAGATGCACACAGTTACCGAAACATGTGCATTATACACATGTGGAGAAGGCAGCAGTCAGACTGGATCATCAGAACCCTGTGTAATCACAGGATCACAGAAGTCGTTGCTGAAGAATTCCGTTCATTGCTATCTCATGGGACAGAATTATCCCAGTGAGGTTTTTTTTGTTTCTTTGCTTGAAAAGTGCCTCAGAGGAGCTATTCACTGGACAAATTCAGCCAGTATGTACTTGTAGAACAATTTCTTCTTCCACTCTTGGGATTGTCTGAACTTTATTCTTAGTCCGTTGTGGTAGCCAGATGTTAGCCACAGCAGGACTGCGGACTACCCTACATGCTCTTCAGGGAACAGCCTCTTCACTCCCACCTCTTCCTTGAAATGACAGATGGAAGAAAAGCACTTCAGGCAATTAGGCCCAGATTTCTCCCCCCCCCTTTTTTTTTTTGCAAGACTAGGCTTTCCTGTGAGGTTCCCATCAGCTTGTGGTTTGGGGCTATACCAGAAA
Organism: Tiliqua scincoides; assembly: GCF_035046505.1. Classification (NCBI taxonomy): domain Eukaryota; kingdom Metazoa; phylum Chordata; class Lepidosauria; order Squamata; family Scincidae; genus Tiliqua; species Tiliqua scincoides. The sequence goes on from NC_089824.1 coordinate 31,254,616, forward strand.
TATAGCCAGAGCAGCCTCTCTCAGGCTTTTCTAGCCAATGCACAAAAGTGCATGAAACAAACAGAAGAAAAGAAACAAGAACAAAAGAAAAGAAAACATTATCCAGACACGGCGGAGGCTTAAGGAAAGACTGAATTCAAAAGATGGCCAAAGGTTTGAGCTTATTTGCATTTGACTGGAATTGATGAGGTATCAAGTTATTACTGTCTTAGTAGAAGAGGCCAAATTTCAGAACTGGAAAGGAAGAAGAGGAGCTGGATCACATTGTTCACAAACGTACTGGAATAACACAGTCTAATCCACTTGTACTGCAAACAGCTGCTTACACTGGTCAAAAGATCTCTTAAAACAAAGATTTTTATCTTTGCTCTGAGAGAGCGAGGAGCCACAGGTTCACATACATTATTACCCCTCATCTCCCTCCCAGGTACAAATTAAAATGTGAGCAATGCAACATCAGGTTTATCTGAACTTGGGACCTCTCAGAATATATTCTTTCTTCTAAGCTTAAATATCTATAGAAAATGATCTTGAATCACAGAAAGGGGGAAATCTGTTTACTATTTTGGCTGATAAAGAATACGAAAGGGAAAACATATGTGCCATTTCAAATGTGGAAGAAGGAAAGAAAGAATGAAAGAGGTCCCTAAAATGATGTTTTTCTATTCCAGCAATCAAGAAAACATTAAGTGAAATTGGAATGAGGGGGGAATAAAACACCGTTGATGAATTATCTTCACCACTGTTTGTATAGGCTACAGGCTTTTGACAGAGTTAATTAAACCTGTTAGAAGTAATGGAACCATTTCTTCGGAGTGTATAATGTACAGCACGCAGCCTGTATATTATTTAAAAAGTCACAGCTTTAATAAACCAAATTAATGTTCTGACTTATATATCCAGTCAGTATATCATATGAAATGCACAGCCTATTAAGTCAATGAGTCACTCAGCTCTTAAACCACACAAACCCTTTATAAAAAAAAAAAAAAAGGTTAGATGCAAGCATGAGCCAACTTGGTATTATTCTGAATGTTGGTCATGACCTTTTGCTTTAAGCAGACATTGTCGCCTTTGATTGTTCGGCATAGATTGAATTTTGCCTGCACTGAGAACTTCCGGGCCATTGAAGGCCAATGTGGAATCACACAATGTCATGTCCTGTCTTTCAATATTTGCAGTAAATGGACTTCAGCTCTCCCCCTGACTTTGCACACACCCTTCATCCATCAGGAAAGTAAAAAAAAAAAAATCCTAAAAAAACTCTTCATCAGTACTAAAGAATAATCACTTGACCTCGGTTTGAATCCAAGATTCCCCAGAGGTTCAGAAGGACATCTTCCTTGTTTTCCAATTTTGAGTCTACGTCTACATTTATTTGTAGCTTCATCGGACTGATTAGAATTGATAGTTGGTGAAGGGACAAAGAGTGAACCAAAAAAGACCTGCCTTTACAAACACTCCTAACTACAATTGACAGGGAACTCTCTGGAAGTCCCATCACTTTGAAGTTTGTAGAAATAAACAATCTTCCTCTGGCAGGAAGATGGACCTTATGATTCATTCAATTGTCTCCATCACTAATTCTACCAGTTCTTCGGTCAAGTAAACATTTTTAAAGAATTTTCTACTGGTGTCAGAAAATGAAGAGGAACAAAATGTCTTATGTCATGAGAAACCAGTTGAAGTGTTGGAGGTTAAGTTCATTCCTTGACTCTGGTCAGTGTTGCAGAGCACCCAAGCCATTACAAAACAGCCAACACCAAGCTTTATACCAGGCTTTTTGTGTTAGACAAACAGCACTCTGAGAAGAAAAATGGGGTATAGTATGATCTCGGGATGCCTGAAGGGTGCAATGGTGTCGTCACAGCTGCATCCTGTGGCCAGCCAGAGAACATGTGGGGACAGAGAGATAAGGAAACATTGTTTTTACTTACCTGACTCCACCCATGCACTGGCCCCTATGGCTCTGCTGAGAGTTGCACCAGCTCTTTAACTGGTACGAATTGAGCAGAGCCAAGGGGCATATCAAGGCCATAATACAGGTCGCTTCCACTAATGGGCTGGCGCTTAGGCTGACAAAACTCACATTCCAATGGCAGGCAACCTAGTTAGAATTGGTATTTGCTGGTCTATATAAGCATCAGTTCTTGGGTGTCTGTTGCCTTCTAAGAATCCACACTATACTAAGATCAGCTTCAAAATCAAATCACTAGATTAAAACATTTCAATGTTCTTTTAAGACTTGCTCTGCCATTGTATCAGCATGCTGTGCATGTGATCAGCTCTGTGGATTGTAAGAGCTTTGCAAATTGTAATAATTCACAGGGTAACACTATATTTTTTAAGTGATCCTACACAAAATTTATCCCATTTTCTATAGAATTTGTGTCTTACGAAACTGTGAAGTGTTTGATCCTTCATTTTACTCTTAGGGCCCAATCCAATGCTTGCCGCCCAACATTATCTTGAGGTCTCCACTCCATGCTGTAAAGCAGTCCCAAAAGGTTCTCCAACAGTGTGCTACTCAGCTCACCTGCATCTTCCCACCTGCTCCAACGCTTCTCCTGCCACTTGGTGGAGCAGATAGGTCAGTGAGAGAGGCAGGAAGGGTGGGAGAGGGTGGAACAGGGTGGGGAGGGGGTGAAACAGGGCAGGGAACCAGACAACGGTGCACAGGTATGGCAGATTGAGTTCAGGAGGGAATGGGATCACCTTTGCTGCCGCCTGTAACCTATCCCCCTTTCTGAACCCAATTCCATGGCATGGGCTCATACAAACCTGTTTGAGCTACATAGCTAGTGCAGGTCTGAGTAGACTCCACCATGCCGTGGAAGTTGCCCTCAAGGTTACACATTTGTTTATTTAAAAGAAGATTTGCTAAAGGGTTGATGACAAAAATCAGGGGTGCCCAAACCCTGGCCCTGGGGCCACTTGCAGCCCCCAAGGCCTCTCTATGCGGCCCTCAGGGATACCCTAGTCTCCAATGAGCCTCTGGCCCTCCAGAGACTTGTTGGAGCCCACACTGACCCAACACAACTGCTCTCAGCGTGAAGGCAACTGTTTGGCCTCTCGAGTGAGCTATGGGGTGAGGGCTCCCTCCACTGCTTGTTATTTCACATCTGTGATGCAGTAGCAGCAGCAAAGGAAAGGCCAGCCTTGCTTTGTGCAAGGCCTTTTATAGGCCTTCAGCTATTGCAAGACCTTCATTCATTCATATAAGTTCATCTTTAATATATTCATTTATGTAAATTTATTCAAATTTGAAATGTAAATTAATTTGGCCCCCGACAAGGCGTCAGAGAGATGATGTGGCCCTCCTGCCAAAAACTTTGGACACCCCTGACAAAAATCAATGCGGAAAATGTCATCACCTGTGGCTTATACAACTTTTGACCCATCAAATCACCTGTAAACCACTAGCCCTGACTATGAACTCCCAGATTTCCCAGTTTTTGTAATCCCAGGCAGGCAATCAAATCTGAGGTTTATGATGGATTGTGTTTATAGTGTATGTCACTGTTGCTTGAAGGCAGTCATTCGAGAGTCTTCAGTCACATGGTTAGAGAATTTGGTGCAGCCTCAGCCTACTTAGAGCCTGTTGCGAATGTAAGCATCTTGTTACTGCAGTCTAGTTGTTTTGATGGTCATTTTGTCTCCACTGCTTCTTCCTGAACTAGAGGAATACTATACTACAATGTTTGATTTGGGGCGCAATCCTATCCTGCGCTGGAACAGGCAAACCAAGAAGCTTGCGCTGTATCCAGCACAGGATAAGGGCCATAAGTGGCTCAGCCAGCAGCAAGGGGAAACATTTCCCCTTACCTCCAGGTAAGGGCCACTGGCCCCTATGGGTCTCTTTGGACTTGCGCCATCTCTTGAGGTGGCGCAAGTCCAAGGAGAGCAGAGTGGCTTGGAGCTGCTCCATTTTCCCAGGGAACAGGGGTTGGAATCTGGCATAACTGCCCCGCCTTCTGCTCCCCGCCCACCCGCCCGTCTCCTTGGCTGCCCACTGCCTGCCCTCCCCCTGCTCAGGAATGCCTCCCTCCCGCCTCTTCCTCACCCCCCACCTATCTCAGAGCCTGGCATTGGTGCAGCCATGCTGACGCAAGGCGCTCAGAGGAAGTCGGCGCTCAGAAGAAGCCAGCGCAGAGATTTCTGTCAGCTTCCACAGGCCAGCGCTCCTCTGAGCACTGGCCCGGCTTCCTCCCAAGGTGGCGCAAACGTGTCAGTCAAGGGCTAGATTGCGCCCTTGGTTGAGCAAGGTTATCTTCACTGATACATCAAAATATCGTACTATAGTTTTGGGTCTTCTGCATCAGGGTCCACAGGGTGACTGGTGAGAAATTATCATCCAAATATAGACCATAGCTGACGTAACCACAAAGCAGGTGCTACAATTTTATGCTGTTACAAAACTAAGAATAATAGATAAAGAAAGGCGTGCTTGTTCTGAGCATTGCTTTTGACTGCATGTCTCTGGGATCACAGGGACAACAAGCGTAGCATTCCCACATCCCCACTTTTAGGAGCACTTTTACTAGTTTGGGCCCAACAGATCCCAAGACCTTTCTACTGGCATTTACACTGAACAATAACCATACGGGTAGGACAGTGAAACTGGTACAGAACCATTGACCTCATTCTAGTTTGAGAGCACTTGATGGATGATGCAGCTCAGGCTTGCTTGAGAAAATGTTATTACGTTTTCTTTCACCTCTTTTGAGATGGAGGAAAGGGTAATTGTTGTCAACAGACAAAGACATTTAGGAGTTCTTTCTTGCCAAACCCAAAACAGAAATTTAACTTTTGCCTCCGCTGTAGCACCAATTTCCATTTGACTTGTCTTTCAACCATGATTACGATACGAGCTCCATTATGGAATCACTGTAAATCAAGTAAACATTTTCAGGGCTAACATGCAAAAAAGATCAAGGGGGCCCACGATATGTCTGCAATGTCCAGAGCCCAAATTGCAACAAGTCACTTTACACATCAAGAACAAATGAGCGTCTTGGCCAGATGTCCTGCTGAATTCCACAGTCATTTGCCACCATCAAGCATCTTTACTACTTCAACCTTTGTTCTAACCAGCTTGTCAACAACCAAGGTGCTCATCCAGGATTGCCCTGCAGTTTCCTCTTACTGGAAGGATATCCCATGCAGGCAATATCTTGGATTCACTACAGAGAGGTATATAACAAAAACAATAAATGCAGGTGTCCCCCTGTATCCGCAGGTCTCATATCTGTAGTTTCACTTATCTGTGGTTCTCACATCTCCCACATTATACTCAGGGCTGGCCTCAGGACCAGCAGGGCCCAAGGCAGAATGCTTGCACAGGGCTCCCCATTCACCAGGCAGCTGCGGCAACTGCAGCTACAGTGAGCCAGATACTTTTGGTACTGCGTGCAAATCATGATGACTTTTCATCACCAACTACTATCTGGGGCCAAACAATCCCAGGGGAGGGCAAGCAAGCCCACACTCTGCTCACCACACTGCCCTCCAAGCTGCCAGATGTTGGTTGCAGCAGTGGGAGATTTGCCTACCACCCCAGCACAGGGCCCTCCAGAGAGCAGGGCCCAGTGTCACAACATAGGCCACATTTTCCTAAGGCTGGACCTGATCACACTCATGATTCACCTCTCTTTTTTGCAAATGCTTTACCAAATATTCTTTTTTGGAGGCGGATTTGAGTAGGGTTCACTGCTGTCTGGTATCTGTGGTAGCAACAGGAATCAATCCCTTGTGGGTATGGGGGAGGGTTCTATAAATAGTCTTATGCCTAGTTGTATTGTCCACCTCAAAAAGCTATGGTGATATTCAGTGCCCATAATAGAATGGCTGTTGCCAGATATATGTAACTCTGTATAAACTCTATAAACTGACCAGGTGCCATCATGGGGCTCTATCAGTCCAAATACAAATACTCATGTAAAGCTGCCAAGTTTGGGAAGGGGTTTAGGATATGACAGAGGCCTCCTGTGCCCTCCCAGGCCTGTCCCATCCCTGTTCCACCTCCCCTGCCCTGTTACACTCCCTCCCTGCCTCCCACTTCATCCTCCCCCAGCCTCTGCACCTCTCTGTGAAGTACTCACCTCTACTAGCAGCTGAAGGTTTGGATGCAATGCCGGCAGGCAGGTGCGGGCTTTTCCACCAGTTCTGTTTCCACTAGCGTAGTCACAAAAGTGCTTTACAGCCTGTTTGCGACACTCTAGGCTGGTGCAGCAACCCCTGCCGTGGCACAAATAGGATTGTGCTGTGAGTGTCTTTACTGGTGGAGATGAAAAATGAATAAATTAGAGAGCACCCAAAACAGCATATGGCAGAAAGAAAGAAAGAAAGAAAGAAAGAAAGAAAGAAAGAAAGAAAGAAAGAAAGAAAGAAAGAAAGAAAGAAAAAGTTTAATTGCAACATGGCAGAATGAGATGGAACAGGATGCACCTATAGAAATTCTGTCTTCCAAGGTGATTTTACACTGCTAGAAATGGGTTCCCTAGGTGAATCTAGTCTTGGTAAGCAGATAAGTGGGTGGTATTTGTTTTGAACAGCACTGTTTGCAAAGCCAAACCTTTAAGAACATATAGTAATACAGCTGGTGAAAACTCGAATGGCACCAACTCGTCTTGCAGAGACAATTGCCTGCAGAATGGACCCTCTCACCCTTTTCCCCTCTGGCCATCACAAGTAAACTACAGTATTGCCATGCAAAATGTCAGCAGCAAAATGATTGTCTCCTCCAGAGGAAAAAGAAGCTGGTGATCTGTCCTACATTTTTCTTGACAATAAAAAGGAGTTTTCTTGAACAGTTGATCCAGGTTGCAAAAGAGCATATAAGGATGGACTTGGCATGAGGCCTTGACAGAGATGGATCGTGACTCCTCCAGGCTGCAGAGGGCCTATTAATTAAATGGCAAAGCATTTTCCCATGAAAGCTAGTAAAAACACAGCAGTCACTTCCAAAGCAACAGAGAAATAAACACCCTGGTCGCTGCCGTGCTTTTAGCAAGCACATGTGAAAGTACTTATCAAGAGGAAATGAAAATGTATCATTTGATGCCGTTCTCTATGCCTCATCGATGTCTTTGCTGGCAATTGGATGTCTGAAAACACACACAGTCACAAAAAAGGTTATGGCAATGGCAACATAGACCTGACAACACAGGCAGAACATCTGCGCCGCATGTGTTTAAACGGCACTCTTGGAGGGAAAGGAGAACGCCAAGAAAGTTTGCGTCATAAATCTTGGTGAGAAAATCACTGTCCCACTGTGGACAATACTACTGTCTTCATTTGATCGCACACATAGATGGGAGATTACTGTGGGAGACCTTTGGCTCAAGTAACCTTTGCCCTGTACATTGTAAGTTTTTTTTTTCCAGTCCCACACAAACAATAGTTAACAATTACACTAAAACATTGTTCAGCACATCGCCTGTCTTTTCACACTTTGCTGAGGTTCAGTGCGTACTGAATTATGTCTTTCTAGCACATCCTTAATAAAAAAAAACCTTAACATTTTCTTGGCTTTCTAAAACAGGGTAGAACAGACCCTTGCAAAGTAAATAAATACAGCGTATAATAAATGGTAGCGTCTTCTTCATAATGTGTGTGCTGAGGACATGGCGGCTCAGGAAGTAAATAGCATGAGATGTTGCAAGCGAGTCTCTATCTTCATCTGTGAAACCTTGGAGACTATATTATTGCAAAATACGCCACCTCTAATTTGTTGTATTCACCTATGGTCTGTTTTCTTACACCTAATTCACATCCTACCAGAACACTGGGATCGCTGTTTTCTTGTACTGGATCCCACACTGCTCTGATAACCGTTGGATCACATGGGGTCTCTAGAATCACATGGATACTACTCAGATCAACCCAAGTGGTTCAGATTTGGGAGTGAGGAACTGTGGCATGTTCCTAGCAACCACATGCCATTCATTCACCCAAAAACAATCAGAAACCTAAGAGAGGCAGTCATATGAAACTGACGTCTACATTGCTTTGGTAACATATGCATTAGGCCAGTGGTTCTCAAACTTTTTCACACCAGGACCCATTTTGAAAATGACACTCTATTGGCACTCACCTTGCTTTACAAGGCTTTAAAAAGTGATCCAGAATCTATCTATCTAATTGCGAAAAGACCTTGATCCTTTAATTGTAATGAGGCAGTCCTGATGAACAGCCTCAAGGCTTGAGGGGCTCAGTTATGTGACCCAGTCTTCACCTGCCCCCATTACCTGGCACTGACAAACATGAAAAAAAAACACCAGAAAAAAAGATGCTCAGACATCTATCTCCCTATATTTACACAAGCTTGCAAACTGCAGAAGCTCAGCTCTTTGCAGGGCAGTTGGCAGCTATCTGATTTTTGAATAGCCTCAGAGTGTGAGGCAATTATGTAGTTATCTGATCTTTCCATCACCCATGTTTTCATTAAGGGCTCTGCAGGACCCACAAGGTCCTGACCCACCAAGTGGGTCTTAACGCACAGTTTGAGAAATGCTGAATTAGGCCATCAGCCTTTTAAAATGCTGGACAAACCCATAAACTTATAAAGATTAAAGACGGAGTAGATCTGGACCGGTTCCATATCAACCTACCAGATTGGGCAGCACCACTTTTTCAAAACTATTTTGGAGGCAAAGCAGCTCCGAATAGACTTCCCATCATTTTTGTTTCTTGAAACTTGCCGGCATGTTCACCTGGCCTTGTTTGAACCTACTTTGACAACATGCACCTAAATACCCATCACGAAAAGGAAAGCACAGGTGCTCTGATCTAGCTCTGGTTGTTTTTGAAAGAAAAAAAAATTGTAATATTTATCACTTAGAAACAAACTGGCTGCAAGAAGACTCAGAGTACTGGCAATGGGCCACAAAAGCAAAGAGGAAAACAAAGACCTTGGGAAAAGAAAACAAATGATGGGGAAATTCTTAGAAATAAATATGCATGCTGTAAGGAACCATTTAGTGGTCCTTAGAAGCACTTTAGATGTCTCATCTTTCTGGGAAACTAGAAAGTAGGCTAGAGGAAAGTAGCTTGTTGTTTAGCTGATCTGCAAAAAGCCCATCTCCTGGAAGTGATGAGAATTTTTTTTTTCACACCGAGCAGAAAGAAACCACCACAAAGATGAAAAGAATATTATTGTCTGCCGAAGGAACCTAACCGAGTTCCAGTAACTTACTTATATAGATGTGGGTTGTTTTTTTTAATACAGTGCAAATACATTTATTATAACCGATGCACTTTATTTTAGAAATAAACTGCTATTGATACAGCAGACTGTAGAATCTGATAGAAAAGTTCTAGTACTAGTAGAGTAATGCAGCAATCCTAGGCATGTCTGCTGAAAAGTAAGTCCCACTGTATTTGATGGGGCTTGCTCTTAGGAAAGTGTGCACAGGATTTCAGCATAAGAAAGCTTACTTCCTTGTGGTTTACCTGTGCCAAATCACCTGTGCCACTCCCGGACAGACCGTCAGCATATTCCACGGGCCACCATCCCAGTGGCCGCCATTCTGTGGAATTCTATCCCCAGTGTAAGGCCCTATAGGCCTCAGGCTATCAGCGGTGCTCTGCAGATCTTGCCAACAGCTGTTGCCAGCTGGTGGTGGGGGCAGATTGAGATATACAGCGTGGTAGTTTGGGTGAGGTTCGGGGATAGGACAGGGAGGATCTTGGTGGCACTCACACACACTGGATCATAAACCCTTCATCCCAGCCTTTATAATTGGAGAAAGGTGTGACTTCCAAACAAATAGCCAAATCAGGAAGTAGCCATTAACGGTTGAATTGTTACAGACACAATGCACATATTTTGAAACACATATGGAAGACACTACCGGCTAGGACAGGGGTCAGCAACCTTAAACATTCAAAGAGCCATTTGGACCTGTTTTCTGGAGAAAAGAAAACCTCGGGAGCCACAAAACCCTTTTGACATCTAAAATGTAGATAACACTGCATATATAGTTTTTTTATTTTATTTTTATGCTATGTATAAAAAAACTATAATGTGTTGCATTTTTGAAATGAATGAACTGCTACAGAGAAAACAATATGTAACATATTTTAATGTTACAAGATCACCATAATCTTAAATTTAGAATTACATACAAAAAACGAAAGAGCTAAAATAAAATACATTTAAATTTAATACTAATTTATTTTCCCAGGGCCAGCCCTAGCCAATTTGGTGCTATAGGCAAGACTTGGGCTGGTGCCCTCCCTAGCAGAAAATCCTGACCAACAGTAAATAGTCATCTTTGTGTCTTTTCCACAGTAATCTAATGTGAAAAATGACTAGTATTTTTCAATACAATAAAGAGATTTATAGTTATTACTCCCCCTTGTATGTCCCAATTTATAATGTACTCCCCTCTTGTATATGCAACTTTTATAATGCGCTCCCCTCTTACAGGTCCCATTTTTATAATGTAGCCCCTTCTTGTAGCTCCCTTGTAGGTGCTGGGGCACCTTCCTTATGAGGAAAGGCTATGGCGTTTGGGCCTCTTCAGCCTAAAAAAGAGGCGCCTGAGGGGGGACATGATTGAAACATACAAAATTATGCAGGGGATGGACAGAGTGGATAGGGAGATGCTCTTTACACTCTCACATAACACCAAAACCAGGGGACATCCTCTACCTGTCTCCTCAGAAGTCAGTCCCAGAAGAGTGAATGGGGCTTCCTCCCAGGGAAGTGTGGACAGGCTCCTCTGCCTGTCTCCTCAGAAGTCAGCCCCAGTAGAGGGACCGGGGCTTCCTCCCAGGGAAGTGTGGACAGGCTCCTCTGCCTGTCTCCTCAGAAGTCAGCCCCAGTAGAGTGAACGGGGCTTCCTCCCAGGGAAGTGTGGACAGGCTCCTCTGCCTGTCTACTCAGAAGTCAGCCCCAGTAGAGTGAACGGGGCTTCCTCCCAGGGAAGTGTGGACAGGCTCCTCTGCCTGTCTCCTCAGAAGTCAGCCCCAGTAGAGGGACCGGGGCTTCCTCCCAGGGAAGTGTGGACAGGAATGCAGCTCACCTTGCTTCTTCCTGCCCATTGCCTCAGCAGCGCTGCGTCTCCCGTGCTTCTCCGACCAGCCTCGCCTCTTCCGTTCAGTCCCCTGCCCGCTGCAGGGCGAAGGAAGAGCGCAGGGAAGAGATGCCCGCTGTCCCCCTCGCACCTGCTCGCAGTGGGGCGGGGAGAGCAGGTCCAGGAGAGCGCAGCTGCCCCTGCCTGCCTGCCGAGGAAGGAGCTGCTGTGCGCGGGGGGGGGGAGGCACTTTGCAGGGAAGGAGCTGCAGCTTTGCAGGGAGGAGTGGCGCCCCGCATTCACCAGCAGCCACCCGCAGCACATCGCTGGCTGGGCGGAGGCCAAGGGGAAGGGTGCCCCACTTCCAGCCCCCACTGGGGAGCTGCATCAGAGGACTGAAAGAGCCGCATGCGGCTCTTAAAACACAGGTTGCCGACCCCAGGGCTAGGAGAAAGTTATGTGTACTTAAAGCTCCATTGGTTTTAATGGCTCTTAAGTGCACTTAACAGTGTTCAGGATTGTGGCCAGAGGTAATAATAACAGCTGCCAATTTCAGAAGCTGTGGATATCAGAGAGGTATCTCACTCCCTTGTCTTGCTTTTCTCCCTTGAACCAGCCAAGACTATTGTCTAGCACTCAAACAACAACAACAACAAAAGAATTGTTTTTAAACCCTTTTCTGTCTTTTCTCCACGTTTGAAGCAAGAGACCACCGCATCTTGGCAACCCAATCCCACAGCTCCTGTGACAACACAAGCCTCATCCCTGCAAATACAGATAGGTAAACCTGACCTTTTGCAACTCTTATTGGCTCACTAATCACCTTACCCCACCCTCCTTTGGGGGGTGTGTGTATATTCCAGGATTCCTTGTCCTATCTTTCAAGGTTTAAGGGCAGGGGTTCCCAAAGTCTGCATTGCAATGCCTTAGGGCGTCATGGCACACTCATAGGGTCACCAGGGTGCTTATAGGGGCAATGCCTTAGGGTGTAATGGATGCCCCCTACCTGTTCCCCTGGGTGCTGCCATCCCAGATCTCACAAAATACGAGATTTGGGTGACACCATTTTGAACCTCATGAAATTTTGTGAGATTCAAGGTGGCAGTACCCTGCTCAGGACCAGTACCCTGCTTATCCCTTCCCCTGGGAGCTGGGGATAAGAATAGGCCCTCAGTTTAGCTGTACTTGTCGTAAGAGGTGACTAAACAGCCACCGGGTAGAAGGGACTTGTCAGCCTGGGAAGGCAGCTCATCTGAGAGAAGGAAAACTCTGATCCCAAAACTCCACTGCCTTGTGGCTACAGCCAGTTATGGAAAAGGCTTCAGGAGTCAACTTCGAGGCAAAATCCGGAGCCGGAGTCCCTGAGGCAGTTCATGGCTGAACACAGTCATGTTCTGGCAACTCCTGCGACGCCACTGGAACCAACCGTATTGGCCTCTGCCTTTCCATTGGACCATTTCAGCGACGTGGAGAGGGGGGATTTGCTCCATGGGTAACAGCCTATCCTCCATACCTACTTTACCCAGGCTTCGCGCACTGGAGAGGACACTCTGTTCCAGAACCACCATTCAGAGCGTGACACCATAGTCTTCCGAGACTGAAGGATGCCAACAAGTACCCTGCTCAGCCAAGAAGTTGTGGGGGCATCGTGACCCAGGTAAGTTTGAGAACCACTGGTTAAAGGGGAAGCCTAGAAAATAGCCCCTGGTCTCTGCTGAAGTAGACTGCTGAAACCATCCCTGCAGCTGCTTGAGCAACTGGGTTTCTCAGTACTGTGAACTCCTTTCAAGCACCTGCAGTGCCGGCTGAGAAGAACCACATGGTGGGAGAGGCAAGTGTCCCCCGCTGCAAGAAAGTGAAGTGTTTTCATGACTACCGGAGGGGCTCTTTCCTTGCTTTTAACCCTGGTTCAGGCCAAAGAGAACACAGACTAAACCACGGTCTCGCACTATGAATGGAACTTTGGTGATTCCGAGCTGCTTTTCTTTACCCCTCCTGCTACCACATTCTTAGTTCTTTAGCCCCACCCCTTGGATAATCGCCCTGATTTCTCTAAAATGCTAGTGCTTTGCTCCCCCAACTTCCATCAACCATTATGCACCATTATATGCTCCTGTCTCTCTCTGTTTTCTTTTTCTCCTGCCTAGAAACCACTGGCGCTCAGAGCCTAGCTGTGTGAGTGACTGTTTGTGCACCTTGTATCACATTATGTTTTTGTCTCCCATTCCCACTGCACCTGGGTCCTGCACATGTTTCCCCAGTATGCACATGCTACACATGACTTAGAGCACTCCAAGTAACAGAATATGGGGCAGAAATGAAAAGCAGCATCACATCTAGTCTCCTCGGGCACTGGTAAGCTTAGGTTAGGCATGAAAATATCTCCTGATGGAAAAACACAATGAATGGATTTTACATACTTTTGAAAGAGTTTATATCTTGTTTTAGAATCCATTATCCAGCTTTCAGTGTACTCAGTTTTTTTTAATCCATAATAAAACATGTAACTCCTGTTCATTGGACACAAATTTGCAATAGTTCCTTGGAGACCCAGTGACTCCAAACAAATTCCTAGTTTCTAGATTTCTATCAAGCTGCTAGATTTCACTGAGCTAGGAAGCTGCAGGTTTTGTCAATGTAAACACACGTCAGCAACAGCCGAGTCTTACTATATTACATAAAATTACAGGCTAATATTACATTCTATTCCATGAATGGGGCCAGAGATACAGTCAAGTGACCTCGGCAACGACTTGGATTGTCAGTCTCAAGGGATCTTGGGCATTTCGTTTTTCTTAACATTCTTTAAGAATCATTGAAACAAAGGTATTATAGATCCATACATGCAAAATTATTATCTTATGTGACAGGGATAGATCATGCATATAGATTGTGCACAAAAGTTGTGGAAAAGGATGCAGATATAATAAAATTAAGATATTCAATAGTGTCAAATGCAAGAGATGCTGAAGACTCTTCTAGGCTGGGGCAGTATTTAGTCCAGGGCTGAACCTGTCCGTAAATGACAATCTTTTTCTGTGCTTCAGTGACTAAGGGCCCAATCCTTTCAGCTTTTCAGCACCGGTGCAACCACAATACAGCCCCGAGTTAAGGGAACAAATGTTCCCATACTTTGAGGACATCTCTGAGTCTGCCTCTCCATTGGCACAATTGCACCAGCACTGGAAAACTGGATAGGATTGGGCCCTGAATTATCAACATCTACCAAAAACCCTTTAAAACAAGACCTTTTGGGTGATCAAGAGCATTCTATAAGCACAACAATCCACAAGCCTCAAATGACACATTCTGTCCTCTTTTCCATTTCTTTCTCATTCATGTCAAGGTATTTGCATTTAATTAAAAGCGCCCATCCATTAAGTTTCCTCCTTGTTCTCTGAGTCATTCCATGATGTTACAATCCCATGTAGCCATCAATTCTTCTATGCTGATGGAATCAGAAAAAGCAGGAATGAAAAAGTTGCTGGAAAGAGTGATGTTGAGCTGGAAAATGACCGGAAATGAAAGAATTAAGTGGTCTTATTCAGTGTGTCCTTCTTCACCCTGACTCACAGCCAGGGATGGCCCAAGACCTCCAGACACCTGAGGCAGCATACCAAATGCTGCCCCCCTTCTGCAATGTTGTGCCACCCTCTGTTCTTCCCATTCGCCACTGTTCCAGTTTAGCACTCCACTCTCTTCCTCATTTCCTTTGCTCTCTGTTTCCCTCTTCCTTTTCTGATCCTTGAAGTAGAAGGCGAAGGAGCAATAGAATGAGAAGAAGAGCAGTAGGACAGAGGTGGACAGAGATGGATGCTGCCCCACCAATTTTCTGCCAGAGGCAACTGCTTCAATTGGCCTCATGGATGGGTCAGCTATGCTTACAGGCAGTTCAGGATAATCTGGGCTTTTAAAAGAAACCATGGAGAAAAAAACAACCTTACAGGCTTGTAGTAAACACCTTTGCACTAGTGCCCACTTTATTTGATGATGTGATGTGATAATCTTGCCTTTAATGAAGTCAATGGGGATTTGCACATTGACGGTAGTAGAGTCACTAGTCTATTCCAATGGGCACTGTACTTCTAAAGCCAAGGGTAGTATCTTGGCATTGACCCTTTTGGAGCTACAGATTTAAGATTTAGTACTGGCATAACTCTTAATATTTTAGAGTGTTCAGAGTAGTGGTATAGCTAGAGGGGATGCAAAGCACTACGTTTTGCAGGGAACCTCACCATGGCATCCAAGCAGCCCCTCCCCTTTGGAGCTATTTTGAAGGGAGGAGTCGCTTGCACACCACGGTGATGCTTACACTGCAGTGGGCTCCCTGAAAACTTAGTGCTTTGCACTCCCTCTAGCTATGCCACTGATTCAGAGTACATCAGATAATTATCTCAGTAAGGTTGCAATCCAATGTATACTTTCTGGGAGTAAGCTCCACTGAACACAATGGGACTTACTTAAAAGTGGATATGCCTTGGATTGTACTGTAAAGCTTACAACAACCTGTAAAGCTAGTCTGGATTATTATTCCCATCTAGGCAGAACTCAAGTTGAGCACTGCTGGATTTTCTACTACCCTATGATTTCATGTCTGAGGCAAGGTTGGAAGCAGGGATCTGCTGAGTCACAGCTCCACATTTGGCAGTCCATTTAGCACACTGGATCCAAAAGCATGGGTGTTTCTTCTAAATAGTCTTCACGGAGATGGAAAGCATTGTTCTCCATCCAAAGGCTACACTGAGAAGAGAGATATACATGAACTTGAGAGAAAGTCCATGAAGCATTTGCAACTCTTTAAAAAAACAGGAAAGAAAAGGAGACTAGAAGTTTGCAAAACTGGATGATGTGGAAAAAATGAGGACTTAATTTTTTTTTTTTTGCTCCATCTCCTAATACTACA
Source organism: Tiliqua scincoides (assembly GCF_035046505.1). NCBI lineage: Eukaryota > Metazoa > Chordata > Lepidosauria > Squamata > Scincidae > Tiliqua > Tiliqua scincoides. The sequence goes on from NC_089824.1 coordinate 31,270,540, forward strand.
ACTTGGGATCATCCCATGAAATGGACGGGACAGACAAAAGCCACCCTTCTTCACACAACACATAACTAATGGATGTCACCAACATGAGATGTGATGGTGGCCATTAGCTCAAATGGCTTTAAAAAAGGATCAAACACATTCATGGAGAGCAGGTCTATCAATTATTCCAGAAGGCTATGTGGAATCAAATACTGTACCAGTTGCTGGGGGAGCATCAGTTGGAAGAGAAGACTAATACCTTCATGCTCAGCTTGTGAGCTTTCTGGTTGCCTGCTCTGAAGCAGGATTGATCTACTACGACTACTAGTAGAAAAATTTATATTCTGCCTTTTCCATGCCAAAACAAATGCCCGAGGCAGCTCACAAAGTTACACAATAAAGTAGAAAATGCATAATAACAATAAATAATTAAAACAGAGAGAGGGGGGTGGAGGTTGTTCAGAAAGAAGCGTTGAACCACAGTACTATTACAGAGGCACCAGCCCATCACCCAAATGCCAGACGAAACAGTTATGTTTTGGGCCCTTGCCAAAATGTCATGAGGAAGGGGGTAGTTCTTCATTCCCTCGGAAGGGAATTCCATAGGTGTGGCACCAAGGCTGTCCCCCAAACCACCACCCCTCTTGCTTGGGATACAGGTGGCACTTAAAGTAGAGCCCCTTCAGATGGCCTAAGAGGATGGGCTGGAATTTATGGGAGAAGGCGGTCCCTCAGATAACCGTCAAGGGTTTTAAAGGTCAGTACCAAAACCTTGAATGGGGACTGAAAACGAATAGGATACTGGACTAGATAGAACTTGGGTATGATCCATCAGAGCCCTTTAAGATCTGACTCACCAAAGTCAACATAGTGGAAATGGTGGAAATGACATAGTGCAGCGGTTCTCAAACTCTCTGGGAGTTTGAGAGCCACTAAGTACTTGCATGGGCTAAAGCGGAAGTGGAGCGCGATCGCTCCATGTTTACTTTCACTGCTGCAGGGTGCCCTGCTGCAGGTCACGCCGGACTCCCCGCAGCCTAGGGAGGCTGCAGGAGGCTTGGGTAAGTGCACCCAAGTGCACCCCCTGGGTGGTGCAATCCTGGGGATCGCGCCACTACCTCCTCCCTGCCTCCAGGCTGCCCCCGCCCCTTAAGGGGGCAGAGGTCAGGGCTCACAGGCTGGGGCGTCGCGACACCCCGGTTTGAAAAGCCCTGACATAGTGGAAATGGAAAAGGTGCAAAAGAGAGCGTCTAAAATGATTACTGGGCTGAAGAAAAGCTACAGCATTTGGGCCTCTTCAGCCTGAGGGGTGGACATGATTGAGACATACAAAATTATGCACAGGAAGGATACAGTGGATAGAGAGATGCTCTTTTCCCTCTCATACAACACCAGAACCAGGGGAGATCTACTAAAATTGAGTGTTGGGAGAGTTAGGACAGAAGAAAGAAAATATTTCTTTACTCAGCATGCAGTTGGTCTGTGGAACTCCTTGCCACAGGATGTGGTGATGGCACTGGGCCTAGACACCTTTAAAAGGGGATTGCACAAATTTCTGGAGGAAAATCTATCATGGGTTACAAGCCATGATGTGTATGTATGTGCAACCTCCTGTTTTTAGAAATGGGTTATGTCAGAATGCTGGGTGCAAGGGAGGGCACCAGGATGCAGGTCTCTTGTTGTCTTGTGTGCTCCGTGGGGCATTTGGTGGGCCACTGTGAGATACAGGAAGCTGGACTAGATGGGCCTATGGCCTGATCCAGTGGGGCTGTTCTTAAAGCCAACATCTTAGCAAAATATAGCTCAGGAAAAACATTGGGGTCCAACTAAAGGCATTTAGTTGGCATTTGCAATGCTCTCATAGTTTATATATGTTTGGAATCACCTCCCTATCCCAGTTGCCAATGAATATTGTGACATGAGCATTTTTAAAGAAGGCCAAGATTGGTAAACAAGGTTTTTTGAATGAGTCTAAAGGAGAGCATGAGATTTCTTAATAGAAACTACTGACCTGGCAACAAAAAAACTATTTTTGAAGAGGCTGCCTGAATTGTCTGCCAGTCCATGCCGTTGGGGTTGTTTAAAAGAAGAAATTGAAACAGAGAAATTCAATTCTGTTAGGGGGGGAAGTCCTCAAGGTAAAAAGGCATTGCTTTTTTTTAATGTCAAAAACAAGCTTGTTAGACTGAGGCATGACCAGCGACGGTTTCAATTACCCATTTGACCAGGTTGTGCTTCACCATTTGAGGACAGATTTTTTTCTCTGAATCTCTGGTATTTCAGAGGTATTTACCTTCATGATATTTTTAGTGAATGCCAAAGCAGAGAGCTGACTTGCTTCGATTCTGCTCTGTGGTATTTGTGTAGCTGCTAGCATGGGATTCGGGGACAGGTCAAAGAGCTTATTTCATCTGAGACCTTTTTTGCATTTAATTGATCCATTTGATAGATGACTCAGTTTTGCCATTTACTTTAATAGTATGTGGGTGGATTGCTTGAGTTTGCTGGTATGTCTGCTGTGGACCAATACCCAAACAAGTGCCCACTCTTTAGAAGCAGGTATTGAAGCAATCACTGGGAGCAACATATTTCTAGATTAGCTTGGGGCTATGAGCCATCTGCCACTCTGCCCTGGAGCTGCCTGGCCAAAATGCTGTTGTCTCTTTTGCATGCACTCAGAGTTGTGACCACTGACTGAACATTTACCCCGGATACTCAAAAAAGCTCAGATTTGGAACTGATCCTTTTTCGGAATGGTTTTGATAAGGAGTGTAAACTCTTATTGGTGTAATCAATCAGTGAAAGCTGTAGTTGACTGATGGGTGAGGTTCAATTCTAATCAGTGGAGTTAAGAGTTAAGGGCATCCTGGTTTACATTTTGAGAGTACTTTGGGTCTACTGTGTGTGTGACTATAATCGAGAATGAAAAAGCCAAGGCATTATCCAAGATAGTCTTCTCATTACACCGGTGGAAGCTTTGTTTATTAAATAGTAAGAAACTTTCTTCAGTACTCTCAACCAGACACCCATACTGAGATTTCAGTCATATTAATATGCATCCAAGTGTAACCAACTAATTACTCAATCGGCAGATGATTCATCAACTGACATTATTAATTGACAGCCTCACTTGTAATGAATTCTTCTTTATTCTGCAATTAACCTACTTTAAAAAAAAACAAAAAACTTTCATTCTTTGATGATTAGCTTGTCCTGCATCCACACCTTCATTTGGGGCCAGTGTTCTGTAAACACTTCATATTCTGAACAAGTGTTCTGTAACAGTGTTCAGAACAAGTGTTCTGTAAACACTTCATATAAACACTCTGTTCCTTGCCTGGCGTGGTCTGGATTGCATAGGCTGATCTATAAAGGGCAAACAGAGTGCACTTTGCCGCTTTAGAGCAGATAAAAGAACTAGAAACCATTTGGTTCCTTCTTTGATCCTATTAAACATCACAGTCTATGGCTACAATCCTATCCATACTTACCTGGGAGTAAGCCCCATTACCTGTAATGGGACTCACTTCTGAGTAGACATGCATAGGATTGGGCTGTATGTCATATAGACTTCACAGTCAGGGATGTAGTAGTAACTTCTCATTCTCATGATTCCCCCCCCCCCCCATGTCTCACTGCAGATGGAAGGACTAGAACCCATTTGGTTCCTTCTACGATCCCATTAAACCTCACAGTCTATGTCATATAGACCTCACAGACAGGGATGTAGTGGTAACTTTGAAAGTGCAGGAAATTGTCATTACACCCCTCTGCCCCATGTCTCACTAACAGCCCAATCCTATGAGTGGGCAACACTGTAAAGTACTTTCCAACACCTAGTGTGTAAGCGGCTCTAGCGGGAAGGCCTGCAGTATTCTGTTGGCACTGCATCCAGCCCAACAGCTCCCAGGACAGGTGTTGAACTTGGCAGTGGAGGGGTTGGGAGAGGTTGGCAGGAAGGCATTCTGAAGGTGGAGAGATGGTGCTTTGGGATGGGGAGAGCGGGGAGGGGGCAGTGCAGGCCTGGGAGGCGGTGGGGATGGCAGAGCACAAATTCACCATAACCTAATCCCTGTGCCAGGCCTGAAAGCCCTACATGCGCTACTCGGTTCTGTGCCAGCAAAATAGCTGGTGCAGATCAGAGTAGCCCCATTGAGCACGTTAGGGTGCTATATGGGATAAGGGAACAAATGTTCCCTCATTCTGAGAAGATCTCCTGCCTGATTTAATCTTTTGCAGGATACAGGATGGGCCATGTGCCATATGAAAACAAATGTACGAAACCTGAAAAATGAAACTGAAAAGTGAACCAAATTGGTAGCCATTTTGTGCACATTACCTCAAGAAGCACCAGCGCTGCAGCTCCACTGTTGGAGCCCACAATGCCCGCCAGACCTGGTAAGTCAATGGTGGGGGCAGGAGGTGAGAGAAAGGGAAGGAAGGGAGTGAAATTGATGCATAATAGGGTGCGAAGAGGGGAAGAACTGGAGGCAGGATAGGATGGATCCAGCACCAATGGTGCATGCTAGGTACATGATGCATGTCCTTTGTTCTGAAGCTCTCCTCCCCTTTCCTCTCCTCGGATATACACCACCAAAAATGGTGGCATATGTTTGAGGAGACCCATGGTGGCCCCAGGGCTTACAGGGAGGTAAGTATAAATATTTTATATTTTCCTGCTGTTTGTACTCAAGTCGCCCCACTCTGGATGCACTGGATACACTCTGGATGTAGCGTGTGCCCTTTTGGTGCAGCTACATCAGCGTGACTGGCAGGGGATAGGATTGGGCCCTAAGACTTCTCTCAAGTAAATTTGCCTATGGTTATAGTCTTAATGTAACATGAATTCCATAGTATCTGTCTGGCAGCCCTTGCAAAAAAATGATGGCCTAGCTGTTAACAATTTCCCTAATCGGATTTGCCTCCAGCTGAGCCTGATCCTTCTGTCTGGCTCAAACTCTGCAAAAAAGTTTCAAAAGCAGCACCTGAACACTCCTGCTCATGTCATCCCCTCTCCTGATCTAGGAGGAAGCCTGGAGCTCCACTCCCATACTCTCTCAACTACACCCCGTTCACCATGAAAGCTTCTTCTCCCTGATATATTACTTTTCTGTGTGCAGGGAGTTTTTTTTTAATATGAGAAAACCTGCAATCATGCAATCCTCTTCCAGCCTTCCCAAGCCATACAAGAGGACACTGCCACTCAAGTCTTGTAGCTTTGATCAGGTGCCTCTAAATCTTATTGATGCCAGCAGAAATGCATGTTGCTTCCTCCCTACCTTAAATGCCAGTGGTGAGAACAGAGCTCTTTTAAAAATGAGAAATGGAACAGTTTGAGATACACGGAGGTGAAATATGATTATTACTTCCGATCCTTAAGGGTAATCAACTCTAGTAGTGCCTTCTTATCCCCACCAGTTTCATCATCAAACTTTCTTTCACACTCAGCCATTTGTTGGAATTAACTCTCAAATGCGCCGATATTCCATTACATCCCACGCAGGCATCTGTTGGCAGCTGAGAGATATCAGACATATGAGAGAACGAAGCCCACAGGAGATTTTACACCTTGGCTGGAGCTGTCCCAGTCTGCCAAGCAACACATCAATTTCCTCCTTGGTGACAATACGTTTAACCTGTGTTTTTTCACAGTGGGCTTTAAAATAAGCAATTAGAAGACACCGTGTTTTCTTCAGGTTGATGAATTATGTACTAGGACACAACTGACCTTCAAGGCATGAGGAGAATCCGAGAAAACAGCAACTATTCTCAGGCCCCTAAAACACGATGGGGTAATGCAAAGTGCCAAATAATATTTTTAAGTATTGCTTTGCTTTAGTGCCATCGATGTGTTTGCTTGCCATGCAACAACTAAATGGTAATCGGTTTAGGATATATCCATAGCAAATCTGGAAAGTGAAGGCTCCTTTATGGACAAGGCTTGGGAGTTTTTACGATTTATGTCCAAGGCTTTTCATGTCCGTATATAGTTTATGAAATCCTTATCAGCCTGAAACAATGTTTTCCTTTTTCTCCGTTCTCCCTGGAGCTCATTTTTATTGACATCTGGGCACTTGTGGAAATGCACAGATAGTAAAAAGCAAGTCTAAAAAGAAAATGCACTCTTTATTGTTAGGCAGCTTTCCAAGAAATGTCATGCCTACATGAATGCCAAATCATCACTCAGGATTATTGGGGGAAAGTGCTTATTTCTTTGGGGAATAGAATTTCAAACGCCTGATTCTAGGGCAAGAGTAAATGCACTTAAATGGCAGCAAGAGTTATAATGAGTTACATAAAGCCACTGGTAATGTTTTTCCCTGACTTTTCTCAGGTGCCATGGTTCACATAGCTGTAGGGGGCCAAAGAAAGGGTTGGGTCTTTCTGCCTGAGTTACTGGCTGACAGTGGAGCCCATGATGTGAGGTCCTCTTCTCCAAAGGTCCCACCCTACGCATTCACCTGAATGATGTAGGCTACCTCTGAATGCCAGATGCAAGAAAGGGCACCAGGGTGCACGTCACTTGTTGTCTTGTGTGTTCCCTGAGGAATCTGGTGGGTCACTATGAGATACAGGAAACTGAACAAGATGGGCCTTTGGCTTGATCCAGCGGGGCTCTTCTTATGTTCTTACGTGCCAAATGGCAAAAATGGTACAATCTGTTGGTTTTGTTTGCTCCCTAAGGGGCACAACAAATACTATTAGAGCCAAACCATAAGTGCTTTTATCAGCATTGATGTGCTTGATTTTTTCTTTTATGACAGCCTAACTGTATGCCTCTGTTGTAAAGCCCTAGTTAGGGTTGGGGTGTCAACTGGCTACAAGATAACATTGCTGTTGTAAGCCTGTGAAAACTAATTTGAAACAAACCAACCAAAAGTGGCATGGAAGAAGCCAATTCTCAACAGGTGTTAAAAAGGTAAGATTCTGGAAGCTTTTCAGGGTCTCCCTGCCAAATTTGGAGCAGCAAAGGAAATGAACATCCCCTGCAGATGAGTTTGGGAACCATGGTTTCTGGTGATCAGAAATATTAAGCCAATGTTTTCTCAGATCTGTTTCTTTTCTGCTTGGTTTCCATATAAACATAGATGTCATTAATTAAGCCCCTTTGGGCAGTCTTACAAACTGGAGAATGTACATTGGACTCTTCCGTCATTTAACAGCTTGGCTAGAATTTAGAAATCTGTAATAAATCTCCACTTGGGACAAAGGCCTCTATTAAAATTGGGCGGTAGATCTAGCTATTGACATACCTATTACAGAATGGGACTCCTGCTGTGTCTCATTACCTCTGATGTTACGCTGTGCTTATCTAAAGGGAGTGCAATATAATCTGTTTCACAGGCTGGGTTTCACATCAGAGCAGTTGTTTATAATGAAGCTGAGATCAGATGCATTGGGCTAGCAACATGGTGACTTGGCAGGATTTGGGTTATCAGATGGCACGTAATCCAGCCATACACTTTTTCGATTGGAAGTTTCAAGTTACACTGTGTCTTGGTTCACTTTTTGGCATTGCATTCAAGCTGCCAGATTTCTAAGGCAGCAATTGTTGGTTCCTTGAGGATATCCATAATTTTTCTTAAATTATCTTGTTTTATTCACTCCTGATATGTGACAAAAATAAGAACAGTGAAATCTTCCATCGGCAACCAAAGAAATAAACCGGTTCTCAATGTCTTTATAATCAGAAACACAGTGAGATGCTGGGAGAACTGACATAATCACGATATCAACGTTCTACTAGAGTAGTTTCCTAGTGGTGCTTTGTGTGCCGTGAATTTAAAATAGCAAGGGAGGAGAAAGAAATGTAGCAAGGTATTCCTAATATCTACACAGAGACACGAGGATTGTGCCATTAGCAGTATTTGTTAACAGAGGTCGGTGAATCCTGACCCCATCTCGATTCAGAAGAGTTCACTCCTTCTGGGCCTTTTCAGAGAATTCTGGGGCAAAGCTTCGGTTTTCTCTGTAAACCGTTTTCTCTTGGGTTTCTCTGTAAACCGCTTTGTGAACTTTTTGTTGAAAAGCGGTATATAAATACTGTTTTTGTTGTTTCTAGGAGAGTGCTCTGAAATCCTGGAAAGGTCAGGTATATCCCAAATGCTTCTCTGCCAGTCCATTGCTGTCCCCGTCCTAGTGCTGGAGGTAAGTTGCTGGAGACCCTTGATTTCCCATGGTGCATTGCAACCACATGCCACCCCCAGATTACAAGCACTGGGCGGTGGGTGCAATTAGCTGCGGCAGGCAAAGGCTCCTCACCCACCTGCATTATTGAAAGAAAATCATTGGGGGCAGCTCCTTTCACTTCTCCAGCCATAGGAACACGTCCTAGAGACCCTGAAATAACCAAGAGGTCTTTGCAGGCACTCCCATCCACCTGAATGAGGTGCCAGGTGCAGCATTGGTGCAAATCTAAAAGGGGTCTGCTATTCACAGATGTCTCCCCACTCACCCAATGCCCAAACCTCTTCCCTCTCACCTAGCTCTCCAATTTCCACCCTCCTTTGTGTGCATACGTGTATAAAATCAGGCATGTGTGCCTTCACAACATTCAGAAAAAGCAACATGAACTTCTGATCTTCTGCTTCTGGTCATTTAAAGTTACAAGCTCTATGTATACTGAATCCTTTCAAGACCAACAAAAGTGGGAGATCAAGTTTTACGTTCCAAAAAACTTAGGAAAGCCACCTCCCCTTGTCATTTCACCTCTACCTAACCAATGTGACTGAGATTTTGAAATTAGGCACTTTTTCCCACCCAGATTAGGAAATTGTCCTCTGGGTACTCTTCTAAATTCTGACGACTTCCCGCTATCAATTTAAAAACTGGATCTGAACATAATATCATGTGATTCAGTAATTACTGTCATGAAGAGCTTTTGACAGTTACAGGAGACCAAGATATTAGTTTCGAGTTATCACAGTCTAAAAAATATAGTTGGACCTTGTGCGGTCACAACTTAAGAAAATCACGGCCCAATTCTGTCTCAGAGTTGAGGTAGGATTGGGCTGACCCTCTGTGCTGGCTCTGGATTGGCTCCCTGCGCTGGCTCTGAGTATTGCAAAGGTGCCGTAAGGCACATCTGCAATGACTCGAGGGCCAGCAGTGCTGGCACAAAGACATGCTCCAGCCTACCAGTGCCGGATCCAGTTCCCATGCCGCCTGGTACAGGTAAGCATGCACCAGGTGGTGCAGGGGATGGGAGTGGGGGGTGAGAGGGCGTTTTGGAGGTAGAGAGGGGGCATTTCTGGGTAGAGGAAGATCTGTCCTGCAAGAAGGGTGGGATCTGTGGTGGCAGCGCATGCCATATCCTAACCCCTGTTGTTGGGCCAGGCAGCCCTACACAGGCTTCTCAGGTGTTTGCCAACTAAATACTGTCACAGGCACAGATCTACATAGCCCCATAGGGCAGGGTGGGGTGTTACTTGGGTAAGGAGGAAACCACTCCCTTACCCCAAAGTGACCTCCAGCCTGCTCCATACCTGCATTGGATACAGCACATGCCATGTGGCCTGGCTGTACCGGTGCAGGTTAGGATTGCACTGTCAGTAAGTTTTCTCATTCAGATATCCATTTGTCATTGTCTGATGCCTGAGTTCATCACAGTGCCTCTGGTAATAGCAAAGCTGATATGCAAGTTAATGCAAAATCAAAATTCGACCAGAATCAATGGTAGCAATCCAATTCAGCTCTCCATTAGAGCTGCCAAGGCAAAATGCTTTGGTGCAGCACTTTCTGTATGGAAATCTGGAGATGGAAAAATGTCACAGAAATTGAGGTAGTAACTAAAGTAACTTAGGAAAGCTCTTAGGTCTGCCAGGACCTATTTTGGGGGCCTCCACTGAGGTGAAGTGGCAGGAGAAATGGCAACCGTAAAGGTCAGTTTATGTAACAGGAGCTGTTGTCTGTTATCTCTACCATTGATTTACTTTCCAAATTATGCATAGAGGGAGATATAGTAATCCTTCAGCCTTTCCATGGCTAACTGAAAGCATGATTATACGTAATCAATTGTGTTAAACGAGGAAGAGCAGCTGGCAGCTCTGGGTCATGTAGCAGAGGATTATTCAAGGTAAGGACTGTGGACGCAGCAACACAGAATGATCTCGCATTCATTACCCCTGAAAAATTTCATCTTTTTCATCTACGATTTCATCTTTTTGGCATGTATTCAATGGGCCCTTTTGAATGCAAACGTTATATGAGCCAAGGCTTTTCTTCAGAGTTCAGCATCAACCTGATCTCCAGATACGAGGATAGTATGCTAATTGTTGTCTGGACTGGTTTGGTGGACTAATCAGATGTGCATTTCTTTGTCCATGATGAAAACAAGGTGAGGATCTGACTCATTACACATTTGAATATAAAATGTATACACCCTTAACAGAAAAGGGGGGAAAAGTCATTCCTCTATGGAAAGAGGAGAGCTCATTTATTTATTTGTCATAGAATGAGAAATTGATTTTTCTATTAAGTAATAGGGTTACAATGATTCTCTACTCTGTTGTTACTTCTGCTTAGTTTGCTAATTTTTGTGGCTTGTTATGAAAGTAGTATTGGGTATTGGCTTGAATTTCTTCTCATCTTTTTTGGAATGCTGGCAGTTTTATCTGTGCTTGTTGTATTGATTTTGTGTTAAAGTTAATAGGAAAAGCTGAATAAACAATGATTGACTATTGGGTTAAAGGGAGGCTTATGGAACTATGTGCTCATCACACTTGAGGAGAGGATGATAAATGCCCCATCCTGGGGCATTCCGTGTATAAATGCTTTTATGCGAATGCCCGAAGTCTACGAGCAAAGGTGGGAGAACTGGAATGTCTGGTGACAAGGGAAAATATTGACATAGTGGGCATAACGGAAACCTGGTGGAATGCGGAGAATCAGTGGGATACCGCAATCCCGGGCTATAAACTCTACAGGAGGGACAGGCAGGGGCGTGTTGGAGGTGGGGTGGCCCTTTATGTTAAGGAAGGGATAGAATCCAGCAAAGTAGAGATTGAAGGTGGGTCCGACTCCACCGTAGAATCTCTGTGGGTTAAATTACCAGGCTTGTGCAGCGATGTAATACTGGGGGTGTGCTATCGTCCTCCAGACCAGAAATCTGATGGGGACCTTGAAATGAGGAAACAGATCAGGGAGGTGACAAGGAAGGACAGGGTTGTAATCATGGGGGACTTCAATTATCCTCATATTGACTGGGTCAATTTGTGTTCTGGTCACGATAAGGAAACCGGATTTCTTGACGTGCTAAATGACTGTGGCTTAGATCAGCTAGTCAAGGAGCCCACCAGAGGACAGGTGACTCTGGATTTAATTTTGTGCGGTACGCAGGACCTGGTTAGAGATGTAAACGTTACTGAGCCATTGGGGAACAGTGATCATGCTGCGATCCGTTTTGACGTGCACGTTGGGGGAAGAATACCAGGCAAATCTCTAATAAAAACCCTTGACTTCCGACGGGCGGACTTCCCTCAAATGAGGAGGCTGGTTAGAAGGAGGTTGAAAGGGAGGGTAAAAAGAGTCCAGTCTCTCCAGAGTGCATGGAGGCTGCTTAAAACAACAGTAATAGAGGCCCAGCAGAGGTGTATACCGCAAAGAAAGAAGGGTTCCACTAAATCCAGGAGAGTGCCCGCATGGCTAACCAGCCAAGTTAGAGAGGCTGTGAAGGGCAAGGAAGCTTCCTTCCGTAAATGGAAGTCTTGCCCTAATGAAGAGAATAAAAAGGAACATAAACTGTGGCAAAAGAAATGTAAGAAGGTGATAGGGGAGGCCAAGCGAGACTATGAGGAACGCATGGCCAGCAACATTAAGGGGAATAATAAAAGCTTCTTCAAATATGTTAGAAGCAGGAAACCCGCCAGAGAAGCGGTTGGCCCTCTGGATGGTGAGGGAGGGAAAGGGGAGATAAAAGGAGACTTAGAGATGGCAGAGAAATTAAATGAGTTCTTTGCATCTGTCTTCACGGCAGAAGACCTCGGGCAGATACCGCTGCCCGAACGGCCCCTCCTAACCGAGGAGTTAAGTCAGATAGAGGTTAAAAGAGAAGATGTTTCAGACCTCATTGATAAATTAAAGATCAATAAGTCACCGGGCCCTGATGGCATCCACCCAAGGGTTATTAAGGAATTGAAGAATGAAGTTGCAGATCTCTTGACTAAGGTATGCAACTTGTCCCTCAAAACTGCCACGGTGCCAGAAGATTGGAGGATAGCAAATGTCACGCCTATTTTTAAAAAGGGAAAGAGGGGGGACCCGGGAAACTATAGGCCGGTCAGCCTAACATCCATACCGGGTAAGATGGTGGAATGCCTCATCAAAGATAGGATCTCAAAACACATAGACGAACAGGCCTTGCTGAGGGAGAGTCAGCATGGCTTCTGTAAGGGTAAGTCTTGCCTCACGAACCTTATAGAATTCTTTGAAAAGGTCAACAGGCATGTGGATGCGGGAGAACCCGTGGACATTATATATCTGGACTTTCAGAAGGCATTTGACACGGTCCCTCACCAAAGGCTACTGAAAAAACTCCACAGTCAGGGAATTAGAGGACAGGTCCTCTCATGGATTGAGAACTGGTTGGAGGCCAGGAAGCAGAGAGTGGGTGTCAATGGGCAATTTTCACAATGGAGAGAGGTGAAAAGCGGTGTGCCCCAAGGATCTGTCCTGGGACCGGTGCTTTTCAACCTCTTCATAAATGACCTGGAGACAGGGTTGAGCAGTGAAGTGGCTAAGTTTGCAGATGACACCAAACTTTTCCGAGTGGTAAAGACCAGAAGTGATTGTGAGGAGCTCCAGAAGGATCTCTCCAGACTGGCAGAATGGGCAGCAAAATGGCAGATGCGCTTCAATGTCAGTAAGTGTAAGGTCATGCACATTGGGGCAAAAAATCAAAACTTTAGATATAGGCTGATGGGTTCTGAGCTGTCTGTGACAGATCAGGAGAGAGATCTTGGGGTGGTGGTGGACAGGTCGATGAAAGTGTCGACCCAATGTGCGGCGGCAGTGAAGAAGGCCAATTCTATGCTTGGGATCATTAGGAAGGGTATTGAGAACAAAACGGCTAATATTATAATGCCGTTGTACAAATCGATGGTAAGGCCACACCTGGAGTATTGTGTCCAGTTCTGGTCGCCGCATCTCAAAAAAGACATAGTGGAAATGGAAAAGGTGCAAAAGAGAGCGACTAAGATGATTACGGGGCTGGGGCACCTTCCTTATGAGGAAAGGCTACGGCGTTTGGGCCTCTTCAGCCTAGAAAAGAGACGCTTGAGGGGGGACATGATTGAGACATACAAAATTATGCAGGGGATGGACAGAGTGGATAGGGAGATGCTCTTTACACTCTCACATAATACCAGAACCAGGGGACATCCACTAAAATTGAGCGTTGGGCGGGTTAGGACAGACAAAAGAAAATATTTCTTTACTCAGCGCGTGGTCAGTCTGTGGAACTCCTTGCCACAGGATGTGGTGCTGGCGTCTAGCCTAGACGCCTTTAAAAGGGGATTGGACGAGTTTCTGGAGGAAAAATCCATTATGGGGTACAAGCCATGATGTGTATGCGCAACCTCCTGATTTTAGGAATGGGTTAAGTCAGAATGCCAGATGTAGGGGAGAGCACCAGGACGAGGTCTCTTGTTATCTGGTGTGCTCCCTGGGGCATTTGGTGGGCCGCTGTGAGATACAGGAAGCTGGACTAGATGGGCCTATGGCCTGATCCAGTGGGGCTGTTCTTATGTTCTTATAAATGCTGCACCAGAAATCACAAAATAAGAATTGGCCCTTACAATTGTACAATACAATTGTACAAAATACAATTGTAGGGCCCCAGAGATACCCAGCTTTCAAGAATAGTCCAACTTTTAAGAAAAAGGAAGGAATCTCCATATTCAAATATATCTTGGAATAGGCATATCACTGCCATTGTGGTGATTCACCCACACCACAGAAGAGGCAATCTCAGGGCAAGCAAAATGAGGCAATCTAGATGGCTCAGTGAAGCCAGTTGTGCCAGATTTCACAAGAGAAATTTGACTAGACTGTTGCTAGCCAATGCAGATTACACAGTTCCTTCCAATTCCCAGAAGAATTTTGGATAGCAGCAGACCTCCCCAGCCCCACGCCCGGGGCAAAATCCACGATGGCGCCCCCCAAGAGCTGTCACTGCCCCCCTGCACACAAATCCCCACTGAAGCTCACAGAGCCCAGGTCGGGGAAGCTTCTCTGAGGTTCCCCGATGCTATAAACTGTGCTTATAGGAAACAGGAAGCACAGTTTTCGACCCTGTCAGGAGTCTCAGAGAGGCTTCTGCAGGGTCCTAAAGGCTTGCACCTGGCCATTTGCCCCATAGACATCTATGGTAGGTCTGCAACTGATTTTGGAACCTGGACTGATGCTTCCTTCTTACCCATCGAGGGTTCAGAGCTGTGAGGTAGATGAGGAGACACTCCACTCCACCATGATTGCTGCACAATATGCGTTAGGGAAGGGGACTGCAAAAACGGGGAAGATTGAAATGTTGGTGGGCAGCTCAATCCTATGCTTGATGAGTGCTGGGTATCATAAAAGAGCTGTAAAGCACTTTTTGACACCTGGAAAGTAAGCGGCCCTAGCAGGAAGGTTTTTGCTGTCCCACAGGTGCCACGTCCCACCCAAAGGCCTCTGGGACACGTAAGTGCTATGCCAGGTGGCAGAGGGAGGTGGGGAGAGGGTGTTTTGGACTGACAGGGAGGCGGACAGGGAGGGCTGGTTCAGGCCCGGAGTGGGTATGGACAACCTGGGAGGGAATGGGGCTGGGAACAGTGGAGGAGACCTGTGTTGTATCCTAATCATGGTCCTGCGCCTGAAAGCCTTACACAGGGCTACTTGGTTCTGTGTCCGCAATTTAGTTCGTGTAGATCCGAGTAGCCCCATTGACCAGACTGGAGCTCTGCACAGGCAAAGGGAACAAATGTCCCCATATCCAGAGGAGAGCTCCAGCCTGCTCAATTTCAGCACTGGATACAGTGTGGGCCCAGTGGCCCCACTGTGCCAGTGCTGGATAAACCTGGGGTAATAAGTGTTACATAAGAACAGCCCCACTGGATCAGGCCATAGGCCCATCTAGTCCAGCTTCCTGTATCTCACAGCGGCCCACCAAATGCCCCAGGGAGCACACCGGATAACAAGAGACCTCATCCTGGTGCCCTCCCCTACATCTGGCATTCTGACTTAACCCATTTCTAAAATCAGGAGGTTGCGCATACACATCATGGCTTGTACCCCATAATGGATTTTTCCTCCAGAAACTTGTCCAATCCCTTTTTAAAGGCGTCTAGGCTAGACGCCATCACCACATCCTGCGGCAAGGAGTTCCACAGACCGACCACACGCTGAGTAAAGAAATATTTTCTTTTGTCTGTCCTAACCCGCCCAACACTCAATTTTAGTGGATGTCCCCTGGTTCTGGTATTATGTGAGAGTGTAAAGAGCATCTCCCTATCCACTCTGTCCATTCCCTGCATAATTTTGTATGTTCTCAATCATGTCCCCCCTCAAGCGTCTCTTTTCTAGGCTGAAGAGGCCCAAACGCCGTAGCCTTTCCTCATAAGGAAGGTGCCCCAGCCCAGTAATCAACTTAGTCGCTCTCTTTTGCACCTTTTCCATTTCCACTATGTCTTTTTTGAGATGCGGCGACCAGAACTGGACAAAATACTCCAGGTGTGGCCTTACCATAGATTTGTACAACGGCATTATAAACGGCATTATAAACGGTATTAGGGCCTTAAAGCTATAGTATAAAACCAAAGTTGTCCCCACCCAGAGTCAACTTTTCTAGAAAATGTCAAATATGGCAAAGCAATCTTTAATTCGTTTTTTGTACCTTTTGTACTTCAAAACAAACTGGGGATGAAGGAAATCCCAACATCTGAGTTGGAAAACAAAGATTTCTGAAACCACTGTTGAGGGCTACTACCTAAGGGCCCAATCCAACTTCCCAATACCAATGCAATGGGGTCAATGGGGTGTGCACTGCATCCTGTGATGGGGGGCACAGTCATGGAGACCTCCTCAAGGTAAGGGAACATTTATTCCCTTACCTTGGGGGCTGCATTGTGGCTGCATTCGTGCTGGGAAGTTGGATAGGATTGGGCCCTAAATCATCATTTCAAATACTCTAGCTTCCTTTCCTGAGTTAACTCCTGTGTCTGAATGTGTGTGCAGATATGACAGGAGAATGATTAATGGCCAATCCCCACTTTTAAAAGAAAATCAGTTTCTTTGTCTGTGAAATATAATCTCTGAACAGAGGATCAAATGGAGGCATTATATGCACTAGTAATGCACACTTTCTCACAATGGGGCTTCTCCTGATTGTGTTGTCCACTGTCATCATGGATGTTGCCATGAAATGAATATGCACTTGCACTTGTGACGCTGAACAAAATGTATTCCCTCATGTGATCGTCAACAGAGGAGACAGAGTCACATGTAGAACATGATATTTGGCACTGTGGCTAGTAGCCTTATAGCTTGCAGCCAAGCCTGAGACAAAGCTTTGCATCTGAATGGATTGTCACCAATATACAACCCAATAACATTCTTAGATAGTCTCATTGGATGTGTTTTGTCCATGGTGTGAATGTGCCTGGCCACCAAAAGGAATTTCCAGGTTAAAATTACGCAGAGTTGGGAGACACTGGGCACACTCCTAAACAGGTCTACTCAGAAGTAAGTCCTATTTTGTTCAATGGGGTTTACTCTCAGGAAAGTAGAGTGAGGATTGCAGCCATTGCCTTTTTCTGCCACACATGGTGTGGTTAGTTATTTGTTTATAAATATGTATAATCCACTTTTTGTTTCTCCAACAAATCCAAACTAGATGACACAAGAAATAATTATCAAATACATATTTTTAAAAAATTAAAGCAATCTTTATATATATATATATTTACAGCTTCCTTCTCTTAGATGAGCTGCCTTCCCTAGGCTGACGAGTCCCATCTACCCGGTGGCTGTTTAGTCGCCTCTAACGACAAGTACAGCCAAACTGAGGGCCTATTCTTAGCCCCCAGCCCCCAGGGTAATAATTATTACCCAGGGTATTACCCAGGGTAATAATTATTACCCAGCCCCCCAGGTACATAATTATTTAATAATAATACCAGGGTAATAATTATTACCCAGCCCCCAGGTACAACTCTGACCTCAAACCTCCACTGCCTTGTGGCTACATCCAGTTCTGGAAAAGGCTTCAGGAGTCAACCTCGAGGCAAAATCAGGAGCCGGAGTCCCTTAGGCAGTTCATGGCTGAACACAGTCACGTTCTGGCAACTCCTGCGACGCCGCTGGAACCAACCGTATTGGCTTCTGCCTTTCCATTGGACCATTCCAGCGACGTGGAGAGGGGGGATTTGCTGCATGGGTAACAGCCTATCCTCCATACCTTCTTTACCCAGGCTTCGCGCACTGGAGAGGACACTCCAACTTCGCCATACGGCGTCGGCACAACACGGGAAGCAGCAGTTTACCGGTTATAAGTCTTTGCTCGATTGGCGTAGAGCATGACGCCAGGGGCTGCTTCTGACGGTGGGAGAGATCATTGCATCTCATTGGGCAGCTACCGCCCGCCTTAAGCTGGGCAGTCCCCAGCCAGTAAGGTGTTGCCTCGCCACGGTCCGTTAACCTCATGGGGTGCGTGGGGTTTAGGGTGAAAACCGACAAGCGGATCGACAACTCTGCACCATGCAACAGAAAACAGAAAACTACTGCCCTAAAGCTGGGCACCTGGAACTCATTCTCTCGATATCGAGCTAAACAAGCGCATCGGTAAAGCAGCTACCACGTTTTCCAGACTCACAAAGAGAGTCTGGTCCAACAAGAAGCTGACGGAACATACCAAGATCCAGGTCTACAGAGCTTGCGTCCTGAGTACACTTCTGTACTGCAGCAAGTCATGGACTCTTCGCTCACAACAGGAGAGGAAACTGAGCGCTTTCCACATGCGCTGCCTCCGACGCATCCTCGGCATCACCTGGCAGGACAAAGTTCCAAACAACACAGTCCTGGAACGTGCTGGAATCCCTAGCATGTATTCACTGCTGAAACAGAGACGCCTGCGTTGGTTTGGTCATGTCGTGAGAATGGATGATGGCCGGATCCCAAAGGATCTCCTCTATGGAGAACTCGTGCAAGGAAAGCGCCCTACAGGTAGACCACAGCTGCGATACAAGGACATCTGCAAGAGGGATCTGAAGGCCTTAGGAATGGACCTGAACAGGTGGGAAACCCTGGCCTCTGAGCGGCCCGCTTGGAGGCAGGCTGTGCAGCATGGCCTTTCCCAGTTTGAAGAGACACTTTGCCAACAGTCTGAGGCAAAGAGGCAAAGAAGGAAGGCCCATAGCCAGGGAGACAGACCAGGGACAGACTGCACTTGCTCCCGGTGTGGAAGGGATTGTCACTCCCGGATTGGCCTTTTCAGCCACACTAGACGCTGTGCCAGAACCACCTTTCAGAGCGCGATACCATAGTCTTTCGAGACTGAAGGTTGCCAATACAATACAAAAAAAAAATTTACAGCTGGGAAAAATCAAACTAAAGCTAGTTGGAGAATACAATGAATGACTAAAACCAGCAGAACAAACACAGAATGTAATAGTCACAAATAGTTCACTCTTACCAGAAATGTGTGGTGCGAAGGCAGCAGGTGAGGCAGAAACCCCCCCCCCCCACACACATCATAGTCCATGGTAAAGCACCATAGCTGCCCCTCCTACTTACACCTTAACCTGAAAAAGCAAGTGTAAGGAGAGACTCCTCAGGTGTAAGCCGGCAGGGCAGCTACAGTGCTTTTCCATGGAGTACAATGGGGAGGTTCTGCCTCACCTGTTGCCCCCACACCACACGTCCTTGCCTCTTACCCACCTCAGATGCCAAAGTTTTTATTCTGCAATGGAAGGAAAGGAGCAAGAAAGCTAGACAATCACTTGTCTGAGGAAAAGACTAAGTGGTAAAAGAGACATGGGCTTCATACAGCTGCCTCTCTTTCCTTCTTTCACATAGCATCAGCTTGAACAGAACATGTGGCAGGTCATTGCTGTGCTGTGTGTTGTGCCACCCCTGCCACCAGCAGCCCATGGTGTGAGGAAAACTGAGATGAAAACCCTTCCTTTCACCTGACCAATCACATTACTAATCAACCACCTAACTTATGATGAGACATTTTAGATCTATTTGTGCTTTTACTCATGTTGTCTTTTAATGAAAGGAAACCTTTCCACTGAACTAACCCATAAGATCTTTCTGTTACTGTGGACCTTTCATATTTAAGGACAAATCCAGTGGTCCAGGGCACATGCCCTAGGCACCACTTAAAGGGAACACCACTGAGCAGCAGCTCCCTGGCCTACTCTCAGCTCACATGCAGCCACTATAAATCTCCAAGCGCACTGCTGTGCTCAGGGGCCTGCAATGGCTCAGCAGAAGTTAAACGTTGGCCAGGAAACTGCTAGAGAAGGACTGGGGGTGGTAGCCACATTGTGAAGCCATCACCCCCCCCAACCCAGATGTGTTGTCATGGCATCACGTGATGTCACAGTGTTGTGTTATGTCATGGCATCAGCACCCCAAGTGGTGCTGCTGGATATTCTTCACTACTGCTGATGTTCTTCACTACTGCCTTTCTAAAGTGGGTCTAAAGAACCTTTGTTTGTGATCCATGCTTCTCCTGTCCCTGAGGTGTTCTATAGCTTGTCAGCTGTTTTTGGGGTCCCTAAGTGCTTCTAAAAATATTGTATTAATGCCTGCTATTTATGTCTTCTCAAATCAAATTTAAACATTAAACAGTTTACAATATAAGGAACCAGGAGGAGTTGGACAAAGGACAAGATGCCAAAAAGAGATGGTCAATGGCGGCATACTGGCCTATTTAAAGAGGTGAATGACAGATGGGAAGTTGTTTGGAAGAGCTGCTGGGACAACAGGAGAGAAGCCAAAAAGCAGAAGATCAACTGTCATCTTTTGCTAAAGCCTCCATTGCTTTCTGCACACGTGTTCTTTGAGGGGCATCACAGGAACTTTCTTGATGCCTTTTCTTATTGGAATAAATATGCTCATGGGTCCATCTTCCAACACCAGGGGTAATGCCATTGTAAAACAATGCATCATTCAGTGTTGTATCCTGCCAGTAGGGAGGGGAAAAAAGTGTTAAGAATTAAAATCAAGATATTTCAAAATCTAGTAAAACTACAGGAGATGGACCACTCACTCCACAGCCCCAGAACTACATCCATTTAGGTATGCAAGTAACTAGAAACTCGTTTTTTTAATTGTTATTGGTTCATACTGTTTTGATGACAGACTGGAAAAGATGGAAATTATTTAACCTGAAAAATACTTTCTCTCCCCCCCCCCCAGTTTTCCATCAGAAGAAATCAATGCAACAATGAATTGCATTTCAAAATAATTGTTGAAAAGATATTTATACAAATATCATGGATGAATGTTGATCTAATTCTGTTTGGAGCCAAATAATCTGGTACCTGTTGTTGGGATAGCACAAGGTAGTGCTGTTCCCCCCCCCCATGAGAGATTTCCTATATGGTGGTATAGGCCTTAATCTGCCCTATCATGCTCATTAATGACTACACAAATCATCAGGGGTTTGAAATATAGAGCCAACAGTGTACAGATACAATATATAGAGGCACTCACAGCTCAGTCCTGAGCTGGCTGGTGCATGGGGCTGCAGCGGCACCGAAAATGGCTGCCACTGCATCCTGTGTGCTTTGCAGGCACCACCAGTGGCTCCTCGGAAGAAGGGGACTTTCATCCCCTTCCCCCGGGTAAACCGAGTAGCCCCACAATGGGGCTACTCAATTCCACACTGACCCTTGGGTTGGTGTAGAATTTTGAGCCTCTGTGTTGGGCTGGTGGCTCCACCGGTCCCGCCTCCCTCCCGCCCCACTCCCTCCCCCTGCATGCCTCCTCCCCACCCTCCCCCCACCCTCCCTCCACCTCCCCCCCACCCAGAATGCCTCCTTCCTGCCTCCCCCTACCACTAGTTTTTTTATGGGTGGATGGAGAGGATTACTCAGTTCTTTTTTTTTTTTTCAATGCCACTCGTGTTTTTTTATTACTGATTTAGGGCACAATCCTAACCAGCTTTCCAGCACCAAGGTAAGGGTAATGCAGCTCCAAGGTAAGGGAACAAACATGAGGAGGCCTCCATGACTGCCCCCCAACTGCAGGATACAGCACACGCCCCCTAACCAGGTCTATTCAGAAGTAAGTCCTATTTTGTTCAATGGGACTTACTCTCAGGAAAGTGTGGTTCGGATTGCAGCCTTAGTTTCATTTTTGTTTGTTTCGTGTTTCATTATTAACCACTGAAACAACTTTCCTAAGGAGCAACATAGAAATGTGAGAGCTAAAATCTTCTAAGACGCTAGACTGCAATCTGATGTACGTTTTTCTTGGGAGTGTGTCCTGCTGAATGCCATATTAGATTTCCTTCCATGTAAACATTGCATTGGATTCATTGATAAGGTTGCAACCCCCTACATCCTTATTTGGGAATCAGTCCCACTGAACTCAATAGGGCTTTCAAATAGTCGTGGATAGGTTTCTTCTCTATGCATACCATTTTCAATGTGAATTTTGATGGCCACTGAAAATGCCATTGATATTCATTCTGAAAGCATGTGATTTGTTTTAACCCAAAACAAGGTTTTCGGGGACAAGTGAAATCATCCTGGCAACATCAGTGGTAATGATGTTTTATGAGCAAAGGGTGAGGGCAGCTGGACACAAATGTCATGTGTTTGTGGGATCAGTGCCACAAACTAGATTTTGGCAGCCACAAGTTACAGTGCATATGGCAGTTGCTGAATATCAGTTGGGCACATCCCAAAGAAGTGGAGGGTGGGTGTTTTGTTTTGGGTTTTTTTGCTTACATTTCATTTGTATGATGTTCTACACATCCACCAGAAAATGAACCAATCCTGTTTATAACAAGGAGATGAAGAGGAAAGTCTTTTAAAATATATATATATATAGTGCTAATTGTTTTCTTTTCAAAGCTAAAATAAATTAATATTGTTGCTTGCTTGTTTATCTGCTTTCAAACTTGAAGGCTATTGCAGTCTAAATGTTATTCTTTTTTTTTTTTTTTTTTTAAATAGCTGATGATGAAATTAAGCCATCTGGCTCAATAAAGACTACAAATAAAGACTGGCCTGAATCTATGGTTTCAGTTGAGCTGCTATAGCACTACTTTCCAGATACTGGGTAGTGAGAATCAACACTTTTGGTTCTCACTGAAATAGGTGAGATTTAGGGACAAAATAGGGATGGCATGTCAATATGCAAGGAATTCTTGACTGTCAGGGTAGTTCAGCTGTGGAACAGATTGCCAAGGGAGGTGGTAGATTCTCCCTCACTGGAGATGCTGGTAGAATTTCCTGCTACAGGCAGGGGGTTGCATTAGAAGAACTTATGCATGCCTTCCAACTCTATGATTCTACGAATGGGGTGGGAGAGGGTGGAACGGGGTGGTGACAGAGGTGGGTGGTATGTGAACTGTGCACGGAAGCGGGTGAGATTGGCAGAGGTGGGACTGATCTGCCTGCACAGGTCAATGCGAACTTGCGCCTGCAATATTGCTGGTGCAGGTCTAAGTTGACCCATTGCATCTGCTGGGGCTTAGGTACCCCAAAGAAACCTCCAGCAGCCAAAAATCCTCCGTGGGGTGTAGTGTACCCATGCCGCTGTACTGGAACTCCACTGCTATAACACGAGGTGTCGTCCTACGCAAGGCCTTTCACATCAGTCCCCATTATCTCATTACCTTTTTCTGCTTCCATTCTTTTTCTGTTTCCTTTTTTATATATGCAAGCTTGAGATCCTCCTGTGCAGAAAGAGAACAATGGTGAATAGTTTTAAGTCCAAATGTTTTTTTCATTTAGGAGCCTTTGGTGGCCTCACTTCAAGAACGATCTAATTTTATAATCCTCTCTAAGGCTTCATGATTTAATTTATATGCTTTTACATAAAAATACCTCATTTCAAAACAACATGTCATGGAATATTATCACTGCAGGACACATTAGAGTGGAATAACTGTTCTCTAATAAGAAGAATAATGTTCCCCTCATAAGAAGGTTACTATCAAAACACAGACATATGCTTCCCTCAGAACCACCCAGTCTCTCGAACAACTGTCTCTTTCACTCATTTACATGTAGAACCAAGTTGGTCTTCATTTGTAGAAGGCAAAGACCGTCCATTGAGCTATATGACTGTATACTGTGTATAGTTAATGAGAGCATTAATTACAAGTCTAAATTAAATGTTTATTTTAGTAACTCTCACCAAATGCATAGACCAGACTGTGCTCGAGAAAGAACTTCTCAAAGAGAAACACTCAGATTTTGACAACCATGAATGGACAAAAAGGCAGCTTGTAATTCTCTGAGAATAGGTGAAATAGGCAAGGTATCGATCATTGTTGAAAGGAAACACCTGGGAGAAATTCAGGCACTAATATACAGTATAACAAAATAGACCTATTTAAGTGACCACACTGCTGATATTTACAGAAACCAAAACAGGTGTAATTTTATTCCCCAAAATGCTTCAAAATGCAAGATAGAGCTAGACTGCCTCCAATTGCCAGAAGCAGGAGAGGGCACCAGGACACAGGTTGTGTTTGTGTGTGTCCCCTGAAGCATTTGGTGGGCCATTGTGAGATACGGGAAGTTGGACTAGATGGGCTTTTGGCCTGATCCAGCGGGACTCTTATGTTCTCAAAAGAAGGCCTCTGTAAAGTCCAACTAACAATTACTCCTACACTGACTGTGCAAACCTGTGGGCAGCGGAACATGCTTTATAGTGCTGCAAACACCTTTCCAGTGCTGCATGTCGGGTTTCCCCTCCTCCCACAGGTCCCCAGCTTACCCAGGGAGAAGACTTCTGGGCCAGAGGATCAGGGAGGAAGCTGGTGGAACATGGGGCCACCTCCCCATGCACTGCCTGGGCACTCCTGTGGGCAGCAAAGCGCAGCACTGTGTGCCAAACCCCCCCCCCCCACGTCTTCCTCCGCCTTGGAGGAGGGAGGGGGGAGACAGGACACAGGCCATTCGGCTGCTAGGTAGCCACTCCTCCCCCACCTTGGGAGAGAAGAGGAGCACTCCCTCACCCAGCCAGCCGGGACCTGCCTTGCTGGGCAGGGCACCTGGCTATGACATCAGGAGCCCACAGCTGGACCTCCCGACGTCATCTGCAGAGCTACAGGACCCAGGTGGGCAGAGCCAGCCCACCTCCCAAAGGCAGAGACCAGAGCAGAGGCAGCAGCCTTCCCAGCCATCTCAGGAACAACCCTGGCAGCTCCAGGTGAGAGGAGGTGGGAGGGAAACAGAGAGAGGGAGGAGTTGTGGTCATCCCAGGGGAGGGCAGTCCCACAGACACGCCCTTTTTGTACCATCCCTGTGAGGGAAGGGGAGGGGCCAGCCCTATATGAACCTGGAGGCCAGGGGTGACAATGCAGTTGGGAGTTAGAAGAGCAGGCAGGAGGACCTGCTGACAGTAGCCCCTGCTCCTGACTCTGGTAAATGCAGCCAACCCAAAGAGGGGGAGCTGGGTGACTCAACCCCCCTTTCTTCTGGTGAACTAGTCTGAGGCCTCCACAAGGGGGTCCCCCTCGGAAAGGCTGGGTGGGCTCTCCCCTCCCCCCACAGGGAGGCCTCACACTGCATGTTTGCAGGTTACTGCCAGAGATGTCAAGTGGCAACCCATGCACTGCAGCTCCCAGGGAGAAGCTGCTCTGGTCCCAGTGTATTGGCAGGGGTGGGTGAGGATAGGGCATTCCTGGACAGAGCTGGGGAGGATGGGAGTCGTATCAGAGGTGAAAGCAGTGTATCCTGGCATAAGCAATGCATGCCAGGATACTATCCCTTCTAGAGCCTTCCAACAAACATCCTTTCTCTCCTAGGGGTAGCACCAACTATGTAACTGGAGCAGGTCGTAGGAGACATAAGCAATTGAGAGGTTTATGGAGGGGTAAGCGAATATAGATTCCCTTGCCTATCCCAAGCCTCTCAGTCATCCGCCCCACTATAGCATATAGCACAGTCTGTTTCAGCATGCGCTGCATGCTATGCTATCCTCTATAGCTATAGAGGATAGGACCTCTCTCTCTTTCTCACACACACACACACACACACACACACACACACACACACACACACACACACACACACACACGTGTTCACTTCCTGGATATGTGCACTGTGCCTGCCTGGGAATGCACAGGATTTGTGGATGGCCACACACAATGTCATGGATGATCAGTGTGGTTAGGGAACCAGCAACGGACAGGCATCAGAAATGGACAAGTGGAAGCAGGGGAAAGTAGAGACTTCCAGGGTCAAGCACTTCAAAGGAAATGGTTCACAGCAAAGAAAGCCTAAAGCTCTAGTATGAGCATCGCTAAATTTGATCTGCTTGTGCTGAGCAGACTTCGAAATAAGTACAGTATTCAAATATTTGTCGGCACAAGCAAATGGAGAAATGGCAAGTTGCCACTGTAGTCACAGAGTACAGCCATTAGCCAGTTGTTCAGAATAAAGGGAATCTGTGTACAGAAACAGAAATTGCCATTAGATCACAAAGGGTTTTACCCCAGTAATTTGGCACAAGTGAGTCACTCAGAATTCTGCAAAAATTGCCCAAGAATAAAATGCAGACCAAAGTAATTTCTGGGCTTGAAGTCATCGGTGCTGATCTATGAATATTTGCCCAAACAAAGACCTTTGTAGGTAATGGGCTTTTCCAGAGTAATGTTTTCAGTCAGTGCTTTACCTTGTGCTAGCCAAACGACGCAATATTCCTGCCTTTACATAATGAAAGGAGAGCTCATAGTGCCATGGTAGAACATTGGTCTTGCATGCATATTGAATTCCAGTATTTTAGTTAAAGGATGTCAGGTAGCAGAATTAGGAAAGACTCCTGCCCAACATCTTGAAGAGAGGCTGAGAAGGCTACTCTCTCTTGAAGAGAGTAGACTGAGCAGATAACTGTGGCACAGGGGTAGGGAAAGGGTGGGAGGAGGACAATGATGGGGGCAGGGTGGGCAGATCAGGCCTAGGATGGGGACGGGATCAGTGGTGCCAATGTGTCCCGTATCCTATCCCTCTTCCAGTGCCTAATTCACCTACATGGTTATATAATAATAATAATAATACAGGTATTTATATACCACCTTTCTATAGCTGGTCCAGGTCTGGGTTTACCCATTCTTGCTGCTGGAGCTTACCCCAGAACAAGGGGACAAATGTCCCCTTACCTCAAGGAGGTCTCCATTAGCCGAAACTCCTCTCCAGGAAGCAGTGGAAGCCATGCCGGCGTCACTGCATGGGTGAGAGGGAATATACTTAGGATTGGGCTATAATTTTCTGTGCAGTTTATATTAGGGAATCAGAGAAGGGAAATGAATTATGGTATCATAGGAGTTGGCATGGACCCCAGTACTGCAAGTCAATGCATTCCATGGTAACCTTAAACATTAGCAACCCATATCTCTGTTTAGCCACACTTCAGAAAATTAAGTGGTACCTGAATTTTCTAAAGGAACTAGTTGGGTTTACCTTGAGAGTGTCACAAATAAACAGAACTGCCCAATTTGTAGAACCGCACGTGAATGAAGAGAAAGTGCATGACTGTTAAAAGAATAATAGTCAATATTTGCTCATTAGAAAGTTAGGATAACTTATGCATCAACACATGACCCAGAATGAGTGTGGATGACTCTGAATATATTATATTCTTCACATGAATTGTCACTTAAACCAAAAATTATCCAAGATTAATAAGCACACGGTTTTCCCTCCAGCATTCATAAAACTAATGAGGAAAATTGAGTGTAAGGAGGGGAATATTAATTCCAACTTTTAAAAAATATATATTAATCCCTCATTAAAATGATGTTAATGAAAATATATATCAGAATCCAAAAGGGAAAATTAAAATGTCGCCAGCTGGAAAAAATTAAAATGCCACCAGCAGTCATTTTTTGCAGTGTAACAAAACTATTTAAGATACTGGTGGTCACAAAGGAACCGTCCATCATTGGAGGCAACTTCCGATCAGTCGAGGATTCTGAAAGATGCAAAATAGTACAGTGCAACAGCAATATGGAACGCAGTTCAACATCACCGCAATGGTTCTTAATCGTCTCTACTAAAATAAACCATAGAATAATAAAAGTGACATTAAATATTTGAAGAGACAATGGCTAGCATCCAAAGAGTTTTCAACTGATTCTATGTGTCTTCCTGAGTTCCTCACTTTTTTTTCCAACTGCTGCTCCTTATAGTGAAGCGGAAAGCACTCCTGAAAATTCAGTGGGCTCATGGGAACCATTTACTAGGCAACATTGAGAGAACCTATGTTCTGACATGGTGGACTATGAAGCCCCACAACAAGTCCTGAAGGTCCCCACACGACCCTTTAATCTAAAGTCAATATCTCAGAAAAGACCAATTTATTTGTGCATATTGCAATATGCTTTTAATGTAACTGGCTCTGTGTTTGCTAGAAGAAATCTCTAGACCAGGGGTGCCCAAACCCCGGCCCGAGGGCCACATGCGGCCCTCAGGGCCTTTCAATCAGGCCCTCGGGGAGCCCCCAGTCTCCAATGAGCCTCTGACCCTCCAAAGACTTGCTGGAGCCCGTGCTGGTCTCTCAGCAAGAGAAAGACTGTTCGACCTTGGCTCCCAAGCTCACTTGGGAGCTGTGGGATAAGGGCTCCCTCCACCACTTGCTGTTTCATGTCTGTGATGCAGCAGTGGCAGTGAAGGAAAGGCTGGCCTTGCTTTGTGCAAGGCCTTTTATAGGCCTTGAGCTACTGCAAGATCTTCATTCATTCACACAAGTTCCAACTCTAATATATTCATTTATGTAAATTTATTCAAATTTTAAATGGTAAATTAATTCCTTTTTTTCCCCCGGCACCCGACACAGTGTCAGAGAGATGATGTGGCCCTCCTGCCAAAATGTTTGGACATCCCTGCTCTAGACCTATGGAATACCACTTCTCTGTCAAGTTCCGTGCAGGCTGCGTACAGGTTTGCTTGACACAACCCCTGGTGGCTCTCCATATATAGTGGGTTAATGAGTTAACTCACATGGAAATACTTTACTCACATTTTTTGAGTCTACCCTGTACATAGCTTCTGAAAAGCCAGAGGTGCCTACTACTTGTGTTCCTACAGCTGCTCTCCTTGTATGGGTGTGCTTAGGAGGATGTGGTCTGCCATTCTGGAGACAGAGCACGATCCTCTTGCTTTGATGGTGTGGAAGAGAGAGAGGAGGGAGAAAGGGCAAGAAATAGTATTAAGGATCACATCTCCGGCAAGGATCACAGAGGGCAGATGAAGAGTGTCAGGTGTAGGCAAATTCTGAAACCCTGAAAACTGCCCTTCCCACAACACACCCCCATCACCACTTTACCAAGAGCAGCAGAGCCTCTGGGAGCTGCTGGCACATATGACATGCCTCTGACCATTTGTGGCCGCACTATGGAAGCGCATGATGACTCAGCTTTTATGCCACTGCAAATGGCCTTGTGCTGCTGGAACCTGAATTCTGGTAGCACAAGACCCTGACACAACTGGGTCACATTAAATTCAATGTGGTTTACTTCCAGGAAAGAGTGCACAGTTGGCCCTCATTATCTGTAGGGGATCTGTTCCCAGACTCCCTGTGGATACTGAAACCTGTGGGTAATCAAATCCACGATCATCAGAGGACCTCGGGATGTGACTGGAAATGCCTTCTGGTCACATCCAGAGGTGTTCTGAAGTGTGGGGGGGCCACCTGTGGACTCCCCATGCTTCAGAAGGCCTGCCAAAGCAATCTGAAAGGCACTTCTTATTTAGCGAAAAACCGGAAGTGACTTTCAGAAGGCTCTGGCATGCCTTCTGAGTCACGTGGCCTCCCCGCTCCTCAGAAGGCCTCCCTCCGGCGTTCCAGGGAGGCGTTCCGGGGAGGGGGGAAGCAGGCGGAGGGCGGAGAGAGGGCGGGGAGGAGGTGTGATTGGGAGGCAGGGAAAGGGCAGGTGGGAGGCGTGCCAGGGGGAGAGAATGGGGAGGCAGAGAGGTGGGTCTGTTGGAGGCTCAGCGCCCTACACGAACGCTTTTACCTTACCACCAACTGTAAAGTGAGTAGCCCCATTGTGGGGCTGCTTCCCTTACCGGGGAGAATGGGACAAAAGTTGCCGCCCGTGGCAGCCCAAGATGCACAGGATGCGGCAGCAGCCATTTTCGGTGCTGCCGAAGCTGGGCGCTCCGGGTAGCTCAGGATTGACTTGCCCATTAGTGAAAAGGCTTCTATTGCTATATGTAAATATTGATGATGATGATGATTAGATTTGTATTCTGCCTTTTTACTTGAAGGGCACCCAAGGCGGCTTTGTAATTTAATTACTTCTACACTGGGAAAGTTTTTGGGTTATGTGACCCTGTAATCTGCTTTTATTCTGCTGTGATGTATTTTTTTTTAACATTATGTTCTAATATTGTGATCTGGATTCTATGTATATTGGACAGCTAAAACTAAAAAATAAATTGGAAGTGGAATGTGTTTTGTAAAAAACATTAATCCTCACCCAGATAGTGAGGTCAACTTGGCCTGGGGATGTGGAAAAAAATTAATAAACTTTCGATTTCAATCTGCTACAACTCCATACTGCTTGTGTTCCTCCGCCTTAAGAAGGTCAATTGCCCTGTTGTGTTTCATGTTCATACCTCCTTGCAATTTTTAGTAACTTGCAGCCCATGCTCTGAGACTGTTGAAGTCTTTTCTACCCCAGTTGAATTGGACTGAAAATTGATATTAACATGTGCCTCTGATTTTTGCATGTAGAAAATAAAAATCACTATTATTATTTTTGCTGATGTTTTGCTTCTTTACTTCCAAAAGGAAATAATCAGTGAAAGGTGATTGATTTTTATTTAAATTTTGTATTCTGATCAAGACAATCCTCATAGGTTGTTGTTTTCTGACTTACTTTGGGGTAGATTCAAGTCCTCCCCAGCCACCTGCACATCCACCACATTTGAAAAAAAACAACACTTTTCATTTGGCAGAGGGTTGCATTACTCAATACCTTCCATCTTTGCCACAAATTAAGCTACAAGTTTGCCATATAAAGTGAGCATCACATCGTTTTCCATAGTGGTTTGGTCCTGTTGTAATCTTTCATATCCTAATTATGTCATTTTCTCAACCCAGATAAATATAACCCAACCCTAAATTATTTCGTGACATCAATTTATTAGCACATTGCTGATAATCAGCTTTCTTCTTGTTCAGTTTAAACTAAATTGTAAAACACTGCACAATTCCCTAACTATTCAGATGCAGACCCCATTGGGGAAAAAGCTCACTTATAATGTACACATGTTGAACTACATCCAAGGCCACCTAAGGAAGGTCACAGGAAAAGAATGCAGTATTTTTCCAGATCCAACCACTCCTCTCCTGTTCAGAAACATCTGCATTTATGACCAGAGAGACTTGTATTAAATCAGAAAATCCTTACTTTCGAGGACGGTTTCCAAAAGATTGAAATATACATTATGAGATCACTGCAAGCCGATTAGTCTCTTCAGGGTAAAAAAATCCTGCTAACGCGGTGTTAATCTGAGGGCACTAGAAGTTCTACAGATGTTAGCAGTTAGCATGTTGGCTTTATATAGGTAATGCATGCCAATCAAAGAATAGTTTTATTCTAAAACTATTCTTTCTATTCTATTCTTTCTAGTACTTGCTATTCTGTTGACAAAACATTTTTATGCTTAAGGGATGTGAGCTGATGTGATAATTAGGGATGTGTTGGAAAAACACAAATACTACCTTTGGATTTCTCATCATTGCCTAATTTGCTGGCCCAATTCATTTCACTGGCTCATTTCAACAATTTGCCACATTTCATGCCCGATTCAGGTGGCTACTTCATTTAATTTTTTATTCATTTTTGGAATAGTTTCTCATTTGTTTCAATTCAATTTTTTTGCAGGTTTTTAATTACTTTTCAGAATTGGATGAAATGTACAGGATGGAAACCCTCCATAAGGGGACAAAGCCAATTACATTTCATCCAAATAGGTGCTGCGGTTGTCAGTCTAGGGGGCAACTAAAGTTAGAACATTTAAAAAGAGTTCTTGATGGGCCTGCTGCATGTTTTTGTCAACTGCTTCTGATACTGCCCCCTTCCCAGCCGTGATCTTCCCCCTTTCTGCCCTAATCTCCAGCCCATTCCTCTACCTCCCCACCTAGTTCACTCTATCCCAACCCCCTGCCTGCTTCCTGTGCTGACTTACCAGTGCTGGGGTTCCAGTGCTATCACCACTTACAACAATGACAGAAGCCTTGTCACCTTTTGCAACCACCATAAAGCACGCTGCATTGCCAGAATGTGAGTTCCAGCTATGCAGTATTCCTATAGCAGTCCAGCAGAAAAACGCATCGAGCTTCCTTGTGTTTGGACTTAAATAACCCATAGTTAATAATGTTATCAAGGTATCTGATTGAAGGAGTGGAACTCACTTAGCCACTCCATCCCACTCCTTTACCTAGACCAGCCATTTTCAACCACTTTGCCATGGCCCACTGGTGTGCTGTGAATAGTTTGCAGGTATGCCGTGGGAGTTTGGGGGAGGGTCATTTATCGGTAGGACCATTGGGGGATGATGAGCCCCCCACCAACAACATGGTGTGCCGTGTCAATTGACAAAAAACCAACGGTGTGCCTTGACAATTTTAGTACCTTGTCAGTGTGCCGTGAGTCAAAAAGATTGGAAATCACTGACCAGTCAGGTTTGGTAACCCAATCAACAGTGCATGCATATCTCTAGGCAGGTTAGCTACTCTAGACAGGGAAGAATGCTTCCAAACCACAGCTTCCAAATGCACAGTGGCTAGTGAATGGTGGCATTTCAATCAAACAACAAGAGGCTGCTTGCAATAGGATGCCTCAGCAGCTTTTTAAGCTGCTGGACCTTGCACGGGAGCTTCAGAGGGTTAGATGTGTCCAAAAATAAGGAAAAATACAGGGAATTCATCACACAACAATTTACCAAAAATACACACACCCCTATGTAATATCTCTGCTGAATTCCAGATAGATAGCTGCAGAGTTTTCCATAAAAAATAACGTTAGAAGCTTGAACTTATTGTTTTGTTTTCTGCCCAATTTGCACCAAAGTCTCAGGAAATGCAGAGCTGACCCTAGGAAAGTTCCTTTGTGACAATTCCGATGAGTGATAGTTCAGAACTGCCCGTCACATTGTTCCTTGCCAGATGTCCTCCTCCCAAGCCACCTAAAGATACATGGTAAAGAAGGGGGAGAGAAGCAGCCAGACATTCAAAGCGGCGGCTTTGAATATCTTTGCTTAAGTGATTCAGAAAGACCTGGCTTCATTTAGCACTCTGCCCAAATTTGGCAATTCAGATCAGAGTGCGATTCTTTTTGAAATCAAATGACACCCCTACATCAATAGCTATGTTTGTGACGTTCAACAGTGGATGTCGGTTTTACACATTCAGATCATTGACAGCCTGCTCCCATCTATGTTGACTCAAAGCGAGTTGACTCAAAGCAAGTACCACTGAGTAAGTACCACTGAGTTATTGCTGAGTTAAGCAAGTACTACGAGTTATTCCCACAGAAGTGTGCATTAAGATCGTAGGCCACAATTAAGCTAATTTCTTGTAGCCATGACGTGTGGGCACACCTGCCATTCTAGATGTCCTATACTAACATTCCTGTTAGTCAAGCTGTATACGCCAAAAGTCCATGAGATGTATGAGATCTGATCACGCATTTTTAGACATTCTTAGTTTAGTCTCAAAAAATTCTGGGGGAGGCCTTCTATTTGACCAGATCAGCAATGCCATGGGATAGGAGTCAATCCTTTCACCCTTCTGTTTTTTTCTGATCGAATGCCAAATCTGCTATTTGCTTCACTGTGGAACATATATTAGGTTCCTGTAAGTTTTTTTCCCAACAAGGCAAACAGCAGTTTTGGAAAAGTGAATTAGAATAGAAAAAATGGCATGTTGGGAGCAGGAGTTAAACCCTCTCTCCTCCAGCATTGCTGCAGTGATCAGAGACCCCACCTCATCCCTGCCAAGTTGCTTTTACTTAAAAATAGAAATACTGTATCAGGAGAGTCCATCATGCATCCCCTGTGCCTCCAGTAGCTTGGCCCAAACGGTGTTTGCTGAGTGGGAGAATCTTTTTCAAACAGAGACAGCTACTCAAGTAGCCATGTGAGGATGCTTTTTTTGAATGATGGAATGAAAAATAGAACAGAGCTTCCTACTCAGCAGCAGGAGACTGAGCAAGGATTCTTTGGCACAGACTGGAAGGAAGTAGCCTGTTGACTTCCCAGTCTCCAGTCTCACTGCTGACGGCCACAGCTCAGTCAGGTCCTTGTTGGTTTGTGGAAATGCAAAAAAAAAAAAAAGAGCCCACTTTCCCTTCTGTTTTCAGAAGAAATAATTTGTCTACTTGTTACGCCTGGGAAAAGCATTCCTTGTGGACAGACATCTCTTCACAGTTTCATTTCACATGAAAGAACAGTTGCACTATTCAGTCACCAGGCTTGGCTAACTATTTCAGCAGACTGGGGAATGTAACAAGGAGGGTCATTCTCTGGAGTGGCAGAGAAAGGCATCCTTGGAAAGCGGCACATTTTGGAGGGTATCAAGAGGGTTTTGATAGGAACACTGATTGCTGCTATGGTGTTGACCTGCTTCTAAGCCATGTAAGGAGAGCCTTGGTAACGTACAACAGGAACTGTCCCAATAAAGGGCCACTTCAGATGATACTCTGTTCACCAGTCTCTCATTGCTCACTTGCACTGTAAGCTCATCAAGGACACACTGGAGCTTTTTAGCTTAATCAGGTTTAAAGTAGGATTAGCAACTCATGCAGGGGAATGGCTTGGATGAACACCCAATCCCTGTTCCTCTCCTGCCTCCCCACTGGATGAGTTCTACTGGCAACCAGTCTGCACTATGCTGCTGGTGGTATGCAGCTTTCCAGCTACTACACAGGGAACCATGCAGCCACCACCAGGGCTGCTGTTTCAGAGTCACCATACTGCCAGCTCCTCATCAATATAAGGCTTGGGGGGAACTTGAATCAAGAATTTTTCTGTAATTGCCCAGGCCCCATAACATCAGCCCTCTGCTTAGTCCCCACCTTAAAATTTAACATTGATCACTTTTGGAAAAGTACTCAAAACATTTTTGCATGCCCACCAAACATGGACCCAGTCAACATTGGAGCTAGGGGTGCATCTCAGTGGCAGCAGTGCATACCAGATCCTATCCTCTTTATCTTCTTTTCCAGCCCGACACTCCCCCTGCCCCTCCATGGGCATAGGTCCAAGGCTGCCCCTCCCCACAGCATGCAATGTGCTCTGTCATCACAGGTGTGTAGTGTCAAATGGTGGGTGATAATTTCTGGCATAGGTCCAAGAAGACCCATTGACAGCCAGGTGTCCTACAAAGAGGTAAGTAACAATATTTTACTTACCACTTCTGGGTTGCCAGGCTGCCCCTCCCCACAGCATGCAATTTGCTCTGTCGTCACAAGTGTGTAGTGTCAAATGGTGGGGGATAAGACTGAGCTAGAAGTACTGCTTTGAATGTTCTGTCCATGTGTAACCATGCAGGTGCAGTAACAGCACACCTTTGTCCCACTTCATGCAATGAGGAGCCATCCAGGACCATGTTGTCCAAACCAGCCTAGTGTCATACTGTGCTGTGCAAATTGACAGTGTTATCCACATATTAAATATTAAGAATAATTCAATGAAAACCCATCAACAGCTGTGTTTACAAAGCCCAGGGGCTAGTAATATTGAGAGTTTATGCTCCACAGGGACATCTAGAGCAGGATTCGTAAATCCAAACACAGTGGCCAAATCAAGCCACAAGAGATGTTTGATGGGACCCCGATTTCCTGATTTGCATTGGGATCTTGTACAGGATATGACTGCTGTAGCCATTATGTATATCCTAATACACCTGTAGCCACAGCTAAAGATCAGTTTGAGAATGACAGATCGAGGTCATATTGTGCTAAATATGCATGATAACACAAGGACAAGGAGTTCAAAAATGGACCAAACTATGAGCAGTATTATGATTCTTGAGGGGTCCTAATAGAATTGAGACAACTTACAGCAAAAGTACATTCAGATGACACTCTATCAGTTACAGTTTGTGGTCAGCTTAGGGCAATAAACACAAGACACCAACTGCAGGTGCAAGAGCTGCTCAACAACCACTGGAAAACATTAAGTGGCTGCCCAGGACCTCTTAAGTGGTCATGCATGACTTCTTGGTGACAATTGTTTACAAGCAGCCAATTCAACCCATACCACAGGGTATCGCTGATACTTTGCCATGTGAGTATCTTCAGAAGTACTTCAGATGTACCCTCAGTCTCTAAGCACAGAACATTTAAAAGTACAAAGCACCCTGGAGTGCTCCCCTCTGTTTACAAGATACAGGAGTCTCAAGTAATTCAAATTGGCAGAATGCAGGGACTGCAATAACAGAATACACCCACAGCTGGATACAGAAAAGCAAAACTGCGTGTCTGTTCCCATTCTACATGCCTTCCTTTTGGTGTTTTAGATAAGAGAAAATAACATCATTGATGTACAAAAATACCAGAAATCAGCCCTTACTTTAATTCACAGAAATTTGAGGTGAACCACAACTGTCTTTTTAGTTCAGTTTTCATTTTTTTTTTTTTACCATTGTTGAAAAGCAACTGTTGTTTCTGTTGTTGTTTTTGGTGTTCTTTTGACAGTGGAGCCTTAGTAGTTTCAATTATTTTTCATTTAAGCCTTGGATTCTAGAAGGAAGAGTGCAAAAGCTATCAAAGACCACTGGAGACATAGGTTTGTTGGTTTGTTTTTGTTTTTTTTTTAAGCTAGCCTGGTCGCAATTATGGCAGAAACAACCCAAATGAGAAAATCTCTCTAATGAGACATGTTTCCCCTTGTAGGAGAGACACTGCAGACAAAGAGATGGTTATCCTGTTGAAAGTCTGCTGTGTGATTAAGGGGTGAGGGAGGAAGCAAGAGCTCTGTAAGCATCTAGTGTGTTTAAGATATGTTCCCTGGCAGTCTCAGGCTCTGAGAAGAATGTGAACAAATGATAAAAATAGGGGAGAACCTTAAGTAAGAAAACGATCTCTGGTCAAAGCACCATCTTATCTGTATGCACTTTCAGGTGACGGTTCAGTTTCCTTAGGAACTGAGATAATGGTCAAGAAAAAAAATCTACCTGGAGAGAAAGAGCTAAAAGGTCACAAGCAGGCATGGTTTGAAGGTCTCCCCATGAGCTGTGCAGTAACTGGAGGAATGTTCCATGTTATCACAGGGGCCTTTTAAAAAGAAATACGAGTAAGCAGGTCCCTGTTGAAGAAGTTGCGGGAGGTGATGCAATGAGATGTTCCTCTACCATAAGTAAGCAAGGATTGCTAATACATGGACTTAGTATGTCTGTGATTATGCTGGAATGGTTCACAATTCATTCAAATTCAAACACTACTGATGTCTGGATGTGTTATCCAAGCACAATGATTGTTACGAGAAAAGAAGGAACAGCTTCCTTCTCACATACCTCCTGAGTTTACTGGTTGTGGGGGAGCGGGACCATGTGCAAACCCACTGATGCACCTGCCGATCTCACTCCCCACAACTGCACAATCAATGTTTTTGATAAAAAAGACCCTTGAGAAAAGGGTCATACCTGTATACACCGAGCTGGCAGGAAGCCTAAGGTGTGGCATACAAAGGAATGGCCATTTTTCTCAGCAACGCTGAACAGATGGCCACAAGGAAGTATGTGCTTCTCCTCTCCACCATAGGTGGGCTGAGACTAGGATGATTCCACTCAAGTTGTGAGAACATGTGTTTTTCTTGTATGGATTCGCCCTCACGTGTCAAAAACTTGGGCACTGACTCAGGACTCAGGCGTTTTACTCTAAAAATGAAAAGACTTGAATGGACTCAAGTCCAGACTTCCTTTTGTGTGTGCTTGCAACTCTGCTTTGTGTGTGATTGCTTTTCTTTTCCCCGATGCTTCTGGGGTTTGTCTTGCTTTTCAAAAGGACTTGAGTCAAAATGACTTGAAAAACGACTCTGGACAAGTTGCGACTTGTGGGTGACTTAAGTCAAGGTGGGCAGTGACTCAAGATTCAACTAGAGTCTTGGTGCTGTGGCTCTGGCACATCCCTTCTCCCCACATCCAGTGATTAAGAGGGCTAGTAGGTCTATAACAAGAATAAGTAGTGGTTAGAGCAGGGGTCTGCTGCCCAGCAGCCACCTTTTGCAGCAGTAGCTAGGCTGTGCATTATGGCATTTTGGGGTGGCTGTAAAGTGTACTGTGCTACCAGAACACACGTTCCAGTAATGCCGCAGACCCACAAGATTGGGCGGTAAGTAATAAATTTTACCTTAAAACCACTAAGGTCAAAAATAAATGTGCACTCCTGTCGAACGGCACAAAATGTCATTCCTCGTTATGATTTTAACTTGAAAAGAGTGGCTTTCCCACTGTTGCTTGACTCAAGCCAGCCAGGTAACTGAAATCATCACTGCAATCTGCGGAAGGGCAGGAGTGGGCCACTCATGTAACAGTGCTTTATATAGTGTGTGTCCATGCGTGTGTTTTAAATGGTAATAACTGCATTTTCTATAGGGAAAAGTATTAAAGTTGTGTGACATGGGGCCCAATCTTATCCAACTTTCCAGAGCTGATGCAGCCAAGCCAACAGGGCACGAGCTGCATCCTGTGGTGGGGCACGATTACAGTGACTTCCTCAAGATAATGAAATGCTTGTTCCCTTACCCCAGGGCTGCAATGCGGCTACATCAGCGCAGAAAAGTTGGACAGGATTGGGCCCTTGGAAGGGAAGTTTATGTTCCTGTGTTTCTCAGCTCATGAGAATGCACTTTCTATCTTGATAGCTGGTAGGGAAACAGACAGGTCATTTTATTCCACAACAACAGTACTCTAGGCCTGGATTATTAACTTCCTTTCTGTCACTTACTCTGCAAGAGTGTTGTATCAGGGAAAGAGAGGAAGTGTGCCACTTCAGTTGTACTTTCTAAAGCCCGTTGCTCTTTTCTCAGTATTTTAGCAAAGCAACCTAATCTTTGCAAGCTTTAAGTTTTTCCCAACTTAAAGGCTTAAGTCTTTGGGGCTCTGGTGGTAAAACATTTGGAAGCAAGTTCCACTGAAAAGCAACGAACCTCCAATTCCAGCACAGAGTTAGACACACATAAGCCCACTGTTGAATGGCCTCCAGGGCACCTAACTCTGTGCTGGACTGTAGCCAGTTTGTTTAGGATTGGAGTGTGGCTGCCAATAAATGTTACATTCATGATCATAAAAATATACTGTTCAGGTGAACTGAGTTTTGAGGAGGGAGGAAGCAAATGTTGAGATGGGCAGCTCAATCCTATCCAGCGCTGATGCAGCAGGCTGGAGGTCACCTCAAGATAAGGGGACATCTGTCCATTGACCTCAGGTAGAGTCCCAGTTTGTACACTGAGCACTTGGATCTGCACCAGACAAATGGTTTACCATAAGTAAAATTGTCCCTTGTTGGGCTTACAAGCCCAGGAAGTGGGATAGGATATGGTGTGTTGCTGCCATCGATCCTGCCACCCTCATGGGTTTGATTTACTCCCTTCCGGCCCTCCCCCACTGTTACACCCCTCCTCGACCCATTCCTCCCACCCCCGCTCACCCCCAGCCCCTGCGCTGTTCACTTCCTTTTTAGGAATTTGAAATAACATGCTTCACATCATTAAAAGGAATAACATTTCAAATTTGTTTCAGAAACCTTTTTTCCAGGTATCTTGGGGCATAAGTAGAAAACGGCACAAATCCTAATTTCCAAAAACCTACTGGTGCCAAATAATATATCCAACTTGTGATTAGGATTTTCAAATGCCGAAATGATTATAGCTAATCTTTATCAAACTTCATCTCTCTCCTTAGTGTTGTAGGAAAGCTGTTTGCCCGAGTTGTACTAAAGAGGCTCCAGGTACTTGCAGAGAGCGTCTATCCAGAATCGCAGTGCAGATTCCGAGCCAACAGGTCCACCACTGATATGGTATTCTCCCTTAGACAACTGCAGGAGAAATGCAGGGAACAACGACAGCCACTCTTTATAGCCTTCATAGATCTCACAAAGGCTTTCGACCTGGTCAGCAGAGACGGCCTCTTCAAGATTCTCCCCAAGATTGGATGTCCACCCAGGCTCCTCAGCATCATCAGATCTTTCCACAAGGACATGAAGGGCACTGTTGTCTTCGATGGCTCCACATCAGACCCTTTTGACATCCGAAGCGGAGTGAAGCAGGGCTGTGTTCTTGCACCAACCTTGTTTGGGATTTTCTTCGCTGTCCTGCTGAAGCAGGCCTTTGGAACTGCAACAGAAGGCATCTATCTCCGGACCAGATCAGACGGAAAGCTCTTCAACCTCTCCAGACTGAGAGCAAAATCCAAAGTCCAGCTGAAATGTCTGCGTGACATCCTCTTTGCCGACGATGCAGCTGTCACTACCCACTCTGCCAAAGATCTCCAGCAGCTCATGGATCGTTTTAGCAAGGCCTGCCAAGATTTTGGACTGACAATCAGCCTGAAGAAAACACAGGTCATGGTTCAGGATGTGGACTCACCTCCCTGCATTACAATCTCTGAGCATGAACTGGAGGTTGTCCATGACTTTGTGTACCTTGGCTCAACGATCTCGGACACTCATTCTCTCGATACCGAGCTAAACAAGCGCATCGGTAAAGCAGCTACCACGTTTTCCAGACTCACAAAGAGAGTCTGGTCCAACAAGAAGCTGACGGAACATACCAAGATCCAGGTCTACAGAGCTTGCGTCCTGAGTACACTTCTGTACTGCAGCGAGTCATGGACTCTTCGCTCACAACAGGAGAGGAAACTGAGTGCTTTCCACATGCGCTGCCTCCGACGCATCCTCGGCATCACCTGGCAGGACAAAGTTCCAAACAACACAGTCCTGGAACATGCTGGAATCCATAGCATGTATTCACTGCTGAAACAGAGACGCCTGCGTTGGCTTGGTCATGTCGTGAGAATGGATGATGGCCGGGTCCCAAAGGATCTCCTCTATGGAGAACTCGTGCAAGGAAAGCGCCCTACAGGTAGACCACAGCTGCGATACAAGGACATCTGCAAGAGGGATCTGAAGGCCTTAGGGATGGACCTCAACAAGTGGGAAACCCTGGCCTCTGAGCGGCCCGCTTGGAGGCAGGCTGTGCAGCATGGCCTTCCCAGTTTGAAGAGACACTTTGCCAACAGTCTGAGGCTAAGAGGCAAAGAAGGAAGGCCCATAGCCAGGGAGACAGACCAGGGACAGACTGCACTTGCTCCCGGTGTGGAAGGGATTGTCACTCCCGGATTGGCCTTTTCAGCCACACTAGACGCTGTGCCAGAACCACCTTTCAGAGCGCGATACCATAGTCTTTCGAGACTGAAGGTTGCCAATACTATCAAACTTCAGAAAATGTCGCAATTTTCATGCAGTGGCAATGAATAATACTAATTATTAGTGCTAGATTTTTTTTAAAAAAGTACAATAAAGCCAGGAAATGAGCTGATGTTACCAGCATGTACATTTCATTGAAATGCATTTTATTGAGCGAATGTTTTAAGTGCTGGGGGGAATATGCCATATACGAAGAAATGCTTAAAAGAAACGTGAGAATATATCTATACACAGATTAAAACCAATGTTATGCTGGAAACTGGTTTACAACTTTGAACAGTATTTGGGCTACATTGCGCTACTTCGGCACCGCAAACTTGGCTAGAGTTGGGCCCTTAGTGACCTCCAGAGGTCCCAGCTACCAAGTGTTCAGGCAAAGGATCACTGCTGACTTTTTTTTTTTCCTGCATAGCATCTATTATGCTCTTATCATGTATTTTATCAAATAAGAGCACCATAGAAATAACTCTGTAAGCAAGAGAAATGATTAGGCCCTTAAAATACTGTACGATTTTAGTGAGAGAGACTCACAGCCCAATCTTGAGCTGCCCGGTGCCCAGGGCTGCAGCGGCACCGGAAATGGCTGCTGCTGCACCCTTCACACTAACCAGGCAGTGCTGGCGGGTCCTTGGGAGAAGGGGATTTTTGTCCCCTTCCCCTGGGTAAGGTGAGTAGCCCCGCAATTGGGCTGCTCGATTCTACGGCAACCCAAGGGTAGATGGCCCGACACGGAGGCTCAGGAGGCCCATCTTGTCCTGCACTGCTCCCTCCCCCAGCACACCTCCTCCCCACCCTCTGCCCACCTCTTCCTGCTCTGGAATGCCTCCTCCCATGCCACCACCCGGTGGTCTGCGCGACCGTGGAGCGGCAGAGCAGCAGTGATCCGCCTGTGCTGAGCTTGCACTGGCACTGGACCAGCGCCGAGGGCCGCAGTCGTGCTTTATGGCACGTTTGCGACAGTACACACCGGTGGTAAGCCAGAGCGCACTGTTTAGGATTGGGCCCTATAACATATCTGAGAGAATGGAAGATAATTGTTTTATGCCAATTTAACTAAATAGAAGCCACAGCGATAAAGTGATTTTTTTTTTCAGGGCAGGAGGTCTGGTCTAGAGGGTAGAGCCTCCATTTGCCTGAAGATTAACATCCACAAGGTCGGCAGTTCGAGGCCACCGGCACCGTGCGACCTTGAAGCAGCCGGCAAGCTGCAGCTGAGCTGTTCCATCTGCTCGGAGCGTGGGAGGATGGAGGCCAGAATGTGAAACCAGATCGGAGTGTAACATCTTGAATGTGGTGGTTCTTGAAAGAGAGAACCTTCTTTCAATTTGTAAAAATCCCTGCGTGGATTTAATAAGCCTGCCTGTGTAAACCGCCTTGAATAAAGTCTTGAATAAAGACCAAGAAAGGCGGTATATAAATACTGTATATTATTATTATTATTATTATTATTATTATTATTATTATTATTATTATTATTATTATTATTATTTTCTTCTTCTTCTTCTCAAGACTAGACAAAGAGGCCAGGACAGGCCTCTTTGTGTCTGTCCTTAGTAGTTTGATTCAGTTTGTTTCTGAGAGAACATTTGTTCCCTTACCTCAGGGCTACACTGTGGCTACATCAGCACTGAAAAGTTGAATAGGATTGGGCCCTGCGACCACTTTCATTGTGAACTCCGTGAAATGTATCCTAGTCCCACTGCCTTCATCATTTCCTCCCCTTTAAAAGCTGAATTCTCAAAATAATATTACCATAGCTACTCGATTGTGGATAGAGGAAAACAGGGATTAAGACCAAGTACAGTGTCGGATATTGGCTAATAGCAGACAAAACATTATCCAGTAAACTGCATCAGTGTTTCCAGGGTAAGATGCAATATTAGATTCCCATAGAGAATTTATATCAGATATACAATCACAAAAAATACCAATCAAGTGCTGGATTTATATCCAAGGCTCAGAGAAAGAGAGAATCTGACTTGGATATGTGTGTCCTCTACTGTCTGCAGAAAAATCAGCAATACAGAATGCACTGGAGGGACCATAGCTCAGGCTCAGAGCCCATTCAGCTCAACAGTTCAGATTTCAGACCTCTAACTAAAACAGGAACTTCATCCTAGAGCAACATTCTTCCACTCCTGCCATGACTTTTGGTTCGTTTTGATCCACATCTTGGATAAGGGGTAGGAATAGCCTGATAAAAGCTAATTACAAAGGTTGAGATTTTGTAGCTACAGAGCTGACAACATGGCGCAATCCGAGTCAGATTGTTGGCCCATCTAGTTCAGTATTGTTGACAGATTACCATTCAAAAAAGTGGATCCTTGTGCTAAAAAGTTTGAGAATCACTGATGTAGACAGCTATCTCTTTGCTAGGCTTGTTGGCTGGCCAGGAGTGCTTTCTACATTTATAGATTCAAATGGATAATTATCAAGTGACATCACTGTAACCCCTAGGATTCAAATACAACGTTGCAGGCATTGAACAGGGAGACCTGACTCTCTTATTTTAAGGTATTGTAGTCCTAGCTCAGTATCATGTAGATGCCCAGTTCCTAAGTGCTCAGTGGCACCTGTTGCAGGTTGCTGATGTGATGGCCTATATCTGGGCACTGCTATTGATAGCAGCTGGATACCATCATGAGTATGGAAGCCTACACCATGGAAGCCTACACCATGGCTTCCTCATGAAGAAGCTGCTTGAACCATTCACTAATGAGGCTATACTATATCTCCAAAACTAGACGTGATAGGGAAAAATGGATACCATTTTTGGAATCGGCACCCCAAATTCATATCAAACCACCATAAAGTTTGGGGAAAACTTTTCTGACCCTCCATTTTGTAGGCCTGTGTAATTGACTTTCTCAGGGCCCACCCAAGTAGGAGGGAGCCCATGGACAAAAATGTGCTGAGGGTCCTCAGAAAACAGGTGCTAGCCCAGCCTAATGGAACTGAATCACAGAGAGCAAATTGCAGGAATTCTGTCTCCAAATTCAGAGGAAGTTAGTTGCACTGTTCCGTAGTGGAATCAGTGGGATTCCATTTACGCATAGCTGACTTTCTCTGAGTTGGGCATTCTGGTTTTTGTTTGTAGGAATTCCTCTCCAGTTTATATCAGGTACAGCTGAACATACTGATTTTCCTGATAAAACCCTAAATAGCTATCTCTTATCTTCTCCTGCTAGAATCTTTGATGCAAGAGCCATCAAAGGTCTTGCATGCACCAGGTCTTTATTATAGGGACATGTACAGAGATATGCAGTGGCTACTGTTACCCATACAGTTGTTTCAGACTTCCATTCCACTCTCTGATGATTGAAACAAAACAAAGGTTTCCAAAGGTTATGAAATACCTTCCTGTTGGACTAGTACTTAGTATCCAAAGTTGAGAAGTCTTTGGGTGCCTTGTTAGAAAGTTGACTAACAAATGTCCTAAACACTCATAGAGTCTCATGTTTGGGTGTTATTTTAGTAAAATGTTTATTCTGCTAAATCATTTTAAATGTGAATATTTTAGAGGTGTGATCACCCTGACACTCTGGGATATGGCAGATTTCACATTAAGCTAACTTAAATCATCTCCACCCTGCTTCAAAGTTTGACAAGACTCCAAACACATCCTACACATCACATCTGAGTGCACTGATTTTGCTAAAGTACTTCGGCATGCTGAAAAATAGTTTCAGCAGCCTCAGAACATTCTCAAATTTTTTAAGGCAATAACAGTGCAAGGATGAAGAATATGAAGCACAGGCTAGAACTATCTGGTTGTTCTGCGTAACCAAGAGGAGGATGAAGAATATTCGCAACTCAATAGTGCTGCCTTAATTCATAAAACAGAAAATATTCACTGTATTGAATTATGCAACATTTAAATGAAATTTGAATATCTGAGATCATCATGGAAGTTTTGTGAACTTCCTAAAAATAGAATGTAAACATTTTCAGCTTCTGTGGATAACCTTTGTGCCAAGTCAGCGTTAACTGCTCAAATTAATGGCCCAATTCTATCCTGCCCCTCCCCTCCCCCCTCCCCACTGGTGCAGCCACACCACTGGATCGCACAACGTGTCCTATGGGGGGAGTCCCAAAAGCATCCTCTGGCTAAGGAAACATTTATAAGGGGTAAGCCTCTGGTACCAGAATGGATCCACTTGGACTTGTGTCAGCAATTTCAAGTGTACATCTCTGTGCACTCAGGGAGGTGGATCAACATCTGGTAGGGGAATATTGATGGCACCACTGCCA
Organism: Tiliqua scincoides; assembly: GCF_035046505.1. Classification (NCBI taxonomy): domain Eukaryota; kingdom Metazoa; phylum Chordata; class Lepidosauria; order Squamata; family Scincidae; genus Tiliqua; species Tiliqua scincoides. Next base: position 31,315,373 of record NC_089824.1, read on the forward strand.
CAGATATCCCTCTTCCATCCCTATCCTTCCCCCCTTCCCATTCTACCCACTTACCACCTCCCTCCCTCTCCCTGCACTGACATCTCCATCTCCAGTGACTGCCACCACTGCTGCTTACCGCTTCTAGCAGGTTGCATTTGTGGCCACCATAAAGCACCATACACTGTCGGAACACTAGTTCTAGGGGCATAAGGGTGCCTTAGGATTGGGCTGCATGTGTTGTTTGTCACAAACGGAAATCAGCATTGGTGGGGAATTTGAGTATAACAATGTGATTTATCAAATGGTATACCTGGCATAAAGTTAAGCGTGCGCCTTAAATTATCTGATTGAATATATGTTAATATGTGTAATTATCAGCCCAATCCTGAACTGCCTGGAGTGTGGGGCTGCCATGGTGCCAAAATGGCTACTGCAGCATCCTGAGAGAAACCGGGCAGACCGTTGATGCTCCTCAGGGGAACGGGACTTTTGTCCCCTTCCCCCAAGTAAGGGAAGTAACCCCACAATGGGGCTACTCAGTTCTGCGGCGGCTCTGGAGACTTGCAGACTCGGCCCAACATAGGGCTTAGGATCTGATGGATCCACCAGTCCCGTCCTCCTCCCACTCCGCTCCCTCCCCTGCCACACCTCCTCCCCACTCTCTCCCTACCTTGCCCCACCCCCCACCCTGGAACGCCTCCTCCCTGCCTCCCCCACACCGTCACTCACCTCTCCGCCACCCAGTAGTCTGGGTGACTGGCAGGCTGTGGAATGCAGGCCTGGCATTGGAGCTAGCTCCAGCACTGGGCCTGTGGTAAGCTGGCGCACGTGGGTCTTGACTGGGCCCTATGAAAAGTGAGGGACTGATGGCTAGATTTAGCTTTCTGATGGACCAATAGAAATTGTGGCATTACATAAATGTGCTCTAGTGATAAGAAATTGTACACTTTATTTTGCTAAGGCTAATTTCTCCAGAGGTATGTTCTTTCTCTTTTTATACAAGAGGTGTTTTTTTTTATATTTACATCTCACTGACTTTCCTGAACTTGTCAGCAACCCTAGGAGTCCCCTACAGTAATAACCGCTGATTATCCCTTAGCCTCATGGTGTGCCTCAGTTTTTTCAAAGAGGGCATGTCACAGCTAGCTGCACGGTTTTTGCCTTAAACTCTTAAATCAGACAAGGATTGTTATAGAACAGTCAATTGTTAGCTACGACTAGAGCTTAAAATGTAACAGGTGAAACTAATTTTTCTTTTAACTTGACTTTTCTGAGATAAACCTGGGGAAATTTCTTCACATTCTCTGCATCACTTGAGCTTCAGGGAGCAAAAGATGTTATAAAAATGTTTTGTTTTTTTTCTTTAAAACATGTGAGTAAGAAAACCATGGTTTCTTTTGAGAACACTTTGGAGAATCCGTTGGGCCAGAATGTGGAGAGAGCTATAATGTGAGAACAAGGCATAAGAGATTTCTTGCAGCTATTTTTATACAAATAAATAGGATGGGGCCAAGACTAGATGGCAAATCTCACTACTGGTCTCAAAGTGATGGTTTGCTTTTGTCCCTTTGTCGAAGCTCTCAAAGAAACAAGCAAATGCCATAAAGTTGTGAGTTGTGCAGGACACTGGCTACGTTAGGTTTTCTGTGCTTGTGATGCTGCAGTTCAGTTGTAGTCTCCACACATTCTACACGGAAATGGTTTTCTACAGACTTAGAAAGAGCAATGTTCTTCGACAGTGGGTGCTACATTGGATCTTGCTCAGTAACTTCATTCAAATAAAAGAGTGGAACTAGTGTTTTTGAAATATGCAATGATACAAAGCAAGAAGAAATTGCAGACACGTTAGATGACATAGGTAAAATGGATAACTCCAATAATCCAGAGAGGTGGATTGATAATTCTAACGTGAAATTTGACTCAACTAATGGGTTACACAAAGCAAAGAAGAACCAAATCTACAAATATAAAGGAATAGGGATTAATCAGCAGTCCTTCGGAGAACTCTTTAAGACTCCCCGCCTGCCTGCCTGCCTCCTGGAACACCCTCTGTCCACCCTCCCCCCGCCCTGGAGCACCTACCTCCCACCTCCTTTCCACCTTCTCCCCGCCCTCTCCTTCAGCTGAGCTCGGCCAACGCAGTCTTACCTCTCCGCACTGGCACGGAGGCTGGATGCAGTCTCCATGGACTGGTGCGCATCCCTGTTCCCGCTCAGGAGACAAGGAAGGAGGCACAAACGTGCTTTACAGATCAGGGCATACTTAGGATTGTGCCCTTAATCAGTTTTCACTTAATAGTTTCATGCTGTTAAAGGGTTCCATGTCATTTTTCACCACCATTTCATACCTTTGCCATGTTCTTCATCCTGTTCCCCTACCATGCAGAAATGGGATTTCATAGGGAGACTCTTCAAAACATTATTATCATTAGCAACATAGGTGCAGCAATCCTGAGAGATGTCATTTCAGAGTCCTGGTTGGGCACCCTTTGAAAACTACATCTTCCAAGGTTCTTGACACTTGTAATGCTAACATTCCAGGCCTTAAAATCTCTTGCCAACATGTTTACTACTGCTGCTGCTTCCATCAAATCAAGTAAGGTGGCAGCATGAACAGTTTTCAGGCATTGATGGTGTGGTTGGGACCCATTGCATTCTTGTTCATTTCATTAGGAGCATAAAAGGATTCCCAAATTTGGAACTGGGATAGGAAAACTAATGGTGTTTTTTTTCTGACAAATCAGTTCAGTTTATCAAGCCAATCCAAAATCAAACCATAGTTGAATGATATAGTATCTTTGGTGATTTAGTATCCACACTTTCATGGGAGTTAGCCCCATTGACTCTAATAGGACTTACTTCTGAGTAGATATGCATAGGATTGGGCTGTCAGGCTGTAATCTGAAAGTATATATAGCGGTTGCTACACCAAAGAGCTTTTCTAAAGTATTATCTTATTGACTGTGAGCTTCTTCTGAGAGTTTTTAAAAAGTATCTTACATATGTGACATTTTCAAATGACGGCTTTACTGATTGTAGAAGGAGCTTCTGAGTCACCAGATCTAAATCTGCAACATGAAAATGAAGAAGAAGCATTAAGTAAAATGTTCTAATGAGGTGAGGGAATAATCTGCAATAGTGTGAATAGTTAAATTTACTGAGATGGAGTTGAAATTTCCAATGGCTTTAGCAGTCATCGTAGGTAGAGGATTTTAAATAGGACCCATGTATTTTATTTTATGTACGCAATTCATTTTACTGCTATGCTAGAGCTAGTAAATGAACAAGGAAATGGATAGGCTGGAATAATCAGGGATGATATTATAAACCTTCACAACCACAGAAGCTAAAGATTGCTTTCCTGTTACCTTTTCAGGAACAAAAGGGTAAAAGATATGTCATTAAAATAAGTGAGCAACATGACTCTAATATTAGTAAGTCCCTGGTTAAAGTCTTGCCTCATCCATGAAGTTCACTTTTGACCAGGCACTGTTTTTCAGCTTAACATACCCCATAGCCTTGTAGTAAGAATAAATGGTAGGGAGGGGGGCATTTGCATGCCGTACTGAGCTCCTGAGAGCAGTGGTGAGGCAAGCGTGGTACACCAAGGGTATGAGGCTTTAAACTAAAAGCGACTCTGCCAGTGGGTGGGCTCAGGCAAGGGTGTCACCTTGCTTGGCCTTGGCTGTCTTTGGCAGCTCTGCTTCCTGTTCTCGTGAGCCAGAACAGGAATGCCACTACCAATTACTTCTGCATCTGCACAGTCGTTGGGATGAAGCCACAAGTCAGCACACCAGGTCCAAGACCAGGTAGCAACACCACTGCCTGGGAGAAAGGAGAGATAAAAAGTAACCAATGAAAGAGCCCTCCATTTGGCTTTAAAAAGCATAAGACTTCATTCTTTGAACTTTTGGAAAGAGGTTTTTCTAACAATGCAATGACAGCTCTTTTAGTCAAGATGGCTCATTTGGGCCTCCATGGCAGAGTCATTTTGAGCTGCAGCTGTTCCATCATTGCTTATATTATGGATCATGAGGAGGCGGCAACACAGAGGGTGCAAAACCAACTGGCAATTTTATTTAACACGAGACACTTCAGAGAAACCCCTGCAGGAACTATCTGCAAGCACGGCTGAACTGAACAGGATATTCAAAGTATGCTCCCAGGCACTTCCTGGTATGGCAAGCTAGGGGAGCCAAGACACTGCAGCTGCTCAGAACAGTTAAGCTTCCCCTGGGCTTGTCACTAGACCTTAGCTACATTAATTTCCCAAACTAACGAACTTGGGGAAAGTCTGTATCCCATTTTAGTAGCTTTCCTTCTGTATTGGCAACTGCAGTGTCATTTCCGACATGACTCTGTATGTCACAAATAGCATCTGCAATATCCAAGTCAAGACAGACAGAAAACAATGGCGATTAAATGTCCAAACCTAAGATGATGAAATGAGAATAATTAGCATTTATATAAGCAATGCAGAAGGTGGGGGGAGAAGGATAAGCAGTAATTAGAGCCAAAGGCTTGGAGAGTAATCGGCAAAGGACACAGCTGCTACAGTTTAACGAGTCAGCAAAATAATAATATGTATGGGCTTTGGGGTCCAGATTGCTAATTACTTAAACTCCCATTTATATAGCATGCTTAGCATCTGGCCAGGGATATTATAAAGGGAGTTGTGAGATACTGAACACAACTGAGAATCTGCTTATGGCTGGGAATGCCTAAGTTACAGCTAAGCTCTTCAGAAAGCCAGAGCTGAATTTCAGAAGTGGATGGGTTGAAAAATCTTTACACCGAATTCACATCAAAGCAAAATTCTCTTGAAATCTTCAAGAAAAAAATCTGAAAGAAGAAATCTGGGAGGAGATGAGAGGAAGGCAAAATCGTCAGATGCTTGTTCCTACTCCAGCTTGACTGTTCCCTCTACCAACACAGGACTGGAGCAGTGATGGGGACGGTGAGGAGGGTAAATCAGTCCCTGGAGGGGACCAGGATTTAGTAGCACCCAGCAAATCCTGAGCACCTTCCTGGGCTTGACCCACTTGCATGGAGCAATGCAGACTTGCGCCAGCAATTGAAGGGGTGCGGGTCAAAATTGCCCCATAGCAGCTGTTGAGGCTTACTATGGGAGAAGGGGACAAATGTCCCTTTATCCATTATTCCAAGGAGACCTTCTTCAGTCAAAAATCCCTGGCAGGATTCAGCATGGCCCAGTGGTTCTCACACATTTAGCACCAGGACCCACTTTTTAGAACGAGAATCTGTCAGGACCCACCGGAAGTGATGTCATGACCAGAAATGACATCATCATGCAGGAAAATTTTTAACAGTTTTAGGCTGCACTCCTACCCACACTTACCCAGGAATAAGTCCCATTAACTATCATTGTTAAAAGTATATACATAGTAGCTTGTTAAAAGTACAGGTCTGTAACATTTCCCCAAATGCAGTTACATACCATGGGAGCATCAAGTCTAATAAATTAAAAATAAAATACTGGAATGAATGGGGACCCACCTGAAATTGGCTCACAACCCACCTAGTGGGTCCCGACCCACAGTTTAAAAAACACTAGCATAGCCCATACCGTTGCTACTGCGTTGCCACAGTGGGATTTAGTTAGGATTGGGCTGCTAGTGTGTGAATGGAAAGGGAATTCTTTCTAATCAGAAGGTAGGTAAACAGGGTTGCTTCAAAGGCTTAACAATGTCAGCTAAAATGCAGATCACCAAGCTGCGTTGCCAGGGGGATGTCTGGAATCTTGAAATGAGGTTTACATAGGTTACGTGCAGAATGCAGGTACAATAAAATGCAGATGTTTTGATACAAAATACAGAGGTTACTGCAAGGTTACATTCACTAAGGGCAAAATCAAAATTGTAAATACAGACATGAGATACATACAGCAGATTACTAAATTGCATTCAATGGAGGCACAAGGTGAGATTATCTTCTTTTTCCCAGGATGTGCGACAGGGGGAGGGGAGAGATCATGATTCACATACACAAGAGTTTGAGGCTTGATCAGTGAGCCCTTTAGGAACATGGCTTGCATGTCAGAGAAGCAGTATCACTCTTGTCCATTTTGTGCTCAGAAGTTCTGGAGAAACAGTTCACCTTGCACGCTGGCATCCACTAATGCTGGCATATGAGGCTGATGATAATGTTACTTGGTATCAGAGTCCATGTTGTCCTTTATTATAAAGTGAGGACATACATAGAACCAAGAAGGGAAAGAGCCAGCAGCAGGGTAGGGGCTATCCAGTGTTCTGCATCGAGTGCCACATGTATGATTATATGCCTCTGGGGCATAAGTCATGGGTGTGTCCTCGATGCAAGGAGCTCCAGGCTCTCAGGGAACGCGTCCGCTCCCTTGAAGCCTTGGTGGCCGACCTGGAGAAGCGCAGGCAGCCAGAGGAGGACCGTGGGGAGACTTCCGGGGACGATCAGGCTTCGTCCCAACCTCAGGCGTGCAGCTCCTCGGCTGCCTGGGTGGGAAGTCTCGGGACTGGAGGACGTCATCCTGGAGAGGAGGGAAACAATCCCCTAGGGGGGATCCCTTCTCCAGGGGATGGGCCCGTATCCAAGCACACTCGGGATACTCCTCGGCGGGAGGGGGGTCGGGGGCTTCTTGTAGTGGGGGATTCAATTATTAGAAACATAGAGAGGGGGGTTTGCGACGGATGTGAGGACCGCATGGTGACTTGCCTGCCTGGTGCAAAGGTTGCGGACATCACTTCTCGTCTAGACAGGCTAGTAGACAGTGCTGGGGGAGAGGTAGCGGCTGTGGTGCATGTCGGCACCAACGACGTGGGCAAGTGTAGCTGGGAGGTCCTGGAGGCCAAATTTAGGCTTTTAGGCAGGAAGCTGAAAGCCAGGACCTCAAAGGTAGCGTTCTCTGAAGTGCTACCTGTTCCACGTGCAGGGCCAGCTAGGCAGGCGGAGATCAGGGGTCTCAATGTGTGGACGAGACGGTGGTGTAGGGAGGAGGGGTTTAGATTCGTTAGGCGCTGGGGAACGTTTTGGGACAAGCGGGGCCTGTACAAGAGGGACGGGCTCCATTTGAACCAGAATGGAACCAGACTGCTGGCGCATAACATTAAAACGGTGGCAGAGCAGCTTTTAAACTGATCCCTGGGGGAAGGCCGACAGGAGCCGAGGGGCATCCGGTTCGGGACTCCTAATCCCTATGGGATGAGGATGGGGAGGTTAGAGAACAACAAGACAAAGGCAGGGTAGGAGAAGAAATTGGGAAAGGTAGGGTGATGGGATGTGATAGACGGTTTGGCACAATGAGAGGATGCGGGGACAAAGGAGCGAATAAGCAGCCCATCCTGGGGCATTCCGTGTACAAATGCTTTTATGCGAATGCCCGAAGTCTACGAGCAAAGGTGGGAGAACTGGAATGTCTGGTGACAAGGGAAAATATTGATATAGTGGGCATAACGGAAACCTGGTGGAATGCGGAGAATCAGTGGGATACCGCAATCCCGGGCTATAAACTCTACAGGAGGGACAGGCAGGGGCGTGTTGGAGGTGGGGTGGCCCTTTATGTTAAGGAAGGGATAGAATCCAGCAAAGTAGAGATTGAAGGTGGGTCCGACTCCACCGTAGAATCTCTGTGGGTTAAATTACCAGGCTTGTGCAGCGATGTAATACTGGGGGCGTGCTATCGTCCTCCAGACCAGAAATCGGATGGGGACCTTGAAATGAGGAAGCAGATCAGGGAGGTGACAAGGAGGGACAGGGTTGTAATCATGGGGGACTTCAATTATCCTCATATTGACTGGGTCAATTTGTGTTCTGGTCATGATAAGGAAACCGGATTTATTGACGTGCTAAATGACTGTGGCTTAGATCAGCTAGTCACGGAGCCCACCAGAGGACAGGTGACTCTGGATTTAATTTTGTGCGGTACGCAGGACCTGGTTAGAGATGTAAACGTTACTGAGCCATTGGGGAACAGTGATCATGCTGCGATCCGTTTTGACGTGCACGCTGGGGGAAGAATACCAGGCAAATCTCTAACAAAAACCCTTGACTTCCGACGGGCGGACTTCCCTCAAATGAGGAGGCTGGTTAGAAGGAGGTTGAAAGGGAGGGTAAAAAGAGTCCAATCTCTCCAGAGTGCATGGAGGCTGCTTAAAACAACAGTAATAGAGGCCCAGCAGAGGTGTATACCGCAAAGAAAGAAGGGTTCCACTAAATCCAGGAGGGTGCCCGCATGGCTAACCAGCCAAGTTAGAGAGGCTGTGAAGGGCAAGGAAGCTTCCTTCCGTAAATGGAAGTCTTGCCCTAATGAGGAGAATAAAAAGGAACATAAACTGTGGCAAAAGAAATGTAAGAAGGTGATACTGGAGGCCAAGCGAGACTATGAGGAACGCATGGCCAGCAACATTAAGGGGAATAATAAAAGCTTCTTCAAATATGTTAGAAGCAGGAAACCCGCCAGAGAAGCGGTTGGCCCTCTGGATGGTGAGGGAGGGAAAGGGGAGATAAAAGGAGACTTAGAGATGGCAGAGAAATTAAATGAGTTCTTTGCATCTGTCTTCACGGCAGAAGACCTTGGGCAGATACCGCTGCCCGAACGGCCCCTCCTAACCGAGGAGTTAAGTCAGATAGAGGTTAAAAGAGAAGATGTTTCAGACCTCATTGATAAATTAAAGATCAATAAGTCACCGGGCCTTGATGGCATCCACCCAAGGGTTATTAAGGAATTGAAGAATGAAGTTGCAGATCTCTTGACTAAGGTATGCAACTTGTCCCTCAAAACTGCCACGGTGCCAGAAGATTGGAGGATAGCAAATGTCACGCCTATTTTTAAAAAGGGAAAGAGGAGGGACCCGGGAAACTATAGGCCGGTCAGCCTAACATCCATACCGGGTAAGATGGTGGAATGCCTCATCAAAGATAGGATCTCAAAACACATAGACTAACAGGCCTTGCTGAGGGAGAGTCAGCATGGCTTCTGTAAGGGTAAGTCTTGCCTCACGAACCTTATAGAATTCTTTGAAAAGGTCAACAGGCATGTGGATGCGGGAGAACCCGTGGACATTATATATCTGGACTTTCAGAAGGCGTTTGACACGGTCCCTCACCAAAGGCTACTGAAAAAACTCCACAGTCAGGGAATTAGAGGACAGGTCCTCTCGTGGATTGAGAACTGGTTGGAGGCCAGGAAGCAGAGAGTGGGTGTCAATGGGCAATTTTCACAATGGAGAGAGGTGAAAAGCGGTGTGCCCCAAGGATCTGTCCTGGGACTGGTGCTTTTCAACCTCTTCATAAATGACCTGGAGACAGGGTTGAGCAGTGAAGTGGCTAAGTTTGCAGACGACACCAAACTTTTCCGAGTGGTAAAGACCAGAAGTGATTGTGAGGAGCTCCAGAAGGATCTCTCCAGACTGGCAGAATGGGCAGCAAAATGGCAGATGCGCTTCAATGTCAGTAAGTGTAAAGTCATGCACATTGGGGCAACTAAGATGATTACGGGGCTGGGGCACCTTCCTTATGAGGAAAGGCTACAGCGTTTGGGCCTCTTCAGCCTAGAAAAGAGACGCTTGAGGGGGGACATGATTGAGACATACAAAATTATGCAGGGGATGGACAGAGTGGATAGGGAGATGCTCTTTACACTCTCACATAATACCAGAACCAGGGGACATCCACTAAAATTGAGTGTTGGGCGGGTTAGGACAGACAAAAGAAAATATTTCTTTACTCAGCGCGTGGTCGGTCTGTGGAACTCCTTGCCACAGGATGTGGTGCTGGCGTCTAGCCTAGATGCCTTTAAAAGGGGATTGGATGAGTTTCTGGAGGAAAAATCCATTACGGGTTACAAGCCATGATGTGTATGCGCAACCTCCTGATTTTAGGAATGGGTTAAGTCAGAATGCCAGATGTAGGGGAGGGCACCAGGATGAGGTCTCTTGTTATCTAGTGTGCTCCCTGGGGCATTTGGTGGGCCGCTGTGAGATACAGGAAGCTGGACTAGATGGGCCTATGGCCTGATCCAGTGGGGCTGTTCTTATGTTCTTAAATTTGGCCACACTCTGTTACAGATGATGGTGTTCTTGCCCAGCCCTGCCTTGCACCCCCCCCCCCCCAGTAATGCAGAGCTGTTACCAACTGGGCAGTTCATATAACTTCTAGGTTCTATTTCTATTATGGTTTTGTTTTTCTTTCTGCACTAACTAAAAAGCATTTAGCTACCTGTAGCTCTTACCAAAACTAACTGAAATTGGTGTACTGCTTTTTTAGCCATGCTGCACTACAGCATGAAGGAAACTTGGGGCCCAATGTTAACTAAATTCCTCTTCACTGATATAGCCGTGGCTATGGACTGTGAGCTGTATCCTGCAGAGTGGCTGCAGGTAGCTCTCCCTCCCCCCTTTTATGCAAGGCACATTATGTCTCCCTTTCTTTATATTAAGAACATAAGAACATAAGAACAGCCCCACTGGATCAGGCCATAGACCCATCTAGTCCAGCTTCCTGTATCTCACAGCGGCCCACCAAGTGTCCCAGGGAGCACACCAGATAACAAGAGACCTCATCCTGGTGCCCTCCCTTGCATCTGGCATTCTGACATAACCCATTTCTAAAATCAGGAGGTTGCGCATACACATCATGGCTTGTAACCCGTAATGGATTTTTCCTCCAGAAACTTGTCCAATCCCCTTTTAAAGGCATCCAGGTCAGTCGCCATCACCACATCCTGTGGCAAAGAGTTCCACAGACCAACCACACACTGAGTAAAGAAATATTTTCTTTTGTCTGTCCTAATTCTCCCAACACTCAATTTTAGCAGATGTCCCCTGGTTCTGGTGTTATGTGAGATGATAGCTCTCCATCAGGTAAACGATACATGGGTTTATTTCTGGATAGAAGTTGCAGAGAGATGCCTTGATCCTCAGAGCATTATAGGGGGGAGATACCAAATCTCCAAGAAGTCAGCTGGACATGGTTCTGAAAAGATCCTAATCTGACAGGCATATTTTTTCCCCAAAGCAAGAGGGTCCCTGATCCTAGAGCTTTTCAGTTTTGCTTTGCTAATTGCAATCGCTTTGCTACTGCAGTCTGTTGGAGAGTTTAAATGCAGCTCATTCCAATGCTGGAATGGCAAAGACATCTGGGCAGACATGTTGCATCATCTTTAAAAAAAATAAAATTATATGCAAGGTTAATCAGTCATAAGAATCCACAGCTATGTCGCTCTAACACATACTCATGCTTTCTATAGTCCATTTCCATTGGTTTTTCTTTGGCTTTCCCTCTTCATTTTTTTTTTAAATTATGGCCTACAGCAGCAACAACGGCGGTGGCGGTTCCATAACTGGTCAATTGCTCGAATCATGGCTTGTGCCAGAGAACAGAGGGGTAAGTGGGGGAGTTGGGAATAACTGTGGATCACCATGGAAGCTCTGGCTGCATTTGCAATACCCAAATGCTAGCATTACCAGCTGCATCCTGTCAGAGATTTTTTATCAGCCAAGCAATCTGCTATGCTTTAAAAATACAATGTGCGTGAAATCAAGAGAGAAGAAAATATAAGCGCATAATGAGAACACTTCTTGGAAGGATTGGACTTGATGCACTAGTGTGCCTCTGCGCCCTCCTCCTTGGCAACACATGGCACACAGAGCATAGCTTTATCTAAGAGCTTCAAGCCAATGTGGACTCTGAAGCAAATCACTCACTTCCCCCCCCAGGCAAAATCAAAGAGAGGAGGTTCCTTTCCATCTCGCTCTTTTTGCATTTTTCTGGATCAACACCCAGGTGTCAGTTGGGGAGATGAATCATGTTTCTCAAATGGGTATTTCTGAAAATCACCATAAATGAAAGAAAAGGCTTCTTTAGGAAGTAATGCTATTTTTTGTATGTGATGTTCAAGGCCCACATCAAGTCTGTAAGATCTACTGAGGGCCAAATACACCTGTTGTATACTTGAGGCCAGTGGGCTTAGTTTTTCTAGTGCAAATAGCATCCATGTGTGTGTGTGGGGGGGGCATTTAGCTGTCTACCCTACTGGGGTCACAGTCTAGATACCCACCGACTCCCCCCCCCCGCCTGCTATTTCTGCCAGGAAAGAAGCTGCCACTGGTGCAAAAAGCAACCATGGAGGGATAAGGCCCATGGCGGGACAAAGTGATAAAGCCTACCTCTGACCTGGTTGTGGTCCTGATTCAGATTGGTCCACTTCACATGCTGCTGATACCATTAAGCACACAGATGCCAATCACACACTAGATTACATTTCCAGTTAGTCTTTAAATTCAGTGGCAACTACTAAGTGGGCATAAGGTTGCAATACAGATAAAAAGATCAGTACAGGTGACCTTTTGAGGACAGTGTGATCATTTCATGAACAAACACAACTATCCCTTGATATCCTTGATACTGTCCTTTGAAAGGTCACCTTTAGATGTCCTAAGACTTCTGTGCAGTCGTCTGATCTTCTGTACTGAACTTACATGTGTACAGATTGACTAACGGCACAATCATAATCAAGGTCTGCCCCTGCGGAATGTGTGTTCTGCTGGCACATTCTGCCACAAAAGCACCATGAAGCACTTTGCAGCTGTGCAAGGAGCCAGCTTGCTGGTGAGAAGGCCAGAACCTTCTAGTGTGTGCCAGCAGAACAATGGAGGCCTGATGGGGCAGGTAAGCCCAGAGCAGAGGACAAAATGGGGTGGGGGGAGGATGAGGAAGGGGTTGAATGGAGTTGGGAGGGTGAAACGGAGAGGAAATGGGGCTGGGATGGGCAGATCGGGCACCGGTGGGGGCAGGTTTGGCGGCAGTGGTAGACACTGAATCCCAACTCCATGGGGCGGGAGGGTGGTGGGAGGTGTTTCTGGGCAGGGGGAAGGGCGGAGAGAGGGAGAGGCTTAAGAGGGGCTGGGACTGGTGGAGACCTCCTCCTCCAAATCCTATCACCCTTGTTGAGTTTGGAAGCCTGGCACGAGGCTTTTTGAATCTGTGCCAGTGGGAAGCCCCATTGAGCAGGATGGGGATTTACTCAAGGTAAGGGGACAAATGTTTCCTTCCTCCAAGGAGACCTCCAGCCTGCTAAGTTCTAGCACAGGATCCAGAGGCAGCCATTTAGTGCCGCTGCTCCTGTGCTGGATAGGATTGGGCTGTAAGAGTCCAAAGCTGGGCTGACTTCTGCTGGACATTCACAGCCCAATCCTATGTATGTCTACTCAGACTTAAGTCTCATTATAGTCAATAGGGTTTACTCCCAGGCAAGTATAGCTAGGATTGCAGCCTGAGGGCCCAATCCTATGCTTCCCAGCATCCAGGGCTGCAATGACGCCAAAATGGCTACTGCTGAATCCAATGAGGCTGGGAAGTAGCATGGGTCTACTCGGGGTAAAGAGCTTTCTCTTCCTTACCCTGTGTAAATCCCAATGGGTCTCCTCGGATCTGCACCTGCTCTTGAGGGCCCACTCCGCCCCCCTCCTGCACCACTCCCCCCCACCACACCTTCCCCCATGCTCCGCTCGTCCCTGAAACACCTCCCCCCATGCTCCATCTTACCCCTCCACCATCTGGTGCTTCACACAGAGTGCTGAGCAGTGGCCCACCAGACTTCGACTGGCACCTGCCCAGCATGGGCTCGTGCTGGGCTAGCTCTGGCACTGGGCTGGCACTAAGTTCTGCAACAGTGCCTGCTAGCAGTGAGCCGGTGCGCACTGCTCTGGATTGGGCTGCCCGTTAATAATTCAGTGCCCTATGGCTAAGGATGAGGGGTAGGTGGGTTTAGTAGGTGGAAAAATTTAAATCCAGTTACAAATTTAAATTTAAAAAAAATATAGGAAAATAAAAATAATCACCTAGACAGCTTCAATTTTTAGTTTATTGATTTGCAGTGACTGATTGGTTTGTACTGCGTGAATATAGGCACTTGAACTGAATTCCAAGTAGGGCAGAGCAATTGCCACTGAAGATATTTTTACAAGCTGCATGCAAAGCAGCAAAGAAACATGTAAACCGAAAGCCAATTTTGTATTGGCTCTAAACCCTCTTATCATCGGAGGCATAAGAAAATCATATCTTATAATCATCCAGAGATTTGGAGAAGTTAAGGGGATATTAGAGGATTAGGAAAAGCAGAGTGGTACCAAAATAGGAAAACTCTTGTTATTTGCATCCAGTACATTGATCTTCATTTCTAGGTTTTTTTAAAGTCTAAAAATACAGAGAACACATCTGCCAGTCCTTGAAAAGAAACAGAATTGTGAGCAGCAAATAGAGTGAGATCCAGGATATAAAAAGAACAAATAATGTTAAGCCAAGTGGATTACTGTTCACGAGATCGCAAAGAACCTCTCGCAAAAATATCTGCATTTTTCATTCACTCTTTCACACACACAAGGCATTCACCCACTCAACCCGAATGCCCACCATTCACAGATCCCCTCTGTTTTCTATTACTTCCTACCTGTTCTCCTCTGTGATCCTCTCCAATTCATGCCTTTTTGTCAATCATATTTAAAAGAAATAAATGGCGCCATCTTATTCAGGGCCTTTACTGTGGAGCACGTGTAAAGCACTTTGCGACAGTGCAAAGAGAAGGCAAGAGACTTCCTGCACATGCTGACAATCGTCACAAGGCCCACTGGAGCAGGTATGTCTGGTGCAGGGGCAGGGTTGAGCGGGGAGGAGAGGGTGGAATGGGAAGAAAAGGGGCAGGAGTGGGCGGATCGGACCCAGGAGGGGAGTGGGTTCAGTCGTGCCAGTATATGCCAAATCCTAACCCCCTTCCTGGGCCTGATCTGCCTTCCTGGGGAAAAGTGGACTTGCACCAGTGATTGAGCTGGCACAGATTTGAATTGCCCCATAGCAGCTGCTGGAGCTTACCCAGGGACAAGGGGACAAATGTTCCCTTACCCCAAGGAGACCTCAGCATTCCGAAAATCCCCTGTGGGATGCAGTGGAGCCTTCACCAGCACCACTGCATCAAATGTATGCTGTGTACAGGATCCCTCCCCCTTGATCTATCTGCTGAGGCTGTATGTGCATTACCAAATGCTTTATAGAAAAAAAAAAAAGTTACATGCTGCTGGGTGTGCTTTTAAACACATATTAACACGTGTACATGGGAAATTTACATCATGCGCTAGACCCTTTTGCAGTGGTCAATGGTACTGCTCAATGGTTCAGCAGGGAAGGATGAGGGAAGGTGCAAAAAAACTTTTATTGCAAAGATTATTTAAAAAGATAAAGAAGTGGAACCAAAATTGAAACAATTCAGTGCTTCTTAGCCACACATACAGCCAGGCTCTAATTTTAAGCAATTGCTTTGTAATGCATGGAAGGAGACAAGGAGAAAAGAATGTAGGGAAATTAGGAAGGGTACCCAGGGGAAAGTGGGGCTCAAACACCTGGAATTTGATGGTAATACTAGCAGGAAAGAATGAAGAAAGCTCTCTGCTAAACAGCTGATTGTCAAGATTATTTTCTGGAAGGGCAATAGCTGCTGTGGGCATGCAGAGTTGGATTGAGACCAGTTTGCCCTCTCTAAAATGATGTTGCATTTAAAAGCTGTACAGTACCACAACAAAGGCCTCATCACAGCATCTAGAAAATAGCTACACCACCATTTAACCTTTATTTAATGGAAATTGTTGTCTAGATGCTGCCTATATTTGTTTGTTTTTTTTCAGTCCCATAGGTTAAAGTGCAACAGGCAGATTGTTCCCTATCTTTAAGAATTAGTTTGTTTTTATTTTACTCATAAGGAAATGCTGAGCAATTCATTTTTCTTATTGTTTTCTTGCTTCAAGCAGGGGGCTGGAGTAGATGGCCTTGAATCTGTGATGCAATGATTCTATGATTTATGTCGCTAAAAGAAAGGACTGATGTTCCAGGGGATAAATACAAAAGACAGCAATGTTTGCTTTCTTTCTTTTACATCTTGTCATTTTTATCTTCTTCTCAAAGTGTAATGGCTATACAGAGCAGTAAAATTATGAAAACCTGAATGTGTACTTAGCTGGAACATTAGCAGGATGTAACATTTCCTATTTATGATTTCCTTGGGACATTTGGTAAGCCAAATTAAGCAAATCAACCTAGTAATAAATTAGACATTCAGTGGTCTAAAAATTATACAATTTATCCCCAACTTTAAGAATGGGCACTTTTCTACCCCAGTATAAATTCTGCTTAGTGTTTTGAAATGTGTCTTTGGTAGAGTTCATTTTGAATATCAGACATTGATGGGTTTCCATTTATACACATATAGGCCCTTGTGATGATCTCCCAAATAGGACTGAAACAGACCACAGTCCCCTCCAGGAAATCTGGTGCTTCTCCCACCCCTAAAATCACATCAAAACCACAGATACAGTCATATCGTGGCTGTATATATGCGTTGGTACATGCTACCACCATCAGTGTGAGGTCAGGATTGACTTCACAGTATGTTCCTCACTGCAATTCTGGTTAGATGCTCTCTGCAAGTACCTGGAGCCTCTTTAGTGCAACTCAGGCAAACAGCTTTCCTACAACGCTAAGGAGAGAGATGCCGCGGTAGTTGTTGCAGTCATCCCTGTCACCTTTGTTCTTGTACAGCGTGATGATGTTTGCATCCCTCATGTCTTGAGGTACTCCACCTTCTCTCCAGCAAAGACAGAGGATTTCATGCAGCTCAGTGACGATGATCTCTTTGCAGCACTTTAGGACTTCAGCAGGGATGCTGTCTTTTCCTGGTGCCTTGCCAAAGGCAAGGGAGTCCAGGGCCACGTGAAGTTCTTCTAGGGTTGGTTCACTGTCAAGCTCCTCCAGCACAGGCAGGCACTCAATGTTGTTCAGTGCTTCTTCGGTGACTACATTTTCTCTGGAATATAGCTCAGAGTAGTGCTGCACCCAGCGTTCCATCTGCTGCGCCCGATCCTGGATGACCTCGCCTGCAGCAGACTTCAGAGGGGCAGAGGGCGAGCAGGGAGCAGGCAAACAGAAGTTTGCAGAGGGGGAGAGGGAGGGATTGCAGAGGGCGAGCAGGAAGGAGGCAAATGGAAGTTTGCAGAGGGGGAAGGATTGCAGAGGGCGAGCAGGGAGCAGGCAAACAGAAATAATAATAATAATAATAATAATAATAATAATAATAATGTATTTATATACTGCATCGGATTACTCCTCTGACTTTATTCAAGGCGATTTACATAGGCAGGCGTTTCTGAATCCCTCAAGGGGATTTTTACAATCATAGAGGTTCTCTCTTTCAAGAACCAACAACATTTCAGAATGGATCTTCCTGGTTTGGTCTCACTTCTGGCCTCTGGTTCTCCCACGCAGGCTGACAAGCAACTCCATCTCTCACGTGGAGGGCAGCCAAGACGCTTCTTGCTCACACCAAGAGCAGGTGGAATCACTCAGCTGGGCTTATCAGCTGCTTCAAGATCTCGCCATTCTCAGTTGTTCAGGGAGCTGCCGGTGTCCTTGAACTGGTGACCTTCTGATGTTATTTTCGGGCTAACGGAGGCTCTACCCTCTAGACCAGACCTCCTGCCCATTGCTTATGCGGGTGATTCTGAGGCCCAAACAGACCAATAGTTGCAGGCCAAATGTCACCTGGAAGAGGCCTCTGGATCCTCTCATTAAGAGCCTACAGCACTACCAGGAGCATCAGACTGCAATCCACCATGGAGGGTGAGGTGGGTCACAATGCTGAAAAGTCTGAGAACTGCTGCTAAGCTTGTTTCCTCTTAAATCATCTGAACCACCATCAAAAGCAGGGTGGTCAAAGAGTAGGACAGACAGATGTTTCAAGCATAGATAAAAACGCTCCTGTGACAAAAATTGTGCAGGAGGAGAGACAGCCTGTCAAACTACAGTGTGCCATGGTCAAGCCAAGTTGCATTTACTGAAGAACTGTGTAAGTACTACAGGAACCAGTCCTCAATTATATCTCGTAATATCCCTTAGTTTGCATTTCTTTGTCTGAAAAAGGATTTCCCATTTCAAAGCCATAAAGCTTCTTTTTATTCCTTTGAAATGTGTGGCACTTTTCAGATCCTGCATAGCTAAGAGGAAATCAGAAGACAGAGCTGCTTTGTGTATGTGTGTATTTAATTCAACACAAGAACTTGTGGTTTCTAACCTTTGGTTTCTCTTTACTCTGCCTGCTCTTTCAAGTTACATTAGAGCACATCATGCCATCAGACTTCAATGGAAAGTAATGAAAAATCCAAAGGAGGCACTTGCTGCAGGTAAAGGTAAGAAGATACCCAAAAGCTATTTGGAAATGTTAAGCCAACTCTCTGTTCAACCTTGACAACATTGAAATAACAGTCTTTATAACATCCTTTTTATTTGACATTGCTTAAATAAATACTGAGAGCCAAGCATCTCCTGGGTCACCTTCTGCTTCTGCAAAATACGAGTACTGCTCCCAGGATTTTTATTACTATTTTTAAAATCACAGGATTTTGAGATTAAAAAGTTCAGAGTTCTTTTTTTAATAATAACCAATAAGAATGGTTATTTACATTCCAACACAAGTTTACTTTCTTTTGATTTTTTTTTTTTTGCTTTGAACTTTTTTTAATGTATTCCTCTATAGTCTGGAAAAGAGCCTTTGCCCTTCCTCCTGGGAGAAGTCAGTGCTTTCATCGACACAACTGCACCTACACAGCAGCCTTGGGTCTGAAGTAGTTTACAACACTAGTTTAAGAAAATAACCGAGGATAGCAGCTTCCAATTCAATCTGCAAATGGAACTGAGGGAGGAAGAATGTAATCAGTTGCCCTGGATTTTAGCCAGGGCACCAAGGGTTAACAACTCAAATGTTATAAAATGTTATTATTGCAGTGTCCGCAGCAAATCTGGTTAAGGGCTTTTATGAGACAACCACCTGAAATACTCCTCTCTTAATATTCTTTTGGTTCCAGCTTCAGTTCCATTTTATTTTTACAACAGAAACTAAATCTCAATGTGGTCGGTGTGCATATTTATAACATGTGCACGATGGATGAACTTGTTGTTTTGGTTTGGTTTGTTTTTCTGGTCTTGTATTGGAGAACTAGTATCTGCAGAGCCTCCCTGATCAGTGCCCACACATCCCAAACAGACCCTTATTCCAACATAGCACAGTATTAACAATAAATGCTTTGTATACAGAAAACCTGGGTCCAGGCTCAATCTCTGGCATTTCCAGCTCAAAGAATCACAGATAGCAGACCTGGAAAATAGATCTGCCTGAGTCCTAGAGAGCCAGGGATTCAGAGTCAGGTTTTCAGTACTAGGTTACCTGGACCAATAGGTGACTCAGTATAAGATACATGTTACAGAACAAGGATGTGCCGTGCAGGGGCGGCAGATGAGGCAGAACCACCCCATCGTAGTCCATGGAAAAGCACCTGCTTATACCCGAGGAGGCTCTTCTTATACCTGAGGAGGTTTTTCTTACATCAGCTTTCTCAGGTGTAAGGAGATCCTCCTCAGGTATAAGCAGGCAGGGCAACTGGGGTGCTTTTCCATGGACTACAATGGGGTGGTTCTGCCTCACCTGCCACTCCCGCACCACACGTCCCTGTTACAGAATACATGCATTTCTTTCCCACAGAAAAAGCCCAAATGTGAAAGAAGATGTTGGAAAATTCCTTTATTTATTTATTTATTTATACAGGTATTTACATACCTCCTTTCTTTGGTTGTCAGATTTCTCCTTAGACTTTAATCCAAGGCGGTTTACATAGGCAGGCTGTTCTAAACCCCCTTAGGGATTTTTACAATTGAATAGCTCTAGTCTTTCATAGAACTCGTTCCAGCTGGATTCCTTCCCGTCTGGCCTTTCTCTGGCCCTTCGCACTCCACTTGATGGCAACTCCTCTCTGCCATGGAGGGTCAGCTCATCAGTATATCAGCGTGTCGGCAATTCTCAGGTACTTCCAGTTGTTTCGAACTGGCACCCTCAGATCTTCAGGCATACAAGGCGGCAGCTCTACCAACTGAACCAGAGCTCCTTTGTGACCATGCCATGGTTCAAGCAAGCAAAAATGTATGGAGGATGACTGTATGATGAGCCTTAGATGCTCCCACGACACAACTTCATTCAAGCACTTGCATAATGGTCAGATAGAGCACTGGTAATTGAAGTGGAGCACTGTTGCCTCTTGCAGCAGCACCCCAAAATGGCTGCTAATAGAGTGCTTCATTGGCAGCCATTTTATGACAAAGGAAGACTCTTCTGTTGTTGTAAATCCCTTCCCTGACAGCCCAATCCTATCCAGGATTGGGCTGTCAAGCCCTTAGGTGAGCTCCAAGACACACAAAGTGTTGTAAGAGAAAGTGACATGATTTTGAGCAGAGTCGTCTGGCCCATGGGGCCTTTTCTGGCAACCCTTGGCAACATTCAAGGAAAAGCATCAGTCCTAGTCTGCCCAGCCTTATTTTACTGCTGGCACATCCCATGGCTCTCTCAGAATCTTCTTCGGGTGCTCTGAGACTCCTGACCACCACACGGGAGCAACGAGTGAGTTTGCTCACTGGCCCTGAGCAGCACGGGCCACACTGGGGTGCGCCTTTGCAAGCAATGCTTGTGATGCCGCCTACCTCACTCTCTTCTGGCCACAGCTGGCCCAAGGTGAACGGCAAGCTGCTGCCTTGTCTCTGACGTGGTGCCACAGCATCTGGGATAACCCCCTTGGATTAATGAGGACAGAAGCATGGGCAGGAGGAGGGAGAGGCAAAGGAGGGACCAGGGCTCAATTGGGAATGCTTTCTGATTGTGTATTAAATTTGTTTCATAATTAAATATGTTAAACCTATTAATTGGTTTGTATTTTTAATGTATTAATTAAATAAATATTTAATTATTTGAATTAAAATATAAACCTATTAATTGTGTTTTTAATTATATATATTTAATTATATTTATTATGCATATTAAATAATATTAAATATATTGCAAACACTTTAATTTATGATATGGAAATGTAATTCCGTGTGTGGCCCACGGGTTCTATGTTGAAGTACTCTTGCAGCCCACTTGGTTTGAAAAGTTGGACCGCCCTGATATAGAGAAAGGCTGGAAAGCTATATAATTCAATTTTTTTTTAAGGAATCCATATATTTCTCCTCACCTGTGTTTGAACTGCTATCCTAAAACACCAGAGTTAAAATAAAGCAAAACAAAGCTTTAACATTTACCGAGGATGTCTTCTGCTTCGATTATCCCTAGTTCAACTGGGGTTGCTGCTTTTAGTGTATACGTAGATGGTATCTGAAGAAGAATGTTTAGTTCTCCAAAGGACTCTTTTGGACGCAGTTGGCCAATGAGAACTTGTCTCAGCTGCTTAACCTGTGTAGAAATACAAGCACATAATTTGTTTTGTTGCAGTTCATATTCAAAACTACAACAACCACAGTACAGAACTGATAAGTCGTAGAAAATTCATGCCAAGGGTGGGCATGATCCAGTCAGGATAAAACATTTTACATCTCATTTCATTCCCTATACTGTACTAGAGTAGAATTCAATATTTCAGAGTTGCTGTTGTGAATAGCTTTGGCCAAAAATTTTCTCTAAGAAATTATCTGTTAATCAACGTTTCAGGATGCAATTCATTTTTTTTTCTTACATTCACACAAACACATGCAACCATGTCTACAGGAACACTCTATCAATCCTAAGGAGTTTAATTCAACTGTGTTCAAGGTATTATTGATACCTGGCACCTTTAAAAAAATCCAAACCCTGATTTTTTTATGCTTCTGTTCACAGGTTTGCCTAGTGCTCAAATATGTCCCATGAAGGTACAGTGCTTGCTTATTGAAGAACCCCATAGAGCAGGGATTCAGCAACCTATGGAATGCGGGTCAGATCTGGCCTGCCATCCAAAGTTATCTGGCCTGCAGTCCCAAGACTGTCACCATCCTACAGATGGCACTCTTACCCAGGAGGTGGCAGTGAAAACTAGACTCTGCAACACTGGAGGTGGGACAGGACTTCAGAGTGCAAAGTCCTAGAGTTTGGAGTTCAAACTCTATGACTCCAGAGTCGCATCAGGATTCTGGTGCACAGCCAACTGGAGAGACACAGCACTTTGCAACCTGGATGTTCAGCGATGACATGAAGATGTCATTGCCAGATGTCCAGGCATCTTTGCTGAACGTCTGGCCCTGAAGCTGGCAAAGGTTGTAATGGTAATTACTCCCAGGTAAATTTGCACAGGATTGCAGCCTGAGTGCACACACAGAGGGGGAACAGGACTCTCATATGATAATCTGTCCACACATGGGTACTCTGTGGGATCAAAACCGATATGGATAACCAATTCTGATACTTTTCTATGTACATTCATATGATCCATTCCCACCCCCCACCCCCAAAAATTATATGGATGGAGCCTTTTCTTATTCATGCAAATAGCCCTTTTGACTAAGGAAGATGGCAAGGGAAGGTATTTTTGGAACTTATACGGTGAAAGATGTTATTCCTTACCATTTTCCCCAATGGTCTCTTCACAAGAGCTGGGATTATTTGATAAGCATTGCAACATCCAGATTTAATAAATCCAACATAATTGTTTATTTCTCCTACTCTTATGAACACTGCAATGACAAGAACAACAGCAAAAATCATCGAAAGAGTTCCCCCCGCCCAGTTATTATCTGCTAAATAATCTTTTGGACTGTGCCAAATTATGCAATTTTCCAAGCAATCTTTAAATGCTGTTTTCCCCAAATAAGCAAAGGGAACAGATTTGTCCTCTTCTGGTATGTATTTCCATCGTAATCCCATTTTCACACTTTACTATCAAGTATCATATTTGTGAATATGCAATGATGTCATTGTTTCCCAGCTAATATGTTGGACAGTTCTCCTCAGTGTTAACTAGCCCCACCCCATTTCTCACCTGATGACTGCTGTGGATTAGGCCAGTTTGCATATTTTCAATTATTGTGTGTGTGTTTTTCCTGAAATCAGACAGTTCCAAAGTAGGAGTGGACATTCCAGGTTGCTTAACCCAATTAAATAGCCCTTAAAACACTGAGGTGCCTTTTTGCTTGAACAATCAAGGTGATTAACAACCCAATCCAGTGGAAATTCCTGCATACTGATGCAAGCAGCGCCAGAGAGGCTACATTGCATCTCGCAGGGGGGGGGGGATTTTGGTTGCGGGAGGTCTCAAGGTAAGGGGAAATTTGTCCCCTTGCCCCTCAGTAAGCCCCAGCAGCCACAACATGTGAACTCAGAATCCGCGTTGATCCATGTTGGCAGATCACACCCGGGAATGGGAATAGGATATGGCACACACTGCCAATCCTGCCACCACCTGGGCCCAATCTGCCCACCCACATCCTATTGCCTCCCTCCCCATGCCCACTACACCCCTCCTGCCCCCACCTCTGTGCCAGACTTAGGGCACAATCCTAACCAACTTTCCAGCACTGGCATAGCTGTGCCAATGGGGCATGTGCTACTTCCTGCAGTTGGGGGGCACTTATGCAGGCCTCCTCAAGGTATGGCAATGTTTGTTCCCTTACCTCGAAGTTGCATTACCCTTATGTCAATGCGGGAAAATGGGTTAGGACTGCGCCCTTACTTGCTCTGGCTGGCATCCCTCCATGCACCAGTGCCAGCAGGAAAGCTTCAGTGCTGTCATGAAGTGATTTGCCAGTGCAAATGAGGGAGAAGATGAAGCCCTATACACACTTGGGAGGAAGTCCCATTGAACTCAATAATACTAATACTAATACTAATACTAATACTAATAATAATAATTGTATTTATATACAGCCTTTCTGGTCATCGGATTACTCCTCTGACTTTATTCAATGGGGCTTACTTTTGAGTAGACATGTACTATTAGGAAAGGGAAGAGGGCAGATTTTCTCTACTAGCTCTGCTTGTTCTTAAATTTCAAATCTATATTTGTAAATACAGAATAAATATAGAAAAATTTCAGAACTTTTTTTTCCAAATTCAACACTAATTTTCCAAATTGGTCTATTGTGCCCTGTATTGCATGGATGTACACACACAGCTCTGCATCCTCCTCTGTTACTGCTAAGCTGCCACGACAAGGAAGCTTATACAAAGCATTCGTCCAGTGGAGTTCTTGCAGTTCCAAGCAGCTGCTGGGCATTCCCACTGTACTGGAAGAGTTTTCTTTAAGCTGTAATTTCATTGTCATTGTTCTCTCTCTGTAGTGACCTTGATTAACAAGATAGTTTTGCCAGGACTTTGCAAGAAGGAATAGAGTCTGTTTGGCTTTCAGGCACGGAATAAGTTGAAAGCATGGGAGGCTGGGCAAACATCCTGACATTCCGCTATAATGAAAACAGGGACACACAAGCACTACAGTGCTCATTAGGGCAGCCCAAATGGAAACTGAGGGAAAGAAGCCACAGAATGCAGGCAGAGTGAACAGCTGGGAAGAAGGCAGATTCCCTGGGATTGGAGAAGTGCAAGATCACTGCTGAGTTTAATTTGAGGTAGGCCTACAAGAGCAAAGCTCTACTGGAGCCAAAGAAGCTACGAACTTGCCTGCTCTCCACCCACTGCATTGCTCAGCTTAAGTTGGCACCTCACATTTTTCCATGGCTGGAAAAAATAGCAGGCATAAAGGCGGTTGGTTACCACGTATAATGCTGACGCTATATGTTCCTTTGTGATAGCTCCTGAATGCAAAATGGCTGCGAATTGGTCACCACTCATCACTGAATCTAGATTTATGGGTGTCTCACAACAAAATACCGATGGAACCATAAAGCCCAAGGTGCATCTATGATTCAATTATGCTTTTTCAAAAGATAGACTATGTTTTTATATATTATTCTATATAGATCACACACACACACACATGTATATAATATATATTATTATACATTCTCTCTCTCTCTCTCTCTCAAATAAATGAATGAAGGAAATTTTATATATTATATACAATGATTCACATTTTATATAATATCCACTAATTAGGCTTTGGGCCCTCTACATAGAAAGACACCATAATCACAGTACAATAAAATCACACATCCAGAAGCATTCATCTCTTGAGACAAACATGACTTGAGGAACATGTTCTGCCATGCAGCTGATAACAAAATTCCATGAAGGACAGGGTGTGTCTGTTTGTTTAACTGCAACTGATTTTTTCCCCCCAGATGTTACACATTTTGCTCCAGATGCAAGGAACATTGGGGGAGAAAATCCTGTGGGAAGCCTGTCACAAATAAATCTCTTGAATGAAGCCTAATTTTCAAAGTAGGCTCTGCCAAAGTTTGATTGCTGCCTGCGGCAGTCCATTTCTGTTTCCCCTCTGTGTCTTCTTCAAATGCACAAACTTAACTTCCCCACTGCTGCTACTGCAGCCACCTCCTTCTCTCCCCTGCCCACCAGCTTCTTGAAAACCAACCAGCATGGGGTGATTGTGGCCTGTTTGGAAGAAGCACCGGTGGTAGAGAGGGCAAGAAGGGAGTGTGATCTTTCCAATAGCTCTCCTTCCAAGACAGCCATCAGGAACAGGATTGCAGGGCAGCTACCTCCTCATCCAGCTCCATCCAAATAATTTGCAGTAGTGACACTGGGAGAGAAGATCAGCTGCCCTAACCCACATCTTCTCGCTCACTTTCCAAGAACAGAGAGCATAACCAGGATGGCCCAGTGGTGCAGTTGGGCAGGCCAGGTGACAGGTGGGCACAGAGTGTAAAATTCGCCCTGCCAGTATGCAACCCACCTTTTGAAGCAAGTACTTTGTTGAGCCTCATGGTAGAGGGCCTTGGTGTAAAATCTTACGAGAAGCTTCAAGTGTGCTATGCCTTCATAGGAACAAAAATTGGGTCACAGAGAAGATGCATGACTTCCTCCTCCTCCACACAAAACTCAGTAGTGTGGAAAGAGAATGCATGAGTCATTCACACATTTCTGCTTCTGGATAACATGCAGAGTGACCCTTGTCTTCCAGTCTTGAATCTGAAACAAAATGTCCTTTTCCTCAACTACAGAATAAGTTGACCATGTCCAGCTCTAAAACAAACTCCAGAGGAAATGACTCACTGCCCAGTCCTATCCAAGATTGGGCTGTTGGAAGGAGGGATTTATAACCACAGAAGAGTCTCAGGGCCCAATCCTGAACAGTGCATGCTGGCTCAATACTGGCATTCACTGTCACAAATGTGCCATAAGGCACATTTGCGGGGGTTATCGCTGGCCTAGCGACAGAGCAGGCTTGGCGCAAGCCCACGCTGGCCCAGTGCCTATCGGGGCATGGTGGACTGCCAGGCAGTGGAGAGGTGAGGGCATGCGGGAAGCAGGGGGAAGGCGTGTCAGGAGAGAGAGGGGGCAGGAGGGTGGTGGGACTGGCGGAGCTTAGCTCTGCTGGATCCAGAGTCCTGTGACTGCCTTCCCGGCCCGACATAGGACTCCTTTACTCTGTGCCAGCTAAATAGTGGCGCAGAGTCAAGTTGTTCCATTATGGGGATACTTTCCTTACTCAGGGGTAGGGGATGAATGTCCCCTTCCCCTGAGGAGATGTCGAGAGCTGGCAGTGGCTGCCAAAATTCCCATAGGATACTGTGGCAACCATTTTGGTGCTGCAGCAGTGCCATGCGTGAAGCAATTCAGGACTGGGCTGCCTGTGAGCTAGGAAGCAACTTCAATCATGTTTAGAGCATACACACAACCCTTTACGGATCTGGAGCACAGTCCAAAAGGAAATTCTTCTGCACAAACCACCCCAAAAGGAATGTGATTTAAGAAAAACCACAAGCCTCTTTTGAGATTCCCAATTTTTTCCAATGGAACTTGCTTAGGATAACTTCCCAGTTCATTGTATCCTTTGAATTTCGCTGGCTCAGCATGGCAGCTTCAAACATTAACGGATAAGGCTTATTCAGTGATTTTTCTATACATTTCCAAGCATATTGTCTAAAACACTGGTCCCCAACCTATGGTCAGTAGACCACACATGTCCCATGAGACCCTGAGAAGTGGTCTGTGAGGTCTCAGAAAAAAGATTGCTTTTGACCATTTCCAACATCTCACCAAGTAAGCGCTGTCTCACAAACCCCCAGAGAGAATGGACCGTACTCCACCACAAATGGCAACAAAAGCAGCAACCCACAAATCTCTATAATAATAAATCTAATAAATTTCTAATAAATCTAATACAAATTTAACTGTATTTTTTGTGTGCAGAGGGGTAAGGGGGATATATGTGATCTACAACAATTCCGAGTTTTGCCTCAATGGTCTGCAAGCTCCTAAAGTTTGGCAACTATTAGTCTATAACTACATCCTACAAGTCTTTCTTTTTATTTTGTCTGAACTCTTGTTGAACCCTTTACAGTTTACAGTCAACTAATGTTCTATAGATCATTCACAGAACAACATGACCTCTGCCAGAAGCTCTTAAACAAAAATACAACATAGTAGCAAACAACTGTTTCCACATGTTCTCCTTCTGCGCATCTATAAAGTATAGACATACTCTTTTGCTTGAAATTCTTGCTCAAATGCCAACGCCAATATGTATGGGAGTGGCTATAAACCACAATGCTAGCTGATAGGTGAGGTGAACTTTCTATGGCATTTAGTTCATGGGAAAACCAAAAGAATAGAAGTAGCTGTATTGTAAGCAAAGTTTCAGTTACTGAAGCAATGTGATAGACGGGGCATGGCTGCAAATAGGATATGCTAGCATACACCGGATGTCCTTGCATAAGCAGGAGCTGGGCAAACAAAGGCAACAAAGGGACAAGCTATGTGTGATGTGGAAGTACTATTATTGGAGCTCCCAACATTATTTTAGTTCTGAAAAGAAGCCACAGGCAGTTGCTTTCCCTCTGTCCTGTGGCCCCAAACCATCGTGTCTCCCCCTCAAACTGAGGTTAGTAAAATGTACTCTGAAGGACATTTTCTCATCCACAGCTTCTAGCTGCAGGGGGGTGATGTAAGTCACATAATCAGGACTGGGCAAAGAGTTGAACCCCCACCCTCAACAACACCCATCTGATCTTCCACCTTCCAAGCAATTCAGTGACAATTTCCCATACCTTGAATGAGCAAAAATAACAGTACACATCAGGCCCCCTCTGGCAGCACAACTATTTATTTCTAGCAACCTTACTGGAAAAGTTCAAGTCATAACTTAAGGCTGGTGAAGGGGTGGGGAGCAAAATTTATCTGCACACTGTCAGCAGTGTCTATTCCAGCAATTTTCAACCAATGTGCTATTGCACGTTGGTGTGCCACAAATGGTCCTCAGGTGTGCTGTTTGGGGAAGGGCCATTTATTTGTAGGGCCACTGGGGGATGCCAGCCCCCCACTGGCAACATGGTGTGCCTTGTCAATTGCCAAAAACAGATGATGTGCCTTGACAATTTCAGCACCTTGTCAGTGTGCCACGAGATGAAAAAAAACTGAAAATCTCTGGTTGTGCCCAGTAGTTCCCAAACATGTTAGAAGCCCTACAGGCTGCTGCCTGATTTATAAATGCCAAGAGGTGTGGCTAAAATGGTGATTGGGCAGCAGTGCTCCCCCAAGTAGCAGCATGATTAACCAAAGATGCACATAGCCTAATCTCCCCTGTGCATTTCGCAAACCACCAAAAATTGGGTCATGACTCACAATTTGAGAACCACTAGTCTAGTCCATATAATTTGAGAACTGTTCAGGAGAGCTTGAGAAGATCAAAGGCCCATCCACAAGCACAGGCTTATGCAAAACTATGTTCCCTCAGTTCATATGACCTTCTTATCCTGGGTTTTCTGGGCTAGCCTCTTAAAGAGGCAGTACACAACACCATAAATCCCTTTTTTCTTTCAGCTCTCTAAGAATATAAGAACAGCCCCACTGGATCATGCCATAGGCCCATCCAGTCCAGCTTCCTGTATCTCACAGCGGCCCACCAAATGCCCCAGGGAGCACACCTGATCTCAAGAGACCTGCATCCTGGTGCCCTCCCTTGCATCTGGCCCAGTAAAAACCAGTTTCAGTCCTCACCCTGGCAAATTATCTGACCCAAGATATTTTCCAGATATCTAGAATGAAAGGTATCTTTCCACAGTCAATTCTTTTTGTCAGTTATCTTCCGCTTGTGTTTGCTATGATGGGGATGCGTGCTAAAAAGGCTGAAGAATCCCCTTTAATGTGCTTTTTTTTCTTCTTCTCCTTTTGCTGGAATGCCAAACATCTTCCAGGATTTAACAGAGGATGAAATGTAATCTCAGTGTCTACTGATAATGCTCTGAACAAGCAATAACACATATTTCCAAAAAAATTAATAACTTGACAAAGACATGGCGTAAGCCACAAGCATACAAACTGATCAAGACCTTGCCAATGTCTCCCCCACCCACCCCCCACAATGTGATCAGAGCTGCACTGTCCCAATGAAGTAAATGATGGTAAGAGAATGTACCACATCATGTACACACCTACGTAAACAGGGCAAGGCAATGTTCCTACTGCTTTCAGTCAGATGTCGATGATTGTCTATCAATTATAGTGGCAGAACCAGAATTTCATCTGTTATTTTCTAAATGAACTGACATTTTCTAAACATACAGACCTGTAGCTTTGTCAAAGGAACGATTCTCAACTTTCCGAAAAGTTTTTCTGAAAATTTTTTCAGAAAATATATCTGTAGGGATGATATTGTTGCTATCTCTGGCATCATGAACTCTGCCAGTTTTATGCCAGCAGTCTCTAAGAGGAATCAGCAGAGGCATCCATGGGGCGGGCGCCACCTGGTGTGGAGCTTGCCTGGTAAAGCTCAGTATTCCAGAAGTTCTGGGGTGATGTAATGACATAATCATGTCACCCCCATCTTCTGGGCTATCACATTGCTTTAAATGTGAAAAGCCCAGCAAAAACACAATCCTCGGTGAGAGCACAATGGGCAGAGCCTGGATGGCAAAAGATCACCAAATGGGGGCTCAGGTAGGGTGGTGTCACCCCTCCTGAGGGTGCCACCCAGTGCAGTCCACACCCGTTGAACCCCTGTTGTGACTCTTCTGGGAATCAGGGCCAAGAACAAGCACTGGAGGGCCCATGCTTAACACACTTAGGAGATAGAGGCAGGAGGTTCCTCACTCAGCACTGTGCTACAATGTAGTTGCTGTCTGGATAGGAAACCTTGCTAATCCAATCATGCTATCAGTAGTAGAAACTATATCAGAAAGGAAAACTTCCAAGGACAAAAGCTCAGCCTGTCAGAACTTGCTATGATGTTGAGAGCTAGTCCACGGCAGTAAAAACAATAAACGGTCTTGTAGCATCTTAAAGACTACTGCATTTCTTGCAGCATTCCCTTTCATGAACTTTCATCAAATGAAGCAGGCTTTTCTAGTCCACAAAAGCCTTTTGCTTCATTTGAGATGCAATCAAATTGTTTAGGATCAGTTTCCATCTAATTCAAGAGCTTGCTAACCATACCTGGAACTGGAGACATTTCCATCATCACGTATTGCAGACCTACAGATTGCATCAGTTGTGGCTGTGTTCAAAATGTGTACAGTATCTGATAGTGCCTATACATCACAGGCCACACACCAGTAGGAACCTGAAATATGTAGCAATTTCAAGAAGATGAGGCTCAAAGGGGTCACGTGGAGCAGTGGCATAGCTAGTGCATTTGACACCTGGGGCAAATAATTTTTTAACAGCCCCCCATCTCTACATGACAACATTACATATTTAAACATAGATCCAAGCATTTCTTCAATTGTCTCCTCTTTTAATTTTTCTTTGTTGAGCTCCACTGGGTTGATTGTCTTTCATGTTGGTACGAAGATATAACCCCACTTCAAATATACTTACTTATTAAACCAAAAAGGAGAGAGGCTGCCTGTGTCACTTGCCTGTTAGTCCTTCCTTTATTGAATCCCTTCAATGAATTCCTGCAATGAAAGAAGAACCAACAAGGAAGCGATGCAGATAGCATCTGTATGTTCTTTATGTACAGAACAAATTTTAACAGCCAGCAAGAAGAAAGAGGAGTGCTTACATCAGCACCCCCTTATAGCTGGCACTGGGGCAGACTGCCCCAACCCACACCATTGTTATACTACAGGGGTGAGAAACCCAAGTGGCACTTTCTCTTGCCTCCATTCCCACTGCTGAACCCTTGTGTTCAACCTGATGGGAAGGCTCTTGTTTTACTTTATCAGAACAAAGAAATGCACCCACCAGAACCCATTTTACTAGAACCCACCAGAAATGCACTTCGCCCCTTCTGCACCCCAAAATAAATTGTTTTCCAGTGTCACCACTGGAGGACACCCTACAAACCTCAGTGAACATATGAAACAACTTTTCTGGCTGGGGTTTAAGTCCCATGTTGAGGCATTTGCTTGATGACTCCTTCATGTTTCAGCCTCATCTGTATAAATGTGAACTTCCAGATCTCATTGCTCCCCATTTCATTCAGCAAATGCACTTTACTAAAACATGGTTCTCAGATAGCACTGGTTCAGGACAAGGCCTACGTGGACCATTTAATCCTACTTTAAATATTTGAAGTGATGGAGTGTTATGTTGGGACTCTGCACAAGAGGCTGTTTCGCTAACTTTAAACTAGGGTTTCATACATATATATGAGAAGCATCAAATTAGTCTATGGGAAGATGAATGCCCTTCATGAATACGAAAGGAGATGATGCAGCATTGCCATTTCGTAGAATTAAGAATTCCAGGGGCTTCAAAGTCAAGAATTCATGCTCATTAAAAGGAATCATTATGGCTTATCATGTAAATAAGATGCTGGATTAAAAATTGTTTCAATGCCCTTTTACATGTTAAGCTAGTGGGGAGCAAACAACGAATTTAACATTCAAAGATTATCTGGGAGAATATTTAATCAATATACAAGCCTAACATATCAAGCCTAATGTCCTTGCTACAAAGTTTCATTTCTGCTCCTTTTATGATGTCACTATAAAGAGAATTTAGTTGTATCACAAAAAAGGAGAGTGGCTTTACTGAGAGAGCTATATTTAAATTTAATACTTCACCTTCAAAGGATGCACTCTGCAAACTACTCATTCTACAGTTGCCTTGATGAAAACTGAGCAGGACAAGATGGAGTATTGTTACAGCTGTGGTTCCAGGTTGCTTTCACACCTCTGGCTTCCTCGGAATGCAGGAATTTCACAACTATAAATATGTCCCCACTTTGTGGTGGCATACCTGGCGGGCGGGCGGAAAAGCCCGTCCGGCAGGGGGCTCAGTGTGGCGGGCAAGCGGCCCTCCCTTCGGAGCCATTGCCAGCGGGGGGAGCAAAACAGAGTCGTATGGCTATGCACATGAGTGATGCTTAATTAATAATAGTGACAACTTGACGGTAGTGCATATAATTCTTAACAATTCCCGACAACTTACCTCTGTGTTCTTGAAGGCACTCCAGCTGAATCAGGTAACTAATCAGTTACAAGCAATGTAATCATGGTAGTGTAGACTATGGTTGACAAAAAAAAATCCCACCCCATAACAAAACTTAGTCCCCCTAAGCTCAGTTACATACAGGAGGGTGATTTTCTGGTGGTCATTGCATTAACATAAGTCAGTAGTGCTGGATAAGATTGACTAACCTCCAAGGTTGCCCTGGAGAGTCCAAAGAATCAGCATCCAACTCCAGTTGAAAGAGATCTCCAGCCTTGGAGATTTTAACAGAGAAATCACGGGGAGGAGGGAAGGAATCCAGGAATAGCTTCAGACAAAGTTGGCAACATGTAACATGTCAGAAGGATTCCAATCACAATAGATACGGTGTAATGGGCACCTAAACCCATGAGAAGATGCTTGTCTACATTTTTCTTCACACAAGATTTAGGGCAATTTAACCACCCTTGGAAAATGTCTTTTTTTCAGCAGGTTTTAGTAGCATGGTCAAATTTACATGAACCATTTACCTTTGTGATTCTCAGATTCAGTAGTTTGTCCAGCACAGTGTTTCTCAAACTATGGGTTGGGACCTACTAGGTGGGTCATGAGCCCATTTCAGGTGGGTCCCCATTCATTTCAATATTTTATTTTTAATATATTAGACTTGATGCTACCATGGTATGTGACTGCATTTGGGGAAATGTTACAGATCTGTACTTTTAACAGACTACTATAGATATATATGCTTTTAAGCAATGATAGTAAATGGGATTTACTCCTGGGTAAGTGTAGGTAGGATTGCAGCCTAGGATTGTGAAAATTTTTCCTGCTTGATGATGTTACTTTCGGTCATGACATCATTTCTGGTGGGTCCTGACAGATTCTCATTCTAAAAAGTGGATTCCGGTGCTAAATGTGTGAGAACCACTATGAATAGCTTTTGCACAAGGTACTACCTAGACTGTGGTTGAAAGTCATGCTTTTTGTAGTGTTTTTATTGCAGCAGTAGAAGATAGAACAAATCAGATAAAGAATTTGGTGGACTTGGGACTGGGGCACGTGCAGATGGTCAGAATCAGCTTCCTAACTCAGAGGAGGAGGCCTGAATGAGATGTCTGGTGGGTAGAGATAAGTTCCAAAACATCAGCCCAACTAAAGGCACTATCCAAACCTGCACTGGAGCAGGCAAGCCAGGAGGCTTGCGTTGCATCCAACATAGGTTCGTTGGCTGCAGCAGCTCAGCCAGGGGCAAGGAGAAGCTCTTACCCTTATCCCTGGGTAAGGGCTGTGCACCCCAATGGGTCTCCCCAGGGACAGGGGTTGGCATCCGGCATAACTGCCGGGTCCCAACCCCTCCCCTGGCTCCCTGCGCCCCCGTCCCTGGGGCCGCCCATCACCCGCCCTCCCCTCGCCCAGAAACGCCTCCCTCCTGCCTCCTCCCCGCCCCCTACACCTACCTTCGCCGCTTGTGTCAGCGCGGGTGCGCTGGCACAAGCAGAGGGGAGGAAGCCGCCACAGAGGCTTCTGCCAACCTCCATGCATCGGCGCATCTGGATGCGCTGACGTAGCTTCCTCCCACGGAGGCACAAACATGCTTTACGGCACATCTGCAACCTTCCGGGGGCTCCTATGCCGGCATAACTGCCGGTTAGGATTGCATCCTAAGTGGAACAAATAGTATTTATATCTGGTTTTTTTTGTTTATTTGGAGTTGCATTTGACCTAAGGGGGAAAATATATACCAGAATCCCTTCACTCTGCCTTGAAAAATGAATTCTGGTGCAAGGCAATGGTGAAAGTCTGACTCCTGCTATGGGGATGATGGAGGCCACACTGTGGGCCTGGTGGGAGAGCTCAGGAAAAGTTCCAGAATCCAGGACAAGAAGGGGAGAAGGGATACAATCATTGGGGTTTTCAGAGACTGCCAACATGCAGGCCGAAAGCAGAAACACAAAAGGTGGTTAGAATGATAAAACACGTGTTGTCACATGTACTGGACTTGCTACTCACCTAAGACTATTTCCCCTCACAATGCACATAGTTAACAGAAAGGGAAGACACAGGGTCTTAAAGATTTCAAGACATTTGCAATAAGGAAGAAATGATTTAAAAAAGACTGAAGACTAAAACATGCTAAGTGTTACTACATAGACAAGAAAAACATTGCTCACCCAACTTGTAAGATTTTTCTTTTAAAAAACCATTACCTAATTTTAAATAGATGTTAAATTAATATTATTATGATTGCCCCCAGGTGCTACTTAAACTAAAGAAATAATCACCAGTACTCTTTTTTTTTTTTTGTGGGGGGGGGGGAGCAGGGAAGTCTTGGCACATAGTCATCTGTGCAGCTTTTTTTTCTTTCCCTTGGGCCAACAGCCAAAGGTCACTATTTTTTAAAGTGATATAAACATAATTTCTTCCACTTAGCCAGTGTTACTTTTTCGAAGCTATCATTAATCTGATTTATAAGGCCTTTAAGAAAAGCAGCAACCTACTAAATCATTTCTGACAGCAAATTTTGAAATCTTAGAACAAGATGGCAAAAGTATAGCACTGGTGAATTTCTGCCTCCCCCCCTTCTTGACAATCATTCGAGACTCATTTTGGTCTTTATCCGCCCTCCACTATATTCACAGACCAATAATGCTTTAAATCATTCATTCATTGGCATCCTTCAGTCTCGGGAGACTATAGTATCGCGCTCTGAAAAGTGGTTCTGGAACAGCATCTAGTGTGGCTGAAAAGGCCAATTCGAGAGTGACAATTCCTTCCACACTGGGAGCAAGTGCAGTCTGTCCCTGGTGTGTCTCCCTGGCTATGGGCCTTCCTTCTTTGCTTCTCTGCCTCAGCCTGTTGGGCAAGTGTCTCTTCAAACTGAGAGAGGCCATGCTGCACAGCCTGCCTCCAAGCGGGATGCTCAGAGGCCAGGGTTTCCCACCTGTTGAGGTCCACTCCTAAGGCCTTCAGATCCCTCTTGCAGATGTCCTTGTATCGCAGCTGTGGTCTACCTGTAGGGCGCTTTCCCTGCATGAGTTCTCCATAGAGGAGATCCTTTGGGATCCAGCCATCACCCATTCTCACAACATGACCGAGCCAACGTAGGCGTCTCTGTTTCAGTAGTGCATACAGGCTAGGGATTCCAGCACGTTCCAGGACTGTGTTGTTTGGAACTTTGTCCTGCCAGGTGATGCTGATGATGCGTCGGAGGCAGTACATGTGGAAAGAGTTCAGTTTCCTCTCCTGTTGTGAGCAAAGAGTCCATGACTTGCTGCAGTACAGAAGTGTACTCAGGACACAAGCTCTGTAGACCTGGATCTTGGTATGTTCCGTCAGCTTCTTGTTGGACCAGACTCTCTTTGTGAGTCTGGAAAACGTGGTAGCTGCTTTGCTGATGCGTTTGTTTAGCTCGGTATTGAGAGAAAGAATGTCGTAGATCATTGAGCCAAGGTACACAAAGTCATGGACAACCTCCAGTTCGTACGCAGAGATTGTAACGCAGGAAGGTGAGTCCACATCCTGAACCATGACCTGTGTTTTCTTCAGGCTGATTGTCAGTCCAAAGTCTTGGCAGGCCTTGCTAAAACGAATCATGAGCTGCTGGAGATCTTTGGCAGAGTGGGTGGTGACAGCTGCATCGTCGGCAAAGAGGAAGTCATGCAGACATTTCACCTGGATTTTGGACTTTGCTCTCAGTCTGGAGAGGTTGGTGAGCTTTCCATCTGATCTGGTCCGGAGATAGATGCCTTCTGTTGCAGTTCCAAAGGCCTGCTTCAGCAGGACAGTGAAGAAAATCCCAAACAAGGTCAGCGCAAGAATACAGCCCTGCTTCACTCCGCTTCAGATGACAAAGGGGTCTGATGTGGAACCATCAAAGACAACAGTGCCCTTCATGTCCTTCTGGAAAGACCTGATGATGCTGAGGAGCCTGGGTGGACATCCAACCTTGGGGAGAATCTTGAAGAGGCTGCCCCTGCTCTCCAGGTCGAAAGCCTTCATGAGATCTATGAAGGCTATAAAGAGTGGCTGTCATTGTTCCCTGCATTTCTCCTGCAGCTATCTATGGGAGAATACCATATCTTGGAAGATATGGGCCTGGAAGAATTTTCTCAAGCACTCATGCAAATTCCTCCACTTTTCTCTGATCCTGGGTCTTGCTGGGCACCTGGAATGTTAGGATAATGACATCTGGCTTTTCTGACAACCTGCAAGAAATAGACGACACACGCAAAACAGCTGTCAACAACATGGAGCTGAACAGACTGCAGATGGACATCGTTGTCCTCCAAGAGACGAGGCTGCCAGATTCAGGATCTGTCAAGGAGAGAAATTTCTCATTTTTCTGGCAGGGAAAACCACCAAACGAGACCAGGGAACATGGCGTTGGCTTTGTGGTCAGAAATACCCTGCTGAAATCCATCATCCCACTTCCTGCGGGAAGTGAAAGAATTTTGTCCCTGCAGCTCCACTCATCAGCAGGACTTGTCACTCTCATCAGTGCATATGCACCAACTCTGTCATCTTCAGCAGAAGCTAAAGACAAATTCTATAATGCCCTGGCCACCACTATCAAGAAAATCCCCCCAAAAGAGCCATTGTTCATCCTTGGTGATTTCAATGCTAGAGTTGGTGCTGATCAAAGTTCGTGGCCCACTTGTTTAGGCCAGTTCGGTACTGGGAAGATGAACGAAAATGGCCAATGCCTGCTAGAGTTTTGCTGTCATCAAGGTCTCTGCGTCAGCAACACAATCTTCAACACAAAGCCCCAACACAAAGTCTCTTGGAGACACCCACGATCAAAGCACTGGCACCAGCTCGACCTGATTCTCACCAGATGCTCCAGCCTTCCCAGCATCAAGATCACATGCAGTTATCAGGGTGCTGCCTGCAACACTGACCACTCTCTGGTGTGCAGCAGAGTGAAACTGCAAACAAAGCGACTGTATCACACAAAAAAGGAAGAAAATGCTTTAAAGCAGTTCATGAATTCTAGTCATG
This sequence comes from Tiliqua scincoides, assembly GCF_035046505.1. Taxonomy (NCBI): domain Eukaryota; kingdom Metazoa; phylum Chordata; class Lepidosauria; order Squamata; family Scincidae; genus Tiliqua; species Tiliqua scincoides. The sequence goes on from NC_089824.1 coordinate 31,352,687, forward strand.
TTCTCCATCTCCTGCCCCTTATTTTGAACTTGTCTTCTGAGTCAATGGAAATATATAATTCCCCAAACGTTTGTTGTGAACACAACCTTTCAGCCGACCAGGTGATGATCTATTAGCTGGAAGCTTAGATCAGATTAACTCCTACTGGAAATGAAGTGCATGTTTTAGAAGCAAAAGTAATCGGATGTTGGATTAAACCTATGTGGTGATGCAACTGGCTGCCTCTGGCTTGTAATCTCTAAATGAAGTTTAAAAAAAAAAAACCATGCTGGAGCTTAACCTCCAATTATCGGCTTCCTCTCTAGGAATCTCTGGTCAGTGCCTGATGTGGCAACATTTTTGTCTCAGCTTAAATGAAGCAACGATTTGCTGCACATTTGAAACTGATTCTACAGCTGTAAATATTTGTGATAGATACAGCAAATATGAATATGAAAAAGAGTACACCATGTCATCATCTGTCACTTGAAGTATGCAGGGTCATGGCTCCTCCTACAAAGTGTTCTGCACAGTAACCATGTTATCTTTCTGAAAGTAAGGTAATGATGTGAGGAACACACACAAGAGTAGTATAAGGGACCCACCTTCTGTTAAAATACCGGAACCACGTGACCGGATGCGGAAACCCCTCTCCCCACCCCACCCCCGGAAGCACGTGACCGGATGCGGAAATACGTCAGCGGAAACCACGCCCTGGAAGGGGTGGAGGGTGGGCATGTGACCCCTCTAGGAACTCCTCACGAGGTCCCTGACCACGTGGTGGAGGTTTCAGAACGGCAGGACCAGTGGGGAGGGTGGCACCCAACGGGCGCCATTTTCTGCACCGCCCCCTGGAAATGGGGTGCCATGTGACCCCTGTAGGAACTCCCCTCAGGACCCCGGACCAATAGGAGGAGGTTTTGGGGACCACGGGACCGCCTGCGTGGTGTGGAGGGTGGTCCCGAGGACATGTCAGGGCATGTCTGGACGAGGGGGAAATTTAAACCACTGGGGAAAGGGGAGAAGCCCTCTTTCTCTTGCAACCAGTCGAGACTTACCACAACAAACAAGCAAAAAATAATAATAATAATGGAGAGACCCGTGGAACTTGACTTGCCAGAGTGTTCTGGACTGGGGAGACCCATGGAACTTGACTTGCCAGAGTGCTTTGGACTGGGGAGACCCATGGAACTTGACTTGCCAGAGTGCTTTGGACTGGGGAGACCCATGGAACTTGACTTACCAGATGGCCAGTATTTTGGGACGACAATCAATTTTTATAACCAGGAGCCAGAGGACATGGAGCAAAGTACAACAGCACCAGAATGGCTGACACATTGGAATCGTGCTTTAGAGCCAGAAGATGAGACAATTGTTGACCCCATCAGTGTGGAAAATGATTTATCCCAAGAATTAGAGATGGGTGCAGGACCCTTTTGGCCAAAACCAATGGTAAATATACACGCTTTACAATAAGTGCTTGTGACATAGAAGGGTGATGGGAAGTGTGCTTATAACGGGGGTGTAGGGGGGGGGTCTGTGGATGTTTGTGCTTATGGATCAACTATACATTTTTTTATAACCAGAGGTTGGAGGAAATGGAGCGCAGGATGACAGCGCCAGAATGGGTGACATACTGGAGTCGTGCTTTAGAACTGGGAGAAGAAGAAGCAAGCATCCCCCCACTTGTTGGGGTACACACGGCGGCTGGAAGCCGAGAATTAGAGGGGGATGCAAGACCCGGTCGCCCCATTTCACCAGTAAATATATGGAGGCTGAAGTTTGGGGCAATGTATTGGGGCCTGCTATTCCATCGTGTATATTGTGTGTTGAGAGCATTTTTTCTTTGTCTAGACAGATGAGCTGGTTAGAAGTTTCCAAAATCTGTCTATTGGGGAGCCTCTAGGACAACCGTGCAAAAGCCTTTGCCCCTGAATGACCTGTTGTGGCAAAAGGAGAAGGATCACCTGTAAATAAAAACATTTTACAACAGACACTTGTGTCCATGTGTGTGCTAGTGAACAACATGGCAGATCAAATTTTAAAGAGCATATATTATTCACCAGGGTCAGTCGGGAGCTATGGAGGGTTGAACCCCCTCTACCAGGAGGCTAAAAAGCAAAGTAAATCACTGACCAGAAAACAAGTTAGCACATGGCTTTCAGAACAGGATGCTTACACACTGCACAAACAGGCATGAGTCCTTTTTAAAAGAAACAAGACTATTGTCTCGGGAGTGGATGCACAATGGCAGGCAGATTTAGTGGACATGCAGCAGTTTTCTAAGTACGCCATGCAGGCCCACGAGGACCCCCCAGAAATGGTTCTGCACTATGACACCGTGGCCAGGAAGGTCAGGCTTAAACCCCCCCTTACTTACACATTTCTAGCAAACGGGCCTGCATGGCGTTGTTCATGTAATCCAGCAGCTCTGGTATGGATGCGTAATAGCCCCTTTGTAGAAATAACACCCACTTCTTCACCCCATTAGAAATTTCAAATGTTGCATCCTCAGTGATTGTATTCCAGCTGTGTGGGTAATGTATTTCTGCTAATCCAACTTCCCAGTCCCCCGTCAGTTCCAGGGGTCGTGCCAGCTGTGTGGTGAAAGAGGCGCTGGTGTTCTGAGGAAATACCTTAGCGCATGCGTTGCTAGGTAGAGTGATATAAAAGCCATTTCCCCCCATTTTCTCACCTATGCAGGTTCTCACCTATTTTCCCCCCATTTTCTCACCTATGCAAAAATTGATTGTCATCCCAAAACACTAGCCATCTGGTAAGTCAAGTTCCATGGGTCTCCCCAGTCCAAAGCACTCTGGCAAGTCAAGTTCCATGGGTCTCCCCAGTCCAAAGCACTCTGGCAAGTCAAGTTCCATGGGTCTCCCCAGTCCAAAACACTCTGGCAAGTCAAGTTCCACGGGTCTCTCCATTTTTTTTTTTTTGCTTGTTTGTTGTGGTAAGTCTCGACTGGTTGCAAGAGAAAGAGGGCTTCTCCCCTTTCCCCAGTGGTTTAAATTTCCCCTTCGTCCAGACATGCCCTGGCATGTCCTCGGGACCACCCTCCACACCACGCAGGCGGTCCCGTGGTCCCCAAAACCCCCTCCTATTGGTCCGGGGTCCTGAGGGGAGTTCCTACAGAGGTCACATTGCACCCCATTTCCAGGGGGCGGTGCAGAAAATGGCGCCCGTTGGGTGCCACCCTCCCCACTGGTCCTGCTGTTCTGAAACCTCCACCACGTGGTCAGGGACCTCGTGAGGAGTTCCTAGAGGGGTCACATGCCCACCCTCCACCCCTTCCAGGACGTGGTTTCTGCTGATGTATTTCCGCATCCGGTCATGTGCTTCCGGGGGTGGGGAGGGGAGAGGGGTTTCCGCATCCGGTCACGTGGTTCTGGTATTTTGACAGAAGGTGGGTCCCTTATACTACTCACAAGGAACCAAAGACCATGAATTAGCGGGCATAAGGATTGAATTGCAGATCCTTGGCTTGTCTCCAGCAACTGGATAGGCAAAATAACTAAGCCTTTCTCCCCTCTGAAAACATAAGAACAGCTCTGCTAGTCTAGTCTTGGTCTAGTCCAGCATCCTGATATTTACAATGGCCAGCAAGATGTCTCCACATATAAGCAGGAGACAAAGGCACACCCTTCTTCTGCCATTGTTCCACTGAAAGTAGCATTCAGAAGTTCAGAGTCATATTGATTCTATCAGACAACACAAGATATGGAGCAACATGTGACCTGACGCAACGGCTCAAATTATCTGAATTTTTCTTCTCTGCTTGTGGAACTATGTGGTCTGAACTGCATAAATAGATCTGTAAACTAGTGGTGGATTCTCTGCCTGTAGGACAAGGGAGTAGCCTAGTTAATTCTGCAATTTTCTCATTCTATGATCAGGAATGGCCTGACTGGACACCACCCCAACCTGCCTCTGCTGTGGCATGCATGCAAATGCATGTGCCTCCCACTCCAGAAAAAAACCCCTTATCTCCTAACCTCACTCCTTCCTTGTATGGTCTGCTTCCAAAAACAGGAAGTGCAGGACTTCCTGTTTTTTTTTTTTAAAGAGACCATGCATGAAAGCTGTTTTAGGCATGGACAGAGGTGATCCTCTTCCTTATCCATTCACCTTGCTTCTCCTCATGCGGTCTCTTGTCCAGTACCCCCCCCAATGGGGGGGGGCAGCACTAAACTGTGCAGGGCACCTCAATGCACCCTGTACGCTGCCTCTCCTTCTCACTGTCTGAGCCACTTGCAGTGGTGGCAGCGAAGCCATCTCCTCCACTTTGCTTTCACCACTGCGAATGACTCTGATGGCGAGGGGTGTCAGCTTACGTGGCTCGTTGAGGCGCCCTGCAAAACTTAGTGCTGTGCCGCCCTGTAGGTATGTTACTGCCCTTTTCTGCACTTGTTCTGCAGTTCAGGTTTTTGGAAAACACTGCATGAGGAAGGAGTATGGTAAGGAAGTGGATTATACTGTTTTCTGCTTCCTAAAAGCGAGCAGGAAACAGATTGATTTAGCTCTGTTTGTGGGGGGTTGTAGAGTGGTAGTGGCAGACTTATGGTGAAAGACACCTGAATCTTTTGCTTCTGCCATTCAACACCAGCCCTGCTAAGATTGCATGAAGTGCCCCCAACAAATTGTTTTTCTATTACTGTTCCAAAATACAAGGGCAATTATGTCATTATTGTTTGCTTTCTGCCTTGTTTGCCCAACCATGCAATCGGGTAACCAGGCAAAAGGGCAAGCAAGCGCAGTATATATTTGTTCATGTGATTTTCCCCATATCTGTCCTGCAAGGCCATATCTGAGAAGCCCACCTTGTTCAGCACCATTTAAGTGGGTGTGTGCTAAATCAATCTATGTTATTCACAACCTATGCTAATATGGGCCCCTGAAGAATCAGTCATAAACAGTCAGCTATCATTAGGCTAAACCAGCTTCCTGAGAGATTTACAATAAAGCAGCTGTCCCAATTAAGTAGAGTGAGGTGCAATAATATTTTATAGTTAAGCAGCACTTTTCATCCAAAAGCATTTTTATTCAATAAAGGCACATAATGCTCTAATACTAGATACCTCTGTAGAACTGCTCTCACACACAAGCAAGAGAAAAGGAAAAATTGAAACCACGACGATGAGGCAAACACCTGTTCTTAAATATCACAAGATTGTAAATTTCCAAAGTGGGCAATGAAATGCTGTCCTCAGTGAACTCAGTAGAACAAATATTGAAGAAGCTGCCTGAAAGATGAATGTGGCAGACTATGTCTGCCCCCCGCCCTGATCTACTTAATAAAAATGCAAAACATCAGAGCTGAGCATACTATAGCAGGTCTGCTTGGAACTAATATTCTGAAATGGTCAGATATGTACCACTTTTTTCAGGAACACTCCAGTATAGTAAGGGATGAGGACACAAAGATACATACAATGCAGCCCTAAACACTCACAGAGCTCTGCCCCACAAAATGTAGGCATCAAAAAATGCAGGTACCTCTTCTCCACATAAACCTAGTGTCAGCAGGACAGAACAAGGGCTTCTCCAACTGGGCCACTGACTAAGGGCCAAAAGAGTCAAGGGCCACCAAAGGTCCTGATTGCCAAGTAGCCACTATCGTGGCTACTGAAAAGTGCTCTGAACTACCCCCACCACTGCTGTTAAGATAAGCCCCCATAGGGCCTTGGGGAAGACTTACCTTAGCAGTGGCAATGCCTCAAACGAATCTTAGCAGATGCGCTAGTGGCCATCATCTTCCTTTACCTATAATGCAGCCTTTGCCTTCACATCTAGTGGCACAATGGTGGGGCAATGCATTATAGAAAAAAGAAGTGGGAGCTGTCAGAGCAGGTGCCTCCCCAAATAAATGAGGTTGCAAGGGCACTGGGCTGAGGGTCCCCACAAATATGATGCTGGCACTGAGTGCAGGAGAGCCCCAAACAATAACCTTGTAGTAAACATGAAGCAGCTGCACCACCTCCTTCTTTTTTCCAGGGCTGAAAAATTGTACTGCTTCCTTTCTACCTGCTTGGCTATGGAAAGGAAGAAGGAAACAGAATGCTAGGAGTGGAACAGAAGCACTAGGTGCACCCTAAGGAGCTGGGCACCCAAGTTTTACTGTGGACATAGGTACTTGCTCTGTCACCTTTTAAATAGCCTTTTGTTTAACTTTAAAGGTCCCAATTCTATCCAACTTTCCAGTGCTGGTGCAGCTATGCCAGTGGAACATCTGGTCCCTTATCTCACTGCACTGTGGCTGCATCAGCACCAGAAAGTTGGATAGGAGTGGGCCCTTTATGTTGGCTCTGAGGAGATTGCTGAGTTCCTTTCCATGTATTTGAAGCCTTAGCTAAAATTTGGCATCCCCATCTGGCATGGAAGGTTGGCTGTGGCCCTGATTCATGTCCATGTTTCCATACAAAGTACATTTCTTTTGTAAACAAACATCGTTGCACCTGTGCCTGCACAGTAATGATAACTTTTTTGTCATTTTTAATTAGAGATGTTACTTCTTAAGAATAATTCATGATATCATCCCATTAAGAAATTGCATCGTTTCAATCGATGAGGAAACTCCAATTTGTGTAATCAGAAAGACAGGTAATTTACATCGCTATGCATGTCTACTCAGAAGTGGGACCCATTACATTCAATGGGACCCACTCACAGAGAAGTGTGCAAAGGATTGAAACCTTTGAAAGTTACATGCATTTGGGCTGCAATCCTATACACAGTTTCCTGAGCGTAAGTCCCATTGAATTCAATGAGATGGGCAGGCCAATCTTACCTAGCTACCTTGGCTCTGATGCAGCACGGCTAATGGAGTGTGTGCTGCATCCTGCAGGGGAATTTTGGGTCCCAGAGGCCTCTTTGAGGTAAGGGAATGTTTGTTCCCTTGCCTCACGGCAAGCCTCCACTGCTCCGATGAGTCTGTTTGGATCTGTACCAGCTGGCACAAGTCCAACTGGACCCAGGTCAGAGGAATGAAGCTGGGCAAGGGAATATGATATTGGTGGACCTGCTGCAGCCAATACTGCCTCCTTTGTGGCCTCAAAACACTCCTCCCCACCCTGGTCTCAGCCCCAATCCTCTACCTCCCTTCCCTTTTCCACCCATCCTGCACCCACCGCCCACTTAAGTTTAAGGCCTAGCTGTGTGAGTGATTGAATACACATTGCATCACATTTTATTTTTGATTCCCCTCTCCCATTATATGCTGGGTATCCCTTATCCAAAATGCTTGGGATTAGAAGTGTTTTGGATATCGGATTTTTCCATGTTGCATATATGTAACGAGGGATCTTGGGGATGGGGCCCAAGTCTAAGCACAAAATCCATTTATGTTTCATATACCACTTATACACAACACCTGAAGGTAATTTTATAAAAAAAAATTTTTAATAATTTTGTGTGTAAAACAAGGTTTGTGCATTGAGCACAGTTTGTGATTTTATCTCTTTAGGCAAAAAAGCAAAAACAAAAGTCGTTTGTGCTCAAAAGAGTTCTGTATTTTGGAATATTCCGTATTTCGGAATTCTGGATAAGAGTATTATATTATTATCCCCACATTAAACATTCTCTATTGCTACAGCTTTATTCTTGTCTCCCTTGTATGCTAGTCCACTGAGTTTTGCCATTGGCACATTGAACTCAGCACACAAAATATATTTCCCCCATGTGCACACTACATGTGTCTTAACACAATCTGACCAAGAGGGCCCTCTGATGGATAAGAATCCAGCCCAGCTCATTCCTGATGTCCTCCCTGATACTGGTCAGGAATTCTTTAGAGGAGACATACAACCCTATTAATCTACTGGCTTGTCCCAATTTCTACATCCACCATTAAGGAGGAGTCTGAGGTTCGCATTCCCTCGCAAATGCACTTTTAGAGCACCAACTTTGCAACCTGGGCAGAGACTGGGCTGAGACAATTGGTGTAACTATTCAAGGATTGATTCCCATGTTACAAGGCAGTGGGGGTGGTAGCACACAGCAAAACAGTCCCAGGTATTAAGAAACATGACTGAACAAGTGGATTTGCTAAAGCATGTCTCAAGATATACACTGTAGGAGTTTCTCTTCTGGTTTTTCTCTTTGTATTGTTTTTATTCGACCCTTCCTGTTCAGAGAAGTAATGTGAAAGTCAGCCCCGGGGCTCCCCACCTACACTGTATAAATAACAGAATGTCAATGTAAACCATTCTGAAATCCTGCAGAGTCAAGAGACATCAATTTATAGTACCTGTCAGAACTGCAATTTGCTTATTCTTACAAATCTGTGTTCCAGCAGTTAATGGAAGCAGTTGAAAACCATGATCTCAACAGGCTCAGCCAAAAGAGTAATTATATAAATCATATGAACAAAAAAAGGGAGGAAAAGATTTCTAATGAGATTAGGTAACAGATAATAAATGGAATTTAGCTAGCTTTTAAAAAACTGCTTTTATCAGCTAACGCTGCTAAGTATTGAGACACATGCTGTGGCACAATCAGATAATCAAACTGTGCACCACTCATGGCAAAGAAAGGGATAATAAGCATTTTTAAACAATTAATTAATCAAAAGAGTTTGATAAAGTCATTGCTTTTCTGCTTCAATGCAGATTACCCATCTAATTCATTCTAGTATCAATTGGTTAAATAGAAGGTTTTATAATTCAGGTTTTTTTAAAAATAAGAATGAAACAGAAAATGTATGAAATAGTCTCCAGGAATATTTAGCGAAATCCTTCCTTAATGATATTAAAACATTGCACTGCAGTTCTATATATGTCAATATGTATGCATCCATACATATACATACACACCCCAGTTGATGTGAGGTCAACAGGGAAGGGTATGAGTGTTGGCACCTAGAATTACAACCCCGCATTCAGTTCCCACTGTTCTCCCCATAATGTTTAGTTCTTGAAGTGGGGGGGGGCGTGTCATCATCACAACTTGGTCCCCACTGCTTGTCATTTGGAAGGAACAGGAAAGTGTATGACATGGTGCTATGTGACATATTTCTGGAACTAGAAGTTGTATACAGGAGGCATACAGGAGGGCAGGAGGTCTGGAGGGCAGGAGGTCTGGTCTAGAGGGTAGAGCCTCCATTTGCCTGAAGATAACATCCACAAGGTCGCCAGTTCGAGGCCACCGGCACCGTGCGACCTTGAAGCAGCTGACAAGCTGAAGCCGAGCTATTACATCTGCTCTGAACGTGGGAAGATGGAGGCCAGAATGTGAAACCAGATCAGAGTGAAACACCTGGACTGTTGTGGTTCTTGAAAGATAGAACCTTCTTTCAATTGTAAAAATCCCTACGGGGATTTAATCAGCCTGCCTGTGTAAACTGCCTTGAATAAAGTCTTGAATAAAGACCAAGAAAGGCGGTATATAAATACCTGTATTATTATTATTATTATTATTATTATTATTATTACAAGAACTAGAGGGAGAACTGGATGTATATACGCAATATCTTTTGGCAAGCCTGCACTTGATGTCACATGTAATTGACAAATGAACCCACCCTTCATGCACTGTAGATTTGTACCTAGGTAGGCCAGGTTTGTCTTGTTTACACACTAAGCCAAAAGCATATGTGAACATGAAGATGCCTTAGATTGCATCAATTCATTGGTTCATCAAGGTCAGTATTGAGTACACTGACTTGCCATGGCTTCGCATGGTTTCAAAGAGGGTTGTGTTTTTGTTTCGTTTTTGCCAGCCCGACCTAGAGGGCCCAATCCTGTGGTGCAGATCCATGCAGACTTGCAGCAACTACTTAGCTAGTAGACTACCCCTCCCCCTCCACTGCATTGTGGAAACCCCAGGTAAAGGAACAATTGTTCCCTTATCCAGAGGAGACTTTGGGCCCAATCCTATCCAATTTTCCACTGCTGGTGCTGCTGTGCCAATGAGGTATGCACTGCATCCTATGGTGGGGAGGCAGTCACAGAGGCCTCCTCAAGGTATGGGAACATTTGTTCCCTTGCCTCGGGGCTGCGTTGAGGTTGCACCGCTGCTGGAAAGTTGGATAGGATGGGGCCCTTTGTCAACAGCCCACCACCACCACAGGATGCAACAGTAGCTATTTCAGTGCCAATGCAACAGTGGGGGGGGGGGAGGATTGGACCATAAATCGTCTAACATAAGGCTTCCCCACAAAAATGTCATTGGACCCATGCAAGCCCTTAAGCATGTTTAAAACATGAACAGATAAAAACTGCCTTATTCTCAGTTCTACCCAGAGATACCAGGGAGTGAACTTGAAACCTTCTGTATGCAAAGCACATGTCTACCTCTGACCACAGCCCCTCCACTAAAGGGGCATCAGAGGCTGATGCTGGAGCTTGCATTTCAAGAATGAAGGAATGGCTAAGAGCAAAACAATACTCACCATGGTCTGTTGGAAACTTCACCCATTTTAACTGAGCAGTCAGCTGAAATATAAATACCATAGGCCAGTTTTGATAATATGGAGAGCCACGGATTAATTCTTCTTTAGCAAGCTTTTCACGCTTTGCTATTTCCTGAAAAGAGAGTTTCATGCTCAAGAATAGCAATAAATGATATATCTAAAAAGAAACAAAGCAAACAAACAAATATAAGAGGGGAAAAACAGGAAAGAAATGGGACATTTGCCTCTTAAGTTCCAGCAGGGGAAATCTAGTTCTGAGAAGTGTGAAGCTCATGTTTAGAAAGGCTTCCCACATAATACTGCAAAATTATTGTACTATTAGAACCTAACTGATTAATATTTTGGAGATGGTAATTATTAAAAAGGAATGAGTCATGGCTTATGAACAAGGTCCATTTGTGACTTTATACTCCCAAACATTTATCTTATGCTCATTCCCATGTGGGTGGCCATCTTTTGGGGGGGGAGGGGGTTATGATGATGTAGCTGAATGGGAAGGCCCTTCACACAAACTGATTGCTCCACAGAGTGATTTTACACAGACCAAGCAGGCAGCTGGGCCACATATGGGATGGGACTAAAAGGAGGGAAGTTCAGAGTTAAGTGAGAAATGGTCTAAGACAGCAGTTCCCAAACTGAGGGTCCGGAACCCAAACTATGGGTCATGAACCAATTTTTGATGATTTGTGACAGAGCATATGGATCAAGAATTAAGCAAGCTGTCATGGGGGCACTGCTGCCCAATCACTGTTATAGCCACACTCCTAGGCATTCACAAATCAGGCAGCAGCCTCTAGGGCCTCTAAAAAAGTTGAGAATCACTGGTGTAAGACATGAGTCTGTAAGTCATAGAAACAGTGGTTGTATATCTGACAATATGGATAATGCAGAGTTTCTTAACCAGCCCTATGTACTTACATCTAACCTTTCTGGCACAACAGTCATCTGCGCCTATTAATCATTTAGTTCAGTACTCATGAATTTAATATGCACGTAAAAAGATGCAACAAGTAGGGGTCCAGTTACTATATGCAGAGGCATTATGGCAAAGAGCGACAGCCAGTACACAGCTTATCTTCTGCAGCTTGGCCATCTGGAAGTTCAGGGGTCATGCAATGATGTTATAATATCACCCACACACATACTCTCCCCAAACCTTATGGAATGGAATGGGCAGCCAGGGTAGCTGCCACAGCAACAGCATGGTAGAATCAGCCCACCAAGCCCCCAGGAATCCAGGATTCTGGACAGATTGGTCAATGGTCTGATCCAACATGACATTTCTTGTATTGGCAACCTTCAGTCTCGAAAGACTATGGTATCGCGCTCTGAAAGGTGGTTCTGGAACAGCGTCTAGTGTGGCTGAAAAGGCCAATCTGGGAGTGACAATCCCTTCCACACCGTGAGCAAGTGCAGTCTGTCCCTGGTCTGTCTCCCTGGCTATGGGCCTTCCTTCTTTGCCTCTTAGCCTCAGACTGTTGGCCAAGTGTCTCTTCAAACTGGGAAAGGCCATGCTGCACAGCCTGCCTCCAAGCAGGCCGCTCAGAGGCCAGGGTTTCCCACTTGTTGAGGTCCATCCCTAAGGCCTTCAGATCTCTCTTGCAGATGTCCTTGTATCGCAGCTGTGGTCTACCTGTAGGGCGCTTTCCTTGCACGAGTTCTCCATAGAGGAGATCCTTTGGGATCCGGCCATCATCCATTCTCACGACATGACCGAGCCAACGCAGGCGTCTCTGTTTCAGCAGTGAATACATGCTAGGGATTCCAGCACGTTCCAGGACTGTGTTGTTTGGAACTTTGTCCTGCCAGGTGATGCCGAGGATGTGTCGGAGGCAGCGCATGTGGAAAGCGCTCAGTTTCCTCTCCTGTTGTGAGCGAAGAGTCCACGACTCGCTACAGTACAGAAGTGTACTCAGGATGCAAGCTCTGTAGACCTGAATCTTGGTATATTCCGTCAGCTTCTTGTTGGACCAGACTCTCTTTGTGAGTCTGGAAAACGTGGTAGCTGCTTTACCAATGCGCTTGTTTAGCTCAGTATCGAGAGAAAGAGTGTCGGAGATCGTTGAGCCAAGGTACACAAAGTCATGGACAACCTCCAGTTCATACGCAGAGATTGTAATGCAGGGAGGTGAGTCCACATCCTGAACCATGACCTGTGTTATGACCTGAACCATGTTATGTTATGACCTGAACCATGACCTGAACCATGACCTGTGCAAAACCGGGTAGATGGGACTCGTCAGCCTAGGAAAGCAGCTCATCTAAGAGAAGGAAACTCTGACCTCAAACCTCCACTGCCTTGTGGCTACATCCAGTTGTGGAAAAGGCTTCAGTCAACCTCGAGTGACATTTCTTATGTTCTTATGAAATCAAATACTTTTCTTGAATTTTCATTTCTTATTTAGAAAATGATTACTTAAAAAAATAAAATAAGTACATTCAATTACATTTCCTATAACTGTGTTTGCAGTATACGCTGAATTCAGAGTCCACCCTGCAAGTCTCAACAAAGAGGCATAGATTCTTTGAAGTGTAAACCGCTGTTTAGCAAATCAAAAGCATTTGAATTGTGAAGCAACAAAAAGGGGTCTTAAGGAGATGTTGTTCTGATCTGAGATTAAGAAGATTTGGTTCCCACTCACAACACTTATCATGTAGTATTTTTAGAGCGTTTAGCTATCAGACATTAAAAGGTCTTAACACCTCAATCTTATAACTTAAAAACCTGGGGATTTTTTTGCTTTTCAATTATATAGATGAGAGCTATAGAAAACACATACTGTCTGACAAAAAGCACACTCAACCAAATAATGGAAAATAAGATGTTGTTCAACAACAAATAAAGGTATTTATTTTGTGCTTCACTAACAGCAACAGGATCAGGGCAGGGGATGTTATGAGGGTGCAGGAAGTATCCGGACAATGGTAGTAGATGCCAGGATGCTATTCCCTCTTTCCTGGCCCAACACATCCCCTGCCACTCCTTGGATTTACACCAGCAAAATAGCTGGTGTGGGTCCAAGGAGACCCACTGGCAACCAGGTGGCCTGCTGAGACTAAGTAAATGGGTAGATTAAGGGGGCAATCCTATAAACACTTGCAAAGGAGTAGCTCTCATTTGACATCCATGGGTCTTATAGCCCAGTGCTATCCCCTGCCAGTCCATAGTCTGCAGCACCACCAGCAGAGCACATGCTGTATGCTATGGGGGGGGGGGCAACCAGATGTCCTGGGAGGTAGGCTGCCTGGTTGAGACCAATCCAACTGCCAGGTAAAAGAGGCGAACTGGAATATGGAGGAATGGGAGAAAGGGCAAATCAAGTCAAGCTGCGGGAAGGTGGAATGGGGGAAAATAAACAGGTGGCATGGGGAGCCAGAGCATGTTTTGCACATGAAGAAAAGGACTTGTGCTTAGGAGCCTTAAGAGGCTGGCAGGGACCATCCAGAGAGATCCAGTATGTTTCATGTCCAGTGTGTTTCATGTACTACAAGAGGGATAGATGGCACCAGACCTTGGTCCCGGGTGCCAGGAGGGCATTAATTGGGCTTGCCCAATTTCTTTTCATTTTGTACTGTTTGACTCCTGTTCAGAAAGGGCTTGATTCAGTGCTGCCAACCTCCTGCCTGACCTCCTCATTGAGCCGGGTATGCTGTATTCACAATCAGGAGTTGTTTAGAGATGAAGCCTGAAATCAGAGTTCCACTGCAGCCATATGAAATACAGCAAATGGCCAGAGATGACAGCACTTTATCCTTAACTATCCAATTTTATTTTAAAAAGGAGCAACAGTGTCTTGTTCATGTCAGAGGCACATTTGTGTAAAAGGATTTGCTTACCTCTCTTACTCGTATATAGTCTGTACATGGGATTTTGAGAAATTCACAGTTGTCCTCTGTAACAATTGTTAGCATATCAGTTTTCAGCCTTCTTTTAATGGGTTCCAGAGTCCCAAAGCAGTTTCCTACACCAAGCTTTCAAAAACAAGCAATTACTAGTAGAAACTGAGTAGAATCTAGCATTCCATTCTGCTTTTTATCAGGGAATTAAAATAATGATTACATAACATAAACAAGACTAATGAACGTCCTTCACATTACTGGAATATGGAGGCAGGAGGTCTGGTCTAGAGGGTAGAGCCTCTGTTAGCCCAAAGATAACAACAGAAGGTCGCCAGTTCGAGGACACTGGTAGCTCCCTGAAGGGCTGAGAATGGCGAGACCTTGAAGCAGCTGACAAGCCCAGCTGAGTGATTCCACCTGCTCTTGGTGTGAGCAAGAAGCGTCTTGGCTGCCCTCCATGTGAGAGATGGAGCTGCTTGTCAGCCTGTGTGGGAGAACCAGAGGCCAGAAGTGAGACCAAACCAGGAAGATCCATTCTGAAATGTTGTTGGTTCTTGAAAGAGAGAAACTCTATGTTTGTAAAAATCCCCTTGAGGGATTTAGAAATGCCTGCCTATGTAAACCGCCTTGAATAAAGTCAGAGGAGTAATCCGATGACCAGAAATGCGGTATATAAATACCTAGTTGTTGTTGTTGTTGTTGGAATATGGATAAATTGATAGGTTGATTTCTATATTATTATTATTATTATTACTATTATTATTATTATTAACAGTATTTATATACCGCTTTTCAACTAAAAGTTCACAAAGTGGTTTACAGAGAAAAATCAAATAACTAAATGGCTCCCTGTCCCAAAAGGGCTCACAATCTAAAAAGATGCCAAGGAATACCAGCAGACAGCCACTAGAACAGACATTGCTGGGGTGAGGTGGGCCAGTTACTCTCCCCCTGCTAAAAAAAGGAGCACCCACTTGATAAAGTGCCTCTTACCCAATTAGCAGGGGTTATTATATATTGTGAGGTAACACAATATTTATGTTCCCTGAAAATTATATCTTAAGGTCCTTGCTATATTGTTCTACATGCACATCTCTGCCAAAGTGATACCTATCAGCTGGGTCTTCTGTATATTTCCATAGGCAACATCTGATTTTCAGATGAAGAGAGTTTTGAAAAGGGAACCATACAAACTAAGCTGAATCCACATCCCTGAGACTTGCTTCTGAGGATTCTCAGTGGTCTGTAAAAAGTGCAAACATGAACCAACACATATGTATACATGCAGACAGCATATTTGTTTGGATGATGGATGGCCTTTGGGGCTCTGTAATTCAGTTTTTTTCATGAGCTGATATTGATATCAAGTCAGTTTGTATAGCATAGTGGCTAAGGAACTGAGCTGCAAGTCAGGATTTCCCTGGTTCAAATATCACGTATGCCACGAATTTACCAGGTAGAAAATTCTTCTCACCTGCAATATAGGGATAATACTTACAGCCCATATCCATCCTTTTCCCTGTGATAGCATGCAGCCGCATCAAAACAGGCTATGCTACATGCTATGGGGCTGGTTGGGAGAAGCAAAGGACTTGGAACTTGGGAGAAGCAAGGGAAAATATTTTCTCTTAACCTCTCCATTAGCCCTTCAATTGCCAGTGGGTCTCCTGGGAACTGCACCAGCTCTTTAGCTGGTGCAAGTCTGAGGAGACAAATGGGGCATGTTGGGAGATGAAGGGGACAGCATATTGGGAAAGGTCACATATGACAGGATACACCTCCTCCTGCTCTGATACCTTTCCTCCTCTCCATGTTCCGTTCACCCATACCCCATTCTGTCCACCCTGCCAGCTTACCTGCACTTCTGAGTGGAGCAGGTACTAGAGAGGGCCACCTCCACTGCAGCCATTTCAGAAAGCAGATTCAAAATGAACATAAGAACAGCCCCACTGGATCAGGCCATAGGCCCATCTAGTCCAGCTTCCTGTATCTCACAGCGGCCCACCAAATGCCCTAGGGAGCACACAAGACAGCAAGAGACCTGCATCCTGGTGCCCTCCCTTGCATCTGGCATTCTGAAGTAGCCCATTTCTAAAATCAGGAGGTTGCACATGTACATCATGGCTTGTAACTTGTAATGGATTTTTCCTTCAGAAATTTGTCCAATTCCCTTTTAAAGGCATCTAGGCCAGATGCCATCACCACATCCTGTGGCAAGGAGTTCCACAGACCAACCACACGCTGAGTAAAGCAATACTTTCTTTTGTCTGTCCTAACCCTTCCAACACTCAATTTTAGTGGATGTCCCCTGGTTCTGTTGTTACGTAAGAGTGTAAAGAGCATCTCTCTATCCACTTTAACCTTCCCATGCATAACTTTGTATATCTCAACCATGTCCCCTCCTCAGGCGCCTCTTTTCTAGGCTGAAGAGGCCCAAACACTGTAGCCTTTCCTCATAAGGTGTCCCAGCCCAGTAATCATCTTAGTCGCTCTCTTTTGCACCTTTTCCATTTCCACTATGTCCTTTTTGAGGTGTGGCGACCAGAACTGGATGCAATACTCCAGGTGTGGCCTTACCATCAATTTGTACAATGGCATTATAATATTAGCCGTTTTGTTCTCAATACTTTTTCTAATGATCCCAAGCATAGAATTGTCCTTCTTCACTGCAGCTGCACATTGGGTCGACATTGGGCAGGAGGTCTGGTCTAGAGGGTAGAGCCTCCGTCTGCCTGAAGATAACATCCACAAGGTCGCCAGTTCGAGGCCACCGGCACCGTGCGACCTTGGAGCAGCTGACAAGCTGAAGCCGAGCAATTCCATCTGCTCTGAGCGTGGGAGGATGGAGGCCAGAATGTGAAGCCAGATCGGAATGAAACACCTTGAATGTAGTCATTCTTGAAAGAAAGAACCTTCTTTGAAATTGTAAAAATCCCTATTTAATAGGGATTTAAATAAAGCCTGCCTATGTAAACCGCCTTGAATAAAGTCTTGAATAAAGACCAAGAAAGGCGATATATAAGTACCTGTTATTATTATTATTATTATTATTATTATTATTATTATTATTATTATTATCATCGAGCTGTCCACCACCACCCCAAGATCTCTCTCCTGATCTGTCACAGACAGCTCAGAACCCATTAGTCTATATGTGAAGTTTAGATTTTTTGCAGCAATGTGCATGACTTTACACTTACTGACATTGAAACGCATCTGCCATTTTGCTGCCCATTCTGCCAGTTTGGGGAGATCCTTCTGGAGCTCCTCACAATCACTTCTGGTCTTCACCACTCAGAAAAGTTTGGTGTCGTCTGCAAACTTAGCTACCTCACTGCTCACCCGTCTCCAGGTCATTTATGAAGAGGTTGAAAAGCACCGGTCCCAGGACAGATCCTTGGGGCACACCGCTTTTCACCTCTCTCCATTGTGAAAATTGCCCATTGACACCCACTCTCTGTTTCCTGGTCTTCAACCAGGTCTTAGTCCAGGAGAGGACCTGCCCTCTAATTCCCTGACTGTGGAGTTTTTTCAGTAGCCTTTGGTGAGGGACCGTGTTGAACGCCTTCTGAAAGTCCAGATATATAGTGTCCATGGGTTCTCCCACATCCACATGCCTGTTGACCTTTTCAAAGAATTCTAAAAGGTTTGTGAGGCAAGACTTACCCTTACAGAAGCAAGGTTGCTTCTCCCTCAGCAAGGCTTGTTTTCTAAATGGCTGCCAGCGGCCCATGTACGTGATGCTGTAAGGCCTTTATGACATCCTAACTTGTTAGGATGTCACAACCAGCCTGATAGCATTGGGTCATTACTTATAGGGTTGTTGCAAGGCCAGTATCACCATAGTGCATGTGAAGTGCATTGTACAGTCAAAAATCACTAGAAAAAATACTAAGCTGTATTTATACAAGCATTTTGAAAGAGCTGGGAGTTTGGTGCTTTGGTGTCTCTAAAGTGCATATGACATTCAAATACCTCTCATTTCCACCATTCCATTTCCATACCTCTCATTTTCACCATCCCTTCTCCCCCACCAGAAAGCAATGGAAATCCTAAACTGTTGCCTTGTGGTAGTTTTGGTTTGGATGAACGTGGTCCAAAATGGAAGTTCTCTTGTTATGGGGAGGGGGGGGGTTGCCTAATCTGCTTCAGAGACCAGACTCTTCCATGGAAAAGTGCCTTTTCAGTAGCCAGTTCAAACCACGGGCTTTCTTTCTGTCTACTCCTTGGAGCAAACTAGCATTTATGGAACCATGTGGAGGAACAATTTTGGGAGAAAGACTAGAAGGGAGGGTAAAGGAGACAAAGATTTTTTTTCCAGCCCTGCCCCATTCCCACATTGCCATTTATCTCAGACCCCAGTTATAGAAACTGGTCCCCAAAACAGATCAGGTTGATTCTCCCTATCTATATCTAACTGAGGGCCCAATTCTAACTAGTGCCCTAACTGATGGGGACAGCCAAGTCTGGTGGCAAGCCTTCAGCATTGCCACTGTTTGCAGTGGTGCTCTCAAAATGGTAGCTGAAAGCCATTTTATGACAGTGGAACAGTGTTCCGCTGTCATTACAGGCAGCGCAACCCTTGTTACGTAGAATTTAGAATGTTAGAAGCCCTTGTTAGAAGACCCTCCATGCTATCAGAAGAGAATGTACAATTGGCCTCTATAAGCATGTTGCACACACAGTTACATTTTTGTAGTCGGAGAGCATTCAGACTAGGAAAAGTAATTCACACTTTATATATATTTAAAGTGTCAGGTCCATTCAGAGATGAATTACTTACATATCTAATGTTTTCAGATGTGCTGCATTCTAGCAATAGATTTATTGGCAGGTTTTATCGTTGTCCTTTCTGTGTGTAACTGATTTACAATATTTACTGAAAACTATTTTTCTCTCCTGTCTTCCTAATTTAGCTTTATTATCTTACAGAATGCACATTGAGGCACCATGTAGCTACTGCGCTTTTCCTATCATTTAATTAATGTGCAGAATAGATCAAAACTGCCACAAATAGTAAAAAAGAAAGGGGGGTGCCTTTAGACTATGGGCCCAATCCTATTCAACTTTCCAGCGCTCATGCAACCAGGCCAAAAGGGTGTGCACTTCATTCTGTGGTGGAGGGGCAGTCACAGAAGCCTCCTTCAGGTAAGGGAATGTTGTTCCCAGATGCATTGGTGCTGGAAAATTGGATAGGATTGGGCCCATAGTTGCCTTCACAAATGTAATGTGTCTGGCACCCCAGTTCAAAATCTCTTTACTCATATGTTAAGCTCCATTCATCTCAGCAGAACTTATTCTCCTGAAGGAAGTAAAGGGACCCAGGCCATTCACTGGGTCATGAAGGGGAAAGGAGCGGAAGACATTCACCACTGGAAATAGAATACACTGCAGATAAATTATCTGTTTCATTCAAGAAATCCAAGCCTTTTGCTAATATTAAGCTAGAAAGACTGGCGGATTAGGACGTGGTACATTTATTTTGAAGCAGTGGTTAAGGTTGCAAACCTACATTAACACAAATTCAGGAGTCCAGCTCATCTCACTGGAAGAGCTGACAGCAGTGTTAGTGTAGCATGTGCACCATGCACATATCCACAAGGGCAATGCAATATGGCTGATCAAAAAAGCCCATTACCACCAATTCATGACACAAACAAACGCTCTGGCTAGCCATACACCACGTGCCAATGCGCTCCTTGGCTATGCATCTATGAGCTCCCTCTTCTCTCCTTATATTCAGCACATGCCTGCAAAGTCAAGCAATGAACTCCAGCATAGTTTCTCCTAAGATTGTGGTTTGCCCCATTTTCCCATTTGATGTTAAGTGGGCGTGAGCATCAATATTTTGAAAAAATGAAACTCAAGAATGTGTTTCCTAGTGCTTCACAAGGAGAAACACCTGATAATTTTCTAGGGAAGCTGAAAGAGTTTCTCTGACACATGGGAAATTTCTCAGGGGGGTTCTACACATCTAGGCATGCCCAGATGGAGTAAAGAGCAGCCGAGAGAAAGGTTTTAGAAATATCACTGAATGGAGTCAACTCTAATGGTATTCAAGATGCGTATCAAAACTCTGGGAAAAAATATGTTGGCCACCCAAAATAACATGACCTCAACATGGTCATTAGAGTTTTGAGGGAGTATTATTACATAGACATCTTCTCTCTTGCTATGTACACATCCTCCCCTACACAGAGTTATGTACATATGGTCTTTGATGGACAGCAGGGTAAAGTAGCCCTAAGAAACCTAGAAAATTGCAGTTAAGTGATGCTGCCTAGGACATCCAAATGATTTTGTGGCACAGTTCTGCAGGATGAGGTAGCTAGCAGAAAGACAGAGTTAGAGAATAATTAATTATTATAATTAATATTATAATTATTATTAATTAATAATCTAATCAATTATTCCTGAAAATGGCAACAGTTTCCTGAGAATGGCAAAGAATGAAAATTGTTTGCTGTAGAAATGGCCCCTCACAAGTGTACTGTATTTCCATACCAAAAGCTACCACCATTTCCTTGCCTTTAAAGAAATACCAGCATTTCCATGATAAAAGTCTACATTCTGGAGGTCAGGAGTTGTTCAGAGGATTTTTCTTCAGACAATATAGCAGACAAGCATTCTTGGTGAAGGGAATTTTAAAATGTTATTTTATGAAACTGATCACTGTTGCTTTTTATGCGGCAGGGAAACAAGCAATGAAGCAAAACTTCAGAAAAGATTAGTATTCTTTTCGGCCCCTTGTTCTTGCACTTGTGTGTGTCTACCTGGCAGTAGTAATCAAAGATAACTTCCTCGCAATAAGCTCTGTCAATCCTGCACATGGTTTCATAAAATAGTTGCCCAGAACAGCAGTCATTCTCATTGAGACAATTAAATGCCCTATACTGTGGCTGGATTAGATAACTAGTATGCCTACAGTGAAAAAAAACTTCAACTAGAGCTGTCACCGGGCAACACATTAAAAATGGACTTTTCTTTTGATTCTTAGAAAACAGCTCTGGCACACCTCTGGCAATCTGTAAGAAAGATCCAATTTAGAAAGAAAGAATAAGGAAGAATTAATCTTTTCTCCCTGTCATTCTTGCCCAAGGTCGGCTATTTTATTCTGGCAAGCTAGCGCAAAGAATTCTCAATGACCCTCTCTTTGTGAGACATTAGCTCCTGCATCCGGGAGGCATTGGAATTCATTCACTGTTTGTTTGGATAAGACCCTGTATGAGACACAATAGTTTTAAATGCTTGAAAGGTAAGCCCAGTGGCATCAATTCTCGCTGGTTGATATCGGCTCATTGTAAGTGATTGTAAACGACAACACCAGTCTCACAAAAATCAAACAACTTCCTCCAACCTCTTCATGCCAATCAGAACAATTCAGCACACAAAGGAATTGAACACAGGAAAAAGATTCCAGCTTTTACATTATCCCTGGCACTGATAAGGCTTGGGCAAAACAGAGGTTTCTGTATAGCTCCCATCTTCTAACATAATATCAACAGTATCAGAAAAGGTGTCTAAAGATAAAAGATAGAGTATGATGGTGTTACCTGCATACAAAATTGATGCATGGAAAGATTAATACTTTTTTATTCCTGCTCAAACCAATGGTCTCCAAATATGTCCATCTGTATAGAATCAGGGCTTTCCTATACAGCAACCCAATCCTATCTGCTCCACCTTATAATCATTAGGGATGCACAAGAATTGAAGTACTCAACCAGAACTTGAGTCAGATTTTTGTGCATGTTCTAAGCAAACGTCTACAAAAAACTCAAATGTTTGCAAACCATCAATTCAATCTCTCGCAAATGTCAAATACACCGACTAAAGGTTGAACTTTTGCAGGCCTGAACGACTCACATGGTTTGCAGGAAAAAGAACCTTTGCAAGCAGTTGATTCATTCACAAGGACTCAAACTTTTGTGAAGAGCCTCATGCTTGATTCTGCTCACAAGTAGTGAAGCAGAGGATTAAATATTTCAAGCTTCCTTAGTTGAGTATTTGCAACATTTCTCAATGGATACAGAAAAAGATCATACAAATTCAGACAGTAGGTCTATCAAAACCATGATAGTTTAATGCAACTTCCATGTTCAGAGCCAGAATACCTTTGAAAACAGACGTGAGTGGGTAAACAACAAAAGGTAGTAGTCATCTCTTCCCATGCTCTGCCTGTACAGTTCCATGAGCATCTGGTTCACTAGAAACAGAAATATGGATTTGATAGACTTTTGGTCCAATCTTATCAGGGCTGGTGGACTGCACCAGCGCACCAGCCAGGAGTGTCAATGAAAAGAGTGCACAACCCTGTTGGTGCCAGCACAAAGAACAGAAGGTGTGGATGCGGTAAGCTAAGAACATAAGAAGAGTCCTGCTGGGTCAGGCCAAAGGCCCACCTAGTCTAGCTTCCTGCACCTCACAGTGGCCCACCAAATGCCTCAGGGAACACACAAGACAACAAGACACCTGCATTCTGTTGTTACTCCCTTGCCCCTGGCATTCTGATGTAGCCTACTTCTAAAATCAGGAGGTTGCACATACACATCATGGTTTGTAATCTGTGATGGACTTAAACCCCTTTCAAAGGCATCTAGGCCAGATGGCATCACCACATCATGTGGCAAGGTGTTCCACAGGCTAATTACACACTGGGTAAAGAAATATTTTCTTTTTTCGGTTCTAACTCTCCCAAGACAACATTCAACTCCGTTCATCCGCCACACTGTGTGACTACACAGGTTCTCAGATCTTTGAATAAAGCTACAGTCACTTGCCTGCCTGTCTGGAGTTGGAAGAAACAGAGGCTTTTTCTTGCCAGCCACACAGTACCATGATTGGTGAACCACTTATTTTTGAGTCATTACCAAATTAATTTTGAAAACCACCAGTTTCTGTGATAACTATTCATTTTTTTTAATTAAGTATTTTATTTATTTATTACTGATACAGGTAAGAAAATGGGTTAGACTTTGGGCAGGTACTAAACAGGTTACAAGTGAGGCTATGGCCCTAGATTACAACATGCATTATTGAAAAAAAAAAGAAAAGCAATCAAACTGAAAAAACACAATAATCTTCAATACGAAGGCTATCATATTTGCCATTATAAAAATTTAAATTTATCTAAACACTCAATATTGTTTAACTAAAATTATCTATCCAATCTCTGTGTTCTCACTGTGATAACTATTCAGTACCACTTTGGATTCAAGGCATCTGAGAGATTTTAGGTTTCTTTCACTGAAAAAGGCACCTCTTTATTTTTCACATTTAGGTCACCCTAAATGACTTAAATGACAGTATTTTTTTAATACTGATATTGTTGTCATCCATTGGATATTGTTTATGCCAATATAGGTTAATATAGCTTCATGGCTTCATGGCAAATTAGGAATTTGAAACTGCATCTTCCAGTTCTAAGTCCAATTCCCAAACCATTACCATCCTGGCATTTGGAATGTTGTGTTCAGGATAATATTTGCTTTGACACTGAATTTGATTGGTCTGTATGCATCTGTGGAGGTTCGGGAATGTGTAGTTGGTTACTAGAGGGTAATTAGTGACTCCAAACCACAGCCTGCAGTGCACTGAGAAAATAATCTTAGACATGGCACTAGCAAAACTTGAATTTCTGCAAAGATCTGGCATGAAGAAGGGAGGCAGTGAGGTAGAAAAGTAAGACTTCGCCACTGCCATGCTGCGCCCAAGATTAAGTGCCTGAGATTATATGTGCCTAGAAATTTTTAGTGCACTGACATGTTTCGAAACCATTTTTTAACTGTTTTTCACACCGGCCAGCATAGCACAAGGCATGCTGTGGCACCAGGAAGCTGGTTGTTCTATGACCCCTGGCATCAGGTTGCACAGAAGGCACAGCATAGCCAAGCAGGTGGCTAAGGGGCATTGCAGGGGGTGGAATGCTTAATCTATTGAAAATTAGACTTTGTCACACCAAAAATTAGCTTCGCTAAATAAATACAGCAAGTAGTAGAGGTTCATTCTTTGTATTTTTTGCATATTCTGAAATCCAGAAAAATTCAACATCCAGAATGCTTCCAGACCCAAGCATCAGAATGCCAGATGCAAGGGAGGGCACCAGGATGAGGTCTCTTGTTATCTGGTGTGCTCTCTGGGGCATTTGGTGGGCCGCTGTGAGATACAGGAAGCTGGACTAGATGGGCCTATGGCCTGATCCAGTGGGGCTGTTCTTATGTTATGTTCATTCCGGCTATGGGATACTCAACCTGCATATCAATTAGCCAATGCTAAACATTTGGTTTCGTTATATGCCATTTCACTTAAAGTCGCAATTTCCAAGAACCTATTAGTGATATTAAGCGAAGATTATCTGTATTGCTGCTGTTTGCTTAGGGCACAATCCTAACCAGGTCTACTCAGAAGAAAGTCCCATTATGTTCAATAGGGCTTACTCTCAGGAAAGCATGGTTAAGACTGCAGCCTCAATGGCAGAAACCCTACTGTAACTTACCGACACTTGGATTATTGAATGGGATGGTGTACATGTAGACCTCCTGTCAGGAAACACAACAAAACTTGATCTGATCATTTTCTTGTAAAACAGATTCTGTGGTTTTGCAGAGCCTTTGAGTATAATAAAGAACCCTTCGCTTCCATCCACTAGAATTTAAATACAAACAAATAAATTAACAACAGACTCTGATTTCTCAGTCTTTCACAGACAATGTTTTGACACATCCATAGCATGTTGGAGCCAAAACGAATCAAAATGCATCTACATTTGTAATTTTGCAAACATTTTTGCACATTTAAATTGCTTTCAACATATGTTCCCCTACATAGTAATCCTGAACAATGAATGGTTTCAACTTTGGCTATTTTATCCCTCAGTTTATTGTACATTTTTTTTTAATACTGATATTGTTGTCATCCATTGGATATTATTTATGCCAATATAGGTTAAATGAAATGAAATACATATATGCTTGATTTGGTGACCCCCCCCCCACCATCAAAATGAAAGATACGTGATTATGTGACCCATTAAGTTATTTACTAAATACTTTCAGATCCCACTCTTCCTCCCAGAATGTCAGGGCAGTATACATTATTTTTCCCACCTCTCTTTAATCCAGGTGATAACTTTCTAAATAGAATAAGTTGAGATATACTTACTGGCCCAGGGTCACCCAGTCCACTTCACAACAAGGTAGGGATTCAAACCTGGGTTTTTTCAGTCTTTGTCAAACACTCTACCCTAGTGTTTCTCTGGCAGAGGCCTCCTCCGATGGATTCTATCCCCCACGTTGGGCTGCAAAGCCCTACTCTGGATTTCTCTTGTCCGCGCTGGCAAAATAACTGGTGCAGATGTGAGTAGCCCCATTGTGGGGCCTGGGGCTTTCCTCAGGAGAAGGGGACAAGAGTTCCCTTCTCCTGAGGAGACCTCCGGCAGCCTCCCTGGCCCCGCTGGATGCAGCGGTAGCCCATCACTGCACCTGGCAGCGTCGGAGAGCATAGGATTGGGCTGTAACAGCATGCTACAAGCATATTGCCATTGAAATGTAGAATTACCAATTATTCAAATCAAAGCCTTTTTTTTAGGTCACTGCATTGGCTGTATTTCACAATATAGATACATCATGCAATTTTTATAGGTGCTATATACTTCTAAATTCGGGCTCTAGGAGGGAGAAATGCTGATATACCAAGTGCAAAGTCAATTCCCCCTCTGCACTTCTTTAGATGATTATGGAAACAGTAAAATATGCATGGTTTTGGAGATAGTGGGCAATTTGCATAGAATTTATAATTAATTCAATTAATTGTTGATTTGTTTATAGTTCTGCATCTTAAAAATACAAATATGTTTTATTATTTATGTTTTTAGTGATTTTGAGAGTTTTATGTTCTAAAACGGATAGTAGTTTTTGAACCATAATAACAGTTACATTTTTGTTTGCTTGTTTTGGACCAGTCTTGTTATTCCCTAAAATGACAATATAAGCTTTAGGTTTAAAGTATGCAAGATTTCTTGGAAATATTGCTGCTACTTCTAAAAGATATCCCAGAAACCTGAAACCACTTAGGATGAAAACTATTATTACACAGCAATATAGCCTTCCCCTTTCATACATATGGTTTTCCTGAAACTTTGTCTGCAAAATAATATTTGGAGATTAAAACCTTGTCTGGCATGTATTATTTTTATCAAGTCAGTTCTACTTAGGCAAAAATCAATTTTATGTTTATTTTTAGCTTGACAAATCAGATGAGATTGAAAATATTGCTTAACCACGTTCAAAGAACTGGAAAAGATTGCACATTGATGCAAAGCAGTTTTTCTTTCTTTCTTTCTTTAAAGGCATGATGTGACAGTCTGAGTCATTAAGATGAGCTTTTATCTCACGCACACATTGGTGCTTGGTAATTTTAGATTGCTCTCTCTCTTCTACCCTACTGCAGTTTTCACTGAATGCACACTAAATCAGAAGAACATTTAATCCAAAGTAATACCACTGTTTCAGTGGCCAAAATACTAACAGATTTGGGTAGAATCATTTTGTTATATCACATTTACATCCCAGCAACCAAAATGCCCATTTACATCATGATCATTTCAATCACCAGCTCTGACCTTAAAATTGTCCTTTTTATTATCTCAACTTAATTTATGCAAATATAGTTCTTGCCTGCTTAGATAATGATTTGATCTTTTAATAACTTGTCCTTCAGTTATGGTATTCGCTTTAGGTGACTTGCTACTGTCATGTAAAGGATCAATACAATGTTAACTCTAAGAATGAACAGATTTGAAGGATACAAACTAAGATGTGAAACTGGTGAAGGAGTTGCTGTGCAATCTTCACTAAATCACAGACACCTGGGCTCCAAACCTGGTGACAATACAGAATATACTGAAAGCAGGCTATGAATTTTGAATGACTGGAGGAATGCTGAGAGCACTGGAATTAACGTAAAGAAAAGCAGAGGGCTGATCCTTTAGCTTGTTGTTGGTGCCTGATGTCTCTTCTCAGTAAAATTTTATCTTTCCAATACTGCCTGGAGAGTTGGCAGAGCTGGGACCTTCTGTTTGCAAAACATGTGTTTTAACTCGGAGTCATAGCCCCTCCCATCCAGTACACAGTACATAATATACAGAGGCCCTTAAGTCTCTGCTCCCAAGGAGATTACAATCTAAAATGGACGCTGGAGACACAAAGGTAGGAGAAGCAAAGATAGGGAAGGAACAGAGTGGTATGACCCAGAAAGCCACCCAATATCTCATCATATCTGCTGCTTCCACCTGTGCCCAAAGAAACTCCTTAACTAGCTGTTAGCATGGATTCTCCAAATCAAGGAGCTCCTTCAGTTGTATGGGTCTTGCAAATCAAACTGGAAGTCCTGCATTTCCATGTTTGAAGAAATTGTGCCAGGAGCAGGTTAAGGAGGCAGGCAATACACTTTCTGCTTGCTTTTAGTGGAGAGAAAGCAGATCAATGTAGCTCACAGCAAACAGGCTGGCATAGACCTGAGAAGACCCATTGGGGATCGTGCAGCAGTCAGGAAAGTAAGGTCAGTGTTTTACTTCTTACCTCTCCTGACTGGCTGGATGCAGCAGATGCTGCATTGGCAGCCCTGCATCCAGTGCGCTGTTGCTAGGTAGGACTGGGCCCTTAGTGGAGAGGCCCAAGCCCATATGGAAAAGGTGGGTCCTGAGGAGGGATTTGAAGGATAGGAGGAGGGTAGTTCATTTATATGAAACCCAAGACTTTCATAATACAAAGATTACCTCATAGGTGCAAAGAAAATTGCAGAAATTAATCATAAGGAAATGAGTACCATATCTGCAGTTTCCACTAAGCAGTTTTCCACATGCATCTTTCTAGCAGAATAATGACAATTCTCTTTAGATTGTAGATCAGGAGGAAAAAGATTGATGTAAGTCAGCATGACAGGCAGAACATATTAGAAGAAAAGATGAGAGATGAAACCTGGCATATATTATTGTGGAAGTAAGGAGCTGTTTGCTGCAATTGCTGACCCCAGAAAATGACAATTCAGTAACCATCATATCCAACCTGATGAATACATGTACAAATACAGGACACACCTGCTTCAGCATTTTAGAGGAACACACCAGGGTGGATTAGCAGGGGTGCTCACCTCCCCACCTCTTTCACTCTCTGAATTTAAAAAGGAAGAGGGGAGAGGACTGGTAGAGGATGTATGGAGGAAAGGAGTGTGGTGGGCTGGTGTCTCCGACATTCTCACCCAGCGATTTTCAACAATTATTTTGTGGCACATTGGTGATGTATGTGATGGTGTGCCCTGAACATTTTAGTGCCTTGTCAGTGTGCCATGAGATTTTTTTTAAAAAAGGTTTTAAATCACTGCTTTAGCCTTCCTCCTCTTCCATTCCATTTCTTCTTTTTTGAATCAAGGAACTGGAGGAAGATCGGTGGATGCGGAAGTGGCTGATGCACTGCCAGGGAAAGTGGGGTAGCATTTGGAAGTACCAGGTGGTCTTGGGCTGACCCAATAGCACAGCCAAAGGGAATTCCCGCTTGCCATCAGAGGCATTTTGGGCATAGATGGCAACACTTAGGCACTGCCTGCACCAACTATGGCTGGAATGGCTCTGATGGCAAGTGGGAGGGACCACTTGCACAGCACGTTGCAGTGCCCTCCCTTTGGCTATGCTACTGGGCTGACCCAACTGTTGGTAGCAAGAATGACAATAAATGACTGTATTTGTCCTACCTTTACTTTCTTTTTCCCATTGTTCTTTTACAACAGTTGTACTAAGTTCCCGCAGCTCTGCATTGGAAAGTTGGTCCCTGATTTCAGGAATGATTTTCATTGCCTTATACACGGTCGCATGTTCTTCAGGAGTTCTTTGTATGGGGCTGCAGGAAGAGAGTTGGGTAAAAGGAAGAATGTCACCAAGGGTGTCCTAATTTTGCCATCTATAGTTGCAGAGAAGGGAGAATGTGACCAGTTGCAAGGGCCTGAGGTTGTAAATTTTACAAATGCAGTGAGAGGACAAAGTAATGGGGGAAGGGAATTTCACATATGGACTTTGAACCAACCAGCCAAATGCAACCATGCAACAATGGGAGCCGAGGTAAACTGTTGGCAAGGACTAATGTGGAAAGAAAAGCAGCTCAGGGGTGTGTTTGAGAGGAGAAATGGCTAGTTGGAAATGGCTTGTACCAACACCCTTTTATTCACTCTCTCTAAAATGCTATTTTTCATTAATATCATTCAAAACTAGTCATGCCCTGGCCATAACTGCGGAGTAGGTTTAGCTGCCACCAGAAATGCAAGATCAGGGTCACATTTCCACTCCTTCATGGAGCTTGGGGTTTGGCTGCCAACCAACAGTGCTCAGGATGAGTTATCTGAGAAGGGAGAAGGATGGGCAGTGCCCTAACCAACCTCCCTACTTCACCCCCCCCATCACTAATCCCCAGACAATCACACACACAAACCTTCTCAGGGTAGCAAGTAAGGCTGAGCAAAGCAGCAGAGATGGGAGGCCAATTTCTCTATCGGTTAAAGCACTAGCAGGTTGGTTATACTCAAATCAAAGAAAAAGATTTATTGGGGAACAAAATGGAACTAGGAAAAAAGACACTCCAATGCTACACTTCAGATCAAGAGGCAAAGTTCAAAATAAAAAAATGGAGTATAATAGGACCCTCCAGTATTGGAGGGAAAGATCCTCTCAGGAGTTAACTCCTTCCTAGCTAGGTGGTATTACAGCTTTCATCTTGGCTTGGTTAGCATCTTGCAAAATCCAGTTTACATGGATCTCACTTTCATCTCACTTTCTCAACCAATCTGGGCAATGCTCTTTTATCCCACTTTTAGGAGCCAAGCCCCCATACCCAAGCTCTGATGAGCTGATCTGAAACTGACAGATTTCTCACTCCTAAGTCAGGTGAGCAAAGTCGATGAATAACTAGGTGTGAGCTAGGTTTCGGTCAAGGTTATTGTTCTCTGGCAGTCATTGGACTCCAATTTATATTTGAAAGCGGAATGCTTTGTGATACACAACAGGGAGCTCAGGCCAGAATGGAGAATGTGACTAGGTCAACTTCAGTATATGCAGAGCACTGTAATTTAGGGGGGAGGGAAGAAGTTTTCTCCAGAGGAGGAGGCTTGCTCATGACATAGAGCAAAATAAATGAAGAGATGGTTTTTGGTTCCTAAAGGGTTCACAATCTAAAACACACACACAAAAGAGGCATACCTAGTCACTGAAAAGAGAGATTATACTTGGATGAAGGGATGGTAGTTCTCTTCCTGTTAAGTATAAGAGAACCAACAAGATGTCCCTTGTTTTGTCTGACAAAAGTGGCTCACAAATTGTGGCTCAGGGGAGAAAGAAGAAATTGAAGGGGCAAATACATTTATGATTTCAGCGTATATCATGACAGAAATATGTTGTTGCCATAGCACGTGGCAGTATGAAATCTTCATATGATTTCATATGAAAATACTAAGATTGTACTGGTCAAAACAATGGCCAAGGTTCACTGCTCACCAGTTGCCTCACTCTGATCCAAATTTCCAAGAACATCCTAGCTGAGAAAGTTTGGAAGAGCCAAGTCATATTGCCAACAGAGTCTTGCCAGCTCAGCTAACAGAGGTGGCTCAGAGCAGAATCACTGCAGCAATATCAAAATAGGAAGGGGGTACAAATATAGCAATGTAATGCTTCAAATTATAGTATTTAGGGCTTTCAACTGGACACTTCCCAAGGAATTGCAAAGAACAACTTGTACAGTTCCCAGCTGCCAAGAAGGCAACTTTTGCTGTTCTTAATGATAAGCCCTCGAAACACTGCAGTGCTTTTCAATTATAGGATAGGCACCCCAAATGTGCTCTCCTCAGCCCTTGAGTCTGTGAAGGCCACAGGCTAAACTGGTCCTCAGAGGCTATAGACTGAAGGACTGTGGAATGGTGAGAAATGGAATTGGCACTAGGCGAGCTCAACTATGCAGTGCTTCAAAAAAGCAGGTACTAGCCGGAGAGAATCCCGTTTCAAATACATGGACACCAGAGTGAAATGAGTAAAATTACATGCTTCGCTTCTGCTCTTGAAATGGAAGATTTGCAATGTGCCGTATTTCTGGAAGAAGTGGATCATTGCAAATTGGAAGATGAAATACAGAATCAATGCCCTGTGCCCTCCCCACAGCACAGTGGGATATATCAGTGACTCTGGTTGCCAGATACTGGAGACAATAATGGAGAGACTATAGCTCAGGGGTAAAGCACATGTTTTGCATGCAGAAAATGGCAGTTTCCAGTCCGTGGCCTCTCTCCAGGTAGGACTGGGAAAGACTTCTGTCTGAAATGCTGGGGAGCCACTACCAGGCAGCATAGACAATGCTGAGTTAGACAGACCAATACCTTGACAGTATAAGGCAGCTTCATATGCACAAATGATTAGGGATGTCTCTCTCCATCACGTCCTGCATTTGGCTGGACACTACTGGAGACACAATTCCCGGCTAGACAGACCTTTGATCTGATCCAACAGCAATTCTAATGTGCCTCTGCATTTCTGGTATTTGCTTTAATGCAACCTAAAACAACATTATGATGATTTATTACACCAAACATTGCTGAACTAGTTTCAATTTGTTTTCCGTAAAAGAGATACAGAAAGTGGTCATGAAGCCCCTCCTCTCAACATCTCCTTTCTCCTCTGGTTGAGGATGAATGTAGATCTCTGACAGCTTCCAACACACATAGGTTTGGTGGCTGAGGGTGCAATCTAGAGGAGCCATTGGGCCAGCACAAGTCCCTTGTGCTGTGTCACAAACATGCCATAAGAAACATTTGCACCTTCTCCAGTGCAAAGATGTGCAAATTCAGCCTCTGCACCACCCCAGGAAGGTAAGTTTGTATTGACCTGGGGAGGCCGACATGGGGTTTGGGGAGGACAGGGGAAGGGTGGAACTGGGGCATTTTGGGGAGGGTGGACAGGGGTGGGCTGTTGGGTGGACTGGGCCAAGGAGGGGGTGGGACCCACCTCCAGCACTTAAGCCAGATCCTGACCCCCCTCCTGAATAGCCCAGCTTTACACCAGTCTGCTCAGATCTGTGCCAGCAAATTAGCTAAGGCAGATCGGAGTAATCCCATTGAGGTAGCTGAGGCATTACTTGGGATAAGACAACATAAGCCCCTTTACTCCGAGTTGCACTGCTTTCACCTTCTAACTTGCACTGGATATCATGCAGGTCAGTTGGCCTGCCTATTCCAGAACAGGTTAGGATTGGACTGCCTAGTAAATAGGCCCTACAGCTCACAAGAAATCACAGCATTTCCATGTGCATCCACAATCCCAGAGTCATTTCTGCTTTGTAGTATCTCTGTGCATCCAGACAAATCCATCTTTCACCAGCTCGTTTTGAAAAGATCATGCAGGTTAAGTAGAGAAGACAAATGCTTGGCAAAATTGCCCACCGTGTTGTTTCGTTTGACACGGTGACATCTGATTGCAAATTTTGCAGGAAAACCATTTAATAATGTCTTTCCAGCCTGCTGCAATTTTTTATTTTGTCTTTACTAAGCAACAATTACAGGTAAGTAATTTTCCCTGAAAGATAGCACTATGCCATCATAACCTCTTGGCATTATTTTTTTTCCTTTTGATGAGCAACAACTGCACCTTTTTCCCTCAAATTACTGAGGCTGTCCAAAAAAAAAAGTAATGAAACAGCTAGCTGATCACAGATAAAATCTGAACCGGTGAAGGCAGAATTCCATACCACAGTATGGGAGGGAAAATAACAGGTTCTAGTGAAGCCGCATATCACTTTTATGACGCAGGTTGTGTATATCAAGCTCTTAAACTTCTCTTGCTTCTCTCCAATATTTTATTTATTGGAAATAGTTTAGCCAGCATTATTGCTTTCTTTAGGAATTTTGTCAGGGCAAACACCTCAAAAGAGGCAATAATGCCAAAATAGTAACATAGCGTCAGGTAAATAAAAAGGCCTGGACTATCAAGAACATTCCTTAAAGGCTGTGGAAAGAGACAAGCAAATCCCCCTTTTCTCAGCATACAGGTTGAGCCTCATTATTTTCAAGAGTTCCATTCCAAGAACTCAGGTGGATGGCAAAAAACACACTATAGCAAATCAATTTGAAAAAGCAAAGTCTCTTTGCTCTGGTGATTTAAAAACAGCCTTGCTGATCTTTGTAATGGACACAGAGGCCATCAGTCTCTCTCCAGGAGCTTAGGCTTCACTAGGAGGCAGTAATCCCTCCCTTCACCAGGAGCCCCAGCAAGGGGGAAAGAATGGAGAAGGTGATCATCGCTGCCATTTAACCTTCTTTCACATGCTCAGGGAGAAGGCTGCAGAGAGAATGATTGATGGACTGTCAGCCAACTACCCTCTCTGGCATTATTAAGGACTGTTTTCCTTTAATGTAAAGGGCCCTATCACCTTTGAGATAGAAAAATCTGTGGATACTTAGGTTATACCTGTAATCACTTGTATGACTGTCTCTCTGCAATAGTAAAAAGCAGTTTTTTAAACTGTGATTTTAAAGTGATGCATTTTTCCCCTTCTCCAGGGATCAGCACATTCCTTCTCATTTGCAGTGGCCATTCATGTTGAGTCAAATCTGTGTATTAAAAAATCCGTGTATAACAAGGCTGGACCTGTATACTGTGCTCTTAGTGATTATCATTAGGAATAGCACCAACTGAAGGGCAAAGAACACACAATAATAATAATAATGTAAATAACAAGGATCCTGAATTCTTTTTATTGATATTTACACTGGATTTTGAATTATCTCTAATTACAATGAAATAGTACTATATAAGTTACATGAATCCAAATTCCTTATATGCAAGGCTATATTTTAAGGCTAAACAGGAGAACACATGCCAAATATGATACAGGGTCTATAGCTTTAGTGGGGGAAGGAATTTCAGCCAATATACAGTACTGGGGAAATGTACAGGGAAAAACCAGATCCAACATGCACAGTTGTAAAGGTTAATGTTTGTGAAATGCTTTGAGCACCAGAAAGCTCTATGAAAATGTGAAGTCTTTTTGGGAGGGAGGGGTTGGTTTTAAGTGTATATCTCTTGTCATAAACAAAGGTTAAAAACAGTTTCTTTTTCTGTTTGTGTGAAGTCAGAATATAAACTACAGGTTTCCCTCCAAAACCATTTAAGTTGAAAGAAATGTGAGAAGGGCAATTGGGTTGAAATTCCCTCCCAAATGGCCAGCTGCAAGGCGGAGGAGCAAAACAACCCCAAAGAGCATATACGGGCAAGCTCCTAGTCATTCGGTGTGAAAAGTTGAAACTGGAGCTGAAATAAAACACTGAATCAATGAGGCTGCAATTCTATACACCAGCGGTTTTCAACCGCTGCGCCATGGCACACTGGTGTGCCGTGAAGCTGCCTCAGGTGTGCCACGGGCCAAGCAGTCAGGCGGTGGTAGCAGCGGCAGCAGCAGCTGAGTTTGGGAGAAGTGCCATTTAGAGCCTCACGCGGCGGCAGGAGAAAAAGGGGCAGCCCGTGGAACGCTTCTGCTCTTGCTGGAGCCTGCCGCACACGCGGATTTGGAGAGAAGCCTGAAAGAGCTCCCGGCGGGCAGAACGTGGAGGGAGTGAGGGTGAGCAGCGAGAGCGAGGAGGGAGGGCGAACCAGAAGGTGGAAGCGGGTCCAGAGCCAGAAGCAGCTGGCTGGAAAAGGATCCCAGAGAGGCCCTTTTCCTTGCCTGCAACGCCCCAAAGTGACCCTGCCTGCATTGCCTCCACTGGCAGGGCTTTGGCAGTAAGGGCGCTGGGCCACAAACCTATCCAAACTTACCTAGGAGTAAGCCCCATTGACTATAATGGGGCTTACTTCCGAGTAGGCGTACAAGGCTTGGTCGTACTCTTTCTTGAATACATGAGCAGGCAAGTGATGCTTTTCTCTTCCCCCACCCCACCCCCTCCCCTCCTGCACACACTTTCTGCCCTCATAACTGCAGTTAACCCTTCTCTTTCTGCCCTCCCCACCCTTTTCCCCACCTTCCAAAGTCCAGAGTCAGTTGCCTCCCATTCTCTCTCTCTCTCCCCCCCCCCCACAGTGAATCCTGGTGTGGAATAACCACACTTTCCTGAGAGTAAGCCCCATTGAACAAAATAGGACTTACTTCTGAGTAGACCTGCTTAGGATTATGCCCTTAGTTATATTAATTAAATTAATTGTAACATAATAATGTAATTAAAAACTAGTAGTGTGCCTTGACAACTTTAGTGCCTTGTCAGTATGTGCCTTGAGCTGAAAAAGGTTGAAAATGGCTGCTATACACACTTATCTGGGAGTAAGCCCCATTGAATTCAGTGAGGCTTACTTCTGACTAGACATGCTTAGGCTTGTGCTGTAAGCTACATCACTGCTGAACTATTCAAGAGAAAAATTACTACCAAATTTTCCTTTGTAAATACTCAGTTTTGTTTGAAGCAGGGTGACCAGATTCAATGGAGGACAGAGTGCGTATGCCTTTAACCATGGTATAGAAGAGGAATTTTGGCAGGTGCAGTTTTTTAAACCCTTCACCTGCCAAATTCCCTCTTTACAATGGAGTTATAGGTACTCTGTCCTCCATAGTATCTGGTCATCCAGGGTTGAAGAGCTGCACCATCTCTACTTCAATTCTTCCCTAAATTCTGGTGGAGTGCTAGGTTATCCAAGGGTAAACTAGTCTCAGGTGTTGAGAACCGGAAAGGGAGTGTCACTAATCTCTTAGGCCTTGTGAGATTAGAGAAGAGTGAGGCCCTGGCACACTACAGTGCAGGCCTGGTTAGTACTTGGATGCGAGACCACCTGGGAATACCAGGTGCTGTAGGCTTATACCATAGTCTTTGAGACTGAAGGTTGCCAACCACGGTAGTCGTGGAAGAATGACCAGATGGATTAATTGCAATCATATCAGGGTCCCAGCTCAGGGAACCATTAGACCACATCTATATTATCAATAATATAATTTGCATCCATATTATCTACCAGCACATAGATGGAAGCAATTTAACAAGAGGAAAGAGTAAACATTTGCGTAATGAATGAATTTTAAAGTGTCAAAATGTATTTTTTTAATAGAAGCAATTGAACCTACTATTAAATCTGGTTAGTCAACTCTGTCCTTTTAATGAAAGGTTATACATTCATTTATCCCCTGGGGGCTGGGGATGAGAATAGACCCTCAGTTTAGCTGTACTTGTCGTAAGAGGCGACCAAACAGCTACCGGGTAGATGGGACTTGTCAGCCTGAGAAGGCAGCTCATCTGAGAGAAGGAAAACTCTGATCCCAAACCTCCACTGCCTTGTGGCTACATCTAGTTATGGAAAAGGCTTCAGGAGTCAACCTCAAGGCAAAATCCGGAGCCGGAGCCCCTGAGACAGTTCACGGCTGAACACAGTCACATTCTGGCAACTCCTGCGACGCCGCTGGAACCGACCGTATTGGCTTCTGCCTTTCCACTGGACCATTTCAGTGACGTGGAGAGGGGGAATTTGCTGCATGGGAAACAGTCTATCCTCCATATCTGCTTTACCCAGCCTTTGCGCACTGGAGAGGACACTCTGTTCCAGAACCACCATTCAGAGCGTGATACCATAGTCTTCCGAGACTGAAAGATGCCAACATGTATACATTCACTTGCACATGAACATGGTTGACAAATGCCAGTCTGCATTATCAGTGCAACAGTATGTAATTATATGTGACTCAAACTGTTAAGGCAGGGACTGTTGCACCAACAGAGCTGGTTGGAAATCTCTTAAAAATCTTACTGCCTAATTTTGCACTGATAGAATATGAGGTGAGCCATAAAGCCATGTTAGAAATATGATCTAAATTGTGTTTGACTGGTATACTTTGGAAACTGTCAACCATTATTCACACATTAGTGGCAGTTCTAACAGTATTAAGCCTGACTCATAAATATGCGGTAATGACATTTTAGATTCCCACTGGCTGGAAGAGACTCCTAGTCCAAACCTAAGGCAGAAATACTGAGCACACTCACAGGAGTGAACCCTTCTAAACTCAATGAGATTTACTTCTGAGTAAACCATAGCAGAATGCCAGAAACATGAGACAAACGTGGGCAAAGAGGCATGTTTTAAAGTGGTGCCTACTTATATTTAGCAGCAGGAGGGAAACTGACCCTCTTCACCCAAGCATGTGTCTTTTCCAGAGGCTGTTGCTGCTGGTGTCTCTTTTCCATCTCTTTTCAGACCGTGAGCCCTTTGAGGACAAGGAACCATTTGCTGATTTGCTTTGCTATGTAAACCACTTTGTGCATTACTTTTGTTGAAAAGCGGTGTACAAATATTTATTAATAAAGAAGCAGAACAGTTTTAAACTTTGGAGTTTATTGCTGAGGTTCCTTCTCTGCAGATGGCCACAAACATACTTCTGTCCACCCCTTCACAGAACCCTTCTGGCCCCTTCAGGTCAATTTAGGTCCTGAAATGGACCTACAGCCCAACTTTATCCCCCCCCATCCAGTCCTGCCAATGAAGCGCACACTGTATCCTGCAAAAGAGGGGTGGCCTCTTTGAGGTAAAGGAACCTGTTATCCCAGGGCAAACCTCCGCTGCTCTAATGGGACTCCTCAAATTGGTGCCAGCTATTTTTCTGGCTCAGGTAAGAGAGAGGGAAGAGGATAGGGAATGGTGTCAGGAACTGGTGCAAGCTGGTAAGACTGAGATCCTGCCTCTCTGTGCTGTCTCCCTTCCCATGCAAAAACTCCCCCATTGCCACCCCCCTATCCAATTCCGCCCACCAGGTTAGATGCCCATTGGAACATGTCTGATGTAGATCTGAACCTGGAAAAGTCTAATGTATTCGTAATTGTTCCCTGTTGGTTCAATCCCACTTTCTGAGTGCATTACTAGGCAGAGACAGGCCCCCTGTATACATGGGACTTGCCATCCACTTCAATGGAGGACACAGCAACTCCATATCTTCATCTAAAACTTACTGAGTGGAAGAGGTTGCTGTATTTGTTGGTGTCTGGGAGAGGGCTTACCAAATGGGAGCAGCCAGGGCTGACAACCTATGGAGATGGGCCTGGGCATGGTCCTGCAAGAGCTCCATAGCCATTGTCAGCACTTTAGGTGCAGGAGGGTGGGCGCAGAAATGATACAGTGGAAGGAACATTCAGCCAGGTTTGAGCTCCACCATAGACCACCAGGAAAGTGATGGGGAGAGGGGGGGGGGAGAATGGTCTGGGAAGTGGAGGTAGACCAATCACGGTCAGAAGGGTGAAACTACCCGCAGATGGCAAGAACTTTTATGGGGAAAGGGGGCAGTTTAGATTGAGGGAGAGGGGCCGATCTCAGAGAGAAAGACTATTAGGGCCAGGCCCATCTGATGATTAGGTTTTTGGGCCAGGAACACAGCAAAAGGACCAGGGCCAGCCTTAGGAGCTGCAAGGCCCAGTGCAAAACATTTTTGTGGGCCCTCCCACCCCTGCAGAGCCCCCCTATTCACTGCCAGGATGAGTGGCAGTGGAAATGTACCTGGTAGCAACTGCCAACAGCTCTTGGGGGGGGGGGGTTAAAGACAATCAGACCCAAGAGTGGGCAGGAGGCCCATCCAGCGGCAATGCTCTGCTCATCATGCAATCCTTGCAACACCTCAGCATGGAAGATTCCATGTCAGAGCATCAGCTAAAGAGAGAGGTGCCAGTTGTGGCCCCAGGTGCCGCAGTGCAGGGCTCTTCCAGGCACATTGTCCAATTTGGCCAAATTAGTCAAATTACCCTAAGGCCGGCCCTGCCAAGGGCAAGGAGGGAAGCAAAGCCAACATCATGGCTGACCCAACCCACCACCCAAGGAGGGAGCCTCTTGGCTGAATGGAGTAGAGAGTAGAGCTGAATGGAATAGAGTTAGAGTAGAGCAGCCCCTCCCCCACTCAGAGCTCTGGCACCCTGGATTAGGGTACCCAAATTCCCGGGTGAGGCCACTACCTGTTGGGACTACTCTAGCAGATGGAACCCGTGGCTAGACCTAGTCTCCAAGCCTGCACAGCAGCCAGAGGACACTTATATGTCTACTGTATATCTCTGACATATAACAAAGCAACCATTCACAATCAAGGGGTTAAGCAAATTATGTTCCACCCTCCTTATGTATAAATGTTTAGTACATTTTTTAACCGAGAAAGTAATGAGAGAATTCTAATTTGGGGGGGGGGGGGGAACTTGCTCTATTAATTTGCAGTTTTATGGGCTAAATTATTACTGCTGCTTAATGCCATTACAATTATTCCAAACTGCCTCCTCCCTACTGTAAAATGCTTACCAAGACAATATGGTTAGAGGCTGCAAAGGTACAATTATTATCAGTGCATTATTGAGACACGAGGACTAATTTGCAAAAGGCCTCTAGTAAAAGCTGAATGTACCACTGTCACATTCATGAACCGATTTCCATCTGACCTTATACACAGGAGACTCTAGGTTGACTTTAATGTTTTTGGCATATAAGAAATATTCCTCTTTAAAATTTTATAACTCTCAGAGCTCAAACTTCTCTCCTCATATGTTTTTTACATCAGGCCTGTGTATAATTTGAAGACTAGTTTCATAGAACCTGGGAAACCCATCTGCCTGTAAACCTTTCCCGGCTAGTTGACCTTTGCTCCATTTGCGATGAGATTTGGTTGGTGGAATTTAAATATGAAAAAATCACTCCAGTTCCAGTGTTCTTCTTTAAAGTCAAGCCTTTTCTAGCACCTTCTGTCAACTCAGGTTTCTTGAATTTTTCCCCCCTGAATAACAACCTTTTCATCTGTTGTTTTTGCAAGGCGCCATTAGATATCTTAACACCCCAAAAGTAAATATTGATACCTGCACACTGGTTGACAGCACAGGTCAGAATATCTCTGGTTTGTTTGTGAAATATCTTGTTTTGTGACATTACACTGGAAAGTAGAGAGACGCCAGAGCCACAGCACCAAGACGCCAGTTGAGTCCTAAGTCTCCATCCCCTTGACTTGAGTTGCAAATGAGTCATAACAGTGGCCCTCGCAACTCATCCAGAGCTGTTTTTCAAGTCATTTTGAGTCCGAATATTTTTGAAAAGCAAGTCAAGTCCCAGAAGCAGCAAAAAAAAGTAAGCACACACCCAAAACAGAGTCATAAGCACACACAAAGCTAGTTTTGACTTGAGTCTATTTCATTTTTAGGGTAAAACCAGCAAATCCTGAGTCAGTGCCCAAGTTTTTGACCCATGTGACTCAAGCCCATATGAGTCGCGAAAAACATGTGTTTTCAGGACTTGAATCCAAGTCATCTGAGTCTCGGCCCATCCCTGCTGGAAAGGAAATATACATTACCCAAAGCACTGATTTACTAATATGAATGTCACAGCCCAATCCTATCTTCTGGCCTCCATCAGCAGAACACATGTTCTGCTGACAAAAGCCCCAGGATCCAGGTATGGATCTTAGTGCTCATCATGTGACATCTTCACACTTACCGACGCTGCTAGCAAGTGCAATGAGGCCACTAGTGCAGATGCTGGTGGTTGCACACGCAGGGCAGCTCCAAAACTGCCAGGGTAGGTGAGTTGGCAGTGGGTGCAGGCAGTGAGAGAGATGGGGAGGGAATAGGAGGAATAGGGGCATTTCTGGCTGTGGAGGGGTGAGGAACCAAGGGCAGGGAGGAAGTGAGAGGGGGTGGATTCAGCAGGAATAGCACATGCCAGATCTTATCCCCTCTTTTTAAAACCTTCCTGTCCCTTTCCTTTCTTTGGACATGTTTAATGCTCAGTAAAGATGTGACCTATTTATTATAATCCTTTGATTGTGGTATGAGAACACCACGATTAGCACTATATTTTTGTACAGTTTATACTCCTAGAGCAAACTTTCAGATGCTTGTACCTGATAGGAGATTTCAGTTTTAATGAACAATTTGAACCCTCCACAAAACTATCTCCAAAACCTTGCCGTTTCCTGTACCCCAGTCCTTATCAGAACCACGTCCTGAAGCTTGAATTCCACACCTCTCCCCAGGCTCGACCCCTTTCCAGGAAACAGGATGGCCAGTCATGCCAAAGCCCTGTGTGCTGTCCTTGGTGTCTCCTTCCCATCAGCCAGTGCTTCATACTCAAGATTTCGGGAACTTTTACAGGTTTTTCCCGACCACACACTCATTGTAAGGTTGCAGGTAGTTCTCCATCTACTATATCAGAATCTTCTTTTACTGTTACTCTTGCAGATGTTGCTGGCAAACCCTGAGGCCCATCTGGTCCTAATAAACAGTCATTCCGTCTGTTACACTGAAAAGTCTTTTCTCGGTCAATACCATAGTCTTTTAAAGCATTGCTCATTCATAAAGGAATTGTCTGTGTGGAAATGGCATTCACACTTCCTTCAGGTTAGACTGTCTCACTAAGGCCTGAGGGGAATGAGGTCATTATTACCTTGCAGATTGGAGAAAGACTCAAAGCAAGTTAGAGAATGAAAAGCAAAGCCGTGGCAGGGTTCTTCTCAGAAACGTTCCACTTTCCCTGAAAGAGGTGTTTGGATTCTAGATTTTGGCTGCAAAACACCCTGAACTTGCCAGCAGCAGGACCAAAATAATGTGCTATTGATTTGGATAATGACTTTGCCCTCAAACACAATCCACATTTAACAACAGGGGCCAAAATGCTGCAAGCAAAAGGGATCCAACAAACTTGGCTCGATTTATTAGCCACGTCATGGGCTTAGGTGGTTTTCCTCAGCTGAAGGGAACCCTCATAACTCATATGTGCCAGACAAAAGCCAAGCCATATATAGCTCGTATAATACTGAATTTAAAAAAAAAAGTTTAACATACATATGTTAAACATACATATATATACACATACATACATACATACATACATATATACGTATTCAACCTGTGCACTTATTAAACAAGGCTTTGTTAAAGAATAGTGGCTGAAGTTGGTGGTATCTCCAGGATACCCTTATTTATTAATGTTTAATAAAGGCAAGGGAAAGAGGGATAAATGAATTATCCCTGCACAGCCCTGAGTGTTCCTCTCCTTCACACTCCTTTCCAGTATTTCTCCCTCAGCCCCTTGAAGATCTCCTGTTCCCCCAAGCAGGGTCTCTTGTTGCCCCTTGGAACATGGCCCCTCTGGAGGAACTCCGTCCCTCTGCAGGAACCCTCTGCAGATTGCCTCTTAATTCCTTCAAAACCCTACTCAAAACCCATCTTTGCTGTGAAGCACTCAGCACTATCCCAGTCCAGTGATTTTCAACCCATGTGTTGTGGCACACAGCATAGGTGCGCCATGAAAGGTTTGCGGGTGTGCCAAGGGAATTTGGAGCATAGTGGTTTGAAAATCGCTGAAAAACTCTTCCAGTTTGTGCGGCTCTGTTTCTATGGCAATTGTCAATTGGGAAACTAGGGCAATTGTCTGTCCCTCCACCTTCGATGGTGTCATAGGATCTGAGGCTCTGCTGGTGGAGGAAGAGGAACAGACAATTCGTTACCACAGACAGTTGCCCTAGAAACAGAGCTGCAGAACCCAGAAGAGTCTTCCAGAAGTTAGAAGTGGTATCACAAGAAGTGAAGACCATAGGGAAGACCATAGAGATCAGTGTACCATGAAGAGAAAATACAGAAAATCACTGTCCTAATCTCTTTGCCTGGTGACAATTAAGCTTAAGGATGTGTGCATGAGATAATTGTATACTCTTCTTTATTTACCCCAGTACCACTTCCCTCCCTTTGCTCTGTTACCCTTGCAGTTTCTGTTTGTTTGCTTTTAATTTCTGTTTTTAGATTGTGAGTCCCTTGGGACATGGGCCTGTCTCCTCTTCTACTGTAAAGCACCATGGACACTGATAGGGCTGCATAAGAAAGACTCCAGCCTCTCTCTTGCAACAGCAAAAAAGAAGACCTTCTGATTCCTTCTCTGCAAGCTGACTTAGTGGTTCTTCCCCAGTCAGTTTATGACTTCTGGGCCAGCAGCAAGCCAACAGGGATAAGCTCCCTGTCACCAATTTAAATGTGAATTGATAGGGAAATGAGGCCACTCTGTTCCAAAAACCTCAGCAAAAGGCCACACAACCGCTCAAGAATGAAATCACTACATATTATAAACTTCAAGCTGTTATTGCCCTGGAGGCGTCCTTCAGTACCAAGCCACAGTTTCCAAAAATACATAGACAAATGAGAGGGAATTCAGAGGGGGGAAGAAAGGAGAATATGGCCTGTAATAAATAGATTATGAAGCAGGAGCTGAAGTAGACTGCTTGGCATACAGCTTGGCTTTAGGACATAGCAAAGTTTTGCTAAATAAATACCTGCAGATTCCCACGATTGCCATTTCTTTCTGAGATGCCATTTAGTGAGGCTATTCCATAATACTGTTTCCAGTGTGAAGGCTAAACATTGTACCATGACTTCGTTGTGCACTCTGTGCTGTGTCAGTATAGGGCAACATTATGCTCCATGTGGTTCATGTTGCCAAGGACTGCTCCTGTTTTCAGGCAGCTGTCCCCAGCAAACATATTACATTTGAGGTTAAAATTGACAATGTTTCTGTTAAAAAAAAAAAAAAAAACACCCGCCCATGCATACACATTTACCAAGAAGTAAAATACTTGAAGAGGCCAGAAGGGGGCCCACAGTGTGCATCCATATACATGCAGAAGCATGCACACAAAATGCCAGTGCACTGCTATTTCTTTTCATGGTTTCATCTTGGCCTAACCAGATTCAGAGACACCATCTGCTTTGGAAGCCAGGACAGAATAGGAAAGAGAAACAAAGCTTTAGCAACACATTACAGTGGTTCTCAGACATTTAGCACAGGGACCCACTTTTTAAAATGGGAAACTGTCAGGACCCACCGGAAGTGATGTCATGACCGGAAGTGACATCATCAACCAGGAAAATTTAACAATCCCAGGCTGTGATCCTACCCACACTTACCTAGAAGTAAGTACCATTTACAATCATTGTTAAAAGCATATATATAGTAGCTTGTTCAAAGTACAGGTCTGTTACATTTCCACAAATGTAGTCACATACCATGGTAGCATCAAGTCTAATATATTAAAAATAAAATATTGAAATGAATGGGGACCCACCTGAAATTGGCTCGCAACCCACCTAATGGATCCCAACCCACAGTTTGAGAAACACTGTGTTATTGTGTCTAGGTGTGCCTGAAACAAAATTTGAACCAAGGGGGACCTCTTTTATATACATAGCCCAATTCTATCCCCCACCAGCCCTGAGCTGCATGCTATGGGCTGCCCAGGGAC
Organism: Tiliqua scincoides; assembly: GCF_035046505.1. NCBI lineage: Eukaryota > Metazoa > Chordata > Lepidosauria > Squamata > Scincidae > Tiliqua > Tiliqua scincoides. The sequence goes on from NC_089824.1 coordinate 31,397,213, forward strand.
CAGACAGCCCAGGAGAGGTATGTAAAGACATTTTTTACTTCCTTCCCCATAGGTTACCTGGTTCCCAATGAGACAGACCCATGCAGGCTCTTTTGCTGGAGTAAGAGCCTCTGAGGGTAGTTCTAGTCCTGGAAGGAGGGACAGGATATTGCATATGCAACTCCCACTGAAATCTACCCCCTTCCCACACCCAAACTGTCCCTGACCTGACCTGCTCACCACCCCAATCTAGCCTCATGGCTGACTTACAGATGATGACAGATGTTCTGCAGGCTGCTGTTACCCACACATTGCCTCCAGAGCTTTGCACTTGTGGTAGCAGCCTGCAGAATGGAGGACCAGCTGTATTCCAGTTCCTAAGGCCTTATGCTGTCAGATTCCAACAGTGTAAGGTCTGGATAGGATTGGGCCGTAGGTTTCTTAGTCACTAGGCTATGCCAGTAGCAGTTGTAACTGCAGAAATGACTAAGGTCCTGATCCTGAACAGTGCATGCTGGCTCACTGCTGGTGCAGATTGTCACAAACGCGCCATAAGGCACATTTGCAAGCCCTTACCATGGGCCCAGCACCTGACCTAGCCCAGCTTGAGCCTGTGGTGGACCAGCTCTGGCGCTGGGCCTGCGTTCCGCCGCCCAGCGGTTACCCAGACCACAGGGCAGTGGAGAAGTGAGTGAGGGTGTGGGGAAAGGCGGGGAGGAGGTGTTCTGGGGGAGATGGGGGAGGGTGGGTAGATGGCGGGGAGGAGATGTGGCAGGAGAGGGAGTGTGGCGGGAGGAGGGCAGGACTGGTGGAGCTTGGCTCCAATGGATTCTGAGCCCCATGTCGGGCCGCACGGTCCAACAAAGGTCTTGTTGATTCTCCACCAGCTCAAGAGCCACCACAGAATCGAGTAACCCCATTGTGGGGCTACTTCCCTTATTCAGAGGAATGGGATGAAAGTCCTCTTTTTCCTGAGGAGCCGCCACAGGATGCCAACAGTGCTAGATACTGCAGTAGCCATTTTGGCGCCATGCTCCAGGCAGCTCAGGATTGGGCTGCCCAGCTCCTCTCTTGTAATTACTTTTTCACTCTCTCTTTTCCAAACTTCACTTTTGCCTTCTCCTTCATCATACCTGTTCCCTTGGTTCTTTTTTAGTATGACTTTCTCTCCCAAATCACAAGAAAAAATAAATAAAAATAAAAACCCTGAATAGATATCTGGCTTCTCCCGTCGTGACAGAACTAGCTGCATTTACTCATAGCAGTGTCTGTTCAGTTTCTCTCTTGGGTTGACTCCACCTTGCTCATTCTGCAGGTGCCTGAAATGTATGCTAGGACTGCCCGGGAATTCACATCACCGTGTGCAACACTGAGAAACAGAAAGCAGAATACAGTATGCAATGATGACATAAGAACATATTGCACCCTTGAATTGCTGACTTTATGGAGGTAAAATGTCAGTGCAGTCTGATGGAATTTTAATTCCTCCAAATACTGGGACATGAGAATGGTGTGCAGTAATGATTAAAATATGTGTGTGTCTGGTTCTGGAAAGAAATTGCATTTTGAGTTATATATGTGTATCATTTAACGAGGGGAGCTTAATACTAAAGTGGTGCTGAGCTGCACTATGCCAACTGGACTTCAGTAAGTGTATGAAAACTAGAATGACATCACTTGGCTTTCCATAGAAGAGCACAAACGTGCCAAGAGAATTCCAATTAAGACTAAGAATGCCTTGGGAGATACAGCATAAGTCCAGAGGAGGAAAAAAAAATACGTTAGGTGCCTCTATATACTGACAGCCAACTCTTTTACAATGTGAGGATGCCATATGGTATGCAGTCAATAAAACATAAGCCTTGCTAATTTTTAATCTTCTTGAAAACACACTTCCTGAAATGTTTCAGAGTTTCTTAGTATATAGCCAAGAGGCCAGCTATGATCCTTTCACCTGACTGCATGCAGAAGCCAAGGTATTCCTCACACCAACTTGTAAACCTTAAACCACTGGATTCTTAAAATGAATCGAAGAGATAATTCCATTATTGCACCTGCACCCTTGCATGTTCCCTGTGAAGTATCTGGCATCAGCCAATGTTCGCAAAGGGGTACTGAGTTAGAGTGACACTTCATCCACAAAGTCTGTCTTTAACCATTAAAGATAGTTCATCAAGTTTCACAGACTCTGCAACCGACTAGCACCACCTTCCAAAAAGGAGAACTGAGCATTTACCATCACTAACAGAGTTGCATCTAGTTTCAGTCTGACTGGCTGAAATACAATATGCAGTCATGGGTCATTATGTGGATGCACGGGAGGTTAAAGAATTGACTATGGCAAAATAGCTTTTCCATCTGCAAGTATGGGTCAGCCTTGAGCTTTATTTTATGGCATTCTCATGTTCCAAGTTCTGGGAGAATCCATGATATTGCACTGATATTTTGCTTTCCATATGCAAGTATGTGTAAAACACACTTACCCACTGGTCCATATGTGGACAGTGGTCAACATATGAGCTGCATAAGCTCTACAGTCAAGATAGTCAATTTCCAAGCCTGGGGAGTACACTCTAGCATAGTATATTCTTATTGCAAGAAAAGCTATTCCTGAGGCTGCAATCCTATAACACTTTCCTGCGAGTAAGCCCCACGGAACACAATGAAACTTACTGGAGAGTAGACATGCATAGAATTGCACTGTCACATTTTTTCTTTTTGATTTTTTTCCTTTTCCAATTCCTTCCATTTGAGACCAGATTTTTTTACTGCACCTGATAACTCCATTGTTGTGGGGGTGGTTGTGATGGCTGTTGTTTTTACAGTACAAAAAGGGATCTTTAATCCTACCTTATATGGTCAATTAAATCCCTCTAGGATTAAGCTGCTGTTCCTGACTACTGTGGCATAGCTGTGACCTCTGCACCCTGTAAATCAATCTCACAAATTGCACTGGATAATATCAGACTGTATCTTCCAGAATAGTTTTGGAATTAAGACAGAAAGTTACTGTCAGCAATATTCTGAGTCTTGCTGTGATTCATTTGCTCGAAGGCCATCCTCTGACAGTTACAGAGTACAGTGGTGAACTGGGGGAGGGGGGGAAGCAATGCCAACAGATTTCAAAAACAGAGAAATGATATATGTACATTAAGTGAAACCAACACAGGCTCATCTATCAGAAAGGATAAAATAAATAAAATAAGGCAGCAAAACAACAACAAAAGAATAATGAGGAAACATCTGGGAAGATCAGAGATGCAGAACAAAGCAATATGGAAGAGAACAAAATGTCAAAGGAGAAAAATAAAGAGGAACAAAAGCCAATGTAGAAGCTGCAAAGTAGATGGAAAATGAAGATACCACATCCATTTATTTTCTGTTTCACAGACATGTGGAGAGGTAGGGTGAGATGGGTCTTTGACATTATGCAACCTGAGATTTTTTGTTCCTAATGTGGAGGACCTATCCTCTGTAGGTGAGCAAGCTGCTGAAAGTATGATGGGATAATGCAAAGTATGGAATTAAACTGAAGCTTCTAGTCTTCCTACAGCACAGCAAACGTGCCTGAAGCTATACGCATAAGCCAGGCAATTGTACAGGGTGCTGCATTATACTGAGTCAGAGCTCTGGTTCATCTTCTAAGTGCTGACTACACTGCCTGAGAGTGCTCTCCAGGATGTCAGACAGGACTTCTTGCCAAGGCCTGACTGGAGATGCCAGACTTTGAACCTGGAATCTCCTGCATGCAAGCCAAGTGTTGTATCATTAAACTATGACCCTTCTCTATATTTATTTATTTAAAAAATTTTTATCCTGTCTCACTCCTCCTGACAGGGAGAGCTCAATGCAGTACACACATTAAAACACACACACACACACACACTAATAATAAATTGGGGAAAGAAAACAACAAGCATTCCTATTGTCATTGGTGCACTAGGCACAATACCCAAAGCCAGTGGTTCCCAAACTGACAGGGGTCATGGCGCTTCCCAGCTCATCCAGGTGCCATCTTGGATCATGTGAACTCTTGCAAAATCCAAGATGGCAGTACCCAAAATCTTACAAGATCTCGCATGATCCAGGATGGTAGCATCCAGGAGAGCCAATAGGAGGGGGCACTACAGATATCTCATAGTGCCCCTGTGAGTTTGCATGGCGCCCTACAGTGGTGTGGCATGCAGTTTGGGAACCACTGCTCAATGCTCTTAAGAAATATCTAGCCCAGTGTTTCTCAAACTGTGGGTCGGGACCCACTAGGTGGGTTGCAAGCCAATTTCAGGTGGTTCCCCCTTCATTTCAATATTTTATTTTTAATATGACTTGATCCTACCATGGTGTGTGACTGCACCTGGGGAAATGTTACAGACCTGTACTTTTAACAGACTACTATGTATATGCTTTTAACAATGATAGTAAATAGGACTTACTCCTGGGTAAGTGCAGATAGGATTGCAGCCTAGGATTGTTAAAATTCCCTGCTCAGTTATGTCACTTCCGGTCATGACATCACTTCCGGTGGGTCCCGACAAGATTCTTTTTCTAAAAAGTAGATCCTGATGCTAAATGTGTGAGAACCACTGATCTAGCCAGTAAAGGTATAGACAATATAACAAATGACTGCGTGAGTTGCACTACTAGGAACATCAAACATTATACAGCAATATCTCACCAGTTCTTAAACTCTTGAGTAAAATTTGAACTAGAGAGAAGCCAAAAACCCCAGTCAAAACATCTGGTAGACTGTGATACCATTGATAATCATCATCATCTGTGAATATCCCAGGTCCTTGAGAAGGACTCAGTATTCAATAGGCCAAATCCAGCCACCAACACCTGTGCATAACAAAAGCAATAACAATAGCACTAAATAAAAACCAAACTATAAGAAAATAATAAAGATGATAACATCAAAATAATCACTGCAGCAAAATGCACCAAAATGCAAAAGAAACAAATGGAGGTTCAGTTACTGTAAGAACACAAGCAGAGAGGGAGTCAACATGTGACTCCACACTCTGTGCCTGGTGTTATAGAAGGATACCTTGATCAATGGTATCAAAAGTCACTGATACCAGAACCATCAACGATCCATTCCCTTGCCTAGTTCTCAGCATAGGTCATCAACTAGGGCTACCAAAGTTGTTTCCATCCCAAAACCCACCCAGAAGACACCCAAAATGAGTCCGGATAACATAGCTATGGAAAGCAGGATGATCTGAGTAGATCTTGGCTGTAACCTGAGGGTAAGGTTGTTGGCATCCTTCAGTCTCGGAAGACTATGGTATCGCACTCTGAATGGTGGTTCTGGAACAGTGTCCTCTCCAGTGCGCAAAGCCTGGGTAAAGTAGGTATGGAGGATAGGCTGTTTCCCATGCAGCAAATCCCCCCCTCTTCATGTCGCTGAAATGGTCCAATGGAAAGGCAGAGGCCAATACGGTTGGTTCCAGCAGCATCGCAGGAGTTGCCAGAACGTGACTGTGTTCAGCCGTGAACTGCCTCAGGGGATCCGGCTCCGGATTTTGCCTCGAGGTTGACTCCTGAAGCCTTTTCCATAACTGGATGTAGCCACAAGGCAGTGGAGGTTTGGGATCAGAGTTTTCCTTCTCTCAGATGAGCTGCCTTCCCAGGCTGACGAGCCCCATCTACCTGGTGGGTAGATGAGGGTAAGGCTATGGGTTTATGTATCACTAGTAGGATGGGAGAGTTGAGACTGCACCTCTGTGGAAGTTAACAGGCAAAAAGAAAAGAGCTGGGATCACAATCTAGTGGCCTGATATCCTGCAGAGATAGCACACTGAACTGAGCCTAGCAGAATAATTCATACAATAAAAATCCACAGACTAGAAATAATTTAGTGTCATGTGCCATCAGGAAAAACAGGGAGAAGAGTAAGAACACAAATGACAGAAGTATTTACAAAGAAGGAAAATAGATTTGGATTTCATTTCTATGCTCACTTGCTTGGTAATAAGCCCAACTAAAGAGAGCTACGCTGACTTCTGCATAAGCAAAATGTGCATAGGATCCAGCTACAAATGCAATAAAATGAGATGACTGAAGCAAATCATTTGCTGTACATCCTATAATGGAAGGGAAAGGAACACAAACAGAACAGTTGAACTAATTAAAGAATTCCTTCCTTCCATTTCAGACTTTGGTCTTAAGGCCAGACACAAGGAAGCAGAGCAGGGCAGAGTCCTGCAGCAATCTATTTCCTGTCATATACATTTGCATGTGTAGCAGGACCCCGTATTGGACGAACTATGATTGATTTTATACTTAGCCTGTCACAATGTGCTCTTTTTTCATTTGTTGACATGTATCTTTGAAATGAGAATCTAATTACAACATGTGTGCACCATAATTAACGACCATTTATCAATAGTAGGAAAGATAGCAATTACAAAAGCAGTCAATATGTACTTTAGGGAGAAATATCATACAGGATGCAATCCTATACACAGTTACCTGAGAGTAAACCCTATTCAACCTGGTAATTTTTTTTTCCTGGTTTATTAAGGAAGTGTCTACACTGTGCAGGAAATGTTAGGATTTTTTTCCCAATTTCCTTGCGCTTTGAGTTTTGATTTAACAATCCAGAAGGGGCTGCTTCAAAGATTTAACTGCTATTAGTGAGACCCTAAATGGAGGAAACCAATCACCAAGAGACTTTAGAGGGAATCACATAATGGAGTGCTTCCTCCTCCACAAAACAATCATATTACTACATCCAGAAAATAAGCATGTCAGGGAGAAGGTTTTCTATGGGAAATGCCCATCTGAAATCTGGAATGGTACAGCAGGATACAAGTTTACTATCTTAATAAGCAGTGGGCCTTAGTTTTGCCTACATAAATGGAGTTGGGTGACACAATCGCTATCTGAAAACTGGATGGCAGATCTGATTAGATTACACTTGGAACTGTTCAGTCATGGAAAGTTCTGAATCATCTGAAGGGGTGGAGAAGGAATCTCCAGCCAAAGGGCCGGGAAACACTTGCTAGAGGTGATTAGTGTTTACTTACTGTATTACTTTTCCCTCTCTTTCATCTCAGTAACATCTTGCAATTTCCCATCCTTGCAAGGTTGATATCACTTTCTGAAAAGCATAGTAAACTGTGGACATTGCGGAGCTATGCCTGATTAATTGTGGTAGGACAAGCACACAGTTCCCTGCTTTTTGATGTGGGCACTCTTTTCCTGTGGTAGGTGTCAGTTTCCACCGAAGCTACATTGACTGGTTCCAGAGGTTTCTTTTCTGAAGTGATGCCTTCAGACTGTGATCGGAAGGCCTGGTATGGACCCCTTGGTTGCGCCATTATCTTAGGGTTTCTTTCCCCTTGGTGAGAATTTCATGTTTTCATATAGCACTTCCCCTGCTTTTTCATACTTATTAGCTTTTCCTACGGTGTTCAGAAGCAGTGTCCTCTTACCTGCTCCAACTGTAATGTTAGAGAGTCCCTTCAAGGATCTTTCTCACCGTTAATGAAAGTTTGACATTCAACTGACCTGAACTAATTAATTCCAGTAGTGCCCTTCCTATGCCCTGTCTTGTTTTTTTATTGTTTGTTAAATTATTTTTGAATGTGTATATATAATTTGTATTTATAAATTTAATAAAAATGCATTCACATCACAAATCTGACATCACATTCTCTCTTGGAGGAGGGGGTACATCCGCTAAAATTGAATGTTGGGAGAGTTATGACAGACAAAAGAAAATATTTCTTTACTCAGCGTATAGTTAGTCTGTGGAACTCCTTGCCACAGGATGTGGTGACAGCATCTGGCCTAGATGCCTTTAAAAAGGGATTGGACAAATATCTTTGCCAGAACATCCTCCCCTCCCCATTACTCCTTGGAAGCCACCTTCTATATAAGGAAGAAAATCACCCAGCATTAAGGGAACATAAGAACATAACAAAAGCCCCGCTGGATCAGGCCAATCTAGTCCAGCTTCCTTTAGAGGAACTTTCCTTTACTTAGAGCACAATCCTAACTATGTGCTCGGCCAGTGCAAGTCCCTTGCATAGGCCTGGGAGTGTTGCAAATGTGCCATAAAGCACATTCACAACTGCTCCAGAGTCGGGGAGCCTGGTGCAAGAATGTGCACCCACCTCCTCACACCAGATCCAGGTCCAGCAGGAGTAAGTAAGCATTGACCTAGGGAGGCCGACATGGGGGGGGGGGAGTTGGAGAGGGTAGCGGGATGGTGGAACAGTGGTGTTTCATGGAGGGGAAAGGTGGGGAAAGGCGGACAGGTGGGTGAACTGGGCCTGGGAAGGGAATACGGCCAGCATGGATGACCAGGCTGCTCAGATCTGCGCCAGTGATTTCGTTGGCACAGATCCAAGTAGCCCCATGGGATGGCTGCCGTGCTACACAGGGTAAGGGGAAATAAACCCTCTTACTCTGGGTTGCATGGCAGCCATCTCCTACCTTGCACTGGATATGGCACAGGCTAGTTGGCCTGTCTATTCCAGTGCAAGATAGGATTGGGCTGCCTGGGCTCTCTGAAGTGACTCCACAGTAGTGGAGCAGTGAGCAGTGGAGCAGTGGAGAGTCACAGCAGTGACTCAATTAAGAATGTAATTCTTTCCTAATCAAATGAACAAAGGCAGTGTATAAATGTTCCAAACACAAATAATAAAGAGAATCTGTTTAATTTCTTATTGGCTCTCCAGAGGGCATTTTACTATGTAAAGAAAGAACTAAATGAAGTAGAACTTCTGTTTCTCATCTTTCACTAATTGCCAGACTAGCCCCACCAATCTCAAATGTATTGATGTCAGGCCTTGGCTAAACATTTTCTGATAGGCTCATCAGGCTGTACTGGCCTCTGACTGCTTAGCCAAGGCTCTTACCTAATGTCAATCCATTTATTAACAAAAACCTGGAAATAATATAAATACCTCCCACAGAGATGGTCCTACAGAAAGAACTCATGGCTGATTTTATGACAAGTGAAATCAGTAACCTGCTGATAAAGCCAGTGATTAGCTGTGAAGCGGAGTGGTCTGTTGCTTCTGTTTGTTCTAATCCAATCACACTACTGCAGTGATTTTCAACCTGTGTGCCACAGCACATTGGTGTGCTATGAAAGGGCCACAAGTGTGCCATTGGAGTTTTGAGCACAGCAGATGAAATAGCTGAAAAACTCTTCTGGATTCTGCAGCTCTGAGCTGGCAGAGGAAGAGAGGTAGACAATTCATTACTACAGATAGTTACCCTAGAAACAGAGCTGCAGAACCTAGAAGAGTCTCCCAGAAGCCAGAAGTGATGTCACAAGAAGTGAAGACCATAGAGAAGACCACAGAGGTCAATGTGTAGTGATTAAAAAAATTGAAAATCACTGCACTATCAAATCAACTGTTTTCAGAACATCAAAATATTTGCCAAATATGGGGCAAATTTTGTGGCATATGAAACCATTTAAAGATCATGCTGAACAATGCCCTTGTGACTACTTTGTGTGCTTGAATATTGAACTCAGTTTCACACTGGTCCTCTAAGGGTCCTGGAGGATGTATTGTTATGGACACTATCCATTCTTTGGCTTTACCTCTGCTTGCACTTCTGTCCTCTGACTTAGTTTATGTACTGACTGAAGTTATGGACTGTGCAGGCTCTGGCAAGATCTATTTTGGCCTTGACCCAACATGATTTTGACTTTGCTTCCCGGTTACCTCTTGATTACAACCCAGGTTTGACTATGTACCAACCTAAAAATAAAGGAAGTCCTATATCCAGAGATAAAAGTCTAAAATAAAATATAAATAAATAAATAAAAGTATTCTCTGAAATGGCAGTAGGAATTCATCATAATTATTAAAATGTGTAGTAAGATGAAAATATCTGGCAGTAGAGGGTTTCTGACTGTGTTATGAGGGTTGATGTTTTAAAAATGTGTGCTCCTCCTTGAAAAACACAAAAGTAATGAGAGCTATAATACAAATTCAGGAATGTGGAGATGAATTTTGCTTTGCATGCCATTTCCAAGAGTCTAAAATTTTTGAATGAACATTTTTACCCAGCATGAGTATTTTTTAGAAAATGAGTTGTGTGGGCTGATCTGTTATAATTATCCCTTTACAGATTTTAATGGAAAACTGTGGAGGCAGGTTCCATTGTTTGCATAAAATTTTGTGTGCTCTGTAGTATTAGCTACATAATTATTGATTTATCCTTTAAAGTATAGGGGGCTTGAATGATCATGGAGGGAATAAATTTTGTTCTATGTCAGTTTTGGAACAGACATTTCCTTTTGAGACAAAAAAACTGACCTTTTTCAAAGTCTAGAAAATTAACTCTCAGATTATTTTTGTGGAACAAGACAAGACAAGAAATGTGTGGTTAGCACTAGGACAGTGGTTCCCAAATTTACCTGGGTCATGATGTTCCCTCCCACAGCCTCTTCCATCCAGCTCAGCCAGGTGCCACCATCTCAAATCTCACAAAATCTCACGAGGGCCACGATGATGGCACCTAACTCTCACAAGATTTCGCAAGATCCAAGATAGCAGTGCCCAAATCTTACAAGATTTCATGAGATCCAGGATTATGGCACCCAAATCTTGTAAGATTTTGCTAGATCAAAGATAGTAGCTCTCAGGAGTACAGGTAGGAAGGGCCTGTGACAGAAAAGTGAATATTGAGGACCAAGTAACATCTGAACAAGGAAAGTTTCTGCTTGTAGTCATGCTGATAGGCCTGAGTACAAGGCCCCAGCTGTAACCAACTTCTAATTAGTGTATACTAGGTCTGAGAAAACTGTGGAGGAGGCAGCTTCACGGGGCCTTCGGATACCACACCAACTACCAAACGGGCTTCAAGGCCAACTTGATTAACAACAAGGAACAGTTGTGAACTTCTCAGGTTGGGAGGGGGGATTCCACCATGAGTAAGAAGGCTTGTGGCACGTCCACCCCTAGAATGTTCAGCTGGAACAGAGGTCTGATTGGTGGGTGGGTCAGGAGACCTACAAAGGTGAGGGAAAAGAGCTTTTCTTTGTTCTAGCTTTGCCTCTGGCTAAGGGGGCCTGAGCTTTGACCATTCTGGCAGGAGGGACCCAACTTGACTGCAGCAAGGATGGGTTAGACTGGACTTTGGAAATCTAAGACTTTGGTGAGTGATAGTTAAGAGTTAGGAGTTATCTCTTTATTGTTTTATTAGTGCTGCGTGTTGTATTGGTATGCTCGATCCTAAATTCTAAAACCTTTGACTGATGCAGTGCTGTCTGTATAACTATTCTTTAAATCTATATTCAATAAATCTTATCTATTACAACTGACTGGATTATTGGGACTGGTGAAGCAAAGGGGATTGGTTGTGGGAGTTAATCCAGTGTGACTGGGTGGAACCTGAAGACCCAATACTAGGAATCTGCTCTGAGGTTCAAGCCGAGTCCAAGGGGGGCTCAGGCCGGAAAACGGTTCAGGGGAGGGTTCCCCAAATTTGGCCTGGCTACCAGGATTGGAAGCTCTACGGTTAAAGAGCAATTGGTAACTGGAATTGGAAAGACCTGAGGGGTGTCAGGTGGTTATATGGGTTTATGGCCACTTGATTACCCTAAGGGCAATAAACAGATTACACGGCCCGTAAGGGAGGGTCGTCTTGATTTTCACAGGGCCACTGGGGATATCTTGAGGCACTTTAGTGCTGTGATGCGCTAAAGCTTTGTGACACATTTTTGCAACACTTGCACTAGGCTACAAGGCCATGAGCCTAAGCCCAAACTGTGAGATTCCCAAATGATGGACCTTGAGAGAACTACAAATGTGCCTGGAGAAGCAAATTACATATTTGAAAGCTGATATACATTCAAAGTACCTGTATACAGAGATGGCTATATGCTGTGTATCTACATAAAGTGAACCCATGACGACGGCCACTAGACTGTACGACTTTAAAGGGAGATTAGCAGGGTGGCAGAGGTACCAGGGCATGCTGATGGGACTCTTCTCCACCTTCAATGAAGCCAGAGTTATGTGTCCAGGTGGTGTGCACCAGCCCCCCCTCCTTCCCACACTTCCTGCATTTCAAAAAAGCAATGTTCAGGATGGGAAAAAAGATGCAAGGGGAGGGGATAGCACTAACAGTGATGGACAATTTAGCCACCAGCGATGAACATAATGACGTCTGAAACAGGCCACTTGGTATGTATGACCACTGCAGCACAGTCTCGCCCACATCCTTATTAGATTCTCACATACATAATTCAGCTGGGAAGAGTATCATTAATTTGGGAATTGCACATGTCATGTTCTATTAAATAAAGATCATTTGACAGCTTAGAGATCCTATTGTTTTTCATTTTAATTTGTACTTAGAGACATTTTCATCTTCCTTGCATTTTCTGTCTCTAATGCTAGAATGAGGGAAACAGCTTGGGAGATACTATATAAGTAAATTATGTTAAAATTAATTATCCCCTCATAATAGATTTTTCTCCCCATTTTAAAAAAAATGTAAAAAGCTGGCAAAAATGCTTCTCAAATAGGAAGCAGAAAAGATATGAATAAAGAAAAAAAATTGGCACTAAGCTTTCAATAGAAAATTTGAAATAATCACATTGAAGAAGAATCTACAGCTTATGAAAAGTAATAAAAATATCCTACAGAGAACTGCTACCAGCATATGAGATATGAACAAATATGCAGTGACTGAGGAATAGCTTATTGGTATAAACAGTGAGAGAAAGAATGAAATGCATATAGCTCATTACACAATGTTCTGTCTCATGACAACATGTTTAATGAAGATGTATGATAGGAAAATGGGGAGAGGAGAGTGTCCTTCTGCAACGCTTTCCAGTGCAGGAAACACACAGAGGCAGAGGAGAACTAATCCTATATGCATAATCCTAAAGAGTTTTATAATCATCATCTGATGGCATTTTAAATATTAAAACAGTGCACATAATCATTATGGTGTTGGAGCTAAGCTGATCAATAACATTGGTCTTTAACTGGGGGATCATGGTGACAAACAACTGGGTCATGCCTTGGCAGAATAGTGAGACTGTTGCCTCTGATGATGGATTAGCAGGGGGTGATAGAGCACATGCACCTCTGCTGCTGCTCCAACTCTCAGATTTACTTAATTTGAAAAGTTAGAGTGGAAGAGAGTAGAAAAGGAAGTGGAGGAGAGGAGAGTGACTCCCAAGAGATGCTCTAACCTTTTCTCTCCTCCACACTGCTCTCACCACCTCCTTTTTAGGTATGGTACACAATGGAGAAGAATGAAGTGGTCATCTTCTTGTACTGCTGCCAAGCAAGTTGGCAGAAGAGGATAAAGATGAGAATAGCAAACAAGTGATGAGGGAGAGGAGACAGGCAGGGGATGGTGGGTGACATTTTATGTCCTCCTTTAGGCTCTCACAGTTTGCCTCTGTACCTTAAGTAACGAAGATCTGGATTTATCTGCTTCTGTTATGCAATCATATTATACTTAATATTAAAGATCTCTGATCTCCCAGGTTGGCTAGCCTAAATCTGACTCAAAAGCTGGTATAAAAGCTAGTATAAAGTAAACTTGTCAGTCATACCACTGTATCAGTAGGGGAGTTAAGGCCTCTGGTGGCCTCCTTGGTGTAAGACAGCATTTGTTCCCTTGCCCCGGGGTAAGCCCCAGCAGTCACTATGAGTCAACTTTGACCTACGTCACCTGGTGCTGCAACATCACTGTGCAGGGATGGGCAGCCCAATTCTGAGCTGCACAGGGCGCACAGCTTTGGCAATGCCAGAAACGGCTGCCGCCGCATCCTGCATGCCTCGGCCGGCACCTTGGGAGAAGGGGACTTTCATCCCCTTCTCCCGGGTAAGGGAAGTAGCCCTGCCATGGGACTACTCACTTTACCACCAACCTAAGGCAAAGGCGTTTGTGTAGGACAGGGGTGCCCAAACCCCGGCCCGGGGGCCACTTGCGGCCCTCGGGGCCTTTCAATCAGGCCCTCAGGGAGCCTCCAGTCTCCAATGAGCCTCTGGCCCTCCAAAGACTTGCTGGAGCCTGTGGTGGCCTCTCAGCAAGAGAAAGACTGTTCGACCTCTCACTTGAGCTGCGGGACAAGGGCTCCCTCCACTACTTGCTGTTTCACGTCTGTGATGCAGCAGTGGCAGCAAAGGAAAGGCTGGCCTTGCTTTGCGTGAGGCCTTTTATAGGCCTTGAGCTACTGCAAGACCTTCATTCATTCACACAAGTTCCATCGCTAATATATTCATTTATGTAAATTTATTCATACTCCGACGTATTCTCGGCATCACCTGGCAGGACAAAGTTCCAAACAACACAGTCCTGGAACGTGCTGGAATCCCTAGCATGTATGCACTACTGAAACAGAGACGGCTGCGTTGGCTCGGTCATGTCGTGAGAATGGATGATGGCCGGATCCCAAAGGATCTCCTCTATGGAGAACTCGTGCAAGGAAAGCGCCCTACAGGTAGACCACAGCTGCGATACAAGGACATCTGCAAGAGGGATCTGAAGGCCTTAGGAATGGACCTCAACAAGTGGGAAACCCTGGCCTCTGAGCGGCCCGCTTGGAGGCAGGCTGTGCAGCATGGCCTTTCCCGGTTTGAAGAGACACTTGGCCAACAGTCTGAGGCTAAGAGGCAAAGAAGGCCCATAGCCAGGGAGACAGACCAGGGACAGACTGCACTTGCTCTCAGTGTGGAAGGGATTGTCACTCCCGAATTGGCCTTTTCAGCCACACTAGACGCTGTTCCAGAACCACCTTTCAGAGCGCGATACCATAGTCTTTCGAGACTGAAGGTTGCCAACTACTACTACTACTAAATTTATTCATATTTTAAATCGTTAATTAATTTTAACCCCTGACACAGTGTCAAAGAGATTATGTGGCCCTCCTGGCAAAATGTTTGTTCACCCCTGGTGTAGGATGCTGAAACCTATATGAACAGATAGAATCCGGTGGAGCGGAGCTCTACAGGACCCGCCTCTCTGCCTCCCCGCTTCCTCCCCCCAGGATGCCTCCCGCCCTCCCTCTCCCTGTCCCCTCTCTCCTCCCCACCCTCCGCCCGCCTCCCCGGAACACCTTTTCCTCGCCTCTCCCCTGCTCCCACATTCCTCTCCGTGGCTCAGCGGTCCATGAGACCACCAAGCAGTGGAGGCTGGGCACCCACCCAGCGCTAGCCCAGCGCCAGTGAGCGCTGGGCTAGCACGGGCAGTAGCCCTATGGTAAGCCTCACAAACATGCCTTATAGCATGTTTGTGACAGTGCTTGCCAGTGGAAAGCCAGCCCGCCGAGCTCAGGATTGGGCTCTTAGGTAGGATTGGGCTGTCAGTATATTTCACTGCAGGTTTTATAAAGACAAATTAATGGCCCAATCTTATTCAGGCTTTTCACTGACAGATCCTACAGTCTTGTCAGCACAAGGTCCAAGCAACTAGCACAGCAGTCACTGCAATGGGGCATAAATGGCTGGCAGCCTCACATGCACAAACAGAGAGCTGAGACCCCAGCAGAGCAAGTAGGTCAGTAGGGGGGCATAACGGGGGAGTATTGGGGCAGGGATCGGGCCAGGCTGGAGGTGTGTTGAGGGTGGACTGAAAGAGGATTTCAGCAGCAGTGACAGCGTCACTATCCTCTGCCTCACCCGGGCTCAACATTTCCCCTTGGACCAACTTGGATTTACACCAGCCAAAGAGCTGGCTCAGATCCAAGTAGGCCTATTGGCCCATTATTATACTTTAATAATAAACAGAGATTCCATTTGTGGATGGGTTGTATCTAACAGCATCTAACTATAAAAGAGTTATCAAGAAAAACTTTCCATAAAGTTGCACATTTAAAATGATCATAAAAAGTCATCTTTCCATCATGACTGGAATCCTAGCAATACCTTCACTGTCTTTAAAGGTTAGAGGTGATAACATCACTGCCATCAGTCAAGGTGCTCTTCTCTTTTTAATTTAAATAATTCCACATTAGGTAATTGTGCTGGAGAAAAAGATGTTCTCTGAAGGGAACAGAGGAACATAAGAACATAAGAGCAGCCCCACTGGATCAGGCCATAGGCCCATCTAGTCCAGCTTCCTGTATCTCACAGCGGCCCACCAAATGCCCCAGGGAGCACACCAGATAACAAGAGACCTCATCCTGGTGCCCTCCCTTGCATCTGGCATTCTGACATAAGTAGGAAACGGAAGCATATGCAGATTAATCTAATTTGCAGGCCTGCACCTTTATAGCATCCAAATGTCACCTACTTTTGCAAAATGTTGCCTCAGGAGATGGCATGTCAGAGTATTCCAAATTTGATGCAGTCATATCATCACTGTGGTGCCCGTGCTGCTTTTCTCAGAAGTGACTCCTAGCAATGGATGGCGATCAAAAACTGAAACGCAACATTGCTAAACTTTGGAATTCCTTGGCTTAGAGTGCAAAATTTGCTGACTCGTACTAATGCAGTAAGCATTACTTACAACCCTTGAATTCTTCTACAGGTCTGATTTTAATGGAACCAGAAAAGAACAACTCCCTCAGTGGCCTCACCACCCTCCCCCATCCTATTCTGCCCCTTGAGCACGGCTTTCATGCTCCGATGGGCTTCTGCTGGCACGTACAGGAAGGCTCTGGCCTTCCCACCAGCACCCCAGCTCCCTGAACTGCTGCAAAGTGCTTTATGGTGCTTTTGAGGCAGCCTGCACCAGCAGAATGAGAATTCTACTGGCACAGGCCTTGAATGTGATTAGGCTCTAAGTTTTATCTACCTAATCCAAAATGCAAATGCCAAACAGTTCATAGAACACATCAGATCACTCAGCAAATGGCCAGCATATGATTCACGTGTGTATCATCAACCAACACTGTTGATCCTTTATTTTAGAACTGAATTTTAATGCCAAATGACACCTGAGAGGAAATGGACATTCCTCCTTTGCCCCAAGTAAAGCCCCATCCTCCGCAATGGGGCTTTTTGAGTCTGCGCCAGTAATCGCAGGTCTCCTTACCAGCACTGCTTACTCCAAGGGTGCAGCAAACATACTTTACAGCACATTTGTGACACCCAGCACCAGCGCTGGGCTGCAGCGCCAATGTTGACGCCTAACAGGCCTTGGGCCCTGAGGCTGTAATGCTTGTTTCTGTAACCAGAAACAAACATCTCTACCTATTCCCATTCCTGCTTCTCTGACATGAGGCTACTTGGACTTGCACCAGTGATATTGCTGACACCCCATAGGAATTACTGGGGCTTATGCTGGGGGAAGGGGACTAATGACCCCTTACTGTGGGGAGACCTCCAGCAGCCTCTCTTCCCATGCTGGATGCAGCCGAGGCAGTTCCAGCACTGCTATATCACAGCATGGGAAGTTAGTTAGGATTGGGCTGGAGGAAAAATCCATTATGGGGTACAAGCCATGATGTGTATGCGCAACCTCCTGATTTTAGAAATGGGTTATGTCAGAATGCCAGATGCAAGGGAGGGCACCAGGATGAGCTCTCTTGTTATCTGGTGTGCTCCCTGGGGCATTTGGTGGGCCGCTGTGAGATACAGGAAGCTGGACTAGATGGGCCTATGGCCTGATCCAGTGGGGCTGTTCTTATGGGCTATAAGGCTGTAATCCTCTGCAAGCTTAATTAGCAACAAGCTTCCCAATTTCTGTATGTCATATTTCCAAATAAAAATGCATAGAATCAGGCAGCAAGTTTGCTCCGTAACTAATATTTGTCCCAGGAATATGGTCTCAGAACACTTGTCCAGAAACGTAAAGCAAATACAAAAATTCATATACCATTGTTCCGGGAGAACCAGGACACGCACGACTGATTTTGCTTTCTGTTCCAGTACTTTGTCTTAATATTGTCCCCTATGAAGTATCAGTGTCACAGAAGTACTATAAATGCCATGAGATGATAAATTAGATAGCAGAAATGAGGGTAGATTCCTTCATGGCGTGCAGCACACAGCAAATTATTATTAGCCTGCTCAAAAAAAAAAAAAATGCATGAAGACAGAGAATATCTTTTGTTCTTAGGAAATGTAAGAAAATAATTTTAGGGTCCCTTATCCCATCACAATCCTGTCCAAAAACAAAAAGAACTCCGCAAATAGGAATCAGATAATAAAGCTTCATTACTATTCTACAAAAACAGTTAAACTTTCCAACAAGTATGGAAATTGGTGGTGATGGGAAGGAAGGAAAAGAGAGAGGGGGGGAAGAGAATATTAATCACACAAAATCAATATGGATATTAATATGAAAAGTTTATGCCACTTCAGTGTTTCCTGGCTTTACAGAACAGATCAATAAGCTGCAGTAGAATATATTACCATTATCAATAAAATGCATCCAATACAAGATAGCTGCTTCAAAACAGGAAATCAGAGGGAAATATTACTAATTTTAAAATGTGACAGTCCAGTGCAGTCTCCCATATGCACTGATGTAGCATAAATAGACTAGATAATCATCCAAAATAATGTGGGCGTTAAAACTCCCACAAATCACTCATGTCTGCTATTCTAACCATCAGCCTCTTCCCCCCCCCCCCCCAAATGTGCATCCTGGATGCCTGGGCTGTGCAACAGAAAGAAGTAAAAGATCAATCAATGTAAACACCAGGTAACCAAAGTTCTTTTCAGTGGTGCTAATCCATAAAAACACAGCAGTGCTATAGCAAATGAGCAGGAAAAATATACTCCCTCAATACTCATTAGCAGCATGCTCTTGAAATAAATGACAGCATTAGGTTCAAATGAAAATGAGATGCAAATTAAAGTAAAATTGCTATTTTTAAAAAAATATATTGAATTGTAGAATAAGAAGGATGGTTCACACATGTATGGTCATTATGATGAGCGCTTGTGGATGTTCATTGTTTTGATGCAAATCCAACTAGAAACAAAAGGCTTTTCAATAAGGCTAGTTTACATACTCAGCTGGCTGTCATTAAGAATAAGGAAGTATAGAGAACACACATTATGCATGTATGAACCTGACTTATGTATGCATGTGACAAACCCTGCACATAACATGAAAACAAAAGGCTTGTTAGTGTCTTCTTTGCTGAAGAACCAAGCCTTAAGGAGAGTTTGGACCTCATGTTACCAAGTTCATGATGGAGGGGCATCATTCTGCAAACATTCTGTAAATTCCTAGCAGCAGCCACCTAAAGTAACCAGAAATTAACACAAGAACATATGAAGAGCCCTGCTGGATCAGGCCAGAGGCCCATCTAGTTCAGTTTCCTGTATCTCACAGTGGACTACCAGATACTTCAGGGAGCATACAAGACAGCAATACACCTGTATTCTGGTGCCACTTGCTTGCAAATTAATCCAAATTTCTTATATTAATGATGTCGCAGGCTCTTTGGGCACATGAACTTCTTGTGCTGTCCCTCTTCTTTTAAAAATAATTTTTCTTCATCCTGAGCAAATCTCAAAGCAATATTTGCTAACGGAGCTACTAATAATGCAGTCAGAATCTTGAGAAAGGAAAAAAAGCAAAAATATTGAACAACAAGCACCTCCATCAATCAAAATGTCGGGGGGGGGCAAGGTAACACCTTTCTGAGAATGGGTGTTGATAGCTTTCACATACTAGTTTAGACTATAGATATGTACACACACACACACACACATCTTTAGATACAAGTTAATGTGAGACTTGATATCTGAACATGTGTTTGAGATTTATCATAGCCAAGGCTATGATTATAAGGGGAGGTTAGAGTTCCACTTATCAGAGGGAACAGGCAAATGGGTCAGCTGACGGAAATTGTTTTTAGTGCCCTTAAGGAATGTACGCAGGCAACTCAATTAATCCTACTCAGCATTTCCTCACTTAAATCAATGTACGTCTTCCTTTGGTGCCTTCCTGTTAAAATGCCTTGTACTTCTCATATGAAGAGAAATGGTAAATATCAACCAAGAACACCCTTTGCCCTCTTGTAATCCTATTCATTAATCATCTCATAGGTCAGAGGTGTATGTTAGAACATGGTAATCTTGGGGGAACATATGCTTGTCGAGGAAGTGCTTTCTATAACAGACACTTCCATGCCTCTGTCTTTTCAAATGCCGACTGACACACACACCCTCGGCCAATGGCCTTTTGGCATCCGTTCAAAGACTAATGTCTGGAAGCCTCATGTTTTCTTTGAGACCTGAAAGAAATTAGACCCCCACCCAGCCCCTGAGGGGGGAAAAAAACAGAGAGAGAAATCTGGCATTGTCAAAACTGATGAGTGGTTTTGATACAGTGGTGTCACAAACTAGACGGTCCTGGGAGACCTCATTCAACAAAACACATGCTCCAGTCTTGGACTGTCATTTTTTGATGCTGAAAGTGCCAAATACAATATATCTGGGCAAGTGGGTGTTGTCAGTAAGATTTGATAGCTGTAAACCTGATGCTGCAAGAGAATCTCCTCTTTGGGTGGGACGTATAGGTCTATGGCAGGTATAGGAAAGAGATATAGAGCCAGACCAGACTGAAGTATGTTTGAGCTCTCAGATTCAAGTCTCAGAGCTCTAGACCCCCAACATTCTAGTCCTCCTCCACATTCCAATTCCCTTCCTCATTTTCTGGTTTGTAGTGAATCATAAACTCTGTGTTGACATTATCATCCACATGTACAATAAATGCAAGGGAGGGGGTAGTAGGTTTCTCCCCCTGTTCAGGCATTAAAGGAACACATGAGAATTAACATTTAAACCACACACCTTGCCCATACTTCTTATGGCCCAGTCCTATCCTGGGCCGGCCAAGATTGTGCAGCGGTACCAATGCACACATTGCTGCTTGCTATGGGCCAGCCAGAGATCAAGCAGCAGTAGAGAGGCAAGTTCAAAACTTTTATACTGCCATTCCCGTGTCCCCAATGGGCCTACTCAGATCTATGCCAGCACTTTTGCTGGCATAAATCTGTGTAGGTCCAAGAGGGCATGCTGGGCCTGAGCATAGGATATTGGTGCCACTGTTGAGATCTGCCCTCAGCCCAGCAACACCATGCCCCAGGCCTGACTGCAGCCCTAATCCTCTCCCTTCATCACCTTACCTGCACTGGAGGAGTGTCTGGGCAGTTCTGGCGTACTCACAGAGCCTTCAGCCATTTGCACCAGTGGCTCTGAAGCATGTGATGGTGGCACAGCTTTCACACTACCACAACAAGGCCTACAGCAGTACATCACAAGATCTGATGCTATGGGCTCTTGAAAGGATTGAGCCATATATGACTATCCTACAGCCATAGTTAATGGATGGAGAAGTATACTATAGGGTGGCATGTTAGAAAAGGAATGGGTGCTAAAGAAAAGGAAGGAAGACTTAGGTGGAGAGCTTCTAACTTCTGTAAATTTTATACAAGTTGAGTTTCAGTATCCAGGAGGGTTCTGTTCCCACAACCCATGTGGATGCCAAAAACTGAGATAAAGGAAATCCATTTAAAAAACAATGTGCTCAGCTGTTTTTAAAACAGGCTTGCTTACCTTTTTAATGCAGGACAGAGGCATTAGGCAGTCTCTCTCCAGGGCTTCATTCTTGAGGCTGTGACCCCTCCCTTCACCCAGAGCACAGTGTTGGAAGGGAATGCAAAGAGGAGGTGATAATCACTTCCACCTCACATTCTTTCACTTGCTTGTAGGGGAGGGAAGGGTCACTTTTCTGTTCTAAGCTTCTGGATATTGATTGATTGATTGATTGATTGTATGCTGCTGTTACAATGGTAAGTGAGGCTATTGATAAAGGATGTTTTTCCTTTAATTTAAAGGACCCTTCTCAACACGTTGAAATAAAACCATGGGTGAAAAATCCATGGATAGTCTATGCCTGTATGGCATATTATCCCTCTGCAGAAAGAAAATAAGCCATAGGAAAATAGGAAGAGGACCATAACTCAGAGACCACAGAAAGTTTCAAGTTCAATCCCTGGGAAAAGTAAGCATGAAAGGGATGGGGAAGTTCTCCCTATGCCTGAAATCCTGGTGAATGGCTTCCAGTCAGCATAAACAATACAGAGCTAGACAAACCAGTGGTCTGATCAGTACAAAACAGCATCATAAGTTATGCTATGCTCATATTAGGAACTTTTCCATTCCCTGCCTCTCCTTCCCCTTCCCCCCTGCCCCCCCCCCCCCAAAAAAAATTCACAGCTATCAGCTACAGTTGCTTCTCCATCGCCTGCTGATATAGCTTGGTCCAAGCCTTGCAAAAACCACAGAAGTCTCACTACTGAACTACAGTCCCATCATTTAGTGCAACATATCCCATGATGCGAACCTTTCTAGTGTAAAAACTGTGCGCTTGAGTTTCATCATTTCCACATTAATGATTACGCATCTTCTTCTGGCCAAATTCAGACTAGCCTCAGGCTGCAACTCCTAAGCACAGCCACACTGGTAATATTGCTCACTGAAAACAACACAGGCTTACTTTCAAGTAATGCATGAGACCAGGACATAAATAAGAAAGCTGGAGGGAACTTTCCATTGCAGACTGTGCTAAATACGACAGCCTATTTCTCTCGAGCGATGGTTCTGCCTGGAAACCCGCACTCTAATTCAGGCTACCACATTCGTCCTACATCCGCTCATGCGTGAGTGCTCTAGTGACATCTAGTGAAGAAGTGGACAAAAGCCTGTGAGAAAGCTGCAGCAGAGAGATAGACACAAGGAAGCAAAACAAGCCTCCTTTATTAACAAAAATCGTCCAGATTCTTCCATTCTTCCCACTAACAGAAACATTTTTTTAAAATTCTCTGCATATCATTGTCCTGCATCAATTATTTTAGATCCATAAAAGCATTTGGGGGGGGGGGTGAGAGAGAGAGAGAGAAAGAGTACATCATTTAAATTCACTTAGGCTTGTATCTCCATACTTTCCAGGGTAGGGCTGAGGCTGACTCTATACATCACATTTTCTCATGGAGGTGATTATTTCCTTTTGCCCTTATTTCACCCCTTAACTATGTAGAGCAGTGGTTCTCAAACCAGCCTGAGAACCCCTTCCCTTTTCTCTTTAAGGGGCAGGGGGAAAGCAGCGACACAATCCCCAGGATAGTACCGCTGCAGGGGAAGGGGGGCTGTTCTTTAACTGTACTTACTTGCTGCTGTCTCTCTCAATCAGTCTCTCTCCAGGCGCTTACAAAGGCTTCACTCTGAGCCAGCAACCCCTCCCTTAACCAAGGCAAAGTGATTTTCTTTCACATGCTCAGGGGGAAGGGAGGGGTTGCTTGCCTTGGAGTGAAGCTGTTCTAAGTGCCTGGAGACAGAATGATTGATGGATTGTCAGCCGACTGCCTTTTCTCACATTAACAAGGCTGTTGTTAAACAACTTTCTGCCTTTAATTTAAAGGGCCCTTCTTATCACGTTGAGATAAAACCGCAGATTAAAAAAATCAGTGGATAATTAGGTTACACCCGTATTCCAAAATGCAAAAAAATTCAAAATCCAAAACACTTCTGGTCCCAAGCATTTTGTATAAGAGATGCTCAACCTGTACTGCAATTAAATACAGAGTGGACTAAAATACATAATAGGATTTTTTTTTAAAGCACAGGTAAGATACCTCTTGCCAATGCATTTCATCTCTCAATTCAGCAGTGAATGTACAAGTGAAATGGTCAGGCCACAATCTGGTAACTCTCCTTTTCTGTCTTTTGCAATGTTGTGTAAAACATAATCTGACATTGCTGTGCAATTATTCTGGTGATTTCACAGAAAAGGATGGGCCCTGAACTAAAACCTGTGGTGTCAAGTTCTGAATGAAGAATGCAGATGGTTGTCCCCACTGATATGGCTACAAGAGTTTATGCATTATAGCTGTGCCAAGGATGTACCCAGAGAAACATGGCTTCTGTGGTTGAGAGGTGTAACTTGAAGAGGGCACCTCAGTCATGACACAATTAAGGGCCCGATCCTAAGGGCTGCAGTGCTGGTGCTCCACTGGTGCCACCAACCCAGGCTGTTACAAATGTGGTGTATGGTACTTTTGTGTCAGCACTAACAATGTGCCACTAGCGCTAAGCCTAGTGCCAGTCAGCACTGGGCCTCAGTACCGGAAGACAAATGCCAAGATCTCCAGGTGGTGAGTATGGCCACAGGCCAGCAGCAGTGCTTACTGGGGAGGAGGGTGGGGCAGAACTTGGTGGGGGGAGGGTGGTGGAGGGGAGGAGCAGGCCCAGGAAGGGAGCGGAGATGATAGCAGGCTCTGCTGCCATATCCTAAGCCAGGGGTGCTCACACTTTTTTGGCTCGAGAGCTACTTTGAAACCCAACAAGGCCCGGAGATCTACCAGAGTTTTGTTTTTTTTTACAATGTTCGCGCCATCATAACATATAACATTTATGTGTACAATGTATGTTGGTGTACCTTGAGCCCCACTGAGTATAATAGGACTTACTCCTGAGTAGACATGCCTAGGATTAGGCTGTGAGGCTGCAATCCTAGCCACACTTACCTGGGAGTAAGCCCCATTGAGTACAATGGGCCTTACTCCCGGCGTTTCCTCCCAGAGGCACCTGAAGGGGGGGGTCGGCACTCCGCGATCTACTCATTTTGCCTCGCGATCTACCGGTAGATCGCGATCCACCTATTGAGCACCCCTGTCCTAAGCCCACTCCTGGGCCAGGAAACCCAACACAGGTCTCCTTGGTTCTGCACCCACTCATTAGCAGAGACTTGCCGCTGCTTCCCTGGCCCCATAGGATACAGTGATTGTCGTTTTGGCACCATTGTAGCCCTGGGCACTAGGGAAGCTTAGGATTGGGCTGTAAGCCAATTACCTTTATATAAATCAGGGGTGCTCAAACTTTCAACTTTAGGGCTGCTGGACCTTTAACAAGTGTATAGAAGAGAGAATTGCAGCAGGTGCAACTTGTCATCCCACAGATGACAAACTGCACATGCTGAAATTCTCTCTTCTATACACTTGTTAAAGGTCCAGCAGCCCTAAAGTTG
This sequence comes from Tiliqua scincoides, assembly GCF_035046505.1. Taxonomy (NCBI): domain Eukaryota; kingdom Metazoa; phylum Chordata; class Lepidosauria; order Squamata; family Scincidae; genus Tiliqua; species Tiliqua scincoides. Next base: position 31,422,122 of record NC_089824.1, read on the forward strand.
AAAGTTTGAGCACCCCTGACATAAATAGATGCCTCAAAGGATGTTGTGCTATCCAATTTTTTGCTATATCATGTTCCTGATGTGCATATTGTGATTGTTATGTAAATATGAATTTCTACCACTGCACATCTTAACACACAGTAATATGCATTCCATAGTGTTTGTTATTTCAGAAATGCTACAATGGGTGACTTTTTTCCCCCATTCTTGTACAAACTCTTGTTTGTACAAGAACTAAAATTCATAAAAGTCAGGCACTTCTATCCCTCAAATGACAAAGCAACGAAGTTACACTGTAAGTAGCCAGAGGCAAAACTAAGCTTGCTTAATGGGGCAATAAGATTGATCAGCAGATGTTAATGTATGTTTCTCAGATTCCCGCTGCTTTCAGATAACATTGTGTATGTTTTATTTTATTGTTTATGAATTAATAATAGTGGCCTTATCTGCAGTATTTTCTCAGCAAATGGGAACACAGTGACAAAGGTTTAGGTCTGGAGTGTGCAGCTGTGATGCTTTGGGGATAAGACTGCTGGGTTTGTCACAGCCAGCTCCATCCTTTCTTGCCAATGAGCCGATTGCCAAGCTCTGGATCCATCTGTCTTCCAAAATAGCCACCGTGAACATTCCCAGTAAATCTGATTATTTTATGTTATTTACCTATTTAAGAGATTTATATGCCACCTTTTGGCTTTAAAAGCCCTCTAGGTGGCCTGCAGACAGATTAGAACCATAAAAAAAACTTCAATCAGATCAAAACAGAGCAACAGAAACAATGAAAGCAGTGAAACAATGAAACAATGGCAAGAATAAAGACAGAAGCTAAGACAAAACAGAATAAAACGGAGTGACTCTAACATTAAAAGTTGGAGAAAACAAGATGAAATTTTACTTATTGCCTGAAAGACAACAATGAAGGCACCAGGTAAACATAGTTTAAAACAGCGGCATCATTAGAGGGTACAGGCTGCACCAGGTGACACACACAGGGGGGTGATATCACTACTGGCCAAAAAATTTTAAATCTTAGTATTTTCAAATAATATCATCATGTTATGTATCATTCAGTACATAATTTCATGCAAACTGTGTTGAAATATTTCTATTCCATCAAATGTTATAGCCAAAAAAAACCAGCAGAAGCTAGGCAATGGTGCATCACCACACTCACCGCTGGGGGCACTGCCCAACCCACTACATGGGAAGAGGTCCATAATGGCAGTGACATGCTGGCTTAAAAGATGCAAACCCTAGTGACATCACTGGCTTAAAAGCATGGTTCCTGTTGCCATGGCTGGTGGTCATATCATAGAAGGTACGGACAAGGTCATCTAGTCCAACCCCTTTCCTGCAGCAGGAAATCCTAGAGCATCTCTAGAGCCCCTGAAGACGGTTCGGAAACTGCAATTAGTGCAGAACGCGGCAGCCCGTGTGGTTACTGGAGCTAGGCGGTTTGACTCGGTCAGTCCGCTTCTCCGGGGACTACATTGGCTGCCCATTCATTTCCAGGCCCAATTCAAGGTGCTGGTTTTGACCTTTAAAGCCCTATACTGCTCTGGGCCAGGCTATCTTAGAGGTCACCTACTCCCGTACAATCTGGCTCATCCTCTCAGGTCATCAGAGAAGGCCTTTTTACAAGTGCCACCGCCCAAGGAGGTTTGTGGGGCGGCGGCAAGAAATAGGGCCTTCTCAGTAGTGGCACCAACGTTGTGGAACCCCCTTCCCCTTGACTTGAGAATGGCTCCCTCTCTTGAGTTTTTTCGGCGAGGCCTGAAGACCCTGCTCTTTAAACAAGCCTTCTGATTCCATGGCCTTTTTAATACTTTTATACATCTTTTAGTTTCTTTTGACAGGCTGGATTCCTCTATGGTTTGCTGTTTTATGCTCTTTTTATTCTGACTTTATTCTGACTACTGTTTTTAATGGCCTCTGTTAATGTGTTTTTAATATGTTTTTATCTGATTTAAATCATGCTTTTTAAAATTGTTTTTACATGTTGTAAGCCACCCTGGGTCCCTTTCAGGGAGAAGGGTGGGATACAAATAAAGTTTATTATTATTATTATCTCCAGGAGGTGCCTCTGCTTGAAGATCTTCAGTGTGGGAGAATCCACCACCTCCAGGCCCAATCCTATCCAACCTTCCAGCACTAGTGTAGCCGTAATGCAGCCCTGAGGTAAGGGGACAAATGTTCCCATACCTTGAGAGGGCCTCTGTGACTGCCTCCCCACCACAGGATGCAGTGCACACCCCATTGGCACAGCTACACCGGCACTGGAAAATTGGAGAGGATTGGACCCTCCCTTGGCAATCTGTTCCACTGACAAACCACCCTGACCATCAAGAATTTCTTCCTGATCTCCTCTCTTGCAGTTTGTACCCAGTGGATCTAGTTCTACCCTCAGAGGCAACTGAGAACAAAAATTTTCTTTCCTCCACATTTGAAGAAGGCGCACATTTGACAAGGCAGAAAGAACTTAACTTTTTCAATCATTTCATAAATTTCAAAAGCAGCCAACACTATCAAGCATGTTTTTTTAAAAAAACAAAAAAATCAGTAAGTGCTTCACAACAAAACACTGGTGGTTTGCAGAACCACCAGTTCTGCAACATTTAGTTGTTGATAGCTAAGTCTGGAACGCCACATATACTTTGTGCAGGACTCACTCTACCCACAGATAGGGAGGTTCTGAGTACTGTTTCGCATAAATCATGATAGAAGTAAGATGATCCCTCTCAGCAACAATTCAGTGTGAGGATGCATAGATGAAATGGCTGAAAATGTGGCAGATATACTGTGAAGCATACAGAGTTTGGACAATAGAGATTGCATTACAACTGGATGAGCAGGATGACCAGATACAATGGAGTGCCTATACCTTTAACCATTGTAGAGAAGAGGGAATTTTGGCAGGTGCAGCTCAACATGGAAGGGTTTAAAAAGCTTCACCTGCCAAAATTCCCTCTTCTCTATAATGTTTGTATTGTTTAAAGGTATAGGTACTCTGTCCTCCATTGCATCTGGTCAACCTATGGATGAGTCAATTTTGCCAGGCAATGAATCTTCTTCTTTCTCACCAATGTGTGGTTTATAGAAGATGAAAGGAGAGTTTGGTTCCTTTGTGTTTAGGATTGGAGCCACTATGTCAGCAGCAATTGCAGGGATGGGAGAAGTTGGTGTTAAAGCAATCAGTAGGTGGAGGTTCAGGGTATTTGAGGCCATTAGGCTGGTTTGGGAAGGTAGAAGCAATGATAGGTAGTTGCTAGATTTGAGCCATGTTTAAACATCTGGCACAGGTTTCTGAATTGTTTCTGTTTTAGGAGGGAGGTATAGCAAAGTTTGGCTTATTGGCCACAGCCTCATATGCTGGGCTCACAGAAGGAATTAAGAGATGACTGAGGAGCTTGCTTGGGATAGGAAAACCTGGCCACAATGTCTTAGTGGAACATCTGTGGTATGCAATGCAGTGTCTTCCTACTTCCCTGAAATGTCTCTAGAGGAAGACCCATGAGATACCCTTGCTCTACGTTTCAGGGAGAATGATCTGGCCAAAATCACAGGGTTGGAATTACTTTCCCAGGCAGCTCAGGATTTTGGTAGGATGAAGGCTCTAGTTCCAGATGTGCTATTGGTCTTGGTGGAGGTATCACCTCAGGGAGTGAGGAAGCCTGTTACAATCAACAAGGCATGCTGGAATCTTAGAAAGGTGGCCAAGGCTATGGGATGGGGTGCTGACATGGTCTTGGACCAGCCTAGTTTCTCACCAGACTGAGCAAACATTTTCTGAGGAGATGGTGTTTATGGCTCAGAGGCTGATGGACTAGATATTACTTCAATAATAAGCAATGGAATACGGAAAGAAGTGTGTGTAGAGTTTGAGGAGAGAAAAAGTAGTGACACAGGCTATCATCTCAACATGATACTTTTTCCTCTGGTGTGAAGGGGGATGTTGGGCAGGGGTCTTAAGAAATTAAACTATCCTCTCAGAGTTGGAGAAACTCTGGAATAATTGGTGACTGTGGGCCCAATCCTATCCAAATTTTCGGCACCAGTGCAGCCATAATGCAGCCCTGAGGTAAGGAAACAAATGTTCCCATACCTTGAAGAGGCTTCTGTGACTGCCTCCCCATAAGAACATAAGAACATAAGAACAGCCCCACTGGATCAGGCCATGGGCCCATCTAGTCCAGCTTCCTGTATCTCACAGCGGCCCACCAAATGCCCCAGGGAGCACACCAGATAACAAGAGACTTCATCCTGGTGCTCTCCCCTACATCTGGCATTCTGACTTAACCCATTCCTAAAATCAGGAGGTTGCGCATACACATCATGGCTTGTACCCCATAATGGATTTTTCCTCCAGAAACTCGTCCAATCCCCTTTTAAAGGCGTCTAGGCTAGACGCCAGCACCACATCCTGTGGCAAGGAGTTCCACAGACCGACCACGCGCTGAGTAAAGAAATATTTTCTTTTGTCTGTCCTAACCCGCCCAACACTCAATTTTAGTGGATGTCCCCAGGTTCTGGTATTATGTGAGAGTGTAAAGAGCATCTCCCTATCCACTCTGTCCATCCCCTGCATAATTTTGTATGTCTCAATCATGTCCCCCCTCAAGCGTCTCTTTTCTAGGCTGAAGAGGCCCAAACGCCGTAGCCTTTCCTCATAAGGAAGGTGCCCCAGCCCCGTAATCATCTTAGTCGCTCTCTTTTGCACCTTTTCCATTTCCACTATGTCTTTTTTGAGATGCGGCGACCAGAACTGGACACAATACTCCAGGTGTGGCCTTACCATCGATTTGTACAACGGCATTATAATACTAACCGTTTTGTTCTCAATACCCTTCCTAATGATCCCAAGCATAGAATTGGCCTTCTTCACTGCTGCCGCACATTGGGTCGACACTTTCATCGACCTGTCCACCACCACCCCAAGATCTCTCTCCTGGTCTGTCACAGACAGCTCAGAACCCATCAGCCTATATCTAAAGTTTTGATTTTTTGCCCCAATGTGCATGACTTTACACTTACTGACATTGAAGCGCATCTGCCATTTTGCTGCCCATTCTGCCAGTCTGGAGAGATCCTGCTGGAGCTCCTCACAATCACTTCTGGTCTTTACCACTCGGAAAAGTTTGGTGTCATCTGCAAACTTAGCCACTTCACTGCTCAACCCTGTCTCCAGGTCATTTATGAAGAGGTTGAAAAGCACCGGTCCCAGGACAGATCCTTGGGGCACACCGCTTTTCACCTCTCTCCATTGTGAAAATTGCCCATTGACACCCACTCTCTGCTTCCTGGCCTCCAACCAGTTCTCAATCCAGGAGAGGACCTGTCCTCTAATTCCCTGACTGTGGAGTTTTTTCAGTAGCCTTTGGTGAGGGACCGTGTCAAACGCCTTCTGAAAGTCCAGATATATAATGTCCACGGGTTCTCCCGCATCCACATACCTGTTGACCTTTTCAAAGAATTCTATAAGGTTTGTGAGGCAAGACTTACCCTTACAGAAGCCATGCTGACTCTCCCTCAGCAAGGCCTGTTCGTCTATGTGTTTTGAGATCCTATCTTTGATGAGGCATTCCACCATCTTACCCGGTATAGATGTTAGGCTGACCGGCCTATAGTTTCCCGGGTCCCCCCTCTTTCCCTTTTTAAAAATAGGCGTGACATTTGCTATCCTCCAATCTTCTGGTACCGTGGCCGTTTTGAGGGACAACTTGCATACCTTAGTCAAGAGATCTGCAACTTCATTCTTCAATTCCTTAATAACCCTTGGGTGTATGCCATCAGGGCCCGGTGACTTATTGATCTTTAATTTATCAATGAGGTCTGAAACATCTTCTCTTTTAACCTCTATCTGACTTAACTCCTCGGTTAGGAGGGGCCGTTCGGGCAGCGGTATCTGCCCGAGGTCTTCTGCCGTGAAGACAGATGCAAAGAACTCATTTAATTTCTCTGCCATCTCTAAGTCTCCTTTTATCTCCCCTTTCCCTCCCTCACCATCCAGAGGGCCAACCGCTTCTCTGGCGGGTTTCCTGCTTCTAACATATTTGAAGAAGCTTTTATTATTCCCCTTAATGTTGCTGGCCATGCGTTCCTCATAGTCTCGCTTGGCCTCCCCTATCACCTTCTTACATTTCTTTTGCCACAGTTTATGTTCCTTTTTATTCTCTTCATTAGGGCAAGACTTCCATTTACGGAAGGAAGCTTCCTTGCCCTTCACAGCCTCTCTAACTTGGCTGGTTAGCCATGCGGGCACCCTCCTGGATTTAGTGGAACCCTTCTTTCTTTGCGGTATACACCTCTGCTGGGCCTCTATTACTGTTGTTTTAAGCAGCCTCCATGCACTCTGGAGAGACTGGACTCTTTGTACCCTCCCTTTCAACCTCCTTCTAACCAGCCTCCTCATTTGAGGGAAGTCCGCCCGTCGGAAGTCAAGGGTTTTTGTTAGAGATTTGCCTGGTATTCTTCCCCCAACGTGCACGTCAAAACGGATCGCAGCATGATCACTGTTCCCCAATGGCTCAGTAACGTTTACATCTCTAACCAGGTCCTGCGTACCGCACAAAATTAAATCCAGAGTCACCTGTCCTCTGGTGGGCTCCGTGACTAGCTGATCTAAGCCACAGTCATTTAGCACGTCAAGAAATCCGGTTTCCTTATCGTGACCAGAACACAAATTGACCCAGTCAATATGAGGATAATTGAAGTCCCCCATGATTACAACCCTGTCCTTCCTTGTCACCTCCCTGATCTGTTTCCTCATTTCAAGGTCCCCATCAGATTTCTGGTCTGGAGGACGATAGCACGCCCCCAGTATTACATCGCTGCTCAAGCCTGGTAATTTAACCCACAGAGATTCTACGGTGGAGTCGGACCCACCTTCAATCTCTACTTTGCTGGATTCTATCCCTTCCTTAACATAAAGGGCCACCCCACCTCCAACACGCCCCTGCCTGTCCCTCCTGTAGAGTTTATAGCCCGGGATTGCGGTATCCCACTGATACTCCGCATTCCACCAGGTTTCCGTTATGCCCACTATGTCAATATTTTCCCTTGTCACCAGACATTCCAGTTCTCCCACCTTTGCTCGTAGACTTCGGGCATTCGCATAAAAGCATTTATACACGGAATGCCCCAGGATGGGCTGCTTATTCGCTCCTTTGTCCCCGCATCCTCTCATTGTGCCAAACTGTCTATCACATCCCATCTCCCTACCTTTCCCAATTTCTTCTCCTACCCTGCCTTTGTCTTGTTGTTCTCTAACCTCCCCATCCTCATCCCAACACAGGAAGCAGTGCATAATCCATTGGCATTGCAGCACCGGCACTCGAAAATTGGATAGGATTGGGCCCAATGTGACTTGATGCAGAAGAGGGGGAGTCTGATAGCAGGCTAGTGCAGCTTCTGTTGGCTCTTTTGTGTTTTATTGTAACTGGTTGTTTTAAAGTTTTAGGTCAAAGTTTTTAGGATTATTGTAATTGTTTTAACCGTGATCTCCGATCTCGATCAACGATCGATCAACGATCTTCGATCATGATCAACAATCTCTGACACTCTTTCTCTCGATACCAAGCTAAACAAATGCATCGGTAAAGCAGCTACCATGTTTTCCAGACTCACAAAGAGAGTCTGGTCCAACAAAAAGCTGATGGAACATACCAAGATCCAGGTCTACAGAGCTTGTGTCCTGAGTATACTTCTGTACTGCAGCGAGTCATGGACTCTTTGCTCACAACAGGAGAGGAAACTGAACGCTTTCCACATGCGCTGTCTCCGACACATCCTCGTCATCACCTGGCAGGACAAAGTTCCAAACAACACAGTCCTGGAATGAGCTGGAATCCCTAGCATGTATGCACTGCTGAAACAGAGACGGCTCGGTCATGTCATGAGAATGGATGATGGCCGGATCCCAAAGGATCTCCTCTGTGGAGAACTCGTGCAGGTAAAGTGCCCTACAGGTAGACCACAGCTGCATTACAAGGACATCTGCAAGAGGGATCTGAAGGCCTTAGGAATGGACCTGAACAGGTGGGAAACCCTGGCTTCTGAGCAGCCCACTCAGAGGCAGGCTGTGCAGCATGGCCTCTTCCAGTTTGAAGAGACACTTGGCCAACAGACTGAGGCAAAGAGGCAAAGAAGGAAGGCCCATAGCCAGGGAGACAGACCAGGGACAGACTGCACTTGCTCCCAGTGTTGAAGGGATTGTCACTCTCGAATTGGCCTTTTCAGCCACACTAGACGCTGTTCCAGAACCACCATTCAGAGCGTGATACCATAGTCTTTCGAGACTGAAGGTTGCCAACTACTAACCATGATCTTATGAATTTTAAATTTTTTGTGATCTGATGAAATAAAGTTGCTTTGGGTTCCCTTCTGGGGACAAAAGTGGGATTAAAAAGTCAGTGAATAAACAAACAATTGTAATCACAAGGTACCCAGAGAGATAGCACATGTCAGCTATGGAGGCCAAGGGGTGAAATTTGTGGCTCTACCCATCCATACCAGTCCTTAAGTCAACAGCATTATTTTTAATAACATTATGGCCAATTTTTGTCCACATATGTTTGCATTGCTTCTTATTTACTTCTACTGACAAGTTATCCAGAATAGTTAATTCCCCATATTTTAAAAGACTTCAGGAAGGCAGCACACCCACTCACCCCCCCTTCAGAGGGAACAGTAGATTGTATCCCTTCATCTGTACTGCATATTCTGCCAACAGATGTCTTGTGACCTGTCTCAAAGATCACTTAAAACCTTAATAATAGTTCACTGCCAATATAATTTTAGTTCAGTTCTCCATCAGATGGTGGTGTTATATATACACCTGGGTGTTAAATATAGGGTTGCTATATTGAGTGCTTTGGCTAATCAGAAAGATGTAGATTTGAGTATGCCCTTGATTTGGGGTGAAAAAAACTGGATGGAGGGATTAGCGTATTGTTGTGCTGTTCGGTATTTTTGTTCTATAAAGATCCAAGACGTAATTCTTTCTTTAGCATAAGGTTCAATTTCACTATTAAGTGCAATTTTTTTCTCTTTTCAGTAAAATTCCTAGACAAGAACGCACATGAAAATACTAATAATTTGGGATGCAGAATCCGCATGGCCTTTGGAAATAAGATCTGTGAGCAGGCAGAGAGCTTCTTGCTCAGATTGTTTGCCTGAGAAAAATCTACTTGATAGTGCAGTGATTCGGATGTTGGATTTATACCTTGAAGATCCAAGTTCAAATCCCCTCTCAGCCATGAAGCTTCCTGGGTGACCTTGGGCAGTCACCTTCAGCCTCACCTACCTCACAGGCTTATTGTGAGGACAAATGTACATTTGTTGTGAAAACTATGGAAACCACCTTCCACCAGGGAAGGAACCATGTACACTGTTATAGCAGGAAAGGTGCTATAAAAAGATGAAATAGTAGAAAAAAATATTCATGCAATTGCAAGCAGAACACAACTGAAAATGCACCACATCACCTCAAGAGTTCACCTTGAACCCTGAACCCCTGAAGGGTTGAAGTATGAATGAAGTAAATAAAATAAATAAAGGACTTGATCCTGGTTCCCCCAGGCAATGAATCTAACTCAGTCCATTTTGTGTTTCCTGAACAGTGGGAACTCCTCCCCCCGACCTGGACAACATTAAATAGAACATACTAGGATACTAAGCACAATCCCACAACCAAGGTTTTGGTTCCTGCCCGACATATACAACTCAAGTCTGTTCATTATTCTTGCAAGTTTAAAACACCCTGATCCTTATTATTGAAAGTCTTAATATGGCCCTAATAAGACTGCAGCACAAGTCTATGCATATATATTTGGAGCAAGTCTCATTGTGCCCAGAGGGGCTAATTTCCAGAAAAATTTGTATAGGATTGCAGCCTTATTGGGAGTTAATGTCTCTTTTCTTGGATTATTATTATTATTATTATTATTATTATTATTATTATTATTATTATTATTATTATTATTAATTTGTACCCCGCCTTTTTACCCAACGGGCACACAGTATACTTGAATGATGTTTCTGGAGGAAAAGTTCTAATTTAATTTGGATTTTTAATTCAGATTTTCAAAAGTTTGCTTTTGAAGTTTGAACATCAGAAATTTTGGAAGCATTGCCTCAGTGATGCGATGTTGACCCCATTCCAGTCCACAATGTTAATTCTCAAGATGGGCATTCTTTTGTGTTTTCATGCACCAAGAGAACTGGAAGAATTTCCAAGAAAACGATATTGGCACTATCATTGTACATTTTACGCAGTGGTGACTCTGGTTTGACAACTGATTGAAATGCACAGCCCATGGAGAAAAGCAAACAAGAAAAAAGGATTGTGATGAGGCAGGTTTGCTTTGATTTTTCTGAGATGCCTAAGACACCAGGCCACATTAACAAAACATGTTCGCTAATTAGAACAGTAGTTATCAATTTCAACTTGCTACATAATTAAAACTGTTTGTTATTCATGAGCCTATGATAAGATAGTTAAAATGTTAATTTGATTCTAGAACTACAATTTGAATAACAAAATTTATTTTCTTAGTAGTGTACATTTGCATCTGTAAGTAGGTGCCAGAATTCCTCCTGATAGATAATGCAGAAGTATCATCAGAATGCTAAAATTGTTCTTTGATAGGTGACAATCACATATTTATAAAAGAGCTGCCGTTTTATCACAAATTAAATGAACCGAAAGTGACTTCTCTTCATATCAATAACAATGATCTTGCTTTGACAAATGTTATACGTTTTTAGATAAAACTATATTTTCAAGATAATATGGCAAGGCCAGTGACATATCTAATTGGTGGCAGGTAGGCACGTATCCCAGGTACCACTGGAAGGGAGGGCACGACTAAGCAGCAGCTTTCTGGCCAAATCTCAGCTTTCTTTGAGCCTCTGCAAACCTGCAAGCATAGCACTGTGCTTGGGAGCTTGCAGTAGCTTGGCAGAAGCTGAACGTTGGCCAGGAAGCTGATGGAGAAGGAACGGGGGGCGGGGGGGAGAGGAGGCAGCAGCCATATTGTGAATCCACCGCCACCCTTCTCCAAACCCAGAAGCGGCATCATGGTTTCACGTGACATCATGGCATCGTGTGATGTCATGATGTCACCACCTCAGGCAGTGCTGCCCCTTGCTCTTGGGCAAGGCTGGATTAATTGCTACACAAAGTAATCTATAGAACATATGTATATCTCTGGACCGTATGTTTCTGGTACTGTACCAACTTCACTGGTTAACTATTCAATTCTGGGCCAAATACTAGGGGCTAGTTTGTGTTTTTTTTACCTTTAAGGCCCCAACAAGCTTAGCACCTGCTTAACTTCAGGAACAGCCTTCATCCGTGTTTCTTGCAATGTGCTCCGAACAATTTCTGAAGCCCAGCTCCGTGCCTGGTTGAAGCTCAATGGCTGACCACAAGAGACAGGTTCTTTTCATCTGCAGCACAATTGTTAAAGAATTCCCAGCCCAGGAATTATATTTGGACTGTGTTGTGATTAACTGTGACGATACCACCATGTTGGTGGTGATGCTGATGGCTTCTTCCGTTTGACATGGCAGGGTTTGGGTTCATTGTTGTGCTATTGCTATTGTATATCCAGTTTATATTTTTTGCACTGTTTGCAGTCTTGAACTTTCTTGTTTAAATTAAGCACAAAGGTTTTACATTAAATAAATAACACAGAACAGGATTCCAAATAGAGCAACTGCCCCCACTGTGTTTTCCTGGACAGAGATCTGCATTTTGGGAGTTACCCTCAGCTTCTCGCACTGAGCTTGTTTCTTGCCCTGTCCAGCCAATATTCAGCCATAAGCCTTATGATGGAAGAGAAAACCAATCAGGACACAATGAAATGCCTGATGAAGAGAGAGCAGCCACCTGGGCCACAAATCAGGGGATTTCAGAGAGAGGGAGACACAACTTAGAAACCCTCCTTGCATGTGCCTACCAGCTGTGCCTCCAGTGGGAGATGGAAGAACCTGCAGGAGGGCCTCCCCAGCTGACCAGAGTAGACAGGCAAGATGTATTGGAGAAGATAGCTCATTAGGTATCTTAGTGCCAAACCATTTATAATGTTACTGGAGATGTTTGACTGCTGCAGAATATAGTATCTCCCATAAGTTTCCCAGCCAGAGATGGTGTTAGGGGTTGATGAGATCATTCAGTGGCTGAGTTCCCAAGACCACTAAAAGGCCCATCTGGCCAAGCTGACCTCTCAGTTCTCAGCACCAGTGGCAGTGCGCATTGCACATTTGGGGATAAGTGAAGGCAAAATGGGTACTCACTTTAGCGCTTTGTTCCAGGATCCACAGCAGCCTGGTGACATACATTGTCCCCTGTTCTTGAAAGTGGTTGCTAATGAGGTGGAATAGGGAAACTCCAAGAGTGCTAATATCGCACCACACATAGAGGCCCTCCTTATTGGTGGGTTCAAGACCCACGGATTTGACCCAACATAGGTCAGGATGGCCTCACTCTTCCTCCTGGAAGTCTTCCAGTTGCATCAAGAGGGACGCCTTCTGAGGCACGGGGAGGCCCGCTAAACTGGAAGTACATCTCAGAAGGTTCCGGCAGGCCATGTGTGGAAGCCCCGCACCTCAGAACACCTCTGCATGTGACCAGAAGGCACTTCTGATCATGCCTGGGGGTCCTCTGATAGTACCAACCTGGGTATTTGATTATCCACGGATCAAGGGAACAGATTTCCTGCAGATACCAAGGACCAAGTGTATTGTTTTGCTTCCCATAATCAGGGAGAGGTGATAGGGATCAACAGAGCCATGTCTTATGCCAACCTTCATTCTGATCACCTCAATCTTAAAGAATTTTACTTCAGAAGTAAAATCGATTGAGATAAATTAGGACTTAAAGCTGTGATTACATTGTATTTCCTGACTTTATATGGGAATTTTCAGATCTTACCCAGGTCTCTTGGATCTCATGAATCATGATGCAGCTGACATGTGAATTCCTGCTTTACCTGTGACCACGGAAGCAGAGAATTGGAAGCATAAGACTGCTGCAAAAATGCCTGTTTGCAAACCTCATATTTGATGTCATATTTGAACAGGCTATTATTTCTAAGTAAATGTGTTTAGGATCAGGGCATCAATCTTATAAATTTACAAGGAGTTAGACATGCCAACTCTGAACTTGTTAAGTAAAATTACTGCTTAAACCAATGTTTGTTAGAGTTCCAGGGCAACAGTAGCGTGAATAGCTTCACTGTGGGATGAAGCCTTTAATGTTTTTCAACAGATTTCTACCTGAAGCCTTGAACTGATCAAAGCCTGTTGTGCCGTGGTCTTTTTCCATTGCAAAACTGGGGAAAATTGGGCAAGGAACCATCCTCATTATAGAATATCTTTGATCATGCTATTTCAGCACTATGAACATGGTCTTTTAATTTTTTTTTAAGTGCAGAATTATCAACAGAAGTGTAGGACAAGCTGAATAGAACGATTCTATCAACTGAATAATGAAAATCTCTCTCCCACAAAGGATATGAAAATGAAGATGAAAATGCTTTCTTTACACATAATGAAACACCACTGAGTTCAAAAGCAATTTGGGAAAAGATAGCACAGATCAATAGGGGGAAAATGAAGATGTACCACCTAAGGATAAAGCAAAGTTCACACCATCTGCAAAAAAAACTAGTGGGAAGATATCAAATGGAATATAAAAAAAAGTTGGGCTAATAACAGAGCCAAGGAGTAGATCCAGTGTAACGTGACAATGAAAAATTAATGTTCAAGAAGAACTAAAAAATGCAGAAATATTTTTTGAACGTGGATTTACGAGATGCTCACAGAACACAAACTTTTTAAAAATGGTCTAAACATGTATGGCCAGAGGATTGGATGGGAGATGTGACTCATAGGCACGAATATGCAGCGAAAGGTGGCATTTTGATTATTTGGCAAGGGTACACTGAATAGGTCATAGTGGAGAAGGGCACCATGGATCAACGACCCCTATGAATATCCACAGTCTAAGAAGACACCTTGCAATCTACTGAAATAAAATTAAATGGAGCTTCACATGCTACATAGAGAGTATCAGTAACAATCAACAACTAACTAGGCCTAGACGCCTTTAAAAGGGGATTGGACAAGTTTCTGGAGGAAAAATCCATTATGGGGTACAAGCCATGATGTGTATGCGCAAGCTCCTGATTTTAGAAATGGGTTATGTCAGAATGCCAGATGCAAGGGAGGGCACCAGGATGAGCTCTCTTGTTATCTGGTGTGCTCCCTGGGGCATTTGGTGGGCCGCTGTGAGATCCAGGAAGCTGGACTAGATGGGCCTATGGCCTGATCCAGTGGGGCTGTTCTTATGTTCTTAACTGACCTTGTGGCAGAGCTACGGCAAATTGCCCAGACATGTTGGCTACTGTGTTTGGCTTTCCTGTATGCTGTAAACTGCCTAGGGCATTATTGTAATAAGGTCTATTATTATATTGATTATTATATTGATATTAATAATAATAATAATAATATTAATATTATTAATATTAATAATTATTATTAATAATTATTAATAATTATTATTATTAATAATTATTATTATTATTAATAATTATTATTAATATTATTATTAATAATATCAATGTCTGAAATAAAATAAATCAAGAAACACAGTCCCATTGCTGCTTTGCCCACCACTTCACCTCCATCTATATGCACACATCCATGCCTCTGTCTTATTACAGAGTTTCTAGAGAAGGTGTTGATGCTCAAGTCTCTTGGGCAAGAGACATGCATGACAGTCCCATTCTCTATCCAACTCCACTGCAATGATCCAGAAGCCATAAGGAGAAAGACACTGGCCAGCATGGTTCAAACTAAGCTGCACAGCCACATGGGCACACAGCTGGAAAGGGAGCTCTACACAGCACTGATCGTGGCAACCCAGATATTCAGTGATGGTGCATGATGTCATCTTATGGAAATACTGCCGTTCAGTCACAGTGCAACTCAGGAAGAGAAGGGGTCAGCGCACCAGCATGGACCCCTTCCAGGGAGCATAGCTAGCCAGTGGGGAAGGTGGGAGAAGGAGAAGCTATTGCTTTCGCCAAAGAAGTAAGCAGCAGGGGGTGATGCTCTTCTTCTCACCCTCTGTTCTTCAATAAATGGGACCAGGATAGGGTGGGTCCTCTCACTCTTACTCTCTAAGAGTGGAGGAGGACTTGCTGTGACTGATGATTCCCCATTTACCTATGGGGAGTGCAGGTGGAAGCATCACCCTTTGCCTGCCACCCACTGGTAAGCTTGGGAATTTAGAGGCCCAATGAATCATGGGATGCAGCACAGTCCAGAGATTTGTCCCAAGCCTCCTTCAATCTGGCACTGGTATTGCATGGACACTGCTCTTTCTTCTAAAGCCCATGAGAGGGAAGTGCATGGGGTAAATTGTACTCAGGCCCAGGGTCCAAAAGGGCGCCCAGGAGCCAAAGGAGGGGAGCCAGAAATTTCCCACAATCTTACATTTTCTGGTCTTACCAGGTCCCATGGGGGGGGGGGTCAAGGGGGTACATTGTAACATGGGGTCAAAAGGAGGGGCCAGAAACCAAAGGAGGGAAGCCAGAAATTTTCTGGTATCTCAGAAAATGTTTGCATATATTGTGTGAAGACTAGCATTCACATTTTGTGTAAGCCTACATAGTTTTATATCTCATAATTTGTAGAAATTATGATCCAACGATTATATAGAAATTATGATCCAATGGAGAAGGGAAGGGGCCCAAAAGAAACTTTGTAAACCTTGGTAGATTTCCTCTCAGGGGCCCTTCCAGGTCCCAGTCATGAAAAAGTTACTACAGACAAGACATTGATCAGAGAGGGCAAAAGTGAATGATGAGCCAACTGGTGGCTGGACACTGGCTGAATCTGGTCCATGTGCTGCCATTTCCCAGCTACTGAATTAAGTCCATCTGTATAATCTGCTTGCCTGCGCTTAATGAAAACTGTTAAAGGAAAGCTGTAGAACTGACAGCAGTAACGTGAAGTCATTAATAAGAATCTGTTGCTTTGTAGCTCGGAAGATGAAAGAGAAGTGAGATTAAAGGAAAGCAAATGAGAAGGAAAAGCAGCAATAATAATGCTATTTAAAAGGTACCGTGGGGGTTCCCTTTCAAAGAGATGGCATTGCTGCATTGTAAAGATACCAGCTTTATAGCTACTGTGCTATGTACAATGCCCACCTGCTATAGGCGCTTGATTAGTCAGACTGACGCTAGTTACAGTAATGATGGACATCTTCAAAATCCTGATGCTTCCTTGGGCAGGGATCGGATCTCTCAAGCCCCTTTCTGCATGAAGGGTCAATTGAGGAATGTCCTGGTTATATGGCAAGCCTGGAAAAATAGCTGTTGACATTATGCTCAATAGGAACAGCCTCCATGCTCTCCATATGCTTTGCTTCTGTTTATTTGGAACAACTCCAACTGGTTGGGGAAGACTGTAGTTCAGGGGGAGAGGGCAGGTTCATTCCTTGGCATCTCCAGATAGGGCTGAGAAAGAGCTTTGTCTGAAACCCTGGGCAGTCTCTGGCAATTGGTGCAGACAACTAGACATTGATGAGGACAATGACCTAGAGATGAATCAGTGGTCTAATGCACAATAAAACAGCTTCCAGCAACATATTACCAGCATACAAATTATGGTAATATTAAGAGGGGTGCTGTAGGAATATCTTTAGTTTCCAGAAATGCTTTCTTTTGAAGGCGAGTCCAGTGCAGGGTCAGGAGATGACGTGGGACGGCAGGGAGGGGTTGAATGGGGTGGGGAAGGATGGAATGGGGCAGTGATGGAACGGAGGATAGGTGGATCAGGCCTGGAACAGGGGATTTGGAGGTGCCAATGCACTCCATATCCAAACCCTGGACCTGTCCACCTGCATCCAGCATGGACTTGCACCAGCAATAACACTGGTATAGGTCCAAGTTGACCTGTTGTGGCTTCTGGGACTTACCCCAGAGCAAGGGGACAAATGTCCCCTTATCCCAAGGAGACTTCCAGCAGCCAAAATTCCTCCTCAGGATACAGCAGAAGCTGTGCTGGTGCCACTGGATCGCCACATGATCGTTTAGGTAGGATTGAGGTGTTTGAGGGTTTAAAAGTCACTTCATACAGGCAATTTTGAATAGGGAAAACAATGTGGAAGTAAAGGGTTAAATACCCCCTACCTGTGGTCCACCTCTAAATCATAGCCCCATTCAGCTGCCATACATGAATAAACATAAGACTGTAACTATGCACTCATAAGCTTTACATGACGTTCTACCCTGCGTGTGAATTAGATAAAGGCATCTATTGACCTGTCAGTTTGACACTGATACCTTGAAAGGTCCTGGAGTAAATTATTAAGCCATCTGTCTGGCAGCATTTAAAAAGTCTTTCCAGACAAACCTTATCTCCTGTGATAGAATGATATGTTCAGTAGATTGGGGTGATGTTGTGGACATAATACTTCTGGATTTCAGGAAGGCACTTGACAAGGTTCCCCACAACATCCTGATGGACAAGCCAGTGGGATATGGGTTAGAGATGATGCTTCTGTTGGGTGGATCCACAGCTGAATGATGGACAATATCAAGAGAAAGCTTGTCAAAGGCTCCTCATTAACCTGGAGGGGATTAGGGCACTTCAGGGCTTTGTCTTGGGCCCAATGTTGTTCAGTATCTTTATAAATGACTCAGACGCAGGAGAAGAGGGAATGCTAATCACATCTGTAGGTAACACCGAACTGGGAGGAGTAGCGAATGCCCCTAGAGCTGCAATTCCCAAAATGGGTGCCGCAGTAAACTCACAGGAGCGCTGTGGGATATTCTAAATTTCCAGAGACACTGAATTTTGTAATCCCAAAATTACAGAGACACTAAGAGCGCAATCCAAAAGGAGCACTCGGCCAGTGCAGCTCCCCTGCACCAGCCCAAGAGTGTAGCTAACGTGCTGAAAAGCACGTTCGCGACTACTCTTGAGCCGGTTATGCCAGCATGAGAATGTTGCCAGCCTGCCAGCATTGCCAGCACTGCACTGCACCAGCCTGCCAGCACTGGATCCAAACTTGGAAGGGGTAGGTAAGCGCTGGCCAAGGGAGGCTGGGGCAGGGGTTTGGAAGAGGGTAGATTGGAGGTGGTGGAGGTGTTTCTGGGCAGAGGAGGGCAGAATGGGGGGAGGATTGGGCCCAGGAGGAGGTGGTACCAGCAGTGGCAGTGCAGGCCATATCCTAACCCCCACTCCTGGTCCTTCGGTCTTACCTGGGCTGCTTGGATTTGCACTAGCAATTTCACTGGCGCAGATCCAAGTAGCCCCATTGAGGTGGCTGGGGCGTTTCCTAGTGTAAAGAGAAAAATATCCCCTTACTCCAAATTGCACTCCAGCTGGCAATTACATTGTGATGGACACAGCACAGGTCTGCTTGTTCCACTGCAAGTTAGGATTGAGCTATAACTGTGTTGTGAACAGAAAAAGTTTGGGAACCTCTGTAGGGCAAGAAGAGAATCCAAAATGTCCTTGAAAGGATGCAAAACTGGACAAATGCAAAACAACTCAGAGAAGTTGTATCTCAAGACATACCTCTTCCAATGCTAATCCCCCCTGCACACACATACAGCGTCAATGAACCTGGAATGGGCTAGTTACCCTCACAAACTGCTGCTGCCTAGCAGACTCTCCTCTTCCCTGCTGCCTCCAGGAATGAAGCCAGTGGAGGAGCCAGGCAACGATCACATCCCTGAAGATATTGGGGCACAGCTGCTGCCTGGCAGAGACTCTTCTTGCCTAACAGGCTGGTAGGTGAGAAGACGTAACAAGGACCCTGTCAACTGCGGTTAAATGAGCTGTGTTCACTTGCGCTTTTAGGGGCTTATGGCTGCTCATCAATATCTTGATTACTGGACTAAATGAACTCTTGATCTGATCAAACATGGGTTTTGTAGGTTATCGGTTGGCCCTCCTTATCTACAGGTCTGGTATCCAAGGATTTGACTCAAGAGACTTGAGTTTGGTATCCAAGGAGGGCTTCAAGAGACCTGGTTGCATCTGGGAGGTGTTCTGAGGTCCAGGGAGGCCACGTGCAGCCTCCCCACACCTCAGAAGTTCTCCCAGAGGCTTCTAACAGACACTTCTGATTTTTGGTCAAAGGCTTCTGACAAGCAGCTTGACAAAAAACCAGAAGGGCCTCTCAGAAGCCAGGTATCCGGAGGGCCCTCCCACAGATCTCAACAGATCCTCCACAGATACCAGGGTCCAACCTGCATAGTCTTTCTGGGGCATAAGGGCACCTAACTGCAAATTGGATTATGGCCAGTGTTTTTGTACATACTGGCTCTACTTTAGCTAATTTCCAAAGCAAATACCTGCAGAATTTAAGAATTCCTAAATATGGGAGAAAATGTCTCCTTGCCCTTTATTGATCACTCATTAATTATTATTAGATACCAGTTTTTGTTCGCTAGACAACATTGATAGAAAGCTCAAAAATGGGATCTACACAATTTTTTAAGTGTGAGTGAGTGATTATTCTAATAGTCCTAATCTTTCTCCCCAGCTGACTGAACCAGAGTTACAGCTCTCACTTGTCCCACACTACAAAGAGAATGATTTTCACAGCTTAATAACTTGGTCAATTAAATTTAAAACAATTCAAAGGGGCCTTGTTATCATTACTGAATAATGGGCTACAAAATATTAGTGTTGCTGGAATAAATATGAAAGACTCTTTCTTCTGCTGTTCTTAAACCTCACTCTCTTTGATTACAGAATAAATTCCTGAGAATTAAAAAATAATGCTTCTCCTGACAAGCATCTTATGGGTGGTATGTCTTTTTCTAATTAATCCCATAGATTAAAGATATGTCATGTAATAATTAGGGTCCCCTTTGAAGTCAGTTCTTTGCACAGTGAAGCTGGAACAAAAGTCACTGGAATGTCATAAAACAAAAAGATTGTTTGTGTTCCTCAAGTAAAGACCACAATTATTCTAGCAGCCAATTCCTCTCTAAAATACAATGTGGGAAGTTGGGCCTCTGTTTCTTCCAGAACAAAATAATCATATAGTACTATGCCTTGGAGAAGGGCCAGAAGGTCAGCCTGGTGCAGCAGTTACCAAATGTACTGTGGTCATGGAGCCCTTCTTTCATTTGTACCCTCTTCCAGCTCTCCCAGGTACAGCCTGGATCTTGGATCTCTTGAGAATCACATGAGATCTCGCAAGATCACATGAAAATTGCACAAGATATCATGCAATCCAAGATGATGACAGCACCCGGGCGATGCAGAAGAAGTCAACAGGGACATCCTGCTGTGCCCCTGTAAGTGTGTACAGTTGGGGAACCAGTGGCCTAGTGGAATGTTAGCAGCTTCCTAAGAAACTGTATATAAATGCAGGGGATGATGGGATAGGGAGAGGTGCCTATATGAACTTATTGCCAGTGGTGTAGCCAGAGGGGGGCAGCATGGTAAGTACTGTAGGAGCCACAATGCGCTATGTAAACACCCCCTCCCGCTCACCATCAGAGCCATTCCAAGCGTAGACAGCAATGCGCAGGCACCAATGGCAAGTGAGGGGTATTCACATGGCCTGTTGCAGCACCTGCAGTACTTATCATGCCCCCCTGTGGCTACACTGCTTATTGGTTTAATTTCTGGGCATATGAACAGCTATGGGGGAGGCGACAACCCCAGAGAGGTAAATAAAAGTTCTTACTTTTCTCCCCACTGGCCACCTGAACTCCTATGGATCTCTTCAGACATATGCCGGTTATTTTGCTGGTGTATGTCTGAGGAGAATCAGGGAGTGTTTTAGGGTGAGGAAAGGGGAAAAGGATGCCACCAAGATCCTCCCCCAAACCTCTCTCTCCTGCCCTGCCCAGCCCGCCCACTCCCCACCCTGAACCCCACTCGCTACTGACGTACCTGCTCCAACGAGATGTCTGGGACCCCCTGTTCTGCATTCCGGGATTCCAGTCATTTGCGCCTGCAGCTCAGAACTGTACAACACAATGAAGCTTTTGTGCCAGTATCTCAGGCTTTACAGTGGCAGATCACAAAATCCACCATCGTAAGGCCCCCATAGAACTGGTCCACCAGTGTTGTCCACTATGACCAGCAATTATGTTCTTCCGTGTCACTCTCTGCCTGAGGACACAATCCTAACCAAGTTTACTCAGAAGTAGGTCCTATTTTGTTCAATGGGGCTTCCTCTCAGGAAAGTGTGGTTAGGATTGCAGCCTGATCCTTTCAACTGGAGATGTTTGGGATTCAATCTGGGCATGCATAACATGCACTCAACCAATAGGCTATGGCTTACTTCTTGTACTCCCGATGTACTACAGCCTGGACCTATAGCAGCTCCTTCCCAGACTCTAGACCAGTGATTTTCAATTTTTTTCATCTCATGGCACACTGACAAGGGACTAAAATGGTCAAGGCACACCACCAGGTTTTTGACAATTGACAAGGCACACCATGCTGGAAGTGGGGGCTCACATCTCCCATTGGCCCTATTAATAAATGACCTTTCCCCAAATTCCTGTGGCACACCTGTGACCCACTCGTGGCACACCAGTGTACCATGGCACAGTGGTTGAAAATGGCTGCTCTAGACCTTTGCAAAGCCTTTGATGCAACAGTTTGAACATGCAACAGTGTTTGTGATAATGGTTTGTTAGCTTTATTACTTATTGGTTTTGCATTTTAATGGTTTTTGCAGGCTGGGTTAATCAAGCGATATTAACATGAAGAAGGATGTTTCACACTATTTTCTGCTGTCCTGGCTACTCACCTGAACTGGCATTCTGCCTTAGATCCTTTTGCCAAAGGAGAAGCTTTTGCTCAAACCTCACCAAAGATCCCAGGTAATATCTGCACAGGATGGAAAGTGCATGTGCTATACAACTACAGAACTATAAGATCACAGGGGCACTTGAATAGCTCCACCCAAGACTATGGACTACCGTGAAACGCACTTGTGATCCTGACCCCTGTGCCACCTGGGGCCAGGGCCACAGAATGCCACCCCTGAGGATGGCTCAGGAGAATGCTGCCCCCCCCCAAGGTCTGGGGGCCTACTGAGATCTGGAGGAGGCCACATGCAACCTCCTTTGGCCTTCTGAAGGCCTTCTGAGGCCTCCGGAAGGCTTTAAATGTCACTTCTGATTTTCAGTGAAAACCAGAAGTGAGAGTTAAAGGCCCTCCAGTGGCTTTAGAAGGCCTCCACAGGACCGGGGAGGCTGTGCACAACCTCCCTAGACCTCAAAACACCTTCTAAAGGTCATAAATGTCACATACAGGTTTTGAAGGCCTTTGGAGAGAGGTGAGGCCATGTGCAGCCTTCCCAGCCCTCCAAACAGGGCAAGGAAGGTGGGAGTAAGGAAAGTGGCAATGCTCCCACAGGTGTGGTACCCCAAGGCATTCCCCCCCCCCATTCACCTAGGTATGCCAGTGGTGCAACAATTAGATTTTATTTTCTAGCCTCCTAGCATCTCAACATCAGTGCCCTTGTCACAAATCTGCACACCGCAGACACAAAACGAACTCACACGCCACAGTCAGATGAAGCATACAAGAAAATTACAAATGCTCAAGGCATGCAGCAAAATCCCAAAATACTATTTATGGTCCTGTATTGTTCCTATATCGTGCAATAGTTTTCTAGGATGTCACTTTTGGGCTCTCTGTATTTTTGAAAAATCCTCATCACAACAGCCCAGAAAGGAGAATCCTTTGCTGAACTCCTTGTCCCTTTCATGGTACAACCCAAGCTCGAATCTGGTCCAGGTTGAAACTGCTTAGGAACTGCTCCTTGAAGTCATTTCAGGGGAAAAAGCTTTGCATCTTCACTGCACAGAAGCATAATGATCTGCCGTTCCACCAGATTCTCAGAGGAGAAGCTGTTAATTGATGGGAGCAGGAAGCAAAGAAATCATGTTCCAGGCATCACTCTCGGAGGGTCTGAAATGCTCTGGCAGATGGATGAGGCAGGGGAATTCACAGCACATGATGTGCGAAAGCTCTAGTGGGATTTTTTTCACAGCTAGTTATGAGTTCATTTCTGTACAGAAGAAGGAAGTTTGAAATCGACTTCATCTTGAGTTGTTTCAAGTAATTCACAGGAAGCCTAAGCCTCCTTTAAATTAATGCAGAGCTATTGCTTTACTGCTCCATTTCTGCAAATTAAAGAGCCTCTGTTTTAGATCTGTGATCTTATCACAGAAGCCCTTTCATATATATATATATATATATATATATATATATATATATATATATATATATATATATATATATATATATATATATATTCTCTTCTAAAAGGAGAGAAAAAATAAACCCTCATGGAAAAGGTTTCCTTCAATTGCAAAACCGTTTGCACACAAACAGGTACTTCACATCAACAAACACACTGTAAGTTCATGAATTCTTTAAAGTCTCAAATGGTTGAACCAAGACCAGTCTTTAGGTTATTCTTGTGGCATGACTACTACCCTAAAACCTGCTTCAGGAGGTCCACACTGCAGTGATCATGTATGCCAATAGTAACCACACACTCCTGAATGACCCACGGGAAGCCCAATCAAAACTTGAGCCAGCACAGACCCCCTGCACCAGGACCAGATGTGGACCCTGTGCTGGCTGAAGAAGTTTGTGCCAGGTAACACAGGGGGTGGGAGAGGGGGGTGGGAGGACATTCTGGGGGTAGGGGAGAGGGTGTTTTATGGTAGAGGAGGGTCAGTGGCATTCTTGGCCACTATGCCACCTGGGGGTACACCTCCAAGGGTGCTGCCAACCTGGAAGTGCCATCCCCCCATGCCTGCTGCCTTCCCTCCTCAGCATACTGAGGGCCAGGGAGGCCATGTGCCAGAAGTGACTTTTGCCCCCCCCCCCCCAAGGCCTTCTGATGGCCAGGGAAGCCATGTTCAGCCTCTCATCCCTCAGAAGACCTTGTAAAACCTTCTGGATGCAAAAAAAAAATCACTTCTGGTTTTCAGTCAAAAACTGGAAATGATGATTTTTGGCCTCCAGAAGGAGTTACGAGGCCTTCTGAGGGCCAGGGTGACAGAGCACCACTTCCCTGACCCTCAGAACACCTCTGGGGTGAGGCCCTCAGGAGGTGGCCCTCAGATTGGCATGGCAATACTATTAGTGGCTGACTGAGTGCCAGGAGGGGCACTGGGGGAGAGTGGATGGCAGCGCGGTGGCACTCCCTCAAGCCTGATATCTGAGGCATTGCTCCTCTTGCCTCCCTCAGGTATACCACTAGGGAGAATGGAACGGAAGGCAGATTGAGCCCAGGTGGGGTGGGATCAGCAGCAGCAATGCACTCCGAATCTACTCCCACTCCTGGGCCTGGCAGCCTTAAATGGGCTGCTCTGATTTGCGCCAGCTAAATAGTTGGCGCAGATTAAGTAGCCCAATAGGGCAGGCTGCGGCCCAATATGGGGTAAGGGAAAAAATATCACCTTATCCCGTAGTGATCTCCAGCAGCCTCCCAACCTTCTCTGGATATAGTGCAGGCCACTTCAGCCTGGTTATACCAGCGCATGTTAGGATTGCACCCTTAGTTGCCACTTGTGTATGCACAGTGATGAACATCCCCCCCCCTCCCAAAAGCTGGAAGTGATTTTTCAGCAGAGATAATATAGGAACTGGGAGACGTGAAAGCAAAGAGAGGACAGGATAATGTGAGCATACGTTTAAAGGTAAATGAAATGTTGAATGCTGCACAGTTAGGGGCCTGAACACAACTCTGTGGGAACTCTGTATTCCCATTCCCACAGTGCTTCTGCTCACCACAAAGAACAGGGCTATGTATTACAGGAGAAGAGCCAAGAAGAATTCTGGGAAAGGTCGACAAGACCTAAATAATACATACTACACGTGGATCTGCATCTATGGAATGAAAAATGAATTACAATGCGTATAAGAATGCTGCTTCGATCTGTTAACCTGTGGTTAAAAAAATTCTTCCATTTTATTCTCTATTGTAAACCTTTGTAATAGTGAAAAAGCCTATTTACCTAGTATAAATCACTGAATATACTAGTCATTCACTCTTTATTAGACTTTTCTCAGAAAAAAAAGTATCGTAAGTGTCCTCTTTGACATTCACATTTTAAAAATTGTAAATGTAAATGTAAAAATTGTAAACCAAAAAATGATCAAGCAACCATGAATCCTTCCAACTAGATCTCATTGGTACATCTGTGGATTTAAACAATGAATAAAGATGAAGCCTTTTTTTTTTTTTAAATCTCTGGAACATAGACTGGGGTAGGCAAATTGTCACTAACATTTTTTTTCACCCGACTATACTGCTGTAATCCCAAATTGGTTTCACTTTGACAGCTGCAGCCTAATTCTGAAATTAAAGAGGGTACACATACTGGCCTGCCTTGCACCTCCCCAAACCTTAAACTCAGATTCAAACCTAATCACTGTTAACACCTTATTCTGGCATCTGAAGCTAGTGCCTGGAGCATGGAGACACCATATGTGCCCAAAAGCTGACAGACTGAGCCCTTCCACTGGCACCTAGGCAAGCAGGCAGACAGATAGGCTGGCTGTAGCCCTGGTGGCAGCCACAACAGCTGACATTAATGGAGAGCAGGTTAATTAACATTTGAAAATTAAACAGTACAACAAGGCTCGCAAGCATGAAAATAGGGATCAGAAAACCAAAAAAAAAAAAAAAAATAGATGGTAACTCTTCAAGAATTAACAGGTCTACTGCATGCAGTTCATTTTATACAGTGAACTACAGGGCATTCATGGCACCTAGTGAGAGCCAGAAGTGACATCATTAGACAGGATGTGATGTCATGAAGCAGATGATGGCCAGAAATAAACTCTTTGTTTTCATATAGAAAGTCATTAGCTACAAATGACAGAAGAGCAGATTATGATCATATTTGATCATGCAACGCTTGATCATATTTTCAAGATATCAGAGAGCCCAATTATCGTGCTACACTGCCACAGTGTCACTTTACAGTTCAGCCGCTGAGAGGCTGAGAAGTGACAGCTCAGAGAAGTGGCACTGCTGAAAGGGCAGCTTGCATGATAATCAGGCTCTCCCAGAGTGATAAGGACTCTCCCAGCACATCAACAGCATCTTCTTATCCCTGTTGCTTGCCCCTTACCCCATAGTGTTCCTTGCCTTGTGAAGCCTCCTTCCGTCTCTCCCTCCCAGAACCTCAGCAGAAGGGGCACTGCTGAAAGGGCAACTCTGGGAGAACCCAATTATCACAGCAGGGGGCAGCAGATAAAGCGTTTCCAGAGCCCGCATCTGGCCTGCGGGCTTTATGTTTGACACTCCTGATGTGTGCATACAGCTTACAACACTATCATCTTGATATGCCACAGTTTCTGGAATCATACATGTTGAAGTGCAAAGTTATTACTAGTAATACATTTATATAGTGTCTTAGCCAGGGAGACAGACCAGTGACACACTACACTTGCTCCCAGTGTGGAAGGGATTGTCACTCCCGAATCGGCCTTTTCAGCCACACAAGACGCTGTGCCAGAACCACCATTCAGAGCGCGATACCATAGTCTTTCAAGACTGAAGTTTGCCAACAAATATAGTGTCATCACTCTGCACTGCACTTTTAAGTACAGGAGGAAAGAATTCTGCTTCAAGAGTCTTACAGTCTATAGTGCAGCAAAGATTCAAAGCAAATAAAACAAAATTATAAGATTCATACCTAACCTAAGAAAAGATTTGATTCTCCTGTCATTTATGTTGTGATTTTGCTGACTGACATTAGCACTGGATCCTTGCCCAAAAGTATTTACACTTGAATAACATGTGAATTAGGACTATGACAAATGCCCTGCTGCTAGCCTTCCAGAGACAACAACTTGGCCACTGTGGAAAATATGGACTAGACGGACCTGTGTTGTTAATATGTGCTTAATCTTTTAAGATTTAGCATGGGGAGCAATTTAACGTAGCGTGACTTGGAGATGACTTATTTCTACAAGTTACTGTACATACTCGTAACATAAGAAACATAAGAAACATAAGAACAGCCACACTGGATCAGGCCATAGGCCCATCTAGTCAAGCTTCCTGTATCTCACAGCAGCCCACCAAATACCCCAGGGAGCACACCAGATAACAAGAGACCTGCATCCTGGTGCCCTCCCTTGCATCTGGCATTCTGACATAACCCATTTCTAAAATCAGGAGGTTGCATATACACATCATGGCTTGTAACCTGCAATGGATTTTGTCCAATCCACTTTTAAAGGCATCCAGGCCAGATGCCGTCACCACATCCTGAGGCAAGGAGTTCCACAGACCAACCACACGCTGAGTAAAGAAATATTTTCTTTTGTCTGTCCTAACCCTCCCAACACTCAATTTTAGTGGATGTCCCCTGGTTCTGGTGTTATGTGAGAGTGTAAAGAGCATCTCTCTATCCACTTTATCCTTCCCATGCATAATTTGTATGTCTCAGTCATGTCCCAACCTAAGCATCTCTTTTCTAGGCTGAAGAGGCCCAAATGCCATAGCCTTTTCTCATAAGGAAGGTGCCCCAGCCCTTTTGCACCTTTTCCATTTCCACTATGTCCTTTTTGAGATGTGGTGACCAGAACTGGACACAATACTCCAGGTGTGGCCTTACCATCGATTTGTACAACGGCATTATAATATTAGCCATTTATTAGTTGCCCATCTATTAGTTGGTCTTACAAATGAGTCGAGGCAAAGTTTGGAGCAAAAAATCTAGTATAACTGATGGCAGTGGCGTCACTAGGGTTCACATCACCTGGTGCGGGATGCCAGCGCGTCACCCCCCCCCATGCAGTGGGTGGGGCCACACCCCAGGTGGTGGGCATGGTGATGTACCATCACTTTGCCCCCACTGGTTTTTTGGCTGTTCCTTTTGATAGAACACATTCTGCATGAAATTATGCATTAATTGATATATAACATGATGGTATTATTCTTCCAAATTGTGATTTTAGTTATTTTGGTCACTAGTGGTGTCACACCCCACCCCCAGGGTGTCAACTTACTAACAACTTATTGCAGCAGTTCTCAAACTTTTAGCACTGGGACCCACTTTTTAGAACGACAATGTGTCCAAGTCCCACCAGAAGTGATGTCATGGTGGAAGTGACATCATCAGGCAAATTAAAATAAATAAGTATTAATAATTAAAGTAAAACAAATAATTAAATAAGCAGAAGCCAGTCCTGGTCCACCAAGTGAATTTCCTATGTAGCCTCCCTGCAATAACACTCTCCCTCCAAAATCAGTAAAGTTTTCAGCCCTACCCAGTGCCCAGTTCAATTTAAGAACTTCTGTTTAAACCAGATCGCTGTCAGGATCCACCTGGCAAGTCTCAGAAAAGTTCACCTTATCAGCTGAAGCCTCTATTTTGATCCTTTTTAGTGGTGGGGCGGGGGAGATGTTGCCTTCTGGAGCATTTGTTGAGCTCCAGTTCCATCAGATCAGGACCATTCTGGTGGCTTCACATTTCCCTTTTCCCTGGCCTGACCACCAGCCAAGGCACGTTTGCTTACTCGTGAGTAAACGCAACCGTGAGGCTTAGTTTCGCTTTCCATAGGGCTCAATACATTTGTGTGTGTGTATTGAGTGACCAAGTAAGTTAGAAAGCTAGTAGTAGAGCATTGTGGGATACGTTTTCACTTTAATCTCTGAATTGCTATAATAGCAAGTTCATTTTCAGATATACTATATATCAGATATACTGATATAGTCACTGATAAGTATACTGACTTATAGTCAACCCAGGTTTTTAGGATCAATTTTAAGACCTAAATTTCTCAATGTATACATGAGTATATATGGTTCCCTCTAATTTCTCGTGCTTCTTTATGATGTACAGTCAGTTCTCATTATCCGCTAGAATTAGATTCTTGGAAAACCTAGTGGATACTGAATTAGCGGATACTGAATAATTGAACTTATGGAAAAATGGGGTTAGGTCCAAGGGACCCTCTTCACCATTACCTCTATTATGTTTGTGAATCTGAATCTTACTTTGAGATTTCCTATGGGGCTGGAGGATAGTGAGGGCTCATCAGCATCTCCAACACTTGTTGTTTCCTCCTAAATGCTGGATATCCCTCAACCCGTTGAAGGTTGCTAGCCCAACAATGAGCTCTCAGAGTTCAGCAAGTAGATTGCTTCACCTTTTCTCCTCCTCCACCTGTCTCTTGCTTGCCCCAGTTCCAGAGCAGCCTTCACATAGCCTTCTGGAGACTTCTCATCATCCACCTCTCATCATCGCCAGGGTTGTGAAGGTTCAGCTGGAGTACCCAAGATGGTGCCCAAGATGGTGGAGCAAGTCTGGAAGTGGACACAGATGTGTCCAACAGTTCTCCATGGACCAATATCAATGCCCTTTTGATGTGGAAAACTGACCCAATCCAAACAATTTTCTAAAAAATGAGTACAATTGGCTGGATGTGATTATCACAACCCCCTTCCCCATTGGCTATATAGCTTAGGCATCTCTTCCTCTCCCCCCTGCATGGCACCAGCACTGCCTTCTGTTCATGAGGAGGCCACTGTCTCTTCTCCTCCTCCTCCTCCTCCTCCCCCCACAACCTGTCTTGCACCTGGCTGCCTGCTCGTAGTTGCACCAACCTCTCCCCTCATCCCCAGTGAACCTGCACAGTATTAGCAGATAGCAAGAACAGAGCTGCAGGTAATGAAAGGTAGGTGGCAATTCTGCCCCACACAGATTAGTGAATTTGCAGATAGCAAATTTGCATCTAAAGAGAACTGACTGTATTTGAAAGGTGATTCAAATCTACTGAATAGGCAAGGACAAAAGACTAAGGCTGAATTTAATACTTGCATTTTCTTGAGTATTGGTAACAGGCTTTGCAACTTCTCTATGTATCGTGGAGAGCCAGGACGCAATGCCTCTTGTTTTTCAATCTTATCCAAGTAGATCCTTATGTTGTGAGAATCTTTGTCCAATTCATCGTCATGGCTGTCTACACAGGAATGTACCCTAGAGACCAAAGTAAACACAGAATTAGAGCAAATTAATCCCACATCTTCTCAGAACTAAGACATTATTTAATAGGCAATCTGTTCACATGCCTATACCTAGCACTTGTAAGGAAACCAGAGCTGCCACAAACAAACAAAAATTGTATATAATTCAAAGCAAAATGGGGGGTTCCTGAGGCAAAACATCTGAGAAATTCTGAGGGAAGCCAAGAGCATTTCAGGAAGAGACATAAAACTTCTCAGGGAGTTCTTCACAGGCCTAGATTATCACTGGATTTTGCCTAAACCAAAACTTAAAGCACATGCTGCATTTCTTCCTCAGGCAAAGCATCTGAAGAATATTGAAGAAAGCCAATGAGTTTTTATATCACTTGTAACACTTCTTGGGGGGCATTTCACACATTCTACCAGCCCTCCATGGTAGAAACCAAACGGACTTGGACCACAGCTCAAACGAGAGCCCATGTTAAACATGCACACATTTATTTATTTATTTATTTATTTAGTTAGTTAGTTAGTTAGTTAGTTAGAACTATCAATGTGCATGATGCATTACAAGGCAGGTTCTTTCACCATGGTGCTCACAACCTAAACATAGACACAAGGAGGTCAACAGAAGAAGGAGGCAGAAGTGGTGCCAGGTAAATGGAGAAGCATATTCTTCCCCATTTATCTTGGCTACACTCCCCTTCCCCTCATGTTTATTGCATGTATGTGTTCTTAGACTTACGGCCCAATCCTATCCAAAACCTGCACTGATGGAATGCATGTTCTGCCAGCACAGGCTGCCCCAAAAGCGCCATAAAGCATTTTGTGACAGTGCAGGGAGCCGGCTCACCAGTGGGAAGGATTGAGCCTTTCTCTGCGTGCCTGCAGAGCAGTTAGAGAGGATAAAATGTGATAATGGGGGACTTCAATTATCCTCACATTGATGGGGTCAATTCTTGTTCGGATCATGAGAGACCGGATTTCTTGTTATGCTAAATGACTGTGCAAGAAAAGATTCTATATGGCCAGCAACATTTTTAAAAAGCAAGTTCAAATACTGTATGTTAGAAGCAGGAAACCTGCTAGAGAAGCAGTCAGCCCACTGGACCATAAGAAGAAAGAGGAGATAATAGGAGACTGGGCAACTGCAAAGAAATTAAATGGAGGCCCAATGCTATCCAACCTTCCAGCTCCGATGCAGCTGCAGTGCAGCCCTGAGGTAAGGGAACAACTCACTTGAGGATACCTTCCATGACTGCCCCTCCCAGTGCAGGATGCAGTGCACATCCCATTGGCATGGCTGCATTTGCACTGGAAAGTTAGATAAGATTGGGCCCTGAGTTCTTTTAATCTATCAAGGGAGGGCACCAGGATGCAGGTCTCTTGTTGTCCGGTGTGCTCCCTGGGGCATTTGGTGGGCCACTGTGAGATACGGGAAGCTCGACTAGATGCGCCTATGGCCTGATCCAGCGTGGCTGTTCTTATGTTCTTGTGTCTTCATGGCATTCCTTGAGGCCTACATTCCATGGGGAACTGGGAAAGACCCCTGTCTGAGACTCTGGAAAGCTGCTGTGGCCCTTCAATTAGATAAGACTGCTTCATATGTTCAGAAGGGGCCAAAATTTGAGGACCAACCTTCTGGATTACCATTTTGCTCTGTGCAGCTTGGAACATGGAGTCAAGCTGAACTGCTGTACCCCAAGACGGGCTGTGCAGAACATCACACCACATGAATGTACTTGGTTTTCTCCATAAAGTTCTGCTGAGGGGTATTGACTGTGATGGAATAAAGTGTTTTTCTTTCTTTTTAAAAAAAATTAAGCTTGCCACTTTTGGATAAATAATCTTCTTTCTTATTTTCAATCATTGCACATATACCCCTAAAAAAAAATGGAAAAAAATAATTCCAGCAAAAAACAAGATATCCTTACAACATAGCTACAACACTGAATCAGACAATAAATTCCATCTTGGATGCCTCTGCCTCTTTCCTTCCAGTGTATTGCTTTACAGGTAATGTGCATAATCTTATTAGCTGTTTGCATTGATCCTTAGTTCACTTGTAAGCAAAATTACCCTGAGCACATAGTGGTACTTAAAAGTAATTCAAAGTATCTGTTAAAATAAGGATTTTGGTGCATCAGCAAGGAAGAAAGCCTAAGCTGCTAAAACATTTCTCCCATTTAAAGATTGGGCAATTTGCTGATCTGTAAAACTTACTTTTTTGTTAAAAATAAGGAGACAAAAAATCTTAAGCACTGTAATTTACTGAATGCATTCCTGAAAGCAAAGAGATTGACTTCCTGTCTACAGCCACCTGGAGGTCCCCTCTCTGCAAACACTGAACTAGCTTAAAGTTTAAATGATAAATTCCCATGAAAGAAAGGTCACATTGTTGTGCAGCCATCTTTTTTCAAGTCATTCTTGTTTGCTAAATAATATTGACATGTTGGAGGCAAATATATAACCCTCCTTGATTTCTCCCAGTGACTTGAGAGTGAAATCTACAATGGTGTTGCCAAATCTATCCAATCTACCTCCTTGGAGTGCACACTGTCATTATGAGACTTGAGCTACAACCTTATTGCTATTGCTATTGAATTTGACCTCTTTTTCTAGATTGTTTGCTATTCTGATGATCCATGTCATCAAGTGTTATCAGGTTCCAGGATGCCTACATGGACAGAGCATCTATATAGAAAAAAGTATGACACTCACATGTTGATTATCCCATGTGATGAATGTGCACAAAGGGTGTTTTTTATTGTGTTTCTTGCTACACATATGTGCACAGCTGGGTTCTGAGTCTGTGGGGCAAGAGCGCTTACTCCTGAAGAGCAAGACCCTGGCTCATGACAGAGTTTTTTTTTTAATTTAAGGTTAGCCAGCCAATTGCCAAGTAATCAGGAAAGGAAAGCAGTCAGCAATTCTCAAATTATCAAGATTCAGTAATTAAATTGAAACCAGCAATCTGCAGCCAAAGCTAGTTTGTTACGTATGTAAAATGCAGCCAATACCTCCTGCTCCCTTGGCCCTCTTCATTCTCTCTGACTCTCTTGTTCCCCAGTTTCTCCTCCCACCAAAAGCAAAATAGGCTATCTTTGAAAACCACCCAGAACTGAACTTGCAAATAAGACAGAACCTATGAGCTAGACTGCTGACTGGGGCCAGCTTTACAGCTTTGAAGAAAGACATTAGTTGTTCTGGATTGCTGCTTCATATAAATAAAATACATACAATCACATCACGATTGCTCAGGGGGGTGCACTGTTTTATCAGTGTGCATGTGTGAATCGGTAACATATGGGAAGAGAAGACATGAAGGAACAGAAGGAACCATCGCAAACATACACAACACTCTCTACTAAATTTGGAAATAAAATATGTACCAATGGAGGATTGCTAATGCATCCATTACATGCCATAAATCTGGGGAGAAATTTGGGTGAGAAGAAGTTTGAAAGCAGCCCTACAGAGTGGAGACTGTGAGATAAGTGAGTGAAAAGTTTGCAGACGACACCAAACTTTTCCGAGTGGTGAAGACCAGAAGTGATTGTGAGGAGCTCCAGAAGGATCTCTCCAGACTGGCAGAATGGGCAGCAAAATGGCAGATGCGCTTCAATGTCAGTAAGTGTAAAGTCATGCACATTGGGGCAAAAAATCAAAACTTTAGATATAGGCTGATGGGTTCTGAGCTGTCTGTGACAGATCAGGAGAGAGATTTTGGGGTGGTGGTGGACAGGTCGATGAAAGTGTCGACCCAATGTGCGGCGGCAGTGAAGAAGGCCAATTCTATGCTTGGGATCATTAGGAAGGGTATTGAGAACAAAACGGCTAATATTATAATGCCGTTGTACAAATCTATGGTAAGGCCACACCTGGAGTATTGTGTCCAGTTCTGGTCGCCACATCTCAAAAAAGACATAGTGGAAATGGAAAAGGTGCAAAAGAGAGCGACTAAGATGATTACTGGGCTGGGGCACCTTCCTTATGAGGAAAGGCTACGGCGTTTGGGCCTCTTCAGCCTAGAAAAGAGACGCTTGAGGGGGGACATGATTGAGACATACAAAATTATGCAGGGAATGGACAGAGTGGATAGGGAGATGCTCTTTACACTCTCACATAATACCAGAACCAGGGGACATCCACTAAAATTGAGTGTTGGGCGGGTTACAGACAAAAGAAAATATTTCTTTACTCAGCGTGTGGTCGGTCTGTGGAACTCCTTGCCACAGGATGTGGTGCTGGCGTCTAGCCTAGACGCCGTTAAAAGGGGATTGGACGAGTTTCTGGAAGAAAAATCCATTATGGGGTACAAGCCATGATGTGTATGCGCAACCTCCTGATTTTAGAAATGGGTTATGTCAGAATGCCAGATGTAGGGGAGGGCACCAGGATGAAGTCTCTTGTTATCTGGTGTGCTCCCTGGGGCATTTGGTGGGCCACTGTGAGATCCAGGAAGCTGGACTAGATGGGCCTATGGCCTGATCCAGTGGGGCTGTTCTTATGTTCTTATGTTCTTAAAAGGAAGAGATTCTATGAACAAGATGGGAAGGGAATGAAGAAAAAGAATCTCTCTAAAGGCAGGATGTTTTCGTGTAGAATAGCATGTAAATCTTCATTTGACATCACACAGACTTGGAAATGCTTACTATAGTCTGCATCTCTGTAATTGGTATCTGACACTTCAACAACAAAGAACTACTCGGTGGAATAGAATAACAATGTTAACTTCTCAAAGCAACAAAATGCAGAGTTGAGCAATTCTTGTTCTCCATAGCCCACACAGTATCCTTCCATTGGAGTAGCAACATGTGAAACCCTTCTGGGAAATTTCAAGTAGTCTCCTTGAAACCCTTTTGGCTTCTCTTGAATGAAATCCCTCAAATGTATCACTTGAGGATGAACCGCTGCATTCTCTTCTAATGTTCACTTGAGGGAAAATCTGGTGTTAGCCTCAGCAAGTGCTTTATCAAAACACCTTTATGCTCCCTCAGAATTCACCTGTATAAAGGAAACCCCAGCCATACTTCAGGTGAAGCATTGAAAACAGTGCAAAATCAAGAGGATGCCTTTTCAAAACCTGATAGGCGAAATGAGAAATTATAATTTTAGCAGGGAAGCAACAAAAGAAAAAGAAAACTGATGCAACTTGCATTTTAAATATGAGTTGCAAATTATGAATAAGGTGATCTGTTCTTCCAACCTTGTGACACAATAGCAGCGTAGCTACAGGGGGCTTGGCATGGCAAGTACTGCAGGTGCCACAATGAGCTGTGTAAACAGCCCCTCCCACTTGCCATCAGGGCCATTCAGTGCTACGCATTGCCATTGTAACCTGGAATGACTCCAATGGCAAGTGGGAGGGGCCACTTACACAGTTCATTGCACCACCTGCAGTACTTACCACACCACCCCTTCCTGTAGCTATCCCACTATGTCATGGCACAGAGTTACATTTTCTGAACTCATGTGAGGTCTAAAGGTACAGCAGGTCCAACTGATTACTGATGGGCACGAAACTCCTCTGTGCATCAATCTAATTCTGGACAAAGGAGGGAATTAATGCACCAATAGTCCAGATCAGGACAGGTGAGGTTGTCTGATCCCTATGAAGGTTTCCAGGTCATGATTCCTCAGTGATCTGAGCACCTGGATCTGCTAAGCCTTCAGTCGTACTCATGTTTTTGACGGTTGTGCTTTCAGTTTGCCCTCAGATTTTGCCTTGATCTTCCCCGGCTCCTGTTTCCTCCTGCCATGTCTGACCAACTAATGAATCAGGTCAACCAGGAGTGATAAGTAAAGAAAACGTTTTCTTCCCTCTTCCATCACTGCCTATACTATTTTGCTGGCATAGATCTGGCCAAGAGGACATCTCAGGTCCAGGAGCATCAGATCTGGCAGGCATAGATGCTGCTGAGAACTGCCTAGTCTGATCTGGCCCCAGTCTGGCCTGATCCCCATCCTGCATTGGCAGCTGTTTGGGGGGGGGGGCACCACTGACAGCATCCAGCCTCCTGGCATTTGCACTGGCAGCCACACTCTACCGCACATTGCAGAGGGAGCTACAATGGCAGTCTATAGAATACACTGGAAGCCCTCGTGGCCCACCAGTGTGTCTCATGGATAGGACTGGGCCTTAATTAATTTGGATAACATATCATGGATGACCATATGATATCCAACATCCACGGACTCAATTCTAACCAGCACTGTAGAAAAACACTCGTCACTCTCCTCCTTTTCTTAAATGGAAGGATTGAACTATGAAGCAGTTAAATGAAACCAATAACTTTTTGAAAGGTAGGACAAATGCATTTTGAAACAACAGGCAGATGTTTCTACTCAAGCAGAAAATGAATTTACCACTAGCTACTAATCTTTGTATTCCACAGCTGCTACTAATCTCAGTATTCCACTGTTGCTTTGTGGCACGTGGTGGTGACGACTGACCTCGTATCATCATCAACTTATCTTCCTGTGACTTTTCTCATATTAAGTACAACATGAAAAAGGTTGATTACCCATTTGTTCTCTTCTGAGGAATTCCTGGCAACAAAGTCTTTTCTTTAATGAATATTTCAGGATAGAGAGCCAAAAATTTTTGATGAGCTTTTTCGGTGGTGCATGGATTCTCCCTAAGAAAGACATTAAAAAAAAAAATCATGAATTTGTGCAATAGCAGAGTTATAGGAAATACTGTCACTTGCCAGAGATGTATTCTTCACCAAGAGTAAGACCCTGTATGCTCAAGCATCCTGCCTGGTAACAGATTTTGATCTGTGGTTCTATTGATCATCAGTGCTTGTAAAATGCCCACCTTGCACCCAAACCCTGAGTGATATCCAGGACTCAGATTCAGAGGGAGAGGAACCTGTCAGATCCCCACCACCAGTACAGTTGCCAAGTTACAGGGAGTAGGCCCTGGCTGTGTCAATAAACTAGACAGAAAGAATTCCGCAAACCCAAACTCACAGTCTGATCCTAACCAACATTCCAGCACTGATGCAGCCATGCCAACATGGCACATGCTGTGTTTGGCAGTGGGGAAGACAGTCATGGAGGCCTCCTCAAGATAAGGGAATGTTTGTTCCCTTACCTAGGGTGTGCACAGCATTTGTATTGCCCCTAGAAAATTGGTTACAACTGGGCTGCCAGAGGTAGTCCCTCCTGAGCTGCACTCACTCACAGGACCAAACCTCACCATCATAATCATCATAATCATATTCTTATTCTTGAGAATATTTATACATTGCTCTTTAACAAAAGTGGTTTATGCAGTAAACAGAATGAAAATGTGCTTCCTCATTCCTAAAGTGCTTACGATCTATAAAAGAGACAGAGGGAGACACCAGCAAGAGCCAGTGGCATTGCTAGGGGGATGCGGGCTACACTGGGGTGGGTGACACCACTACTGACCAAAATTGTGAAAATCTTTGTATTTTCGAATAATACCATCATGTTATATATCATTTGATGTGTAATTTAATGCAGAATGGAATGAAACAAACTGCACTGAGATATCTGTAGTCTATCAAACATTATGGACAAATAACCAAAAAAAGGAACACACAAATGCCTTATGTAACAAAAGGTGGATTTCTTTAACTCAAAAGAGACTAATGAGACTGATTGTTCCAAGTGCCAGTGAGGTGCTATGGCACAGCAGGGAACCAATAAGGTGTTAGTATGACAATTCTCATTTCCACATATCAAAACTAATACTAGAATTCTTATTCTGTTGAGTGAGTGTTATCAAGTTGGCCACTGGTTTTTTTTTTGTTGGTTTCTGATTTGTTGGGTGGCCAGTACTGTTACATATTAAAATGAATAAATAAGGTTATGGTGGGTTACACCAAGCCTAGTGATGCCACTGCATTTAGGTTGTGTATATGATATTGTAATTTATTCTGTATGGCCTGATATGAGAGGAGGTCCATCATGGGGGTGACACAATGATCACTCAGACAAGGTGATGCAAACCCTAGTGATGCCTCTGGAAACAGACACTTGGAGGGACAATATGAGTTGTTCTCCCATGCTAAATCTACGAGAACAACTTTTAAAAGGTGCCTCCTTACCCAATTAGCAGGAGGCAAACAGGACACACCAGGAGTCTCTTACCCTTCAACACCTGCTCACCCACACAAGAAATGCATCTGGTATGAACTGGTTGAAAGGTCACAGGGAGCTCAGCTTCAGGCCTGGAGAATCTCTTCTCCCAAGGAGGTGGCAGCGGCTGTCTGGGGTGTGTTAGATGCAGCGGCAGCCTTTTTCGGCACTGCTGCAGCCCCAGGCGCCAGGCAGTTCAGGATCGGACTGTAAGGCTGCTATCCTATACACATTTTCCTGGGAGTAAGCCATATTAAACATAATAGGAGTTACTTTGGAGGTGACATGCATAGGATTGTGCTGTTAATTGCATAAATATATGGTACAAACTCTAAGCCAGAAGTCATGAGCAAAAGCAAAAGTGGATTTTTTTTTTGTCAATGTATTTGATTTGTATAGGTTCTTGGGTTCATGAGACAAGGTGATATTTTCTATCATGGTTACCTGTGTTAATCTTTCTTAGGATTGGAAAGAAATGTAAATTTCTGCCTTCCTTATTAGAAAAAGCAGCAGGTGCCATTTGATATGCACGTAACTAATTTCTCCGTCATCTAAATATACCTCAACTGAATTTTCTTCTTTAATTATTTGCTATCTTGAAGAAAATTGCCCTTAATTATACAGAAATGCATTTTGGAAATGTCCTAAATTTAAAGGTTATGCTACCAATAAATTATTCAGTCTCGCATCCTTCAGCTTGCAATTTTATTCCCCCTACTTCACTGTAATTTGGAAATAGTTTTTAATCTAAAACTCCATGGATTCACGTTACTCAACTAGCAACTCATTATAGCTCAGGTGCAACATGGGTTTGTCACAAGGTTGATTCAAATCGGAAAACAGAACAGCTAAGAGTGGCTTCAGAGGGGACAGATTAGTAAACGGGTCTCACACAAAGTGTCTCCACCCAATTATTGAGGATTCCCTCTGCAACACCCATTCCCAAAGGTCCCTTAGGAACAGCTTTCTGGGGTTTCTGGAAGCTGCAGTGGGTAAGAGAAAAATCTGCTTCCTTGCTCCTCTCAATACTTTGGGTGCAACCTAGTGCAGGTGTGCATGACTTAGCTACTTTCCAACCAACAGAGACCACATATACGACAGTCTGTCATTGGTTCACTGTACTGTAGCAGAAACTCCTTACCTTTGTGTTGGTGTTGTCATTCGGAGGCTCCAGAGGCCTCTTTTGGGTCATGCCAGCGCTCCACAGGCCTTCATGGGCCCCCAGAATGGCCCCCAGAAACCTCCAGAAGCTACATCTGTTATTCAGAAAGCTACTTATGGTTTGCTTCCAAAAATGTCTGGATGCTTCTGTGGGCCATTATGTGGCTCTGGGGCTTCCTGTTGACAATAACAATACAACATGACCAGCACAAAGGTAAGGATTTTACATAACAATGGAATTGCTTAATGTTGGGGTTCAGATAACACACATCTGTATTTTCGTTAATGCGCACTCCACAAACTAGCATAGTTTTAAAAAAATAATAATGTACCTGCTTTGAAGATCACTGATTTTCAATAATTTATCCAGCTTGTCATAGTCCACTTTCGTTTGAAGACCACTGATTTTCAAAAATTCATCCAAC
The DNA here is from genome assembly GCF_035046505.1 of Tiliqua scincoides. NCBI lineage: Eukaryota > Metazoa > Chordata > Lepidosauria > Squamata > Scincidae > Tiliqua > Tiliqua scincoides. Next base: position 31,461,824 of record NC_089824.1, read on the forward strand.
TGGTCATAGTTCTCCTTCTTAGAACCTGTAGAGTCATTGCACACATTTATTTATCTAAGGTACGTATATATTATTATTCCAAAATAGCTTATAGCACCATAGAGCTATAAAAAATATGATAATAAATCAAATTGAATTAATAAGATAAAAAAATAAACTATAGTTACAGAACGCCTCCGAAAAACACAGATCAATCAAATGATTGCTGAAAAAGGGCAGGCTTACAAGTTTTCCAAAACTCTAGCAAGGAGTTAGATTTCCTATCTCTTTCAGAAATAATACTTGATCTGCATCTGCTGGCACTATATCACCCACTTACTACCCTTTTGGCAGCCCAATCCTGAGCTGCCTGGGGCGCCCAGGCTCAGCGGCACCGAGAAGGAAAAGGGTACCCCTTCCCCCGAGTAAGGTAAGCAGCCCCGCAATGGGGCAACTCACTTTACTGCCGACAAAAAGCTCGGCGGGAAGGTAAAGGCACTCGTGTAGGGCGCGCAGCCCTACATGAGCGCCTTGAATCCTGCGGAGCAGAGCTCTGTGGACCCGCCTCCCTCCCTCCCTCTGGCAAGCCTCCAGGCCACCCCCTGGTACGCCTCCCCCCACCCCAGAACACCTCCTCCCCGCCCTGTCCCTGCCCCCGCTTGCCGTACCACGGCTCGGCGGTCCAGGAGACCACCGAGCTGCGGAAGCTGGGCAACCGCCCCATGCTAGCCCAGCACTGGCCGGCGCTGGGCTAGCACCGGCGGGAGCCCAGTGGTGAGACTGGCGAACGTGCCTTACAGCACGTTTGTGACAGTGCTTGGCGGCACGGTGTTGTGCTGCAGAGCACAGGATTGGGCTCTCAAGTGTTTAAAAATGAGAACCTGAATGAGAACTTGGAAATAAAAACACGTAACACTGCTTTCTGTCTTTCTCATTTTTTTAAATCACAAACTCTGCAAAAAAAAAATAAAACCATTTTCCAACCACTCTAGTGATAAGCAAAAGTGAAAACTTCCTTACAGGCAGATGGGCTCGTTGGCAATGTTTTAATCAGTCAACATGTCAGGATTCCCTCACATTTCCTATGCACATTGCCTTTCATCACTTAGATTTACAATATTCCATGGAATGGCGGGATTTACAGCCCTATTCTAACTAAAAAAAAAAAAAATCCTGCCTATGCAGCCACACCCAGAGAGCATGCACTGTATCCTGAAGCAGGGAAATCACAGATACCATCTTGAGGGAAGGGAACATTTGCTCCCTTAACTCAAGGCAAGCTCCACTAACTCCACTACCCCAGTGGGTCTCCTCAAATCTGCTCTGGCCATTTTGCTGGTGCAGAATTAGGAGCGTAAGGGAAAAGGGAATGGGGACAGGATCCTGGTGCATGCCAGTGTTGCCGCAATCCATCCCCTCCCTCCCCTGTTCTGCCACTTGCCCACCCCTCACCAACTAAACATTTCCTCTCTCCCTGCCTGGTTCCTCCCACCACCTGCCCTGCCATCAACTTACCAGCGCCTGTAGTGGTTAGTCTCTCCATTGGTCCATACATGCAACTGTCGGCCATGTGCACTGGTGGCCTCATCGTGTGCAGCATCGCAGCGGCACTTGCTCCAGCAGCCTGCCTCTTCCACCAGCAGAACACACTTTCCAGTGATGGGACCACTAGTTAGGATTGGGCCCCTAAAAAGAGATTAAAAAATAGACCACCTCACCATAGATGCAATCAACCACAATTTACATCTGTAAATTCTGCTTCAATCAAGTTTGTGGAGATGTGGCTGTCGGTGCAATGAGCTTATTGAAATGTGTTGCACATCAACCTATGCTGTTGGGATGCAGAAAGTCACATCATGCCATGAATGCTACATTTCCTACCTCTGATCCTGTTGGACAAAGCGCAACTTACTTCAGTGATGTTTACTAGCTCACTTGGAGTATCCTTAGAACTCGTGCATTCCAAGACGGCTTAACAGAACCAGGAGTATGCCTGGGAAAAGCAGGTATCTTCTCCCTGGGGATCAGACCTGTGATGAAGGCAGTCCTGATACATGTGGGGATCAACCCCACATGTTTGGATTTTCCAGAGCAGAAGCACTGACATGGCATCTCATTATTAGGTCCAGTCAAACAAACTCTATGGGTTCAGGTACAACTATTACTGCTTAACAGAACTTTCATGACAAGCATCAAAACCTGTGGTTTACACATGCTCAGAAAGCAGCATATATGTACCTTTCAAAACTACAAAATGAAATTCTGCAGTACCATGAGTTAATACCATTTTCATTTGATAGATGACAGTGCAATGGGAGAAGAGGTTTACCCATTAGTCCCTGCAGGTCAGTGCTGACAAATAATTGCCTGACATGTTAAGTTCTATGTGGAAAGCCTATTATTACATAGTGAATGCAAAGGCTTTTCTCATCAGTCACTTAAGGCATTTGCTAAAATCAAGTAACATTTTAGCCTATACCTTTGGTAGTGAGAGAATAATGATGATTAGCATTTACATCGCACTTCAGTGCGTTCAACATGCTTTGGGTTCTTTATCTCAATAATTCTCACATCGGTCCCCTAGGTTTAGTCAGCATAGTTATCTCCATATTGCAGATGGGAGATACAGGCTGAGAAATAATGCTTTGGCAATGGCCACCCAGTAAGTTCCTTGCTGAGATGATGTTCCAACAGGAAATGCTCTGGTCTCCAAGGGCTCCACCCCAACATTTTTTCAAAGTCAGGGCTCAACCTTGGAATTTTTCCCCAACACCGATCACCTAAAAAGAGACCCTACATATCAGGTATTAGGAGGCTTTCAGTAAAATATGAAACCCAGTAGAAACCTCTTATTTTTCTTCTTTTCTTTTTAGATTTTTTATTATACACCCAAAATAGAATACAAACGGAATGGCAAAAACAAGTTCCTATGTCATGAAATTAAATGGCATTGCAAATTTCAATAATTCACAAGTGGGAGCAATTTGTCCATGTAAGGAATAGTTTCAAATTCACCTTTCCTTCTTCTGACATTATCAGTTAATTTATCCATTGCCACAATGTCTAGACACTTAATTAGTATCAGGTACAGTAGGTCTCTTGCTAGGGTAATTTTAGCAACCACCAACAGATTCATTATCAGTGTTCTTACCAGAAAATGCATCCTGTCATCTATGTTATTCAGTAAGATCATTGATGGTTCAAGTTCCAATGAAGTTTTAGTAACCTGAACAATTATTCTCATTACATGAATGCAAGTGCCCTGAACTACAGTGCCACCAGAGATTTTTAAAGTATGCATGGCTTGAAGCACATTTCCAACATTGGAACTGATTAGTATGACAAATGCTGTTCATTCTTGTAGGCGTCATATATCCATGGTACATGATCTTATTCTGAGAGTTATGTAAATCCCAATGAGCAGCTGATTTTCCAATGAAGTGTGCACTTTATATTCCTGCAGATAGATATATTATATCCTGAACACCAGAACCAGGGTACATCCACTAAAATTGAGTGTTGGGAGAGTTAGAACAGACAAAAGAAAATATTTCTTTACTCAGCATGTGGTTGGTCTGTGGAATGCCTTGCCACAGGATGTGGTGATGGCATTTGGCCTGGATGCCTTTAAAAGGGGATTGGACAGGTTTCTGGAGGAAAAGTCCATTATGGGTCACAAGCCATGATGTGTATGCGCAACCTCCTGATTTTAGAAATGGGTTATGTCAGAATGCCAGATGCAAGGGAGGGCACCAGGATGAGCTCTCTTGTTATCTGGGGTGCTCTCTGGGGCATTTGGTGGGCCACTGTGAGATACAGGAAGCTGGACTAGATGGGCCTATGGCCTGATCCAGTGGGGCTGTTCTTATGTTATCCAAAACTCTCTTGTGAGCAAACTTATAAAATTCCAGCTTTTTAGCCAGTTTGCATATCAGTCTTTAAAGACTAGCTAAACTCCCCATTTCATGAGAGTTCCAGCATTTACCCATATTTCCCAATTTTTTAAAGACTGAAGAGCAAAAGTTTTATCAGGCATCCTGTGAACAAAATGCCTCACCTATATGTACTTATTTGTTTAACTGATTTTAAAGCTGATTTGTGTTCTACATTTTTTAGAAAGCAATTTGTTTGTTTGTTTATTACATTGCAAGTGGGTGCAGCAAAATCATACTAAATGATTACAAAAAATGACACAATAAAGTCACTGCTAAGCTCTACTGCAGTGGTTCCAAAACTTTTTAGCACTGGGGCCCACTTTTTAAAATGACATTTCATTGAGGCCCACCTAGGTTTCCAAGACTTAAAAAAATATAGAAAGAAATAATACTTTTACTTATTTATGCATAATAACAACCAGAAAAAAGATGCTCCAACATTTATTTCCCTCTAGTTACACATGCTTGCAAATTGCAGGATTTCTTTGCAGGGTAATTCTGATTTTTGAAAAATCCATCCCCTATGTCAGGGCTTTTCAAACTGGGGTGTCACGACGCCCCAGCCTGTGGGCCCTGTCCTCTGCCCCCTAAACTGGCGGGGGCAGCCTGGAGGCAGGAAGGAGGCAGTGGCACAATCCTGGGGATTGTACTGCTGCCTTCCACCCACCCCCACTGCCTCCCCCCCGCCCGCCCCTACAAGCATTTACAGTGGTTCAAACTCTCCATGAGAGTTTGAAAACCACTGCCCTGTTTTCATTGGAGGCTCTGCTCAGCTGTTATAGGACCCATCAAAAATAAGGTTGCAACCCACTGTCTGGGAACCACTTATCTACTGGAATTTGTGCAGGAAATATGTAATAAAATTAGTAAAGGAATGGTGGGAGCACATGCCACTGTGGCGCAGAGCACATGCCTCCCTGGTTTGGCTCCATCGTACTGAGGTGCTGAGGTATAGGATTAGCACATGAGTCAGGTGTAGCTGTGGCCATGGCTATGGGGAGGGGTGAGTCATGACAAGTTCCTGCACTTCAGCATTTACTGTTACATCCCTGCATATGAAATACTGGCCATACAACACTGGAATCTCTCACTATGATGATCTTGCGTTGAAAAAAATCATACGGCTTCCAGTTGCCTTCATAAACAATAGAGATGCACATGCATACTTTGTGAGCTCTGAAATTCTGAGTGATGTTTTCACTGTTGAAAAAATAATTATGCTGTTCCCAAGCAGAAGTGTTGCACTTGGGTGAGCGCATCCTTGGAATGCTTCACACTATTATCCCCTGCTATGGGACTTGAGGACTGAATGCTTCTGGGGTTAGAAGTGGGCAGGGAGGGGACACAGAGAGGAAAATGTAGAATATTTGAAGAAAAGTTTTTCAAGCCATGGAAGACTAAATTGGTACAGATGCTTAATTGCCTCAGGTGCTCTGGGCATGAGACATGCATCAAGTGAAGCAATTCTAGCATTGCCTTTGAATTTTTGCATCATTTTAGTCTGCTGAAAACAACAGGACCACTCTTAGTGACTGGGAATGATTGCCAGAGCCATGTGTCATTCAAGGTGCAAACACACAAACATCTTAGCAGGCAAAGAGAGAATCTCGTCCCACACTTTCTTGTTCAACTTCATTTGTAATTTTGCCATTATTACTCTTTTTGCTTAGATCATAGCTAATGTTTCCTGTTCACACCCGCAATTCACTAGCAGTCATGAATTAAATTCATTTTAATTCCAGTAAATTAGTTTTATTTCGTAATCTTCTTAGCAGCTCCGTGTGACAGATGGAAAGTTATCAGCATCTGAGCTTCGATGTTTATGTTCTCATTTCGCTTTCTGAACAAGACTGTGTTTTCACATTTGTTCAGCTCACTCTTGATAAAAACTGTGGTTCTTTTCCGAGCTTACAGGGTGTACTTAAAAGAGAAGATTCACTCTCCTGATGTTTGACAGCAGACAACATTAGGGCTAAATCTGGCATGATCCTGAAAGTCTGTTAATCATCCCCAACTCCCTTTTGAAATAATGCACTGTGCAAGTTATTTTTTTCCAGGATCAAGCCTTGAGGAAATTGACATTTTCCAAACAAACTATAACTAGAGGACAAGCATGAAACTACTGTATACTGATGATTGGTCCATGTTTAGCCCACTGCTATCCATTCTGATTTCAATGGCTCCTGAAACTCCTAGGTTTCAGGCAAGGGATCTCTCCCAGCTTACAATAAAGTTTTTGCAATGGGGGGTGCCAGGGGTTGTATTTGTGGTCATCTACATACAAAACTTGTGCTCTCCCACCCTGCAGAATGACCCACTTCTGCAGTCCACAACCTGTATACGTGCTCTGGTTTTCTGGGACATGCCTTGACACTGTGCTATGACTGTGGGCCTATCTCAAACAGATTCACTTGCTGTGCCTGAACAGGAAGTGCTTACAGAACATCTCCAATTATGTATTTAAACTACCAAAACATATATTAGCAGTTTTTGTTGATCACTTTGGGAATCTATCCTCTTCCATATCTATGGCCTCTTGAAACATTATTTCTTAAAACAGTGTAGGCCAGTGTTTCTCAACCACTGGTACTCATACCACTGGTGGTACTTGAGGTGGTGTCCAGTGGTTCTCAGAATAAGAACATAAGAACAGCCCCACTGGATCAGTCCATAGGCCCATCTAGTCCAGCTTCCTGTATCTCATAGCGGCCCACCAAATGCCCCAAGGAGCACACCAGATAACAAGAGACCTGCATCCTGGTGCCCTCCCTTGCATCTGGCATTCTGACATAACCCATTTCTAAAATCAGGAGGTTGCACATACACATCATGGTTTGTATCCCGTAATGGATTTTTCCTCCAGAAACTTGTCCAATCCCCTTTTAAAGGTGTCCAGGCCAGTCGCCATCACCGCATCCTGTGGCAAAGAGTTCCACAGACCAACCACACGCTGAGTAAAGAAATATTTTCTTTTGTCTGTTCTAACTCTCCCAGCACTCAATTTTAGTGGATGTCCCCTGGTTCTGGTGTTATGTGAGAGTGTAAAGAGCATCTCTCTATCCACTTTATCCTTCCCATGCATAATTTTGTATGTCTCAATCATATCCCCCCTCAGGCGCCTCTTTTCTAGGCTGAAGAGGCCCAAATATGAAAACCTTTTGTATTCTTTTTTGAGAAAACCTCTCAGTATTCTTATGAAAACCTTTTGATAACATCTCTCACTAAAGGCTCCAAAGGGACCCCCAGACCCCTACCAACTGGCAGTGAGACCAGCAGCAACAGTGGTAGGAGGCTCAGTTCAGCAGGCAGAGCTCCAGCATGTGCTTTTTGCATGCTCAAAAAAGCCCTCCTGTCTCTGAGCCTCTTACCAATGATTGTTGCTTCACATCTGGCCTCCCAGTCTGGAAGTAACTAGCAATGACATCAATTCCAGTTACTTCTGGTGTTACTTCCAAGAGGTGTACCATGCAAAGTGGCACATTAGAGGGAATAAACGTTGAGAAATGCTGGTATGGACCTTTCAAGTGCACAATGCATTTCATGTGTATTACTTTGATGTAATCCTGAAAGCATCTCTATACAGCAAGTGTTATTATTCTACCCATATTGCAGCTGAGGCTGAAAGGGAGTGGCTTGCCTAAGGCCACCAAGTCAGGTGGGACTTGAATTAGGACAGCCCTGATTGATAACCCAACCAACTTTCCAGCAATGATGCATTCCCTTACCTTGAGAAAGTATCTGTGACTTCTACATTGTAGACTAAAATGATGCAAAAATTCAAAGGCAATGCTAGTATTGCTTCACTTGATGCATGTCTCATGCCCAGAGCACCTGAAGCAATTAAGCATGCATGAAACTACTATATACTGATGATTGGTCCATGTTAGCCCACTGCTATCCATTCTGATTTCAATGGCTCCTGAAACTCCTAGGTTTCAGGCAAGGGATCTCTCCCAGCTTAGAATAAAGTTTTTGCAATGGGGATAGACTGCCCTTCCCCATGGCAGGATACATTGTGGTGCCCCATTGGCAAAGCAGCATCAGCACTGGGAAGTCAGTTATGACTGGGCTGTATTTTTCTTCGAGTTACTGTGCAATGCCAGCAATCACTAGTTTACTAACTACTAGCTTTGGAATGGTATCTTTCTTCAGGACCAAAAATGTCAGTGTCAACTAGTGGTTCCGAAACTTTTTAGCCCTGGGGCCCACTTTAAAATGACATTTCATTGAGACCCACCTAGGTTCTCTAGTAGTTTTTGTCAGTTAGTTTCAACTAGTTTTTTTTAAGTCTCTAGTTTCAACTAGAGATGTGACAAATCCTGTCTAGATACCTGAATGTCACAGACTGAGCTGTGAAGCAGAACTTCCCCAAATCTTGCCTCTCTCATGAACTCACCAGCTGGTCTTAGGCAAGGTACTCCCTGCCTATCTCATCTCCCCAGCAGCAACGCAAAGAGAATTAGAATCCTACTACTCCCCATTTGTGCAATGCTTTCTGAGTACTCAGTAGCAGTGTAGCTAGAGGATGTGCAAAGCACTAAGTTTTGCACGTGCACTGCGGCGTGCAAGCAGCCAGAGCTATTCCAGGCAGGAGGAGCAAAATAGAGGCGAATGCCTCCGTTTGCTCCCCCCCCCCCCCAGAATGTCTCCAAAGGGGATGGACTGCTTACATGCCATGGTGAGGCTCCCAACAAAATTTGGTGCTTTGCACACCTCTAGCTATGCCACTGGTACTTGGAGCAGTTCCCAGATCTTATCTTGATATCATCCTACAATGGCCCTGTAAGGCCAGTATTCTTATGAAAACCTTTTGATAACATCTCTCTCTAAAGGCTCAGAAGCAAACCTAGCAGTCATGGGATAAAAGGACCCATCTGGTTCTCTTATAGGTCAGTAAAAGGTTAAATGGAGAAAGCAGAGGATTATTCCTATCCTCTGCCTTCTGCATTTAATCTTTTACTGACCTATGAGTGCATTTAACCTTTTACTGACCTATTACTCAGAATGAATTAAACAGGGTTGTCCCCTGAAGATCTGTACTGGGACTGGTGCTATTTAATTTGCTCATACGTGATCTCAGGAGTCAGATTTGGGCTGAGTTGGACTGTGAATGACACCAAAATGCCAGTGATGCTCCCATTGGTTTTGGTATTTTGAACTACAGTGTCACAATTCATTGAAAGTTCAGTCTTGTTATCTGATCCAGTATAACCTCTAACCATCTGTCTTGGGCATGCTGCTACCTGGCCAGTTATTTCCCATTGTTTACATTGGCAGTTGATTATTTCCTAAGAGTGGCATGTTGCTTCTCTGAATTTTATTTTATTCTCTGAATTTTATTTATACTTGCTCAGCTCCCATGTTTAATAAGATCACTATGAATAAATCCCTTGGAGGGCTTGCAGCCTCTGACAGTTTTGTGACATCATGCACTGGAGGGATACATATTTCCCACCCCAGCAAAGAGACATTGCATATGGATAAAATTGCTCCCACATGCCCCAACCACCCCCAAAGCATCTCCCAACCATCTTATTATGTTGTCCTGCAGCAAGGTGGTGGGGCGAAGGAGCCCCTCTCTGCTGTTGAGATAAGGTGTGTTGTGGGGTTAAGGCTATTGGGGAAGGCTGGCAAGGCAAAACTGAGATGCTTCAAGCTCTGGTTTAGAAGTCAAGTTATGGGAATTTGTCTCTCCTTGGCAGGGAAGAGGAATTTAGAACTCCCCAAATTCATTTCTGAACACAAACTAACAGAACTTCTTGTTCTACATGTCTGGACAAATCTACAATGTAACAAAAGTCCCAAGAAGAGCTACACACTTACAGGCTGGTTTTCCATTGGGTTCTGCAAGTGGAGAAGCCACCAAGACCATGATGTCTTCTGAAGGAATCCAAACAAAATCCAAGCTAAAATTCTAAGAATATTGGGACATATCTGCTGACATCACAAAAGAGAAAAGAAGCCAGCATTGCAGTTTGAAGTCTGAAAGACAGTTGCTAACCCCACTCCTGGTGTTCTTGATGGCTGCAGTAAAATGAACTAGACTTGCTTCCATGGCCACTGAAGATTTCTTCAATCTTCAAGTTTATCCATGAAGAATAAAGCATTCTAACACCCTTATGCCAGCACAACTCCACCAGCAGAGAGACCAAGGGCACAATCCTAACCAGGTCTATTCAGAAGTAAGTCCTATTTTGTTTAATGGGGCTTAATCTCAGGAAAGTGTGGTTAGGATTGCAGCCCAAAACAGGGTAGAGACTGGGAGTCATGGGAGAGATAAGAAGAAGTTGACAGACACCATATCCTAACCCTCCTCTTCAAACTACAGACATGCTCCAAACACCAGAAAAACACAACAGAGATGGCATAGATAGGACTAACCCCATAAGGAACATAAGGAACTATAACTAACTAACCCCATAAGGAACAATGGGAAACTGAAAAACAGACAATTGCACCTCCTGCTATCCCTCCTCCCACATTGGACATCACATAGATGATGCACTGATATCACAGTGATGATACACCAGTGATGATCGCCAACATCACACCAAAGATGTGCAGATTTCAGGATGCCACTCCATGTATAACAGGCTATGTCAGTGATTCCATGGATGTGTTACTGGGTGTGTTACTGGAAAGGGCTGTGTCAGCCTTCAGTGCAGCATTGGGCATTTGGCCCTTGTTGCCCTGGTGTCAGTGTGCTGTCAGCATGGCATTGCCAGGACGGGCTCAGGATGTGGCAGATGTTTAACTGGCATCCATGTGCTGTTAGCACAGCATCCAAGTAGGTTTGGACTACTAGTCCCCTAAGTGGATAGGCAGTGTCAGGATCCCGGGGCGGGGGGGGGGAGAGAATACCCCCAGCTAGCTACTTTGCTGCCACCACCCCAAGAGCCAGGATCTAGGGATTCCCTGGACTGAATCCCCCTTCCTTATAACATAACCCTTTAGTGGGTCCTCTTTAGTTTCTCTCTAGAAGAAGGGAGTAATGGTCCCAGGTTTCTCAATAAGGCCCAAACACAAAGGAATGAGGAACACAAAATTTATTAAGATCTATTAACAAATAAAAGGCTTTAATACAAATCCAAATATGTAGTTGGCTAAAGCACTGCAATAAGAGGAGGCTTCCAAACCTGCAGGACTCCCCCACCCAAGGCAAAACCCTTTCATGAACTTGCTAAAGAAAACTACAAAGAAAAGGTTAAAAAAAACCTAGCACAATCTAACCCCTGGTTTCTGACTAGCCAGAACTGGTTTAATTTCTCTTACAGCACCAAATGGCACTAGCTCTCCTTCAGGTCTCATTCACCAAGGAGACAGCAAAGTGCTCTTCTCTAAAGGTTTTTATCCTCTTTACTAATAAACCCAACCCTTTTCACCTGGATCTTTTACACCTGAGGAGTCCCAACTACTCTAACACCAATGGAAGAAGTGAAGACCTACATGAAACAACAGTTTCATGACAGGCAGGTATTCAGAATACAGAAAAGGTAAAGGGGAAATGAGACCAAAATTCAAGCAACAGAACAAATATCTGTAGGTCAACTTTTTTAAGAGTACAAATTACAACAGAGTTCAATCAGATTAATACTATCCAATCAGCTTGCACGTGACCCATTTCCTACAGTTAGCAGTCATGGTGATGAAAAGACATGGCAAGATCAATGGGGTAAATTAACACTCATAAGGGACCATCACTTTCTCAACTGAGTGCCATATTCTGTGGATTTGTTCAGATCAAATTTCACAGTTTTGAATTTGCAAATTAATTCCAGTTCAGCAGAATCAGGTTGGAGTTGCTCCTTGAAATGTTTTTCGTTGAAGTATAGCCTTTTTTTTTTAAACATTTGTCCCCTGGTATGTCATTTCACATGGTCTAATTCCTTCTGTGTTGGGAGGCCAGACGCAATGCTACAAACAATGGTAAGAGGCTCAGGGCAAGTGAGAAGGGTTTTCTCAAGCACATGGAAACCGTGCACTGGACTCTACTTGCCAAGCTGAGCCTCCTATATACTGGTGTCCAGGAATGGCTGCTCAAGCTGAAGTGGCTATAAAATCATTTGTCACTTGCCAGTTATGCAACAAGACAAATGTGATACACACACCATCATAACAGGCTGTGCTTCTTTCAGACTCAGCATGGAAAAAGACTGTGATTGACATTACAGAGCCCTTTGAAAATGTTGCAGTAGAGGTCAGTAGGCTATGATCCAGAGAGTTACTTTGGAAAATAGTCTGAAGTTATCAAAAAGAAGACATACATATTCATCAAAATGCAGATGAGGATATCATATTACTCACAGAATTTACAGGTTTCTTGTTTCACCAGCCTTGACCAATATACCACTTCATCTCCCTGAAGAGATAAGCAATTTCCCATTTTTGACCCAAAGGAAGGGATATAAAGCATGTTTTGGTACTGTCAAGAAAGCACCTCCTTCACCAATGGTGTAAGCTTGCCAGTAAAAAGCAAAACACATTTAGATATCTGAACATGAGGAAATACATATCCCACCCTGCTTTGGGACCCCCATCATTTCCCTAGAAAGAATGTTTGTATCCAATGAACAACAGCAGTCCTCTAAAAACCAGACTTTCATTTTGACAATATACCTTGTTTCCAAAAACTCCTTTTCCCTTGTTATACAACTGTTACCCTGCACATGCCCAATCTCGTCTGATCTTGGAAGCTAAGCAGGGTCAGGCCTGGTTAGTACTTGGATGGGAGACCGCTTGGGAATACCGGGTGCTGTGTGCTTATACCATAGTCTTTCGAGACTGAAGGTTGCCAACCATAAACTTCAAAACAAGTCATCATTCATATGACATCACTATCATTAACCGAGTTGATCACAACCCTAATTGTCATGAATTGCTACTTCTCCGGATCTCTCCCGACAGCTTTATTGATGGAAGGACAGCAATACTTTGAATGTACAGTATCCATTCTGAACCATTTTCCCTATGCAGAGATGGGCTTTAGAATTCCCAAGCATTTCCTTTGGAACTTGCATGGAAGTTTTTGTCAGATATTGGTCAGGTGACTTGAGGTCAAATTGCAAAAACATGTGCTTTTTGGTAACTCATGTACACTCGAGTCATGAGTGTCAATTGTCTGGGTGTGCTTCCTTACATTTTTCACAGCAGGAAAGACCTTGTGGGGCCATCATTCAGGCAGGGTGAGCAGCAGTGAAGCTCCAGCCAGGAGGCAGGGAGCAGCTAAGGTCTGGGTTTTTCTTTGAGCGGGCGGGGGGGGGGGGGAAGAGAGGCGGGAGCAGACTCTCTTGTCCATCTCTGAAAGAACCGATGATCATTGGATGAAGGTTTTTTCTTTGGATGAGTGAGGGGAGAAAGTGGGGGTCAAGAGCCATCCAAGAGAAACTCATGGCTCCAGCAGACTCATTGAATGACCAGCCACAATGGAACTACTTCTGAGTAGAACTCAGAGAGTCATACTGGTAAGCCATTTAGTTATTTGATTTTTCTCTGTAAACCACTTGTGAACTTTTAGTTGAAAAGCAGTATATAAATACTGTTAATACTATAAGCCTGTCAGCTGCTGTGTGTGACTCTCCTCCCATTTGCCACTTTTGTTCCTGCCTCACACAGTCCATCCCACCCACTCCTGCCTTGCGGAACTCAAGCGCCTCCCAGTCCCTGTTGTTCTGTGCCCTCAGGTGCCTGGTGCTCCTTCTGAAGACATGACGTGAACAGGGGTGCGAGTGTTTCATGGCTAGGCTTCATCAGGAACTGACTAACACTTTCTGCACTTTGTTTACAGATGGATTGGGGACATCAGGAAAGTGTTAAATGAGAACTCAAACACACACACACACACACCCCGCCAGGAGCTCCATTTTTCTGTGGAGCCGTACCCGACACGTGTATCAAAAAGATACCCAAGTCAAATAGAGTCTCGAAAATGCTCTGGACAAGTCTCCACAGCTGCCCATTAAGACTTGCACATGAGCCGAGTCAAAGAGTACAGGGACTTGGGACTCAAGTCTAGCCACAATGGATTTGCATATCACAGGAAACAAAACTGCTCAAATCTTGTTTCTTCACACAGTCATAAACACACACACACACACACACACACACACAACTATCTTCCATCATACCTTCTCTAAAGCAGTGTTTCTCAAACTGTGGTGCTGAACCCACTTGGTGGGTCGTGAGCCAATTTCAGGTGGGTCCCCATTCATTTCAATATTTTATTTTTCACATATTAGACCTGATGCTACCATGGCATGTGACTGCATTTGAGAAAAATGTTACAGATCTGTACTTTTAACACACTTTTAACAATGATAGTCAATGGGGCTTACTTCTGGGTAAGTGTGAATAGGATTGCAGCCTTTGGGATGTTTGGGGATTTTTTTTTTTTAAACAGATGAATAAGTGCCTGGGAGGGTTAGGAGAGTCTTTTAAATATTTTTTTTTTAAATTTACACTTATTGTAAACTTTAATTTACTTACTTAATTTGATTTGAATTATGCACGGGAAGGATAGAGTAGATAGAGAGATATTCTTTACACTCTCACATAACACCAGGACCAGGGGACATTCACTAAAACAATGTTGTGAGAGTTAGAACAGACAAAAGGAAATATTTTTTTACTCAGCGTATGGTTGGTCTGTGGAACTCCTTCCCACATGATGTGGTGATGGCATCTGGCCTAGATGCCTTTAAGAGAGGATTGGACAAATTTCTGGAGAAAAATCCATTACAGGTTACAAGCCATGATGTACATGTGCAACCTCCTGATTTTAGAAATGGGCTATGTCAGAATGCCAGATGCAAGGGAGGGCACCAGGATGCAGGTCTCTTGTTATCTGGTGTGCTCCCTGGGGCATTTGGTGGGCCACTGTGAGATACAGGAAGCTCGACTAGATGGGCCTATGGCCTGATCCAGTGGGACTGTTCTTATGGGGTTGCTAAAAATGTTCCTGTTTGATTATGTCACTTCTGATCATGACATCACTTCCAGGTTAATGACATCACTTCTGGTGGTTCCCAACAGATTGTCATTCTAAAAAGTGGGTCCCAGTGCAAAAAAGTTTGAGAATTACCACTCTATAGTATTTGGAAGGTCACCAGATATCTCCCCACCTGTAGCTCCCATTGAGGAAACGGCAACCACCCACCTCGAAAGCATTAACTGGTAATCAGCCTTGAAAAAGTCTGAGAACCTGATCCACAGCCATAACAATATGAAGTGTGCATGTCATTCCTGCACATTTTCTAGCAGTGTGCATGTCATTATTATCCCTTTATCTTATACATCACCACATTCTATGAAGGACTTCTAGAAAAGGAAAAGACTGTACTCTCCCTATTCTAAAGTGAAGGCTACACATGGGAATGAAAATGGTCTTTGTGCCTTTCACAAGATTTGCTATGATTTAACTTCCATGATTAGGCAGCCAGCTCCTGGTTTGTACTCAGCTAACATTTACCATCTGAAGTATCTTTAGGAATTTTGATGTTGTGATTTTGAACATAAAGCCAAAATTTATGGCACAGATGTCCTCTACGACAAGGCAGAAGCAGCTATGAATTACAACTCCTATTGTGAATTGGAATTCAAAGAGAAAGTCAAATGCACAGTGCAAGACTTTGGTTCAGAAGACAAAAATGATAATGGACACACACACACTGATATAGATAAGAAGGAAATACATACAAAGAAAATGTAACCTAAGAAATGGGAAACACAAACTGTTGAACTGGATTTGAATGCTAGCTGGCTATTTCCTCTGTTAATGCAGATCACTGCTTCATAGCTCAGCACTGTATAACCAGACTTTCAGTGAACGGGGCTTTATAGGATGTACACAATTTCCTTGACATTTACATCTGCATGCAAAGGATGTGAACCACAAATGTTTCTCATCTCTGAAATGAGAAAGGTAAGGCGGGCGGATCGAGGTAAGGGTGTAAACAGTGAATCTCAAACTGTGAGCCATAGTTCCCCAGGGAGCCATGAAATCCTCATGAAAAACCCATCATTCTATACAATATATAGGATTGTAGACCTATTGGGGAGCCATGGTCAATGGCCCAATAGGTCAAGGGAGCTGCCAGTTGAAAAAGTTTGGGAACTGCTGGTGTAAGGTAATCCATCTCTCCTTTGGTGGTCAGTATAAGAAGAGCAATGGAAGCAGCTAGACAAAGAGTTGATCTGAGACAGAGAGGGAAAACACTGGAATGGAAGCTAAGAGAGACTGAGCTAAGAGCTAGAGTGCTTTTAAGGTGCAGCAAACCTTCACTTGAGATCTGATGTAACCAGTTGTTGCCTGTAAGGAGTAATCTGCTATTTACTTCCATTCAGTGCTCCACCTTGTAAATAAACCTTGTGAATAAATCCAACCATCTACATGCCAACCATCTACTTGCCAATAAAACACCACAATCCTGCAGAGATCACTCCTCCAAATGAAGCCAAAATCTAGCCAGGCTACCCATGGAACTCCCCACTACACAGGGAAGTGGGGAATGGGCAGAAGAACAATATATATTTCATGTTAACGTGGAATATTCACATGTAGATGCTTACAAGACAATGGAGCAAAGCAAATTAGGGCTGAAATTCTGCGATTAAATGCAATTGAAGCGAATGAGACTTATTTCTGAGCAGACATGCATAGGATTGTGTTCCTATGCAAGTAACCTCGTTTATAGTATTGTTCAGTATTGTAACTAGTTGAATTGCAAATGAAATATCAGTAGCTTCCCATCATGCAAACACAGTCAGATCCCAGTATCAGCAGGGGTTCCCTTCCAGAACCTTCCATGGATATGTAATCTGCAGATACCAAGATGGATTCTGGGGCAAGCCTGGAAGGAGAAAGGAACCTCCACGTGACCCAGAAGTGGGTCTTTCAGAGCTAAAAAAAAAACAGGAACTCTTTTTCTTTTCTTTTTTATTTTGGTGCTTTTTGTTTGTTTTTCAAAGGATTTAAATTTGGGCCCCGATATCCACTGGCATCTGTGGAGAGCCAAATCCACAGTTGCCAGAGCTGCAGATATCAGAATCTGACTGTATGGTGACTCAATTTTATGCAATTTTTCAGTGCTGGTGCAATCGTGCCAATAGGGCTTTCACTGCATCTTGTGGTGGGAAGGCAGTCACAGAAGCCTCCTTAAGGTAAGGATATGCTTGTTCCCTTATCTTGGGGCTGCATTGCGGCTGCACCGGTGCTGGAAAGTTAGATAGGATTGGACCCTGAAACCCTCATTAACAGTGGGAATTTGGGCACATCTGAAAAATAAGAGTCCGGACGCAGAGTTTTGTTTTATTTTCCGTAAAATGGATGGAAAATATTTTATTGGATTTGTCTTGGTCTGATTCTCTTTTCTTTTACTTTGTTTTTGCTTTCAACAAGAAAGAAATATAAATGTTCCAGCCAGCAGAAAGGAAAATTGCTGCTGCAAACAGTACATTTTAATACTACCTTGCAAATGCCTGTTCTTCAGAAATACAGTACAGACCCATTCAATGCCTAAGGGACTTGCGTACACCGTGGCCATCTTCTGCTTCTTATCTAGTAATTCAGTTACATTATGGAGAAAATATAAATGATTTGTCTTCACTGTCTCTCTCAGACTCCCTTATTTCTTCTCCAGGAGCTTCCGCCCTTTAATTAGTATAACATCACTGTTCAGTCTGGTGGATTTAGATGGATATGAATTCCGGAGACAGGTCTTTTTTAGCACTTTGTCACAGTGGGAGTCTTGAAGTTTTAACAACACTGAGATTGTGAAATTGCAGGGTGCTGAAGAAAACACTCTAAAATGTTTGGTAGAGGGGAGGAACGCCATTTCATGACAATAACAGGCACGCATACAAATGCACACACACCAGGGCTGGCAAATCCATGAGGCCAACTGAAGCAGTCGCCTCATGCGGCAGATTGTTTAGGAGGTGCCCATCTCTGGCAATCTGCTTGCTTCCACTGCTGCTCCTTGAACTTCTACATCCTGGATTGGAAAAGGTAGAGGGGGGACAGAGAGGAAGAGGAAATGTGGAAAGAAAGGGAAGAGAAGAGAGTGCTGAGCTAGAACACTGGAGAGTGGAAAGAGCTGAGGCTGGCACAAGAGCAGGTAAAGGGGGCAGCATTTGGCATGCCTCCTCAGGTGTCAAGAGGTCTTGGGCTGGCACTGATACCTTCCCCCCCCCCCACACACACACACACATTGGTCACTAGCTGTTCATTACAAATGTAATCCTGAAAAGCAAATACTTTTGAGGTAGAAGGATCATCAGCGGCCTTTCCTCTTTGTTGCCAGAAGTTGGCTTTCTCAAAGTGCCCCTATGAGAAGGCGATACTGCAACAGCTCACAAAACCTTAACTTCTATTACTGTATGGACCAAGGGTGGGCAAACATTTTGGCAGGAGGGCGACAACATCTCTTTGACACTGTGTAAGGGGCCAGGAAAAATAGCATTAATTTACATTTCAAATTTGAATAAGTTTACATAAATTTACATAATTGAATACATTAGAGATGGAGCATATATGAATGAATGAATTTTACTGAGCTTATTTATAATGCACATGAGAACTATAATGCGGGCATGTTGAACCACGTGAGAGCTATGAACTGTTTGCCTTACACCTCTTGCACAGTGAAAACATTCAGACCAAGCCAGAAACACATGGAGACATAAGTTTTTTTCAGTGGCAATGGGGCGGGGGTTAAAATAATGCCCAGGGAAAAGCAGAAAACACATGAAGACTGTCAAAGACCTTGCTCTAACTTGGCCCCAGCTTGCATCTGGCGGTCGCAGGCCAGTGTGGGCTCCAACAGTCTCCAACGGGTTAGACGCTCAGTGGAGACTGGGGGCTCCCTGCAGGTTGGATTGGGAGACCCCAAAGGCCACAAATGGCCTCCGGGATGGGGCTTGCCAACCCCGATCTAGAGTATGAAAAAATTAAAATTAAAAATTAGAGTATTTCAAAAATTAAACACTGCATCCCCAAGCATAGGTAGCACCAAAGGGGTGAGAGGGACAAGTACTCTTAAATGAAGTATCTTTCCTTCTACTACTGGATCCCTATTTTAACTTTTCACAGAAAAACAGGACATTGATAACACAGGCCAACCCCCCTTTTTTTTCCTTAAACGTTACACCAATTCCTGGGTGTATTTGGGGTGCCGATTCCAAAAATGGCATCTGTTTTGACCTATCACGTCTAGTTTTGGAGATATAGTATAGCCCAGTGGTTCTCACACATTTACCACCGGGATCCACTTTTTAAAATGAGAACATTTCAGGACCCACCGGAAGTGATGTCATGACCGGAAGTGACATCATCAGGCAAGAAAAGTTTAGCAATCCTAGGCTGCAATCCTACCCACATTATTACATGGCTTCCTCATGAGGAAGCTGCTTGAACCATTCACGAATGAGGCTATACTGTATCTCCCAAACTAGACGTAATAGGGCAAAACGGATGCCATTTTTGGAATCGGCACCCCAAATTCATATCAAACCACCATTAAGTTTGGGAAAAAAATTTCTGACCCTCAATTTTGTAGGCCTGTGTAATTAAATCTATAAATACAAAATTACAATGGATTTGTTGTCTGGTCATAGTGCAGATGGCTCCATCGCAATTTTTATAATAAAGTAAGGTGCAGAGGTAAAGAAGCCAGAGTTGTCATAGAAATGAGAGTTCTAATGTAATCTGCCCCCCCCCCCCATATTCTAGACTGTCAACCTGGAGGCAGGAAGCAGTATTTTTTTCCCGCTGTATTCAGTCTTAGTAAATTCTGGATGCTTTTGTTAATAACAGAGGAGAAGATTGACAATATAGGCCTTCGTATGAAGTACAAAACCTTCTCCACTGTCATATGCAATTATATAAGAATTCCAGCTTGCTCGGTGCAGCACTACTCCTAATGGGAATTGAGCTGGGAAGCAGCTCAACAGCAGTTCCAAGAGTCACTGGCAAGTCTCATGCAAAAACACAAATTGAAGGGGTGTGCTGGATGGCCTCAGAGTGAGTGAGTGTTGCTATTGCTCCAACTAGGGGAGATTTGCTATGGAGGGTTTCCCATTCTAGGCCATTCTCCCTACAGGAGCACATACACTGCAGCCAACTGTGGGCAGGAGAGCATCCTTTCCTCTCAGCTTGTGAAGGTGAATCTGAAGCTTTTGCTCTCAGTCAGCACCACTGTAGAAGTGGTGGGAAAGTCTAAGGCACGTGGTTGCAAGAAACCAGTCTTGCGAATCCAAGTAGGTTCTAATTAATGAATGTTTGTGCCCACAAAAAAAAAATGAGTCAGTCCAGCAAGACTCTTTTTTTGTGTGTTTGCCACAGTCAGTTGTTGGTACCACTGATTTGGTACCTGTAGATTAGCTTATCCACGGGGAGCAGGTATGCCGCTTAATTTATTCCATTTGTGGTCTGTTCTTGGCTATCTGCAGCCATCCAGAATTGATCCGTGACAACTACGAGTGTATTGTACAGCATTCTTTTTGCACCACTTTGAAGGTCTCTGCTGCATTCTGAGAGTTGTCACTGGCTTTCAGAGGCCTGACAAATGAACTACCCATCCCCCTAACCCCACTGATCCCAATGGATCAATGACACCCTATCCACAGATTTGGTATCCACTGGGGTTTCAAGGAGCCTAATCCCAGTGGAAAATGAGAACTGAGTATATATACTGCAAAACTTTATATGTGTTCAGTAAGAAGGCTAATTCCAGATGTCTGTAGACCCATGTATCACTGTTCTCTCCACTGGAGGATTGCCAACCCTCCATGGTTGACCTGAAGTCTCCAAGAACCAGCACCAATCTCTAGATGACTAGCAATCCAAGAGATTTTAAGAGGGCATCTTAAAATCATGGAAACAAAAATATCCAGGAACAGCTTCAGTCAGAATTGACAACCCTATCCTTCAGTGATGGTCTCTCCTGATTGGATGTTCTTTATAGGTCTAATCCTTGCAGCTATTTTTTCTTTCTTTACAGGACTTAAGATTTGAACCAATCAAATGACCAATCAGCAATTGTAGATATAAGGCTCCTATTCAGCTTGTTGATGTTGGACCCTTCATCCTGACCCTGAGGCGATCAATAGTCTGTGAACAGAAGAAAAAGCAATGTTGAGGGGTCCTTTTTCAGCACAACTGAAAGACTGCTGGAGAAGAGAGTTTATGGGCCAGCCTAGACGTTATGTAAGCTCCCCTCCAGAGAACTATTCATGAGTAATTATGCATAGGAATCATAATTATAATTATTCCTCCTAATCACACATTTTCTTAAGAACACTCTTTTTCCAAATCATTTGGGAACATTTGGAGGTATGCACTGAAGAAAATTGAAATGTAACAAATCTTCTTTAAAATTCCACCTGGGACACACTTTCTTACACAGGACCTAGCAACTCTTCCTCACACTGAGGGCCTTGAGTTAATTTATAGTAATGCCACTGAAAAAAATGAACAGTTTCTGTTCCTCAAAGTTCACATTTATTTTTCTGTTCACCATATATGCTCTGTGGAAATGCGAACTGTACAGCATTCGGCATTAAATTTCAGTCTTTTGAAGTTGTTTATATCCTATGCATATAGCCTTTTCTCATTAAAAAAACACTTCATAAAAGAATGAGAGAAGAGAGAAAAGTTTTCTACAATGCTGCTTTGACACAGCATGCTTCATTGCTAAAAGGCAAAATGGAAGAAACTGACCTCATCATCATCATCAGAAATAGTTACATATTGCTTTTCAGCAAATAAAAAAAAATTCATGGAACAGTTTATATAGCTAACAGCCAATTCTATGCAAGATTGGGCTGCTGGTCAGAGTGCTATAGGACAGCAGAACTGATCCGGCCCAGGAGGATGATGGGATCAGCTTCACTAGCACACCTTTCCAGGTCCAATCCACCAGCACAGATCAACTTGCACTTGACCCAGATATATCACTGGCACAGGTCTGAAAGAAAGTTGGATAGGATTGGGCAGAGCGACACAACACCAAGCAAATGGCAGTCGTTTATTGTGTGCTCATGGAGCCCCTGAAGGGGTCTCGGGGAGCCCCCGAGCTCCTAAGAGCACACTTTGAGAAACGCTGCTCTAAGGTGTGATCTGGGGCAGTTTATTACTTGCTTCTCCCATTTCTGGCATTTTGCCGAAAAACACAAAGACAGTTAAGAATGCTGGAAGAGAGAAAGTTGCTTAATGGTGATTTTTAAATAAAATCATTTGACTTGTAGAAAAGCCAAATTTATTACTCAGAATTTTTCCCCCCTGTGTTTGCATATCAAATGAAGACAGCAGCAAAAGAGTGATGTATGGAGATGGCTCTAAGGGAATGAAAAAAAGCTGTCCAGACTTTATTCTAAAGACAAATTGAAAGTGTTCCCGGAAGATATCTGTATTACATATTCTCATCACATAAGCGCTCCTGACTTTTTAGAATGTCAGCTTCTGTCACTCCCTCATGTGTAACGTGAAGGTCCTGCATGCGGACACACTGAGCACTGAAACAGGAAAAAGGTCAGGGCTTTCGGGGCATGGTCACCGCAAATGGACTCATCTGGCTGATCAAGCACAGGCTGGTCAGAAGGTCTCAGGACGAGACAGGCCATGTGAGAGAGCAGGGGAACCACTTTCAGTTGTCTGACGTTTGTCTGTATGAGTAGAAGGGTCTGTAAGCAGCCTTGGGGCCAGCTTGGGGAGGGAGACCTCAGGCACAAGCCCTGTGGGATCCCCTTTTCATATGCATACATGTGCTCACCTTTTCCCACCTGCCCTGAGCAGGAAATGTTATGTTGGGGTGGGACATCTGGGCATTTAAAAATGGTGCCCAGCAAGAAGAAGGACTGCTATGACTGCTGCTTCCCTTCTCCCCCTGTCATCACTAGGCAGTAGCATAATCAGAGGGGGGATGGCGCAGTAAGTATTACAGGCACCACAATGCACCATGTAAGCGACCCCTCCCCTTGCCATCAGAGCCATTGGGGGCAACGACAGCAATGTGCAGTCACTTGCCAATTTGGCGAGTGTGTATAGCAGTCTCTGCCCAAATAGCTGCCAGGAAGAGGGGCTGCTTACATGCTGTGTTGCATGGCTTGTCATACTTACTGCATTGCCTCCCCCTTTGGCTATGCTATGGTCACTAGGTAACCTTTGCTGGGAAACTTACCAGGTGGCAGGAGAAGGAACCCAGGAGATAGGGAAGAGTTCTTTGCGCTGGCGCTGCCCCAGGTGGGCATTAGAGAGGCCTGAGCCCTGGGCCAGTATCCAGGCTGGTATACATCTGGTGTTGGCCCTGCTCCTGAGGGCCAATGAACAGCCCTAGGTCCAGAGACCCAGCAATTACACACAGTCTTTCTGTACCAGGCCTTCTCCAGCATGTTATAAGCAAAAAATAATTGACTGATTGCCCAATCTTAGCTATGATTAGTCGGGTTCTAAGAGGGGTTTACAGCAGCAAAACGTGCTGTACAGAGCACTGTCAGTGGTCATTTTGCAAATGCTGCTGCAGGAGGCGGAGGTGCCTCAGCCTTGCCACTGAAGTCCACTGCTCCCAGTGGAGCTGGTAAGCCAGCAGCGAGGGTGGTATGCGGGCAGAACGGAGCTGGGAGGGGGAAGAATGGAAGATTGTCTGGGAGGGTAGGGAGGCAGAACTATCAGTGGAATGAGACAGATATAAGTGATATAAGTCCTCATCCTGTCCGTCCCCCCCATTTCCTCTCTCTTACTCACTTTGAATTTCACCAATGAATTAGCTGGAGCAGATCCGAGGTGACCCACTGGGCTAACAAAGGATTATCCCTGGTTGTTCCCTGACCTGGCAACCTCTGTGAGTGCTGTCCCACAAGATGGAGCTCAGGTGGCATGGTGTTCTGCCAAACCAAGCTCTGCCTGGAGAATTATGCCCACATTTAGCTAATTAGCACTTCTTTTTTCCCCCAAGAAAGACTTTGGTTCTGCCTTGCAGTCCTGCTGGACCCCACCTCCAGGGTAGCTCACCTGTTCAACCTGCAGAGGTCCTCTCTCCTGCCAGCAGCCTCCCACCACTACAGCAGCCCCTTGGTCCTCAGCAGGTCTTGGGCACAGCAGCCACACACCAAACTCCAGTGTCTTCAGCAGTCTCCACAGTCCATTCACCATCAATTCCTTAGTCCATTAATCCAGTCTGTCCTTCCTCAAGCTTTCCTCCTTCTGCTGCCCACAAACCCTTCCTGCCTCAGGTGCTCCTTATATGCCTGAGGGCCCTGTTGCCTTCACATGGCTGCAGCTA
This sequence comes from Tiliqua scincoides, assembly GCF_035046505.1. Taxonomy (NCBI): domain Eukaryota; kingdom Metazoa; phylum Chordata; class Lepidosauria; order Squamata; family Scincidae; genus Tiliqua; species Tiliqua scincoides. The sequence continues at coordinate 31,486,011 of NC_089824.1, forward strand.
TGCAGCACACTCCCTGGAAGCCCAGGCCTTACCCCTAAAGGGGCCACTGCTAACACCACAGCCTACCTCCTTGCCAGATCTACCGAGATTCCAATACACCTGGCTACATTAGCAGAGAGGGGGTTTAGTTAGGATTGGGCTGTTATTACAAGAAGTCTGGTATGACTCCTATTCTTGGATATTCAATACATTATACAAGCGTGTGTCGCTTAACAGCCTTCTGCTTAATGATGGACCGAATATGGTGGTCAAATTACAACAGAGGCTCTTCATGAGGCAGTTAGGACTCCCATACCCTGCAGCAGAGTTTCTGTTTACACAACAAAGAGGCTCTTAATGCAAAGAAGAGGCAATCTATCTCCAGTAGCCCATGCAGCCAACTAGTTTCTAGCAGGGAGTGTCTGTTTACACAACAAAGGCACTAGATTGGACTGAATGTTCTCTTAACAACCTAATTGCATAACAATGGGGATCAGAGAACATATTCCTGTCAATAAGTGAGGCACACCTGTATGCTATATTTTAACATTTTTTTCAGCAGGTCTATTCTGTCGGTCAGCACATGGATGGAAGACAGCCTGGGAGACCTCAAAAAAGGAAAAAAAGAGAGAACAGTTTGTATCATAATTAAACACACATACACACACAATCTGTGGCATCTCAGTTTTTCCAAGTGTTCCCCTACAGCATGTTTCAAAGTGAATTGGCATACACTTTGGGTACTTCAGTTCTTTAAAGCTGATTTTAATTGCTTTAAGATTAGCTTCTGTAACTTTAGCCATTTTAAAAGAAGCGGAGCTGCTTGGAGAAAAGGGGGAGGAAATGATTTACAAAAGTAATTGAGAAAACAATGTTAGAGTTACCTGTGGTTGTAATTATGAAGCTGTTCTGCAAAAGAAAGAGAGCCCTTAAAATAATTTGCGAAGGCACAGGCTGTTGCCTGGAGAGGCAAAACATTTTAGACTGGCCTGACTATGAGAATAGGATCTTGCCATATGCAGTACAAGACTCTTCAAGTTTCCACTTGATCCCAGTGACACAATGGAAGCTTCCATGCAAAGTCTGCATAGTCTCCAGGAATCCTAGGTAATCTAGTTTTGACTCTTCCTGGCTGAATGGAGTGAGCTGGGGCTGGGATTGGGGCCATTCTGAAATTTGACAGAATTCCTATTTGAAAACACACGTTTCCTACCTTGTTATATTGATTGCAAGGCAAATGGCAGCTGGAAAACCAGCTGCCATTTTGAGCTTCAGATTGTATGTATGTAGATTGCCTAGTGGACTGATCCTAAAATATTGGTCAGTTGTTCCTAAATTACAGCCTAAGGCCAGTGGCGTAACCGGAGGGTGGTGGTGCGGTAAGTATTGCAGGCGCCACATTGCACCATGTAAGCGACCCCTCCCACTTGCCATTATAGCCGCTGGGGCAGTGGTGGCAATGCAAAGGTGCTCACCTGCACATTGCCAACCCATCACTGCCCCAAGGCTCTGATGGTGAGTGGGACGGGCCACTTACATGGCACGTTGCAGCACCTGCAGTACTTATTGTGCTACCCCCCCTCAGGCTACACTACTACCTCAGGCCACATCTGACCCACCAACACATTTTGTCCAGCCTTCTAAGTAGCATCGTAATTACATGTGCCCCCCTCCACCCAATCTCACCATCAAGCACCTTGGACTAGTTCACTCTCCCCGAGAGCTCAACAGAGGCACACACACACACACATTGAGAGTGAGTGCAGCCCCCGAGCTGCAAATAATTTTCTCCTGTTGTGGAAATATCTATCCACAATATGAATGTATATTATTTCTTATTGACCTGCTCCGGCCCACTATAAGAGCAAGTCTGAGTGATGTGGTCCAGGCAGATGGAAGTTTTGTGGACCCCTGCTGTAGGTTAATAGGAGTATGTTGCAGTACGATAAATGCTCCAGGAGGGAAATGGACCAAATGAACTCTCAGCTCATTAATCTAAGAAGACAAATACTGATAAACATTGGAGAACTATTAAGTGTGATTTTTGCACTGGAGGCACCCTGGCAATACTTGCAATTACAGCAGGTCTTGGAAACAATTTATGGACTAGAAATATTGTGTTTCAGCAATGCTTCCAATTGTTTGTGAATTGCAGGATTTCTTATAGGACTATAGACTGGGTACTTATCAGTACTCACACCTTGCTACCCAATTGAAATTTTAATATTCCCATATTATCAGAATTCTGCTGAAAATGTCTCTCACATATAACTTCTGAGACTGTTGTCTTCTGTGCTCCCTGAAGCATTTGGTGGACCACTGTGAGATACAGGAAGCTGGACTAGATGGGCCTTTGGCCTGATCCAGCGGGGCTCTTCTTATGTTCTTATGAGACTATTTCACTGTTTTGCTTCCCATTTAGGATAGTTCCTGTCAGAAAAATGTAAGGCACAGCCCACAGCATGAAACATATTTTTGTTTTATAGAGGTGAGATTTTAGAGAGACACCCAAACATGTAGAAAGTGGTAAACAACTGCAATTTAACATATCTTCCCAACCTTTCTACTCAGTAGTCCTGTGAGAAAACGTGGCAGGGATCTATTAACATATTTAGCAAGTTTAGGGAGTTCATAAAGGCCTGGCAGAAAAGCAAAGCATGGATGAACAAATACATGTTGTCTAAGAAATTGCCCTGCTTTGTCCTTATGTGTGGTAGCATGAAGTGGACGCTTCAGGCAGCAGATGGAGAGGATACCCATCTCTGCTTGCCTCCACTGCTTCTCCTTCTCCTTCCACTTCCTGAGTTGGAAAAGGAGGAGGGGGAAAGAAATATGGAAGGAGGGGGAGTGCTGATCTAGAACATTAAAGTGTGAAAGGAACAGAGGCTGGCACATCATCACAGAAGGGAACAAGCATTGGCATGTTGCCTCAGCACCACAATGACTTGGGCCAGCCCTGCTTCTGGGATCTACCATATACTGTACTAGATTTCCCCCACCCCACCAACCTGTTTTTTCAAGGGCTGGCAAACTTGGGACATCACCAGACCGCATCTTGTAATACCATCAGGCCCGACATCCAAACCTCAAGGTTTGTAATGCATCCAGCCTGGCAACACTAGCAACATGTACACCAGATCAGCCTATACTTCTTGTCAGTGGCATAGCTAGAGGGGGTGCAAAGCACTTTGCAGGGAACTTCACCATGGCATGCAAGCAGCCCCTCCCACTCCCTCCATTTTGTTCCCCCCTTGCACACAATGGCTGCAAAGAGGAGGGGGAGGGACTGCTTGCACTCTGCAGTGAGGCTCCCTGCAAAACTTAGTGCTTTGCACCCCCTCTAGCTACACCACTGCTTCTTGCTGAGGACGTGAATACAACATAGGGATAATAGGAACTTGAAGGAAGCCTATCCAGAGGATTTGTTATACAGTTTGAGCCTCATTATTCGCGTGGGTTCCATTCCAAGCACTCAGGAGGATGGCAAAAATGCACTATAGCAAATCAATTTAAAAAACAAAGTTTCTTTGCTTTAAAAACAACCTTGCTGACCTTTGTGATGTAAGATAAGAATCATTAAGAAGACAATCATCAATCAGTTACAAAGGCGCTTCACTCAGTTCCTCCCTTCACCAGTGCAAAGCAATCACCTTTCTTTCACATGCTCAGGGGGAAGAGGGTTCAATTGGAGAGAGAAGGAATGATGGATTGTCAGCCTGCTGCCCTCCCTCTCTCTCTCTCTCTCTCTCTCTCTCTCTCTCTCTCTCATTAAGGAGGCTATTGTTAAAGGACTGTTCAGTTTTTTAAACTGTGATTTTAAAGGGGTGCATTTTTCCCCTTCTCCAGAGATCAGCACATTCCTTCTCATTTGCAGTGGCCATTCGTGTTGAGTCAAATCCGTGTATAAAAAATCCGTGTAAAACAAGGCTGGACCTGTAAAAGAAATTTTTTTTAAGTCTCCTGTCAGGAATAATTTTAAATAAATGCAGCATATGAAAAGAAGATACAAATGTTCTGGGTTCTAAGGGAGCATGATTTTATAATTGTTCATACCCACAGAGCAATTCAGACTATAATTTGGTCAAACTCCGTCAGCTCTGCTAAACACCTGTACAGGATAAAGTATACCTAATTAATGAAATCAAATTAAAGGCTCTCCTCAAGTTAAAGTATGGCACCTCTCTAAAGTTAAGTATATTTAATCACTTTTCCCCTTGCGTCTTTAAAAGGAACATCTTTGAAGTGCTATGATTCACAAAGCTCATGAATGACTTTTGCAATTGATAAATCTGGATGGAGAAATCTCTGGAAAATGGATTTAAGATGTAAAAAATATATGACCATTACATCTCTGTAGATAGGGCTTTTTTTTAGGGGTGTGTGTGTGTGTGAGAGAGAGAGAGAGAGAGAGAGAGAGAGATCATTGGTGGTATATATTTAGTTGGTCAATAGACCAATTTGGATGAAAGTGGAACAAGGGAAATTATCTTCTTAAAAAGATAGAGAATATCATGGATGAAAGGGGTTGGGATGTTCTTTTCTATTCAGAAACAACTGTGGAAATACTATTTTTTATGTATGTGAATGAAGGTTTTGGCAGGAAAATGCTAGCATTCCGTCCTAGATGAAAGCAAGGCACCTGACCCATAGTAAATGGAGGAAGAGGTAGGGGCATATCACAGTGACATCCAGCCCGAAGTAAGCCATTGACCCATATATTTTAATATCACGTTTCCTCTGAGAAATTTCCCAAGGGAAGGCATACATCTCGCACAGAGATTTCTGTCCAATTTAACTACGCAAGATTCACCATATCTTTTTTTAAAAAATGACAGTATGTGTCACTGAGCTGAAGAGAGAAAACTAGTTTCTCTGGTTCTGAGGAAGCACAGCTTTTTACAGAGGAGGAAGAAGAAGAAAAGACCTACTGGAGATATCTTCCTCAACAAACATGACACATGCATATCCGGTTGGACGTCAGGAAGAAATTCTTGATAGTGTGGGTGATTCAGCAGCAGAACAGCTTGCTGAGGGAGGTGGTGGATTCTCGCTCAACGGAGATCTTCATGCAGAGACTTAACAGACACCTGATTGAGATGCTCTAGGAGAAATTCCTGCTACAGGCAGGGAGTTGGACTGGATGACCTTGTAGATCACCTCCAACTCTATAATTCTACATGCTATTTCCTATTGACTGGATATCCATGTGGCACAAACAGTTGTGTAATTGTGGCATCTGAAACACCATCCAGTATGTCGCCCTGCTCTACTTAGCAGAGGTTTCTGTTACTGAAAACTCTGCATGTTTGAGATCAGTTCTTACTTTAGCTATATGGATAGTTCATTCTCTCCCAAGTGAAATCAGAAAAAGCACATTGAATGTTGGAGTTTTGGCAGGCTGATCCTCCTCATGTTTACTCAGAAGTAAGCCTCATTGGTTTTGACATGTTCAGGATTGCAGCCTTAATTTTCATTTTCTCAGGTACATCCATGACTCCTAAAGCACCTTCCAAGGAGAAAGACTGGAGAGGAACAATTGGCAAACACACTGAACTGCAGACTTGTCAGACCCTGCTAGACTCAAACACTGACAGTAATCACTAGTGCAGAGACTCCTACTGTGTTCAGAACTAGCTAAGCTTGACCTATGTGTGTCAAACTGACTTCTGATAAATTGATGTGACCATGGTGGCATTCATGCACAGCAGCACAGAGCAGCACTAAGACAGGAAAGGAATCTACAGAAATAACAGTGGAACTCAGTTAAATATAGATCATGTTACTTACACCAGGCTGGGAGAACTGATGTGGCATGTAGCTGAAGCCACATCACATAGAAAGCAATTCACCATGCATTATGGCTACCAATCATGATGGTCATATATTACCTCCAGTTTCAGAGGCAACATATGCCTCTGAATATCACTTGCTGGGGAACAGTAACAGGAAGGAAGCTGTCAAATCTTTGTTTACAGTCAAAGATTTTCCAGAGTAATTTGGTTGGCCACTGTGCAAAAAAGGATGCTGGATGAGTTGCATCTTGACTCTGATTCAGCTGCACTCCTCTTATGTTCACTCTTACGTGCACCGGTACTAACAGAGAACCCAATGATAAAGCATTCCATCAAGCAGGCCTGCCCAAATTGTGACCCACTGAATCTAATGCAGCTGGCCAAACATGTGTTGCTGATAGCCTTCCAAAGCCTTGACAACAGTCCTTGATAGTGCTGCTGCTGAAGTCACTAGAAGGCCAGCATACTGGCTGGTGAGGGTGTTCAGCATGATAGGTCACACATTGTGCTAGTGGTAGCATGCAGTGGTAGTCATTGCACCAGTGGTAGCATGTGACAGGACTATTATGTCCAGGACAACAGTCTCCCAGTCAAATGTATCCCAGCATTGGACTTGTGTGTGCGTGTGTGCGTGCAACATTTGAGTTCCAATATATGTATATTAATATTATATGTACTTATTTATTTTTAAAACACAAAGGTAGGGTTATGGTTAGGGCTGGGATAAGAGGACTCATTCCTATCCAACTTTCTAGTGCCAATGCAGCTGCAATGCATCCCCAAGGCAAGGAAACCAATGATCCCTTATTGTGAGGAGACTTGTGTGACTGCCACCCCTCTGCAGGATACAGCTCACCTCCAGTTAGCACAGCGGAATCAGTACTGGAAAGATGGCTAGGATTAGGCCCTTAGCATATATAGCATGGGTTTGTTGCCCAGTTATAGTGGTATGCAAATAACCAGGATGCACCCCTTCCCCAAAAGTGCAAATATCCAGAGACGCCAATGACTGGGACACGTCTGACCAGGATGCAATTGTTCAGGATGCAAATACCCCACTACCATAGTAGCACAAGAAAAATTATGGGAGAGGGCAGAGAAGGGTGAAATGCATTTTGGAGGCAGGGGAGCTTGCCCTATGTGTCGGATTTCTGAAAGATAAATACACTTTTCCCTCTTTATAAGCACTTTTGCTATACAAAATTTCATCTATCCATTCTGCATGTATTAAGACCATCCTTCTTTAGCTATACCAAGATTTTTGATTTAAGGTCTAGGAATTGGCGGGGGGGGGGGGGGAATGGACCAATTCTTTCACACAGGCAAGGTCAACCTCCCCTTTTACAGAATGAATACATCTCCCCTCTGCTTTGAGCTCCAGAGTCAAGTGGCCGAATTTGCCTTATGTGCCCAAGAAAGAGTTCCAGGCACTGGTGTTCCTGGAGGGAAGGCAAAACACTAAGTTTCTTCAGGAGCCTGGCCACTGGTGTAAAGCTTGCTTTTGGAGCCACAAGTGACTCTGAAGGTGAGGGAGAGGGGCCGCTTTACACCAGCGGCCAGGCTCCTGAAGAAACCTAGTGTGTCCCCCCCTTCTCCAGCAATGCTAGTGCCAGAATATAGTGCCAAATTTTGAATTTCTTCCCTTAATTGGACAGAGGGACCCTCAGAGGATGGAGCACAGATCGGGGAGAGGCACCCATTTGGTGTGAAATGCTCTGCCTGATGGGTATTGTCAGAGAGAAAATAGCTTGTCTGCTATGCAGTGGCATAGCTAGAAAGGGTGCAAAGCACCAAGTTTTGCAGAGAGCCTCACCATGGCATGCAAGAAGCCCTCCTCCTCTCCTTTGGAGCCATTCTGGGTTGCATTTTGCCTCTGTTTTGGCCTGGAATGGATCTGAAAGGGAGGGAGAGGGGCTGCTTGCATACAACGGTGAGGCTCCCTGCAAAACATAGTACTTTGCACCCCCTCTGGCTATGCCACTGCTGCAGTGTTTTACAACCTTGGAACAGCCATGTTGTTAAATGAAATGCATGCCCATCTTTCCCCTTCTGTGATAAAACTTAATTTTGCTCATGAACTGCTTCATCAGGAATTTAGTAATGTTCTTGATTAACGAGTTTGCAAAAAAAAAAAAAATTAAAGATCCACATTTTATCATACGCAGCAAACGCAATTATGTCGGCTTTGGAGCTATTGCCAAGTTTCGTTTGCACCAGAAGGCAAAGGCATCTTTCCAGCTTTTACAGCCCTTGCTGAGATTTTATATAGTACTTTAAAAAAAAAATTTCTTCCACACTGGTATACCTCACTATTTCTGAAACAGCTTGAAGCCTGGAGGATGGCTAAGAAAAATGCATTCTGGAAGAACATCATTTTTATCTATGAGGATTAAGTATTATTCAACATCCCCTTCTCCATACAGACAGGACAATGTGACGTTTCCAACCAATTATTACACAATTATATGTGCAGTGCTGTTCTATGATTGTTTCATAGTCCCTTTTCGCTAAGCTTTGAGATGGTCAAGATAGTTCCATGCAGGGTTTCCCTCTTTTGCAAGAGAACATAAGAACATAAGAACAGCCCCACTGGATCAGGCCATAGGCCCATCTAGTCCAGCTTCCTGTATCTCACAGCAGCCCACCAAATGCCCCAGGGAGCACACCAGATAACGAGAGAGCTCATCCTGGTGCCCTCCTTTGCATCTGGCATTCTGACATAGCCCATTTCTACAATCAGGAGGTTGCACATACGCATCATGGCTTGTAACCCATAAGAGTTACTCCACTATATCATGGTGTTTTGCAATAATCTGTTTATTAAAAATGTCAAGCAGAACAGGTATTTGGAGGGCTCTCCAGTAACATCAATTCAAACTTTCAATCCCAAACCAGCTTCCCAGTACAGTGTCTCTCCAAACCCCTTATGGTGCTGCTTCTACATAAGACTTTTTCTCGGAAAAGGCCACACTGAGCCACAATCAGAGTAATGTTTATGTGAATGGAAGTGCATGCAACTGATGCAAGTGTCCTCCAATAACAAGTTCTTCTACTTGTGCAAGGGGCTGTTGCACAGGCAGAATTCCTAATCCTGCCACATCTCACGTGATGTTCTTTGTTTGGCTGGCCTCTCCAAAACCAAAAAGGTGCCAGCTGGGGGTTGTTGGTCATCTTGGGAAGTTGATGTGGGCAGCTGCGGACCTCTGTAGCCCCATGCCCGGGGCAAAGCTCTGCGATGGAGCCCCCATGGGCTATCACCGCCCCCCCACGCAGAAATTGCCCTCCCTACTCACCAGAGGCTCACGGAGCCTCGCACAACCTCCGCCCACGCTGGGGAAACCTCTATGAGGTTCTCCAGCGCTATAAACCAGTTCAGTGAACCAGAAGCACCGTTTCCATCCCCGTCGGGAGCCTCAGAGAGGCTTCTGCGGGGTCCCAGCTACTGGCGCCTGGGGCATTTGCCCCAGGGCGATCAATGGCAGGCACACAACTGGATGTGGGGACTGAACTTACCTGGCCATATATAACTTTCCCACTCCCTGGAGGCAGGTTTCACGGTATATATTCATATGTTAAAGCTTCTTAAGGCTCCTGTGATTTTTCAAATGAACACTTCTTCATTTAAAGTTCATACCATTTTATTGTTTCTTGTTGATCTAGGCTGGGGCGTTAGCAAGTAATTGTGCTTGAACAGACTTTCTATGAATTGCCCCATGTCAGTTGCTGTTCCTGTAGCATGTACAGGGCTGGCCTAAGACCTCATGATGATTGAGGCAGCATGTGAAATGTGGGTTGTTTAAAGCCACATGCTGTGTTTATAGTTGTGCCGAGATTCGAGCAGGGCCTTTCCAAATTCATAGTACAATCCTATGCATGTTGATTCAAAATATGTCTCCCTTGAGTTTAATGACTCACTCTCAGGTGAGTGTGCATAGCTCTGTAGCCTGAGGCTGCAACCTTATCAGAGCCAGCCCAAGACCTCCCTACGCCTGAGGTGGCATGCCAAATGCTTCTCTATCTTACCCAATGACAGATGTTCCAGATCAGCACTTTCTTCCCCTTCACATTCTTCCTCTGTTCCCCCTCTTCTTTTTCCAGACCAGGGAGTGGCAGTGGAGGCAAGTAGCCAGACAAAGATGGGCACTCTCCACCAATCTGCTGCCTGAAGCTATCGTTTAGTTGACCTTATGGATGGGCCAGACCTGGGCGTGTAATAGCTGATTTCCTCTCTCTCTCTCTATCTCTCTCTCTCTCTCTCTCTCTCCTTTTTTTTTAAATAGAGAAATGGCCCTATGAATAGCTTGGATCAACCAGAAGCAATAATATGGGCCAAACCCGCAAGCAATAAATTCGTCTTTGAAGTTGCCATTATCGAAAGTTATTGTCTGTAGGAAGATGCATTGCTGGATAACATAGCACTATATTAAAGTGATGTATGGAAACCCCATTTTCAGGGACTTACAGCTCATGGTGGCAAAGCCAGGCCTTTACAGCGCTAAAGAGCTGAAGTGTGGAAGCAACCAGCTAATTCAGAGATGAGAAATATTTATGGTTCACATACTTTGCAGGCAGATGTAAATACCAGGGTAACTGTTCATTCCTTACACATCCCTTAAAGCCCCTTTTGCTTAAAGTCTGGTTATGCGGGGGGGGAGGGGGGGAGGCAGATGTTGCCATCTCAACTGTGTTGCTAATATTTCATATATGCCAGTAAATAAAATGCTGCACTAGAGGGGTGGGGGGAATCTGTCCACAGTCACTCTTGGGAAGGTGGTATGGCTCAGTGATGTTGCATAGGCAGTGTTTCTCAAATTGTGGGGTGCGAGCCAATTTCAGGTGGGTCTCCATTCATTTACATAAGAACATAAGAACAGCCCCACTGGATCAGGCCATAGGTCCATCTAGTCCAGCTTCCTGTATCTCACAGCGGCCCACCAAATGCCCCAGGGAGCACACCAGATAACAAGAGACCTCATCCTGGTGCCCTCCCCTACAGCTGGCATTCTGACTTAACCCATTTCTAAAATCAGGAGGTTGCGCATACACATCATGGCTTGTACACCGTAATGGATTTTTCCTCCAGAAAGTTGTCCAATCCCCTTTTAAAGGCGTCCAGGCTAGACGCCATCACCACATCCTGTGGCAAGGAGTTCCACAGACCAACCACACGCTGAGTAAAGAAATACTATACTTTCAATATTTTATTTTTAATATATTAGACTTGATGCTACCATAGTGTGTGACTGTATTTGGGGAAATGTTACAGATCTGAACTTTTAACAGGCTACTATGTCTATGCTTTTAACAATGGTAATCAATGGGATTTACTCCTGGGTAAGTGTGGGCAGGACTGCAGCCTAGGATTGTTAAAAAGTTTGTGCTTGATAATGTCACTTCCAGTCATGACATCACTTCTGATGGGTCCTGACAGATCCTTATTCTAAAAAGTAGGTCCCAGTGCTACAAGTTTGAGAACCACTGGTAGGGACAACTGGTCTGAGGAAGATGCCTACAAGGTAGCGCCCTCTGCTGGATCTCTGATGCATGAATGGCACTCCCTGCAGTCATAAGGTTCCCAGTTCAATTCAGTTTTCAGAATTTCAAGTCACCTGAAGGAGAGATAATTAATTTGATTTGATTATCAAATTAATTAATTTGATTTGAATTATGCACGGGAAGGATAGAGAGATGCTCTTTACTCTCTCACATAACACCAGGACCAGGAGATATCCACTAAAAATGAGTGTTGGGATAGTTAGGACAGACAAAAGAAAATATTTCTTTACTCAGCATGTGGTTGGTCTGTGGAACTCCTTGCCACAGGATGTTGTGATGGCACCTGGCCCTTAGATGCCTTTAAAAGGGGATTGGACAGATTTATGGAGGAAATGACCATCACAGATTACAACTCATGACAACTAGCAGTAGCCTTTCTCTGAATGCCAGATGCAAGGGAGCGGCAATCTTGAGAACTCCTTGAGGCATCTGGTGGGCCCCGGTGAGATACAGGAAACTGAACTAGATGGGCCCTTGGTCTGATCCAGCTGGACTCTTATGCTGTTTGAATGAGTACCAGTACTAGACTAGATGGACCTTTGATGTGACTCAGTGACTCGGTATAAGACCGTTTCATTTGATTCCAGCTTCACACCTGAACTCGGTTCCCTACTGCAGTCCATTACCTTGCTCTTGGTGAACTTAATGGTTCCCATTCTTCCTCCTCTAATGCTATAATCCTGCACACTTTTACACCTCTATTTTTACCTGTGGAACACATGAGCACATAACGGTGTGGGAAGTTCATGGTCTACAGCGGCACTGACTAAATTAGCTCCAGGTGTTTTCAAAGCACTTTTCTGCCGCCTCAATGAGAGATTTCACTCTTTCCAAATGGTCTCAGAGCAGCTAACATCATAAATCAGTGCCAAATAAAATGTGTTCACAGTAATGGCACAAACCTGTTGCAGCTAAAGTGTAACTTCTGTACAAATTTCTGCAGAAACATAGGGCTGTGGGGGGTTTTTTTGGGGGGGGTAGTGGTTTTTTGTTTGTTTTTTGCAAACATCCTTTTTCAGTGCATGGTCTATAGCTAGATAAACCAAATTTGGCTAATGTAAGAAAACACTGGATGAAGTTCATAACAAGGATCCATTTTAAGTGCTTTATAAATGGTTAGTAGAGACTGCAATTATGTTGTAGACATAATAATCGTTTGTAATCAATTATGATGTAGTAGGATAATAAGCAACCTTTTGCGCAGTGGCCTCTAGAACACTATAATAATGGCTGGATGCAATGGATATAATTTTCATGACAGCAGTCCTAGGCACTGCAATGAAAATGACTGACCAGTCACGCACAGCTCCTTCTGTAGCCAACATGCAAAAATTTTCAGTCCAGAGGCTTCAGAAGGTCTTCAACCCTATGAAGACCAGCTCCAATTTTGAGGGGGTACTCAGCAAGGTGCCTCAGTAGGTCTTTCTCCCTGATCCTTGGTTGGTGACAGGTTGATGTGGGGAAGGGGGGTGACACACACACTACTGCTGGTTGTAGCTGGAAGCACCAGCAGCAGCAATACAGGTATTCACACCAGCCCTGATCTCTACAACCATCAAAATTCTTCCTAATAATCAGCCATTTGACCCACCTGGGACATCAGCTGTGCTTCCCTGGCTTCTAAAATACAGGACCCATTGGACCTTTAGAGAGTCAATCTTGTTCCACAAAGCACCTGAAAGAAATTGTCTTTTTTTCAAGATCATTGCAATGAATTAAGTTTTAGAAACTCAATTCTGTATTGTAAACAAGACAATATTGGTACAGAAAAGCACTATAATAATCACAAAAGCATAAAACATTAATGTCTCAATTTCAGTGTGCTGTTCACAATTTACAGTATCTGCTTTCTTTTGATGGAATAAGGGACCTGGGGACAGAAGATGAAAGGCACTGTGGAAACAAATTTGCTACCTGTGACTCTTCCCAAATGTTGGCGTTGAATATTTTCCAGGAATTATTTGAATACTTGACTGTAATGAATACAGAATGCCTATCTTTGACACCCAACGACACCACTTTCCAAATATTTGGGATCTTTTTAAGACCACATTTCTCTCACGTTACAGCCCTCCCAAGGTCAATGTACTGCTCCCAACATGACAGCCCTTCCTTAAAGTTGGTTGAGTACAGAATTATTTTGAGCTTATCCTAAATACCCTGGGGAAATGCAAAGATTCATTTCTTCTCAGATGTTTGTCCGAGGAATTTTAGGAAGGCTAAAAGAGTTTCAGAAACACTAGATATTCAAAATTCAGATGATTTGGACAAGAAAGGCTACACTTAAAATTCAACGAAGATATAGCTGGATATTTTGTCAGTTAAAGAAGATGTTACATATGGGGCTAATATTTTCAACTAAGTGTCTTGTTTTGTGAAAATATTAAAAAGCACAGCACTTTAGGCCTTTCAAAGCAATAATACTATTTTTATTTTACAAACTACGGGAGGTGGGAATTAATCATGCTATCTGTATGGGTTTGCTTTGAAGTTCCGCAAACTCTGTGAGCAACTAACTTCCTACAGAGGTCTCATGGGAAAGGAGGAGGATTTGCAAGTTATTATACTGTGTTAAAGGGTCAGTCCATATTCAATCAGCTTTAACATGCAATGATCAGTGTTCTACTACAGCAAACCAGGCTAACTCAAAACCACCTTGAACCATTGGTATACTGTGCGTGATTATTCAGTAACACCTGGGACAACACTGGCTGCAATGAATGTATAAAAGCAGTTGTCATTCTTAGTGTACGAGTATAATAACATATCATCTGATATGGTAGAACTGGGGACAAAGCTCTGATGTTCTTTTCTTCTAACTTTCTCTGCTCGTGACATCTAAGACAAGTGGTTCCCAAACTTATCGGGTCATAGTACCCCCACAGCCTTCCCAGCTCAGCCAGGCACCTCCATCTTGGATCTCAGAAAGTCTCATGATATCCTAGATGGCAGCGCCCAAAACTTGTGAGATTTCGCAAGATCCAAGGTGGTGGCACCCAAATGTCATGATGTTTCACAAGATCCAAGATGGCATCATCTGGGAGAACAGTTAGGAGGGGCCACCAGTGACATTCTGCACCACCCCTATGACTGTGCCACAACCCCTTCCAGCATCGCTACACACACTTTGGGAACCCCTGTCTAAGACCCTTGCTATCCTGTAGAACAGTGATTCCCAAACTGTGGTCTGGGGACCACAGGTGGTCCGTGAGATCCTGAGAAGTGGTCCCTGAGGTATCAGGAAAAAACAATGATCACCTTTGATCACTTCCAGTGTCTCGCCAAGTGAGTGCTCCCTTACGGACCACTGAATAATAAGAATAAGAATAAGAATAAGAATAAGAATAAGAATAAGAATAATAATTATTATTATTATTAACAATAACTAGGTATTTATATACCGCCTTTCTGGTCATCGGATTACTCCTCTGACTTTATTCAAGGCAGATTACATAGGCAAGCATTTTATAAATCCCTCAAGGGGATTTTTACAATTATAGAGGTTCTCTCTTTCAAGAACCAACATTTCAGAATGGATCTTCCTGGTTTGGTCTCACTTCTGGCCTCCAGTTCTCCCACGCAGGCTGACAAGCAGCTCCATCTCTCACATGGAGGGCAGCCAAGACGCTTCTTGCTCACACCAAGAGCAGGTGGAATCACTCAGCTCGGCTTGTCAGTTGCTTCAAGGTCTCGCCATTCTCAGCCGTTCAGGGAGCTGCTGGTGTCCTCGAACTGGCGACCTTCTGATGTTATCTTCAGGCTAACAGAGGCTCTACCCTCTAGACCAGAACTCCTGCCCTCCTGAAGTGTCAACTGTGGCTGTAAGTAGTCTGTTCTCTGCCCTTTCTGGTGGTCCAATGGTTGCTGAAGTGCCAGCTGCAGCAGGATTCATTCTCCACCCCTTCTGGTAGTTAGTGGAGGAGCACTTGGCAAGGTGCTTCCCCATGAACCACCAGAGAGGGTGGAGAATGGATCCTAGTTGCATAATCACAATGGCATTATTCCATAGTCACTCAACAGAGATGACTGCCAACTAATCAGATGGGCAGCCCAATTCATGCTAAACTTTCTCTACATGGTCATGTACTCATGTACTTGTATACAAAAACTGAGCAGCATGAAGTTTCCCTAACATGATATGAAATAAGATAGAGAACATACTGTTTCAATCTCCTCCTTAATTTGCTGTGCTAACAATGCTGATATAATTCAGTGTTTGGGAAAAATTAGAATAGTGTGACAACGGTCCAAGGGTTGTAACTTAATATCTCCATCTGGCTAAGGTGTATGAATCTTACTTTTGTTTGAACCAACAAATGGTAAATTTCACACCACTCATTTGGCACACTGTGAACACGGAGTGGATGGATTTGTACAGGATTCCGTAGAGCAACTAAACATTCATTGCACAGTGATGCATTTGCACAATTGCTTCAGCATGCACCTGGCTTGCAAAGCAACTCTCACAGCCCAATCTTACCCTTTTCTTCACCATAGCATGCAGCCGCACCAAAATGGGCTACACTGCATGCAGTGGCATAGCTATTGGGGGTGCAAAACACTAAGCAAACGCCTTCATTTTGCTCCCACCACCCAGAATGGCACTGAAGGGGAGCAGAGGGGCCACTTGCACACCATGGTGAGGTTGCCTGAAAAACTTAGTGCTTTGCACCCCCCCTCTAGCTATGCCACTGACTGCATGCTATGATGAGGGGAGTCGATCTAGAAGCTTGGAAGAGGGAGGTGCATAAGGTCCATAAGCTTCCTGATCACCAATGGGTCTCCTCTGACCTGCTCCAGCTCTTTAGCTGTTGCAAGTCCATGGAGACAAAGCGGGCATGTCAGGAGGTGAGGAAGAGGATAGCATACTGGCACAGGTCATATGTGCCACCCCTCCCACCCTGACATGTTTTCTCTCCTTCCCTGTTGCCACCCCATTCTGCCTATCTCCCCACCCCATTCCACCCACCCTGCCAACTCACCTCCCTTGGCAGGCCTTACTCCTCCCATTGCCATACTGCAGGCTGCTGTGACTTCTCTAGTGGTGATTCAGAAGAGTGTAGCTCCACACACTTCTGAACTGTAATTTACAACTGCTGAAATGCACGTTCCAGTCACACATTCTACCAATAAGCCATCATTTACTGTATCACTAATATAGCTGCTCAAAGACTGCAATCCTAAACATACATTCCTGGAAGTAAGCCTCACAATGGGACTTACTTCTGAGTAGACATGCATAGGCCTGTGTTCAAAGTGTGTTGGGGTCAGTTCTGAATATACTGCCCAATCAAGCCCCTTACAGCGCAAATGAGATGCATAAGCCTATGCTGCCCCCCTCCCCAGATATGCTAATCTCATGGGGGCCAGGTATCACCCAAACATACATCTCCAGTGCAACCTAAATAATAGTTAACCTAGCATTTCAATTCTGTGTGAGGGTGAGATTCAGATTGCCCTCTCTCACATCATTAGAAGAACTCAGAAGATAAGCCAGGAGGATGAGTGGGACATGTTCCAGAATGTTCCCAATCATGCAGTAAGAGACCACTTTAGTAGTATCATTCAAATCAGCCCTTGAGCAATAATCTGGCCAATATTGTGTCAGTAAGTTAGCAACTGATGGGAGAGGAGGGGAATGGGAAGAACTCACCTCCATCTCTTTATTTCTTTTTTCATCGTCACTAAAGCTCTTGCCCTTGTTGATAATAGAGCTTCGCTTGGGGAAGTGGGTGTGTAGAAGGATGTTGGGAAAAAGGAGTGAAATTCTGCATCATTCCCTCTTCCTGAACCCATCAAACTTGAGGAGCTTTTAGCTAGTAGTAAATATTGGTCAGAGCCAGCATCACTAAGAAGCTAATTAGATACAGACTAACCGCCTTGCCTCCTGAAACGTTAATCTTCTTACTTAATAGCAGGTTGCAATGTTCAATTAACTAAAGTGCTTTTACAGTGTTCACTAGATGAGAAATGTAACTAAATAGTGATTGTACATAAAAGACAACCAAATATTGGGGCAGGTTAATCACCTTTAACAGAGACGTTGGCTGGGAAGAAGGGGAGAAGAGGTGATGAGACAAGAAGTTCCATTTGTGCAAGTATATCAGGTTCATTGTGACCTGATTACTGTTTATAAAATGGTAACTTAGAGGGTTTTTCAAAACATTTATTTCATTAGTCACAGCCTAAACCAATATCACATTCATTAGTCACAGATGTCAGTAGTTATTAACAAGTTCCCAAAGGCATTTCCCTGTTAATATCTGTTACATTTATTTCTCATGCATTTTAATTATACATTAAAAGCAGCACAAAGTATCATAATTGAAGAAAGCTGAAACTTCAATGGCGGGAGGGGTTCCCCCAAGGATTTCCTTTTACCCCATCTAAACTCAGCACAGAGGGGCACTTCTTTGGCAACATGGTTGAAATGAGTCTTTACTATGGAAGGTAATATTACATAAAAATCAAGACAATATGTAGCAGGGAAATGCAAGTACAGAAGTTCTTTATAAGAAGAATAAATTTACATTTATATTCCACATATGAATGTTTGTGCATTAAAAAATAAGATACTTGACATTTTGCAGCCTAATTAGATGCCATGTCTAAGACTTATATAAAACTCTCTGGCTTAATTCAGCATCGAAAAGACATTTAAACAAAATTCAAGCTGTTTTTCATTTGGTTCTGTCTTTTCTGGGTTTTTTTCCCTCCACCTCAATGCTGCATTTTGTTATTAGAAAACATAAAATTGTTCTGCAATTTTACAAAATGAGCTTCCAGAAAAAGAAAATTATGTCCCAGATTGTATGTTTAAGCTAGCAAAAATGCTGTCTACTACAGCAAATTGCAGTTTACCATATGCCAAGACCTGGGATGAAGTTACTGTAAGTGACAGAATAGTCTGGCATTTTGAAAGCAAGGAAATGGACCAGCAATCAACACAGAAGACTCAAAACAGATATATTCGTATGGGAGTTCTTCTGTCTAAACATGGAATCCACAGTCCTTTAAAAGAGAGAGATCTAAAAGATCTTTGCACCATTTCAGCCATTTTTTCCAGACATGGGAGTTTCAATGCGGTGTGATGGCTGACTCATGAATCAAAAATTCCTCCTTTCAAATTTCACCTCTGACTTGAACTCAATAGGTGGCCTTCAACAACTACTCTCTTTCAGCTCCCCAACTGCAATATAGGCTTCTGAGTAAACTTAGCAGTCAAAAGCCTCCACTGATTAAAGAACAGGAAGCAGAGGACCAAACTGGTACCTTATATTATATGCACAAAGTACAGATTTATTTAGTGAGATCTGTGAAAGGACATGACTCTAGGGCAGTGCAATGCTTTGACCTAGCTCTGCCCCCTCTGCACTAGCTCCCCAAGTTTCACAGATATTTGTCTGTGCCACAGATAAGTGGCACAGATAAATGTGCCAAGTGTCGCAGCTAATTCGAGAATCCACTGGGCTGGCGCAGAGGCCTGCAACAGCTTGGAAGAGCCAGATCCAGCCCCTGCACCGGCCAGACTGGGTACATTTGAGCCAGGCAGTACAAGGGGTGGGAAAGGGTGGCAGGAGGGCATTCTGGGGGGGGGCATTTTTGGGCAGGTGAGGGCTGAAGGAAAGGTGGATTGGGCCCAGTAGGGGGTGGGATCAACAGCAGCAGCGCACAGTGGCTGCTAAGCTAAATAGCTGGCACAGATCTGAGTAGTCCCATAGGGCAGACTGGGGCTCGACATGGGGTAAGGAGATAAATATCCCCTTACCCCAAGGTGATCTCCAGGCTGCATCTGATCTGTGCTGGTATTGCGCTGTATTGCAGATCTTTAGGTTCGTACTATTCTCACAAACTACAAAATATTATATCTCTAAAAATCCTGGGAAGTGTAGTTTGGTGCAGCACTAAGGATTGTCTTGTGCCCTGCTTCACAGAACTACAATTCCCAGAGCTGCCTAAAATTAATCGTAGGCTATGACTCAGACTGAGTCAAAGAAATGTAGACTCCCAAAGTTTAGTAGTTAGTTATAATTCACCTTGAAGCTTGTTATTTTTCCTCTTTAATCTGGAATATTTTTCTCTTTTCAAAATGAAAATCAGATACTTGCAGAGGGAATCATTTCCCCCCCTTGTTCTAAGATTAATGTTCACAGAAAGGAAGAATTAATCTTGGAAACTCTTATAATCTACAATCGTAGAGTGCCAGATGATTGGCTAATTGACCTTTTTTCTATTTCCCAGTTAGACTCTTAAAGGCTCTCTGACCAAGATTTTGCCCATACATCCAACATTACAATTGAGGTTAAATAGGCAGTGCTATACTGCAGGTAGCAGATGCACAAAATAGTGGCACCCTCTGTTCTTTTGTGGATGTTTGAACTCTGAAGTCTCAAAGCTCATTAAACATAAAACTCATAAGTAATTTCACACTGCAGTCTACAATACAAAAGAAAGTATGGCAACGAAAAGCAAGCACGGAAATATCCTGCCTTTGCAGCGGGTTACAAAGTATTAAGCAGAACTAAGCCCTGATTAAACATCTAATTGGCTTGAGTAGTTATATGAAGGCAAGTCAGATGCCTTTAGCTTTGGGCAGTAAGAAACCAGAGATTTCAGAACAACTTTGGGGCCAAAATGTTTAATAAACTGAAAGCCTCATTTGCCAAAGTGTTGCCAAGTCCAGCAGAGGAACCTCCAAAATCATCAGCTTCGCCTCCTCCTCCTCCACAGCAGGTAGGTCTCGACAGCTGATTCTGTTTACTGACATCATGATCTGAAAATGGAATACTTTCTTGGTAGTTGCAGGCAATGGCTTTTCAGAGATGTGTCTCATACTGAACATAGAGGCATTTCTGCTCAAGGTTAGACAAGTTTGATCTTTTTGCATGTTCTTCATACAATATGTTTCATATTATTAATCTCATATAATATTATTTTCATACAATTTGTAATAAGTGTAAAAGTGACTTACAAGTCACTATTCTTCGAGAAAAATAAGAAGCCCTCAAAAAGACATTTTGAAAGGCAAACTATAGCCTGTAATCTGTTGTCATGCATGTTGACTTGGGACTGAGGTCCTAAATAGATACTATGAAGCTGGAGAGACTTAGGAAGCTTTCAAGCACGTGCTCTAGGGGAGAAACTGATTGATCAATCAATCCGTGGAACTCCTTGCCACTGGTTGTGGTGATCGCACCTGGTCAAAATGCCTTTAAAAGGGAATTGGGCATTGGAGTTATTGAGGAAAAGACCATCACAGTGGACAGGCAGGTGGACATGCTCAGCCTTTACTGTTCCTGCTTTATAAGGGACGAGTGGTGACCCAAATCTAGCACGTTTGCCATCTCCACATCAAGTTTTGCCCCAACTCTCACTGAGTTCAATAATGCTTACACTGATGTAAACATGCATAGGACTGCAGCTTTACTGGATATTTAACCAAGTTGAATGATGCTACCACCAAGTTCCATTTTGTCTTTTTAATTCTAAATACTGATGTTCCCATTTGTCTCTCGAACTGCCAAATCCAGCCTCTTAACTTCTGTACCTTTAAGAGATGTATAAAAGAGACAATTCAACCTAATGGGACTTCTCTCATAAATGCACAGCTGTCACTGGAACTACAGCAGCACCTGGCAAAAATCCACCGTCTGCGTAGACATTAAAGTCTTTTCAAATGTTTTCAAACAGTGGATTTGCTGCTGAAAATTGTTCTGATGGCTGAGGTCCAAACCACAGCAATAGCTTCTGAATGGAATCTTCATGATTGGGTGAGACTGTACTTCCCTAGGGGCTGTCAACACCAGCTTCGATACTTATCCAAATAACCCCAGTGCAGTGTTATTCAAACTGTGTGGCGCGGCTCTTTAGGGAGGCACCAGCAACTTAAAGGGGAGGCACGGGATGTCCTCTCGCAGCGATACAGTCACACCCCTGGGCAGAATACGAGCCCATCTTCTGCCCGTTGTCTGTGCTTTTTTTTAAAAGCAGAAGAAACGGGAGTTGCTCAGCTGCGAGAGTGGCTGCTGCTGCCGCCCTGCCCTCTTCTCCTTCCACTCCGAGGCTGCCGCTTTCTGTGTTCACTGCATGTTGTTTCCAAAGCTCTTCCACTTCAACCCCCATCTGGCAAGTACTGAGCATGCTCAGCTTGCAGTCCTTAACCCTCGCTGATCCCTTGTCTGGTTGGTTCCTAGTTCCCAGCCTGGGATCGCTTCTTATCAAAGTGAAAACTCTCTTTTCAACCCCCTCCCTCTTCCATTCCCCCCTTTTGATCTCCAAACCTTCCCGCTTTCCTCCCCCTCCCCAAATAAAACGCTTCCTATTTTACCAGTCACCAGGGGTCTTAAAGGTGTTTCCATGCAGTTGGCAAAGGGGGGGGGGGAAGAGATAGAAGCACACGCTTTACTTGGCCAGGAGCAGAAAAAGGGTACTGTTTTTAAAGTGATTTATTAATCTTGTTGTTTGACTGAAGAGGAGAGGCTGTATTTTTAAAGTGATGAATCTTGCTATTTGAAGGGAATACTTATCAGTCATTGATGAAGTGATTGCCAGCCCAATCCTATTCACACTTTCCTGAGAGTAAGCCCCATTGACTCTAATGGAACTTACTTCTGAGTAGACATGCATAGGCTTGAGTTATGCATCTCCTAGTACAGAGACAAATCAGCTTCCTAACCAAACCCTTATCAGCTCTGATATATTTTCGTGGTCTATTTTTGTTTTCCCCACCAGCTGCTGGAAAAATTTAATTTAATTAATAAAGAGTTCAATTCTATCCAAGGAGAATGGGAGAAATGACTAGTTGGATTGGGGTCCACAGGGGTGTGTGTGTGTGTGTAATGTTGGTCAGACTGGTTGTTCACAAAGTTCATTTGATAAAACAATTCTATTGGTATGCTTACAAAGTTTAAAAAAAGGAGTCCTCCTAGACCAGACAAAATCTACCTACTCCAGCATCCTGTCTCCAACAGTGATCATTTATAAAGCATGTATATTGCTATGTATTAATTATATATTTTAAGATCTGCATTTAATTAATGATATGATTAATATAATTAATATTAATATAGTTAATATTTCTGGCCACTTCCTGTTTGATGATGTCACTTCCAGCCCTCAGGAACATGATGGGGAGTCATGGCCAACAGCCACAGGGGTCAAGGGAGGCCACTGGCCAGAAAAGTTTGAGTACCACTATCCCAGTGGGATGTCAGATCCATATATTGGAGTGGCCAGGTAGAGATGGAGCACACTGAAGCATTTATTGATGGTGCCATGCTAATGTGATAGTGTTTGAAGTCACTCTTGAAGGTTCAGGGAACTCTCCAAATCTGGACATGGGTACAATTTTTGATTGATCTTATGTTTTATGGTTTGTTTGCAATGTCTCTGGTTATTTCAAAATGACTGTTAGTTTCAGGCGAGGCATGGTTCAACTGACTTCCATTAGTTAATGCATACTTACCATATTTAAAGAGAAAAACAGTAGATTTTGTTTCCTTTAAATGCTATGTCAAGAGGATCAAGACAATTTGGTTTGCTATAAATCTCTACAACCAACATCTTTACAGAGCAAAGCAGCAATAAAAAAAACTGTTTGATTAATATATCACAAGGATGTGGCTAAACAAAATTTAAAAAAAAAAAAAAGAATTATTGGCAGTCAATTCTAAGCCATTCCTCTTAATTAGTTCTCTGTGAGCAACAGAAACTCTGGCTTCTGATGGGTAAAGGGATTTAATTACAACTGTGATTCCACGTACCCGTTATGAGAAGGATAATTTTCATAGAAAACAATGGAGTTTGCCTCTGAATACAGATGTGTGCCACTTAACAATGGGGATACATTCTCCTATTTCTGTTGTTATGCGATTAGGTCATTAAGTGAGCATTTGGTCCAATCTATTGCCTTTGTTGTGTAAACAGACACTCCCTACCAGACACTCACTGGCTGCACAGGCTACTGGAGATAGACTGCCTCTTCTGTCCATTAAGAACCTCTCTGTTGTGTAATCAGACACTGCTGCAGGCTATGGGACATTCAATTGCCTCATTAAGAGCATCTTTATTGTGCTTTGACCACTGTCATGTATGCAGTCTGTTGTTAAGCAAACATTTGTTAAGTGGTACATGCTTGTATATGCATGAAGGATCAAGATCTATACGTGCAAAAGTTATTTGCTTATGAAGGGAACTTGCCTCTTCTCACAGCAAAGCCCTAGGTGCAAGTAAGTTTAAATGAGGGGTGGCAACAGCTGTGAAGCAGGAGATATGTAACTGGATCTCTAGATAGGGTCTCCCCTCCCATTTTTAAAAAGCTATGGGGTAGGCAACTCTGATTTTTATGAAAGTAAAGGCCCTGGGGGATGGGGCATTTTAGCCTTTCCCCCTGATCCATATCTCCGATCTAACCATACCCTCCTAGCAGAAAAGGCCAACCAAATGATCAGGGGCCTGGATCACTTTCCATATAAGGACATTCAAATTCATTTGGGGCTTTTCAGTAGAAAAAGAGGTGACTAAGGGAAGATAGAAGATTATAAAATGGTGCATGGTGTGCAGGAAATGAACAGAGAGACGTTTTATTCCATCTCCCATAATAACACTAGAACCAACTGAACTGAGATTCAGGGCAGATAGAAGGACAGCCTCCTTCACACAGTACTTCTTTCATTTATAGAATTCACTGCCACAACCTGTGGTGATGGCCAGTAGTCCAGCTGGCTAGGAAAAGGAATGAGACAAATAAATGGAGAATAGGTCCCGTAATAGCTACTAGTTGTGATATTTAAAGTAAACCCCATAGTTTTGTTTTTTCTTTCATTGCCAGATGCTGGGGGCCTAGGCAAAGCCCTAAACTGGTTCCCCCTCCTATGGCATCCCCTGCCTGCTCCTACTGCTGCATTGGCAGCTACTCACTGCCATAGGTACTGAAGGTATATGGGTAGGCCTGACCAGATCAGCCATCTGATGAACATGAGCCCTTCACCAGTGCCTGACCTGGCCAAACCCTAAAGCAGCCCATATTGCCAATTTAAAAATAATATCAGAAGATCCTGTCCCTGGATGTCCTGCATTATTCTGTTTGGTCTCTGATTCAGACCCCAATAGTAGCCTGTTCTTCTAAGGCAGGGGTGTCCAAACTTTTTGGCAGGAGGGCCACATAATCTCTCTCTGACACTGTGTCAGAGGCTGGGAATAAAAAAGAATTAAGTTACATTTCAATTTTGAATTAATTTATATAAATGAATATATTAGAGATGGAACATATATGAATGAATGAAGGTCTTGCAATAGCTCAATGTCTATAAACGGCCTTCCACAAAGCAAGACCAGTCTTTTCTTTGCTGCTGCATCACAGACATGAAACAGCAAGCAGTGGAGGGAGCCCTCATCTCACAGCTCATGTGAGAGGTCAAACAGTCACCCTTACAATGAGAGCAGTTGCTTTGGGCCAGAGCGGGCTCCAGCAAGTCTCTGGAGGGCCAGAGGCTCATTGGAGACTGGGGGCTCCCTGTGGGCCGGATTGCGAGTCCTCAAGGGCCACAAGTAGCCCCCAGGCTGGAGTTTGGGCACCCCTGCAAAATATGAGGGACTGGCATTGCCTTTATATTTTAAGAGCAGCGCTTAGCAGCCCAATCCTAAACAACATCCCAGCAACAATGCAGGTATGCCAACAGGCCATGGGCCGCATTCTGTGGTGGGGAGGGTCAGCCATAGAAGCCTCTTCACGGTAAGGGATCATTTGTTCTCTTGCCTTTGAAACTGCATTGCTGTTGCATCAGTGCTGGAACATTGGATAGGGTTGGGCCCTAATTGATAAAGTAAAAACAGCTTCTAAATACCACTCTCTCACAGTCACTGTAAATTTGTAAGAAATGAAACCTATACCTAGATAGGGCAGAGTAGTTTCAGACACCCGGTTTTAGTGTGGATGCCATTGAAGTTTGCCAGGGTGGCCAACCTATGGCATGCATGCCACTAATGGCACGCAGACACTTTCTAACACACAAATATCACCATATATTTTTTGGAAAACGCTTAAATAATAAAGAAAGCACTGCAATAGTTTATTGTTTGCCTGATTTCTTTGCTACTCCTTACACAGCATGCCCCCAAGTTTCTGAATCTGCAATGGGTGCACTCAGGGTGGCCATGCCTACTCTGTTTGATTTGCTCTGGTTGGACAATGGGGAGAAAGTCTGGAAAAGAATGATGGACAGGAAAGGAAGCCAATAGGGCAGGTGCTAGTAAGCTGCTTTCCACTAACTGGTGGCTCACTTACCTAAGAAGACTGGTATTGATAGAGCACTGAAGAGGTGAGGGGCAGGCTGCAGAAGGTGGCGGGGGAGAGATCGCCAATGAGATCAGTCAAGTCCAGGTGACCCAACCAGGCAGAGATACCGTCTTCAGGAAAAACATCCCCAAAGAGATCCCATCTGAGGATGAGGAGGTGGGCAGGCAGAGAGGGGCTGGGCTGTGCAGAAGGGAAATGAACACACCTTATATGGACCTTGGAACAAGTCCAGCTGGGCCAGACTAAAGGCTCTGTGCTGGCCACCTTTCTTGCCTAACCAGCAGTAAGCCAGGTATCTTGGGAAAGCCCCAAATAGGCAACAGCACTCTCATGTTTGTTGCTCTGTACCTGCTGGTACTCGGAGATATACTGCCCTTGAACTTGTAGGCTCTATTTAGCTTTCATGGTCATTGCTAAAAGTGATGTTAAGGTGAAGTGGCACATTCAAGATTCTGAACATGAAAAGTGGCATGTGGCATGCTGTGGGTTGGCCACCCCAATCTAAACTTTAGTCCAACAGGACTGTACTGTAATAAATTGTTGTATATCGTTTGCACCTAAAATAGGAGATACCGTATAATCAAGACTTCAGGGTAAGCTAGACCTAGTTTATGTGGGAAGGTTTTTAAAAGTGATTTTATTCATATGCCTCAGTGTGTCCTAGATTCAGGTCTCCCTTCATCTTCCCTCCACTTCACAACACTTCACATTTGTAGCTGAAGCCTTTCAAATTTCAACTGTCATGTATCCATACTGAGCAAAACAAGTGATATTCAATTTTTGGATATTTTGTTCTGATTTACTTTTCTTCATCTTCCTTTCTTTTGTGCCGGTGACTAAGTTTCCCTTTCTAAGGATGCCAACGTTTTACTCTCCTTGCTTCGGCCTGCCATACACAAAAGAACCTGGTGAAACTTTATTGCCTTATTTCCATGCCAAGAGAAACTTGGGGCACAAGCCTAACCAGGTCTACTCAGAAGTAAATTCTATTGTGTTCAATGGGTCTTACTCCCAGGAAAGTGAGATTAGGATTGCAGCCTAAATCTGTTTGCTTTGTATGTCATACTGCTGACAAAAGGACAGAATAAGGGTCCATAAAAGACTGGCAAACCCCTGGTTGTTATCAGATTTCCCTTCCATAAAATGGGCATAATAAAGATTCTACCCTCACAAATCTGTTACAACAGAGTAGCGGAAAAAATTGCAAGTGTGTTTCAAACTTCAATAAACAGCACAAGGTGAACTAACCCAAAATCAGCATCTAAATACTCTGTAGAATTTTTTTTAAGCCAAAATATAATTATGTACCTTGTTGTCGGCATCCTTCAGTCTCGGAAGAATATGTGTCACACTCTGAATGGTGGTTCTGGAACAGAGTGTCCTCTCCAGTGCATGAAGCCTGGGCAAAGTAGGTATGGAGGAAAGGCTGTTACCCATGCAGCAAATCCCCCCTCTCCACGTCGCTGAAATGGTCCAATGGAAAGGCAGAGGCCAATACGGTTGGTTCCAGCGGCGTCGCAGGAGTTGCCAGAACGTGACTGTGTTCAGCCATGAACTGCCTCAGGGGCTCTGGCTCCGGATTTTGCCTCGAGGTTGACTCCTGAAGCCTTTTCCATAACTGGATGTAGCCACAAGGCAGTGGAGGTTTGGGATCAGAGTTTTCCTTCTCTCAGATGAGCTGCCTTCCCAGGCTGACGAGCCCCATCTACCCGGTGGCTGTTTAGTCACCTCTTACGACAAGTACAGCCAAACGGAGGGCCTATTCTTATCCCCAGCCCCCAGGTACACATTATGTACCTAATGTGAAATAAATTGCACATATCATTTTACATAGAAGCATGTAAAATCAGAGCGATGCTAATTAACAATGTATTTGACCATTGTCTTTCCATTCCTGAAATTTATTATCTGTTCATACACTTTAAGAACTTCTGCTGTTTCCCTAAAGGAAGAAAATAAGAACACAAGCAATGCCACAGACAAAGAGGCAGAAAACACTGCACAACCAGTCGCTACGCAACAAGGTCAGTAATATCTACATTCAGATAAACTATATGATGCACTGAGTAATAAAAAGAAGTAATCAAAGCACATCTGTATTCAAAACATACCATGAAAATGGGGGTTGTCCCACACTGGGTGATATTCCATCTCAATGATTAGCTTAGTTCTTATAAACAGGGCAGGCCTGTAGCTCAGTGAAAGAGCATCTGCTTTACATGCCAAGGGTCCTGTATAATTCCTACCATCTATAAAAATTCTTGTGAAGAGCTGCTGTAAGCCAGTGTAAACAACCCTGAGTTAGGTGGCCCAATGGTCTAACTCAGTATAAGGAAGCCTCCTGTGTCCCCATAGATAAAGTGGTAACATTATATCTAGGCTGGGGTTCATAGGAAGTTGCTGTGTAGTGTGAACCAGGCCATTGGTCCATCTAGTTCAGGATTGTTGAGAGTGGTTCTCCAAAGATACTTATTATTGATACAATGCCACCAATGTGCATGGTGCTTTCCAATACAAAGGGGCTTGCGATGTGGACTAGACATGAGAGAAAACAGAGGAAGGCACAGGGAAGATACCAGTGTTGATGCAGAAGAATATGAGATCATTTCATGCACCTGTACTTAGGCTCAGTTGCAGTAAGGTAGATGGTCCACTCTAAGGGAAGGAAATAAAAGAGGCATTCCTCATGTGCTCATGCAGGGAGTTCCAGACGTAAAGGGCAGCAAGGGAGAAGGGCTGGTGGAGTCATGACCATTCAATTCTGTGAACCCTCATTTGCAATCTGAAATGCTTTAGCTCTTCTAAGCTGCTGCTTGAGAACTAGGTCAACACCATCAGCTCACATCTACCACATTAGCACTTCAATCTTTTCAGGGGCTTATGGTGGGAGATCTTGTGATCTGCTCGTCTGTTCGTCTGCTGACTTGTACATACAATATTGTTCTTGAAGGTCCAGGAGCAGATTGGCCTGTCTTCTGGTCAACTGTCAACCCAAGAGCAGGAAGTTAAACCAAAGAAAAGAGTGGCCAACAGCCAAGCGACTCCTTTGGCTCAACCATCACTGGAGGGCTAACCTGAATCAATATGAGTCTAGGTCCTAAACACAGTGGTTCCCAAACAGTGGGTCAGAACCCATCAGTGGGTAGTCACTCAATTTTTGAGTGGGTTGCAAAACTGACAAGCTGGTAGCTGACAAGGAATAGGTATTGAGCCTGATGGAAACTGAAGTGGAGTATCATGCACATGTTTACTCATAAGTAGGCAAACGTGCCTTGGTCGACTTTGAAGAGCAGGCTGGGGGGAACACAATGCCACCAGAAGGATCCCAATCTGACGAACACAGGCCCCAACAAATTCTCAAGAAGGAAGCCCATCTGTCCATCCATCCCTGACAAGGAAAGTGTTTTGAGCCCTAAGGAAAGCAAAATTGAGCCGCACATGTATGTTTACTCACAAGTAGGTGAACGTGCCTCAGCAGTTATCGACCAGATAAAGAGGAATGCAAGGTTACCAGAATGGTCCTGATCTGATCAATGTGGTGCTCAACAAACACTCCAATATGTGGACCCCCCCACACTATAGTAAAAAGGATTTAAAAAGAGGCTTGAGTGGGTGATAAAGTGAAACTCCTTTTTTGGTCTTTACTCCAGGTAGCCAGGTAGGTCTCAATGGAGTAAAAAATTTTAAAGTGTGCCTCAGTGTTAAACTGTTTGGGAATCACTGGTCTAGGATCATCAAGGAACTTCCCCCTCCCCATACATTCCAGTTCTCACTGGGGTTACCCCCTTCCCTCCAAATGGCCAGTTTTATTTTTTAAAAAAGAGCTTCTGGCTGGAAGCACACATTTTTGCGCACATCTAATCTGGCCCCCAAGGAAATACTGCAGACTTGCTTGTGGTTTTTACAGCATGTGGCAGGAGAGATAATGTGCCACCCTAACCCCTTCTTTCTGACACACACAAAAAAGTTAATAACATGTTGAAAAAAGTCATTCAAGCCGTTCATTTGGCTATGCTTTCCTTGGATATAAAATGCCTGTATAAATAGGAAATCAATTATACAGCAAAATCTGAAATTAACTAACTGAAGCAATGGCTGATGAGTTGTGCAATGAATGCTGGCATGTTGTATCCCTTCTCAGAAGCATCATGTCATCAATACTTGCCAATAAAATGATATATGATCCTAAGCACATACTTCCTACGCCTGTTGACAACTGATTTTATTTTGTTAAGGTACCCTTAATGCAAGATCTTGTATTTTGGAGGCTGAGCTATTATTTTTCTCATTATGCAGTGTGTTATCTTGCAATTTATCAAATACATTCCCTTGGATACTTTGCACATATTTCCTAGCTTTACAGCCAGAGACTACATATTGGTAATTTGACACACAGAGCACAGTTCTGAATGCAAAAGGCACAGATGTCATCTCTATTTGTTTTCATTTTGAAAAATGAACACATGACCCAGGACCCAATTCCATCCAATTTTCCAGCAATGGTGCAGCCACAATGCAACCCTAAAGTAAGGAAACAAAAGTTCCAGTATCTTAAGGAGGTCTCTGTGACTGCCTTCCCACCACAGGATGCACTGCATGCCCCATTGGCACTTCTGCACTGACACTGGAAAATTGGATAGGATTCAGCCCTTAATCAGTTGTGGCAAATGGAATTTCATCATCAACATTCACAAAATAAACAATCAGCCTATTGAAAGACTGGCTTCCAATAAAATTGCTTCTGAAGTAAATGGTCATGTGCTAGGCAAGAGACATTGGAAGTGGTGATCCTGGCCACAGTACTGCCCAGGGCCATAACCACAGGCTGCTGCCCCCACCACTGGCCAAGCTGCCACCCCCCACTGACAGACTGCCACCCCCTGCTGCCCTTCTGGAGCTCCAGGAAGGCCACACACACCCTCCCTGAACTGCCTTGTAAAGGCCGTGGCGGGCTGAAAAACATCCATCCCGGTTTCACGGAGGAAACGGGAAGTGATGTTGTTCTGCCCTTAGAAGGCATTCTGAGGACAGGGAAGCCTCCCCAGTCCTAAGAAGCCCTTCTAAGGGATTAAAAACATCACTTCCGGTTTCCTCCGTGAAACCAGAAGTGGTTTTTTTCGGCCCTCTGAGGCCTTTACAAGACCTTTGGACAGTTGGGGAAGCAGCATGCTGCTTCCCCAGTCTTCAGAACACCTTTAGGCAAAAGGCCCTGAGTGGGTTGCCATGGGGGTGTACAGTGGTGCAGTCTCCCACCAGCCTGGTGCCCAGGGCATTTGTCCCTCTTGCCCCCCCCAGGTACGCCCATGTCACATTGAGTTTTGTCCTAAGTTGAGTTAGTCAAGACTAAGGAAATAAGTCATGATTGGGTCCTGCTGGAAAACAAACAGCATCTGCCTGTGTTTGTTTACTCAGATTTTGGTAGCAGCCATGCACTCTGAGATCCTATCCCCCCTTCTGAGCCCAGACCAACCCCCAAGAGTCACTTTGGACTTATGCCAGCTAAAGAGGTGGCATATGTCCTAGGAGACCCATTGGAGACCAAGTGACCTGTGGAGAGGTAAGTAAAAAAGATTTTTAATTGCTTCTCCTGGGGTGCCCTTGGTTTCATACTTAGCATGCAGCATGTGCTTCATGGTCTGGACTGGTGGGTGATAGGATTTGGGTAATAGGACCCCTTCCAATGATTGTGATATTTAGAAAGGAGATACTGACTCTGCATAATCTGCCAGGGCACATGACAGAATCTTCCCTCCGGTGTGGACTTGTCTCTGTAGGGCAGCCTGCCAGGACTCAGCCCTACAAGCATTTGCAAGGAATCTTCAAGTTCTTTCTTTTTTTTTTAGAAAACCCTTTGATGATTTTTTTTTGTCATGGTGATAGCAATGTTTTATGTTATTTATTGCAGCTCTGGTTTTATTAAGGACTAGTATTATTTTGGGGTGTGACTTCTGGAACTTGCGCATCCTTGTTGCCTAGGGAAATGTGACATCCTATCTTCGATAGGTTCAGATGTTAACTTTCTCACAATATTTTTTGAGATGTCCGGACAAGATTTTTAAGGACAGGTTGGGATCCTGATTCATAAATAACTTTACACACCAAGTTTCAGCCGGCTGCTTGAAATGGAGTCTCTGTGCCCTCCTGTGAGTGCATTTATTTTCCACTGCTTGGGCTTTAGGATTGACTGACTGGGTGGTTCACGGCCCAATCCTACCAAACTCCCCATGTGGCAATTCAGCGGCAGAAGTGAACCTCTGCTATATCCTACGGGATTATTTTGGCTGCTGAAAGTCTCCTGGGGTAAAAGGACATTTGTGCCCTTGCTCTGGGGTAAGACTCAGCAGCTGCTATGAGTCAACTTATATCAACTTGGTCAAGTTCAAGTTGATCCATGCAGATGGCTCATGCCTGCGCCACTGCTGCTGAGCCCACCAAACCCCTCCTGGGCCTGATCTACCCATTCCAACCCCATCTCCACCCTGTTCTGCCCTCCCCCTTCTAGTCCACCCTTATTCCACCACTCCCCACCCTCCCGCCACCCATTCCACCCCTGCGCCAGGCTTACCTGTTCCGGTGGGCCTTCCAAGGTCCACTAGCACTTCGGGGAAGGCCACAGTTTTCCCGCTGGCAGCTTGCACTGGGGTTCAGCACTTCACAGCTGCTTTTCAGCAGCAGATACTGGTGAACAAGCATTCTGCCGGTGCGGCAACCCAATAGGATCAGACTGCTGGAAGGAAGTGGTTCAGGGGTGTAGAAAGCAAGCAAAGATTTTCAGTGCAATTTCTAAGTTAGAAGATCTAAAAAGTTGAGGATGCCATTCCCTAAAGTTTGAGAAACACTACAATAAATGTCTTGTAGAATAGATACAATACCTGTGCAAGCAGTTGAGAACTCTTGTTTATTCCAACATGTACTTTGGTTCAGGACAGCTGTCAAGAAAGAAGACAGTTGAGAACTGTTGGGAACAAATAGTCACAGGGATTTGAACCAGCCACTTACCACTTGTCTGTAGCAATTATTTAGATGCATTTACCTTTTGCTTGAAGCAATTACGCAATTACGTGTCAGAGTCATGAGCCCCATGACGGGAACAGAGCCTCAAAAGCAAACTGAAATTCAGAGTTAAGCAGCAAAAGCAAGATTTGGGATCACCAAATTAAGAGCTTTGCAACATTCCCTCTGACTTGGATTTCCACTTTTGAAAACTACGTCCATCAATACATGTGAAAGGTGTGGCAAAATTTTATGAGATGTATTTGTCACTACCACCATCGCAACTGACCCCTTGTCCCTGGCTTATGATACAAGGCAACTAGGACAATGTACTTCTGAACGGATGGGAATCTAAAGGAAAGGGCAAATTATTACCTGGCTTCTGAAGCCTCCTTCAAGAACACCTTACAACCTCTTGTTGTCTCCTACTATTATGTTGACTGGCCCCTATAGTTTTGTCTTTATAATTGCCTATACCTATTTGAACTGGCTGTCAGGGTCAAATAATCTGATTCACCTTTTTTTCCAGATTCTCTCCTTTGGGAATGTGATTTGCTATTATAGTTAATATAGCTGTGAATATAGCTGTGTGCTGTGAAGTACTTTACTTTTATAGTTAATATACAGCTGGCCTGTGCTGTATCCAGTGCAAGGTTGGAGGTGGACCTGGCACAACTTGGAGTAACAGGACTTATGTCCCCTGACCCAAGTAATGCCCAGCCACTTCAATGGGGCCACTTGAATCTGTGCCAGCTAAATCGCTGGCACTGAACTGAACAGCCTAGTGTAAGGCTGGACTGCTCAGGACTGGTTAGAATTCAGCCTAAGTGCCAGAGGCCAGTCCCACCCCCCCTCCTGGGCCCAGTTCACCCACCAGCTTACCTACTGGCTGCCCTCCCCCCATCCAGGAATGACCCTGAAACATCCTCCACATGCCCTTCCCAAATCCTGCGCTGGTGGCCTCCCACTGGTGCAAACTCACCTCTGCTGGGGCTGGATCCAGTGCAGGGAGGTCAACGTGCTTCAGTGTGCCAGCCTTCCCAACTCCCATGGTGGTGCAAATGTGCTTTACAGCACGTTTGTAACATCCAGAAGCTGGCACAAGGAACTTGCACTGGCTTAATGTGACCAAATCTGTGCTCTTAGTGACACAGAGAAGCTGGTCTGACACTTTCCTAGAGTTAGGGGCTGTTGGGCTGCTTTCAGAATGGCTAGAGATGGAGGTCACTCATAAGTCCTGTCTCACAGCCCTGTAATTCTGGGTTGTATTCTGTAATTCCGGGTGATAACAGCTGTAATGCTGAGTTGTATCCTCAAATGACTGCTCGCTTTAGAAACATGGAGTGTGGCCTACATTTTTTTATCTTCGACCATTTTGTTTTCTCAAGTTCTCTTGTTTGAAACAATGATTTTGACTTGGCACGAGCTTAGGCAGTAACTCTTTCAGTGTGAACAACAGTACTGGTTATAAAATTAATCAAGTACTATTCATCAACAAGATTTATTTATGAGTTGACTGTTTCTTGCACAACTCCCTAGCATCGTAAAAACTACTGTGTACAATAAAAGTTCCAGATTTATGCCCTAAGAACACTCTGCCAAGCTATTTTCCTACCATCATATTGCACTTAATAAGGCTAAATTGTGACTCCCCTTCTGCAGAGGATGAAAATGACGACAGCAGCTACGTTTTTAAGATTAAAATAACAGCTAAGATTAAGTAGAGAAATTAATCATATAAGGATAGCTAAATGTCAGTTTAAATGACAGTTTCTCAATGACTCAGTTACACGCCTTCCCCTTAAATTTCATACCTATATTTCTCAAAAGCTGCTACACAAGATATTGGTCGAAACACAAATCTAGGAAAGCAAGGAAATGCGACAGCATTTATGAATGTGACAGTCACTCTGTCTGATAAATATCACTCTATCAGTATGACTTAATCATAATATAACTGTGGGTGAATTTTTCAATTTCACCATCTTCTATGAACATCCATCAGAAAATCAGATAAAGAAAACTCTTCCGGCTCTTTAAGCCTACAGTTCAGTCCAGGCTTTTAAACAAAAACTGTTGAATTTCCTAGAGTTCCAGGAACCAGCCCATCAGTTTTCTTAAACAAAGGTCATTTCATTTTAAAAGAGTAAAAGATTTTAAAAGAGTTTTAAAAATGTCTTCAGTATCTTAACTGGCAAACAACTCAATCCTATCCTTACCGCCTCCCCTGCCAAAGCAGCAATGCCAAAATGGCTATTTCTGCATCCTGCAGGGGGTGGGCAGTCTCAGGAGTCTCCTCTGGGTAAGGGAACATTTGTTCTCTTACCTGTGGGTAAGCACAGTGCAGAAGGGTCCACTTGAACCTGCACAAGCAAAATCGCTGGCATGGGTCCACTCAAACCTGGCTGTGGGATCGGGACCGGGAAGGGGGTTAGGATTTGAAGCCACACCGCTACCAAACTTGCCCCCTTTCCAGAACTGATCTGCCCTCCCTTGCCCCTGTAGCCACCTTGTTCTGCCTTCCCCTACAGAGTTTAAGAACTCTGTTATCATAATGGTGAATACATACATGGTGTTTTTCCCCCAGAAGCACTAAAGTAAGCATAAGGGTGATTGAGATCATCAATCATCATCATCATCCATCCCTGAACCCTGGGAAATCTTGAGTGAGCAAAGCTGGGCAGGCAAGATGAGTGGAGTCTGGAGGATTCCTGCATTTAGGGGAGGCACACCAATCGCACAATTCATCCTGTCCTTAAAACAAGCTCTCATTCTTGTCACGTCCGAAATTGAAAAGCGAATTTTCTCCGGATAATTTTGGTGGAGCAAGGCAGTGCTGTAGTTGGCCTAGTGCACTCAGTGGCCCTACCCTGGCTATACACCTGCCTAGATGGCACTGACATTCCAACTGGAAATAAGATGCCCGACTGCTGAGACCCTTACTTTAAATCTTCCTGGCACACTACAGTGATGGCCCTGGATGTCCTGTAACATGTAGTTACAAGCTCTCTTAGCTCTCAACCTGTTTCAAAAATTATCCAAGACTAATTATCCAAGCTTGGGTTCAAATCTAGGAACCAGATGTCAATTCCTGACTCCCTGTTCCACCACAGCAGATGGCCAGAAAATGAACTTGCTGCAAGTACTTCAGTCTCGCTGCTCATTGCCTATATAGGAAGCTGAGACAGTTCTGTTGATGCAGAAGGTCAGGTTATTCACAGGTTATGGGATACTACTCTAGCCTTCATGTTGTGGCTCTCGACCACTTTTCCAGTCTCCTTTTGCAAAGACCTGACCTGTTCCTCTATCTCTGAATCCTCTTTTGTCTTTTGGTTTACTTTTCTGATTGTGAATATTTGGGGGGTGGACTGTCCAACAGCCCAATCCTAAACATGTTTACTGAGAAGTAATTCCCCCTTCACTGGTGAACTTATTTGCACAGGTAAGTGTACCTAGGATTGTACATTAATGTACACAAGATACACTCATCTTTGTGCACATTGCGCTAGATCAATGCAAGATCTTACCTGCAATTTAAGCACCTGGAGTCTGTAATAAATGCCTTGACTATTAATATCAACTGTCTATCTGATGCTAGATGCAACAGGATCTCCAGAAAAAGAACCAGAGCCCACTCAGGCTGAAAAACCAACAGAGCCTACTGAGACAACACAAGATCAAGAGACACAACCAGAACATAAGAAAGAAGAGGCAGAAGGGTGAGTGCAGTTAAGTAAGACACTGGCGATATCATACATCATATTAAGAATGCACTGAAATAATGAAATGGTGGTCCTTTTGTGCATCCAAACCCATCAATTTCCACAAACAAGGTAGAAATCAATTTCCAAAGCAAGGAGAACAGTAGCTCTACAAACCAAAGGTTGTAGCTAGTTTCTATCTTCCCCCCCCCCTCACCTAATTTCAAAACTGTCAGAGGTCATAAGTAACTTTCAGTGATGAGATGGTATTCTGTTTGGTGCTCCAACAATGGGAATGTCCACAAAATATGTCACCCATGAGAAGGTGAGGGCTTTGCCATTTTGGCTCATCCAGTTTCCTTGTGAGTGCATTGCCTGAGCAAGACTGTAGGAGACAGAAAATATTTCTTTACCCAGCATGTAATTAGTCTGTGGCAGTCCTTGCCACAGGGTGTGGTGATGGCATCTGGCCTAGCTGCCTTTCAAAGGAGATTGGACAGATTTCTAGAAGAAAATTCCATCATAGGTTACAAACTGTGATGGGCATGTGCAGTTTCCATGTTTTAGAGGTAGGTTTCCTCTGAACATCAGGTACAAGGGAGTGGCAACATGATGCAGGTCTCTTGTTGTCTCGTGTGCTCCCTGAGGCATCTGGTGGGCCACTGTGAGATACAGGAAGCTGGACTAGATGGGCCTTTACTTTGGCCTAATCCAGCAGGGCTCATCTTATATTCTTACGTAGGCACTTGCTTTTTCCAAGAGTGAAGATTTATTGGTGCCCTTTAGCTTTTTTACTCCCCTTGGCTGAAGCTCCTTATGTTTTTGGCTGCCTTATTTATATTTATAGCCAGACATTGTAGCACAGCATTAATGCATATTAATTTATGTGAGTGACAAATACGCTTTAAATACAATTCCCTATCCTTGTTCTGCACACTGGAGATCACAGACCTTACTCCTTTATATAGGGGAAATGTAAACCATATCAAGAGTTTCCTATATAAGTGTTTTCTCTTGCACAATTGCTGTGTGTATGTTTCTATGACAGATACAGTACAGTGACATATTTGTGTAAACCAGGGGTTATTGAAGTGTGGGTCCAGGATCCATCAGAGGGTCGTAAGCCAATTTTGGGTGGCTCATGAAACTAACAGGGCAGATTAGGCTATGTGCATGAAGGGTTAAACAAGCTGCTACTTGGGGTGGGAGCACCGCTGTCCAATCATAGCCACAGCCCTTGGCATTTATCAATCAGGCAGTCTCCATGGCCTCTAAAAAATTTAAGAACCACTGACTTAAATAATCTCAAGCATGATCTACAATTTAGCATCAACGCATTTCCTGTCCCCATGTACTTGGGCCCTCTGAGAGAGAGGTAGCAAATTTAGGACAAAAGAGTAGTTATTGGTTAAAACAGAACAAAGTCTATATGAGCATGGTGGTTAAGGTCTTTTCAGTCCTGGGTACATGAATTATCACCTCTTCCCACTGTAATGTGAGGGTAAACTGGGTTGCACCCCTGTGAATCTAGGTTTAAGAAAATTTCTGTAAGAATTTTACCATAAATACAGTCAGTCAAACTCACCCAAAATAAATTGTGAACATCCCAAATACTTTGATAATTGAGTTGGTAATTATCAGATGGTCTAAGGTGGCATACTAACTGGCTGTAAGCCATACTGAAGACAATGGGACATATCTGAGTATAGGATACATAGGATGATGCTGTATGTCATTTTAATTAATTGTACTCTTGCATGAATAGTGCATTCTTGCTTTTTACACCAAATTAATTGGTTGAGCTTGCCCTGCGTATTGGAGGCGTTCTAAAGAGTACAGATTGTCATTCCCATTTACAGTAATTGCCAGTTCCTTTCAAGCAAAAACCCCTAAGTGCAACAGATGAATAGTGCATCCTCCACTTACATTGTCTGAGAAACTACCTACAGGATTAGTTCCTCATTAAATCTGCTTTCAAATGTATTGTGATTTCTCCCTCCACCTTCGTGATGCAACACTTTCTGCAAGGTCCATTTTGAAATGAATCCCTTTTTTTGGCTCATTCCTCTGGATGTAGAAATCAATTTGTTATCCTGTCAAATGGCTCACTTAATTCCTAACAGACAAGGTGCTCACCCCAGAATATTCCTACAGTCCATTAGCGAGAGAAATGACCCCCTTTTTTGGCTTTCCATCTCAATACATTCTCATTTTTAAATATACAAAAATACATTGTGATTGATATTAACAAATAGTAGGCAGGCATAGATGTGGCTCTGTGGCCCCATCTGACTGTCACATCTAAAAGCAGTGGGTGTGCAAGAATGGCTGATGTGCTGAATAACTGCATGATAATGACTGAACATCTGACAGATTCTGCTGCTGCTTTCCTAACTATTTGAATCACGATTCACTTTGAGTCTCACTTGTCTATCAATATGTTGTTCTTTTTCCCCGCTTCTGCTCATTACAGCCGTACAATGGCAAGTCCCATTAATGGCTTTGTGGGACTGTAATAATTTGTCTTTGGCAGCCTGTGAGTGATGGGCAAAGGATGCCCCCTATGCAGTCCCTGCACAGTAGGAATAGTGAGATTAGCATGCTATTTCCTCGACATGTACAGACAAGACTGTGAATCTTTAATAACAGGGAATTAAGGCAGGAAGCCATCACTACTTTAACCGTTTTAAAGATATCTCAGAGATTACATAGAGCAGTATGTACAGTAGAATAAATTATAGTCTTATGTCAGACACATTCTTCAAGAAATGTGCAAGCCCGGGGGGGGGGGGGATGTGAAATGCCTTTAACTGTGAAGTATAATTGCCTGAAGAAAACGAGTTTGCAAGAGGTCCTTTCTCTAGAAACGAATGAAATCTACTTATTTCATTACTTTAGAAAAAGGGGGGGGGAGGAAGATGCACTTAATAGTAATTTCATTTGATGATTCACTCACCATCGCTTTTTCTAAGATTGGGAAGGTACTGCTATGTGCTTGTGCCCCAAGGTAAGGGTTCCAGCGTCAGGGGCAGTGTGACCTGGAAGGCTGCCTGATACCATCTCAGGTCTACTGTCTCTGCTCTACAAAAAAAAATAAAAAATGAAGACCTTACCATGCTTCCTGCAAATGAAACTGGAAGTCCCACATGTCCAGGTTTCACAGCAGTCTACGAGGAGCACAGTAAAGAGCGGAGTGATCTACTTTTCATTCGAGCATGTGGGAAGCAGATAATTGTCCTTTGCACTGGTGGCAGGTTGAAGGGAGGTGGTGGTGGTGGCAGACTCCGGGTGAACGGCAACCCAAATCTGCCATCCTTTCACATAGTGGTATAACTAGGAAGGAGCCTGAGGGGCACCTACTCTGGGTACTTGGCCAAGGGGGGGCTCATGACTGCCCCTCAGTCTCCATCCTAGTTACACCTGAGGTACTGGGGACTTTGTGCGACCTGTTTCTTCCCCTTTGGAGGCTCCCCTTCAAGGAGGTGCCTTCAAGAGGAACCTCCACAGGAGAAGGGGAGACCAAAGCTGCTGCACTGAGTACCCCTCCTGGAGGGAAGAACCCATAAGTGACATCGTGTGGTTATGCTCTGGGGCAGTGCATGGGACATCATGCACTGAGTGCTGGGGCAATGTGTTATGCCTCTGCCTTCAAATCTCTCACAGTCTACTGCTGATGTAACCCACGTCAGGTGGCTTCATGGATGGGCTGGCATTGCAATGTCAATCCTTCTACCCACATTCTGGCTTCCTTTGGAGGAGAAATTGCTGGAGACTTGTAATGTCTTTGTAAAGTTGGCTTTATTTTCAAATATATCGGTTGAGCAGTGGATAGAGGTAGTTAGCAGCACACTCCTGCAGCAACATCAGGCTGCATTTATTTTCACAGAGTTTCTCTAAATCCCCAGGTACTCCAGCTCTGAGCTTGGGCTGCCTATTCTTGCATTTTCAGTCTCTGTCCCCTTTTCTTGTATATTAAATCTGCCTATTAAATCTTGCATATTAAATCTCTTGTACGTATATTAAATCAGACAACAACTTTCTTTTCACACTCACCTCTCCAGAGGGAGATGAGGAAAGAAATCCCCTTACAACTCAGCCCCTCCTCCTAGGTAGAGGTTACCTGAAGTTATACCAAACTCCACTGGAACCTCTCATATAGGGATATCTCTTAGGATGTTAACAATTGTTAATTCTCTTTTATTCAGTCCTAGGTCAAGTATTGTCCAAGAGCAAAGCCCAGACACCAGGCTCCTTCACACATCAAATTCCAGCTTCAGTGCCATGCAATGCAATCAAGCCAATATTGACAGATTGCAGTGTTAGCACACAACACTCTGATCCGATGCTCTGGTTCACTACAGTTGGTGCAGACATGTGCATTGCATCCATCCACACTCTTGAGTTTCTGTTACTATAACTGTGCTCTGTAAATATTTTAAAGAACTGCAGGAGAATTTGTTCCTTCAAATGGTTTTACCTCTAATGCTTGCTTGCAGAAAGCAGAATACATGTGATATATGAAGCAGGATTGTGGCTCTTTGTGGCCAAAGTCCAGAATAGAGAAAGTAGCTTAAAACCCAGATGTTTTTTGCACTTCTTGCTTGACAATGGGTTGTAGCCAAAATTTGTAATGACAGACACCCTGTGCATTGTTGCATTCCAGTATAGCAGGGGTGCCCAAATCCCGGCCCGGGGGCCACTTGCGGCCCTCAAGGCCTCTCTATGTGGCCCTCAGGGAGCCCCTAGCCTCCAATGAGCCTCTGGCCCTCCAGAGATTTGTTGGAGCCCACACTGGCCCGATGCAACTGCTCTCAGCGTGAGGGCAACTGTTTGGCCTCTCGAGTGAGCTGTGGGATAAGGGCTCCCTCCATTGCTTGTTGTTTCACGTCTGTGATGCAGTAGCAGCAGGAAAGGAAAGGCTAGCCTTGCTTTGTGCAAGGCCTTTTATATGCCTTGAACTACTGCAAGACCTTCATTCATTCATATAAGTTCATCTTTAATATATTCATTAATGTAAATTTATTCAAATTTGAAATGTAAATTAATTTGGCCCCCGACACGGTGTCAGAGAGATGATGTGGCCCTCCTGCCAAAAACTTTGGACACCCCTGCAGTATAGGATAAGCACATGGCGAGAGGGTTGGGCCAATCACACTGGCAAACCCACAACTGTGCTCAGTAGCCCCAACGACCCTGCTTACAGTATTTGCACTTGGAGAGATGTTTTCTCCATAATTAGGAACACAGGGCTTCCGGCATTCCTAATTATGGGGAGGATTCCTCCCCAAGTACAGTGTCTGTAACTGCAGGCAAATGCTAAGTTTATGGTGAGCAGAATGGCAGTGGTGGTAATCGAAGAGCATTTTCAGCCTGACAGGTACACTTACTTACTGGCATAGCTAGTGGCTTGTGGACATTGAACCAGGCCACATGGACTTGTTCCCTCATAAACTTCCACATTTCGTTAGTCCACGATCAGATGGCTCCTTATCTGACTCTTTGGATTAATCCTAAGGGACGCCCTGTAATTACACAAGCTAGATTTAATGTTGTTCCTTTGGCAGTAACCTCAGGAAGGTATCATAAGTTCCCTTTTCTTGACCAGCAGTGCCTGTGTTCTTTGCTGCAGGTCAAGATGCTCTCTCATATATTTCTCTTGCCCAATTCATTCTGATATGTGCTCTGTTTATCTAGAAACTAACCTAGTGAGGAAGAATGGGCTCTCAGAGCAGCCAAAATTTTATACTTATTAAATGATGGTCCAGTAGATGTGTTGCAGGGCACTGCTAATTTCCCTTTGTCAGTTGTAGAAAAGTATGAAAATAGACCGGTGTAATAAGGTTTATTTGTATGGTTTGTTGTATTCTAACCTTAAAATTTGTGTGTGACTTAAAAAAATTTTTTTATTATTTCTTTTTATTTTACACTTTATTTTAATGACTTATTTGTTGGAACATGAGTTAATGCCAATAAAGGTCTCACTAACTCTAGTGGTGGGAGCAAAACAGAGGCATATACCTGGAATGGCTCCGGAGGGGAAGGGGCTCCTGGCACTCTGCAGTGACAATGGGTCACTGCAAAACTTAGTGCTTTGCACCCCCTCTAGCTACGCCACTGCACTTACCAAACCCCTGGCCACAGGATCATTCTACACTGAAAAGTAATGTCTATGCAGGACTTCAGTGCCAGTGAAATTAATGAAACTTAACACATTTCTGCCCAAGCCACAGGTGTACACATTTGATCCCTGTTGCATATTTGCAATGTTGGGAGCTGAAATGGCTTAAGTTAGTCTGAAATCCTATACACACCTGGTGGTAAGACCTGCTGAACACAATGGGGCTTACTTCTGAGAAGATGCGCATGGGATTGCACTGTGAGTAAATGGACTGGCATTCTGCCATTTCAGGGATTTACCATTTCCTTCTTACATAAATATTCCAAAGCCCAGGTGAGATTCCAGTCAGCTATACTTATAGGATGAACTGATAGCAACGTTAACATGAGCTATATTGGGAAACCAGAAACCTCTGATGCTCACTGTTTTACCTATCCCAAATTTCTAAAGTATTATTATTATTAACAGTATTTATATACCGCTTTTCAACTAAAGTTCACAAAGCGGTTTACAGAGAAAAATCAAACAACTAGTGGCTCTGCTTTTGCAAAGGCAGAGCAGATCACTCCACTCTCCCTTTCCCTGAGCTGGGGCGCCCTGCAGGCACTCACGCAGGGCTCCCCGCAGACAGGGACAGCTGCTGCAGGGACTGGCGAGTGCATCCCAGTCCCTGTAGCCCCGAGCAACGCGATCCTCAGGATCGCGTTGCTGCCTTCCCCCTGCGCCCACTTCCTCCCCCCACCCCCGCAAAGACTTACTGCGGGTTTCAAAATCCCGGAGAGCTTGAAAACCGCAGCACTAAACAATTATTTCCACACCTAGAAATTTCCCATAGGATCCCTTTTCCAGTTTCTACTGTGTATTATTTCACAGGGCTCTGAGATACCCAGGCTTCATGTACTGTGATCAGCTATTCTTACTGTTGCTTTGGACAGAAAGAAGAAAACATTCCCATTGCCAGGCTTTAAATGTGTCTTTCCCTGAGAAGAAAAACAATTCAGATCTGCCAGTATCTTAAATAACCCAGGCAGGTGTTTAAGTTTGATCTCCATTCAGTATTTGGTCTGCCACTGTGCATTTCTGATTGTGTGGGCCAAGGTATATGAACCCTGTACCCAGAGCAATGAGCCATCCATGTGAAGCAGCTGTTCAGTTGGGGATGCGGTTGTCACCCTGAGTTATCCTAAATATAATTTTGCAGGATCCTATGAAACAGCCTGGTTCTGTGCATGGCACTTACTCCGTAAAGAC
This sequence comes from Tiliqua scincoides, assembly GCF_035046505.1. Classification (NCBI taxonomy): domain Eukaryota; kingdom Metazoa; phylum Chordata; class Lepidosauria; order Squamata; family Scincidae; genus Tiliqua; species Tiliqua scincoides. The sequence continues at coordinate 31,529,697 of NC_089824.1, forward strand.
AGCTCAGCAAAAAAGTAGACCTACTGCATAATCCTGTGTTCTATGTGCTTCATGTCCCCCAGGATTCTTGCATTTCACTTACCTTAGGAATTTTAGCTGGTGTCTCCTATTATTGTGAAATAGTCAAGGGAGACTTCAGTATAGAAGCACTGCAAAACGAATGACCCAACATGCCAAAATGAAATGCAGCTGTTGCTAGCATGTAAAGCAATCCAGCAGATTCTCAGGCTGCAATCCTATTCCCGCTTTCCTAGGAGTAAGCCCCATTGAACGCAATGTGATTTTATTCCAGGTAGACATGCATAGGATTGCACTGTCAGTTAACCTTCTGTTTTTGCTCTGTACCTGGATCATAAAATGAGGTAGAGAGGTAGAGGAAAGTCAGCTGACAGGCCCAATGCTTGTATGATGTGATGTGTTCAGCTTGGTGAGTCACAAATGCAGAAGACATGGCCTAAAGTACTTTAGGAAACACTATTGAAGAGATAAAGAACAGTGGCTATTATCTTGGGACTAAAGACACTAGGCTTGTCGTCCACCATCAAGATACGTTCAGGTCAGAGAAGGAAGGGAAGCTAGTTTTTGAATCTGATTCAAAGCACACACAGCATATGAGAGGGAGGAATTCACCGCATTGGTGAGGTAATTTAAAAATCCACCTGTGGGATTAGCTAGAATGATGGCACAGCCAGTGATTACCTCAACAAGGCGGAGGTTGAAAGGCTTTCAGAGGTTGACCATATGTCCTGACTTATTCAATCACCAAGAAATTATATGTCATAAATGGAACAGGCACGAAAACCTTACATGCCTCATTACTTCTTTTCAGCTTAGTACAGACTCTTATTAACATAGCCTTCAATCCTGGAGCTTTCAAATTCCACAATCAGTGGACTTTTTAAATGTTAATTTCTTCAAGGAAACACTAAATGGGTGTTAGGGAATTATACCCTTTGAAGCTGGAGGATTTTCAGATCTCGGGGTCTGCACTGAGTTTTCTGCATATATGAGCCACAATTAGAACCTTCAACCTCAAATCAAACTTCAGATTTCTGAGCATAGAGGTTCAATGTCCCATATATGGGAATAGAATAGGATTGGCTTGGAAAAGCTAGGGGTCTGTCTGAACCAACTTAACATCACTTATTTGGATGGTCAGCTGAACTCCATATAGGCTCCATTAAGCTCATTCCTGACTGATTACAGAGCTTGAGCCAATCATTTTACATTCTGAAACTGCAGCAATAATGTATCCTTCTACAAACAAAGGCTGTACTCCTATACACACTTACCTCAGAGTAAACCCCACTGAAGACTGTAAAACTAAAATCTGAAGAGGATTGTGGTGTTAGTTGTAGCCTATTTTTCTACCTTAGTTTGTCTTTGGAGACCATCACATACTCTTCCCTTATGGCACACATATCAAAGTCTCTGTCCTATCCCAGTTTTCCCTATCCTGCCAACTACGCCAATTTGTCCTGTCTGATTTTCCCTATCCTTCCAATTTGTCCCATCCAAATATTCCAACTCCCTTCTAATGCCCACTTTTGGCTAATTAACACCCTCCTTTTCCAAGAACAGCTGTGGTGTGCAAAGAAATGAACAGAACTCCTTATCACTTGAGCAATTAACAAGAATTTATTGCTACTGACACTCCCTGCAAGTCCTCTTGTCCAGAGGCTTTCCCTCCCCAAAACTCCACTTAACTCAGTGGGTAAAGTTCTGAAACCTCCAGTCCATTCTCCACAGCACAGTCCAGTCCAGTCCAGTCCAGTCCAGTCCAGTCCAGTCTTCTGCAGCAGAGTCCCTCCACTCCAGCAGTGTCCACTCCAGCAGAGTGTCTCCTCCAGCAGGGTCCTGGGAGTCCCCTTCGCCCATAGGTATGGGTCAGGTAGCATCTCCCTTTGGTCAGGGTAGCTCTGTCTCCTTCTGAGGCTGCCTTTTATCATTGGATGTCTCATAATCCAAAATGCAGCTCAGCTGTGAGCTACCTTGTTAGCCCCCTTGTTAAGTCCAAATTAGGCTCAGGTGAGCCATCTCTTCAGTCCATGTCCATTCAAAATCCCATCAAGGTCAAATGAAGCTCAGTTGGCCATCCAGGTCTCCATTGGCCTTGATTGATTACAGCTGTGGAGCCAGCCCTGCCCTTCCCAGAGCTGTCAAAACATGGAATCGCTGTCAACACATCATCCACCTGATGATCTTCTGATCTTCCATTACCGTCTCCTTGAAAGGTTTCTGAATTAAGCTCAAGCTCCTCTTAAACCCTAATGTATCTGTCATCCTCTTGATCTCTATGCACTGATCAGCTGAAGCTAATGGGCACAAACCTGCATTCACCCATGCATTGACTGTTTGCAGATATGTTGCCTGAGCAGTCTTATTGACTTCAAAGCTAGGTTTATCGCGTATGTCAAACTATAATGTCTTTTAGGGTTCAATCCTAACTTGCGCTGGAACAGGCAGACTAAGTTGCCTGTGCTATATCCAGTGCAAGGTAGGTGTGGGACTCAGAGTAAGGGGATTTTTGTCCCCTTATCCTATGGATCTACTTTGATCTCACCCCACCCGGGTGCAGATCTGATGCTGCTAGGCCAGTGTACATCCTTGATGTACCTGTGTCATTAATGTGCTTTTTGGCACATTTGTGACACTCGAGAGCCAGCACAAAGGACTTTGCACTGGCTCAGGGGAGTGTTTGGATTGCACTGCCCATGGAATCTCTCAAAGAACCAAACTTTGTCTATACTTACGGATAAATGATCTGCTATTGGATCCACAGCATTAAAACTGTGGGACAATTTTTGAAATGTTAGAAAAATTCACTCTTCAAATTGTACAATTTTGCATAATCCTATTTAGCAGTTTTTTCTTCTTTTTAAAATTGGGATTTCAAGTTTTTTTGCACACAATTTTAAACACAATTATTGTTGCGTATGCCAGTCAGGCCTCTCCAGCCACAAAGCCTTCAATCTGAATTTAACTAGAATTTACTGTTACATCTGTTTAAATTATTAGGTTCTTGCAAGTATTTGAAGCAAAAGGTTGCATTTACTTATTATTCCTGCAAGGCTCATTAACTGTGTTTCAGACAGAACAAGGTTAATTTCTCGTGAACAGAATAACCTTGTGATAACTTCTTTAGATTTCTGTGAAAAGTGAGAATCTTGTAACTCAATGTTTCTCACTTTTCTTCTGTAAATAATTAGTTTGGAGAATAATTAGGAGTATGTGTATGCGCGTAAAGATGTTGAATTTCATGTTTATTTTACTACTTGCATTAGAATGCGAGAAACCTGGGAAACTAGTTGATCTTGTGTATGCTTTTCACATTTTATCTTACCTTCTTCATGCTCTAGAACCAGTAATTTAACAAAAATCTTATACATTTAATTAGATACCTGAGCTGAACTTTTACATGCTTTGCATAGAAGTGGAGTTGCCTTCCCTTTAGGAAGATCTGTAATGAAGATTAAAGGATTCACCCACTGTTGTATCAGCCTGATTAAATCAACTGCAAAAGAAACTTGCATGACAAACTTCTAATCATAGTAGAAGAAATTTCTTGCAGGTCATAGATGCCTTCAGAGGAATTTGAACTATGGCTAATTGCTGACATAGCATTCGATACATAATCTTATATCACCTTAAATGCTAACAAATGCATTGTGGCATAACTTTTATGCATTGGACCCTCTTTTGCTGCCCAACCCTATCAGGGCCTTACAGTGGCAGATCTCATGATCCACCAACATAAATCCTGGAACAATGACACATAAGTCACCTTGTTCAGAATGTTCAGAATTTGTTCAGTCACCAGAACAAATGGCCAGAGGCTACATGCAGAACCTTTCCCATTCCCTGCTGGAGCAGGTAGATTGGGGGGGGGGAAGGTTTGGGGCGGATAGCGGCAGAACAGGGTGGGGAATGGCCCAAGCCAGGAGCAGGAAAGGAAGCATCTCAGTGGCAGCTGCGCACACTAATATCCTGTCTCCTCATCCCAGCCTGGACCTGCCCCTTGAGTCTTCTCAGACCTATGCCAGCTAAATAGCTGCTTTAGGTCCAAGGAGAGCCACTCAAGACCAGGCGGCCTACAGGGAGGTAAAGAAAATCATTACCTCTTCCAGGCCATCTGGTTCCCCCATCTGGCAGTGGCACTGTGGGCTAAGGACTGACGAAGGATGGGATTGGGTCCCAAGTCTGACTGGCGTTTTGGTCTGATGCAGGACTAACAAGGCTATCTACCTGAAACGTACAGTTCATCAATTTTGAATAATTGCTTTAATGCAGACTTCATGCCCCTTTGTTAAGTAGTAGTAGTATTGAATCTAGGACACTCTCAGTGGGACCCCAGAACCTTACTTTGTTCTGTGACAGCTTCTTGTAAGAGAGGGACCTTCTAGCCCTTTCTCTGGTGCTCTGCAGCACCTCCACTACAGTGGTGGAAAGGTGTCATTGCAGCTACCAACACAGCAGGAATCAAAGAGCCAGCGGAATTCCAAATGGCTTTATAAATGGCTGACTGAAGTCTCTTGGATATTTTGCCCAGACACAGACTGAGTTGCTTAGAGACTACCCATCTACATGGATACCCCTGTGTAGACCACCCACTTGCTTGATATCAGACCCCAGCCCTGTCACTCAACTAATTTAAAGAAGTGAATGTTTTTAAGACTGAAATTTGGCTCTTTATCCTATTTTTCGCCCACGAGAGTAGGACAAAATGCTTTGCAGAATCACCAGCTGCTGGATAAACTCCTGGTTTTTTGCTGTTGGCCCAAATGTGCAGAAACAGAGGAGGTTATCAAGCCTCTGTCAAATCACCCACAACATGTGCCTGAGAAGAATTTTATCAGGGGGGTACAAAGTTTCTTTTTGGGCAACCTTTGCAAAGGGGGAGGGGTGAAAAAGAGCAGAGGAGGGTGGAGACGGGCAAGCAGAATAGGGGCAGGGAGGGGCAAAGCAGGGTTAGGGGAGGGTAGAGACAGCTGGAAAAGTTTTTGGAGTCCAGGTCTACCAACCCATGTGGCATCAGTAGTGTCCCCAGCATCCCCAAGTCATAATAGTGTCCCCAGCAGATAGGAAAATGTCAGATCCCAGGAAATTTCTAGGCTCCCTCCTTTGGCTCCTGGGCCTGGGTACAAATTACCCCCTTCCCCTCCCCCAGGCCCTGCCTGGTTCACTGTCATGGGTCACAAGTAGTGTAGATCTGTATGAGATTATTTCTTCTGATTAGATAGCAACCTAGAAATAATTAATATGAAAGCAAAAAATGGAGATGGATGGTTTACTTTAGCCTGCCCAAAATCTATTCATGCGCAAGAGTGTCTGTGATATTGTTGTTTGGGCACATAATCAGAGCAACTAAACCAGCCATTAATTATACTATTAATCACTGTGCTTACATTAATTATAGCACAGAGGAATTGCCTAGTAAAATGAAAGTTCCATCCATCTAAATTCAGCCTACCTCCTGGAGCATGAAACAATTTTCAAGATAACAACATTAATTCCAAGAAATCTCCAAAAGGGAAAGAACATTAGCACACCGTCATTACTTTATGGACCAGCATACAACCATCACTCTGTGGCAGGCATATAGGAACAGGCATTTCTGATATAATCAGGACCCCAACCTGGCTTTATAGATTAAAAACACACCTTGAATTGAGCTCAGAATTGACACCAGCCAGTGCAGGTGTCTCAAAGCAGGTGTAATACTGTAGTTTTTACCTGTTGAGCAGCCGTGTTCTGCACTAGCTAAAGTTTCCAGACTGTCTTCCAGTATAGACCTACATATAGAACATTACAATAAACTAATCTAGGAATTGTTAAAGCATGAATGACCATGGCTGGTTTTCTGCCTTCCAGCAATGGGCATAGCTGGTATATTGGCCAAAGCTGATAAGATGCGCTCCAAGCCATAGGCACTACCTAGGTGTCTATTACAGGTATTTCCTTTTTTTTCCTTCATAGGGACATAGAATCTGCATTATACTGAGTCATACCATTGGTCCCTTTAGGTCAGTATCATCTGCACTAACCATTAGGGTATTTCCCTGACACACTTGAAGATGTCAGAGCCTGAACCTGGGACTTTATGCATGCAAACCACTACTACAGATCAACAGTCCCTCCTGCATCTAGGAGCAGTGCCAGGTCCAGAAATATCCCCAAGCTATGTATGCTATGATCCTGATCCCTTAGGGAAAGTGTGATTTCACCGAGAATGAGTCAATTTGCACAGTCAACTGATCCATTCACTCCCCCACCATCCTCCTCTTTGGATTGAGCTTTATTCATTCTCAGCTAAGCCATCGCTGATTTCAAGCACTCATTGAGGAAGGTCACCTCCACATCTGGATCCTGGGAACGGGAGAAATAGAATTGGGTGTCATCTGTATAATGATGCTGCTGAATGCTTTAATCCCAAAAGATCTCTCCCATTGGGTTCGTGTAGATATTGAAAAGCATAGCAATATAAGGGAACCCTGTAAAATGACTTGAACAACTCACATGAGGTTTTCTTATGTAATCTTCAGAAAGGTTTAACCACCACAGAGAGATGCTCCTACCTCAAACTTGGAACAGGGTTATAGAAAGATGGCTGATGATATTGAAAATCAGTGAGAAGTCCAGAAGGTTACGCTTTGCCTGCCTGTCTGCTTGGCAGCATAAATAATAAACCAGGGTGACCACCGAGGTTTCAGACCCCTAAATCGGAGGGAAACCAGATGGGCAGTCCAATCCAACCACCATGCAACCAGGCAGTGGCGCAGGTGCAGACTATGCTATATCCTGCAGGGGATTTCTGGCTGCTGGAGGTCTCCTTGGAGTCATGGGACATTTTCCCCCTTGCCCAAGGATAAGCCCTGGGAACTGTGCCCACAATACCATGCAGGCAGATCAGGCGCAGGAAGGGGCCTGGGACTTGGCATGTGTCACTGTTGCCAATCCCACCTTCTATAGGGCCTGATCCATCCACCCTGCCCCATCTCCTCCTCGTTCTGCCCTACCTCTGACCCATTCAACCCACTCCCAGCCACCCCCTGACCGCCCCATGTCAGGGGGCCTCCATGGCTCTGCTGACACGTGTGGGAAGGCTCAGGCTACCTGTGCTGCCGCAAAGTGCTTTACAGCATTCAGCTGGCACTTCCTGTCATTAGGATTGGGCCCTGAAATGGGTCCAGATAACTGGCATCATACTGAAGTATGAAGTATCATTCCCACGGTTCTCAGACACCACCACTCCACTCAAATACAAAAAAAAGACAATACTGAGGCAAAACAAAAAAAGACAACATTGAAGCAAGACTTTAATTGCCCAGGATACTCAGATATTTCCTTCAAGGAGGTCTTGATAACTTGCCAACTTCAAGGCTGTCAGAGGCATTGCTTCTTTTTCCCATAACATTCAGAGGAAATGCATGCAAACACATGGAAAACACACTCATGGAGCGTGATTCTTATACTGAGTCCAGTCAGTCCGTCGGAATCAGTATTGTCAATACTGGCTGGCAACCTTCAGTCTTGAAAGACTATGGTATAAGCCTACAGCACCCGGTATTCCCGGGCGGTCTCCCATCCAAGTACTAACCAGGTCCGACCCTGCTTAGCTTCCGAGATCAGATGAGATCAGGCATGTGCAGGGTAACAGTGACTGATTGAGGTTTTCCAGGGTTTCAGAGAGTTTCCCCTGCCTGAACCCCAGTGGCGTAACCAGAGGGGGGCAAAATGGTAAGTACTACAGGTGTTTCAGCGTGCCGTGTATATGGCTCCTCCCACTCGCCGTTTTAGCCATTCTGGGCAGCAAAGGCAATGCAAGGTGCTTGCTGACCCATGCAGCACAGTGTCTCCTGCATGTTGCCATCACTGTCCGGAATGACTCCAACAGCAAATGAGAGAGGCCGCTTACATGCATTGTGGCTCCTGCAATACTTACAGTTTTGCTGTCCCCTCTAGCTATGCCCCTGCCTAACCCTACATTGGGGTGCCAGGGACTGAGCCCAGAAGCTTCAGCATGCAAAGCAAGTGCTCTGTGTCTGAGCAACACCTCCTCCTGTGAAGCAATATTTATTTGAATATTGCAGATGTCTTGACTTCAAAAATTACAGAAAAGACATGCCAACATACTGTGGCTTTTCAGAGAATCCATGTTTCCGTTCCCATGTGAGGCAGCCCTGTGCTGGAGAGCAGTGACAAATCTCTTCTTACAGAGATCAAAGAATATTTTCACACACAAGGTTTTTCCATCGGCTTTCAGGTTCTCCTCACTTGTTTTTACTTCCAAGTTCAGTGAAAGTGCAGCTCCATAGATAATGCGAATGTCCTTCTCCTTAGCCACAAAAAATATTAACACATGCATTTTATTAGAAAATGACAAGGGGGGGGGAAGGATAAGCAAAGAAAAGAAACAAGAACAAGACAGAGTTAGAAAGAACAATGGAAGTCAATAACTCAATAAGCAAGGAATGATGTAACTAGACACAGGTATAGAATAACATCATCACCCCTCTCCCCGGGGAGAAAACTTCCATGCCAAACAATGACAAGGCTGATGTTATGGACTAAACTCTTGATCTATAATGGCTTGAGCCCAGAGGTCTCGCATATCTCTTGGAAGGATTATGGATTAGAGAAAAATATTACACATATATATTTTATTGGTACGGTCCCAAAATACACTCATTCTGATCTGTGACTCATTAAAAAAAAAAAGGTCTTTGGCATTCAATAATGGAGAGGCTCAGTTTATTGCAAAGGAACAATCACACCACTATAACATAAAATATGTTTGTTTACATTTGAACAGTGGCCAGAAAATCCATCATGATGAACAGCCTTAAAGAAGAAAAACCTTTATTTGCATTGAAAATAAACAGGGAAAAAGTGAACTCACACATTCAGACACTGTTATATGTTAGATGTTATAACAAATCATAGTTTGCACAATCCTCTCCTCCCTCTGCTTTCTCTCCACCACAATCCAGCCCCCCCTCACTCCTCCGTATCCCACAATTCGCTCCTCCCTCTGCAATCCTCTCCCTCCACAACCCCGGTTTGGCTGTACTTGTCATAAGAGGTGACAAAACAGCCACCGGGTAGATGAGGCTCGTCAGCCTGGGAAGGCAGCTCATCTAAGAGAAGGAAACTCCGACCTCAAACCTCCACTGCCTTGTGGCTACATCCAGTTGTGGAAAAGGCTTCAGGAGTCAACCTCGAGGCAAAATCCGGAGCTGGAGTCCCTGAGGCAGTTCGCAGCTGAACACAGTCACGCTCTGGCAACTCCTGCGACACCACTGGAACCAACCGTATTGGCTTCTGCCTTTCCATTGGACCATTCCAGCGACATGGAGAGGGGGGATTTGCTGCATGGGTAACAGTCTATCCTCCATACCCACTTTACCCAGGCCTCACGCACTGGAGAGGACACTCCAACTTCGCCATACAGCATCAGCACAACATGGGAAGCAGCAGTTTAGAAGTCTTTGCTCGATTGTCGTAGAGCGTGACACCAGGGGCTGCTTCCGATGGTGGGAGAGATCATTGCATCTCATTGGGCAGCTACCACCTGCCTTAAGCTGGGCAGTCCCCAGCCAGTAAGGTGCTGCCTCACCACGGTCCATTAACCTCATGGGGTGCGTGGGGTTTAGGGTGAAAACCAACAAGCGGATCGACAACTCTGCACCAGGTGACAGAAAACAGAAAACTCCTGCCCTAAAGCTGGGCACCTGGAACATTAGGACAATGACATCTGGCTTCTCTGATGACCTGCAAGAAATAGACGATGCATGCAAAACAGCTGTCATCGACATGGAGCTGAGCAGACTGCAGATGGACATTGTTGCCTTTCAAGAGATGAAGCTGCCAGATTCCAGATCTGTCAAGGAGAGAAATTTCTCATTTTTCTGGCAGGGAAAACCACCAAATGAGACCAGGGAACATGGTGTTGGCTTTGCGGTCAGAAATACCCTGCTGAAATCCATCATCCCACCTTCTGCAGGAAGTGAAAGAATTTTGCCCCTACAGCTCCACTCATCAGCAGGACTTGTCACTCTCATCAGTGCATATGCACCAACTTTGTCATCTTCAGCAGAAGCTAAACACAAATTCTATGATGACCTGGCCACCACTATCAAGAAGATCCCTGTAAAAGAGCCATTGTTCATCCTCGGCTATTTCAATGCTAGAGTTGGTGCTGATCACAGTTCTTGGCCCACTTGCTTAGGCCAGTTCGGCACTGGAGGATGAACGAGAATGGCCAACGCCTGCTAGAGCTTTGCTGTCATCACGGTCTCTGCATCAGCAACACATTCTTCAACACGAAGCCCCAACATAGAGTCTCTTGGAGACACCCAAGATCAAAGCACTGGCACCAGCTCGACCTGATTCTCACCAGACGCTCCAGCCTTCCCAGCATCAAGATCACATGCAGTTATCAGGGTGCTGCCTGCGACACTGACCACTCCCTGGTGTGCAGTGGAGTGAAACTGCAAACTAAGTGACTGTATCACACGAAAAAGGAAGGAAGACCTCACATTGACACCAGCAAGACCCGGGATCAGGGAAAAGTGGAAGAATTTGCACGAGTGCTTGAGGAATCTCTTCCAGGCCCGGACGATGCAGATGCATCCAACAGATGGGAACATTTCAAGAATGCCATTTACAACACCACCTTGTCCATATTCGGCAAGAAGACCAACAAGACGGCAGACTAGTTTGAAGCCCACTCTGAGCAGTTGACACCAGTCTTTGAGAAGAGGAGAGCTCAAGCAGCATACAGGGCCTATCCCAGTGAGCGCAACCTGCAGGTCTTCTGAGTTGCTCATAGCAAAGTCCAGCAGTCTGCCAGGAGATGTGCTGGCCAGTAGTTGGAGACTACTGGCTCCAGCTCTGTTCCCAGATACTGATAGCAGCTGACACAAGCAACATCAAGGGGATGTATGACAGTATCAAGCTGGCCCTAGGTCCAACACAGAAGAAAACTGCCCCTCTGAAGTCTGCCACAGGCGAGGTCATCCAGGACCGGGCACAGCAGATGGAACACTGGGTGCAGCACTACTCTGAGCTATATTCCCGAGAAAATGCAGTAACCGAGGAAGCACTGAACAACATCAAGTGCCCGTCTGTGTTGGAGGGGCTTGACAGTGAACCAACCCTAGCAGAACTTTACGTGGACCTGGACTCCCTCACCTCTGGCAAGGCACCTGGGAAAGAGAGCATCCCTGCTGAAGTCCTAAAGTGCTGCAAAGAGATAATTGCTACTGAGCTGCATGAAATCCTCTGCCACTGCTAGGGAGAAGGTGGAGTACCACAGGACAAGAGGGATGCAAACGTCGTCATGCTGTACAAGAACAAAGGTGACAGGGGTGACTGCAATAACTACTGCGGCACCTCTCTCCTTAGCATTGTAGGAAAGCTGTTTGCCCAAGTTGCACTGAAGAGGCTCCAGGTACTTGCAGAGAGTGTCTATCCAGAATCGCAGTGCAGATTCCTAGCCAACAGGTCCACCACCGACATGGTATTCTCCCTTAGACAGCTGCAGGAGAAATACAGAGAACGACAGCCACTCTTTATAGCCTTCATAGATCTCACAAAGGCTTTCGACCTGGTCAGCAGGGACGGCCTCTTCAAGATTCTCCCCAAGATCTGATGTCCACCCAGGCTCCTCAGCATCATCAGGTCTTTCCACGAGGACATGAAGGGCACTGTAGTCTTTGACGGCTCCACATCAGACCCCTTTGACATCCGAAGCGGAGTGAAGCAGGGCTGTGTTCTCACGCCAATCTTGTTTGGGATTTTCTTCACTGTCCTGCTGAAGCAGGCCTTTGGAACTGCAACAGAAGGCATCTATCTCCAGACCAGATCAGATGGAAAGCTCTTCAACCTCTCCAGACTGAGAGCAAAGTCCAAAGTCCAGCTGAAATGCCTGCGTGACTTCCTCTTTGCCGACAATGCAGCTGTCACTACCCACTCTGCCAAAGATCTCCAGCAGCTCATGAACTGTTTTAGCAAGGCCTGCCAAGACTTTGGACTGACAATCAACCTGAAGAAAACACAGGTCATGGTTCAGGATGTGGACTCACCTCCCTGCATTACAATCTGCACATGAACTGGAGGTTGTCCATGACTTTGTGTACCTTGGCTCAACAATCTCCAACACTCTTTCTCTCGATACCAAGCTAAACAGATGCATCGGCAAAGCAGCTACCACGTTTTCCAGACTCGCAAAGAGAGTCTGGTCCAACAAGAAGCTGACGGAACATACCAAGATCCAGGTGTACAGAGCTTGCATCTTGAGTACACTTCTGTACTGCAGCGGGTCATGGACTCTTCGCACACAACAGGAGAAGAAGCTGAACACTTTCCACATGCGCTGCCTGTGACGCATCCTCGCTATCACCTGGCAGGACAAAGTTCCAAACAACACAGCCCTGAACAAGCTGGAATCCGCAGCGTGTATACACTGCTGAAACAAAGACACCTGCGTTGGCTTGGTCATGTCGTGAGAATGGACAATGGTTGGCTCCCAAAGGATCTCCTCTATGGAGAACTTGTGCAAGGAAAGCGCCCTACCGGTAGACCACAGCTGCACTACAAGGATATCTGCAAGAGGGATCTGAAAGCCTTAGGAATGAACCTCAACAGATGGGAAACCTTGGCGTCTGAGCGTTCTGCTTGGAGGCAGGCTGTGCAGCATGGCCTTTCCCTGTTTGAAGAGACACTTTGCCAACAGTCTGAGGCTAAGAGGCAAAGAAGGAAGGCCCATAGCCAGGGAGACAGACCAGGGACACACTACACTTGCTCCCAGTGTGGAAGGGATTGTCACTCCCGAATCGGCCTTTTCAGCCACACTAGACACTGTGCCAGAACCACCATTCAGAGCACAATACCATAGTCTTTCGAGACTGAAGGTTGCCAACCATGAGTTTGCTGTGAGGAGAAAAGCCTTGGTGATCCTTGTCTTACATGCTCCCCATTCAAGGGGCAGAAATTAGAACAGAGCAATTCCAAAACATAATTCAGATCTGTTCAGTATGTTGTAAGGACCAGAGATGGGGAGGAGGAGGCATTTACTACCATCTTTTCCAACAGTGTGCTAGGGCAGTTGGAGAGCTGTGATCTTGAGGCAATTATGGGCTCCCTGCCTAACCTACCTCATAAGGTTATTTTGAAGACCAGGGTATCAAACTCGTTTCATGTACTGGGCCAAATAGCATTTGTGGTCTCTCCTGAGGGCCAGAAGTGACATCATTAACCCATTTTTGCTTGGCCCACAGGAGTACACATTTGGTCCCTGTTGCGTATATGCAACTCTGGGCAGAAATGTCTTAAGCAGGATGTGATGTCATTAAGCGGATGATGGCCAGACATGAGCACTGCTGTCACATAGAAATTCATTAGCTGCAAATGACAATGTGCAAATCTTGATTGTATTTTCAAGAAATTAGAGAGACCAATTATCACGCTGGAAGAGCCCAGTTATCTTGAGGCTAACCTTTCAGCAGTGCCACTTATGCTGCAGCATCATTTCACAGCTCGGCAGCTGAGGGGTGCTCTGTGAGGTGACACCTCGGCAGAAGCGGCACTGCTGAAAAGGCTGCCCACATGAAAACTGGGCTCTCCCAGCTCCTTGCCAGCATCTCCCTCTCTCATCCCACTTGGTCTGCCCTTACCCCATAACATTCCTTGCCTTCTGAAGCTCCTTCCATCTCTCCCTCCCGGAGCCTGGGCAGAAGTGGTGCTGCTGGAAGAGCTGTTCTGAGAGAGTCCAACGGTAATGGTGGCCAGATAAAGGCAGCACCCAACCTGTAGGCCTTATGTTTGACGTCTCTGTTGAAGACAAATGGGGGAAACTTGTACACTTCTCTCAGATTTTTGGAGGAAGAGTTCAATAAAACTAGACAGTCAGTCAGTCCAATATTTCTATTTACCAGATAGAGTGGATGGGAGTTTACCCTTCCTGTTGCATTATTTGATTTTTTTTTTTTTAAGTGGATAAGCCTCAAAATCTCAATAAAGGTTAAGGAAGGGTGAATGCTTGTAATTCCTCCTTCCAGCCTTCTGGGTTTCATCCAAACTTGGGGGGGGACACGTGCTGAAAGACATCTATCTCCCCATGGAAATCATATGCATCTTTGTCTTCCAGGCTCAATCTATGTGAGGAAAGAAAGTACAGGGATAAATTATCTGAGCAATCTATGGGGAGGACAAGCAAATAGAACAAACTGGAATCAGAGCCCTTTTGTGTTCAGGACATTGTCCAAATTAATTTCATGCAAACAGCGTTGCTGGAATAATGAACACTAGGGTCTTTGCCTCAGTCATTATAATACAGCAGCATATTTTCCATCAATGCTGGAATGTTTTTTTTCTTTTCTTTTCCAGCTGATCACTAAAACACTTGCCTTTGTCCTGCTGGTGTTGCGGACACCAGAGATGTTTTAATTCTAAATATTTGGTTACTCATCCAAACTAAATCCAATCTAGCATATGTTTGTGGTCCACCCATTTTTGCCTTACGTGTGTGCTCTGTGTTCTCTTCAAATACATTAACATGCTTTAAAAATATTTAAATTAAATACAGCCTTTCCTTTGCAGCTGCTTTCAGCCCTATTTTGCTTGTGCCCCAATGGATTTCCTTTCATGTGATGAGTGAATGAGGGTCAGGATGGGGTGCAGTTTCAGTGCAGGCTCAGCACAATTGAATGTATTGAGTCAATTTAAACATACGCTGCAATTCATATAATGAATTCCTGGAGAAAGGATGAATCTTTACAGAATGGTTGTATTTTCCTTCATCTGAAATCCATCCTCCAATCCATAGCAGTGCCACAGCCTGGTGATCAAACCTGTGCCTGGCAGCTGCTGGGAGATCCTAGTCAGCCATCAGCTTGTCAGTTTCCATTTCACCACCATCCACCAACATTCAGGTCACGATCCACTGGTGGGTCCTGGGGTGAGAGGGGAGTGGGACCAGTGAAACCCTAGTCTGCCATATCCTATGCTCTGTGACAAGCTGAAAAGCCTGACACAGAGCTCCTCCAGTGTGCACCAGCAAAATAGCCAGCACAGACTGGAGGAGACCCATTGCAGGGCCTGCGCCCTTCCCCTGATGTGACTCCAGCAGCTACCATGGTGCCCTAGGATGCAGCGGAAGCCATTTCAGTGCTGCTGCTCCTCTGGGCACCAGGCAACTTACGATTAGGCTGCCTGCTGATCAGATGCAAAGATGGACTAGGCTCCTGTGCCTTTAATAGATGGGCAGAAGCAGGACTTTGGGGAGATGCAGAAATGAGGAAAGCAGCAGCTGTTGAACTTTCTTCTTCTGCACAACTATTAAAGCAGACTTATAGTCTTTTATGAACATTTATCTCAGACCTGCACAGTGTGTGACCTGGAAAGTTGAATGTACACTTCCAGCAGCTTGGTAAATCTGACCCCTTGCATTTGCTGTCTGCCTGAGGGCTAAATGAAAAGCAATGGTTGCAGCCACATGTTTCTCTTTGTGTGATTCCCATGCAAAGCAGGATATCACTTATTTTAACAGGGAGAGGAACACATGAGAAAAGGATGTTGAATCTGCTTCCATTTGATGCCTCTCAGCCCATTGCCCTATTCTCCTTTTCCAGTTCACTTCCAAGATTGGAGCAAGGGAAGAGAAAAAAGCAGCAACAGGTTGGAGCAACAGGTTGGAGCAACAGGTTGAAGGGGTGCTAGGAAGGAGGTGGTTAAATATCCCCCCCCCATGCTTCTTTAGGAATTAGAGGAAGTCTGGAGGAGAGGAGAGTTGTGGGCTAGAGGGTCTGCAATACTTAATCCACGATTCTCTTCTCCTCCACACTTACTCGTTCACCCCATTCCCTTCTTCTTTTCCAAAATCCAGGAAGCAACAGGAGGAGTGGTGGCAGTCCCCCGTTCTTACTTCAACTCACTTCAAGAGATGGCTGTAATTTTCCTGTTATTTTTCATAGCTCTTATCATCTTTTTCTTCCTTTCCTTAAACAGCACAGAGAATAAGCCACCAGAATTCCACATAGATGAAACTACTCAAGCTCAGCTCAAAGAAATTATCAAAAATCTGCGAGCAAGGACAGCCACCTACAGAGAAAAGTTGACTGACCCTGTCATCTCCTCTCCAGAACCCAGTCCGACAGCCAGTAAGTCTGCAGAATTTAGTTGGAAGGTGAAAACTGTATCATATTCCCATATGTTGACAATTCTTAATGATACTAAACCAGTTTGTGGTCTGAGTCCTCATAAAGGTTTAAACCAATTTGTTAGTGTCATTCCATTGTGAAATGATGAGAAGAGACCTTAGCTGTGTAGATAAGCCCTTTACAACTTGTGACTCACCAAGCCAAATGCAGTCTCAAGCAGGTAACAAAAATGAGTAACTGGTGTCACAAGTTGTTCAGGAACACAGGAAACTCACCTCAAATGTGTACAAAGTAGCTCTGAAATGGTGTGGAAGGTGTTTGTTTTTTAACCATTTGTTGAAATAGTTCAATCAAGGTGGTTCCTCAGGAAAAGTCAACAGGCTTGAAACCATCCTCTGAAAACTTTTGGATGGTTTTTCTCTAAGTTTTTGCATTTGGTCCATTTTTGCTTCACATGTTGTTTCATTGTGTATGGTGCTGCTTCTTTAAGAGGTGAGCTTCAAAGGCCTGGGAATGAGACAAACTATGTGAGAGAACTGGATGAAACAGTTTTACTTTTGCTGCAGAGATATGTGTGAGGAGTTGAACTTGTATGATTAGGCCTCCGGGTCCTGAACAGTCCTGGACCCAGATAGAGCCAGAGACATCATCTTCAACTCGAATACATTTATTTGTTAGGCTTCCAGTTGTTTTGAAAAAGTAATTTCTATGACCATTTAAGGCAGTAACTTCCTTTAGTCTTTTTGGAACCCTTTCCACAATGACTTGTCTGCCACAGAATTCTTACATACTGCAGAAGATTCTCCAACGCCCTATTTTATGGTGTCCATTTAGTTGATGTAGTAGACCTTACCATTGATTCACAAGTCCAGATAATGCATAATGAGTGCATGAATGAGTGGTAATGAATGGGTAATGCACAACCCCAATGTTTGTGCAGTTCAGGGAAATATCAGCAGTGGTGGACAATATGTCAGGGAAGTGGGTCCACCATTTCTAGCTTCTCAGTGAGAAATCCAGTGTCCATTTGAACACAATATTTAGGGGGAACAAAACCACTGTTTTAAGGTATCATCAATATAAAATGGGTTTCTTCAGCACTGATGCCTTAGGCTCCAAGAGAAGTACCTTTTTAGCTGCTTTAATTGGAAACAAAGAAGTAATTAAGTGGTCCAAGTCTGCTTTTGAATCAGGGAGGGGAATCTCTTCTATTTAAAAAAAAATTGAAGCATAAAAGTCATTTTCCAGTTTTCAGGGAACTAGTTGTGTTGAGTTCCATCCCTAAGTTAACTGTACAGTGTGTATATCTCACTTAAAATCAATTAACCACTGTGCTTAAGCACTGTCATTATCAGGGGGGAAAAAATCTATATTTCTTACTTTGCACAATAGACAGTAGGAACCGTATGGCTGGCACATTCTACAGTTCATTAAGGATGTTTTCCATTCTTCAGCTGAATTTAATAAGCTGGACAAATTTAGAAAGATGATTAGGGTAATGGAAGCTTGTCTATTTTTAATGTTTGCTAAGAAAAGTAGACGCCTGACATTTTAAATATAAATACATTAACTTTGCACAAAAATTTCTTCCTATTCCAAACTCTTTGGTTGTTGCATTCTGGTGCATTTTATTCTCCTGGATAACACACAAGTCTGGGGCTAAGCAAACTGTAGCTTTTCAGTGAGAGGGTGATGGTGTTGTAGAACAGCAGTGGGGACAAGACCTTTTTTTCCTGCCCTCCTTGGCCTGATCCATCCATCCCTGCCCCATCTCCTTTACATTTTGTTGATCACCAATGAGCGTTTGATAGCAAACCGTTTGCTGTGGCTTCAGAGAGCTTTGTGTTGTTAAAAACCATAGGTTGAATGTTGCCTCTTTGTCTAGCACCCACCAAGAAGCCTCCACCCCCACCACCAAAAGAAGAAAAAAAGGATGAAAAGAAAGAAGAGAAGAAGCCAGAAGATGGCAAGCCCGAGGAAGAGCACTACTGTGACATGCTGTGCTGCAAATTTAAGAGACCACCCATGAAAGAATATATGAAGAAAATGAAAATGCCAGAAAGTATAGATGCATATACAGGTAAGTTGGAAGCTTACTCACAAACAGAGGCGCTATAATTACGATGCAGGGAAGACATCCTGGGCCAGTCACTGGCCAAGGACCAACTTCTGTCAATGACCCCTGTCCAGCTGGGCCAATCCCAGAGCACTCAGTACCAATGGCAGTGCTAACACCCAGTGCATCATAGGGGATAAATGAGAGACTCGATGAAGGGTTTAGTGCAGGAACTTTGTCCCAAGATTCCAGCAACCTCGCACCTCATAATGACATTATTGGTGGCTTGTATTGGGTTTATAAAGTACTCCGGTGACATCAGGGTGACTTCAGGGTAAATGCTATACAGACAATTGATATGTTGACACTAGTAATTAGCTGCTTTAGTGATAACATGAGACTTCTATAAGGCCAGCCTAATAGTCCAATTCAATCTACTTTCATATTTTACTGCCCGGGACCTACCTTTAGCCCCAACCTGAAACACTGGACTGACTGCTAGTATGGAAGAAAGGCAACACAAATTGGTCTGCCGAGTATATCCTTAGTACACAGCCATGCAATATGTGAATTGTTTCTTAAGCTGATATGAAATTTAATTGATAGTGCTTTCTTTGAATTTTGAAATGTGGTGTGGATGTAATTTGCTTTCAAGCTTATAACTACTTGTTTCGTTTGAAGGGAGATGTGCATATTTTCTTTCCAGATCGTCGCTATATCGGCTGGCTTTGCTTGGTCACTATCGCTTATAACTGGAACTGCTGGTTCATCCCACTGCGCTTAGTGTTCCCATTTCAGACATCAAGCAACATGATATACTGGATCGTTGTAGACATAGTTTGTGATATCCTCTACGTCTGTGATTTGACACTGTTCCAGCCCCGAGTACAGTTTGTGAGAGGTGGAGATATAATAGTAAGTGAGGAAGGGCGGAGATAAAATGTACAACAGTCATGAGTGATGAGAACTATAGATAACACAGTGGGGAGTTGGACACAGACTGAGGAGACAAGCAACAAAAGTACAAAGATTTTTTTTTTCTGATTTCTGATTAGCTTTCTTTGGTAAGCCAATAGCATCAGCTCCCATGGAGAGCCATTTAAAAATAAACACCTAATCATCATTCTTAATAGATTCAATGTTGACAGTTCTAATGCAAATGAAAGCACATTCATTCAACTTCCAAAGACCTATATAAATAGGTCTTGAATTAGCGCCTCTAAACCCTACCCATTCTCTCATGACTGATTGCGCTTCAGGTTTTTTGTTACCAATATTTTAATAAAAAGTTATTACAACAATTCTGTTCAAAACAAGAATCATTTCTACAGTCACAATAATACCTCCTTCCCCCCACTTCACACCGATCATTTCTAATTTTTATTTTTATTTTTAATCAAGAAATGATATTTAAAGAGGGACTTGTGGTTTTTCCACTCACAATCATAGCGTTTTAAATCTTTTTCAAAGCATTTTGAAAATGCTTTGAAAAAGATGACCCTCTCTCTGCACAGGCCTCTTTTCAGTTGTTACTTGACAGTGAAATTGTTCTCCTTCTTCCTGCTTCAGGTCCCCATGTCTCATAAGAAGGGATCAAGGCTTTGGTTCCTTTTCACCCCTAAGGTGTCTGGCCTCCAAGGAAGGCTAATGATGTCATGGGAAGGAGAGACATCACTGATTTCTCCCATTTGACCTCAGTCATTGGAACAACATTAGTAGCCAACCCGCTCTATTGGCCAGGGGTGAACCCAATGGATGTACCTCCTGAATTGCAGCAGATCTGTCATCCCTGCCAACTTGAACTCCAACTTTAAAAAACAAAACAAAATTTATTATATTGCAATATATAATGTAGTTCTTTTCTCTATGGTTGCACTTTATGGTGCAAAATGCTCTGTGTGTATCGTATCAATAATGGTGTAGGAGAGATATCATATGTATGGACAAAAAAAAACAGGGGGAGACAATGGGTGATCTTGGGCTGGTTGCATCTAACCAGAGGCATCACGTTATAAGCATAATATCAGGGTCAGGTTTCACTGAATTTTGGCTAAGTGTCTTTGGTTTTCTGTTGTTATTGTAGTCGGATAAAGCTGAAATGAAGAAACATTATCGGGGCTCAGTAAAATTTCAGGTAAGTAAGGCTGCAATCCTATCCACACATACCTGGGCGTAAACCCCATTGATGATAATGGGACCTACTAATGAGTAGTAATGCATAGGAGTGGGATCTAAGAACTTTTGTTTATAGCATCTCCATTAATGTTTTTAAGCACTTAAGACTTTATCTGAGATTGTAACAGAACTGTGTTCTTCAACAGCTTGATGTACTGTCAGTCATTCCATTTGATGTCCTATATGTCATGTTTGGATTTAAGGCAATATTCAGAGCAAACAGGATGTTGAAGGTAAGATTAAATTATCTGCTGTTGATTATTTATTGGGATTTTTCAGTGGTGACACTCCATGAAAGGGACTCTCTCCCCAGAAAGGCTTACTTGGCACCCCTTGTAATCTTGCAATCTCCTATATGGTTTTACTGGCAATTGCTGTTGATTTCCCTTTACAGTTTGTTGTGGTTTTTAGTGTCATAATGAAATGCTGATGTATTTATTATTTCAGAATTTATCAAACTGTGTGTCTTGACCCACTGATGGTTTGCAATCTGATGTGTGGAGAGTCGCAAACCAATGCTCTCTATAGTGCCACAAAGCGTTACTGGGAGAATGCTTCCAGGTCATGTCAGGCCCACAACCCACTCCATAGGCCTCTGCATGCCCCAGAATGCCATCAGGAAGCAACTAGAAGTGACTTCTGATTCACGGCCATAATATCTGGTTTGCGTTCCACAACTTCTGGTCGCTTCCCCAAGGCATTCTGTGGCCCACGATGGACGAGGTGGGTGGCAGCAATTCAAAGTTTGAAAACCGCTATATTATTGCTGTGGTATAAAGCATTTTGAGTATGTGCGATGTTTATGTGAAGCAGTTACTGCTTCCTTCCAACTTGTATAATTTCTGGAAGCACACACTCAATATTCTTTTGTTTTTATGGTCCTGTGTCAGTTTATCTAAATTAATTTAAAATTAATGGTCTGAACAAGTCCTCTTCATTTTAAAAATTTTAAAGTAATTATCCAGACTGTCGCCTCTATTTCAAAAAGCCAGTAGTTTAGAAGCAAAGAAATTAATAAATGAGAGAACCAAAAGCCTTACTCTTTCCATGAGCAAGAAACTTTGGTTGAGTAAGTAAAATATCACTCTCATTATAATTCAGCGAGATCACTGATCTGCTAAATGGAAAAGAATCCTCCATAGCCCAGCCCTTGTAAAAAAAGTGATACTTACCATGTCAACTTTTTTGCAACTTTTTGAATGTCATCATTTCAAATCAACATTTTAAATTTGTCATATTATGGAATCGGTTTGTGTGCTAGATTATATTATGCATGTTACATCATATAGGTAGCTGAATTTTTGCTCTTGATTTACGTTCAGCATCTCACATTCTTTGAATTCAATGACCGGTTAGAGGCGATCATGGATAAAGCATACATCTACAGGTATGTATTAGCATGAACAAGTCAACATATACTGCAGAATTTTGGACCCTTGCATTGAATAATACACTTCCATCAGCCTTACTTTCTGTCTGCAAAACGGGGCCATTCCTCCAAAATAGAAAAAAAAGGTAAGAGCAGTCCTCGTTATCCTCAGGGCTTCTGATCCCAGAACCCCTGTGGATACTGAAATCCACAGATGATTGAATTCGTGGATTTTGGGTCCCCAAACCCTCTGAACCCAACCTGAGCTGTGCTCCCGTCATGTCCAGAGGACCTGCTGAGACCTCCAGAAGATCAAAAGACTTCTGGTTTTTGGCCTCAGAGGGTCCTCCAGATGCAACTGGAGTGCAGCTCCCATTGCCTCCAGAAGCTACAGGTCGGCCATTCGCTGGTTTGGAACTGGCGGATGATCAAATCTGTGGGTTCTGAATCCACAGGTAACACAGGCTGTCTGTATTATCATTATTTTTTTGCACAGTGTATAATAATCTATGGCATTCACTTCCAAAAGATGTGATGGTGGATGACTTTGAATGGCAATAAGATGTAGTGTACATGTAGGATAAATCTTATGGTGCCTGCCAATCATGATGGCTATAGGTTATCTACAGGTTCAAGGAAGGATGCACCTGAATACCAGCTGTTGGAATACACTGACAGCAGGAAAGGAATATTTGCCCAAAAGTCGCACTTCTGGAATTCCTGGAGGCATCTGGCTGGACACTAAGACATTGGACCTTAAGAAAATTTTCACATCAGAAACAATAATTTCTGGTATGAAGCAACGGTGGGTGCATTGCTGAGTAAATGTGATGAAGGGCGCAATCCTAACGAACTTTCCAGCACTGACATAGCTGTGCCCGTTTGGTGTGTACTTCATCCTGCAGTGGGGAGGCAGTTAAGGGGGCCTCCTCAAGGTAAGGGCATGTTTGTTACCTTGCCTTGGTGCTGCACTGCAGCTAGGCCAGTGCTGGAAAGTTGGTTAGAATTGTGCCCAAACACAACTCTGCTAATACAGTTTTAGCTTTCTATAACTATTCCTAGCTGGTAGAATTAGGGCCCAATCCTATCCAACTTTCCAGTGCTGATTCAGCTGTACCAACAGGGCATATGCTGCATCCTGCAGTGGGGGGACAGTTGTCAAAGAGGCCTCCTCAAGGCAAGAGAATGTTTATTCCATTACCTTGGGGCTGCATTGGCTCTGGAAAGTTGGATAGGATTGGGCCCTTAGTAAGCTATGGCATCCTATGGGAAGCACACTCCACTAGTGTCCTGCAACCGTTATATATGTTGGTGATTCACTTGGCCTTTGGAGGAATGAAAGACAGGAAATTTTTCCACTCCATCAATTCTAGTCATGATTGAGAGTTGTAGTGAGTGTTAGTACAACCATTACTCAAAACCAGGCAGTCTCCTAAAAGAAAATAAGTACAGTAATGTATGGCCCACAGGAGTTCCATCAACTGTTGTTTGTTCTTTGCAGAGTCATTCGAACAACTGGGTACCTGTTATATATCTTACATATTAATGCATGCTTGTATTACTGGGCTTCCATCTACGAAGGCATTGCCAGCACTAAGTGGGTGTATGATGGCCAAGGAAACATGTAAGTTCTCGTTGCGTTGTGTGATGAATGTGTTTCCTCCCTCCCACCTTGCAATCTATACTTTGCAAGTGCTTGCACTGCTGGCTTCTGACAACATTGCTGCTAATTGGTGGTAATTGACAATGCTACTTATGTGGAAGGCATGTGTAGTGAGCGGTTAGGTTAGTTTGCTGCTTTGGGTTTTTATGGGTTTATGAGTCAGCTCTCATCACTTGCTTAGTTAAACATTTAGAAAGGACAAGGGACATAAATTAAACATATTAGGTATGTACTAAAGAAATATTACATGCATAGGAAAACAGCCATGTGGAAAGGGTCAGAAAAGTACAATTAAAGTACATTCTACAACCTTCAGTGTGTAACGAAACAAGGTACTCCCTTAGAGTCCTCACTGGGTCAGGTTCCACCATTTCCTTCCATTTGATGAAGGGCATGTGTAAACAACTCTTAAAGAGAAATTTGCCAGCAGGAACTGACAGTGTGCAAAGTAAAGAGTTGTTGAAGCAACTGGGGAAGGTGCCAAGTATCAAAGATACTATTACTGTGGAAGGGTAAAAGCCAAACAAAAAACAGAGAGGCAGTGTCCTGCACTAGGTATACTGGGGTAGAGGTTGGAAAGTTTTTTTCGAGGGTGAGGGTCAAAGAGGAATGAACATTTTAACTCACAGAATAGGACCTAGAACTGCGCATCAGCAGGGCCATAAATATTTCTCGTATGCCCTGTTCCTTTATTTTTTATTTCAAAAAGGAATCTCTGTTCCACTGTCCTTCATGCCACATTGTCAAACCATAAGTACGTTCCAAACCAGGGACAGCCCATCCATAAGGCTAGGTAATGCGGGTTGCATCACTGGCAGAATGCCAAGGGTCAGAGGATGGCAGATTTGGGGTGCCCTGAGTCTGCCACTTCTCTCCATCCCCCCACAGATGTGATCCACAGCCATCTGCTTGTAAGAGAGCAGGAAGTGGATCATCTGCCACCTTACTTACAGGAAGTCCAGGATTTCTAGTTTGATTTGCAGGGACCTTCATTGGAGTGGTCCCTTTAAATCAAACCAGAAGTCCTACAGTTGAAGAAACTTCCAGGAGCAAGTAAGAGGCTTTAAAAAAAATTTTTTAGCACAGGTGGTAGTGGTGGATTTAAGGCAGTGTCAAATTGTAATCAAATGTTGAGTGGAGCCTCTGCCGTCATCCCTGTCCCTTCCCAGACCCAATCCTCCACCTCTACCCTCTACTGCCCTGTTCCACCCCCTTCCTGCTTTCTCTTGCCTTTCCCCCACCCCAACACCTCCCCACCACACAGGACTTACCTCTCTCAACACCACAGTGTCTCTTCTACCAACACAAGAGACCTGTGCAGGCCTGCACAAGCGTTCCTGCTGGCCACTTTTTATGCCAGGTTGTTGTTAAGTGACTTGGCACTTTTGCAACAGCAATCTCCTTGGCAGCATGCGCTAGTTTGGTGCAACTGCCATGGAGGATTGGGCTATAGGTCTCTAAATAAGCACTTGGGAATGCCTCT
This sequence comes from Tiliqua scincoides, assembly GCF_035046505.1. Taxonomy (NCBI): domain Eukaryota; kingdom Metazoa; phylum Chordata; class Lepidosauria; order Squamata; family Scincidae; genus Tiliqua; species Tiliqua scincoides. Next base: position 31,554,603 of record NC_089824.1, read on the forward strand.
CTGATACGATCTGGCATTACTGGATTGTTAGATGGTTAGATTTACCAAAGAGACAGACCAAATACATGATACTTACTGACTTTTAAAGAACTACTTGTTCAATTCTTTGCTGTCTCAAATGAACTCTTTAGCAAGAGAGTATTTGTTATAGAGTGATCAATAATGTCTCTTGAACTGTTTTTATGAACAGTTTTATATGTCTGACATTTTCCAAGGGAGGAATTCTGAAGGCTTGATTGCCGGGGGGTAAAGCTTACTTTTGATTATTATAGAAAATGGGAAATGACAAGTCAGGCATCTGTTCTGTTTGTAGATAAATAACTTCACAATGATCCAGTGTTGCTACATGGTTTGCTGCCCCTGTTTTCAGATGCATGATGCTAGGAAGCAGTAGAGGTTTTTTTTTAGTTCAAATACAAAATGATGGAAATGAAGGAAAACATTGCTCTATTGCAGGGGTGCCCAAACCCCGGCCCGGGGGCCACTTGCGGCCCTCGAGGCCTCTCAATGCGGCTCTCAGGGAGTCCCCAGTCTCCAATGAGCCTCTGGCCCTCCAGAGATGTTTTGAAGCCCGCACTGGCCCAACGCAACTGCTCTCAGCGTGAGGGCAACTGTTTGACCTCTTGTGTGAGCTGTGGGATGAGAGCTCCCTCCACTGCTTGCTCTTTCACATCTGTGATGCAGCAGCGGCAGCAAAGGAAAGGCCGGCCTTGCTTGGTGCAAGGCCTTTTATAGGCTTTGAGCTATTGTAAGACCTTCATTCATTCATATAAGTTCATCTTTAATATATTCATTTATGTAAACTTATGTAAATTTATTCAAATTTTTAAATGTAAATTAATTCTTTTTTTTCTCCCCCGGCCCCCTGACACAGTGTCAGAGAGATGATGTGGCCCTCCTGCCAAAAACTTTGGACACCCCTGCTCTATTGTAAACCACAAACCATGGTATTGAGAGAAGCATTCTGATGCAGCAGTTCTCACACATTTAACACCAGGACCCACTTTTTAGAATGAGAATCTGTCAGGACCCACCAGAAGTGATGTCATGACCAGAAATGACATCACCAAGCAGGAAAATATTTAATAATCCTAGTTTGCAATCCTACCCACACTTACCCAGGAGTAAGCCCCATTGATTATCATTGTTAAAAGAATATACAGAGTAGCTTGTTAAAAGTACAGGTCTGTAACCTTTCCCCCAATGCAGTCACATACCATGGTAGCATCAAGTCTAACAGATGAAAAATAAAATACTGAAATGAGTGGGGACCCACCTGAAATGGGCTCATGACCCACCTCAGGGGTCTCGACCCACAGTTTGAGAAACACTGTCCTAATGAATTCCACTCACAACTATCACAGCTTCCTCATAGGTAAACAGAGAGGCTGTTGTAGGGTGTGCTCATCAGGGACAATTATTTTTTGTCTTGAGGACCATCTCTAGCAAGAGATGGGGCACCTTCTGTTGTTTGCACCCTTAGGAGAATGTGGCAGAGGACTCCTTGATTGCTCAGGAAGCCTATGTCCCAGTGACCTATAGATCTTGACTGAGTTTGATCTTAACCATATAGATCTTGACAGTGAAGTCGGTGACAGTGAAGTCAAGCTTGAAGGCACTTCTTTTGTGCTTCCTAACAAGTCTGTTTACTTCAAAATCAGGTGATTCCCTGGATGTGGCTTTGTTTGCAGGTCGAAACTTGCTGCCCCTGCAAGGTGTGGCTGGTCGTGGCATTTTTCCAAAGGCAGGTCTTCTCCAAAGTCAATGATGGGGAGGGTTGCTCTGACGAACCAAAATATGTCCCTTTCTCTTAAGGCCTGCCAGACCTGATGCTTCATTGCCATCAGCCCAAAGAAAGTGACATGAGACTGGTCTGAGTCATGCACCCAGCATGTAAACATGTGTCAAAATCTGTCAGGCAACAATAGGACTGCTGTGATGCTAGATTAGAAACATCTGTGGAAAAACAATGATTTTATCTCTACAGGTATCTGAGATGTTACTATTGGGCAGTTCGCACCTTAATTACTATTGGTGGAACACCAGAACCGGTAACCCTGTTTGAGATCGTCTTTCAACTTCTGAATTTTTTCACAGGAGTCTTTGTGTTCTCCAGCTTGATTGGACAGGTAAGTTTGTATGTGGGAGGGGGAGGAGAGAGAGAGCGCGAAATGTAACACACAGAGTCTAGTGATTGCATGGGGTCCTTGCTATCCATGTATTGGTTAATCAATTCCTTGCAGTTAACAAGTTGTGCGTCCAATCTTTTGGTGAACAATGCATAAATATTCTCCATGAGTTCCCTCAGATGACAGCTCAGAGTTTCTACAGATTTTCAAAAGTACTATACTGTAGTGCCCCAACCTGGGTCACCCCAAAAGTGTCTTCAATTAAGCAAGCAGCAGTAACAGAAGCAACTCAGGGTCGGGACAATCCAATGTTAAAAATAGCACTGCCTCCATTGCTGACGCAATGGAGACACCGGATTCAGGCTCCAGGGAGGCACTAGCCCACACAGCCTGTGTGAGTTCTAACTGGGGTTTGAATCCCAGCTGCTGCCAAGGGTTTCAACCAGCTCTCCCTGGAGGTAAGCAAAGCTGGTTCACCCAAGGGGAACAGACCACATGGAAGGGGGAGGGGTTGGCTGAATTAACCCATCCCCTGCCTTTCTGAACTCTGGTAGTCTCTAGCTTCCTGTACTCTTTCCTGAAGCATTCCTCTACAGCAGCCATTTTCAACCACTGTGCCATGGCACACTGATGTGCCGCGAGTGATCCACAGGTGTGCCACTGGAATTTGGGGGAAGGTCATTTATTAGTAGGGCCAATGGGGATGTGAAACCCCTACTGGCAGCATGGTGTGCCTTGTCAATTGTAAAAAACCTGATGGTGTGCCTTGACAATTTTAGTGCCTTGTCAGTGTGCCATGAGATGAAAAAAGTTGCTCTACAGCAACCCAACCTATCCCATTATTTCTTATGGGGGGGGAAAGTCCCCACTAATCATGAATCTGAGACAAGCTTTTTAACCCCCATTGCCTTCAGATAATGAGGCCCTCCTTCTCATAATTAATGTCTTTGCTGAATAAATACAGGGGCTGGGGATAAGAACAGGCTGTACTCGGTTTGGCTGTACTTGTTGTAAGAGGCGACTAAACAGCCACCGGGTAGATGGGACTCGTCAGCCTGGGAAGGCAGCTCATCTGAGAGAAGGAAAACTCTGGTCCCAAACCTCCACTGCCTTGTGGCTACATCCAGGTATGGAAAAGGCTTCAGGAGTCAACCTCGAGGCAAAATCCGGAGCCGGAGTCCCTGAGGCAGTTCATGGCTGAACACAGTCATGTTCTGGCAACTCTTTTGACGCCGCTAGAACCAACCGTATTGGCCTCTGCCTTTCCATTGGACCATTTCAGCTATGTGGAGAAGGGGGATTTGCTGCATGGGTAACAGCCTATCCTCCATACCTACTTTACCCAGGCTTCGCGCACTGGAGAGGACACTCTGTTCCAGAACCACCATTCAGAGCGTGACACCATAGTCTTCCGAGACTGAAGGATGCCAACAACAGGTTCTAGAGCTAGGAATGGCAACATGTGATCATGTGCTGAGAGTGTTGATGTTCATTTTCAAAAGATCAGTGTTAATGTGATGATTTTAGGAGCAGCATTCATTTATTTGATGCTTTTATAGCCCCACCTTCCTCTGAGGAAATCACTCAACTCCCCTTGCACATTCTATATGAGGCTGCCTTAAGAGTCTGATCTTGATCTATCTTGCCCAGTATGGCCAACTCAAGCGGCAACGGCTCATCAGCGTGTCAGGAAGAGGTTCTTTCCAGTGCTATAGCTAAGCCAGGACTAGGGGGGTACATTGCCCACTTGTGGTGGTGTGGCATTTTTTTGCTGTCTCTGCTGGGGGAGGGGGTGTATGTGTGACAGCACTTACCTGAGGCATGTGGCAAATGCTGCAAAATTAGCCCTTCCTCCTGCCCTTGTTCCCATACAAGGAACAAATGGAGCAGTTTCTGAGGCTAGGACCATGCATACCAGAGACTCGCATGTGCAGGGCCACGCATGCACACGGGGGAGTGACAGCACATGCATGCAGGGTGACACGATGACCATCATGTCACCCGGTCCCGGGCACCAGCCGACCCAGCTATGCTAATGGTTCTTCCGAGCCCTTCTACCTAGTGTCATAGACATCATTAATAACAAGCGTTATTATTAAGCAGGCATGCCAGGGGCTGAACTTGAAATGTTTTGCATTAAGAGTAGGTTATCTACAAGTTTTGCCCACATCACTGGTTTTTCTGTGTGATGTGGAACTGAAGCTTCTGGCATGAAAAGAGCAGCATAAGAAAGGCACACACGCTGCGGCAGCTCTCTTACCTCTAAGATTGCCCTGGAACAGACCATTAGAATGATACACATCTTATTTTCAGGTGATCTCCCTTGTTATAAGTGTCCAAATCAGATCTCTTTAACTTGCATGTAGATCACTTGAACTCTGTAACATGACAAAAAAAAAATGACAGATTTTAGGAGTTAATGCCATTCATTCTTCTCTGGGAAATATCAGAAATGGGTTTCCTGATATAGGATCACAAGTGTTTCTACAAACACAAGATGGAACATTTTATTGCCTGCTGTTTTACTATAACTTGTAAGTGGCCATTTTCTATAACAAATTTGTAAAGCTCTTGATACGCCTCATTGTCTACACTGCTACCACTTATTTGTTAGCTTTCTGGGGGCCTAATTGCCTTGCTTTGCCTGGATCTTATATATATATTAGCAAAAATAAAAAACATTATTTTCAAAACAGTTATATTCATTGGTAAATCACTCCCCCCCCCCACACACACACAGAGAGAGAGAGAGAGAGAGAGAGAGAGAGAGTACTGCAGAGCCAAAGATAGAATGAGTGATTGTGGAAGAAAAGTCTCCCTGTGTTCAACATTTGTTGCTGCTGGAGACAAATATGGGACTGAGTGTATGCATCAGTGTCACACTCCCAAGAAGCCCTAATATCTGAACAAGACTCTTACAATCGGGCCAAGGGACAGAAGAGGTCAATGAGGTCCTTTCAGGGCTCAATTTTTTTCCCCCTGTTTTACCCTTTGCACAAATTGATTAATTTGTTGCTCATCAGATGGATGGTTTTCATTCGCTACAAGTTAACTGACTTGCTGTGCTGATGACTATTGGGATTTGGAAGTCAGCTTGTTAGGATGTCAACATTTCAGAGAACACATGAATACCATTTAGACTTTGTTAATATCACTGCCACAAGCAATTTTCCTTTATCTATCCCTGCTCTTGACAACCAGTTTTATGTTTAAAAACAGACTACAAACACACGGCTAGTGTTGTGGAAGCACTGCTTATTTGAAAGCACTGCTATTAGATTTGCTGTACAATCAAGAAAGTATATTTGTTTGAATTTGTTTTCTAAAATTTCATTTATTAAAAGGGTTTGTATCCCTCATGTCTGTTTAAAAATGTTCAAGGTGGCACAGGTCATTGAAAGACCGCAGAAGAACAATTAAAACAAACCACCAAATTTAAAAAAAAATAGAATGTAAAACTAGAGACAGTGTCAGTAAGCAGATAAAATCAGTGAACAAATCTGTTTTGAAACCCTGATGACCAATTAGATTAGAGCAGTGTTTTTCACACTGTGAGTCGGGACCCACTAAGTGGGTCATGAGCCAATTTCAGGTGGGTCCCCATTCATTTCAATATTTTTAATATAGTAGACTTGATGCTACCATGGCATGTGACTGCATTTGGGGAAATGTTACAGACCTGTCCTTTTAATAAGCTAATATGTATATTCTTTTAACAATTACAGTAATTGGGACTTACTCCTGGGTGAGTGTGGGTAGGATTGTAGCCTTGGATTGTTAAAAATTGTCCTGCTTGATGATGTCATTTCCGGTCATGACATCACTTCTGGTGGGTCCTGACAGATTTTCATTCCAAAAAGTGGGTCTCGGTACTTAAATGTGTGAGACCCACTAGATTAGAGGAAACCCTAAAGGCAAAACACTTCTCTAAGGAGGAATGACTTGACTTGATAATGGAAGTCTGACAGGGAGGATGTGAGGTGCCCCCCCCCAGTTGCAGAATTCTATAATTAGCCTGATCTTATTTAAATCCCCCCACCGATGCAACTGGTGACATCACCAGAGAGGGTTTAATAATAATAATAATAAACCAGAGAGGGTTTAATAGGGCAGGTAGAACTGGGAAACTTGCAGTCTCCTGGGATGGGACATAAGAACATGATCCCAAAAAGGGGAAATCAGCCAACCAGGCTTCTCAGATGGAGTGGCATATCAATTCTCCAGATCTTCCCCAGCACTGCCTAGGCAACAACATACCCAGGGCTACCTTTCCCTTCTCTTCGATTTTCTCTTCACTAGCCCTCCATGGACCTGCTCCTAGGCTGTTAATATTTGTCCCTCTCTCTCTGACCTTTGAAGTCTTGCCCCTTTTAATAAGCTCTCCTCCCTACAGAGGGGTTCCCCCATCCTTTACAGGTCACAGGAGGGACTGTTGGAAAGTACAACCCCATCACACTCTAAAAAGCAGGCCATGACATTTACAACTAAACTTACATTTCAGCGGCCCATGATAACATACTGTGTAACGCTAACCGTTGCTCATTGCAGATGCGAGATGTCATTGGAGCTGCTACAGCAGGGCAGAACTACTACCGGGAGTGTATGGACAACACAGTCTCTTACATGAATGTTAACACAATTCCAAGATATGTTCAAAACCGTGTTCGAACTTGGTATGAGTATACGTGGGACTCTCAAGGAATGCTTGGTAAAATTCAGAATCCTTCAGAGCACTCTCTCCTTCCCCACTGCTTTCACTGAGAATATCAGTCTGATTTATCTGCTCTGTTTGGAAACGAACTAAGAATTTATTTTTTATTTATTTTTCACGTTTTTATTCTGTCCTTCTTCCAAGAAGCTCTGGGTGGTTTATATAGTTCCATCCCTCCTCTTGCCCTCCCAACAATCCTGTGAGGTCTGTTGGGTTGGGTGACCAGCCCAAGGTCACCTAGGAGGCTTTATGGCTGAGCTGGGATTTGAACCTGGATCTTCAAGGACCAAGTCCAACACCAGAACCATTACAGTACTGGCAATAGGCGTTACTGAATAATTTCATTGATGTATCAAATTTGCAGATTAAGTGACGTAGCACTTTTTTAAAGAAACAAAAATCCCATTCCATGTATCGGTAAACTGAAAGATCCAAACTCCGGACTGCAGGAAATCCCCGATTCTGTTATTTATTTACTTACTTATTTATACCCGCCTTTCTATCCCACAAAGGGTACTCAAGGCAGCTGATAGGATGCAGTGATTCTGGAGTTAGTCCCGAAAGATCCAGTTTCAAATCCCTGCTCAGCCGTGAAGCTTCCTCTCAGCCTCACCTACCTCACAGGGTTATTGTGAGGACAAAGGGAGAAGAGGAACTATGTACACCACCCTGAGCTCTTTGGAGGAAGGGCACTATTAAAATGTGCTAAATAATAAATAAGCCTTGTCTTTAATTAATTAGAACAATATCCTTGCAAATTTTTCCCTTGTAATTTTTTTTTTATACAAATTCTTTTGAGTGAGTGTGTGTGTATAGGCTACCCTTCTGTGAGCACGAGCTTAAAAAATACTCTCCTGTTTTTGTCATTCTGTTTTGCAGATGAATCTGAACTGCTGGAGCAGATGCCTGGAAAAATGCACCTGGCCATTGCAATTGATGTGAACTATGCCATTGTCAGTAAAGTGGAGTTGTTCAAAGTAAGTCATTCTACAGGTTGGCTTAAAGGACAATAGAAGGGGAAAAATACACCATTGTTTTCATTTTAGTGGGTCTCGCCTATAAGCATCCAGAGCAGAGCGCCTCCAATAACCCTGAAAGCCAGCCAGGCAGTGAGTAGACATCCTCTGCTGGTGCTGCTACTATAGCTGTGGGCAGTAACATGAAAGGAGGAGCATCTACTGCTGCTATTGCCCACCATATCCCGATAAGCTTGTTATAGCCATTGTGGGGGGGCTCACTGGAAGTCAGTGCGCAGCATCAAATGCTCCTCCTGAGGCTTCAGGGGGAGGGCAATCAAACATCCTCCTTTTCCAGGGCATGTTCTCTTTTTTAACCTGATGTCCTGGAAAAGAATTTAAATGTTCACCTTTTCCCTGTGAGTAGGCAGCACAGTGCCTTCTTGTAATTAATAAATTATATGTAATAAATTATGTGTAATGTAGTTTTAAATTTAATGTTTAAATTAACCACATGAAATCAATATTTTTATTGTTTAGTGTTTTTAGCTTTTATTTTTTACACGTCCTACATATTTCTTGGGTGTCCTACATTTTGGAGTGCCTTGTCCTCTTTTGCAGTTATGACATCTGGTCACTCAGGGGTCAGCTGGGTGAGCCTTCTGCTGTGTGTGAGCCCTCAGGTCCATGACCAACCTGGCCGAAACCTGACACCACGCTTGGAACTCATGCACACCTGTGCAGCTCTGTGACTTCCTGCCCTCCTCCTTGGAGGCCAAGCTCCCAGCCAAATGGTTTCATTGTGAACAATGAAAAGAAGCAGATCATTCTTTAACTAGAGATGCCTTGGATTGAACCTAAGACATTCAGCATGCAGAGCATTTGGACCAGCAAGCTATCTTATGATCAGTGTCTACAATCAAGGAGCTTAATACATTTTTGCATTCTTACCTTTTCCCTGGCAAGTGAAATAGAAGCTATTATTTCAATTATTATTTAAATTAGGATTGACTCTCTCTCTCTCTCTCCCTCTCTCTCAAATACAAATAGGGATGTGATAACCAAATGATATGTGACATGCTGCTGAGACTGAAATCCATTGTGTATTTACCTGGCGACTATGTCTGCAAAAAGGTGATATTGACTGTATCTTTTAAATGCAAGAATAATGAGGACATTAGAAAAGGAGTTCAGTTGCAGCTAAGCAGGGTCAGGCCTGGTTAGTACTTGGATGGGAGACCGCCTGGGAATACCGGGTGCTGTAGGCTTATACCATAGCCTTTTAAGTCTGAAGGTTGCCAACCAGTAAAGGTCAAGAATAAAATTTGAACACAATTAATCTTGGGCAAATTACCTAGCTTAAAAGTAATTATAGTGCTTTCTGCAATCATAATCATGTGCTCTCAAATTTCAAACTTGGTCTAGACAATATGGATTTTATTACTTATATGATCCAATTTTTTTTAATGGAGCCTGTATAACTGTGGTTTTTCAATATGTATTATCTATTGGCACACATTATTACATGTCATTATTTAGGTGAAATGTTGCAGGCACAAAACTGTGTGTATGAGTACAGTATATAAATGATGAGACCGAGTTGTGAAGTTCTGTAATTGACCCTCTGAAAAGTCTGAGATACCCAAATTAATAAAACACTCTGTGCTTCCCCAGAAACAATCACTATTAAAACCCATGCTGTTGTTGTATCCAGCACTCCTAGATTAGTACGTAGTTTTCTAGCTGTGCTCCAATATATTGTGGACACATTCCAGGAGTTCCGCAATGGGAAGTTCAGTAATAGCAAAGACGCTTCCCCAGAAGAGAGCTTGCCCACCCTGGCTGGTCTCATCCAGCATTGTGTTATAGGGTCAGCCCAGCCACGAAGCTGACTGAAATTGAAAGCTCATATGCTTTGAGCAGCAAGCTGGAGTGGGGTAGCTGGCTGAAGAGGGGTGCCTCACTCCTTGCTTCTGCCTTCTGACCCACCACCTGCCCAGTCACTTCAATCATTGCTCCTATTCTCTTTCGGGAATGGGGGGTAGAGGTAGACTACCTCATCCTCTACACCTAAGGTTCAGTGTAAATCCAGGTTTACTAAGTACATATGAACTGCTCAGACTGCCAGATCATCCTGGCTATATAAATGATGAGTATGTCCCAGCTTTATGCTACCTTTTCTTTTATAGCAGACTAGATTGCTTTGATTGGGGTACATATATCACAAGTGCAAGTCATTTCAGTCCTGTTTGTCCAGGTATAATTGACTCCATTTGGATGCTAATCAGCTCACAAATGAGCTGGTAAATATGCAAGAAAGAGCAGATGCCTTGGTTGGTTGATTATTCTTGATTTTCCCTTTGAAATTATGCAAATGATCATTAGGAAAAATAATTAAAATGCTGATTTACTTTTGAATGTGCAATGTTTTATTTGTTTGGGTTGCTGTTGCTATGCTTGTCTGAGAGAATGAAAGAGGCAAGGTGAATTAAAGCATTACTGGAGCAGCGTCTCTTGGGGGCGCATTCGCTAACTCTGTGAAAAGCTGCCCTATACTGAGTCAGACCCCCACCCCCCATCTAGCTCAGCATTGTCAACCCTGACTGGCAGCAGCTCTCGAAAAGTTTGTACAGGGATTTTTTTATTCAGGGTAGTGCTGGGGATTGAACCTGGGACGTTCTGCATACAAAGCAGATGCCCTTCCACTGGGCTGTGAAAGTTAAAAGCTTGCAGCTACCTCAAAGTTAAACAGAGACTATACCCCTAAAAGTTTTCTCAATCCAGATTGTCTCTCTCAAAATAGGGTATGTATCAGCCTATTCAACGTGACTTAGGTCCAAGGCAGTCAGCCCACATCTTATGCAAGGGTTACATTCCAAGGTTGACATGTAAAGCCAAAAATCACATATACAGGTGAGATTTCCTAAAATCCAACAAACACATGCTGTCTTTTTAAGCACTGAAAGCACAGTAAAAGAGACACGTGGCAACTGAGAGGACTGAGGGAACAGTAGCTTCATTCTCCCATTTCAGGCTTGCTCTGCAGCAACCATTTTCAACCACTGTGCCATGGCACACTGGTGTGCCGTGAGTAGTCCACAGGTGTGCCACAGGAACTTGGGGGAAGGTCATTTATTAATAGGGCCAATGGGAGATTTGAGCCCCCACTGGCAGCATGCTGTGCCTTGTCAGTTGTCAAAAACCTGGTGGTGTGCCTTGACCATTTTAGTGCCTTGTCAGTGTGCCGTGAAATGAAAAAGATTGAAAATCATTGCTCTGGAGCATAAACAGAGTAAATGGAATGGGAGTTCGATTCACTTGCAATTGAAACTATTGCTTTTCTTTATTTTTGGGGAGAGATGTATAAAAATCAACCATGCATAAGATGCGGACCAACTGTATATACTTTGAGCAGTAAACCCACTGTGCATCCACACCAATCCTTATTAGACATGGAAACAAACTTTCAACAAATGTTCCAAGTGAATTGAGCCCCGGAGCAACCAGTTCCTGCAATTTCAAGGAAAAACTGGGTGTGCAGAGTGCTGACTGGTTGGCTTTTGTGGCAGTTGTGAAGTCATTTCCTCTACCCCCACCCTCCATCCCATTTACCAAGAGTTTTTAAAAAGTCTACCTACACAGTTTGAGTTTAGAAAAAATGTGGGGACACACACACACTTAAATGGATAAACATTTAAGAACACATCTATCCATGGGTCTATTGTGAGTTTAAAATGGAATAATTCCACATTGGCTGACCTGGACTTCTTGGAAGAAGTGTAGGATACAAATATGATAGTTACAGCTAGTATATTGGAAAGGAGATAGTAAAAGGAGAAGTAAAACAATGGTAAGTTGTGATCTTGCCATATGATGAACAATTCAAAAAGCTAAGTTTCAGGCAGGAGGTAGAAATCAGTTGGTGGCAAGTTCACTGAGTGTAAAAATGTTAACTGTGGAGAACATTTGATGTTCATCCTGATGTGGCACTCATCATCCTGAAGCTGCCATGTTTTCTCCTGTGTGTTTTCATCCAGGGAGAAATTGGTCGAGAAATGTACATCATCAAGCAAGGTGAGGTTCAAGTCCTTGGAGGTCCGGACGGCACCAAGGTCCTTGTCACCTTGAGAGCAGGAGCTGTATTTGGTGAAATCAGGTATTCTTCTGTAACAAATGGCTGCTTCATGGAACTGACCATACTTAATTAATGCTAACCTAATAACAAATGCTTTTTGTTATTAATTTCCTAAGAATACTTATAATAATTGTAATAGTAATCATCATTATTGCCACCACCAACACCATTATCATCATCATTTGTTGTTGTTGTTACCAGTAGTATCTCAGCGCACCAGATGTTGGGACTGGGATTTTTGGGCGCTCTCTACTCAAGAGTTTATGAACTGGTGTGATATCGACATCTAATTTTCGGTGTGCCTAGTAGTGTGGCTTGTTTCAATTATCCAACTGTTATTTTGTCAATACCTATATTGGCCAGATATTTCTCAAGGGCTTTGGCAATTGTGCCTAGTGCACCAGTGATAATAAGGGTGGTGGTGATTTTCTTTCCCCAAAGGCACTATATTTCAGTTTGTAGGTCTTTGTATTTTGTGGCCTTTTCCCCATTGTTTCTCCTATATGATGATGTTTTGGTGTACATTTTGATGTGCCATTCTTATCTCATTGAGCCTGCAACATGATGTAGCTTAGACTGAGGTCAGTTCATACACCAGTGACTTTCTCCAAGAGCATTCAGGGCCACTTCCAGGTTTGATGTCAGTTGGTGCTTCTGTGAAAATGCTTGTATGAACTAATATCTCTTCCGGGCTGGGGGGGGGCGGGGCGGGCGCATTGTCCATGCAACCTCTGTGATTTGTCTGAATGTAGTCACTACACAGCAAACTCTCCGCCTGGTTGTTTCCATTCTTACACTCAGGACCTCCATGCAACAAAACTGGCCATGCATCCTCCATCATCTGCACAATTACAATGACCACACTGATAGCTGCTCACATGAAATTCACAGGTCCTACAAACTGTACTTCCATGTAATCCAGGAAAAACTTATGTTCAGAGTTGTTCAGAGTGACCCCGCTTTTTGAGGTGAGGTAGGTAGCAACAAGAGAGCACATCTCTCCCTGGCCATTCAGGGATGGCTTTCTAATGCAGATGAAGCTATCAACTTGCCCTTGCATTGTATTTATTATCAGAGACTATGATCTGGGTGCTCTCTACATCTGAAGTCAGGAAGATGGCTGGTAGAGAAAGGACCTTCTTTGTTGTGGTGCCCCTTGTATAGAACTCTTTCTATAGAAGGCTCACCTAGCACTTATGTTACTGTCTCTTAGATGGCAAGTGCAGGCTTTCAGGCTAACAATTTGATGAGTTTCATATCTTTCTGGGCTTATGTCCATCCCATTCATTTCAATGGGGCTTTTTACAGGACAATCTTCTGGTGGTTTCTAGGCAGTATACTGCCCTCTGTCCGTGGGAAGCTTCAGATCAGGTGTTTGTGAAGTGTCCGTTTGTTGACTGGCAGGAGCTGTTTGCATTTGGTTCAATATAATTGGCATATTTTCATGGCTACAAGGGGAACTGCAAGCAAGGGATAAATTTAAACCTGGCACAATGGAGCTGTTCACCTGTTTTCCAAAGGCAGATTAGAGTTGCCAGCAGGAGATTAGCAATAGCAGGATGGCAGCTGGAAGAGAACTGGGCTCCTGTTTGTCACATGCAATAGCACCTGGAGCCTGCGTTAGTTTTTATCTTCTGGCAGACTTCAGGAGGAAGAGCCTGGGCTGTCAACCAGCCTTAGCTAGAATAGACCATTTCAATAGACATGTTCACATTTTGCATAGCAGCTCCTAGAAACCCTGGGGGAAGCTCACTCAGAGGGAAAGTGGAATAGAAAAACACATCAGTGTCTCAAGTTAAACACCTTTTGACACTTTTCAGGCCTGGTTACTTAATACCCAAATGCTAAATACATAGGCGCAAGCAGAGACTCACATAAATTTGCCAATGTGCATTTTGGGGTGTATAAAACTTCCAGGTCCATTCCCACTTTGCTGTCTTACACTCTACTGACATGTTGCATACATATATCCAGGGCCAACCAATCCATGAAGCCAACTGAGGCATCACTTCCAGGGCCTTGGAGAGGAATTTTATCATGGGGTACAAAGTTTCTTTTGTGCCCCCTTCCCACTTCCTGCACACTTCCTCGAGGCTCCATTTCTTCCTCCTCTTCCAATCCTAGGAGTGGGTGAAGCAGAAGCTGGCACTTCACTAAGTAAGAGAGGGCAGCATTTAGCACGTCGCCTTCAGTTGGACCTGCGTATACTGTATAACATTTCACTGATGAAAGCAGAGACATGCGTCTAAGAATAATCCAATTCTACATCAAGGCCCAGTGCCCAATACCAATCCCAGCTCCTCCCCGACTCTTACATGTTGCTGAAGGCTCTGCTTCATCCACTATATGCTGTATTAATTTACTCTGCAATAGCTTATCCTCCATTACTTTTGAGTTGAAATGTTGTTCTTCTGGTTAAGATACATTGAGCCATGATCCTGATTAGCAGGGGTTCCAGACTGAGTGGGAAATTCTCGGTGTGTTCATCTGTGCCCTTTGTAGACAAATGCTGGACATGGCAGTTCTGCATTCCTCATCCCCGTATTTACTGAATACCTGGAAGATTTCATAAGAATAGAACTAACAAATGTGTTCTGTTTTAGGCACCATAGCTCATGACAGGCAGAGAATAGAGTATTTTCAAAAGTTTAACATTATGTCAGAAAGATCTTGGATATCAAAAACTCTCCATTTCCACAAAAGACAGAATAGAAAGCAATACTTATTAAAAGTTTAAACAAACTTTTGTTTGCAAAAACAAAGAAAAAGAACTTAGGATAAACACGAGCAACTTATTCTAAATACGTACAAGAGCAGCTAATAAAACAACCTATGCTTAGACAAATTCCTGTTTTCTTTGCCATTTCAGCCTATTAGCAGCAAGTGGAGCAAATCGGCGAACTGCGAACGTGGTAGCCCATGGATTTGCCAACCTTTTCATTCTTGATAAGAAGACTCTCAATGAAATCTTAGTCCACTACCCAGACTCTGACAAAATCTTGAAGAAGAAGGGAAAGTGTGTCCTTGCACATAACTATAGTACAATTGGCTTAGGGGTGTGTGTGTGTGTGTGTGTGTGTGTGTGTGTGTGTGTGTGTTTTAGAAGAAAATATTTCCTTATTAGACATGCTGGACAGGTCCACAAATTATCATAATAACTTGGAAGGAAGGATGGCTCAAGGCTGACATGTCAGAAGTTATGGTTGGGTTTTTATGCCAATATTCCAGCTTCCTATTTTCCAGTCTTTACAGCTATAGACAGGTGTGCATCACTTAACGACAGGGATATGTTCTCCTATCTCTGTTGTTAAGCGATTAGGTCATTAAGTGAACATTCAGCCCAATCTAGTGAGTAAACAGACACTCCCTGCTACACACTAGGTGGCTGAACAGGCTACTGGAGATAGATTGCCTCTTCTTTGCATTAAGAGCCTCCCTGTTGTGTAAACAGACATTCTGCTGCAGGCTATGGGAGACGCAGTAGCCTCACTAAGAGCATCTTTATTGTGCTTTGACCACCGTCATGTATGCGGTCTGTTGTTAAGCCAACATTTAAGTGGTGCGCACCTGTATTTAATGATGGACTATTATCACCTGAAAAATAATGTTGTCAAAACCTAGTCACTTCTCACTCTCAGTCGTCCTCTGGATCAACTATTTGCACATTCCTGCCTCAGAAAGGAGGGTTTTGGCAGGAAAATGGTGAGGTAAAAGTCTTAAAGCTATTAGTGGTTCTGATTAGTGGCTCACCCATTTGTGCTTCTGATCCAGATTATCTCTTCCATCATTGCTATTCTAAAAGGGGAAAACGTTCAGAAGATGGTGTTACGTTTAGAGTCTAGTTGGCACTTAGAAAGACTGACAGAGCTGGGAAGAACTACTAAAAAGAGGTATGGCTATTCTTTGACCATAATATCTCATGCTCTATTTTGCCCTCTTCTTGCAATCTAGAGCACTCATGAAGAAAGCAGGCAAGCCTGTTGGGCCACCACAACCTGTCAAAGGCTTCGCCCAGCTAATGCAGAAACCCGAAACACCCAAGATGTTCAAAGCGCTGACTGGTGGAAAAGGACCAAGTGGCATTGCTTTGCTGATCAAGATGAAGAGGGAAAGAGATGCCCAGGTACTCCTTAGATTTATATTTTGGACCCAACCTGCCTTTAAGCTAAAGGCTTCTAGGGCGAAATGAATTGAATTTGCATGTTCGAGAACTGCAAAAGGCAGTCTGGGATGCGGAAGAAATGAAGAGTAGAACATCTTGAAGAGGGGGGCCAAATCAAAGGCAAGAGCAACAGAAGGGAAACTACCTCCATTTGGAAGGAATTCAAAGGGTTTTTGTATACTCTGTTGTTGAGTTGATTGGAGATTCCAGGGACAGAGACATATGTTGAACAGTTACAGGGAAAGCTGCTTCACATGGAGTCAGACCATGGGACTATCAAACTCAGATGCCCTCCAGGGTTTCAGAAAAGGGCCTTCCCTAGTCTTATCTGGAGATGTGAGGGATTAAACCTGGAACCTTCTGCATGTAAAGCATGTGCTCATCCACTGAGCTAGAATCTGATCTCCTAGAATAAATGTCTTTGCAATATTCAAATTTCCCTACATGGTAAAAAGTTCATTTTTGGCTTTTATTTTTTTCTTAATAGCATGAAGCTCTGACATCATGGGAAAAATAAAAAATGAAGAGTCTTGTGGCACCTTAAAGGTTAACAAATCTATTTTAGCAAAGGCTTCTGTGCACTAGGGTCCATTTCCTCAGGTGCATGATGGTTAAATGGACCGCAGTCCACAAAAGCTTACCTGGAAATAAATGTTAGTTTCTAAGGTGCTACAAGACTATTTGTGGCTTTGCAGACTGACAGCCCAATCCTGAGCAACCTGGGGCGTGGGGTTGCAGCGGTGCCGAAAAGGGCGCCGAAAAGGGCGCCGAAAAGGGCGACCAGCGGCTCATTGGGAACCCTGCACTGGGGCTACTCAATTCACCGCCAACAAAAAGGTCAGCGATGAATCAAAAGTCTCCATGTTGGGTGGTGAGCCCAACCCAGAGGCTTTGGATCCGGTGGAGCATCACTCCATCAGTTCCACATTCCTCCCTCCTTGCTCCCTCCCCCGCCTCCCCAGAACGCCTCCTCCCCAGCTCCGCTCATGCCCCCATTTACCTCTCCACTGCTCGGCAGTCCACGCAACTACCGAGCGGCAGAGGTTGGGTGCCCGCCCGGTGGTAGCCCGGCACCAGCCAGTGCTGGGCTACCACCAGCGCTTGCCCAGCGGTGAGCCAACGCTCGAAGCTCAGGATTGGGCTTTAACATGGCTATCCCTCTGGATGTTGATAACATGGGGTTAGAAATATTTTTTTTTCAACCATCCCACTGCACTTAGGAAATTTCAAGCAGGTATAGACCACTCTTGCTGAGTCACAGGTATTGGAGAAAACACAAATGGACATGTTGACAACAACTTTAAAAGGCAGTCAGATGAAAAGTCCATTACAATGCAGACAATGCCCTACTAATGTAGGTGTTCCGTCTCTATTGCAGAAAGCAATGGTGGATGGAACCTCTCACTCCGTGTGGCAGGATCTCATTCCCCTCCACCACCTTCCCCCAGGGTTTGAGCACGTACCTGCTTAATGCAGCGGTTTGTGTAATTTTAAGTTTGGGAATTGAGACCACATGATGAGAGCATTTTTTCTCAGACACAACATTACAATGTGAAACCAAAATTACAATTTGCAGCCACCCAATGAAATTGATTGCCGGTTGATTCTGGACAGGCAGCAGAAAATACTTCTCCATAGAACTCAGAATTAACTTATGGCTGCAGTTTTCAAACTCTCCCGGGGTTTGAAACCCACTGTAAGTCCTTGCGGGGACAGGGGGGAAGGCAGTAGGCAGGGGAGGCAGTAACGCGACCCCCAAGATCACGCCGCTCAGGGCGGCTGCAGGAACTGGGGTGCACTCACCAGTTCCTGCAGCAACCGTCCCTGGCTGCAGGGAGCCCTGCGCAAGCCTCTGCAAGGCTCCCCAGGACAGCAGGAGTGAAAATGAGTGATTGCGCTCTGCCTGCGCAAAACCAGAAGTGGAGCACTATCGCTCACTTTCACTGTTGCTGACCTGGGGAGCCCTGCAGAAGCTTGCGCAGGGCTTCCTGCACCTCCAGGATGCTGCTGCAGGGACTGGTGAGTGCATCCCAGTCCCTGCAGCAGCGTCAGAAGTGAAAGTCATGCTCCGCTTCCGGTTTAGTGGAGGCAGGGCTCGATCGTCTCACTTTCACTTTGGAAGCCTCGGGAGTTGTGCAGACAGCTGTGCAGGGCTCCCCGCATCCCCAGGAGGCTGCAGGAGGCTGTGGTAAGTGCAGCCAAGCCCCTGCAGCCCCCTGAGCGATGTGATCCTGGGGATGGCGCCACTGCCTCCTCCCTGCCTCCTGGCTGCCCCCGCCCCTTGAGGGCAAAGAGGCCAGGGCCCTCCGGCTAGGGCGTCGCGACACCCCAGTCTGAAAACCTCTGACTTATGGAATTTACTGCCATGAGATGCAGAGATTGTCAGTGACTTAGATGGCTTTAAGGGCATTAGACAAATTCATGTAAGGTAGGTCTATTGATGGCTAAGTCATGATGATGACATAAAAGTACTATGTTCAGAGGCAGTCAGCATTGAAACACTAGTTACTGGGTAAGAGGGTGAAATCACAGCTGAATGGAGCTGTGATTTCATGCTCTGCTTTAGTGAGCTTCCTCAAAGCATCTGACTGGCCACAGGACACTAGACAAGGTGGACTATTGGTCTGATGCACTAAGGGTCATATGGTGCTACTTTACACAGCATGTAATTAATCTGTGGAATTGCTTGCCACAAGATGTTGTGATGGCACCAGGCCTAGATGTCTTCAAAAGGGGACTGGAGAGGTTTATGGAGGAAAAGTCCATCACAGGTTACAAGCCATGATGACTGTATGCAACCAAGAGAGATTGAAATATCAGAGTCTCCTGATTGATTTCTTGCAAGCAGGGCAAATACATGTGCAAGAAAGCACAAAAGTTCAGGGCTTCCTCACCCCAATTCTGTGAGCCTCATCATCACTGCCACCACCTTTCCTTCTTCCTTTCTCAAGACACCCAGTAACTTATCTTGGGGCAGGAGAAGGGTCTAGTAATGTGGCACATGACCCACCAGGCCCTGATGGAGCACCTTTTTCCCTACCAAACCTGCACTAGGACTACAGGTCCCAGCAGAGAAATGTCGTTCTCTAAGCAAGAGAAGGTCCCTAGTTAGATGGGAAAAGGAGAGGTGGCAGCAGCTCAGAGTACTTGACCCCTGCTGCCTCCCTCCTCTTTCCAAGTGAAACTTCTGGGTGCCTTGGGACATGAGGAAAGGAAAGTGGCAGCAGAGACCGTAGCAGTTGGGCAGGGATTTACAAGCAATGATATTCATTGCTTGGAAAGCCTCAAGTTCTTATGAGTAGAGCCAGGGGATGCTCATGCATCCCTAACACCAGGGACAGAACCTGGGATCTTCTGCTTGCAAAGCACGTGCTCTGCCAGTGACCTGCAGGTCCTCCCTCCCTGCTGCCTTTGATGATGGTGAGAAATTCCGTGGCACAAGAAACGCAGTTGCTGTTTTAGGGTCACACCAGATGTTTTTTTACTGTGAGCCAGGCACACATTTAAGATGGAGATGTCACCATGTACAGGCACCTGTCCAATATCTGTGGGGGTTCCGTTCTGTTCTTCCCTGTAGATACAGAAAATGCAGCTATGGGGGAACCCTATATAAATAACAGCCCCTGAGCCCATTACCTTTGTTTTCCTTTAGTAGTGGTTGAAGCACGGATCCTTAACAAAGGAACATACAGTCAGTTCTCGTTATCCGCTAGGCTTAGGTTCCTAGAAAACCTCGTGGATACTGAATCACTGAGCCTGTGGGGAAAATGAGGTTAGGTTCCAGGGGACCGTTTTCACCATATACTCTATGAACTTTATAAACCTGAATCTTTTCTTGAAGTCTTTGAGGCTGGGTGATAGTAAGGGTTCATCAACATATGATGTTACCCCCTCCATGCTGAATATCTATGCATTGAAGGTTGTAGATTTCTCCATGCTGGCTAGCCCTTGACTCACTGAAAGTTGCTGGCCCCACATGACCTCAGAGTTCAGCAGTGGAGAGGGGGTTGCTTCACCCATCTCCTCCATCTGTCTCTTGATTCCTTCCCTGGGCTTGCCCCAGCCCCAGAGCAGCCCCCAGACTGCCTTCCAGAGATCTCTCTTCATCAGCCTCCCATCACTGCCAGGGTTGTGAAGGTTCTGCTGGAGTTCCCAAGATGGTGCCCAAAATGGTGGGGCAAGTCTGGAAGTGGACACAAATGTGTCTGACAATACCAGTGGGTCAATATCAATACCCATTTGATGCAGCACCAGAACAGTATTTGTGGATAATGAGAACAGAGTCACAGATAACAAGAGTAGGTGGCAATTCTGCCCCTCCCAGATAAGCAAATTTGCATATAAAGAGAACTAACTGTACTTGCTTCACTGAAAATGCAACATGCAAGCAACCAGCCTGCATGCTGCAGAAAGGAAACTAACAATGTAAACAGGAAGCAGGGCAGTTCTTGCTTCCTGTTAACATTCAGTTAGTCTCCCTATAGCATGCAGGCTGATTGCCCGCATGTTCCATTCTTCAGTGAAGCAAGGAAGTTCCTTTGTTAAGCAAGAAACACCTGTGCTTAAAGGTAGCATTCTCTGAAGTGCTACCTGTTCCACGCGCAGGGCCAGCTAGGCAGGCGGAGATCAGGGGTCTCAATGCGTGGATGAGACGGTGGTGTAGGGAGGAGGGGTTTAGATTCGTTAGGCACTGGGGAACTTTTTGGGACAAGCGGGGCCTGTACAAGAGGGACGGGCTCCACTTGAACCAGAATGGAACCAGACTGCTGGCGCATAACATTAAAAAGGTGGCAGAGCAGCTTTTAAACTGATCCCTGGGGGAAGGCCGACAGGAGCCGAGGGGCATCCGGTTCGGGACTCCTCATCCCTATGGGACAAGGATGGGGAGGTTAGAGAACAACAAGACAAAGGCAGAGTAGGAGAAGAAATTGGGAAAGGTAGCGTGATGGGATGTGATAGACGGTTTGGCACAATGAGAAGATGTGGGGACAAAGGAGCGAATAAGCAGCCCATCCTAGGGCATTCCGTGTACAAATGCTTTTATGAGAATGCCCGAAGTCTACGAGCAAAGGTGGGAGAACTGGAATGTCTGGTGACAAGGGAAAATATTGACATAGTGGGCATAACGGAAACCTGGTGGAATGTGGAGAATCAGTGGGCTACCGCAATCCCGGGCTATAAACTCTACAGGAGGGACAGGTAGGGGCGTGTTGGAGGTGGGGTGGCCCTTTATGTTAAGGAAGGGATAGAATCCAGCAAAGTAGAGATTGAAGGTGGGTCCGACTCCACCGTAGAATCTCTGTGGGTTAAATTACCAGGCTTGTGCAGCAATGTAATACTGGGGGCGTGCTATCGTCCTCCAGACCAGAAATCTGATGCGGACCTTGAAATGAGGAAACAGAACAGGGAGGTGACAAGGAGGGACAAGGTTGTAATCATGGGGGACTTCAATTATCCTCATATAGACTGGGTCAATTTGTGTTCTGGTCACGATAAGGAAACCGGATTTCTTGACATGCTAAATGACTGTGGCTTAGAGCAGCTGGTCACGGAGCCCACCAGAGGACAGGTGACTCTGGATTTAATATTGTGCGGTACGCAGGACCTGGTTAGAGATGTAAATGTTACTGAGCCATTGGGGAACAGTGATCATGCTGCGATCCGTTTTGACATGCACGTTGGGAGAAGAATACCAGGCAAATCTCTAACAAAAACCCTTGACTTCCGACGGGCGGACTTCCCCCAAATGAGGAGGCTGGTTAGAAGGAGGTTGAAAGGGAGGGTAAAAAGAGTCCAATCTCTCCAGAGTGCATGGAGACTGCTTAAAACAACAGTAATAGAGGCCCAGCAGAGGTGTATACCACAAAGAAAGAAGGGTTCCACTAAATCCAGGAGGGTGCCCGCATGTCTAACCAGCCAAGTGAGAGAGGCTGTGAAGGGCAAGGAAGCTTCCTTCTGTAAATGGAAGTCTTGCCCTAATGAGGAGAGTAAAAAGGAACATAAACTGTGGCAAACGAAATGTAAGAAGGTGAAACGGGAGGCCAAGCGAGACTATGAGGAACGCATGGCCAGCAACATTAAGGGGAATAATAAAAGCTTCTTCAAATATGTTAGAAGCAGGAAACCCGCCAGAGAAGCGGTTGGCCCTCTGGATGGTGAGGGAGGGAAAGGGGAGATAAAAGGAAACTTAGAAATGGCAGAGAAATTAAATGAGTTCTTTGCATCTGTCTTCACGGCAGAAGACCTCGGGCAGATACCGCTGCCCGAACGGCCCCTCCTGACCGAGGAGTTAAGTCAGATAGAGGTTAAAAGAGAAGATGTTTCAGACCTCATTGATAGATTAAAGATCAATAAGTCACCGGGCCCTGATGGCAGCCACCCAAGAGTTATTAAGGAATTGAAGAATGAAGTTGCAGATCTCTTGACTAAGGTATGCAACTTGTCCCTCAAAACGGCCACGGTGCCAGAAGATTGGAGGATAGCAAATATCACGCCTATTTTTAAAAAGGGAAAGAGGTGGGACCCGGGAAACTATAGGCCGGTCAGCCTAACATCCATACCGGGTAAGATGGTGGAATGCCTCATCAAAGATAGGATCTCAAAACACATAGACGAACAGGCCTTGCTGAGGGAGAGTCAGCATGGCTTCTGTAAGGGTAAGTCTTGCCTCATGAGCCTTATAGAATTCTTTGAAAAGGTCAACAGGCATGTGGATGCGGGAGAACCCGTGGACATTATATATCTGGACTTTCAGAAGGTGTTTGACACGGTCCCTCACCAAAGGCTACTGAAAAAACTCCACAGTCAGGGAATTAGAGGACAGGTCCTCTCATGGATTGAGAACTGGTTGGAGGCCAGGAAGCAGAGAGTGGGTGTCAATGGGCAATTTTCACAATGGAGAGAAGTGAAAAGCGGTGTGCCCCAAGGATCTGTCCTGGGACCGGTGCTTTTCAACCTCTTCATAAATGACCTGGAGACAGGGTTGAGCAGTGAAGTGGCTAAGTTTGCAGACGACACCAAACTTTTCTGAGTGGTGAAGACCAGAAATGATTGTGAGGAGCTCCAGAAGGATCTCTCCAGACTGGCAGAATGGGCAGCAAAATGGCAGATGCGCTTCAGTGTCAGTAAGTGTAAAGTCATGCACATTGGGGCAAAAAATCAAAACTTTAGATATAGGCTGATGGGTTCTGAGCTGTCTGTGACAGATCAGGAGAAAGATCTTGGGGTGGTGGTGGACAGGTCGATGAAAGTGTCGACCCAATGTGCGGCAGCAGTGAAGAAGGCCAATTCTATGCTTGGGATCATTAGGAAGGGTATTGAGAACAAAACGGCTAGTATTATAATGCCGTTGTACAAATCTATGGTAAGGCCACACCTGGAGTATTGTGTCCAGTTCTGGTCGCCGCATCTCAAAAAAGACATAGTGGAAATGGAAAAGGTGCAAAAGAGAGCGACTAAGATGATTACGGGGCTGGGGCACCTTCCTTATGAGGAAAGGCTACGGCGTTTGGGCCTCTTCAGCCTAGAAAAGAGACGCCTGAGGGGGGACATGATTGAGACATACAAAATTATGCAGGGGATGGACAGAGTGGATAGGGAGATGCTCTTTACACTCTCACATAATACCAGAACTAGGGGACATCCACTAAAATTGAGTGTTGGGCGGGATAGGACAGACAAAAGAAAATATTTCTTTACTCAACGTGTGGTCGGTCTGTGGAACTCCTTGCCACAGGATGTGGTGCTGGCGTCTAGCCTAGATGTCTTTAAAAGGGGATTGGACAAGTTTCTGGAGGAAAAATCCATTATGGGGTACAAGCCATGATGTGTATGCGCAACCTCCTGATTTTAGAAATGGGTTATGTCAGAATGCCAGATGCAAGGGAGGGCACCAGGTTGAGGTCTCTTGTTATCTGGTGTGCTCCCTGGGGCATTTGGTGGGCCGCTGTGAAATACAGGAAGCTGGACTAGATGGGCCTATGGCCTGATCCAGTAGGGCTGTTCTTATGTTCTTATGTGCTTCAAATGCTACTAAGAAAAAATCAAAATACTGCAATGGGGCCACAGGGGGCACCGGGGCCCTCTGAATCTATGGATTCCGGATCCACGGATAAAGGGGGAGGGATGTCTGTACTACACTTCATGATCTTCTGAAAGTGCTAGCAAACCAACCATTTTCAGGATGGGGCAATGCCTGGTTTGAGGAACATTCACCTCTGACCAGTTCTGAGATTGGTCTATCTCAGTAGGGTTTGCGCAAGATTCCCATGCAACATTCAGTCATAACGACATGAATGGAGTGGATCATTAGATGTGCTTGCTTCCCTGCACTCTTTCTCTCACTGTGGGCAGAGCTGTGGGGAGGGGCTGCCTTCCCCATAAGCACCCTTATTAAATAACATTTAATTGTTTTTGTTTCAGGAGGAAAAAGAAAAGGAAGAACAAGAAAGGAAAGAAAAAGAAGAGCAAGAGAGGAAAGAAAAGAAATGAAAAAAGAAATTTAATATTTGACTGTTTTTGTTTCAGGATGCAAAAGAGGAGCAAGAAAAGAAAGAAAAAGAGGAGCAAGAAAAGAAAGAAAAAGAACAAGAAAGGGAAGAAAAGGAGAAAAAGTTAAAAGCAAATGCAAAGCTTCAAACAAAACCAGCAGAACATGTAAAAGCACAAGCCGTTGAGGCCAAAGCTCCTCCAGGACAAGCCACGGAGCCCCCTGTTCCTAAGGAGGAGCCACCTGTGAACGAGCAGCCCCCACCTCCACTCCCCTCCCCACCTTGGCCTAAGCCTGTTTTGCTCAGAGGAATCACTAACCAATCCCTCATCATTAGCATGACTCCATCCCCCGTGGCTGGAGAAGGAGAACTTCTTACTGTAGAAGTCAAGGAGGAGAAGCAAGAGTGAATGAGCATTTCATCTGTGCGCATTGCGTGCCCTGCACTGCTTCCTGAGGGTTCAGTCAGGCCACCTTTGAATACTCACTTAACGTGCAGGGGATCTGTCTCCAACCTGAATGCATCCGTTGTAAGGTTTGAAAAAGGTTCCATGTATACGATGGTGTGTGCAGAGGACGCTCTCTACATGTTCAGGAACCATAGGAAAAAGGAGCGCTCCTAAATATACAGGGAGAGTGCTCTGCACATGTGTGGTTCTTTTCAGGCCTTACAACCAATGTATGTTGGTCGGAGGCAGAGATGTGCCACTCACACACACACACACACACCATACATTCATTGAATGTGCAAAGATGATGCCGAGTGTCTTTTCTGGTTCCTGAGCTATGCTTGAAAACATGCAAACACAACCAGCAAAATCTCAGGGTCAAACTACACATTACTTAAATTCAGGTATGTGGTTGTCCCTTTTGTACTTGAGAGGGGTTTGGAGGAGATTAAATATCAACTGGTAGAGAGAGGGCTGATTTTCATTGGGACCACAGTGGGGGGTAGAGAGAGGCTTTAACAGGAGCGTTTCTCCCTGGAGCAATAGCAGCTGCTAGGAGGCTCAGTCTCCACTGGGACTGAGGCAGAAGGAAAGGGTCTTTCTGTAGTCTATAGTCTCCCTCCACCTCACCATGACCTCAGTCCTCATCAGGTTGTCTCACTCTGGTGTCATTTAAAAAAGAATCCAAGCACACTAGGGCCAAACTATTCTTTTAACATAATGTGCAGTTTGCCTTCAGAAGCCGACTGGGGCTGAATATGATGTCCAGTGGTTGCAGTAGTTCAGTCGCTGTATTACTCCTCCCAGTGGTTGAATCTTTACAGCAGATTAAGTTATGCAAAAGGAATTTGTAGATAAAACTGCAAAAACTCCCTTTGAGTTATATACATTTACTTTGTTTGCAGAACTCAACCTTTTTTTGGCCCAGAATCTTGATATTTTGTCTAATTATACTCAGGATTCTATGCTAGTAATAGGATGTGCTCTAACTTGGTTTGGCTTTTCCAGCAGAATTAAATTTGCTTTCTTCTTTTTGATCTTACTCTGAAGATGTAATAATAATAATAACTTTATTTTTACCCCGCCTTTCTCCCCAAAGGGACTCAAGGCGGCTTACAACAGATTAAAAAACATAATTTAAAACAAATAAAAACATATTAACACATGTCATAAAAACAGCAGTCAGATAAAAAATAGGTAAAAAGAGCATAGAGCAGTAGCAAATCATAAAAGAATCAGGCCTGTAAAAATATTAAAAGATGTTTAAAAAGATGTTAAAAAGGCCGAGAACTCAGAAGGCTTGTTTAAACAGAAGGGTCTTCAGGCCTCACCGAAAGGTCTCAAGAGAGGGAGCCATTCTTAAGTCAAGGGGAAGGGAGTTCCACAACGTTGGTGCCACTACTGAGAAGGCCCTATTTCTTGCCACCGCCCCACGTACCTCCCTAGACGGTGGCACTTGTAAAAAGGCCTTCTCTGGTGACCTAAGAGGATGAGCTGGATTGCATGGGAGTAGGCGATCTCTAAGATACCCTGGCCCAGAGCAGTATAGGGCTTTAAAGGTCAAAACCAGCACCTTGAATTGGGCCCGGAAACGAATGGGCAGCCAATGCAGCCGCTGGAGAAGCGGACTGACAGGGTCGAACCACCTACCTCCAGTAACCAGTAATGTAAAGTTCACATTTGTACACTTCAGATGATCTTGGGAAAATTTTGATTGTAAGCTGCTTGTGGGTAAAGGCCTAATTTTGTTTTTTAAGTTTCCATGTATGCTGATAATGCTGTATAAACTACTATCATTATTAATAAGAATGATGTGCATTAATAACTCAAATTTCCATTGTACTTCAGTTCTAAATGTTTTCTTTCCTTGAACACTGAGGTTGCTGTCTTTTTTCTTTCCTATACTGTACTCACCCTTACACCTCTTCCTCCTGATTTTCATCTTACTTACTATAGGCTTTTGTTGTCCAATGTCTGGTTTTATATCCTAGCCTCCTATAATCCAGTGGCATAGATATGGGGTGCAGGGGTGGCAATCACACAGGGCAACAAGCTTTAGGGGGGCAACAAACTGAATTTGGCACTAGTGGCCAAAATTTGGTATGCATGAATAATACCATCACTGGAAAGGTAATTTGATGCAGAATGCAATGAAACAAACCACACTGGAATATCTGTATTCTGTCAAAGTTACAGCCAATTAACCAGTTAAAATGGTCAATTAAAATGAAGACACAACTTCCTTATAGAATAAAAAGTAGATTTCCTTAACACAAAACTGACCACTAAGACTGATTGTTCCAATAGCCAGTGAGGTGTTATGATACAGCATGGAACCAATAATATGAATCAGCTTTCATTTCCGTTACTCTTGCTAACTGGGAAAAGAGACACTTTTTCAAGTGGCAGTCTTATATTTAGAAGGGAGAGAATAACTCCCTCTTCACCCCAGCACAGTGTCTCTAACCAGTACAGGGTACACTTTTTATTTACTTAATTAAATTTGATTTTGTCTTGGCAGGGGAGCCTACAAAATCTTCTTTGAACCTGGGTAACAGGTGCCTTACTTCGCTACATCTCTCCCTTTTTCATCATCATAATGAGCAACTTCAGCCAAGTTCTGCTCAGATATCCTCTCCCATACATGCTTGAGATGGTAATCCAATGCACACTTTCCTGGGAGTAAGGCGCACTGACTTACTTTGGGACTAACTTTTGATTAGATATGCATAGGATAGTGCTGTACATTTTATTTCCAGGAGGCAGCAGGGCACAACCCAATTCTTAATACAATTCAATTTCAATACTGTTTTTAAAAGTCTGAGCAATCACCAGATGCATGTTGAAAGAAACTGAGATTAGGGTCCCCAGGATTTCCTGCAGTGTGCAACAGAGAACTCACTTTCCACAACTTGCTGTTCTTAAAACAATAGCTTTAACTTTCCTGAATCCATCAATTATCCATAATTTAATTTTGAAATGTGCTGAACTTACGTACTTATTTTCACAGCTCCATTGAAGACCAGAGGCATCTCACATGCTATTTATCTTCTGTTTATAAAGACGCCTGCTCTCCTAGCATAGAGCACAATCTTTAAACCTTTGCAAGGTCCTTTGATGCTTGCAAATTTTATGTGTTGAACGGGGAAATTTTTGTCCTGCAGATAGGTAGTTAGGTTAGAGATCAAGACATGCTGACCTCCATAAATATGCAGTAGAACCCACTTTCAAAATGTAATTCCCAAAGAGAGAATCTTACAGATAAGCAGTTTGGAGATATGAATGGTTCTCCTTGTGTGTGTAAACAAAAGCCCTTAAATGTCACATTATTCTTTGGAACAGAATGAAGGAACTGAAGAAAAGTACAGTACATATTATGGAGGTAGTGATGTGGATACTGCTAAGCAGGTGAATTTGCCTAAAGCAATGGTTCTCACAAATTTAGCACCAGGACCCACTTTTTAGAATAAGAATCTGTCAGGACCCACTGGAAGTGATGTCATGACCAGAAGTGACATCATCAAGCAGGAAAATTTTTGACAATCCTAGGCTGCAATCCTACCCACACTTACCCAGGAGTAAGTCCCATTCACTATCATTGTTAAAAGAATATACATAGTAGCTTCACAGTACAGGTCTGTAACATTTCCCCAAATGCAGTCACTGCCCATGGTAGCATCAAGTCTAATAGATCAAAAATAAAATATTGAAATGAATGGGGATCCACCTGAAATTGGCTCTCAACCCACCTCGTGGGTTCCGACCCAGTTTGAGAAACACTGATCTAGAGAATGGTCTGAAGATAAATGATCTGGTTCTCAGTTGAAGGTTAGTTTCCTTAAACCCATAAGCAACTTAGATAGGAGAATACCTGGATGTTGCATAGAAGACACTATGAGGTCTTCAGAAGGAAGCACACAAAAAGTGCCAGAAAAATTAAACCAACGTTTTATTTTAATGTACCCCACTATAAAAGTCTCAACAAACCTTCTAGCATGTGCCACATATAAAAAATGGGGTTCTATGCTCATTTGATAGTGCTAATATACATTTTTGTTGGGTTTAAGAGATGCTGAAGCTAACATTCATTCATGGCTGGAAGCTGCAGGTAATCATTCCACCCTGCTATGAAATTGCAGTCATCCTGTGGTCATTTTTATCAATGATCTCTGTGCCATAAAGAGCTGTCTGAAGAACCTACTTTATTCATGCTTTTCAGCACTTTAGTCCCAGTTGGAGAGAAGGCTACAGAGTTTACTTTCAGAACCAAGATCCATCATTTGTGTCCCTATAACTTAAAGGACATTCTGTGCTTAGCACTTCTTTTAAAGATAATTTGCAATTGTTCAGTGGAGCTTACTCCTAGAGAAGCACGGATGGGATTGCAACCTTAGAGAATTTAGACTCTACCCATCCAATGAAAAACTGGAACCTTAAACAGTTGGTGCTATGCATCCCTTTGTGCCACGTGTAACTTAGACCCTATCTTTCTCTTGCCCCATGACAACCATTAAATTTGTCATAAAAATCTGCTAAAATATCTGTGCAGAATGTGTGATTGGCTGCAGCGGGTGAAGTTCTCCAGCTGCTTTGCAGCTTTTGAAATACTTCCCCAAATCCCAAAAGAAACTCTGATCTGCAGAATATGCATAGCTCTTGGAACTGACAGGATAGGGGAGAGACAGCTCATAATAAATAGTTTTCCCCACTAGAGGCCTTCCTTATGGTTCTCCATCCTGTGTCAGTATTTCATTTACAGCCGTGAGTCTCCAGAGTCACAGGTCTATTTCTTCATCTCTGTGGCTAATAAACTACTGCTAGCAGAAAGGTCAGTTCCTACTTAACTGAGCTGTTTCAAAGGCACTCTGCTGCTTTATGAGCCTTTGTTGTCATATGATTATGGAGATGTTCCCATGAACATTACATGAGTGAGCAGGAGCACCTAAGTATTGTTAGATGTTATTAGCAGCATCAACACTTTGGGGGAGTGGGGGGACGGGACTGCAGTGCCCTTAGTGTAGTAACAAATCTTTTGATTCATATCTCTTACTTTTCTATTATAATCAGGACTACATGGTTCTGCTTTTTGAAAACAAAATCCACCTGTAGAGGGGTAGGTGGTATTTGTGCAATTACTGGTATCCAGGAGATATACTTTGACATGGCAGCAAGGACAGTGTAACAGTTTTCTTCAAAGAAAAAAAGCAGCAGGCCTGCATGTCCACTCCATAGTTACACCAAACATATGAAGCTGCCTTCAGTACTCTCCCTTCTGACTGACAGCAATGTTGCAGGATCTTACCCAATGGTTTTTTCCCCAGTTATTACTGAGATGCCAGAACCTGAAACTGTTACCTTCTGTATGCAAAATATAAGCTCTATGACTAAACTACGACTTCCTTAGTAAATTTTAACTGTTAAGAAACACCTCCAGCTTTCTTTCAGACAACACCAATGTCCCAGGAGCATTTACCCATCTGGCAAGAAAAAAAGAGGCTCTTTTAATCTGAAATTTGACTGTTCAGACACCCTTCTTACATGAATGCTCAGAAATTATAACTTGGATACAATAGGATGCCGACAGCAGGTCTACATGCATATCAAGAATCTACGGATACTGAACTCCAGGGTAATACTGAGGACCATGTTTACTTCTGTGAAACATGGCTTCTCTCCACCCTCTGTTCACATCAAATCCCCCATACAACATGCCACTATCATGCAAAACAAGTTCAAGCTGCCACCAGCAATGTTAGGTCATGTTGCACCGCTTCTCTTAGCTTGGGATCTTTCTGTCAACCAAAAGGCAGCATGCTGAAGTACTGAAGGAGAAAGAATAGAAATTGTCCTGGCTGACATTCCTGCTCAGTTTCACTCTTTTCTGCACATGCATCCCCATTTCAGTCAACACCACACACTCGAGCCTTTTCTGTGTCAAGTAGGGCCATAGAGATGAGGGGCTATTTGCTTTAGGTTAAAGGACTAGGTAGGTTGGTTTAAAAAAAATTGTTTTTTTAAAAAACCAAAAAAGCTTTTATGGGGCGTGAAAATGCGGCAAAGGATAAACAAGTGAAATGTCATACCCAAGACCAGTTGACAGAATTCAAAATAAAGTATTCCAAGTACTCTTCCCTATTGCTAGGGCAACTTACAGAATTTTAGCATCATGATGCATCCTTTTTTCTTGAAGAGAAGTTCAACAGTTTTAGCAGTTAATCATGTCCTTGCTGGACAGTATCACAATTCCTTTCCTCTTGATGGGCATCTCACAACCAAGCTGGGTAGCTTTAAAAAAAAAAAACTCTTTTCTTGGGAGCTAGTCTCCCCAAGTTGACAGGCTGGTTGGAAATTGAAGTATACGTTAATTTCTTGTTTCTAACTCAAGTAAGCTAACTGGACCAATGACTTGGTGGGTGGTCAACTCTATGGGGATCCAGGAAGGTTTTTCTTTAAGGCTATTGTTTTCCTGGTGATACTAGGCAGTCTGGGGACTTCTATATATAAAAGGAGGGGTGCTATGTGCAGGACATGACCTAGAGCTCGGGACACAATGTCTCATGTTTTAGAATCCCCCTGCAAGTATAGCAAATCCAGCAAATATAAAAGTGTTTGGGTTTAGCTAATGCAAGAATTGTAAAAAGGCATTGCTAAGGTTTGCAGACCTTAGCGTTTGATTACTTGTAACGTTTGATTACTTGTTGTTGGCATCCTTCAGTCTCGAAAGACTATGGTGTCACGCTCTGAATGGTGGTTCTGGAACAGTGTCCTCTCCAGAGCGCGAAGCCTGGGTAAAGTAGGTATGGAGGATAGGCTGTTACCCATGCAGCAAATCCCCCCTCTCCACGTCGCTGAAATGGTCCAATGGAAAGGCAGAGGCCAATACGCTTGGTTCCAGCGGCGTCGCAGGAGTTGCCAGAACATGACTGTATTCAGCCATGAACTGCCTCAGGGACTCCGGCTCCGGATTTTGCCTCAAGGTTGACTCCTGAAGCCTTTTCCATAACTGGATGTAGCCACAAGGCAGTGGAGGTTTGGGATCAGAGTTTTCCTTCTCTCAGATGAGCTGCCTTCCCAGGCTAACGAGTCCCATCTACCCGGTGGCTGTTTAGTCGCCTCTTACGACAAGTACATGTATGTACTTGTTTCCATATGTACTGTTTCCATATCAGCACCATTTTGTTAGCTTTGATTCACAAAAGTAAGTTCAAACTTATAAAAATTCAAGGATTCAAAAGGCAGGCAAGAACATTTCTCCTTTATTTAAAGAAAATATGGTACCTGCTACCAAATCCACAGCAATCACATAATTGTTTCAAGGTGAAAAAGATTACAGGAGAATGATTAGGA
Source organism: Tiliqua scincoides (assembly GCF_035046505.1). Taxonomy (NCBI): domain Eukaryota; kingdom Metazoa; phylum Chordata; class Lepidosauria; order Squamata; family Scincidae; genus Tiliqua; species Tiliqua scincoides. Next base: position 31,586,980 of record NC_089824.1, read on the forward strand.
GTAATAAATGACCTTTAATATATTGTGTCATATGGCACCAGCATGATGTAACATCTGAAATGAACTTCACATGTAAAATAGTATATTACATAAAGAATGACAGAATGCATATAAAGTCCATGCTGTGAGGTATTTTCTTCATAAAACTATGTTTTTGGTATTTTCAGAAGTACGATTTTCTTTTTGTTACAAAATTTCCAATAATCAATTCTACCACAAGGTGGTGCTAATGCATTGTCAGGGAATCAAAAAAAACAAATGAAATGACGGGTGGGGAACATTCAATGTCATTTGAACGCCACCTTTCTGTTAACATTTAACACAAACTGTTCTTGACTACTCTTGATTATTGTTCAAAGGAGGTACAATTCAGCAAGTTTGAAAAAATCAATTGTAAACTCTGCAGGATTCAAGCCACACTACCCACTACAGGGTGACCTGTCTTGAGATGACAACAGCACTGCGCGTATTAGATACTAGACTGGATTGCATGTTTGAGATGGCACCTGTATAAAACACTACCTTTTCTTTCTTGCTACAAGATTGAAAATGAATGTGTGACGGTTTTAGCAGATGGAGATTTGCAGACTCTTAAAAATTCTCTCAGTACATAGGGGGCATTTTTATTATTGCTGTTGCACTCATTCTAATCCTGAGATCCTCAAACATGTGGGCTCTAAACCAAGTAAATGCTGAAGGAGGCTAGCTATAATCTAGTAAATAACATTCACGAAACACTTGGGTTTATGTTACACTTCCACTTTCCAGGGATATATAATTTAGCATTACAATCCACTAACTCAGTGGTTCTCAAACTCTCTGGGAGTTCTCAAACTCTGGGAGAGTTTGAGAGCCAGTAAGTCCTTGCAGGGGTGGGGGGAGGCAGCGGGGGCAGGGGGAAGGGGGCTGCAGGGGCTTGGATGAACTTGCTGATCGCTCCACACCCACTTTCCCTGCTGCAGGGAGCCCTGCCAGAAGTTGCGCCGGGCTCCCCGCACCCCAGGGAGGCTGCAGGAGGCTTGGATAAGTGCACCCAAGTCCCTGCAGCCCCCTGAGTGGTGCGATCCTGGGGATCGCGCCGCTGCCTTCTTCCCACCTCTAGGCTGCCCCTGCCCCTTAGGGGGGCAGAGACCAGGGCCCTCAGGCTGGGGCATCACAACGCCCCAGTTTGAACAGCACTGCACTAACTGAAAGACCCTGATCTTAAACACACATACACACCCCAGTTAGCTAAAAGCCAGCAAAGTTTACAAAACAAAGTCATGCCCCTTTTATACCATTACTGGAGAGAGTGAATGTAGATGTTGGTGCAAAATAACCTTCATGAGAATAGCATCTTGAATCAGATCAACAGTTGAAATGTTTAAATTTGGGTGTCTACATCACCATCTTCACTTATTTTCAAACTAGTTTACTGGATAAAATTACAAAATCATGAGCCCAATGGCCTCCATTATAAGCTACAGGCCTGTTAATTTTTAGCACTTTGCTCAATTAAGGGCAAGCAGTGGGATGGCAAGTGGTTCCAATCTCAGGGAAGCATACGGGCATGGTAGGTTCCAGATCCTGGAGCCACAAACACCGACACAGGTTTTGTGCTGTTGCCACTCAGATCTGTATTACACAACTTAAAATCATTTCCTGATATTGGCATGGTCCATTTTACTTACAGCATCCAAAAACACCCAGACAAAAATACTATGTACAAGCTTTCACCTTACTGACAACATAATCAGACACAAAAAATTCATTTTTGAAGAGAGCTTCTTGATATCAATACGTTTTTGGAATAAATAAATGCAGCAGGTGGGTGAAAGTCAAGCATTCATTCCATAAACTACGTTTAAAGAAAGACACACTACAAGAAAAGCAATCAAAAAGGTGCAGTGGACCCAAGAGAAAAGAATACATTTATGTGAAAAGTGGGGAGAGGGGGACAGTTATTCTGGGCCACCTGTAGTACATCAGTGCAACTTAAAGACAATTGTATTTTGCACTGCTGAACAAAGATGAATGAGACATCCTGAAACTAAGTCAGGAAAACAGGATTTTTTTTCAACTTTACAAAAAAGTGTAAAAACAGTATAAATTCAGCAGCACATAGACCTCTCTTTGTGTACAGTTATTTCATGGATAAAAACCATTCATTTCTCACTGAATTTCCTAATCCATAAACAAATCATGTGCTGCACCTTGGGCACAACTTGATCCACCAAAGTGAATGGACTTGCTATACAACTTATGGTCAAAAGAATCCTGGTCATCTTGACATCCTCCATGTGGAACTGAGATGGACCAGATGGGCTGGCACTTAAACATCATGCTTACTTTAATTTTTAAAAAAGCACAAACATACATGGGGAGCCAAACTTACCCTCTATGTTTATGGAAGCTCCCTCCATCAATAGGAGGAAAATTGTATCATGGAAGGGGTCCTATCACCTCCACAAGTCCATTCCGTTCATGGAGGGAGCTTCTGCCAGCATAGCAGCAAGTGTGAATTCAAGATTCAACCTACAGCTTGCATCTGTGAGTCTCCGCTCCAAATCTTATTTTTCTTTCAATTATATACTACTTCATCAAGTGGCCAACATTCAGAAGGACTATGTACAAGTCACTGGGCAAAATAAAGAAGGTTGCTTTAAAGCTGTCCTAGTCTTCATGCCTCTCTACAAACAATTGAAAATTTTATACTTTTGTTGCTTTGAATAGGCCAGCTTCTTTTAAAGGAAAGCAGTGACAAAGATGGCTGCAATACAAGCTGACAAAACCTGCGCTATGTTACTTAATCATAGCAGAAAAGTCACTGTGCTTCATTTAAGGCACTGAAGGAACCAGAGGAGCTGATAGCATCACAGAAACAAAGCTGCTTCGCCCTTCCTGAAGATGTATGCTGTTCGGAACTATCATTTTCTCCCCATACACACTAACAATGAATTGCTAAACAAAAATGGCATCTTTGGCAACAGAGAATGAAAAACAAACAAGTGTACCTTAACAGTATATACATTTTAGGCAATGTGTTAAGAGGCCTTCTTGTCCACGACTGTCTTGACACTGCACAATAGGTTGTGTAGAGACCTCTTGCCTGGGATAGGATACTCACACCTCCTGCTCAGCTTCCAACTTGCTTTGCTGCTGGGTTGTTTGGGGGTTGAAGCTTGTATGAGCTGAAGTAGTTGACCACTTGCTGAGGCACTTCAGCCAGAACACTTTGAGAAAGGGCTTCCTTGGGAGCCTTAAGCCAGAGAGAAAAAACAGTTTTAACTATTATTTATTATTTTATATCCCACCTTTATGCCCAAAGGGCACACAAGGCGGCTTACAGCAATTAAAAATACAACATTAAAAACAATAATCAAAACAATTTACAAATAATTAAAAATCTAAAGAACAAACCCCGTGGATCCTCATATAAAAAAGCAAGAAAGCCGGCCAGCCTGTCAACAATTAATCAATAGTAGGAAAAAAAAAAAAAGCACACAAGTCACTGGTAATTTGGGAAAACTATCTTGAAATCTTTTTCTTGCAAATACTGACAAGCTGGTCAAGAATCACTTGCCTCACCATTACCTGTATGAGATTGCATACTGTGAATCAGCAACTCTTTTATGGGGCTTACAATCCAATCTAATAGGTCATTTACAATAATGAATCTATTGATTCACTGTCATAAATGGTGCATAACATTCTACAGCTACCATGAGCAAAGGAGCCACTGGTGTAAAAACTGCATGCCAAACCCTACCCCCTTCCTGATTTTCCATTCTGCCCTGCCCTCTTCTCAGACTTCTGTCAGCAAAATTGCTGATTTGTGTCCAAGGAAACCAATAGGCAAACAGGTAGCTGATCAAGAGGCAAGTAAAAAATTTTTTTTTTTAAATTTATCACTCCCCCCACCTTAGCATGCAGCATGCACTCCGGCAGCACAACTGCATGGTTGATGGGAAATGGACTCTTAGATACTTTATTAGTTGGCCAGGAATCACATGATGCAAGAATAGCCTTTGAGAAATGCCCATAAAAAACTGCCACTGTCCAGCATTGTAACATGACATAAAAATTAAGCAATTAAAATTGGTTAATCAGTGCATTTTCTTCCAAGAGCTACAGGTCACAACTTCCTCTGAAGCAGCAGTATTACTTAAATTCAACGACAAACATTTCCTCATTTCAAGATCCAAGCATGAGATATGAAAAATGGATTCCATTTTTCCTTGCAAGTGGTGCCAATTAAATAGAGTGGTTTAGGCAAACTATTAACTAGCAAGTTAAAAAACAACCAACAGTCACAAGGCATTACAATATAAGAAACACTCTTTCCCCTCTTTGCCCTATAGCAGTTTACCTAAGCAAGTAATGGAAAGCTGGTGCTTTAATATCAGCTTTTCAGCAGGGGATGGAAATGGAGCATAAAATGTGCAGAAACCTATTATGAGATTTAAGACACAAATTGGAATTATTAGGCCTCAAGAAATGGACTCTTATGAAATCAAAGTAGCTTCACTTTCCATCTCGTTTCTACAAACAACATTGCTATGATGAGATATTTCGACAATAGACTGTATTGATCCAATAAGAAGAGGAAATGTATGCTAGTTATTTCACTCTAGAGTGATTGATGAGTTTTCCCTGCCATATCATTTGATGGTAATAGGAAAATTTTATTAGACAAAAAAGCAAAACACTCTTCTAGGACACATCATTGTTCTTTCATCCACAACTTAATTCGTGCAGTGTACTTGCCAAATGACTCAATTCTTGTATCAAACATCCAATTCTCAATCATTTTTCAATTAGTACAATATTTTAACCAAGTTTATCCACTAATGAGACCAGAATCACAGCCATTCTCCCCAGTTTGAATAAAAGATTATTGTAGTTACAGGAACAGGCATATTTACATCAAGTTGCATGACCGATTCTCATCAGACAACCACTGCTGTTCTGAATCACTGTTGATTAGTGGGCCAGATCTGCAACATTTTGACTCCTATTGAAACCTTCTGAACATCTGAAATACCCAAGGCATCATCTGATAGGGCATTCCACTTTCAGGTGCTTTGCTTTCAAATGAGCCACCACTACTACAACCAGCCAGTGATATCCCCTCATATAGTTCCACCAGCTACTCCTTCCTCATTGGCTCTCAGTGGGCAGATGCCAGTATCTAGGTAGTCCAAGATGTTAAAATTAGAGCACTCATTACACTAGGAACTAGAAAAGCAAGTGGAAACCTCCTCTGGCCAGTGTGACCACGGGGCAGTGTGACCTTGGGGCAGGGGGGTTGCACACACTATTCCCCAGGATGAGCTGTGCAGCAAGGGGAAGATCGATCTGGCCCCCACTATCAACATCAGAACAGCTGCAAGGAGCTCACCTCCCCCTCCCTCCCTGAAAATAACTCTGCTCCAACTGCCAATTGATTAGGAACTGGAGAAGCAAGTAAAGGCATCACCAAAAGAACTAAGGTGCTTCAGATTGCTTTTTATTGTTACTGTAAACTGCCTTAGGAATCATCTGATCAAAGATGGTGTGTTAATTCATAGGTAATTATGAAATAAATTGGTTAATCAGAACTAAGCATTGAAAAAGCAGGAAGAAGGCAAAAGCATTGAAAAAGCAGTACTATCCTGTTCTGCAGTTATATTCCAACCTATACATAGCTTCGGTTTTGGAGTTTTTTGGTAGAAACAGCACATTTAGACCCTCAGTTTTTTTTCTGGGCATTTCCAAAGATGTGTTTGAACTGCTGCCAGCTGAAGGCACATGCCCTCAAATGGTAAAATTACCAAAGCCTTTGGAATGCACATCAAAGCTAGTCTTTTGATAAAAAAAAGAATGAACAAAAATCACTCCATATCTGCTTAGAGTTCTTTGTGTGTCACTAGAAACAGTACTCACATTCTGGAACTGTCTGAATGGCACAAACTGGACAATGTCTCTAATAGCAGCCTCTCCTGAACGAGATCGTAGAGCACCAGTGTCGCTGTCAAGAAACTCCATGGCACTGAAATCAGCTCCCCCAACACCAACAATGATAATGGACATAGGAAGTTTGGCTGCATTGACAATGGCAGATCTGGTCTCATCAAGGTCTGTTATCACACCATCAGTGATTATCAGGAGGACAAAATATTGCTGTTGAATAAATGCAAAATGTGTTAACACTGAAAAGTTTGAACTCTATATATGCACTCCTGATATACTGTTGGAGGGTGGTTTCAAGACAGTGCCAAAAGGGAAGATTCAAGGCATAGATAAAAGGGAGTTGAGGGGGGTGTCAATTGCCCTGGGTATCATGCCTTGGGGGTGCCATTCAGGGGCCTTCTGAGGCCTGGGAAGATGGTGCCCAGTCTCTCAAAGCTTAGGAAGATCTCAGAAGGTCCACCAGAGGACTTAGAAAAGCACTTACGATTTAACGAAAATGGGAATGGCTTTCTAAGGCCTTAGGGAGGCCTTCAGAGGCCTGAGGAGGACAGCCCAAGCCTCAGACCACTCCTGGACACCTCTGGGGCATCTGGCCCACTGGGTATTTTAAAACTTTTTTTGCCCCTAAGTGCCAGATCTCTTAACTATGTCACTACATTCAAATGATGAACACGGTTTATTCAAAGATTCCAACATGTGGGAAGTTCCAAAACTTGATCTGGAGAATAACAGTGTCACAAAATTTAAACAATTTTGTACATCTGAATATTTTGATGTTTATTAATTTTGGCGCAAGAGTTTCAAATATGCCATCATTTTTGGCATAGTATCAATAGCTCAGCCACAATTTAGGCAGCTATATAATACAACAAGTATTACAATGCATTAGAATAGATAAAAACACAAAGTTTAAATTATCATCTTTTGATGATACAAAAAAATCAGATTACCACTGGAATCGGTGCCTCTGAATCGTATTGGAAACATTAAAAATTCAACATAAACAATTTTTGTATTACTAAATGTAATTCGCACATCTTTAGGCAAGTAAATACTCATAATAATAATCTCTGCACATACAGATAGTACCCGGACATTTTAAAACAGTTTAACAGAGGGAAGCTATCAATTCAATAATGACGTTTTATTAGTAGGGGTGTTTGTTTCCAGCGAGTAAAACAGGATTACAGATTAAGTCTTACTGAACCCCATGGGCTTACTTCAAATAAAACAAATGACACTGTTTTCAAACATCTGTATACATTAGGGCTCTTTTGGTGGTGTCCACAAATTTTGAAGTGCCCTTGATAGGCAGTCAAAATATGTATATATTCAAGGACTGGCCTGAACCTATGTATTCTACATCAAAGTCAGCTCTCCAGCTACTGGATCACAATGCCCACCTCTTTACTTACACCCCAAGAATATGTGTGAAAAAAACCTCTGAAAATAGACCTCGAGTGAGACTTTTGCCCTTTATTCAATTTGGTGATACTTATCCAAATACTGTCAGTGAGGCTTGCAATTCTGTTCCTTATTCATTATTTTCTGACTCCAGTTGATAAGAAATGACGAGTAAGAACATTACCATATGACAAAACTGAAATACTTACTGAGGCTGTTCTTTGTTGGGTAGCTGCTGCAGCAAATCTAGCCACGTGGTTTATTATTGGAGAGAAGTTGGTGGGCCCATACAGCCTTATTTGAGGAAGGCAGGCCCGGTACGCATCCACAATACCTTGGATTCCTGAGGGGAAGGATGAACATTCAATTAACTCCCCATTATAAAAGTTTGAATCAGAAATGACTTCACAAAAAAAATGAGCAATGTCACAAAAAATTGAGAGAAGAAATCATACATATCCAAGTGCCTCAAAGTCTATTATTTCACTACGTTCGTTCATAAGTGTTTGATACTGTTTTTAACAAGTAATTTTTCCCTCATGTTTTTCCTGCAAACTTTTCTTTATAAAAGTGAGGCTGTTTTGATTAAGAACATCAAACATGCACGTTTTCCCCCACGCTGAAATTTACTAGCACATTTCACAATTGTGAAATTGCAATGGTGTTAGTTTTAAAACCAATGATCAACAAGCTAACCAGTGTTTGTTATTAGCTATGGAAAACCCATAAGAATCAGATTTATTCTTGTCCTAATATTTCAGAACTTACCAGTACAGAATGGGTTTGATGGGTTAAAGTTCAATGGAAATTCATGCGACACCTGTGAATACACAAAACATTTTCAGATTTTATATATGTCCAACTTTGAGAAAGCAGTTTTCATTCTGCTTCCAAATTACAGGGTTCTGTTCCAGAACCCCTAGTGGATTAAAAAAAAATCAGTGGAAAAAAAAAAACAGTGGAAAAATAGATTTAAAGATCCACTTCCAGGTTTCTTGCCCCTCCGTTGCTCCTAATGGAATAATGTTGTGCCTCAGCACCCTCAGGGGTTTGATTCTGGGACTCAGCACCCTGAGGGGTTTGATTATGATATCCCTGCTGATATCATAAAATGTGTTAAATAAAAGCAGTTTTAAAAATTAAGAAGTGTGTCCCTTTACAACTGTGGTTTAAAAACAGCTTTTCGTACTGTTGTAGAGAGGCAGTCAATAATTAGCAATGCATTTGACTCCCTGCCTTTGCCTGGCTCAGCTGGAGAATGGAAAGATCACTCATATGATGTGTTTCCACAACAGTAAGAAAAGCAGTTATTAAAACTAATTTTAAATGGATGCATTTTTCCCCTTCTCCAGGGATCAGCACATTCCTTTTCATATGCAGTGGCCATTCCTGTTGAGTCAAATCTGTGTATAACAAGGTTGGACCTATACATTTCTATACAGGTTTACCTGCCATGAGGGAGGGATCTGAGCACCAAATCCAAAAGCTGGAAACATCTTATCTCTAAAATTAAGAGAAAAAGAGATTCTAAATAAGTTCACAGTTCCAAACACTTCACAAGCCAGAAACATAAATCTGTTAATACTTTTGTGTTGCAGGTTACTTTTGTGAGAAACACTTAAATAATTTTTAATTTAAATTTTGATCTGAGCAAGGATGTCACATCCCCACATTACATGTGCTTTAATGACATGACTTTTATATAGCAACATCCCTGCCATCTTCTGTTGCCAGAAAGGAGGAGAGTCTCCTCAGAGAAAGAAAATCCAGTTGTAGTGGCTTGAAAGGAAAAGGAAATTCTTGAAGCAGGTATTGGACTATTATCCTGTTCTGAATGGGGTTGCACTCCCTCTGAAAGAGCAGATCTGCAGTCAGGAAATTCTCCTGGATGCATAGCTGCTCCTGGATTCTCAGGCAATGGTGAGGGCTTTTGCTCAGCTTCGGCTGACCTGGTAGATGCAACCTTACCGGTATCATTCAGAGTCCCTCCTGAAAAGCAAATAGTTAGCAATTTAGGTTATGTACCGAGACATATCTGGTCCAGATTGGAGATAACAATGGATTCTAAATGAAGTATGTGACAGCAAACTTCCCTGCCTCTGTCCTTGGTCTGGTACCCTTTGGCAGAATCCTCAATCCACTCTGGAAGGTTAAAAGATCCTCCACAGAGCAGGACTGTGTAGAGTTCTGAAGTTATGCAGAGATCCCTCCTTCTCTCTCTTGCACAAACAGAAGTGCCTTCCCTTTGCAGAACACAATGTTAGATATAAGCACATGTATGCAACATCTAATCATGCACGTGGTTCCCTGCCCAACTAGAGATAGACATAAGAAAAACTGCTTGCACATGTGTAGTACCGCTGGCTAGAGCAGGGCAGGTGTGCACACATTCTGAAGATATGCAATCCATTCAGAGCATGATCTGCTGCACAAACTTGTGCATTGTTACTGTAATTATTCCAATGTTACTTTCACTCCTTGGATGCTAGAAATGAACTGCTAGCCTGAACTGTATTTTCCTTTATGCAGAAGGCATACTAATACTGGCACAACCTCCCCAGTTAATAAGTCATCTCACAAGCCAGAACCCCAGCTGCCTGGCACAGATATACTGTAAGCAACACGAGGGAAAAGAACCAAACATTTAAATTTTCTCTTTGACAGCACAATTCCAAAATACGCAGCATTTAACAAAATCACTTGGAAACATACATATCATAGTCCTGAATTACCGTCCCCACAGACCAAATAGCAGTCAAGTATTCATTCACCCCGTTAGGGCTGATGTAATGTAGAGAGTCTGGAGAGCGAGGATCTCCATTAGAGCCCGTAAAGTCAATGCCAACCTGTCAAATGATATACAAATGCTGTGACAATTATTTTGCACCCCTAAGTAGCAGTGCTAGTACAAGTATTAAGTAGGAATTATGCAGAGTCAAGTCTGAAAGAAGTAGTTCCCTTCTTCAGTCCCCAGCAATTAGTCTATCTTTAGGCTATCTGCTCTTTATTTTAAACTCAAAGCCACGTGAAGCCCACAGATAATGCAGAGTTATCAATTTGCAATACATTGTCCACTTAGCATAGAAGAGTTCATTGTTAGGATAAAAGTTATATACTTCATCTTGTCAGCAAAGAATCAGTATAAATGATACTCTTATACACTTCCCCTATACAGAGGAACAAGACAGGGATGGCCCTTTATCCCCACTGATGTTTATTTTTGCAACTGAAGCTTTAGCAAATATCAGGGGAATCTTTAAAAAAAGCCAGTAAAGTCCTCTCCTAGGACTAGTCCATTGTATCTTTATCAATGGGAACAGTCTCCAATACTTAAATTCACCACCCCTACATCAGCTGGAGGGGATCGCCAGTAAAGTCGCCCCACATTCAAGACTTGTCTACAAATAAGAGTATAGGACTCCTTGATCAAAATTAACTTGTTTCCCCAGTTTATGCCCCCCCCCCCAAAGAGATGCAGTCAGAACACACATAGTGCATGCTCCAGACCAGCGGTCCTCAAACTTTTCAATCTCCAGAGCCCTTTACACCCCTAATCAGAGTCTTGCACTCATGCATGCAATGGAATGTCAGGCAGTCCCAGAGTGCTGACACACGTGCTGAGTGACACAATGCCAAGCAGATGGGTGCCACATAGGCTCCATGAGCAAATCATATGAAGGGTTCTCAGTGAATCTCAGGGCTCCTAAGGAGCATACTTTGAGAACCACTGGTCTAGACAGTTTTCCCACCTCTAACACACAATGGTGGAAATTTATGTTTTCATAACATAATTCTGTAGTACCTGTAGGAACATACACGTTCAAGTCATGGCTGTGACTGGTCAGGATGTTTTCTACAGCTACATCAGACCTACCTAGTCCACTCCTTTACAGTGGTATGACAACTGTGTATCCTTATTCTGATTCTTCCTGAGTCAAAAGGGAATGCCCTGTGTCACTTTAGATGAACTATAGACTACTTACAGTAAAATTCAGCTGGCACCCTCCCATGATGTAGTCAAGGAAAGTACATTCCATGATAATCTGCAGAAAAATCAAGTGTTCAGTGATACATTCATGGCATAAACAAATGTATCAGATTTTCTTAGAACTCATGTTCACCCTCTATATCCATGCTAAACCCTTTAAACCAGGGGTTCCCAAAGTGTGCATCACAATGCCTTGGGGTATTGCAACAAGCAGACAAAAGCATCATGGGCCATTCCCTGCCTGGCAGTGAGACTACAGTGTGATGCCGAAGACGGCAGAGAAGAGGTTTTCATTGCTGAAAGAGCCCACCTGCCCACCCTGAGCCTCTTACAGAATATCCAAGTAAAAAAATGATGTTTGAAGATGCTGACCTCACAGTGTTTCACACTCACAACTCCTGAATTTTTGTAGCTTTTCTTCTTTTGCCTCTTCTTTTCATTGATGCATTCAAATTCAGCCTACAGAAACATGAAAGCAGGACAGAAACACACAAACACACACATCTGTTTAGGCTATTGTTTTAAGAACACCGCTTTAGAAGTTTACTAAATTCTCAGGAGCATAGTGACATCTGACATCTTACTTTCTGTGTCCGGCCTCCCTGTGCCTCAGAAAGCCTAACAGAGGCACTTCTGGTTCTTCAGGCCTCCACAGATTCAATTATCCATGGGGGGCCTGGGAATGGATCCCCTGTGGATACCGATGTCCATTGTAGTTACTGTTTGCCATCAGTTCCCAAGTCACAAAGAAGGACTACTTGCTTGCTTCTGCAGGTTTTTTGGTCTGTTGAGGTATTACTGGTCATAAGTGTGAGGTATTGCTGATCATTATTTCTAAATACTCAGCTGTAAACTGCAGCCCTAGAAATAGTCTGAACTACAGCTTCACACATTTTATTTTCATTAAATTTGTTAAAATAAAAGGACAGGAATAAGTATAAAAGTATGTTTATAAAAATATAGAAACCATGTCACACTATAACTGAAACAGAGTTACATACCCCCCTTTGGCAGGTTTTACAAAACTAAGTGTTTAAGTTCAGTGATATTTCAAATCTACTCTGAAATTTGATTATTGTGATTGGTATCCAATACACTACTTTGCTCTCCTGTTTAAGGGAGGGGAAGAGAGAGATAGAGAGAGAGAGAATAGAGTGTTGTGGTGTAATGATTAGCGTCAAACTAGGAACAGAGAGGATCAAGGTTCAAATCCCCATTTAAACATGAAACTTCTTGGGTGCTCTTGGGTCAGTCACTATCACAGTATAACCAACATGATCAGGTTGTTAAACATTACATTGAGCCTCTTGGGGGTAGGGGAGGATAGAATAATAATACCACCAAGCAAAATGTGAATAAAAGGTTCTCACTAAGTTTCATTTTATTTCTCTGAATACCAGTTGCAGGGGCGCAAAGACGGGGAAAAGTATGTCTTTATTACTTGTGGAATTTCCAGAGGCAACACCACCGTAGAAACAGTGCTGGACTAGTAGGCTTTTGGCCTGATTTAGCAGGACACCTCCTATATTCTTAAGCGTTATAAACTTACAATAATTCAAATAAAAATAAAATAAATTTAACTGATTTGAATAGTGCTTTCCCCAAATGTCCAAAGCTTAATGTGTTAATCGACACAACTTGTATAATAGCCCTGAAACAAGCAGTCAGTAATATTCACTGTACTATAGACGGGATCCGAGCTTAACAAACAATGGCTTCTCTAACTATACCCAATGAGTAGAAAGTGGAACAAAAATTTAAACTGAAGTCTGGTTCACAGTTCACACTTTTCCCCACGATAAAATACCATTACTCTTGCGGTTGCAAGCTCACCAAAGGCTTGGATAAATGCACTATTCCTATTTTTTTTAAAAAAAACAAAAACAACAACAAGATTCAGTGTACTGTATAGACTTACTGGTGACTGTCGAGATGCTTCTTTCAATTTTGACATGGTGGTTTGAAAGGTCCCAATGAGATCATGCGACCCATCGTTGTCGTAATCATAGCACTCAACCTAAAAAAAATAATATCAACATTATCCAAGAACATGGATACAGAGGTAGTATCATGAAATTCAAAGTCATGGGCAAATAACTGCCACCGACTGAAGAAAAGAAAACAGGCCTATTAAGAAAACAACAGATTAATGATTTGTGTTGAGATTGTGTACGTATTATTGTGCCATTAGACTAGAATCACCCAATTACCAAACTTCTGAATATATATCATTTAAGGCCTGGGCACACAACTTATTGCCAGCAGGCCTATTAGGCCCATCACCTGAAATCATCAGGACTGTGGGCAAAGGAGGGAGGGGCAAATGAGGAGGGAGCTGGCTAAGCTGGCCCTCCTTCCTCTCTGGCTTGTTGTCTTCTCTTCTTGCCCTCCCCATAAATCAGAGGAAGGGACTGGCATAGGTCTAAGTAAATCCATAAGGGCCCATGAGGAGACGGAGTAAAGCAAGTAAACAAAAGTGTTTACTCGCCTCTCCGCCCCCACATGGTCTCTGGCCACCTGTAGGATGCGGTGGAGCCTATGAAATTGTCACTGTGCTCTGCCGGCAACCTTCAGTTAGGACTTGGTCCCGAGGCTGCAATCCTATACATAATTATTTGGGAGTAAGTCCCACTAAACTCAAAAGGATTTCTGAGTAGACATGCATAGAATGAGACTTTGAGGGCATTACCTTAGTATTAACATGCATACACATGCACTCACTATCAGTGCAAACAACATGCAGGAACCAGTATCAGCAAAGACTGTGGAAATAGATTTTGATGTAATGAAAGCACACAGAGTTAGTGGAGTAGAATTCAGGGAGTGGGAGAAAGAGGACAAATTCTCTCCAATTTTGCTTTAAAAATCTTTCCAAATTTTGCTATTACAATGTTAGTTTGGTAATATCATTTGCATAATAAGCAGCTGACAAAACTGAGTATCATTTTATTATCCAAATTGAAGCACTAACAGTTGGCCAATTTAGGCTGCAATCCTATACACACATTCCTGGAAGTAAGCCCCAGGGAATGCACTGGGACTTACTTCTGAGTAGACATGCATAGGCTTGCACTGCTAGTTCTCAAACTTGCTTATTTGTTGGACAAGACTTCCTAGCCGTAACAGAACAGATAAATGAATGCATGCCTGCTCCCAATAAGAGAAGCCTTCGGTGACTCACTTCAAAACACACACACAGTTCAGAGATAATGTAATGAGATACACACATTGTTTGTGGATTATGGCTAAATACACAAACAGTAATTTTAACACATGAAAAGACATTTCCACCAAATAGAGCGAGAAAGATAAGTTTTACTTACTACAGTAAAAGGACCAGTTACATATGACACCGTGTGCATAAAAGTATTAAAGCATGGTTGAATCAGTCATAACAAGATAGCGGGTTTCCTTCCTTATTAAGGCAATATAGCTTTAGGTCTGAATCTTTTACGGAAGGGTGCAAGATTTTCTTGCACCTTTTCGGAGGAGGATGTAAAATAAAAGGCTAAATTCCAATCAATGTGCAAAGGCCTGCATATTCATGACATTTCTCCACTGTTTATTTTGTTCCTTCTGAGGCAAGAATCAAGCTACACAGGTTTGATCAGAGGCCTACATTTTGACTCATTCAGGGATTTAAAAAACACACCATCTTGAGAGATTTATTTTGCCACTGAATTAGAATACAAAATATCACTATTACGCATAGAGAAGAAAGAAAACTGCCACTTAAATTATCTTCCCCACTCCCCTTCTTTAAAAATAAGGGACGAGGAAAATAAGTAGGCCAGGATAAGCAGATGGTGAACATCTGAACACTCAAAATGAATTAAAGTTAATAAGACATGACAAAGTACACTTTAATGAGCTGAACAAATACATTCTTCCCAAATCCAGTGACAATGAAGTGTGTGAGAGCAGGTGGAATAGTAAGTTATTTCTTTTTTCCCCACAAAGCTATTAAAATGTATTTTCTGGACAGATAATTTAATGCTTGCCATTTACTGCTTCACTTTCAAGTTATTTTGACAGTCAGCATACTGTTGGAAGCTCTGTAGAGGACATGGTGGGGGGAGAGAACAAAAATTCTGGGTAGTGAACTTTGTTGGGCACAGTTAAAAGAAAAACTAAACAGAGTATAATCTACCACATTAAAAGGGAAAAATATATAAAAAGGACAAACTACAGCTAAAGAAGTCTTAAATGACTGAATTATGTATAAACAGAGAGGCTACAATGGATAACATGAAGCTATAAATGCAAAGCTTCTTGGTTGGACTAGCATCACATCCATTGCATAGACGTTTGCATTAATAGGAGCCCTGAATCGTGAGCCTCATAAGATATGTGTCCCTTAGAAAAGAACATCTGACAAAAACTAATTACATGTGTACAAATGAAAAAGAAACTGTTGACATAATCAATATTGCGTGCAACTCAAGCATATTAACACTACGCAAAGACGTTCAGCAGGGCTCTCTCCTCTATTTCTGTTCCCGAATGAATATAAATTGCTTTTCCTACATAAGATCTCATTCTTAATTCAAGTATCCTATAAAACAGATTTAAGCCCCAAACAATTCAAAATGAAAATTTAGACAGAACAATGGATGCAAAAAGAGAATAGACATTACCTTGATAGTTTTGTCCATATCGCCATAACACAAGGAGTTGAGAGAGATTTTAAATGGTCTCCAGACAGGGTTCAAGTTATTTTTAATAACCTAAACAAATACAAAATAAAATATATATTTTTAGAAATATCAAAGGGCTTTGCATTGACCATATCTGATAAATACTCCTGTTCAGTAATCCACACAGCTATCAGGAAGAATATTGAACATGTAAGGGTGCTGCCTTTATTCCAGTAGAGGAGGGGTGTCAAACATAAGGCCCACAGGCCAGATGCGGCCCACAGAAGCAGTTTATCCGCCCCCCCATTATAACTGGGCTCTCCCAACATGCTCATTAGACTGTCTCATATCTTGAAACATGATCTGCACATTTTCTCTTCTGTGTTTGCAGTTAACGAGTTTCTATATGAGAACAAAGTGCTTATTTCTGGCAATCATCTGCTTATAATGACATAATTTCATCATGACATCAGCAGGCACCATGAATGCTAGTCAGCCTACTATATGAAATGAGTTTTATACCCTTGCAACAGAGCATCTTTTCTCTGCAGATGCTGTCCTTGCAGAAGCCAGTGGTGCTGTGATAATCAGAACAGTTAAATACACAAAAATAGGTAGTGAATTCAAGTTAATGCAATACACAAAAAGAGAAAGAACACCTTACTTCTGTTCTGTGTACCATCACCCAGTTTCCTTCAGAGATCTGTTTGTGAAATTCCAAATAAGGATCAGATTTGCCAAACAAATCCTGCAATTAAAAATAGGTTATTATTCAAAGTTGTCTTAAAGGGGAGGGTTTTTACAAGTGTAACTTTATTATCTCCAGTTAGATACAAACATTCAGCAATACACACTTCCTCTTTTCCAACAGCACTGCACCTGACACAACTGTGGCTCCATTCACATCATACTTCTTTTAAAATTCAGTTCCATTCAGTATAACGCTTTTGAGAGTGTCACTTCCTCAGAAAAGGGACTGCAGGAACAATAGCAGCAGGCTGGACCATCAAACTGTACCAGTTAAGATAAGGGTGTACCACCCATAAAAGGGTGCCAAGAGGAAGCCACATACAACCGCACTGACACACACAAATCATAATTGTAACACAAGTCTTTTAGACACCAGAGAGATAGTTGTGTGAATCCTTAAGATTCTGAAAAACTCTTTGATGTAAATACCAAAGCTTTCATGGTTGGCATTCATAGTATTAAAATAAATATTGTTTGGGCTGATAGAAAAAAACTGTTTTATTTGACATAAAAGTTGTTACCATTTCTACAACTCCATTGAAGTTAAGTTCTTTCGTTCAAACTACAGAAATCAGCACTTGGAAATTCTGGAGTTTATAAAAGTTCATGGTGTTACAAGAACAAGCCTGGCGGTCATGTGCTTCCTTATCCCTTACATGAGTTACTATTGCTTACATGGAAACTATAGTCAGAGTTCAATCCAGTAAAATATAGTTCGCACAAGCTCTGCAAACCAGGATTGCCAACTACGTATATTTACGATACAATCCGGGATTTCATTAATCATCATTTGTCAGCTCAGACAACAGCATACTATGGCTCCTGTGGAAGCAGAAGTAACTGCAGGAATTACTATAACTACCAATCCTCTATCTCTTCATAAAACTATTTCAAAAAATAAAGCATTGTGTGCAGGGGAGAGTGGCACAAGAAGGGCTTGTTCATGCAATGACAGCCATGATCTGCACAAGGGTGAAGAGGTAATTTCCAGCAACCTTCCCTTCCCTCTGGGACTCTCAGGAGCAGATATTCATGGGGATGCAAAGGGAAGGGGAGGTCAGTGAAATCATTCCTCCTGCAAACAGAAGTAGCACCAAGAATAGAAGCAGATACATGAGCTAAAATAATTGATCTTATTGTTCATCATTAAGATACAAGCAGTTAAGCACCTTGTTATCCAATTTCCTTGCTTCAACTTCAAACATGACCACTCTGTTATCTTTTACTTCTTCGGCTGAAATCTGGGTATACATAAAGACAAGATGTATAATCACAATGATTAGATACTGAATGCTAATAAAGTATGAGTTTTTAGTTAAAAAGTATGATGCTTCTAGAACAGTGGTTCTCAAATTGATGGGTTGTGTGGTTATTATTTATATACCGCTTTTCAATTAAAAGTTTACAAAGCGGTTTACGGAGAAAAATCAAATAACTAAATGGCTCCCTGTCCCAAAAGGGCTCACAATCTAAAAAGATGCAAAAGAATACCAGCAGATAGCCACCAGAACAGACACTGCTGGGGTGAGATGGTTCTCAAACTTATTTTATTTACTTTATTTATACCCCACCTTTCTCCCCGAAGGGACCCAAGGCGGTTCCACAACCCACCAGTTTGTATAAAGGTTCCCTCGTCCCTTTAAGGGGCAGGGGAATGGAAGAAGCAGGGAAGCAATGCTCAGGATCGCATCCCTATGGGGGGGGCCCTTTCCACTTTATGTGGGTAGGGCTGTAGCAGGCTGCAGGAGGTGTGCGCAGCACTCCCTGAGGCCTGGAATCATCAATAAAAGAGGGCGCAAAGCACCTCCTGCAAAACAGAAGCGCTTTGCCACCCACCTTTATTGAGGATTCCAGGCCTCGGGGAGCACTGCGGAGGGCTCCCTGCACCTCCTGCAGCCCTACCTACACAAAGTGGAAAGCACCCCCCCTCGCCCCCCCCTTAGCTCCTGGAGATCGCGTCGCTGCCCTAGCCCCTCCCCACAAAGACTTACTGAGGGAGTAAATGTCCCTCAAAGTTTGAGAAACACTCTTCTAGAAGGTTTTTGGGGAAGGAAATATTATATTCCTATTATTTTCAAAAATACGGATATATTGATAGCAGGCTCTTTAGAAATGCAGCTAACTAGGAGAAAGGGTGGTGCAGTGAAAATGTACGTAAAAAACTGAGAACATTTTTAATTAAGAAAATTAACAGTTTGCAACCAGAGTAGAGAAGGAGGGAAAGAGAGAATGCTTTTTCCCCCACTCCCATTTTAGAACATTAAAGGCTTTGGTGCACCCAATCTGAATCTCTGATTTTATATCCCATTTTACTGTTTTTTATTTCCACTAAATAACTACTGCACCATGCCACAAAACTGCTGTTGAAAATTCCTTTCAGTTTCAAAATTGTTTGTCGCATTGCATTTGGGGTTGATGCTTGAAAAAATAAATCAAAAATTTCCTGGGGCATACAAAGGTAGCTGTGTAGTTCTATAAATCTAGGTTACAGTTTTTAAATTTTAGGAAATTGCCATAAACACAAAAAAGTTAAGCAACAAACTAGATTTAAATACATTGCAATCCTCTGTATTTTTACTCAGAAATAAGTCTCAGTGTGGTCAGAGGGATTTATTCCCAGATAAGCATGGATAGAATTGAAGTTTTAATT
Organism: Tiliqua scincoides; assembly: GCF_035046505.1. Classification (NCBI taxonomy): domain Eukaryota; kingdom Metazoa; phylum Chordata; class Lepidosauria; order Squamata; family Scincidae; genus Tiliqua; species Tiliqua scincoides. The sequence continues at coordinate 31,606,340 of NC_089824.1, forward strand.
CCATTAATGGAAATTCAATGGAATTTCAGCACACAGCTTTTCCCTTGACTGTGTTTATTTTATTCTGCTCAGAATATGAAAAAAACTAAAGAAACAAAATCCCTGTCAAAAGTGATATATCATAAGTAGCAAACAAACTACGCTTTTATACCGTAATTCTTCCTTTTCCTGCAGGTTTGCCATTTCTCTGCAACAGTGGCCTAGTAACTGTTTTGCTAGAAACAATCTGTTAAAACACAGAATATTCATCAGTTATATCAAAGAACTCTTTTAATCCATAATGTGTTAAAAGTTGTTTATTGAGAACTTCTAAAGGAAGAGGGAGAGCATAACATAAGGCCAACTTACGTTTTTCTACAATAAAAACAAGAATTTATACTTGGTAAAGACTGCTTACTGCTCATCTTTAAAAAACGTGCCAAACAGCATTCTCAAAGCAATTTTCATAGCAAAGAAGATTGTTCCCTATCCCAAAGAGATTCACAATTCTAAAAAAGACTCAAGAGAGACCCCAACAAACATTCATTGAGGGGAACACTATGCTGAAATGAACAGGCTGCTTCACCCCGCTAAAGGAAATCCCCACTTAAAAGGTGATCCTATGCCTGGCTAGCAGGAAAGAAAAAGATATTGATAATTAAGGTTTTAATTATTTCACAATAACTTAAATAACTTGAACAGGCTTCTAACAAGTATTTTTGTTTTCTGCATAGCTATACCTAAATATATGCATGTACTTATACTTACTTTTACTTATCTTTGCCTAGGACTCTCCTCTGAGGTTTTGTGTTGACCAAAGAGGAAAAGAAACTGTTAAAATCCTCCGTTCACCGCAATTTTATGCTGAGAAACAACATTAACTCTTATGCTGGGTTATCCACTTAAGTAAAGCAATAAATTTCAATCATTTGCACTTTTTACTAAGAGTAAGCCTTATCAAACACAAGGGTCTTACTTCTGAGTAAACATGCAGAGGATTGTTCTGCAAGCAGTTAAATTATAGAGAATAGATCCTGCAACAATGTTACCTCAAATACCAGATAATCAGCATAAGAGCAAAATGACACACTGCTTTCTTGTTGAAAAACAGACATTTACAAAATTAGAACCTACAACATGCAATTATTTTCCTACCTTGACAATTTTATGTTTTTGTTGACTGTCAAAACAGAGAAATAAGATAGTAGCTATAATTGAGATCTCAGGTGAATTTCATTTCTGTGGGCAAAACTAAATTATTGGCAACTGAAACAATTAGAACAATCCTCTGATAGTTAGAGACTATACAGGAATAATTTACACCTACCTGCCCCAGTGTGCATTCAAATTCTCCTAGGAAATCATCGTCACTCAGATCAACAGTTTTGTTGTCAATGTCATAAATCCCAAATTTGAGCTTCTGGATGAGCTCAAAGTAGTAATCAATTAGGAACTTCTTGGAAAACTTGGGGTCCAAACAGTTGTTGATTCTTTCTGTGCGATCAACCTGTAAAGAAGCCCCACAGCTTCATCATGTGGTGGTCAAGAAAATAAAGCTCACTTCCTACAGTTGGCTTATATCTGAAAGATTCTGCTTTCAAGATGGAATCATGATGTTAAATTTAGCAAGATGCCAAAACAAAACAAAGGGGGGGGGGAAACCAAATTTCTAAATACCGAGGAGATAGCAAAAACTACAAAAGTTATGGACTGATATTAGAATGCTTCCCACCCTCCCCCCCAGAAAGATGAACTAAACTGATATTATCAATGTGTGCATACTGGCAGACTAAACAGATTTCTATAGAAAAAATGTTACAACTTCTGTAATAGTTCTAATGCACATTTCTGGCATGATCCCATGCATGCTTACTCAGAACTAATTTCCCTTTATGTTCACTGAGGCTTGCTTTCCAGTAGGTGTGCACAGAATTGCAGCCTTAATTGCAAGCAAACCCTTTTATTTCAGTAGAACTTATTTTCAAGTAAACATGGTTTGGAAAGCAGCACTTATTCAGCTTACAATGCTTTTTGACTAAACAGCATTTTCACAGTGGAGTGTAGAATACAGACGTGCCCCAGTATCCACGGGGGAACCGTTTCAGACCAGTCCACATATTGCGGATGCCCCAATCCTCCTGCAGGCTCCCCCACTGCCATTACATCATTTTAAACATTTACTGTGGCGAAAATCGAGCTGATTCTCACCCCAGTTAAGTATTTAAAATGATGCAATGTGCGTGCAGGGGGTGGGGGCAACCCCCCACTTCCCACGCACCCAATTGCGTGACATTGGACTATTTTTAAAACTTACTGGGCACACGTTCTTGCTTAAACAGGCTGTGTATGCAGACAGCAGGAAGGAACAGCAGTGAAGTTGTTCTATTGACCTCACTGGTGTTCCCTTTAACCGTTCTGGTTGCAACAGCATATACAAAGCAGCATATACCCTAATCTAAGTGGAGAATAAAAATGAAAACAAGAATAAAGCTTAATTGTGATCTAGCATCAGCATGTTTTTCACCTCACCTCAGACATGTCAAAACTACATAGAAGAGTAAGCGGAGGACTTCTGCGAGCTTGGTGCCCTATCCTTGCTGCTGCCAGTGGTCCGTGCCCATAGCCCCTCCTTCTGCGTTTGCAGCATTTGTCTGAAATGCTGATACACTGAACACCGGTAGAGTATTTCCTTGTGATCACCACCCAAACTGAGATGGCAATTGCAGGAGAAAACTCTCCCTACATTTAGCATGTGCTACTGTAGACTGATTGACAGACTGGTCAATAGAAAAACCTCATTGTTGTTCCTTCCTTCCTGCTGGCTGCAAACACAGCCTATTCAAGCAAGAACATGCACCCAGTAAGTTTTAAAAATAGTCTAATGGTCACGCAGGGGGGGCATGTGGAGAGTGGGGGGTTGTCCCCACTCTGTGCGCCCCCCCCCCGTGCGCCCATTACATCAATTTTAAAAGTTATAGGGGCAAAAATGCTTGTTTAAGCAAGCCTATTTAAACATTTAAAATAACATTTAAAACATTTAAACATAACATTACATTTAAAAATGGGTGCACGGGGGAGAGCAGTCCCCACATCCATGGATACCTGAAACCACGGATACAGGATCCATGGATATGGGGGCCCCTTGTAGTTTAAAAGTAATGCCAACAATTCTCTTAAGCTAAGCAAATCTTCAACAGAAACAATAAACTAGAAAAAAAGAACTGCTGATCAATTGACATCCCAGGATCAGTTTTGGTACAGGACAGTCCTCCAAATGTTCTAAATTTGCACAGGAAAATATGTGGACAGTTCCCAGAATCTCTCTACATTGACCCACACTTAGCCCCACCCCTGCCCTCTGTGAGCTCAAAGTCATTCTGCAGGAACAGATGCTAAACGCAGGGAGAGTTTTCTCCTGCAATCACCATCCCAGATTGGGTTGTAATCTTCTGGAGTTCCGTTTTTCAATATTTCATACAAACGCTGCAAACACAGAGGAAGAGGACATGAACCATTGGCAGCAGCAAGGATAGGGTACGAAGGTCCCAGAGGCCCTCCACATATTCTTCTACGTAGTTTTGATATGTCTGAGATGAGTTAAGAAGTAATAAACATGCTGATGCGAGATCACAATTAAGCTTTGTTTCTGTCTTCATTTCTAGATTAGTGACTAGCTCTTTTAATATGAATAATTTCCTCTGGGGTATAAAAAAATATCCATACCAATCAGAACAATTTAGTAAAAAACATGCAATAAAACCAAGAGAGGCAAGGTGATTCTCAAAGACAACTGAATAGGTGCGCATTCTAGTTATTATAGGAGGGTGTGACTCATTAACACACACATTGACTTTTTAAAAAGATATGAAGTCCTAATACCTGAAGGACAGAGATGAAGAATTTCGGAAGTTAATATTTTCTAATAAAAATGAAATTAAAATGAGGAACTTAACCAGGCAGCAATCAGATAGTATCATCTGCTAAGAGAATTCTACAAGCATCATTATGCTATACCTCATACCACTGCTGTCCACTGGTATGCTGAAGAAGTACACAAAGAGGGTCCGACTTGGAGCCAACATCTTTATCCAGGAGATTGCTACAGGAGATGGTCAGCTCCACCTTTGTTACACACTGTGCTGCCATCTGCTACAGTAGATAAGAAAACATCCAGAATACTTAAAAGATCATGAGGGGGGAAACACAGATTGTAATTGCAAACAGTTGATGGCCACAATCCAATATAGATTTAAATATGCCTAAGCCAAATGAAATAAGTGTTGCAACCCCATTTTAAAATGTTAGTGACTGAGCTTTACATCCATTAAGACATGATCTTCACTAAAAAGAAAAACATTTCAAAAAAGACTGTGGTCTTTTCAAACTCAATAAAGCAAAAGTGTGCCTTTTTATCTGACAAGTATCAGTCATTCCCAAAATACAATATACATAAATGCATTTTAAAAAAGCAGGCAAATACTTCAATCAAACCTCTAAGCTAGCCATTTTCAACCACTGTGCTGTGGCACACTGGTGTGCCGCAAATGGGTTGCAGGTGTGCCATGGGAGTTTGGAGTAGGGTCATTTATTAGTAGGGGCATTTCATTTATTTATTGAGGGATGAGCCCCCTGCTGGCAGTACAGTGTGCCTTCTCAATTGTCAAAAGACTGATGGTGTGCCTTAACAATTTTAGTACCTTGTCAGTGTGCCATGAGACGAAAAAGGTTGACAATCTCTGCTCTAAGCATTTGGAAACAAAATTGTGAACATTAATGAGTTGCCCAGACAATGGCCACCACTGGGGAGGCAACAGGGGCTCTGTCCACCTGGGAAATTGGGAGTCTCCAATATTCTGAGAGGAAGACCTCAGCCTCCTCCCCCCATTCCCTGAGACATGCAGGAATAGATGGTGCCAGTAATGGAAGATGGTCACAATCTGTCAGCAGGGCTGTAGGAGAAGAAAGGCTTGGTAACTGAACAATCTGTATAGTACAGTTCCAGTGAAACATAGAGTCCTAGTCAAGCTCCTAGCACATCTACCTGCGTATAGATGTGATACGCAGATGAGGTGGTAATTTTAAACTAGGGATCTCCAAACCCCAGCCCAGGGGCCAGATGCGGCCCACAGCCAGCCTTTGATCCCCCGAGAGCCTCTGGCCCAGCTGAGCAAACACAATCAGAGCTGTGCTTGAGGGGTGGGGGAACGGGGGTCCATTTAAGTGTATGCTTTATTTCTTGGGCTGTGTTGGTGCTTGGAGAAATCCTTGACATTTGAACCCATTCATCTAAGTTCCATCTCTAATGCATTTATTTAATGTACTTATTGATATTGAATTTTTTTCCAAGCCCTCAACACTGTGCCAGATATATGATGTGGCCCTTTGGTCAAAAAGTAGAGACCACTGTTTTAAACCATAGAATAGGGGTGTCAAATATAATGCTCATTTCTGGCCATTGGCTGCTTAATGACATCACATCCTGCTTAATGATGTCACTTCCAGCCCTCAACAGGCACCATGAATGCTGTTCAGTCTATGATATGTAATATGTTTGACACCCACCAGAGAACATAAGGAGTTGCCCTCCAAAAGTTTCAGTTCAAAAGAAGAAAATTATGGCACAAATACAAGTTTTGAATCTTCCTAGCTACTAACTACAAGAGCTCTGGCTTTGTTTTACTTTACTTAACTGAGTATCCCTAGCCACCGGCTAAGTTGCTGTGGTGTTGTGCAATGTTCCCAAACATTCCAACAGCTAAGGAGTTAAACTGCCAGCATTGCCATGCATAGAGATTTGCAGTGCACATCCTCACAAAAATTCCTCTGAATTCTCAATAGGACTTACTCTCAGGTAAGTAGGTATAGAATCGTAGCCTGAAGTAACGTATGCATGAACAGGGGATAGGAATAGTGTTACTGGTAGACACGAGGAAACTGTAAAACAGGTAAAGAAAATATTAAACAAATATAGCAACAAACATTACAAGCGTCCATATACAGGTTGGCCCTTGTTAGCCGTGGTGGTTCTGTTCCCAGAAACCCCACAGATACCAGAATCCATGGATTTGGGTGGCCTGAAGGCTCTGAAAGTGACCAGAACAAGGTTCAGACCAGAACAAGGGCTCCAGATGTGACCAGAACAAGGTTCTGGTCACATCTGGAGCCCTTCTGAGGCCTGCAGGGGCTGCATGGAGTTGTGCACGACCTCTGCATGCCTCAGAAAGCCTCCCAGACGTGACCCAAACAAGGTTCCGGTTGCATCTGGGAGGTCTTCAGTGGGGTCCAGCCACGAGTTCGGAACCCACAGATGATGAAATCTGCAGGTTCTGAATCAACGGATATGGAGGTCCCATTATACACTCATTCTATGCTGCATGCACCATTTAGAAAGCTTAAATCTCATTCCACTCTTGAATGGGGAAAGGGGAAACCTTGCCATCTAAATCCTGAGATTTCTGTTCTTTAAAAAAAGGGCTCTGCACACACGTTTCTGCCTGGTGAGAGAGAAAGATAAACCTAGTTGTCCATGTGGTTCCCAATTCAGCTGGGGGTGGAGTGGGGGGGGGGTTCCAGATGGATCAGGTCAACTAGCCTGGATAAGGACAGGACTAAATATCTCTAGGAACAAAAATGGAACATGGTGTCCTAACTAGCACCCCATCTGTTCTACTCCTCCCTAGCTGAATTCCTATGCACATAAACAGCATTCATGTGCAGTGCAGAATGAGAGTTAGCAGCTTATTTACCAAATAAATCTGCATTCTTAACTTCCTATGGTGGGCTCGTGGTAGAACCATGAGTCATTTCATAGAAACACAGAATAACTCAAACATTTCAGTATTATGATAAATAACACTGCAAAAAATAATGCCATAAATTACATTTCCTGAGGTAGGCCAGAAATCTCTCTATGAAACACTCTGTCTTTCAAGGATTTTCACACTTTAAGATGGGTCATGTCATACCACATCAAGGTTTATAAAACATTACAAGCTACCAAGTTAAATGAGGCAAACATCTATTGAATCCTATAGTCTCAACTTTCAAAAGGAAAGACATAATTAAACAGACTCCAGTTTATACAAATTAATACCACAATAAAACAACAGTTATTAAAGTGTGAGAAGACTCTGCTTTTCCAAAGAATTATCAGCAAAGATCTGTCTTGCTGCTGTTTTTAAGGTTAGCATGTATCTTAAGCAAACAGGTAATAAACCCTGAGTTCTGAAATAGTACAGCTGATGCTAAAACAAGAAAATAACCAAAATGTACAATGAAGACAAGTCTCATACAGTATGACATTGTATTTCACAAAATTGAAAAAGAAAAATCTAAAAATTATATTTAATATTAGATAACATCTGTCAGAATTAATTTTTACTGGGATCTTTTGGAAATGTTTTCAGATAGAATTTTTGTTATCTCAGATCTGTTCTCTTCTCCTATATACTCAAACTGCTGCTGGACACGTCCCACCCTCAGGAACTTGTTGTCCTGAAGGTAAAGGAAGCAAGACACACACAACCAGACAATAGAATATCAAAGTGAAATCATTCAGCAATTCAATTGAGAAATAATTGCTGGGCCTGGCTCCCCCTTTCTGACCTTGGACAATGAAAATGTCATCCAACCTGGGATGAATAAGTAGTGCATAGGTAACTCAGCACCCCAGAAGCCAGGAGACTCTGGTGAAATACAAAGGAACATGAACAAACAAAGTGATCTTTCTAAACCTAGGATTTGGGAGAGGGTGAGTGTGAGAGAATTATTATTAAGATACGTAGTTGCACAGCAAAGCTACGTGTCAGAGGGGAACAGAAGCAGACTGTATGTAATTATATGTGAGGCGAGACCCTCCTGGATCAAGAGATTACATGCAAATAAAAAACATTTGAATCACCTGTACATATTTATTTTTAGGAAAAATGATGGCAAGGCACTCAACATCCCATTTCTTGAACTTCAGTTCAAGACCAATACGAACCCTCTCCTGCTTTCTGAAGAGCCCAGGGGAAACCCAATAGACCTGAACACCGAAGTCAATCCTGAATTCCTGTGATGTCTCCTATTATGACTCCTGCCTCTCCACTACAACCGTGGCCATCAGTCAAGACAAGGAATTTAAGAGCTGTCACAGGATCCTGAAGTCACCAACTATGGTGTAGGCCACAGATTCTAATGCATATAAGAATCTATTCTATCTACAAGTCAAGTGCTACTCTTCCCTGAACAGTGTATCGCTTTCATAAGGAATAAGATTATATGCATTTATGAAGGATAAACTTATCAACAGCTATTAGTCATGCCCCAGCAGCTGAAAGCAAAAGCAGAAGAGGCACAGTGCCTTCAGTTCACACTATGCCTGGAGGGTTCCAGAGGCATCTAGATGTCAGCCTAGATAGACCTTTGGTCTGATCCAGCAGAGATCTAATGTTCTTACCTGCATGCAAACTGCCACATCACAATGACCACTCACCAGGCACAAGCATTAGGAAACATCAACTGGCAGTAACTTCCTAGGGTACACACTGCACAGTGAAAAATACACATTTGTCTCAATCACACAAAGTTGCTCCACAGTTCATGCCGCAGTTGTGCCTGCTGTAGCAACACTGGTGTTTCTTCACAGTAAAGATGTAAAAAAATAAAAAAGACAATCTCGAATCCCTAAAAATTAAAGGACTCCTTCAGTTGACCCAATGAGCACTTAAGAGCATATGCCTGTTCTACACATGTTTATTGCAGGGAAAAGCAGGGCAAAACCAGTGCAATAGCAGTTGCAAATGTGTTTGCTGGGAAAAGTGGTTCTATGCAACAATCCAAACTGACATGAGATGCTCCATAGACAGAAAACACATAATGCATGAAGCCAACTTCACAAACATTAGTTTTGACTATGCATAAAAGCCACACCCAACTAACCAACCACCTTCCCTGGCCAACACACAGCCAACAACATAGCCATTAACAGAAGATGCATCCAGTTCTATGAAACTAAACAAGTTTGCAACTTTTGGTCTATAACCATTTGCAGGTTCCATTACGAAATTCATCACTCAGAGCAAAGTACATCCCTAAGCCAGCCACAATGCTGCTTCCCTATGCAAGCCCCACCTTATGCTTTTACTTTATGATTTCAGCAGAAGAGTCCAGAGTACTCCATTAATCAAATTGGCAAAAATCAAAGCAAACAGAACCTATGTAGAGAAACTGAGTTACTGGCAGACAACAGTCTTAAAAGGAAGACACTCTTTAAAAGAAAATGCATATTTTCTATAAGCTTTTTAAGTTTTACTTTTGGGAAAGTATTTTTTTGGGAAATACAGGTATATGTCACACCAATTTATGTTTGTCTTTACCATCCAAATGGGATATTTCCCAAAAGTCAGCATAAGATGAACCACTCAGAGAAACTGATACATAAGAATGGAGACCTGCTGGATCAGTCCAGAGGCCCATCTAGTCCAGCTTCCTGTATGGCCCATCAGATGCCTCAGGGAGCGCACAAGATCACAAGAAACCTGCATCCTGGTGCCTTCCCTTGCATCTGGCATTCTGAAGTAGCCTACTTCTAAAACCAGGAGATTGCACATACCCATCAGAGCTTGTAAATTGTGATAAACTTTTCATCCCTGTATCCACTTTAACCATCCCCTGCATCATTCTGTATGTCTCAATCATGTCCACTCTCAGACACCTTTTTCCAGTCGCTGCCGCCACCACCACCACATCAGGCGTCATCACCACTGGTAACATGCCCACATCTTGTGGCAAGGAGTTCCACAGATTAATGACACCCTGAGTGAGGAAACATTTTCTTCTGTCTATCCTAACTCTCCTATCTCACTCATGACCCCCCAGGCACTGTTTTCAGGCATCATCACCACATACACCATCCCTACATCCTGTGGCAAGGAATTTTACAGACTAATGACAGGGTAGATAAAGAGTTACCTGTCTCTCCTCTCTCCTATCTTAATCATGCCCCCCTCAGGTGCCTTTTTCAGGCATCAACACCACAAGCACCATGCCCACATCCCGTGGCAAGGGGTTCCACAGACTAATGACACGCTGGGTGAAGAAACACTTTCTTCTGCCTGTCCTGACTCTCCTGCCTCAGTCACGCCCTCCAGGCGCCTCCTTCCAAGCCTGAGGAGCCCCAGAGGCTGCAGCTTCTCCGCATAAGGAGGCGCCCCGGTCCGGCCCGGCCCGGCCCGGCCCAGCCCAGCAGATACCCCGCTGCCCCCCCCAGATACCCCGCTGCCCCCCCTACCGGCTCTCCCTGCGGCTGACTGACAGGCTGCGCCTCACTCAGCTGCGGCCCACGACGGAGAGACTAGGCGAAGAGGGCAGACCTCGCAGCTACCTGACTGGGTGTGGCTCCAACGGCCGCCGCCCCCCCGCGGAGGTTGTGTAAGCACGGCAGCCACCCTCAGGACTGGGATGGCGAGGACACTGTGCGCATGCGCGGCCCTTCGCTTTCCAAAAAGCCGAGCCCTAAGAGCGAACAGAATTCACGTGACGCAGCTAGGTGCCTCTCCCCCCTTCTTCCCTTGCGTTCCTCGGCAACGTCAGAGGGGAAGGTCCTGATTGGGCAATCCGCGGTTGCTAGGCAGCGGCGTCCAGGAGGCGGAACGAACGTTCGGCGGCTTTTGTGTCATCCGACTGGGTTAGGGTGAGACCCCCAGAGTCCGTCCCTGTATGTGGCTCGTGGGGGGCACTTCCGGCACTGGAAGCTGATTCCACCGGAAGTTCCCACCATGGCGGCGTCTGTCAGCCTGGTCGCGGCGGCGCGACGTTTCCACCGGGGCGCCTTGTGGGCGGTGCGGCGGTGCCTCCACGGGGCTCTGCGAGGGGCGGGGCTCGGCTGGAGGCAGCAGGCCTCTCGGGGGCAAGGAGGGGGCGAGGTGCGTCCCTCTGACTTCCCCTGCCTGCCTTGCAGTGGGACTGGGGGCGGTGGCCGGGCGGGGGGCAGCACAGGGGGGGCTGGTGGCTGCAGGAGGCTCGCAGCAGGGCCTCTGAGGGGGACTCTTTGGGGCCTTCTCCCAAAGGGGGAGGGGAGAGGCGGGGTGAGGAGTGAAGTAGAACAGGGCAGGCAGGGTGGGTGGGGAGGCAGATGAGGCAGAGCCTCCCCACTGGAGGCTTTCGTGAAGCGCTGCCACCCTGTGAGGAGCCCAACGCTCACAACCCATGTGCTCTGCGTTACTTCCGGTGGTCCTTCAAATAGGCGAACTGTGAAGTGGTACGGCAGAGGACAAACCTTCAGAAATGCTGCACTAGAAGTGTCCTGTGTGTACCAAAATCTGCCGTAGCTGTTTCCCTGAGTTCCTGTATGCTTCTTCATGGTCAGCAGATTCACAGGCCCAAAAGTTACTGTAACAGGCCAGTTTTTTTCCCAGATTTGGTGCTGTGATAAAGAGTGTCAAGTAGGTATTCCTTGGCCCAGCAGATAATTTCTGGACTGCCTCCTTTGGCTCTTGGGCCCCTTTTTTGACTCTGGGCACAGGTACAAATTACCTCCTTTAGCCCCCCCCCTTTCATGGCCCCTGACTCACATCACAGTCTTATGCATATCTACTCAGAAGTGAGCCCCATTGTGTTAAGTTGGGCTTAATGTGAGGAAAGTGTCCATAGAATTGTAGCCTCAGCCACGTAGAGCTTCTCTGTTCTCCCCCTTAGTTCCACTAGTACTCACGGGCATTCCCATTCCATTCCATTAGTTCTGACTAACCTGATTGTCTTCTGAAGTGTTTGGTTTGCAGTTAAAATAATGACCTTTTAATACTGCTTTAATATAGAGTTTATTTTTTAAAAAAAAAATCAGTTGGTGTCAGTATCATTGCAGAGCCATCAACAGGGTGCTCCTGAGCAACTTCCGTAGTCATCAGCAGAATGTATTCCCTGGGAGTAAGCCTTATAAAAAAATGTTAGAACTTCTGAGTGAACATGCATAGAATTGCTTGTCTGTGTTTCTGTGCTAGGTGCTTGGAAAATCTAGATTTTTCAGAAGAGGATTTGCACTGTCTGCATTTTCTGGCCTCGGTTATGAAGCATATATGTTATTCTGTCAGTCTTCTATGATTCTAGCTAAAGCCCAAGGTAAGACACTGCCATTTCCAAAAACAGAGAGTTTTAGAAATGAGATTCTGTACCCACACTTTTTTTTGTTTTCATCAATTTTAAGTTGATGAAGTCCTAGATCAAGCGGATTACCTATATGGGAGTGGAGAAACTGAAAAGCTTTATCAGTTGCTGGACCAACACAAAAACAGGTATAGCATTACCCGCTTGCCACTTCTAAATTATTTCTTTATATTTGACTTTTTTTAAAATCTTATTTTTTTTAACACCATCACTGCTAAAAGGAGCTCATCTTTTTTCCTTGTTTGTGGCAATATAGAAAACACTTGACAGCTTGGAAAGGTGAAAAGGAATGCCTTGGGAAGGTGAAGAGGAGTGCCAACAATAGGGTTTGCGTAGGAGTTTGCTTCCATCTAAATCTAGGGTTCCCAACCCGTGGTCCACGGACCACTGGTGGTCCGCAGAGCCCTCCCAGGTGGTCCGCAACCTCTCTGGTGAAAACAGGAAAAAAATGCCCTTCCAGGAAGAAAAAAGCTTACTGCAGCACCAGTAGCCAATCAGAGCATAGCCTTTCTCCGTCTCTGCCTCCCCCCTCCACCTCCCTTCCCTCCTTGTCTGTGAGTGCCCAGACAAGCGAAAAAGTGAAGCGCAGGCGCCTTGTAAGATGCGCACGTTTGTGCAGCCTCCTGGCTCAGCTGCATGCAGAGGAGAGGTGCCCTGCTGCTGCTGCCTCCATTCCTTGACCCTGTGCCTTGAGGTGAGCTTTCGCAGCCTGGTTTTTCAGGAGTCAAATCAGCATGGGAAGTCTCTTGGGCGGGCGGACGAGGGGGGGGCCGCCTCCGGACGAGGAGGAGGCCTGAGGAGGGGAGGAATGGGAGTAATATGGAGGAGGAGGAGAAGGAACAGAGTCACCTGTCTCTGGTAAGGATCAGGCTCCCAAAGGCATCGCTGGCTGGCTGGGGGGAGGAGTTTCCCTAGGAGTGGGTTTCTCTGAATGTGATTTCCCTGGGAGTCCGGACTCCAGATGGCTGGGAACACAGAGGAAGGGAGTTGGAGGCAGTGTGGCAGCAGGAGACGGGAGAAACAGTATGCTTAACCCCCAGCTCTGGTATCCCCTCCCCAGTTGGCAGGATTGGGCCCCCTGGATATGCTCTTCTAACTCCTGGGGTGGAGCAAGGGATCCAGGCAACCAGGTTTTGGCACCCCTTTTGGAGATGGAAACAGGCAGCACCTCTGTTGCCTTACTGCAAGTTGCCCACCTGGGGAGAAGCAATCCCAGAAGTTGCAGAACAGGCATAGTTGTAGTACAGCAGGTGCAACCCCTAACTCTTCCTCCTCAGAGAGCAGCAGCAGCTTTGTCCATGGGGAGCCCTCCCCCACCCCACACTTGACCAGTTCCCTATCTCCTCAGATTGCAATCCTATGCATGCTTACCTTGGAGTATTGACTATAATGGGACTTACTTCTGAGTAGACATGCCTAGAATTGGGCTGTTAGTCACACTGTGGCTGTGATGAACTTCTCGACAAATTTCTCCAATCCCCTTTTAAAGGCATCTAATGTAGATGCCATCATCACATCCTAGGGCAAGGAGTCCCACAGACTAATGGCAGAGTAGGCAACTGTTGTTTTTTGGCTGCAGCCTACCTATAGGCTTGCTCACACTCTCTTAGCTCCAACCAAAGTAGTCCACAGCTAGAGCATGACAGCAATTAGAACAGGAAGTGAAGAGAGGCTTCCCCCCCATCCCCCCAAGGATCTTGCAGTGCATACCGAAAGGACTTTTCTTCCTGAGACATGCAGCAGCCATTCTGAGATGTCTCTCTGATCTGGTGCTTCCTTCACATGTCTCTTCTCCTTCAGGACCCACCTACCTAAATTGTGTTGAACACTTTCCTAAGGACTCTGGACTTACAAGTCCAAAGCAGGGCCAGGGCTGTGTAACAAAAGGAACTGTGGAGGGATGTGTGTGCTTTTTGTTGGCTCATTTAACTACCTTGCATGACTTGTCTGTAATCCCCTTGTGCTTACCCTTTCCCTTTTTGAGGTGTTTTTCCACACTTAAAAGAGGCAAGGGCTGTGCGTAATGTGGTCTGGTGTGGGGGAAAAGAGACTGGATTGAATTGGGTGGGTGTGAAAACCTCTGAGTTGGGGGGGGGATTATTATGTGTTCCATGTATTCCATAAACCCAAGACTTTCACAGTTAGTGAAGCAAATGCAAGCCCAACCATCACATTTTGTATTGGCAACCTTCAGTCTCGAAAGACTATGGTATCGCGCTCTGAAAGGTGGTTCTGGCACAGCGTCTAGTGTGGCTGAAAAGGCCAATCCGGGAGTGACAATCCCTTCCACACCGGGAGCAAGTGCAGTCTGTCCCTGGTCTGTCTCCCTGGCTATGGGCCTTCCTTCTTTGCCTCTTAGCCTCAGACTGTTGGCAAAGTGTCTCTTCAAACTGGGAAAGGCCATGCTGCACAGCCTGCCTCCAAGCGGGCCGCTCAGAAGCCAGGGTTTCCCACTTGTTGAGGTCCATCCCTAAGGCCTTCAGATCCCTCTTGCAGATGTCCTTGTATCACAGCTGTGGTCTACCTGTAGGGCGCTTTCCTTGCACGAGTTCTCCATAGAGGAGATCCTTTGGGATCCGGCCATCATCCATTCTCACGACATGACCAAGCCAACGCAGGCGTCTCTATTTCAGCAGTGAATACATGCTAGGGATTCCAGCACGTTCCAGGACTGTGTTGTTTGGAACTTTGTCCTGCCAGGTGATGCCGAGGATGCGTCGGAGGCAGCGCATGTGGAAAGCGCTCAATTTCCTCTCCTGTTGTGAGCGAAGAGTCCATGACTCGCTGCAGTACAGAAGTGTACTCAGGACGCAAGCTCTGTAGACCTGGATCTTGGTATGTTCCGTCAGCTTCTTGTTGGACCAGACTCTCTTTGTGAGTCTGGAAAGCGTGGTAGCTGCTTTACCGATGCGCTTGTTTAGCTCGGTATCGAGAGAATGAGTGTCGGAGATCGTTGAGCCAAGGTACACAAAGTCATGGACAACCTCCAGTTCATGCTCAGAGATTGTAATGCAGGGAGGTGAGTCCACATCCTGAACCATGACCTGTGTTTTCTTCAGGCTGATTGTCAGTCCAAAATCTTGGCAGGCCTTGCTAAAACGATCCATGAGCTGCTGGAGATCTTTGGCAGAGTGGGTAGTGACAGCTGCATCGTCGGCGAAGAGGAAGTCACGCAGACATTTCAGCTGGACTTTGGATTTTGCTCTCAGTCTGGAGAGGTTGAAGAGCTTTCCGTCTGATCTGGTCCGGAGATAGATGCCTTCTGTTGCAGTTCCAAAGGCCTGCTTCAGCAGGACAGCGAAGAAAATCCCAAACAAGGTTGGTGCAAGAACACAGCCCTGCTTCACTCCGCTTCGGATGTCAAAAGGGTCTGATGTGGAGCCATCGAAGACAACAGTGCCCTTCATGTCCTTGTGGAAAGATCTGATGATGCTGAGGAGCCTGGGTGGACATCCAATCTTGGGGAGAATCTTGAAGAGGCCGTCTCTGCTGACCAGGTCGAAAGCCTTTGTGAGATCTATGAAGGCTATAAAGAGTGGCTGTCGTTGTTCCCTGCATTTCTCCTGCAGTTGTCTAAGGGAGAATACCATATCAGTGGTGGACCTGTTGGCTCGGAATCCACACTGCGATTCTGGATAGACGCTCTCTGCAAGTACCTGGAGCCTCTTTAGTACAACTCGGGCAAACAGCTTTCCTACAACGCTAAGGAGAGAGATGCCGCGGTAGTTGTTGCAGTCACCCCTGTCACCTTTGTTCTTGTACAGCGTGATGATGTTTGCATCCCTCATGTGTTGAGGTACTCCACCTTCTCTCCAGCAGAGACAGAGGATTTCATGCAGCTCAGTGACGATGATCTCTTTGCAGCATTTTAGGACTCTTAGGACAGCATTTTAGGGATGCTGTCTTTTCCAGGTGCCTTGCCAAAGGCAAGGGAGTCCAGGGCCACGTGAAGTTCTTCTAGGGTTGGTTCACTGTCAAGCTCTTCCAGCACAGGCAGGCACTCAATGTTGTTCAGTGCTTCTTCGGTGACTACATTAATTATTAAATAATCTTCTTATGTTTTACAAATTTAATTGTATTTTTTGTGTGCGAGCGTTGGGGGGGTTGCATGTGGTCCCCACCGTCTCAAAATTTTGCCTTAGTGGTCCCTGAACTCCTAAAGGTTGGGAACCACTGATCTAAATCTATCCAAATCAATAGTCTTCAACCTTTTTTTATGCCACGACCCCAATAAATACATAAAAAAATACAGGATGAGACTGGGGATTCACTGTTGATTTGCCCCCATCCTGGGACCCTGTCCTTCCATCCCTGCCCCTGTTGCCTCCCATTATCCACCCCCATTATGACCCCCTAGCACTGTTCACTGTAACCAAATATTCTTATTAGAGAGAGCAGAAGTGACTATGAACCCTGGCACTAGTGAAAGCTGTTTTAATACAATTGCTAAGAACCTGAGCAGGACTGGAACACAATCTCCTGGTATCTGAAGGAGTGCAGCAGGTGCTTCCCTCTTTACTTAGCGGTACTCTAGTCTGGTGGTTTTCAACCTTTTTCATTCTTGTAAGCTTCCACAACCCCATTGGGGTACAGACCCCAAGGCTGAAGAACACTGTTCTAAATCGAAGGCCACTGTTGCACCCTGAGTTAGTGAATTCCATAGGTTAGTACTTCTTCACATAAAATAATTATCTCTTGTCTGCACCGAATCTGGTTGTGTCAGGTCACCTCGTGAGCTCATGACTGCAGGGAGATTTGAAGAGAGATTAATGGGTTCTTGGTGACTGTGATTCTGGTGGCTAGAGGTATTCTTACTCTGCCATGTATTCTGGAATCAGCAGCCACTAGTGTTGTCCAAAAAATGTATGAATGATGCTTGCTATAGCATCACAAGTTTAGGAAGACACAGTCACTGGCTTATATGTTATACTTTAAGGAGCAGAAGGAAGTATGTCAGGACATTGAATAATAATATTAAAGATGAACAGCTAGAGATGGTGGATATTGCAACGTTTACTGTATTTGTTTTTTCTCTTCTCTGTTTGGTTGAGACGCTCTGCTTTCATTAGCACATCATTTTGTACTTTGAAATCATATAGCCTTTGAATCTTTTCTATTGATTTATGGTGTAAAGTTACAGATATTACACAAGCAGTAGCATGTTGTGAATTCAGAGCCCAATCCTGTGCTTGGTGGCATGGCTCTGTGCCGCCAAGCACTGTCACAAACGTGCCGTAAGCTCACCACCGGGCTCCCGCCCTTGCTAGCCCAGCGCCTTTTGGTCTGCGGTAAAGTGAGCAGCCCCATTGCGGGGCTGCTTACCTTACTCGGGGAAGGGGACAAAAGTCCCCTTCTCCGGAGAAGCCTCCCATGGTAGCCTGGGAGGCGCAGGATCCGGCGGCAGCCCTTCTCAGGATTGGGCTGCCCGTTGGCTAACACTCAACGAGTATTTTATGATGAACACTTCAGAGTTTCTAATTGAATATGGCAGATGGGCATGCTTCTTCTGTGTACAAATTCTTCTATTTGTTGTTACACTGTGGTGTATAAGCATATATGGTTATTAGCTCATTTCTAATCATGGTTGCAAACTTGTTTGAAGCTAACTGTGAGTAGTGAAAATGGCTGTGCAGATGTAATGCTTGCACTATGATGTGTTCTGATAATGATGGAAAATTTACGCATAGGGCAGTCTTTCCCAAAGAGTGGGTCAGGGGCCCATGCAAGGTGGATCTGGGCCCCCGGTGTCCAAATGGCTCCAAACTGGAACCATCTGAGAAGCTTCTTCTGGGTTGTGCCAGGTTGGCAACCCACTCTACTGGCCTCTGTGGGCCTCAGAATAGCCTGCAGAAGCCCCCAAAAGCCACTTTTGGTTTTCAGAGGCAACTTTTCGTTTGCCTTTGAAAACCAGAAGTGGCTTTTGGAGGCTTCTGCAGGCCATTCGGAGGCCTGCAGAGGCTAGTAGTTGCCAGCCCAAGTTGCCAGCCTGGTGCAACCCTGAAGAGGCCTGCCCAGCACCTTTAGGACCATCACCTACTGTGGAGGTTGAGGTGAGTTGTGGCGCCATTATGATTGGGAACCGCTTCATTAGGGGAAAATAATACATGAACCTGTTGGGGATTCTGAATTTCCTAAATGTATTTATGTCTGTACTGGCTGTAGACAGTCATCAGGTTAATGAATTAATATATCCTGTTCTGTTTGTTTTTTATTAGTGAAAATGCAGAGATACTGTGGCGCCTGGCACGAGCACTGCGTGACTTAGCTCAACTTAGTCATACTTCTGCAGAAAAAAAGAAACAATTGACGTATGAAGCCCTTGATTATGCAAAAAAGGCTCTAGAAAAAGATCCAACAATTTTTGCAGTGCATAAGGTGAGCCAGGCAGAATAATTTAATTGAAATGCCTATTGCCTTTTCTAAGACATAAAGAAATAAAAAGAAAATGGTTATAATTCTGCTATCCCTGGGGGCTGGGGATAAGAATAGGCCGTCAGTTTGGCTATACTTGTCGTAAGAGGCGACTAAACAGCCACCGGGTAGATGGGACTCGTCAGCCTGGGAAGGCAGCTCATCTGAGAGAAGGAAAACTCTGATCCCAAACCTCCACTGCCTTGTGGCTACATCCAGTTATGGAAGAGGCTTCAGGAGTCAACCTCGAGGCAAAATCCGGAGCCGGAGTCCCTGAGGCAGTTCATGGCTGAACACAGTCATGTTCTGGCAACTCCTGCGACGCCACTGGAACCAACCGTATTGGCCTCTGCCTTTCCATTGGACCATTTCAGCGACGTGGAGAGGGGGGATTTGCTGCATGGGTAACAGCCTATCCTCCATACCTACTTTACCCAGGCTTCGTGCTCTGGAGAGGACACTCTGTTCCAGAACCACCATTCAGAGCGTGACACCATAGTCTTTCGAGACTGAAGGATGCCAACAACATAATTCTGCTGTACTTTTTAAACATTCATTAAATTTAGTGGAAAATAGGCTAGTTGAGTTAATTGGAGTCACTTGAAATGTAAAAGGATCCATAGAGTAAATTGCAGTAAAAAATACCATCATCAGCCTTAGAAAGCCAGTGAAGATTTATTTATTTGGCAGCCCAATCCTAACCTGTGCTCGAACCAGCTAACCTGTGCTGTATCCACACAGGCTTATGTCCCTTTATTCTGAGTAATGTCCCAGACACCTCAGTGGGGCTACTTGGATCTGCACCAGCTAAATCGGTGGTTGGGCTGCTTGGGAGGGGGTTTAGGATCTGGCCTAAGTGCCTGAGGTCGGTGCAACCCCCTTCTCAGGCCCAGTAGCCTGTCTACCTCCCCCTGCCTCAAAACTCCCTCCTGCTCGAAGTGAGCAGGAAGATTTTATTTAGAGACTTTATTTAGATATCTTTGTCCCAAGTCATTTTGAATTGAGCCTGGAAGCATGTTGGTAACCTATGAAGATAGTATAAAATGGGAGTAATATGCTCCTGCAAGTGGGGCCAAGTTAAAACTCATGCTGCAGCATTTTGTGCCAGCTAAAGTTTCTGAATACTCTTCAAAAGTTCTGCAAAAAACATATTGCAGTAGTGTAATTTAGCTATTACTAAGGACCAAATCATATCCAACTTCCAGCACTGATTCAGCCATTTCCAGTGGGGTGTGCACTGCATTCTGTGGTGGGAGGGAGTAGTCACAAAGATCTCTTGAAGGAAAGGAAACATTTGTTCCCTTATGTTGGCATTGGAAAGTTGGATAGGACTGGACCGTAAGGAATGTTGGCCTGATCACATCTGTCTGTCTTAGAAAAAAGTGTAGTTGGCATGCAAGATAAAGGTTGGTAAAATGCTCCTAGCCTTGGGAACCCCCTTACTATTCAGGAGCACTCCCAACCTGATCTTTCAGAGGAGTGCTACCTAATCTAGAACAGGCTGAATTTTCTGATCCAAGTCAACTCTCCTGCTGACCAGCAACAACTCCATCTTGCCTGGATTCAGTTTTAGCTTACTAGCCCACATTCAGTACTTTGCTGTGTTTAGAGACCATTTGAGAATCTCTGCTACTTCCCTAGATCAGATAGAAAGGAGAGATAGAGCTGGGTGTTACCAGCATACTGGCAACCTCAGCCCAAACCTCTGGATAACCTCTTCCAGCAGTCTCATGTAGAGGTTAAATAGAATGGGGAACCTCTTCCAGCAGTTTCATGTAGAATAGAATGGTGAACAAGATGGAACACTGGGGGATCCCTAGCTCATAGGCTAGGGCAACTATTTTCAACCTTCTTAATCTCATGATGAAGCTATGAAGAGGTCCAACAGAACCATCAGGTATGCATTTCCTATCTAGCTCATGGAATAGGATATTCACCTGGAGAACCAGGACAGTTCCAGTCCTGAATTCTGGTTGAAACTGACTGATAAGGAACTGCGTCATCACCACCCACTCCAACAATCATATTCTTGAAACTGCAGTCTCAACAACAGGTTAACACTGGTGATTTGAACCAGTACTGAAACTGACTGTCTTAAACATGAGGAGAAACATATATTTGCTCACTTCCCTAATTATTTAGCGTTTTTTAAAAAATAGAACTTTCATTATTCTAAATAATACTTTAAACCTTTGTTTTGTTTTGTTTAGTGGTATGCAATCTGCATCAGTGATGTGGGAGATTATGAAGGAATAAAGACAAAAATTGCAAATGCTTTTGTTATCAAGGAACACTTCCAGGTATTTCAGCAAAAAAAATTTTTCTTAATTTGGTTCCACACTTGCTGCAGTGTGTCTCAGCACAAGCTTCCAACTCTTTCTAGAAAGAAATTTTAAAAAGACGTTGCTTCAGGTCTGTGATTCTGTAGACATGCAGCTTGGCATTCATCTTTGGCTCCAGTGCAAATATCTCAATCTCTCCTTAAAGCTACTTGCAGCCTTCTTATGAGTGCTGTACTGAATGTTTGCCCTTGAGCATTTTCACAGTTATCCTTATTAGCTGTTTGAAACCTTTGTCATGATATCACTGAAGGCAAATGATGCAATATCACCTTAACTATAAATGGGTTGGGAATGCATTTCTGTTGCTGAGATAGACTAATGCACTCCCTGTCTTGCTTTCCTGCAGTAATTCATGCACTACCCTTAGCAAGTAGAGAGAAGCAAGATGGGGTCTGCCCATTTCCCTTGGCAGTAGGAACACATTCTTTCCCTTCTGTGTACACAGTCAGTGAAAGTTGTGAAGGACTGGGATACTTTTGTACAGCAGGTGAAAACATTGCACACACAGTCGGTGAGAATTTTAGGACAATTCTGCTGACTGCTCCATTTGAAGAGCTGAGATTGGTCCTTCCTGCCATGGTGTCCACTTGAATTAACAACTTCCTTGTAAACAGAAGATAGCAAGCCAGGTGAGCAGCATTCACTTGTTGCTGTTTTTTCAGCTGGAACTAATTTTGCTTAATCTCACAACAGTAAATTTAAGGACCATGTGTATAAACTATTGAACATGTCTGTATTGACAGTGGCCTGAGGATGACAAAGGCATTTAAACCTTGAGGAAAAGTGTTTTAGTCCACATTTGGTTATTTCTCAGGAGCGCCTTATCTCTCTAATTATTGGGAGGTTTAAAAAGTAACCCCAGAAAACACATAGAAAGTACAGTGGACCTTTGGTATCCATGGGTAATCAATTCCACGACCCCCACAGATACTGAATTCCATGGATAATGAAATCCATGGCGGCAGCATGACTGCAATTATTTACCTGGGGGCCATGCCTGGCCTCCTCAAATACCTCCTGGATGTGACTGGAAGCCACTTCTGGTCTCATCTGGGTGGTCCTCTGAGACCCTCCAGCCACAGGCTCAGTATCCTCAGATACTCAAATCCATGAGTACCAAGCTTGTGAATAAGAAGGGCTCACTCTGTGTGTGTGTGTGTGTGTGTGTGTGTGTGTGTGTGTGTGTGTGTTTTACAGTCTTATTGAATATATCTGAACAATAGACCTTTGAACCTTTAGTGTCAATCTTGCCTCATCCCTCCAAACTTAAATGATGTTCCTGATGAGTAAAGAGCAGTGTGTGGTGAAGGAAGAATGCATTTTTTTGAAAAATGAACATGTTTGCAATGTACCCCTATGCATGTTTGCTCAGAAGTCTTGCTGTCCAATGGTGCATGCCCCCAAGAAATTGTATGTAGGATTGTCAGCTAAGGGCACAATCCTAACCCACTTTCCTGCACCAACATAAGGGCAATGCTGCTCTGAAGTAAGGCAACAAAC
This sequence comes from Tiliqua scincoides, assembly GCF_035046505.1. Lineage (NCBI taxonomy): Eukaryota > Metazoa > Chordata > Lepidosauria > Squamata > Scincidae > Tiliqua > Tiliqua scincoides. The sequence continues at coordinate 31,628,716 of NC_089824.1, forward strand.
ATTCCCTTACCTTGAGAAGGTCTCCAGGAGTGCCACCCAACTGCAGGATGCAGCGCAAGGCCCATTGGCACAGCCATGCAAGTGCAGGAAAGTTGGTTAGGATTTGGACCTTAGTGTGTAAATCGTGAATTCATTTAGTCTTTGCTGCCATCAGAATATAAAGGGCTAAATGTTACTGAATGGGTAGAGAATTTTCTTTCCTGGAATTTGTAAACTCACTGAAACAGTTTCTTCCAAAGAGGGGATGCCTTCCAGGAACGTGATCTTGTCATGGTTGCAGGTTGGGTGGGATATGGAGTCGGGTGACTGTTAAACCAGACTGGGAAGACCAGGCTTCTCATGTGTTACCTTTTCTTGGCAGAAAGCAATTGAATTGAACCCTAAGGATGCTACATCACTTCACCTTATGGGCATTTGGTAAGATAATCTGCTTAAACAAAAACGCATGTATGCCACCAGTATTTTTTCCATCACAAAGGAATTCAACACAGTTGGATAATGTGTGCTGTCTTTTTCACACTGATTTAAAAGCTGTGTTATAAAATTTCCTTTCAATAATAGCATCTTCTGATAAATTAAGTGTATATCAGCCAACATTATATCACTAATAGCTTCCCCCCCCACCCAAAAAAAAATTCTTAACTGATAATTCCTATTCTGGGGAGAGGAAGGGGGCATTGCTGTTTGATATGGATTCCTTTACCTGTTGCTTACTCTGCAAAAATTTTCACTTCCCCTTTGATGTATATCTGTATGTCTTTTATGTACTCCAAGATTTTCCAAGTTCCTCCAGTTAGAAGTGTCAAATAAAATTTCTCTCCTTCCTGTTCCACCTAATGGGCAGCCCAATCCTGAGCTGCCTGCAGCGCCCAGGCTCGGCGGCACCGAGGTGGCTGCCGCCGAATCCTGCGCCTCCCGTGCTACCTCAGGAGGCACCTCGGGAGAAGGGGATGTTCGTCCCCTTCCCCCGAGTAAGGTAAGCATCCCCGCAATGGGACTACTCTCTTTAGCGCCGACCAAAAGAGCGCTAAAGTAAAGGCACTTGTGTAGGGCGCGCAACCCTGCACGAGCGCCCTGGATCCTGCGGAGCACAGCTCTGCGCCCTGGCACGCCTCCCTCCTGCCCCCGCCAGCCTCCCCCCCAGAACATCTCCCCCACGCCCCCGTCCATGCCCCCGCCTCCTGTTCTGCAGCCCGGCGGTCTGAAAACTGCCAAGCTGCGGAAACTGGGGCACCGCCCGGCGCTAGCTCAGCACCAGCTGGCCTTATGGCAAGTTTGCGACTGTGGTCCGCGGCACAGGGCCATGCCACGAACCGCAGGATTGGGCTCTTAGTAATCAAGCTTTAATTCAATTTACTCTTCATTAGCACAAAAAATGCCAGTGTCTTATTAGCATACACATGCATGGTTGGCTTTTCACAAGATATGCCTCTTGTTGCCTTATAAAGTATTCATTGATTTATGTCTCAGAAAATGCCCTTTTTGCCTAGTCTTGATGGGTGGTGATTTTTTCAAAAGCGTAAGACCAAGACTTTTTCTCCTAATGCTGCTGAAAAGATGAAACTTTGATGGAATTGCTACAAGTGGGACATGGTCTGACAACCTTACGGCTACAGCCATTTTGAAATGGTTTGGACAAAGACTCTCTAAAACTGGGTAACCAAGTATGTATGTCCCTTGTTATGGCATAAAGAGCCAAACTGGTCATTGTGCAAGAGATCTGTGCTTGGATCTCCTGCCCTTATTGCTTTTATGCAAAAGCAGTGGTGTGGGGAGAACTCTGAATTTGAGTGGAGCAGTGGTGTGGAGGAGCTATTTAACCCTTACTCCTCCCTGTATCCCTCCCTCCTCCATCTAGATCCATACATAAAACTGCTATTAGCCTCACAGAGGGAGAATACTGTTTATACCTCTCTCTCTCTCTCTCTCTCTCTCTCTCTCTCTCTCTCATTGGAAAGGAATTTTCACATATCAGATTGGCAAGTTGTGTGACCTTTCAGCTTCTTCCAGTCATGTGAGGTAGATAACATAGTCTTTAAAGATGTAATCAACTCTCCCAAATATGTAAATAAAAATCACAGGTATAAATGTATCTTTGCTGTTATTCTAGGTGTTACACGTTTGCTGAAATGCCATGGTATCAGAGAAAAATTGCTGCAGTTATATTTGCAACACCACCAAGCTCTACCTATGAGGAGGTACTTGTTTGTGCTGTGTGTATAGATTTCCCTTTGTTAGTGTATTATCATTAAAACATTGTAAGAAAAATGAGGCAGATAACCATGACTGCCATACAACTTGAAATTTTTGGATTAGCTGTCAAGCATTATATCAAAAATTTAACACTTGTTTAACAAAACAATATTTTATGGTTAAATATATACATCCTGAATAAATATCTTATAAGAGAAATGGGGGGAGGGCTGTAAGAACATGTGCACAGTTGGTTATTCTCCGGAGTGTATTAGCTGACTGGACTTGGATTATTTGATGGCGTATTCTGACTTTATTGCTAATCTTTTGCAGGCTTTACGTTACTTTCAGAAGGCTGAAGATGGTAAGTGATATAATATTTGTATGACAAATAGTATACTGGGTGGGTATTTAAACATTTAAAACCAAAGCACTAGTAATGCAATGTATGGCTTGTGTGAGCTGGTTTAACCTCAAAAATATTGTGGCATGCAAAGCGTACAGATGTTTTCTCTAGAAGTCAAAACCAGAATCTAGGCAGATGCATTCTCTCAGATGGGTATGCTCTGAAAGTAAAAGAGTTTTCAACCCTTTCCTAAACAGTCTTGATAGCATGGATCTTAGAAGGTCTTGTGTGAAAATCTAGAATGTATTTTCTTGTACACACCAAAGTGTATACTAAAACAGACAGCAGTTAACATGCAGATTGAACTCTACACTGATAACTGGGGATCAGTATGGCATTCCTATCTCTTGAAATTATTGTGGCCTGCATCTTGAACTCTAGGTGTGGGAGAGAAAAGCATAAACCATCTTTTCAAAGCTTTATGTATTTCTGCAAGTAAACACATTATTGCGTTTTAATTGCAGAGAACATGTTAAAATAAGAGAGGTGTATGATGTTTCAGGGACAGGGTGCAGCAGTTCCTGAAAAACTTATGCATATATGTTGCAAAGCAACATGTCATCAAGTTAGGAGCTGATTTTAAAAAGTGAGAGAATATAGAAGTCAGATTCCTAGACTGAAACAGACATTGGTTAACTAGTATAGATTATGGATAATGAGGTGGAGAGCAAAACTTTGTTAGACATGCAAACATTATTGAAGTCAATAATGAATTTGTGTATCCACAAGGGGCTGTTTGGCCACCTGCCTTGCATTTCTCATGACCTAAACCTCCATATCTGCAATCTGAATGTGTCTGCAGTATTCAGAAGGCAGCAGAGACCTTTGGAAGGCAAGAGAGTCTTCAAAAAGGCACCTGGAACTCTTTGGAATGCCTTACATCTTTACTCATGAAATATAATTTCTCAGTAAGCATAGTATTGTTTCGTTGTAATTGTCCCATTTCTCTTTTGTTCTGAATCATATCACACTGGTTTGAGTTTACAAAACTCAGACTTATTCATTCATTTATAAATGATTTTATATTTTCTCTGCCTTGCACAGGTGGGGGGGTGAGGGGTGGCAGGGAGTCTCCACTTGCTCTCATAGCAAACTTTTCCTGTCCTGTTGCATCTAAAAGACTAATCTTTCTTTTGGAGTTGGTGTGTATTATCTATTGAATGCCATTTGTAACACAGTGGGAACTGCTGGTGCTCTCTCTCGGCTTCTAAGATAAAGGCCAAGAAGAACTGTTCAAGCTCTTGGATGCCATTCACATACTGTACAACATATTTGTATATTTTATATTTGTACAGTATAATATTGTTAGGCAGGAATAATAATTAATTTGCTAGAGTTAGGAATTGTTCTTAAAAGAGTCAATATGGTATACTGGATGCTGCCCTCGCTCTCACTGAGCCCATAGACTACAAGGTAAGATTCAGGTTCAAATTGTTCATAGAGTATGTGGAACCTAACCACATTTTTCCCACAGGCTCAATGATTCCGTATCCACTAATTTGATATCTGCTCAGTCTTCCAGAAACCTAATCTTAGTGGATAATGAGGACTGACTGTACATGTCCAGACTACCTGATCTTGGATTCGGAAACCATGGTTTTAACTGACCACAGATTCCAAGCCCACAGTGTAAGCTGGATCTGAGTTCCCTGATGCCACTGGAGATGCTCTCCGGTGACGTCCAGGAGCCTTTCTGAGGCCCATAGAGGTTGTATGCAGCCTCTATGGACCTGAAAGGCTCTGAACGTGACTGGAACGAGGTTCCTGTCACAGTTGGAGTCCCTATGGGTCAGAACCCACAGATTTCAGTATCTGCATGGAGTCTAGGAACGGATCCACTGTGGATACTGAGATTCTCCTGTGTATATTGTAATATAATGAAAAAGAGCAAACTGCATTCCATATCTTGAGGTTATAGCACCGCCTTGTCTAATGCTTAAAAAAATTTAACATAGCAGTTAAGTTTTAGACTACAATATAATCTTGTGTTACCTATGTTGTGCAGTTGAGCCAAACTTCTATAGCAAAAACATGCTCTTCTTGGGAAAGACCTACATGAAGTTAAACAACAGAAAGATGGCCCTTTTGTGGTTGACAAAGGCCAAAGAAAGGCTAGTACATACAGAAGAGGATATGCAGGTAAACGAATAGTTCTTATTGCACACTAGTATTCCATATTTTTCAAACATTTTGTAGTATTTCAAGTGTTCTGATATATATTTTCAACTAAAAAAATACTATTCTCAAAGTTTAGTATATTTTAATAACCTGAGTGCTTGGGAATGCGTGTGATAAATTGAAAAGCCAAATATAAATTATCATCAGATGGTTTGTGTGTTGTTTGCCTATTAAAATATTTCATACTGCCATTCTTATTCCATTATTGGGACCCACAAGGTGGCTAAGAAACCAGTTAAAGTAATAATATATATTAACATGCTGACTGCCTGTCAGTGTCTTAAAGAATATTACAATATTGTAAAGAAAATTACAATATTACAATCAATTCCCCTTACCCCGGGGTAACACAGCAGCAGCCTGGATATGTCTGCCTGGAACTGGGACACCTAAAGAGGGAGCACAGATCCAAGCACTCTGGTACTAGATTGGGCCTCCAGGGAGGGGTGTTAGGATCTGGCCTAAGTGCTGGATAGTGGCAGCTCCCCCACTCCCAGGCCTGTCAAGCCCATGGGCCACCAGCCACCAGCCCATCACACACCCTGGAATGCCCCAGTTCTGCCCTCCCCAGACCCCCGTGCCAGCAGACCACTGCCAGTGCAGTCACCTGTCCTGGAGCTTGCTCTGGTGCAGAGAGTGTGGCACGCATCCTTGTGCTGGCCTCCCCAACTCTGGAGTCACCATAGACGTGCCTTACAGTCCCTTATGTAAGGGACTTACACCAGCACAATCTTTTGATTGTGCTCTTCGTGAACTATTGGTTCGGCCTTAAACAGGTATATTAACCCAGTTAAAATGTTTACCTATCTTCCTGACTGGGGATCATTACTATCAGACTACCCAAGCCCTAATTCACTTCCTGTGTCAGGCCCATTCCCAACCTTTGTTTCTTCTTAGTATCATATGTGCATGTTCCTAAGAGACTTCTCTTGAATATGCAGCACCTTTCAGGAGATTCACAAGTAATTATTTCTTCAATGGGGAGCAGAATGCTTTGGGTAGCAGGCATTGAGCAAGTTATAGCAGTTAATATAACTGGCATGTGTTCATTGCAAAATCTAAAATTAGACCTATTGCTCCTCCAGATTACTGTTAGCATGAAACTTTAGCATCGGGAAGGAGAAACAACTTTCATGCACTAGATCAGGGATCTCCAAACCCCGGTCCGGGTGCCAGATGCGGCCCGCAGTGAGAACATAAGAACAGCCCCACTGGATCAGGCCATAGGCGCATCTGGTCCAGCTTCCTGTATCTCACAGCGGCCCACCAAATGCCCCAAGGAGCACACCAGATAACAAGAGACCTCATTCTGGTGCCCTCCCTTGCTTCTGGCATTCTGACATAGCCCATTTCTAAAATCAGGAGGTTGCAGATGTACATCATGGCTTGTAACCCGTAATGGATTTTTCCTCCAGAAACTTGTCCAATCCTCTTTTAAAGGTGTCCAGGCCAGTCGCCATCACCACATCCTGTGGCAAGCAGTTCCACAGACCAACCACACACTGAGTAAAGAAATATTTTCTTTTGTCTGTTCTAACTCTCCCAACACTCAATTTTAGTGTATGTCCCCTGGTTATGGTGTTATGTGAGAGTGTAAAGAGCATCTGTCTATCCACTCTGTCCATCCCCTGCATAATTTTGTATGTCTCAATCATGTCCCCCCTCAGGCATCTCTTTTCTAGGCTGAAGAGGCCCAAATGCCGTAGCCTTTCCTCATTTGCCCCAATGTACATGACCTTAAACTTACTGACATTGAAGCGCATCTGCCATTTTGCTGCCCATTCTGCCAGTCTAGAGAGATCCTTCTGGAGCTCCTCACAATAACTTCTGGTCTTCACCACTCGGAAAAGTTTGGTGTCGTCTGCAAACTTAGCCACCTCACTGCTCACCCCTGTCTCCACGTCATTTATGAAGAGGTTGAAAAGCACCGGTCCCAGGACAGATTCTTGGGGCACACCGCTTTTCACTTCTCTCCATTGTGAAAATTGCCCATTGACACCCACTCTCTGTTTCCTGGTCTTCAACCAGTTCTCAATCCATGAGAGGACCTGTCCTCTAATTCCCTGACTATGGAGTTTTTTTAGTAGCCTTTGGTGGGGGACCGTGTCAAACGCCTTCTGAAAGTCCAGATATATAATGTCTACGGGTTCTCCCACATCCACATGCCTGTTGACCTTTTCAAAGAATTCTATATGGTTCATGAGGCAAGACTTACCCTTACAGAAGCCATGCTGATTCTCCCTCAGCAAGGCCTGTTTGTCTATGTGTATTGAGATTCTGTTTTTGATGAGGCATTCCACCATCTTACCCGGTATGGATGTTAGGCTGACCAGCCTATAGTTTCCCGGGTCCCCCCTTTTTCCCTTTTTAAAGATAAGCGTGACATTTGCTATCCTCCAATCCTCTGGCACTGCGGCCATTTTGAGGGACAAGTTGCATATATTAGTCAAGCGATCAGCAACTCCATTCTTTTAGCCCCCTAACAGCAGCATGGTGTGCCTTGTCAATGGTATAAAAAACTTGGTGTGCTGTGACAATTTTAGCACCTTGTCAATATGCTGTGAGATGAAAAAGATTGAAAATCGATGATCTAGATGCTGAGGCAGGGCTGCTATGGTAATCGAAAGGGTGATCTGTTTGAAACTCTTCCGATGAATCACTAATGTCCCATGTTTGTACCCTCTATCAAACTTGCATTCAGTCAGATACACTAGGAATGTACAGTGGTGCCTCGCAAGACGAATGCCTCGCACACCGAAAAACTCGCAAGACGAAAGCGTTTTTGCAATTTTTTCTGGTGACTCGCAAGACGAATTTTTTCTATGGCCGTGCTTCGCAAGACAAATTTTTAAAATTAAAAAGTTGAAGTTTTGTGCTTGAAATTTTTGAAATCCTCTGTACAGTATGTGTGCCTTTAAAGAGAACTTAATAAACACTTTGTAAACCAAATTTGACTTTGTTCTGACTTTTTTTGCCCATAGGAATGCATTAATTAAATTTCAGTGCATTCCTATGAGAAACCGTGCTTTGCAAGACGAAATTTTCACAATACAAAACGACTTGCGGAACGAATTAATTTCGTCTTGCAGGCACCACTGTATTCAGGATTTCTTTGCTCAGCTTTGTAAAAGCCAAGATTTTCAGTTCTAACCTTAAATTTTAGGATCTCAGTGTGTATGTTGAAAGGGAATTACAGTGAAAGGGCAAGGTAAATAATCCTCTTCAACTTTCATTTTAGGTACAAAAAGAAGCTGTGGAACTGCTAAATTCAATATGACAAGCTGACAGCACAAACAGCTGTAATCTAGTCCTTTCTGAGCTTCTGGTGTCTTTCACATACACCAGTTTTGGGAGAAGTGGCATTTCAATTAAATGCCATTTTCAATTAAAGCACTCTAAATGGCTTGAGTAGCTTGAATCCTGCCTTTTCCCATATATGCTATGCATCTGAAGCCATGCTCTGGATCCCTGACAAGCCGAAGTTCAGTCGGTGGATATAAGAAGCAGGACTTTTTCAGTCATGGTACCAACACTCTGAATGCCTTGGACTGACACCTGCATGCCTTCAGAGACCAGGTGATTGCTTGTTTAAAAAAGTCTTTGATTAATAGTTGTATGGCTGGTTTTACTTTTTGCTTTAATAAAGTATTTTTTTCTTTCATTTGTCACTGAGCTTCCTGAAAAGCAGGACAAATATTTAAAATAAAAATCAGGTGGTGGGCATGATGTGCTAAAACATGAGAAGTGCACCTCAATTGCTGTCTTCTAAGCAGCATCTCTGCCTGTAAACTCCAGACTTTCTGCCCATGTGCCTTCCTGAAGGTATAGAAGTGAGAGCCTCCCTCATGAAACAATACTGTGGTTCCAGCATGTCAAGGCATCTAATACCACAGGGAAGATCCGTCCTCCAGTTCTCATATGTCTTGATTTCCGGGTGATTGCTGACAGTTGTACCAAATTCAAGGTCACTGGGCAAGTAGATTCTCCTCTTGCAGATCTTTTTTGTGCATCTGCTGTATAGTAAGATTTTTCAGTTGTGGAGGTATGAATTAATACATTGAAACTTGAGGTGGTGTTAGGAGAGCTGATTCTGGGATGGGTTTGCAACCTAGCATTGCATTCCCTTGAAGGGTCAGGTTTGTAGGTCACAACTGTGACCAGGAGTGCTTTTGCCTAGCTTAAACTGATGCACTAGCTGCAGCCTTTCCTAAGGAAAGTAGGTCTGGCTACAGTCACTGCAGTAGTACAGGAATCTGTACCTTTGTCACATCTTTAGCTTACTGTAAAGTACAGTAAAGCTTACTGTACTTTACTAGGGCTACTCTTGAAGATGGTCTGGCAACTCAAGCTAATTTAGAATGCAGTAACTAGGGTATCTTGGAAAATGAGAATTTCTTACCTTGAGTAATTCCTGTTCCCAGTGACGGATAGGCATTCCATATAGATGGATTAGACCCTCTCATCAGCACAAGGCAAGGCAGGTTGGAATTTGTGACTTGATCCCGACTTCCCAGACAAGTTGCAAGCTAAGGAGACCCTATTTCTGTCAGATTTGTTCCATGAATATCTAGGGCTCCTCACAGCCAATGGTCATCAATTTGTAACTTTGTCTTAAATCTATCATTCCTTTTAAGATACAAGAATTAAGGAAAGGTAATACCCTATCTATCACTGCACAGATCACTTCTTTCTCACTTCACAGAATGGATATTACATCTGTAATGAGATGGAAGGAATGCCCATCTTCCACCAGGAACAGGAATTACTCAAGGTAAGAAATTCCCATTTTCCCTGGTGGAGGAGGGGCATTCCATATAGATGTAGCTGAGCAGTTACCCATTTGGGTAGGCAGATGCTATATCTGCTATTAACACTGCACCACCTTCTGCCAAAGGAGGCTTCTGAAGAGGCACATATATCTATCTTGTAATGATTTGTAAAAGTATATACCGTAGGCAGCAGGCATGGTCTGTGGTTGATCGGGAGGCTGCTGGAAGAATGATAAGCAGGAACAGTCCTGGTTGAATTTTGGATGGGAGACTGAAAGCTGATAAAGCTGTGTGAGACAGCAGAACCAGGAAGAGTTGTTTACAGCTTGGCCGACCTGAAACTGCTCCTGCTGGAAGCTTGGAAGGCAAACCCAGATGCCAGATGTGAAGGATTCCATCTGGAAGAGAAGGGTTCCGCAAGCTACCTGTAAAACCATTATTGTAAAAACTCATTTGTACTCCGCTATGGAGCTTTGTAAGCTGCCATGGGCATTTGCTTTGGAATGGGAAAAGTGGGATATAAATCTCTCAAATAAGCTGCCCTAGATATATCAATTAGAAAAGCCACTCAATTGAAAACTGATAAGATAGCTGCTCTACCAGTGGGCTTTAACTCCTTCTGGTGGAGCCAACCCTAACGCTTCATACATTGTTGAGCTGCACTCTCTCAGCCACCCAACAAGAGACACTGGTAACACTCTCTTGCCCACTGTTCTACCTTGGTATGCTATGAAGGGGGGCTCTGTCGTTCTGAAAGATTTAGTACATGCTGTAGACCACCTCAGAGCCTTCCTGACATCCAAATGCTCTTTAGGGTGCTTTGAATTCAGACAAAAGCTAGGCAATATTAACTCCTGCTGTCTATTAAATGCTGAATTTTGGTAAAAGGTTGGATCAGCTCTTAGCACCACTCTGTAAAAATACACGTACAGGTGAATTGACAATATTTCAAGTTCTGACGCCGTCCTTGCAGATGTTATAGCAGCAAGGGACAGAGTCTTAAACAAGATCAATCAGATTGTTGCAATGGGTTCAAATGGTGGTCCCATTAGAGCTTGCAAAACCTCAAGATCCTGATTTGCGGTTCTGTGCAATGTAAGTGGATTTGACAGACTTAGGGCCAAATCCTATCCAATATTCCAGTGCTGGTGCAGTTGTGCCAGTGGGGTGTGCACTGCATCCTGTGGTGGGGGGCATTCACTGGGGCCTTCTCAAGCTATGAGAACATGCATTCCCTTACCAGGAGGCTCATTGCGAGTACACCAGAGCTGGAAAGTTGGATAGGATTGGGCCCTTACTCCTCTAAGGAATCTTTTGACTTGAGGGTTTGTGGATATGAATACCGCTTGCCTGCTCCCAGGGTACCAATTGTCTTTGCAGGGTACTTGTATGAAGACCCTTCTCTAATCCATCCTGCAAAAACTGCAGAAAGATTGGTATGTCTGCCTCTAATAGAGAATACCCTTTAGATATGCACCAAGAGTGAAGTTTTCCAGGTCACTCTATCTACCTTCCTCGATGATTATGCCCACTGTGAAGATAACAAGGTCTTAATTACCCTCTCTGAGGGTTTCATTTCATTTATGTAAAGGATGTAATTTATCTGCATCTGTGAAGACACAAGGGGATCTGATTTTTTTAGGGCTTTTTTTAAAGGCATCCTATCATGAGGAAATCTTTTCAAGAAAACCTTTCTGCCAATAGTAAAATGAAACAGACCCACACAGAAGCTGGTCACCAACTCTTATTGTTAAAGAGCAAATACTTGCATTTTCTCATCCTACTTTTGCATGAAAGCATACAAACTGAACTTCAGGGGAAAATGAAACAAATGTAATACATTTCCCACCTAATCTCCCAATGAATAAATTTAGACTCAAAGTTCATTTGCTCCTCCTTCTCCCTCACAACTCCTTTTTCTGAGGAGAGGAACTGATAACTTAAAATAATTAACCAAGTACATTTTGTGATGCACTGTCTTTGTTTTTTATTTTGTTAATTACCAATGTACAAGATTAGCTTTTGCAATGGTTCTCTCAGTCATTCATTAGTGCAAATTAATAAGTGTTTGTACTGAACTTAATTCTCCATTCTTAATCAGTATTAGGCAAGCCACACTCTTTTTTTCCTCATTGACACTTTTTTAAAGCTTTCTTCCATATAAACTAACATGAATAATTCAGGTAAATTCTGAACATCATTATTTTTCCAAGGAAAACAGTTTGAACATGTTTCTTCATGTATTGTGGAAGGGCAACCTAAGAGATTAAAACCATCTTGATATGTGTAGGGCAACTAACAAGATAGGCTGAAAGTCTGTTAATTCAGTGCTTTTATCAAAGCAATCACAAGTTAATATTCATGAATAAGAAAGTGTAACAATATGTAGAAAAATAATATTTTGGCAGAATTCAACTGCTATATTGAGAAAATGAAAGTAAATATAGCAGAGTCGTACTGCACATAGTTTTTGCAGTTTGATATGTTACAGAAATGTTAATTCTAGGAAATCTGCTTCATGTGTGTACAAAACTGTATAAGTTAAATTTAATGGAATTTACAGTGGATATTGAAAGCATGATACAAATGGTAATTTTTAAAATGTTACTCTAATAAGGAAGCACAATTCGCTAAAAGTAGCGTTTAATAATTCACATCAGTAAGTTTCAGAACTTATTACACATCTTTGTAGTTCAGCAAATACCCTCAATACTGCTAAAACAATTTAAATGTGTTTATTTTATATATAAAAACAAAATTTAGAGATGCTTAATTAGGAGCATCTGAATTTTTTCATGAACTTAAAAAGGGCTGAGAATAATTAACACTAATAAAAAAAATTAGTTCAATTGTGCAAAGCATATGTAACTTATGTTCTATTTGGATTATCTAGATCCATACCCAAAAGCAAGAAGAGCGGTTCACATTACTTTCTTATATCCTCCTAATCTCAAATTATCCTATGAAATTGCAGTATATCACAGATCTCTTTTTAAAATGCCTGCAAGATACCAGACCAGGAGAGAATAGATAAGAATCTTTTATTTTTTTTTCCTTGAAGATTACCTACTATCCTCTTGGAAATAACCCAAGGTATATGTAAACATTTTTTCAATGCTGCTTAATGAGTTAGAATAGTCTGTTCAGCTTCTACAGTAAGTCAGAACAGTGGCACCAATGTCTTAACATTAATCACATTCATCTTATTGTACATTACTCTTGTGCAAGTAATAAAGGCTTTATTCATGACCTTGGCTACACAGATGTAGCAGAGAAGGTTATCAGCTATTACAATTCTATAAAATTAAGCTGACAGAATATCACATTCCATCATCTTGAAAAGCCAGCAGCATTTTTCTACGTAGTGAGGATACGTTTGGCCTAAGCCTTTAACACCTTTTATAACAGCCATGCAATAGAAATAACCTTGGAGATGTTGCATAAGTGAGAAGAACACAGAGCAGTCTGCATATTTTCTAAACCAAGCCAAGAATGACTCTTGGCTCTTCTGAATGGCTGTGACTGTTTTGAAAGTTTAAAGCTCTATAAAACTAGAGCTCAATTAGTGTATTTATATACACACAAATATATTTTTAAATAAAGTCTTTCTGCTTCAATTTTATTCTGGCCAGTCTTTGGGGGGGTGAGGGAAATAAATAAAATAGAGAAGTTTGAACTGTTTTGCATATCCTTGTGGAAGAACAGAACATATTTTAGAGTTCCAGAAAAATCACTGTACAGAAGAAACAGCTTATATACAACTAACTGTGCAATTTAGTTGTGCCGGCCTGTCTGTTAAAAGAAGCTCAACTTCACTTTGATTCAAATTTGCTTTTACTCTTGTCCAAATCCTTCTGTTTCCTCAATGGCAAAAAGCAGCTTCTCTTTTAGCTGTTCATAGCTTTTGTAAGGTGGCAGATCCAAACGATTAAAACTGGGGACAAAGAAATATAATCAGCTTTCATCTATGTTGCATAGAGCACTACAGAATTACTTGCTTCAGTCAATGAATGATAAATCATATTCTTCACAGTAGGTAAATTGCATATGAAATTTCATTTACATCCCATGTGAACAATGTTAAGTTGATAAAACACTTTAGAGCTATAGATTGGTTATGTTACCAATTTATTTGGAAAGTAGCAGGTATATTTTCTTTGAGTTTTGCAATGCAGGCTTTACAGAAGTTCAAGATATGTACATCCAACTTATTAATAGGCTTAGTCAGGACTTTGAAGCAAGAGCAGCTGCAAAGACATCAGCAAAAATAACAGAAGTTGCTTGGAAACAACTGGGACAGCTCAATAACTTTGAAAATAGTGACACCTTGCTGTGGCATCAGGGAAAAACAGCTTGATAACATTGAAAATCTGGGATTTCCCAGGGACAGAAGGGAGGGACAGGGTGAAGGAAGCAGTCAGTATGGCCAAGACTGACTGGTCACAGTTAGAGCTATTCCAAAGAACAGAAGAGCATTAATACTGTATAAGGGAAAAGGGCCCTGAATGTTCTCCAATAACAGAACAAAACACATCATCCACGTTTTACCACTACCAAGTGGGAGAGGATGATTAAAGCAGAGTTTAGTCAAGACACCCTACAGCTTTCTCGGTTTGGTTTTTAAGTCTAAATTCTGTCATTATGGTTAATATGATTTAAAAAGACAAAAGGAACATTCTTATGACAGCACCGTTCTGTGTTGTAATTGCTTTGGCCCAGTGAGAACACACATGAGTCATACTCTAGGCCACAGGCAACTCTTTGGAATTACACTGGCTCCCCAAGTTACAAATAGCTGCATTGGTGCTTTCTTACAGGCTCAGTATGACCTCCGGTGGTGCATTTACACATGTGCAATAGTACCAGGCTGGCAACAACTAGATGTTTCAACTTAAACATGGTTTCACTTAGGTACCAGGGGTCCATACTTAAGTAGGAGACTTGGTTTATGTTATGCTGAGATGAGCACTTCAAGAGCCTGGAAGAGCATCATATTCAAGCCTCAGCCTACGACCATTTTTTAAGCTATGCAACCCACTTTGTAAACAACTTTTTGCTGAAAAGTAGTATATAAATACTGTTACCATATCTAGTTTGACATTTTGTTTAACCCAATGCCTACATCATCTCTACAGCCATGCAAACCTGAAGTGTGACAATTTATAACCAAGAAAACTATGTTGCAGCTTTGATCCTTTGACTTGTTTTCCACTGTGCTACAGCTTTGTGCAGATGTTATTTACAAATTTATATCTCACTATGGGTGCAATGCTAATCCCTTATGTCAGTGCTTTCCAGCACTGGCATAGCGGTGCCAATGGGACATGTGCTGCATCCTGCAGTTGGATGTCACCCACGGAGGCTTCTTCAAAGTAAAAGAATGTTCCCTTCCCTCAGAGCTGCATTGTCCTTATGTCAGTGCTAGAAAGCACTAACATAAGGGGTTAGGATTGCGCCCTTTATCTCCCTAATGGACATTCAACGCAGCTATGTTATAATTTCATCTCTGAGTCTATAAACCAAATAACAAATAGCTAGCCAATTAATTTTATACTCTGCTGTATGGAGATGATAGTCTCTGGAGACAGCCAAAGTACGATGAAGTAAACTGGATAGAAGACACCAACCAGAGTGTACACAAATGCAAAGAATTCCAGCTACAACTTACCACAATGTACAAGTATATGTAAACCGATCTTGTCAAATATTTCCTTGCTTCCTTATGTTTGATGAGGTACAGGAAATACGACAAAGTTCTCCCTACCATTTGCCAAAACAATATAGGCAACCAGCTTACCATACTGATTCATGCACACTGAGGTAAGTTATCATTTGGTAAATAGTCTAGAGACACTTTTTCAGATGGTGCTTCATATTCAGCATGGGCGGAGTAACTGTATCTCTTTACCAAATCAGTGGCTGTTGCTGGTGTTTCAGAACCTTTTTAGATTGTGACCACTTTTGGGAGACGGCCATTGTTATTTGATTCTGTCTATAAATAGCTTTGTGAACTACTCACCATGTATGACTTCTTGGTAGCCAGGTTTCTTTGCCAACCTTTTCAATGCAGAATTTCTGGGGACCATTACTTCCTGAACAATAAACATCAAAATATTTTTGGTAATAATATCTTATAAACATAGATTTATAAAGAACCAGAAATTGTTATAGTATGAATTATAGTTATGTACTTACCCATGAGCTCAGCAAATCCTCCTAGAGGTAAACGGCAAGTACCAGTTACAAACTGCATCAGTCGCATACGGACTTCATTATCAGCTTCTTTTATGAACTAATGGTAGAAATTGAAATGGTCCATTTCATTACGCTGAAATGCAAATTAGTGTTATCCTCTTCTCTGTCTACCTCTAATACTTGTGTCATCATAAACGTTTCATATATTTGCTTCTGATGTTCTTAAAACAAAATGCTGCAGCAGTCTGAGAGCTTTCCTGGTTAGCACACAATGCTGTTACATACATCAATAAACGAATATCTTCAAGAATACTACATACTGTTTAAAACAAAGTGCTGTCTTATTTTGAGAACAGTAAGAGATGTTACACCAGATATTCATCTGGCATAACAATTTCTCTCCTAACCCTTTAATATTCTAACTGAAAGGGCATTCCATTCCTGACCCCTCTTTTTGGGCTGGTGAAGTGAGGGGGGGGGGGAATCACTAATATAGGAATGCTATAATGGAAGCATAGGCTACTACATATGCAATAGCTGATTTCTGTTAAACATCTCCCCTTCGCACCAGCTGGAGGTGTTCCAGCCCTTCTCTTCCTTCCATATTTTATATAAGTGCACAAAGCTATGCAAGGGAGGTGCCAGTACAGTCATGCGTTGCTTAATGAAAGAGATGCAGACTGGCCCCCCCCCATCATCAAGTGAGGCTTGATGTTATACAAAGCCTCCAAAAGGTGAGGGGAGCCATGCTCCCCTCACCTCCAAAGTTTTTCTGAGACTTGCAGAGGTAGCCTGCAACTGTGCACTGCTTCTACGAGACTCAGAATGCCTGTTTCAGGCAAAAAGACGCGACTTCCGGTTTCCCGGGAATCCGGTTTCCCGTGTTCTTGGTCAAAACAGCCAGTCTGAGTCTAAATGATCATTCTGAGGCCTACAGAGGCTGTGAGCGGACATACGCAGCCTCTGCGGGGCTCAGGAGATCCTCCATAGGGTGCCGGAAGCCTCCCGCATTCAGGGATAACTGAATCTGTGGATACAGGATCTATAGATATGGGGAGACCCCCTATTGCATTCTTTCTAAAACAAAAACTTGATAGTGATGACTTAAAGGTCATCATTTCCCACAATTAGTAATACCTGCCAGAACCATATTATTTGCTTGCTGTTTCTTGTATAGTGACGATAGACAGTGTTTCTCTGCCAGTCTGCCAAGTCAACCTCTTGCATGCCACAGAGCATAACCTAGGAAAAGACCACAAGCTTTAGAAAAATAGTGCATCTGAAACTGAACATACAAAATATTTCATTTACAATTAAACTGCTTCGCACACATTTGATGTTCTTTTCCTGCCATAACTGAACAATTTGCTTATATTAAATTTTTTGCTGGAACTCAACAACTAGCTACTATCTCCAAGACTCTAAATTCGCACCTCCAACTCCTTTTCATCAAAATACTGTAGCCACTGAAGAGGAACAACTTCATTGAATCCATCTAGGAAAGCTTTGGTTTGTTCTCGAACTCCTCGTGAAAACCGCCACTCTGCCATAAGGCTAAAACAGATAAAGGGGAATTTTTATTTTAAAACATGCTGCTACATCAACATTGAATCACTGTTTTAATTTTATTTATTTATTTATAGTCTAAGAAGGTGCCTCGTGACAATACTTTGATCCTGAGATGCCTCCCTATCCAAATTTATATGTATTATTACTAGTTTGTATTCCGAGCTCTCGCAATCAAAGCACTGTGAAGAAATGGCCACTATTAATCAGAGGCATCACTAGGGTTTGTGTCACCCCATTAATTTTACTTATAACAGTACAGGTCACCCAACAAATCAGTATCCAACAAAAAACCAATGGCCAACTTGATGACACTTAACACAACTGAATAAGAGTTCTAGCATTAGCTCTGATACCTAGAAATGAAAGCTGACTCATACTAACACCTAATTGGTTTCCTGCTGTGTTGTACCATCGTAATACCAACTCATTGGCTCTCAGAACAATCAGTGTCATTGGTCAGCTTTGAGTTAAAGAAATCTACTTTTTGTTACATAAGGCGGTTGTGTTTTCCTTTTCTGATTAGTCAGCTACACGTTTGATAGAAGACAGATATTTAAATATATGCAGTTTGTTTCACTGCATTCCGCATTGTTACCTGTTTAATGATATATAACATGATGGTATTATTCAAAAATCCCAAGATTTTCACAATTTTGGCCAGTAGTGGTGTCACCACCCCCTCCCCGAGGGTCAGGCGGTGTAGTCTGCACCGCCCAGTGATGCTACTGCCACTAATCCATCTCAGAACTAGACCTATCTAAAGATATTTGTGACATAATGGTATTTCAATCATTGCAGAAATCTTGCATGAAAATTTTTAAATGTATGAATTTACCCACTCCTCCAGCTATGATAGTTACTGAAATTTTTTTTAAAAAGAAAGTTAACTAGACAGATGTTCAATGCCAATATTAACATTGTTCCAGTCTAATATGATTTGACTGAAAGATATGCACATAAACATACACAAAATATGTTTAGAGAAGATTATTATGTGAACTACAATTCAAAATATGATGATGAACAGCAAACATGATGAATAAAAGCTAAAAAAAATTAAGAAAATGTCTGTCAGCACATTTTCAGTTCTTTTTTCTCCATACCCAATGTATTCTTCTTTGTTTTCTTCCGTTACAAGTAAGTTTGAACCTCCTGATTTCAGCTCATGTGAGGTAACTTTTCCTAGTAGTTCCATGTCAACACAGAAGTACATTTCTAAGTTACATTCTTCAATGTTATTGTCCCTAGGAGGAACAAATTAAGAGATCAACCAGAAATAATCATTCTACCAAAATTATGGGGAAAATGGCGAGCATCTGGAAAAGATGTACAAACCTTATCCAAATTAGGGAATTATAAAATTCAGTATCAATAGATTCCAAATCCTTTATTGTAAGTTTCTTATTTAGCATGCGCTTGTAGAATGGCAGGGAAAAACCAGTGTCAATGAATTTGCCATGAAACAATGCCTGTTGAAGATAAAAAATCAGTTTGGTATTCATTTCAAAAGAGTATTGTTCGTGGTATAAAAAGTAATTGCTGCTCTAGAAGTTTCAAAGCAGACATTCATAAACAGCACATAGAGAAACAACACATAATGAAATGGAAGTACTACACTAAGTACTGAGTAACATGATCCTTTACCATCTCTATTCCCTCAATATTCCATAAGATCCTGGAAGTTGCTGATTGTTTGCTTTTTAATTTTTTTCTAATTGCTTACCTGGGTAGGCTCCCAAGAATGTATGCTACCTTATTTTTCAGAGATAGTTTTTCTTTCAGACTGATAGGTACTCCATCACCATTGGTACTGTTATTTGTCCTCTAACTTATTTCTTAACACAGGATTTCCCTTTATCCCGAAACCACTGCCAATCCTTCAAACACACAGTGTAGTACACACAGCTGTACAAACATGTAACATCTTTATTGTTGCAGTTGCCACCATTTGTTTCCAGACATGGTTCAAGGTATTGCTTATGTAGAGTACTGCCTCCCCTCATATGAATCTGCCTGTTCTGCTAGATTTTTCAGAGGGCTTCTTGCAAATAAGCATTGTCAGCTGCTGCCCATGAGAAATTCTTTTCAGTAGTTGCTCTTGTCCTGTAGAACTCCCTGTCCAGTCAAGAGTGGCCCAGCGGTTCTCCTGGCCACGGTGGCACCCAGGAGCCTGCCTAGAGGTACCAACCCCCCCCCCATGCCTGCTGCCTTCCCCAGGGGCGTTCCGAGGGCCAGGGAGGTCACATGCAGCCTTCCCAGCCCTCAGAAGGCCTTCTAAGGCTTCTAGAGGACATTTACACATCACTTCCACACACGGCCTCCCAGGATCTCAGAAGGCCTTCTAAAGACTTTTTAAACGCCTGTTCCGGTTTTCAGCTAAAAACTGGAAGTGACATTTAAAGGTCTTTAGAAGGCCTGGGAGGCCATGTGTGGAAGTGATGTTTAAAAGTTCTCCAGAGGCTTTAGAAGGCCTTCTAAGGGCTGGGAAGACAGCACACAGCCTCTCCGGCCCTCAGAAAACCTCCAGGGGTGGTAGTGGGCACAGGCGGCTCCCACCTGAGGCAGGTGCCACAAGCAGCAGCACCACCACCCTCAGCCACACAGCCCAGGGTCACTTGTACCCATGGACTTTCCTCCAGTAACCCCACTAGACTGGCCAGCACTCCCATTGCCACTCATTGCTGAAAACCTGCTATGGCTCTGGTCCAATTTTACTGACGTCTGTTTTCTGTCTCTGACGTTTAGTATTGTTTTGCTACAAACTTTAATTGATTTTATGGATTACATTAATTTTATGGTTTGTATGCAAAAGGAAATGTGCAGGATAAAAAGCTTTTAAATAAATACCGAACACATTTTAAAAGAGCTTCCTCTATCCTCAACACAGTTTGCCAATCACCCATGATATGTGAATGTATGTGACCACTCAAAGAAGAAAACAAGGTTGCTTACCTGGCACTGTTGTTCTTCGAGAGTGGGTCACATACATTCATAGTCCCTCCCACCTCCCCTGTAGGAGTCTCTCTGAGGGTTTCTCTACATCTTGTAAGGATGAACTCCCAACGTGTTGCTGAAATTGGAGAACGAACTATGAGTTTAGCAATGACTGGGACATCAAACAGAGAGCCCCCACACCCCTATGATGAACAAAAGGCTCAAGATTTCTGGGTAAAGAACCAAACTCATCTCCCTGCCTGACAGACACTATATCCTGAGGTCTTTCTAAACTAGCAAACAAAATACCCATGTGTGAAAACGCTTATCCACCTTGTTTCTGTTTTGTAATCTTGTATGGTTCTCAACCTTTTTTTCCCTAAGCGAATAGACTCAACGTTCTATAAGACTTTAAGGGATATGCTCCTTCCCCTTGTTATTTCAAGTGTCATTTTTTGTATCTTATGCAGCTCTACCAGAGAGTAAAGTCTTTTCCATTCACAGAAGGACCGTTTCTGAGCTAGCTGTACTGCATGAGAAAAGTGACCCAATGTTTACAAAAATTCTTCAGTTTGTTCTGTTTATAACACAAGATTTTGAACGAGATCTTTTCCAGATCTTATTTTATGCTCCACTTCAAGTTTAGAAGGGTTCACTCTGGAAGATTTTATTTTGGGATTCCTGTTTGATTTTGATCATCCCTTTTCATCTTAGGGCCTATTTCAAGGGTCCCAATTTGCCATCATCCCCTATTTATTTTTTTTATGCTGACAAGGAAGAATCTACACTATGAAGTAAGACATGTAAAAACCACAATGATGAACAGGGGTTCTTTTTTCTTTTTTTTTTTTAAAGGCATCCATTTGTACCACACTGCATTCCATGTCATTCTCAAAGGGCTTCCAGCGCTCTGCTGTGGGGGAGGGGGGAGCCCGGGGGCGGGGGAACCAGACCAGATAAGCTACAGTAGGGAGGAAGTGTGAATAAAGATCTCTTGCATGAGCACCATTACACTTACCCTAAGGATACAATCCGGTGAATTTGTCTTTGGAGGATACTGTATACAGTGATGCCTCGCAAGACGAATGCCTCGCGCAACAAAAAACTCGCAAGACGAAGGCGTTTTGCAATTTTTTTGGTGACTCGCAAGACGAATTTTTCTATGGCTGTGCTTCGCAAGATGAATTTTTTTGCATTTTTTTTTGTTTTGGTTTGTTTTAAATCGCACAACTGTTAATACCCAGGATGCATTGAAGTTTTGTGCTTGAAATTTTTTGAAATCCTCTGTACAGTATGTATGCCTTTAAAGAGCACTTAATAAACACTTTGTAAACCAAATTTGACTTTGTTCTGACTTTTTTTGCCCATAGGAACGCATTAATTAAATTTCAATGCATTCCTATGGGAAACCGCGCTTCGCAAGACGAAATTTTCGCAGTACGAAACGACTCACGGAACGAATTAATTTCGTCTTGCGAGGCATCACTGTATTGAGCTATTGTCTTATGATTCAAAGTCCTTTCCCCAGATAATTACAATTAATATAGACTCAGCACTATGTGCATTCCCCCCATACTGTGAATATTAATCACTTTTCACTTGCACCAAACCCACTCGTCAGTTTGAAGAGAACTTTTTGAGTCAAAAGCTCAGCTACACCTGATATGTTATTGCTTTATTCACATTAGAAAATGTAGTCAGAACAAGGCATGTGGTTCATTCACTTGCTTAGAAAGCTGTTGCCCAACGAACTGAAAAATAAAATTTAAACTCTAATGAAGAAAGTACACCAATTCCTTCTTTGCATATTTTGTTATAGTTATCCTGAGGAATACTTTTTTGAATACAATAAAATGTCAAACTCACCATGGCAATAAACCGTCCAATGAAACAGAAATACGATAGATGATCTGGGTTTATTGTTGATGCTGGATTTATCTGCAGACAGTAGTTGCTCTTTCCAGCATATTCAAATAGACAGTACATAGGATTCAGTACTTCATGGGAAAGCAAGAAGAACCATTCTCTACAAAAATTTACAATAGGATAAAATACAACAAACAAAGCTGTCTTCAAGCAGTGCAAAAAAGGACTTAAATACTTAGTTGGATCTAAGCAACTACAAACAGAAAAAAGCCTGCAGAAGACATTTTCCCAACCCTTCTCCCAATACAGACCCCTAAGGGCCAAACAGCTGCTTGTGAGGGCTGGTGGCCCATGGAAGGATGGCATGTGTCATGGAAAGCTCCATATAGAGAAGGGAATCCACTGAAATAAGATGGAGGCACCTTGCATGATCAGAGCTGCCCTGACAATCCATGAGCTTCCTTCTGCTTGGAGCTATTTAGGCATATGTGCAGGAGAGGGAAATGATGCTCTGAAAGCTTTCACTAGAGCAAGCTGCCCATCTGACCAGATAAAGGGATTTTAAACCAAAAAACAGTTGCCCACTACTCAATGATTGGCTGAATAAAAACTTTCAAAAGACTTCTGGCTGCGCGTCGTTTATTTTGACCCAAGCATACAGTTGTCTAATGAAATCAAAGCAAGTCCGAATACTACCTAATAATTTTTAAAAAACCAAGTGGAAAAGCCAGTTAGGAAATTGACAATGCTACTTTGATCCCCTGTACAAGCAGGGGCCAAACTTCAGACCGCGGCCAGATCCGGAGCCTGGAAAATGCCTTCCCCCACATGCAGGGCACTTACCATTCCACTGCAGAGTGTCTTATTGTTCCAGCAGATATCTGCAGAAAGTTGTGCTGGACAGCTGCTTTTGCTGCCTGTTGCCCAAGTAGGCTCTGTGCCCTCGAGCGACTTTCTGCAGAGATCACCTGGAAAGATAAGATGCTGCGCCATGGAATGGTAAGTGCCACACACAATGGGGAAGGAATTTTCATCACGCAGCAGTCAGATTGTTTAGAGACTGCTGCCCTATACAGAACTACCTTTACCAAATTGGATACAGCCAACAAAGTTTTTGGCTTTTTTCTGGATTGTAAATACAGGTAAGACTTTTGAATCCATGGATTCTGGATCCACAGATTCAACTCAATGTAGGTCATCCAACCCACATTGAGAGTGGACCTCTACCCTCTGGACATGACCAGAGATGTCCTCCAGTTTTGTCTGGAGGATACAGACTAGCCCACCCCACAGATCCCATTATCTGGGGATTTCAGCATTCTTGGAGGTTCTGGGAGCAAAACCTCTGCAGATGCCAAGGTCCAACTTTATTTTCACCAGTGGCAGGATTGTCAGTATTTGCTACAAATTGCAAGCATTCTCCAGTTAAGAATATTACCACCCTCACAACATACACACTATAGCAGCCATTTTCAACCACTGTGCCATGGCACACTGGTGTGCCATGAATGGTCCTCAGGTGTGTCGTGGGAATTTGGGAGAGGGTTGTTTATTAGTAGGGCCATTGGGGGATGTGAGCCCCCCACTGACAGCAGTGTGCCTTGTCAATTGCCCAAAAACTGATGGTGTACCTTGACCATTTTAGTGCCTTGCCAGTGTGCCATGAGATGGAAAAGGTTGAAAATCACTGCACTATAGTATGGTCTTTATATTCAACAGTTCAAATTATTTCCTGTCTTTTACGTTCAACATAAAACCAAATGTTTTCTCTGAAAGTGTGATGCATATGCACAATGGGGGTTCATTACTGCATACAGACCTTATGTGTGCAGCTGAGCACTGAAGTGTTTTGAAGCATTCCTTACTAAGTGTTATACAACAGTCCAGAGACCCTGATTCTCAAGATTTGTGCGGCTGTTCATGCAGCTGACAGAGCTAAACACCATCCCTTTGTTAATCTTGCTGTTTGCAAGCTGCATCATCCACTTGTAGACACTGAGGATACCTGTTATTGATCCCATAATTTCCGAAGAGGAGGAGTGGGCGATAGAACAGCCTCCTTATGCCACTAGGGATTGGGCTCAGAGAATGCATTTACTACTAAAAAGAGTGCAAAGCACAGCAGGAAAAAGGGGAAGAGATTTGGCTCAGTAGACGGGTCTCCTCTCAGACCAATTCCCCACACCAAATGATAAGATTTGGCAGTGAACACCCTTTCCTTTCAAAAGATGACAAAAGGAGAGGCTGAGCTCAGATGCAGCACTTCTTTCAAGTCCTAACTACCACCAGTGGCAGAGGGGATTAAGAGGGCATGTTTCCCCTCTGCTACCAAAATAACTGTGGTATTTGAAAGTTTCAATACATTACAGAGTGTATGAATTTTCACTGGTTCCCCCCCCCCTTACAACCTCTCTAAACAAACAAGTTCTTCTAAGGAAATTATTAAAAGAGTCATGTGCCATTTAAATTATATATAATCCAGATTACAACTGAATGGCCACATAAGAAACCATCTTTCTTCCACCTAACTTCCCATACAGTACATAAGCAAAGCATATTTACAGTTACCCCCCCCCCATATCCACAGGCATTCTATTTTGGGGGGGGGGCAGATATGGAAACCATGGATACAGGGGAATGCTATATAAGTTGCAATACTGTGGTGCTCCCGCTCCCGTTACCTCAATTTTTCTTTAGTAGCAGTGGAAGCACACATTTTCTTTCTTAACAGAGGAACAATTTCTCGCTTAACACAGGAACATGACATTCAGGCAGGCAGCCTGCATGCTAGAGGGACAGAGTTAGAACACTAGGAAGCAAGAATTGCCCTTCCCGTTAATGTTTGGTGAGTCTCCTCCCTCTAGCATGCAAGATGCCTATGTTAAACAAGAAACTGTACTCCTATTAAGAAACAATTTGTGTTTCCACTGCTACTAAAGAAAAATTGATGTAATGGGCGCAGGGAAAGGGACAAAGAACCACAGATAAGTGAAATCATGGATACCAGAATCTGCGGATATGAACACCTGTATATTTTACATACTATATATATATACACATTTCCTACAAATATTTCATAGATTTTAGCAATATTTTTACCTGGCTAAACCACCATAATCCAATCCTTCTTCTCCTCTGAATATGACATACAATCGTCTCCTTAAGTCATAGGGTTTTAAAGCCATGATCTAGAAAAAAATTTTTGAGAAAAAATGCAACTTTGAATCAACCACAGTAAATTTTGAACAAAAATGTTACAATATTTATTATTTACATCCCAGTTTCCATCAAAGAACATTCATGAACTGGTTTGTATAATGAAAAACAGGTTCTGTGTCCAAAAGGAGCTCAAAAACAAAAACAAACAGAAAAGATTGTGTCATGTCACATTTTGAGGCACTTTATTATATAGAGCTATATGAAATTTTCCTTTTTAAAAAACTTTCAGGGCAAAAGGGGAAATGGCACAGTATTTCTACAAACAAAAAAATGCATGATCCCCAAATATAATTTTTTCCTGCATTTTTTCTGCCTATTTGTAGCCACTCTGTGTCCTCTGTCCTGTCTCTGCTACTTTCCTGGCACTATTTTTTTTACTTCTTCAAAACGTGGTCCCAATCAATTATGGCTCAAAAAGATTATATCTCAGTACTATAGAATGAGATTTGGCTATTTAAAAAAATAACTGAAAGGAACAGGACCTTCTCAGTGGTGGCACCCCAAATGTAGAATTCCTTCCCCTGGAACTAAGAATGGCTCTCTCCTTGAAGACCTTTCGGCAGGGCCTTAAGACCTTTATACTTAGGATGGTGTTCAATAGCTGACATGATGGACCGGTGTTTTAATTAAACGTAATTTTTAATGTTTTTATGTGATCCACTGGGTTTTGTATTGTTTATAACATTTTATTATTGCTATATATTTTAAATTTTGTAAGCTGCCTTGATTGCCCTTACCAGGAAAAAGGCAGGGTAGAAATTCTTTAAATCCCGGGTTTCCAAAGCCCGGCCTGCGGGCCAGATGCAGCCCCTCGTGAGCCTCTATTTGGGCCACCAAAAGTCTCTCCATCTGGCCCATTGCAGCCCCATAATTCTCCAGCGGTGAGGGGAGCTCTGCTCTGCTCCCCTCACCTCAAGAAGATATTCTGAGGGACAGGGAGGCTGCACACAGTCTTCCCAGCCCTCAGAATGCATTCTAAGCTCTTCAGGAGGCCTTAGAAGGTCACTTCCAGTTGGGGGGGGGGGTGGAGTGAAGGAATCTGAAGGAGTGTGAGTGAGAGAGAGCACACAAGGGAGGAATGCCAAGTGGGGAGCATTAAGCTCAGGAGTGGAGTTGGGAGGAAGAGGGGCTGACTGGCAAGGAGGCGTGCTGACTCCCAGACTGCTGGGCTTTGAACTTCAGGAAGGGGAAAAGTCTGCAGCAGCCACCCAAATTACCTTACTTTTGCCTTCTTCACCATGTTGGTGAAGGAACTGGAAGAAACAAGTAAAGGAACTGGGAGGAGGTGTGGGGGGGGGAGGGAATGCCAAGAGGGGAGCTTTAAGGTTGCAAACCTATCCACATTTGCCTGGGAGGAAGTTCCATTGTACACAATGGGATTTACTCCTGAGTATACATGCATGGGTTGTGCTCCAAGCTCGGGAGGAAGAGGGGCAGCTGGCAAGGAGCACACTATCTCCCAGACCGCTGGGCTCTGAACCTCAGGATGGAAAGAAAACGTTTGCTGCAGCCCTGTGCAGTTGCCTCCTTTTGCCTTCTTTAATAATAATAATAATAATAACTTTATTTCTACCCCGCCTTTCTCCCCGAAGGGACTCAAGGCGGCTTACAACATATTAAAAACCATTTAAAAAACAAATAAAAACATATTAACACATACTAAAAACAGCAGTCAGAGTAAAAATAGGTAAAAAGAGCATAGAGCAGCAGCAAGTCATAAAAGAATCAGGCCTGTAAAAAAAATATTAAAAGATGTTAAAAAGATGTTAAAAGGCCAAGAACTCAGAAGGCCTGTTTAAACAGAAGGGTCTTCAGGCCTTGCCGAAAGGTCTCAAGAGAGGGAGCCATTCTTAAGTCAAGGGGAAGGGAGTTCCATAGCGTTGGTGCCACTACTGAGAAGGCCCTATTTCTTGCAGCCGCCCCACGTACCTCCCTAGGCGGCGGCACTTGTAAAAAGGCCTTCTCTGATGACCTGAGAGGGCGAGCCGGATTGTACGGGAGCAGGCGATCTCTAAGATACCCTGGTCCAGAGCAGTATAGGGCTTTAAAGGTCAATACCAGCACCTTGAATTGGGCCCGGAAACGAATGGGCAGCCAGTGCAGCCGCTGGAGAAGCGGACTGACAGGGTCAAACCGCCTACCTCCAGTAACCACACGGGCTGCCGCATTCTGCACTAGTTGCAGTTTCCGAACCGTCTTCAAGGGCAGCCCCACATAGAGTGCGTTACAGTAATCTAATCTCGATGTCACCGAGGCATGGATCACCGTGGCCAGGTCTGCACGATCCAAGTACGGCCGCAGCTGGCGCACCAGCCGAAGCTGAGCGAAGGCCCCCCTTGCCACAGCCACCACCTGGGAATCCAGGAGCAGCTGCGAGTCCAAGTGGACCCCCAAGCTGCGGACCTGCTCCTTCAGAGGGAGTGCAACCCCATTCAGCGCAAGCCGATAGTCCAGCACCTGCATCGAGGATTTCCTAACCAGGAGAGCCTCTGTCTTATCCGGATTTAATTTCAGCTTGTTAGCCCCCATCCAGATCCTCACTGCCTCCAGACAGCGCTCCAGGTCCTCAACCGCCACCCTGGAGTCTGGAGGAAAGGAGAGATAGAGCTGGGTGTCATCAGCATATTGATGGCACCCCACTCTAAACCCCCGGATGACCTCTCCCAGCGGTTTCATGTAGATGTTAAATAGCATGGGGGACAGAATTGAGCCCTGTGGCACCCCGCATCTCAAGGGCCAGGGTGTCGAACAGGCATCCCCCAGCACCACCATCTGGGACCGACCCTCCAAGTAGGAGCGGAACCACCGCAAAACAGTGCCTCCAGCTCCCAACTCGGCCAATCGGCCCAGAAGGATACCATGGTCGATGGTATCGAAAGCCGCTGAGAGGTCTAGCAGGACCAACAGGGACGCACTCCCCCTGTCCAGTCCCCGGCGTAGGTCATCCACCAAGGCGACCAAGGCGGTTTCCGTCCCAAAGCCCGGCCTGAAGCCAGATTGAAAAGGATCCAGATAATCCGCTTCATCCAAGACCCTCTGGAGTTGGGACGCCACCACCCGCTCAATTACCTTGCCCAGAAACGGGATGTTGGAGACTGGCCGGTAGTTATCCAACATATGATATTCTTTATCATGTTTATGTGTGTGTGTGTTGGGGGGTGGAATGAATGAAGGAACTTGGAGGGTGCATGTGTGTAAGTGGGAGAGAGGGTGAATGCTGAGTGGGGAACTTTAAAGTTGGAAGGAGGCAGGGGCGGCTGAAAAGGAGGCCAGGAGATGCATTGCCTCCTGGATTTCTGGCCTTTGAGCTCCAAAGGAGGGGGAAAACCTGCTAGAGCAGCTGTGTGCAATTGCCTCCTTTTACCTTTTTATCAAGGGGGAACAAGTGAAGGAACTGGGGTGTGTGTGTGGGGGGGAACGCTGAGTGGGGAGCTTTAAGTCTACAATCATATACACACTTTCTTGGGAGTAAGCCCAATTGGACACAATAGGACTTACTTCTGAGTAGACATGCATAGGGTTGTGCGCTAAGCTTGGGAGGAAGAGGCAGCTGGTAAGGAGACATGCTGTCTCCCAGACCACTGGGCTTTGAGCTCCAAGAAACAGAAAAACCTTTTGCTGCAGCCATGGGCAACTGCCTTCTTTAAGAACATAAGAAGAGCCCTGCTGGATCAGGCCAAAGGCCCATCTAGTCCAGCTTCCTGTATCGCACAGTGGCCCACCAAATGCCCCAGGGAGTACACAAGACAACAAACACAATCTGCGTCTCCCCTCCCCTGCATCTGGCAATCAGAGGCAGCCTGCCTCTAAAACCAAGAGCTTGCACATACCTACTATGACTTGTAACCGGTGAACTTTTCCTCCAGAAATTTGTCTAATCCCCTCTTAAAAGCATCCAGGCAAGATGCCTTCACTACTTCCTGTGGCAAAGAGTTCCACAAACTAATTACACACTGGGTAAAGAAATATTTTCCTCTGTCTGTCCTAACTCTCCCAACACTCAACTTCCTTGGATGTCCCCTGGTTCTGGTGTTATGTGAGAGAGAAAAGTGCATCTCTTTATCAGAGCATCTATCTAGTATCTTTTGCCTTCTTCCCATGTTGGGGGGGGGGAACAAGTAAAGGAACTGGGAGAGTGTGCGTGGGAGGGAATGCCAAGTGGGGAGCTTTAAAGCTACAATTCTATACACACTGTTCTGGGAGTAAGCCCATTAGACATAATAGGTCTTATTTCTGTGTAGACATGCACAGGATTGTGCCCTAAGCTTGGGATGTATGTATGCATGCAAGCTATTTATTTCCTGCCCCTTTACACCATGGCAGATGCGCAATGTGGCCCTCATGCTACAAAGTCTGGAGACCCCTGCTTTAAATAAATAAATGAAAGCAAATGAGACAGCACTGAAGTCATTGGGGGGGCAGGAAAATTATTCCCCATGATGCCAAGGCAAATCAAACAAAGATCTTGGACTTAACATGCTTGTGTTTTTAAAGGGGTGTTTCTTTGCTCCCCCTAGTGCAGTACAGGTGCAGCCTATTTATCTAAGGATTTTTTATCTGCGGATTTGTCTCAATGAGAATGGGGTGAGGGTACTGGCCTCTAACTCCATTTCCAGGCAGCCTAAAATACTGCAAACAGCCTCTGCCTTGCCCAGGCAGGGAACAGCCCTGGAGCCATGGAAGAGATTCCCCTTTCGAAGGAACAGTAACATTCCTGGAGCCCCTGAGCCAGAAAAGAGGCTGAAGAGGGGGGCAGAAAACCCTGTGTAACCAGAACACGTGCAGCAAGGTGGAGCTCTCTCTCTCTCTCTCTCTCTCTCTCTCTCTCTCTCACACACACACACACACACACACACACACACACACACACACACGGCAGGTTTAAACACACACATACACACACACACACACACACACACACACAGAGGGGATTGCTTTAAAAAACCCAGGGAGTGTTTGCCGAATGCCCCCAAGATGATGCAAGCAATCACAAGCAAGCAAGCCTTCCCACCAACCAAAGCATGAGATATAGCTTACGATCCTCTCCACACTTTCCTGGGAGTAAACCCCATTGACTACAATGGGGCTTACTTCTGAGCAGAAACACATAGGGCAGGACTCTGAAAAATTCAGCATCCCACCTTTGAAAGATGCAGGACAGCTGGTAACGGGGAGGGTTCAGAGGGGGAGGAGAGGGGATTGCTTTAAAAAACCCAGGGAGTGTTTGCCAAATTCCACCCCTCCCAGATGATGCAGGCTCTCCTGCTCCAGCAAGCCTTCCCACACAAGCTTTGGGAAGCCTTGGAGAGACAGGCAAGTGTGAGCAGAGAGCTGGACTACAAGTCCCAGAATGCTCCAGGGCAGAGGAGCTTCCATGATGGTAGCCAGGGAGGGCTGCAGGAGTGGTAGCAGCGAAGAGGAGGAGGAGGAGAACCTGCAACGCTGTTGGGAGGCCACCTGGGACACAGAGGACGAGGCTTCCCAAGCAAGCTCACCATTCCAACTGTGAAAAAAGCAGAACAGCTGGCAACAGGAGGGCTGAGTATGGAGGGGAGGGGATTGAGAACAGCTGCTTTAGTTTCCTTCCATCCAGAAGTGTCAGGCTGCAGCGTGTTTGTGTAACTCTATGGCATTTAGCACATCATGCTTTTTGTTAATCGCACCAAGTCATGGAACGGAACTAACACGGATAAATAGGCTCCACCTGTAATATAGGAAGCATGTCTACATGATTCCCAGAGAATTCCCCATGTCTTTTTGCAATATGGAGGGTAATAAAGTCATCCCTGAGGCACAACCCAGGAACATAGGCATCAGTGTGGGGACATATTCCCTTCTGCCAAAAAATGGGTAATACTTTGCCCCAATTCATGTACCACCTGAAAGATCCACAAAGATCCGCATTATGGGGATGGGGCAGTAAAATGTTTTGTGAAAAAGTGACTTAGCCTTAATTTTATAGATTACAAACTACATAAATACACTTTTTCTGTAGTAAGGGAAAATATACCAGACAATATTCTATCCACTAGAATATAAGAAATTAAAATTTATCTGACAGTTTTACAACTATAACACAGTTTCAGGATAGAATTTTAGGCAGTTTAGGATTTTTCAAGCTATACCATATGAACTGTAACAACACCTTCATCTGTACAGTGTTTTATGACCATGTTTTATATTGTAAATACTGTTACCTGTTGGAAGGAATCTTCAAACAACGTTTGTCTTGATACATTGATCTTCACATGGCTCGGCAGAGCATTGGACTACAAACAAACAGTAGAACATCAAACACCTACTCAAAAAGAAATTGTGTAAATTTTAATGCTTTGATTAGCGTTTCAATACCTGACATAAGTAGCGGAAATGAGCTAGTTTCCATCTAAAGCTGCGTTCATAAGCAATTTGTGGTCCTTTGTTTCTGTAAAAGAATATCGCTGAAATTATTAATTAACAATGCATAACATTTCATAGCACTTTCATGGACTTACAAGTACCCTGTAGATTTAAACATATTTAATACAAATTTAGAAATAGTGAGAGCATTACTGCTTCACATGCAATTATGTTCTCAGAGTGTCTTCAAATCCTGTCATCTAATCTTTTTAAAAAAAGATGTAGCCCATATACACCTTGAATGCTGAAGGAAGTCCCATATCCATCTGACCATGAACTGAGATGGTCCTCAGAGGTTCTCCTGCAGGTGCCCCCATCAGATACAAGCTAGATAGTGACTAAAAGGAGATAGCCTTCTCCTCCCCCAAGAGGTTTGCCTGTGCCTACATTGCTCTCACTTCATCAGCCAAAGAAGACTTTTTCTGTATGATCTCAGGCATAAGTTTTAAATACCAATTTTATTGTTGCTCTAACTGTTATTTTATTATTATTTTATTGCCTTTGGAAAATTTTTCTTGAAAAGTGGAATGAAATTCCTCAAATAAAATAATCATGTCTCCTAAAAACTCTGGTGTCCAGCTTGAATAGGTGAATACAGATGGGCCCGCGTTATAAATGGATTTGGGACCCACAGATTCCAGTATCTGTGGGTCCTCAAATCTGCAGGTCAGACCCACGGACCCTCTGGAGGAAAGGATCCTTATCCACAGGGGGGAGGGGTCCTGGGACTGAACACCCGTGGATAATGAGGGTGGCTCTGTATTATAATTATTCCAAACTATCCTACATAGATTCAGTATGCTAGAAACACAATAGCTTTGAATTCCAATAAGATCTCACTTACACAGAGGATTTACCAGTACGAGGATCACTGAAGGTAGTTGTACGCGTGTTATGATCAACGAAGTATCTAACTCCCTCTCTGGTGTATCTGATTTCCCAGCCTTCCGGAAGGGGGTCCTCATTTTGTAAGCTGCATGAGAAATTAAATGTCATAAACTTCTTTTAAAAGCTATTTTACATCTAATTTATTTATTTACAAACTTATATCCCACTTTATCTCCCAAGTGGGCATTCAAAGCAAATTACAAAAAGTCAAAAAAACAAAATTCAATATAAAACTATAAATATTAATTTAGTTTTATTTAATTTATACACATTACTATAAAGCATCCATACACATACCCTTGAGTCCGTGGGTCTTCCCACTGTGTGGTCTTTGTGTTGTGGTTTACAAAGTACACTCTATCATTTGAATCTACTCTCCTTTCTGCAATAAAAAAAGTCAACAATGTAAAAACAAAAGTTAAACATACATGGATGTTTGAATAAAACAGGTATTTTTTTTTTACCCCAGCCTGGTGGCAAAGGACCAAGTGGATCATTTTCTGCAGTCAGCATTGAGGCCTAGTGAAAATGAGAGAGAAGATGTAAATAGCATGGTATGTGTGTGTTTTGTTTTTAATGTAAACAAACCTAGGGAAAACTCCAAAAGCACTGTTTCTTTGCTTAATTAGTTACCCTTTGCAATGGGAGATACTACATTTAAAAGTCTCTGACATTCTTTCTGTCATTCATACCAGGGAGACTTGTGACTTCCCGGACATAGCCTGGAGAAAAAGGTGCTGAATAATAATGCATCTCCTCACAGAGACAGTCAGCAGAGAATAAAAACCCTTATAGTGGAAGGTGGCAGCTTACCCCAGACCTTTCCTTTTATCTTAGCTGACCAATCACTACCTTTCATGTGACAGTTTTGCCTATCGCATTTCTATTGGCTTGAGGCTAACACACATAGATACTTCATAAGTATATGATTTAAAATACTGGGAGCTCTCATCATCCATTACATAAAATCAGACTTTAAAATACATACAAATTAAAATTTGTCCATAATGTACATGGGACTTGAGAGAGGTTAGCTAATGAGTTCACAATATATCTGCTTTGTATACTTCTGACTGTAAAATCAGCACGTGTCATGGTCCTGTTAGTTATTACTGTATTCAGATAAAAGTTTGACAACAGGTTACCTTTATTTTGATATACAAGTAGCATACCTTGAGTTTTGTCACAATGACTTTGGTTGCTTCCTCCTTACCAAGCATCCAAAAGCAGCCCATGTGGAGCTTGACTTGGGAGGCAAAGCCTCCTGCAAGTGGCACAGGGAATCCATGGGTCTGGACAGGCAGCTCCACCATTCCTTGTTGGCAAGTGGCAGGAGGCTTCACTTCCCAAGCTTAACTCTGCAAAAACCACTTCCAAGTGCTTAGCAATGTTAAACAACGTCCAGCCCCTTCAGGCAACATCTGGACTCTTTAAACAAAAACATTGCTGGCGTTCATCCATTTATTACTTTTGTCATTGGTCTGGTCCCACAGATGAAAGTGCAAGGTATGCTTGTATGTAGTTTCATGCGTGTGATCGCATGCGCATGTTGAGAAGTCAGTAATACTCCATGGAAGACAAAACCCCGGTATCAAAAATAGCACTGACATGTTAAGGTTTTAACAAAACAGAAAGAAGACCAATATTCTTCACAGAAACAACCCAAATTATCTACTTCTGAAGATACAAATGAAAAGACAAGTTTTGATGCACTGGCCTCAATCTAGTGTTTCAGCAAAGCAGTGTCACAGGCAGTCTTACTAAGCTTTGTGGAAGCATTCTGGTGTGACCCTAATAGGACTGTGAATTACTTCAGTCATTATGGCTTAAGGTACAATGTCATCAGTGCATTGCAGAGTTCCACACATACAGTAGTTTGCTAAAGAAATGCACAAGCTCTTTGTGTTTATTTTGTATGCCAAATTAAAATTCAAGGGTACTCATCAATAGGTTTTTAGTTTGTTGTTTTAATGTATGCTGAACCGACACCATATGCATGTACAAAGGTCTCATATCTACTGCCCTGAAACTCTTGAACCATAATGATGCACATTAGTCATGGGCAGAATTCCAAACTGGCTAGCTTCTCTCTTCCTAGACTTTTCTCCTGCATGTTGAGAGCTGTGCACAATAATGCACAAATGCTGTGGCCCACTCAATTTAAGATGCAGTTAAAGATTTTCTTAATATTGCAAAATCCTACTTAATCCTGAAAACAAATTTGTCAATGGAACCAAGTAGTTTGAACAAAGGTTGTATAAACCTTTGGTTTATACAAGTAGTTTGAACAAAGGTTGTATAAACCAGTGAGGGCTGAGACAGAGAAACCTATTCCACACAAGCTTGGGACTAGATGATGCTGGGACCTTTTGTTCAACCCTAATGATCAGGGTTCTTCCAAAGCTAAAAATGGCACATACTGTATGTCTGCCTATTATTTCTCCAACCATAGCCTATAAACACAAATGATTTAGGATACGCACATGATTAAGGCAAAGCAACAAGAAATCTGCATACGTCATAGCTTTTAAAAAAAATTAAGGTACCCTAACCATGTGCTTTATAATATTTAGTAAGGGCTGTTTTGGTTGAGTTTTGTTTGTTTAAGCACTGGTTTTGTATGGTTTATGTTCAATTACTGATTTATGGTATTACTGTGACTGATTCAAATGCCCAAAAGGACAGAAAGATAGCAACACATTTAAAACACAAGTTCTAAAAAAAAAAAAAAAAAACCAAACCAGCAGACTATTTATGTATGGATGAATTTATAAGATTTATACCCCACCTTTCCTAGGCACAAGGTGGATGGATACTATAAAATAAAACCCTGAATTCTGAATTAGTAAATTCACCTAAACAGACATCAGCATATCAAAAAGTGTCATTGCTGCATACCGTATATACTCGCCTATAGGTCAAAAAATTTATGACTAAAAATACAACCTGAAATCCTGGGTTGACTTATACCCTGGTCAATGTGGTGAGTGGGGCAAGATCCTCTGGGAGCTTCTGCTAAGCTTATGGAAGTTCAGCAGCTGTCTGGTGAAGTGGGGGGTGGTGGAAATGGGCTGAGAAGCAGGAAGCAGGTGGAGAAAAAGGAGAATTTTTACCAGTAATTATGGTATTCAGAGGCAGCTATTTTAGCCTCTTCTCCAGACAGGAAGAGAAGTGAAGGCGCTTCTGGGAATTGTAGTCTATAAGGGGCTGCTACTATAGAAGTACAGCACATACTCCCACAAAGCCTCCCCACAATTCCCAGAAGCCCCTTTGTCTCCCTTCCAGTTTGGAGAAGGGAAATGCCTCATTTTCTTTTGCTGCTGCCTCAGAACATTCCTGGCAAGTCATTTGCAAAGAATTTCACACACACCCCCAAGTTTAGGGGTCTGGTTTTTAAAACCCTAGGATGTGATCCTCATTTCCATCTGAAACAAAGTCCCAGGCTACAATGCACCATTACTTAAGAATAACATGCATGGAAAGCACTGGGTCTGCTTCTGAGTAAATAGGGTTGTAACTGTGCGCAGCTGCGCTTGCTCATGCTCAATCCTTGTTGCTTGTCTCCCTGCTGTGAACTGAATTGCACACTCCCAATTACATGTTTTATTTGCATGTTATATGTAGAGCCTCTGGCTTAACACACCAGGCACCTTAAAGAAGGATTTGATTAATGGTTCTACTGGTATGTTGTTTACAGGTACTTACTCTGACAGTATTTACACAAATACTGTGAAGACCAGAATTTTAAAAGTTAAATGTCAAAAATGCATTTTATGATCTTATTGTATTTTTAATAAATTAGAAACTACAGTTTTTAGGTAACAATTACTGAAAGGTTATTTTTCAAGATCTGGCTTCAGGTAAAATCAAACAAAATTATAGTCAGACCCCCCCCCCCAGTTTAACCCCCGACTTATCCGAGGGTCATAGAAAATTCCATGATTTGGGGCTCAAAACCTGCCCTTGACTTATCTGTGAGATTGACTTGTGGTCAAGTGTCTGCGGTGAGTTATGTGCATTAAATAGCTAATAAAAGAGAAAAAACTAAACCTAACATAACTTCATATATTTACCGAGTAGAGGTATCGTTGGTTGAATTGTTGCATAGCTCCCTGCAGTTGATTACGCTGAGACTGCCATTGCTCAAAGTTCCTGACCGATTCCATTGTTGGTCGCTGCCATGTTGTTGTTCGTGTGTTATGGTCCACATAATAAACCCTTCCACGATCATCGACCCTCCTTTCCCAACTATCAAACAAAATGTCAATATTAGAAGTTACTTTTTTCCAGCTCATAATACAAAAATAATGTACTACAGACAACTGAAATTTCTTTGCCAGCATTATTTTGCCTTAGAGTTTGAAATCTCCCAAATGTTACTGTTCCCCTAAATTTAAAAGGTATAAAATAAAATTTAAGAAAAAGATAGAAAATATGCCTCAGTGTTTCTGCCAATGTTATAGTAAGACTGATGTAGAATCATATTTTGACATTCTTGCAGTGACGGGGGCACATGTTGTTCTTAAAGTTCTAAAGTGAAAAATGCTACTGTGAATGATTCCTGTGTTTCTAACCAATTAGCCTTTGAAATCAAAAGTTGTAGACCTGACAGTAACTAAGCCCAAGTGCAAGAAAATGAAACAAACATCTCTTCTTGTGCTGAATTTTTGATTGTACACTGCTAGAAACCTGTTACTTAAACCTTCTACTTTAGAACAAGTCATTAGTTCAGCAATGATCCTGAAACAAACTAGTTTAAAGACAGTGTGAGTTACGATCTTCCAGTGTGAGTAGTCCAGAACAATCTGAACATTGCTACAAGAGAAACTGAGCATCTCAGTAAAGATTATGCTTTGCAAGATACGCTTTGTAAGATAGCTTTGTATTTATAACGCTTTCAGTAGATGCCAAGTCCCTGTTGCTTTCATGCAACAGGGACTTGGCATCTACTGTTATTGAGGCTGTTATAATGAGTTTTCCTCCTTTAATACTATTGTGGAAATGGAACAGAAAAATTACTTACTGTGGCCTGTGCCCTAAAAACTGTAAAGCAGTGCTCTGCTTGCCAAAAAGGTTTTCCTACCCCTACTCTAGCACCCACCAAAAAGCAGATCCTGAAGGGTGAAGTAACTTCATGAATTGTGTGGGATATGACACAAAAGACTGCGTATATAAGGGGAATATGTGGAAACTGTGCAATACTTGCCAATCCACAAGCAAAAGTGCTTTTCTCCTTAGGTGAGATACCATTGGATCTAAGCCCATGGACTTTTAAAGTAAAATGATATGGTATGGATGATCACTTTTACAAACCTCTCTTCTGAAATTTATTGAATTTGTGCATTTAACAAAACTTTTTTAGTAAGTAGTTAAACAGAAAATTCTATAGCACAACATAGCTGAGGCAAAGTTCATAAAATATAACATTTGTGCACTTTGTTAATAGAGCTGTATTTTTAAAACCCTACACCACTTCATGATGAAAATATATAACTTGTTTGTTACCCCGGTGGTAAAGGTTGTGGCCTTTCCCAGGTTGTAGTTCTTGTGTTGTGATCAACATAATAGGTTCTACCATGAAGATCCTTTCTCTGTTCCCACCTTAAACATAAAGAAAGTAAAACATCATTAATAAAAAAGTAATGTTGCCATGCACTGAAATTTACAAAAACAAATATGTTCATTAGTACCCTACTAGATTGCCATTTTAATGCTGAATGTGAAACATGCATTTATGAAAAAAAAACATAAAATTAAGATTTATTTTCCCAGAAATGGTATCTAGCAAAAACTTTATCTAGATCTAGCATCTTCACACCAGCAACAAGAACTTCAGGTCACAAACAAATAAGATGAATCATGAGATTGATGGAAAGACTTATCCAAAAAGATGAAAAAGCAGTCTAGTCTGAGAAAAGCTAATCTGAAAACATAAATACATCTTAAAGAAACAGATGGATCCATCACTGGAAAGGCAGAGAAGAGGGAGGTAAACCAAGGCGCTTGCGCCTAATCCAAGTTCCCCTGCTTCTCTTTTTCAAATATGGAAAGAGCCTCAGATGGAGTTGTCTTCACTGCTCCAGAGACTCTATTGCCTTTACTCATCTGCACAGTACTGCTCATATTCTGGTCATCCTGGAAAACAAACTTAGCCTTTTATATATCATAATACAGAGGGGCCCCTATATCTGTGAATTGGGTGAGCAGGGGCCCCTGTGTGCACAGAGAACCCTCTGAAGGCAAGGGGTGCGAAGCTCTCCTAGGCTCCTGAGGGTGGGAGGAGGTGTTCACCCATATTGACAATTTCACATATCCATGGGGGGTTCTGGAATGGAACTCTCACGGATATAAGAGCATGCTTATAAATACTGCATTACCCAATTGAACCTATCTCATAAGCTAGAATTACATGCCTATATTTAACATGTTCTGTCCAGATATTGTTACATTATTAATGAAAATGAATTCTACGTACCCTGGGGGCAAAGGTTCTATGCTGCTATTACCAGATTGTTGCCTTACAGCTTCCCCAGATACACCTGAAGATTCCCTTGGCTTTGCTGCCTCTGTAGTTGTATTGTTTCTTGTATCAGAAGATGAAGGGTCTGTGGGAGCAACACTTTCAAGTCCAGTAGATACACTGGGGGTAGCTGTAGATGTGCTGCTTTCAGAGTTACTAGTAGTTTCTGTTGCTGAAGGAGGTTCGGTAGTAGTGGTAGCACAATCTGCAGATACAGAGGAGGCTTCTGCAGAATCCATAAGAGTTTCAGAATGATCATCAGCTTCATTCATGGATGACTCACAATTAACTGGAAAGCAAAAAGAACAAAAATCTTGTTTCAGACAGTGGATTACCATTCTTTAATTTGTAGGAAAAAAAAAAAAAAACCAGGTAACTCAGGATACTTTACACTGGTAGAGAGACTATAAAAAAATTTTTTTAAAGGTAATATTTTTTAAAAATGACACTGAAAAATAACGGAGGTTGAATGATTTGGTGAGGTTGCCATGTCCCACCATATGGGAAGGGCAGGCTCAGCCATGAGGCTGACCAAGGCATTCAAATTTTCAATATCATATCAACATATACATAGAAGTACACAACATGCAACTGCCCAAAAACCATAAAGAAAAACTAACAAAGACCTTTTGATCCTTATAACTCAGTCTCCGATTCCTAAAGAAGCCTGCTTGATCTTAAATAAGCTTGTCTTTTTCTTGGCGATTCATAATTAAAAATCACTAAGAAAAGACCAATTTTAACTAAAACCAAGCTGGCTTCTTACAGAATGAGAGGTTGAGAGATTATCAAAAGATCTTGAATGATTTACTTTTGTTTTGTTTTAAAATGAGGTTGTTCATATGGAACTTTACTCAGCGTGTGGTCGGTCTGTGGAACTCCTTGCCACAGGATGTGGTGATGGCGTCTAGCCTAGACGCCTTTAAAAGGGGATTGGACAAGTTTCTGGAGGAAAAATCCATTACGGGGTACAAGTCATGATGTGTATGTGCAACCTTCTGATTTTAGAAATGGGTTATGTCAGAATGCCAGATGCAAGGGAGGGCGCCAGAATGAGGTCTCTTGTTATCTGGTGTGCTCCCTGGGGCATTTGGTGGGCCGCTGTGAGATACAGGAAGCTGGACTAGATGGGCCTATGGCCTGATCCAGTGGGGCTGTTCTTATGTTCTAACTACATAAAGATATAAATCAAACATATAAACTCTCCAATGCAACCCATCATATCCCTACCCCCTTTCTAAAATGCTAAAGCAGTGGTATTCAATCTGGGCATCGCGACGCCCCAGCCTGTGGGTCCTGGCTTCTGCCCCCTTAAGGCGCAGGAGCAGCCAGGAGACGGGGAAGGCAGCAGCACGATCCGCAGGATCATGCCGCTCAGGGGGACTGCAGGGGCTTGGGTACACTTGCCCAAGTCTCCTGCAGCCTCCCAGGGGTGCAGGGAGCCCTGTGCAACCTTCGGCAGGGCTCCGCAGGCCAGAAAAAGTGAAAGCGGAGCGATCGTGCCCTGCTCCGCAAAACCAGAAGCAGAGCATGATTGCTCTGCTTTCCCTTCTGACGGGGCTGCAGGGACTGGGGTGTACCCTCCAGTCGCTGCTGCAGCCATCCCTGTGTGCGGGGAGCCCTGCGCGAGCACCTGCAGGGCGCCCCAGGTCAGGGAAAGGGAGAGTGGGGCAATCGCACTCTGCTTTTGCTGCCTTCCCCCTGACCCTGCTGCCTCCCCCCCCTCCCCGCCAAGTCTTACTGCGGGTTTCAAACTCCCGGAGAGTTTGAAAACCACAGCGCTGAAGGATCAGTGGACTCTTGTAGTAGCATTCACTGCTATGCAAGTGTATACATCCAGAAGGAACAGTATGCACGCACGCACGCACGCACACTTTCTGCTTCTGCACAGGGATCTTGAGGTCACAGCCGTAACAAACTAATCTCCAAACATCAACACAAAGTTAATTTGAGGTTAGACATAAAAATTAAAAAAAAATCTAATGGACTACATTTCCAAGTTTGTTCCGCCTATGCTACTGCCAGACTTACCTGTCAGTGGTTTTGGTGTTGGTGTATTTTTGGGTCTGGCTGCAGGATGAGGAGATGGTGTG
Source organism: Tiliqua scincoides (assembly GCF_035046505.1). Lineage (NCBI taxonomy): Eukaryota > Metazoa > Chordata > Lepidosauria > Squamata > Scincidae > Tiliqua > Tiliqua scincoides. Next base: position 31,669,945 of record NC_089824.1, read on the forward strand.
CTGTCGCCGCTGTCTCCATTAACTGCATGTATTACAGAGCTTGATGGTGCTTGATTGTCTATTCTGTTGGAAACATCATAGGGAGATCTTGTCAAAATAAATCTTTCAGATTAGTTTAACTATACGTAACAAAACCCTGCAAGGAAATCCTTGCAGATGAAAAGTTACCAAATTAGAATGGCAATACATTGTTTAATGATTATAAACAGAATACATATTCAATATTACCATAGATACTTGCCTACAGGACAAGAAATTTTTGCCAAGAAATCAAGCTTAGATAATCACCTTGCCTTATCTCTGAAGTCACTCAGGGGGCAGAGCTTTCCAACTCCAGAGAACATGCTTTTCAAGCAGCACATGCAGAGATAGTTATGAGACCATAAATTTCCAAGGCAACCCTGGAAAGTTGCAGCAAAGTTAACCTTTTCACTGCTCCTGAGACTTCCAATGAATTCCACTGAATTAAAGCCAGCCCCCTTCTCTAAGTTTACAGAGCCTGCTGCAGCCGTTTTGCAAATGCTTGCATTTTGCAGAGGTCTATTTTTTTAAAAACACCAGGATGTCATCCTCTTTTCCATTTCCAATTGCCCCAGGCTACAATTCAGTGCACCATGACTTAAGAATAACACCCATGGAAACCAAGGTTACCAAAAGGGCTGTTTTGTTTAGGGGAATTAGTACACTACCCTTACTGGAACCTCAGGATCGCAGGCTGGATAACAAGATGGCGTCATGCAGAGAAATTCCCTTTAGCTTAAAGAGGAGACTGGGAGAAAGATAACTTTTAATAAAAGATTATAGCTTTATTACAAAAGTACAAAGATAAACATAATGCACATGGAAAAATAAGTATATGTTTCTTGGTCCTAGTACTTGAATCCAGTGTACCTAGCTTTCATGGTGGTTGCATGTAAAAAGTACTTGGTGCATCTGAGGAAATTAGAAAAGGAAAGGTTGTAGGGAAGGGTTTTAGGGGTCCCTGGTCTGCCAAACCCAGTTGCTAACTAAAGATGGGGAGAGAAGGGGAGGAAGAGGGGGGGAAAGAAGGAAAGAGTTTCAGGTGCCAGATAGTTACCTGTCCTGTAGAGCAGTTGGGGGGGGGGAAGTCCTGTATAGAGGACCCTCTGACACAACACAGATGTGTTGTGTCCTTGGAGGGGGAGCCAGAGAGAGAGATGTGGGATGAAACCCTCTCTTAAAAAGGGGTTTTCTGACTCTGCTGAGCTGAATGGTAACTTCCTTACCACCGTCCAGCAGGGTAAACATTGAAAAGATCAGGATGCCCCTTATCAGCAAAATTCAATGGGATCTAATGGCTGGCTTCCTAGCTAGGGGAACTTAAACAATACAATGAATGGGCAACCCAGGAAGGCAGTTCAATTTTGCATACGGTACTTAAGCTTGTTGTTGGCAACCTTCAGTCTCGAAAGACTATGGTATCGCGCTCTGAAAGGTGGTTCTGGAACAGCGTCTAGTGTGGTTGAAAAGGCCGATTCGGGAGTTACAATCCCTTCCACACTGGGAGCAAATGCAGTCTGTCCCTGGTCTGTCTCCCTGGCTATGGGCCTTCCTTCTTTGCCTCTTAGCCTCAGACTGTTGGCCAAGTGTCTCTTCAAACTGGGAAAGGCCATGCTGCACAGCCTGCCTCCAAGCAGGCTGCTCAGAGGCCAGGGTTTCCCACTTGTTGAGGTCCACTCCTAAGGCCTTCAGATCTCTCTTGCAGATGTCCTTGTATCGCAGCTGTGGTCTACCTGTAGGGCGCTTTCCTTGCACGAGTTCTCCATAGAGGAGACCCTTTGGGATCCGGCTATCATCCATTCTCACGACATGACCGAGCCAATGCAGGCGTCTCTGTTTCAGCAGTGCATACATACTAGGGATTCCAGCACGTTCCAGGACTGTGTTGTTTGGAACTTTGTCCTGCCAGGTGATGCCAAGAATGCGTCAGAGGCAGCGCATGTGGAAAGCGTTCAGTTTCCTCTCCTGTTGTGAGCAAAGAGTCCATGACTCACTGCAGTACAGAAGTGTACTCAGGACGCAAGTTCTGTAGACCTGGATCTTGGTATGTTCCGTCGGCTTCTTGTTGGACCACACTCTTTGAGAGTCTGGAAAACGTGGTAGCTGCTTTACCGATGCGTTTGTTTAGCTCAGTATCAAGAGAAAGTGTCAGAGATCGTTGAGCCAAGGTACACAATGTCATGGACAACCTCCAGTTCATGTGCAGAGATTGTAATGCAGGGAGGTGAGTCCACATCCTGAACCATGACTTGCGTTTTCTTAAGGCTGATTGTCCGTCCAAAATCTTGGCAGGCCTTGCTAAAACGAATCATGAGCTGCTGGAGATCTTTGGCAGAGTGGGTAGTGACAGCTGCATCGTCGGCAAAGAGGAAGTCACGCAGACATTTCAGCTGGACTTTGGACTTTGCTCTCAGTCTGGAGAGGTTGAAGAGCTTTCCATCTGATCTGGTCCGGAGATAGATATCTTCTGTTGCAGTTCCAAAGGCATGCTTCAGCAGAACAGCGAAGAAAATCCCAAACAAGGTTGGCGCAAGAACACAGCCCTGCTTCACGCCGCTTCGGATGTCAAAGGGGTCTGATGTGGAGGAGCTTGACAGTGAACCAACCCTAGAAGAACTTCACGTGGCCCTGGACTTCCTTGCCTTTGGCAAGGCACCTGGAAAAGACAGCATCCCTGCTGAAGTCCTAAAGTGCTGCAAAGAGATCATCATCACTGAGCTGCATGAAATCCTCTGTCTCTGCTGGAGAGAAGGTGTAGTACCTCAAGACATGAGGGATGCAAACATCATCACGCTGTACAAGAACAAAGGCGACAGGGGTGACTGCAACAACTACCGTGGCATCTCTCTCCTTAGCATTGTAGGAAAGTTGTTTGCCCGAGTTGCACTAAAGAGGCTCCAGGTATTTGCAGAGAGCGTTTATCCAGAATCACAGTGCGGATTCCGAGCCAACAGGTCCACCACTGATATGGTATTCTCCCTTAGACAACTGCAGGAGAAATGCAGGGAACGATGACAGCCACTCTTTATAGCCTTCATAGATCTCACGAAGGCCTTCGACCTGGTCAGTAGGGCTGGCCTCTTCAAGATTCTCCCCAAGATTGGATGTCCACCCAGGCTCCTCAGCATCATCAGATCCTTCCACAAGGACATGAAGGGCACTGTTGTCTTCGATGGCTCCACATCAGACCCCCTTTGACATACTTAAGCAGTGATTGAGTTAAACAATACAATGAATACAGTAATGGAGGAGACTGGGTTAAAACAATACAATGAATAGGAGACACTTAAACAATGATTGACTATTGCAGACTTCTTCCTATAATATGTGAATTTTGTAACCATGAGGTTGTGACTTGACCAGAGTTTTTTTTGGAAAAGTGTGCTGGGAGAAGTGTGGCCTGCATGAAGTTCCAGTAACATAACCAGATATAAAATCACAACTAAGGAAAAAGGGGATTTTCACGTAACACCAACGGGTCTGCTTCTGAGTAAACAGGGTTACAACTATGTGCAGCTGCACTTACAGTAATTCCTTTTTGCTTGTCTCTCTGCTGTGAATTGAACTGCACTCTCCCAGTTATGTGTTATGTTGTATGTTATATGTTGAGCCTTTGGCTTAACACACCAGGTACCTTAAAAAAGGATTTGATTTATGGTTCTCCAGCAGTGGTTCCCGACCTTTTTCACTTGCATACCCCTTGGCAGCCCATTTCCATAAATGGACCTCCCCATATTAGCTAAATGTTTGTAATTAATATCAGTATAAGCCCTCATCTCCTCCATATGAAAATCCATACTTTCAGTATTCATCACAGTATTTTCTCTTTTTAAGCTGTTTGAAGAACAGAAGACTACGAGCTCAATCCTGAACTGGCCCAGGTGCGTGGCTGTGGCAGCACCAAAAATGGCTGCCGCCACATCCTGCACGCCCAAAGCCACCATGGGCAGCACCTCGGGAGAAGGGGATTTTCGTCCCCTTCACATGGGGAAAGGGAGCAGCCCCACAATGGGGCTGCTTAATTTACTGGCGAGGTAAAAGCCTCCATTTTGGGCGGCGAGCCTGACTTGGAGGCCTTGGATCCCGCCTCCCTCCCCGCTCCCTCCTTCCAGCACGCTGTGCAAGGCATTCTGGAGCATTACTTGCTTTTTTCTGCCATTATTTAATTATTTCTCAAGTACCCCTAAAAATCCTGTCAAGTGCCCCTGGGGGTACATGTACCCCAGGCTAGGAACCACTGTTCTACTGGTATGCTGTTTATTTTAATTACCGTATTTTTCACTCTATAAGACGCACCTGACCATAAGACGCACCTTGTTTTTAGAGGAGAAAAACAAGGAAAAAATATTCTGAACCAAATAGTGTAATAAAATATTTAATAAACTATAACAGAATAACATTTGAACCATGTAAAGTGAACAGCAGTCAACAGTGGCATTAAGAACCATTATCACTGTCATTAACAAATGGAGAGACTTAAAGGTTTGAGTACTCTAGTTTTCTGGAAATCCCAAGAACTCATCATCACTAGAGTCAGAATTTATGAAGCTCACAAAAGCAGGTGCACACAAATAGGGGACCACATTATCTTTCTGCTACAATGATGTTCTGCCAAATTTCAATCCACTGGGCCTCATGCCCGCTTAAGGCTGATCAGTCCCCCTTGTGCAACTCACCAGTGCAGCAAGCAAAAATGAGTCCAGTTCCAGTCCACAGATGCCAAGTAAATCAGTTCCATCATTCAGAGTTGCCAAATCAGAGTCCAGAGCCAATAAGCCAAATTACAGTCCAAGGTCAGGTTCCAGGTAGGTCAGTTAAATCCATCAGGGTATACAAGTCCAGCCACACTCAGATTCCAAATTCAATAAACCCAGCCAGCCAGCCCACACTCCTTCAAAACCCACAAACCCTTTCTGCCTCTGGTACTCCTTATATCCCTGAGGGCCCTATTGCCTTCCAGTGGCTGCAGCTGTGCCCAGGATGCCCAGGCCTTACCCTTAAAGGGGCCACTGCTGACACCACATCTACCTCCTCACCAGATCTTCCTGGATTCCAATACAAGGGGGGGGGGAGCAGATCTCTATACAGACCAGTGCAAAAACAGGGGAAAGGTGTGGGGGAGGTAAGATCTTTGTATAGGCATCACAGCAAGACCAATGCAAAACCCCTTGCACACAGAACCAACAGATGGAAGTGGGGGGGGGGCGCAGATCTCTATACATAGCAGTGCAAAAGCAGGGGAAAAGTGTGGTACAGGTAAGATCTCTGTATAGGCATCACAGCAAGACCATTGCAAAACCCCTTGCACACAGAACCAACAGATGGAAGTGGGGAGGGGCGCAGATCTCCATACATAGCAGTGCAAAAGCAGGGGAAAAGTGTGGGGCAGGTAAGATCTCTGTATAGGCATCACAGCAAGGCCATTGCAAAACCCCTTGCACACAGAACCAACAGATGGAAGTGGGGGGGGCGGCGCAGATCTCCATACATAGCAGTGCAAAAGCAGGGGAAAAGTGTGGGGCAGGTAAGATCTCTGTATAGGCGTCACAGCAAGGCCATTGCAAAACCCCTTGCACACAGAACCAACAGATGGAAGTGGGGGGGGGCGCAGATCTCCATACATAGCAGTGCAAAAGCAGGGGAAAAGTGTGGGGCAGGTAAGATCTCTGTATAGGCATCACAGCAAGACCATTGCAAAACCCCTTGCACACAGAACCAACAGATGGAAGTGGGGAGGGGCGCAGATCTCCATACATAGCAGTGCAAAAGCAGGGGAAAAGTGTGGGGCAGGTAAGATCTCTGTATAGGCATCACAGCAAGGCCATTGCAAAACCCCTTGCACACAGAACCAACAGATGGAAGTGGGGGGGGGGGCGCAGATCTCCATACATAGCAGTGCAAAAGCAGGGGAAAAGTGTGGGGCAGGTAAGATCTCTGTATAGGCATCACAGCAAGACCATTGCAAAACCCCTTGCACACAGAACCAACAGATGGAAGTGGGGGGGGCGCAGATCTCCATACATAGCAGTGCAAAAGCAGGGGAAAAGTGTGGGGCAGGTAAGATCTCTGTATAGGCGTCACAGCAAGGCCATTGCAAAACCCCTTGCACACAGAACCAACAGATGGAAGTGGGGGGGGGGGCGCAGATCTCCATACATACCAGTGCAAAAGCAGGGGAAAGGTAAGTCAGCCCCAGTAGAGCCAATGGGGCTCACTCCCAGGGATGAGTGGACAGGAGAAAAGCCTGCCAGCGCCTCCTCTCCCAGGGAGGAGCCCGTCTCAGTCCCTGGGCTCCCTGGACTCACTCCCTAGGCTCGCTCCCTGGGCTCACAAGCCTGCCAGGGGCTCACTCCTAGGGATGCGTGGACAGGAGAGAAGCCCGCGATTGACTCATTTCGCCTGGAGATGGACTGGTAGCTCGAGGGTCGACGTAATGAGCAGCCCTGCTCTAGGGGCTTGCTCAGCAAGACTGCCACCCCACCCCCGCTTTCCTGGGAGTGAGCCCCAGTGACTTACTTCTGAGTAGACACGTGGGCTTTCTCAGCGAGCCTGCCATCCCCCCCCTTTCCTGGGAGTGAGTCCCAGTGAGTCTGAAACTTACTTCTGAGTAGACACACGGGCTTGCTCAGCAAGACTGCCACCCCACCCACGCTTTCCTGGGAAGCGGAGCCGAGCAGAGCGGGCAGGGGGCGGGGCCAGGGGCGGAGTTTTTTCTTTTCTTTTCAGTATTCGCTCCATAAGACGCACACACTTTTCCCCCCACTTTTTTGGGGGGGAAAAGTGCGTCTTATAGAGCGAAAAATACGGTAACTATTATTAACAGTATTTATATACCGCTTTTCAACTAAAAGTTCACAAAGCGGTTTACAGAGAAAAAATTAAATAACTAAATGGCTCCCTGTCCCAAAAGGATTCACAATCTAAAAAGATGAAAATGAATACCAGCAGACAGCCACTAGAATAGACAGTGCTGGGGTGAGGTGGGCCAGTTACTCTCCCCCTGCTAAAAAAAAAAAAAAGGAGCACCCACTTGAAAAAGTGCCTCTTACCCAGTTAGCAGGGGTTTACAGTGCACTTACTCTGATAGTGTTTACAAAAAGGCTGTGAAGACCAAAATTTAAAAAGTTAAAGAAAAATGTATCTTATGATCTTTTACTATGCTTTTAATAAATTAGAGACTGCACAGTTCTTAGGTAACAATTACTGGTAGGTTATTTTTCAGGATCTGACACCAGGTAAAATCAGACAAAATTATAGTCAGACACACACACCCTGACTTATCCAAGGGTCATTCCCTTGGATAAGGGATAATCATAGAAAATTCCATGATTTTGGCACAAAACCTGCCCTTGACTTATTTATAAGATTGACTTATGGGCAGTTGTCTTTGGTGAATCAGTTTTGTGATATTCATTATGAGTTATAAATGGACGGTCATGTCATTTTTCCACCACCACTATCATTTTTCCTCCACCACTTTCAGAGTAAGATTATAATTATATACACACTATGAAATATAGCAAGTCCTCCCTTAAAGTTGTCAATAGGTTTTTGGAAACTGCCATTTTAAGCAAAACAACTTATAATGAAACCAATTTTACCATAGGCTAATTGAGATACCTAAACATGAGTTATGTCTACAGCATATTTCTGGTCTCAAAAACCCAAAAACCATCACTAAACTTCTAAATAAAGACCCAAAACACTTCAAATATTAAACGTTTATTTCAATGTGAACTTTCTGGGCCAGAGAAAACCTAGGCAGACATAGGGACAATGTGCAAACTCCACAGAGACAGTGGCTCTGGCCAGGAATCATTTTTTCCCCCTCATAAAATTTATAACAAAACAGCTTAAACAAAACAATTTCAAGTGAGGACGCTGTACTATTTTTACCCATGCTACTCAGTTTGTTTTGTCTATGTAACTTTTAACAGCTAAACTTCTCTACCATTAAAGATGCTGGAGGGTAGTTGAACAGACTAAGTAAAGGTAACCCTGCATCTGTTACCTTAGGCCCAAATCACATGTGCAGAAAATTCATATAGTAAAGGGCATTTTCCACACAATTAGCACATAACAGGTTTCAAAACTAATGTAAATGTCTTTTTTCCATGGTTTTGTGCCACAGAATATCCAAGTATCTCGTTGACATTCATCACCCTTCTAGTCCCTGAGATTGGATTCTTCCACATCAATTTCAGAACACATGGTTGGAAAACCCATGTGGTCCTTTTTATCCATGAGTTTGGTAGACAAGATTGCACCCTAGACTGTCAGCCAGCAAAGCCTTTCTTCACCAGCTCCTCCTCTCCTTATTTCCAGCTTTAAATATCAGTCATCTCTCCCCCTTGCTTTTGGCAAGCAGGAGAGACAGCAGTGAACACATCTTTTGCTTCATCACTGGCTCTTGCTTATGATCTGGGGTGTGGGAGGAGGGGGGAAGCCAACAATTATTGGATCCTCTTCTTGCTGGAGAGAGGGGAGAAGTTTCATCTGTAGAGGTATATGTAGGATAATATACCCTATATATACCTCAGTGGAGTTTGCTCCCAGGAAAGCTTGTATAGGATTGCAGCCCAAGTTGCAGGGGAGGAAGCTTGCAATTTGTAAACTACCGTATCTTCACCTGCTGACAGCGCTTGTATTAATAACGGGTTGCCTTCCATGTAACAAGTCTTCTTTCTTCCTGCCCCTTTCCAGCCACTAGATTCCCTAGACTAGAGAAAGTCTTTGAAAGTCTTTCAAAACATGACTGAAGAAACAGGTTGGAGGGTGGGAGCGCCTCAAAGAAGCCCCTGGATTGCAGCAAACATGTGGCTGCAAATCCCACTGGAGATTTGACTCATGGATATACTTTACTGACTCATGGATACATTTCCTTTGGATCGTCACAATGAGGTACTTCAGAATAGCACAATTCACACCACAGGAGTAAACTACTGCTGTATGGCAGAAGGGGAAGTGAACCAATTCCTTACCCACCCCCACCCCCAGGGCTTGTATCCCTGGAAAACTTGTATCCTCATACTGTGTAAAGTTTGGGCTGCCTTCTACCTGCAGGAAGAACAGAAGGGTAAACCTGATTCAGGGGGAAAAAAAGTCTCCTGTGTAGATGAAGAGACATTTATCAGTGTCACATCCTTTGCTGCTAGGTCAGAGCAAAAGAGAATATCCTGACCTATTAGGATATAGGCCAGAACAGGTGGCAGCAAGAATCTGACCTGGAAGAACGTGCTGCATATGAATGAATATACTTTCCCCAGCAAGTGTTACAGATAAAGATGGCATCCTGCATCCAGGGCAGTGCAGAGTGAAGGACCAGTTGGACCATCTTTGTAAATTACACCCCACCCCACCCCCCAACAACCAGAAGGTCACAGTCCAGATACCTGTATGCTTCTCTCTGCACAGTGTGAAGATATCTGAATTGCCTTCTCTGACAATCAAGACAGGCAGCAGTCATTTCTATGACATATCCCCACTGTTACCTTTCTCAGAGGAATTCATTTGGGAAATGCATTGGCATATGTTCCGTAAATAAAATGCTTCTTTTATTATTTTAAACTACTGCTGAAAGTTCTTAGGAGTGCACTACTGTACGCATGCATAAATGTCTCCAACGCAGAGATACTTCCCTACAGAAAATGCCCTAATACAAAGGGTTTTCTTTCCATTAATGCACTAGTGTTCAGAGATTGCAACATTTATTCCATCAATGCTCCATTTGGATTTGGTAGGAAAACAGACCAGCCAAGTCTTAAAATACAACCTGATCTTCTGCAGTACACATTCAGCTGACAACATTGTACTGGGTTGATTATACTGTAACCATAAATACTTTTCTTTAAAACTGACCTGGAAGTGGTTCTTGAAGATGTTTCTCTGTTTTCGTGTAAAGCATCACCATTTTGCTGGACTTCTACTAAACAGCAAGATACAAAATTAAGTGTTTTTCTTTTTATACCAAGAAACTTATAAAGAGTAATTCTTATTTTTCCCAGTTTAACTTACTGGTTACTAGTGAACTGTGGTTTGTAAGAGATTCTGGTTCAAGCACCAAACCATCAAGCACAACAATCAGTTCTCCTGTTTGCACCAAGCCACTCTTGTTTTCCAATGAGAGTTTCAACTGTTCTTTGACTCTTTCTACTATAAAGGACAAAATTATATTAAAAGAACCAATCATGTGATAAAGTACAATGTAAGTTTCTCTTAAAATTTATTAAGATTCCTTTTTCTTCTTAGAGGCTTTAGAACACTCAATTCAATCATAAAAATTTTACTGCAGCCTTATCAAACTATACAGGTGATTAAAGTAATGTATTTCAATTTTACCAACCAGAGAAACTTTTTTTAAATTTTAAGTGTTGTTAGCTAATGGAACAAGAAAAAATTTGTAACTTACATCTTCTGTTATGTATTTCCAAAGCTTGTCTAAGATCTACAGTGGCTTTTCCTAATAAAGCATCAGCTTTTAAAGTATGATGGCTCCACACTCTAAATTCCAAAGTGGTCTGTGGAGTCACATTCCTGTAGACAACAAACAAGTTTAGTTCCCTTTATTCACAGATACAAAAATTGCATCACAATCCATTTTCGTGTAATTTTGCAACATACAGAATAAATAAAACAACTAAACCAAAGGAGAACTAACTTTAGATTGAATCCAAAACTGTTTTCTTAAATCTGTGTTAAACGATTACTCAATATATACTGAGTTAGCAGCACTTTGCTTGATTTAACATGGAAGGAAAACAAAATAAGGATGTATCAGACTGAAGACCTCTTTGGAGTATAGGCACCTAAGTCCAAACAAACTTGAAATATGTAGGAATACTATGCAGTTCAGCAGCCATGTGCCTTTTTATGCCACTGTTTGCAAGAAGTAAGAACAACAACATACGTGCAACATTCTATCAGCAGAAGATACCAGGACAAAACCCAGATTGCCAATCTTGGTTTGCAGGTTCTGATAAAACTTCCAACTATGGTTTGCCTCAAACTTAGAAAGGAAGGAGGAAAATTGCCAAGATCAAAAGGAAGAGGAGGGAAGGAGGAAGGGAAGAAGCTAAGGAATGTGATGTTCATGTTTTGGCAGAATGTCAGAGCCACCCCAGTGTTTAAAGTCTGAGAAAAGAAACTAAAGCTAATAACAGTTGCCTGGCAAAACATCCAACCTGGGTAGAATCCTCCTTTTACTGAAACGGCAACTAAAGAGTCAGGGAAGGGGCCTGAAATATACCTAAGGGGCAGTGCCCCATAAGCTCTACATGTTTCATAAAACATTATAAAATTGGGGGTTTAGGGGTAGGGAGGGTGGGCAGCAAGCATTCCTGGGGGCGGGTGGGTAGGCAGGGAGTGGGGCCAGGCAGGCAGCTGAGGCAGCTCCAGACTGCTTGGATTTGTGCCACCGTGACACAGCTCCAAGTAGCTCCATTGGGACTGCTGCACCTCTCCACAGGGTGAAAAGTTTTGCCTTGCCTCAAGGATGCCCAAGCATCACACAGCCTGAAATTTGCGCTGAATACAGTGCAGGCCCACCAGCCTGCCTGTTCTAGCGCAAGTTAGGAAAGTGCTGTTAGAAAACTTTACAAAAGCTTTTAAAATTCAAATGGAGGCGATTACAAACATGCATTTCATTAAACATACGTACATGACGGGGGGGGGAGGAAGGTCAAGATTTTGGTTTCTATGTTCAAGTCAAGTGGAAACAGTCTAATCAAGATGTTATTTCATTAAAGTCTGGATATAAAATTCTATTTGGCAGTTGTAATCCTTTTATTTGGCAGTTAATAATTCTGGCCTTAGTTTGCCCACAGACAGAGAATCCCAGAATGTTCCCTACCACAAACACATTCAATTATTCAATTATGATATTTGATTCATATCAAATCACTGCGTAATTCTTGTGAATCACCTAACGTACAGAAGATATGCACCAATGTGCTGACCATAGTAATGTTTACATAACCAGTCACCTCAAGGAAAAAAGAAGTCACAGGCAAAATGGAGACTCAGTTTCTGGATGAGTATTTTTCCCCCCTCATGTTTTGCCTCAGATATGGCTAACACATTCATCAGGGTGCATATGCTTAAGTAATCTGTGAGAACACACATTGCTGTACCTGCTGGATAATGGGTTTCACTGAGTAATTATTCCACAGCAAACTTTCAGTGAGCACAAAGAAGCTGTACACAAAATAAATCAGAATGGGGGAGGGGGGCCTACTTACACAGTCAACTGTTCATCCCATTTTGGATTTGAAGAACTGTTGGATTTAGATGTTTTCTTAACTTCACTATCTGCTAGTAGTTCTGTATAAATAGCAGTTCCACCAAACCAGTTCTTTTTTCTTTTCAGTTTGGCACTAGAAACTAACAAAAACATTGCTTATAACTACTGGAAAATGTTTCATATTAGAAAATGACAACATTAGTAACCAAGGTAATCTCTTCAAAATTATGAATGAAAAACAAGGTTCGCTTTTTCACATTCTGCTGAAAAAATATAATAGTTCAAATCTAGAACAGAGCTGCAGCAGATCTAAATACAAATACACAAAGAAAGTTAGAAGGTCATAGCATCACATTACTTTAAGAAAAGTAACATTTTTGAGGAACAAGTTCATTTTATCAGGTCACAAAAAACTGTCTGAATATCAATGTTATCATGTTCTTCAAAGAAAACAGTTTTCTACTTCATACTAACACTGCATCAGGATTAGCTGTGAACATTTGTTTTGGGGTAAGGGAAAGCAAATTCTCTGCTACTTTTCTCAGCATTTTAACTTTCCTTATGTTACTCTCAATCCTTTAACAAAGCTTTAAAGGCTGCTAGACATTGTCTCTTGCCCCTACTTAGGTTTTTAACCTATATACAGACAAAAAAACTGTAGAAAATACAAGTTTACTGCTTAAAAAAATCCATCACATTTCTAATTTGCATATTCTTTCAGAGAAATTCTAAATATAAAAAAAATTTCTCAATTAATAAAAAGTTTTTAAACATAAAACACGTTAGTTTGGATCTAAGAAGTTTCACTGGAAAGAAATGGCATCCAGCACTGCCCAATTCTCATGTTTTTTACTTGTACAAGCAGAAGACCACATTTCGGTTTCACTTTTCTAGCATACTGCTAACGAGATGTGCAGCTCTCCTGCAAATGGAACTTCTACATATAGAATGATATCTTTGAATCCAGCCAATAGTAAAAGTAACATTTCAATATTTTTCTAAACTTATAATTTACAGTCAGATATTAACATTTATTTTAACATATCTAGTTACAAAGTTATGCAACATTCTGGCAATAAAAATGACATTCATCAAAAGTGTTCAGTATACATCAGCCCTTTAAATCATAGAGAGACTGCATTCAGAGTGAATAGCATGTAAACTTGAAACGTGCACTTCAGATTTATGATGAGTATTCTTGTATTTTCTACATCCTTATTTTTTTGTACATCATGTTTTCTATACACTGCTATTAGGTGCTACTCTTCCCTTTACTAAGCTTTGCGTTCAGTCAGAACATGGCCATTGATTCTCATTGTTGTATATACGCACATAACTGTGAAACATACTGAACACACATTCACTGCAACAGTTTTGAAGACGTCTGCCAGACACAAACATGCACCTGAAACAGGACCATCAACGAAACAAGTCTTAGAGCATTTTTAGCTTCTTTTATACATGCATCTTAAGAATGTGAGCAGAGGAAACAAAATTAGCTATAGCTTCAGGTGGGCAATTAACAAGCTTACTTTTTAATATTTGCTTTATCCAGGATTTAACATATTGTAGATTACAGAAAGTTATACAAACTAAATCTATGTGCATTTCAAAACTGTCTTCTACAACGCAGGCAAAAGCTGAACTTATTCTGAGCAGAATATCTCCAGCTCTTCCCCAATAGCATCCCATAGTAAATGCCTCAACAACTAAGTTTTGGGACATAAAGTAACGTCATACTCTAGATTTTGCTTTTTACTTAAGCCAAAAGAGGGAGCTTACAAGGCCAGGAAAGAAAGATAACTGAGTAAACAGAAGCCTTCTTGAAGTTACTGCTGCTGAAGTGTGATGGAAAGTCAATGGCATGTAATTTTCACCTACTGCTCACTGGCAAGCTGTCTCATCCAAGGTGCTCTCCCCTCTCTTTAACAGCCACCCAAAGGTGGAATGTTTTATAAAAATGTTACCATAGCAACACAACTACCAGCATTCACTGCAATTTACTGCAAAAAGTAACAAACCACTAGAAAACCAGCAGATTTCAAACATTAGGCTTATAATTGCTAGATCAGTGGTTACCAAACTTTTACAAGGGAGTTGGGAACCCTGTAAAAATTTGCTGCGGTGCCATCCTCACAATCGCACCATGACCAAGGGGTTTAGTAAGGTACTTGGAGGTGTGGAGGCCCAGCAATCTCCTCTGTGGGCCTCTCTACTGCTCCAAACAGCTGCTGTCCTCAGTCATGACCCACTTCTGAGTTTGTGATTACAAACTGGAAGTGGGTTGCAATCGGAGATAGGAGCAGTTTGGAACAGTGGGTAAGCCTGCTGAGGAGTATCGCCGGGCCTCATACCCTCAGGATGGCCAGAGCTGCCTCCCAGGTACCATACTAAACCCCCTTGGTCATGGCGCTGCCACGATTCCTGCAGTGCCGTCACTGCCATCAGTGCATGGTCACTCCTCTTTAAGGGAAATTGTCTGCTTGGGAACCACTGTGCTAGATAATTGTATATACCTGTATAAACTGTAACCTTTCAATATACCCTCAGTGTTTGTTCACAAAATACACTGTTCATTCTGGTTACACTGAAGTCTTTGAAAATTCCTACAATACTACCTTGTATGATTCCAGAGAAAAAACATAGCTAGAGATAACATTAGCTGAAACTAGTGATAAGTTTCTTCTACCTGAAAATTCTGTTCTAATCTTTAGCTAAAAATTAGTACTAAAATTTCTGCAATTCTATTCCCAATATATGTATCCTATCTTCAAATGATTCAAAACTGTAATACAAGCAAACTTCAAAATCTATGTTTTAAAATGTAATAAGTAACTTCATTTTGGATCCATATGAAGATTGGGGAGGGCAAAGTGGTGTGAATTATTTTCTAGAGGTATTACTACTAATCGAAGTAGTTGAAAAGATAACAGTTTAAGAGATTCACATAGAATTCCTAGAACTGGATCCACTTCAATTATTAAACTACCGTAGTCAATGACTGTATGTACTCAACTTCTTTTATAGCCCTTTTATGGATCATCACATCCCAACTGATAATACAGATGGTCCCATTTCTCACTTCTAAATACTGAAGACATCAAACAATACAATCTCCTTAGGGGTTGCTGCATAAAACAATGCCAAAAGTCAACACTCTTGAAGTCAGGGGCACTATCACCATTTTTTCCAACAGCAGAATCAGTGTCCTGTACCAAATGGTTTGGAAGGAAAACAGGGTCATCCCTAACAAAAGGAGGGCTGTGTATATCCAAGGAGATTGATTCTCCAAGACAGGTATATACAGTATTCCCAGTTACAGAGAAGTGGAAAAGAAATGTGTTTAAATTACAATAGTGACTTTTAAGTACCTCAGCATGCGATAATGAAACGTGAGCCAGCCCAAGCCACTTTCACCATGCTCTCTTCTATACCAAAGATCCCAAACTCCTCAAAACTACAGTTGGAATAACTAGAAGGAGAAATAGCAGAGTGTGCTTCTACTAGCGATCCTCTTCGTTGCATCCACTAATTCCACCCTCCATCTCCACCCCTCCAATAAATACCCATGCTGACAATGTCCTCCCACCCTTTCATGAAATTTCATGAAAATGGACACGCAAGTGGGGAAGGAACCTTAGGATAGTCCAAGCTTATTTACAATCCAATCCAAAATTTGAAGAGATTTTGGCATGATGTGCAAAGAACTCAATGGGCTTCTGAACCCCATCTCTAAGTCTGAAATGAGACGTTGTAGATATATAACATATCCTGTATCCACGGGATCTGTTCTGGAACCCCCTGTGGTTAAGTGAAACTGCGGATATAGGCAAACGCAATGCCTTCCTTATAAGGTATTAGAAACGTCACTTCTGGTTTCATTGAGAAACAAGAAGTGACTTTTTTTACCTCTAGGGCTCAATCTGAGTCCAGCAGAGACCATAAACAGACGAGCACATAGGGGGCCCCCTGCGGACCCGATCCGGGGATAACTGAATGTGCAGATACAGGGCTCCCCATATTTAAAATCTGAGTGCTTTCTAAAGTGGCAGCAAAAAGAACCTCAACAAAATAAGCTGATCCATACAATTTCATGATTCCTGCCTGAAGCCTAAAAGGTACACTAGTTTACTTCAGCAGAACTTTGCATATTAATACATGCATGAGATTCCCCAACATTAAGCTAAATTTCATGAAGTGATAAACAACTATGAAAAGGAACCAAGGGCATAATAAACAAAAGGAAATACAAGATGTCCTGTATTTTGTTTAAATTGTTCTTCAGGTGATAGAAAAGATAAATTTGAAGAAATGGCAACAAACTGAAGTTGATAGCAGAGTCTGGCAGTTTTCCATACCGGAAAATGTGGAGACCATTGTTAACAACATGAAAGCCTTGACCAAGCACTATTTATTCTAACGTGTGCCTAAATTACTTTGCCTTCTTCGATCTTTAGTGGACTAGTAAAGAGCAGCACAGAAACATGATACACTGTTTATTTGTGAAGCAATAGCCTACAAATAACATTAAAATGGCTTCAATCCAGAACAGCAAGTCAACAGCTTGATAGACTGGTGGGATTCATCTTCTTTAGCGGCATTTACAGTAGCAGCCTTGGGTGAGTAAGAGCACAATCCTAGGTGTATTCAGAAGTAAAACCCTCTGAATTCAATGGGACAATATAAACGGGATATAAAATACAGACTAGATGATGCAACTATTAGATGGATTCACAGTTGATTGGAAAGAGTTCTCATCAATGGTTCCTCATTAACCTGAAAGGCAGTCTTGAGCAGAGGATCCCAAGGTTCTGTATTCAGTCCAATTGTCTTCAACATGTTTATCACTGACATAAATGAAGAGAAATTTGTGGATGACACTAAACTATTTGAGAATTAGCTAACACCACAAAAGACAGTAGAAGCATTTGGAGGATCTTCATAAAATGGAATACTGGAATGAAACTAACAAAATGAAGTTCAACAGACACAATGCAAGATTGTGCAGACAGAAAAAAAAAAAACAAGGGCGACAGGTACTGCCTACTTGGCAGTTATAGCTTGTGAAAGATCTTACTGTTGCAGCAGATCACAAGCTGACCCTGAGTCAGCAGTGTGATTCTGCAGAAGGAAATGTAATTTTAGGTTCGATTAGTAGAAGTATAGCTCCCAAATTGCATGAAGTACCATATTCACTTTATACTGGTCAGACCTCTAGAATATTGTGTCCAATTTGGGGTACCACACTTTAAAAAGGATGCAACCAACCTGGAGCAGGTTCAAAGAAGGACAATGAAGATGGTCAGGGGTCTAGAATGAAAGTCCTAAGAGAAAAGGATGAAGGAACTTGGTATGTTCTTCTTAATGGCAAGAGCATTTCAACAATGGAACTGTTAATGGAAGTGATAGGTTTGTCCTCTTAGAGCTCTTCAAGCAGAGGCTCACAGCCCAATCCTGAGCTGCCTGGGGCACATGGCTGCAGCGGTGCCAAGAATGGCTGCCGCTGCATCCTATGTGCCTCAGCCTGCCGCAGGCGACACCTCAGGAGAAGGGGACCTTCGTTCCCTTTTCCCAGGTAAGGGAAGTAGCCCTGCAATGAGGTTACTCACTTGGTAAGGTAAAGGTGTTCTTGTAGGACGCCGAGCCCCACACGAACACCTTGGACCCACCTCCATCCCCCCAGCATGCCTCCTGCCCACCCTTTTTCCACCTCCCGCCTCCCCGTCATGCCTCCTCCCCTACCTCTGCCTGCCTCCCTCCTCCCCAGAACACCTCCTCCATGGCCCCCCTCCCCATATGGGGAGTCCGTGAGACCGCTGAGCAGTGGAAGACGGGCACCCACCCAGCACTAGCCCAGCACCTGGCTAGTATAGGCACTGGCCTGGCGGTAAGCCTCGCAGATGTGCCTTATGGTACATTTGCAACAGTGCACTCCGACAGAAAGCCACAGCGCCGAGCTCAGGATTGGGCTCTCAGCAAACACCATTTGGAGATACTCCAGAGAGGATTTATGTGCTTCAAGCAGCAGGCTGTACTAGATGGCCCCCTCAACTCTGATTCTGTGACTTACCCAAAAGTAAGCATACATAAGATTGCAGGGTTAAAAGCAGACAGATTCAACATCTGGGATGTGCATATGAGCACAGATGTCCCACAGAGAAATGCTCCCAAAGCTCTAGGCAACTACAGAGCTCTAGAACTCCTCCCAAAGCTCTGGAACAGGGATTTTTAACCACTATGCCACAGCACATTGGTTTGTCGCAAATGGTCTTCAGGTGTCCAGCAGGAGTTTGGAGGAGGATTATACGTATATTAGTAAGGCCATTGGGGTATGAGTGCCTCCAGCCAGGCATACCTTGATAATTGTCAAAAATTGTTGGTGTGCCTTGACAATTTTAGCACCTCCTCAGCGTGCCATGAGATGAAAAAGGTTGAAAACTGCTGCAGTAAACAATTCTCTTGTTCTGTTACACAGAACAGTTTACTGGTATACTGCTCATTCCATATAAAGTACAACAGAATAAAATCACCAACGTACTTAGTTCTCAATGCTTCTATATATTTATTATAACTAGTGACTAAGGGCCCAATCCTATCCAACTTTCCAGCACTGGTACAACCATAATGCAGCTCCAAGGTAAGGGAACAAATGTTTCCATACCTAGAGGAAGCTTCTATGACTGCCTCCCCACCACAGGATGAAGTGCACACCCATTGTCATAGTTGCACCAGTGCTGGAAAATTGGATAGGATTGGGCCCTAAATGTCCTGGGAATAGTATTAGTAAGCAGTCACACTGAACCCCCACACCCCCCCCAAAAGTGTTCCTCCAACCTAAAAGTTATTTAATGAAAGGGAAAGAAAACCACATTCTTGTCCAAGATCACAAGATTTAAAGAGAAAATCAAAGGCCAGGGGAGAGAAACGGAATCTATCATTTCACTACTATTTTGAGTTCTCTTTATAAGCAAATTTGCTATCCATGAATTCACTTATCTGCAAAGGGCAGAATTGCTACTTAGCTTTAATAATCTGTGACTGTTCTCATTATCTGGTAATACTGTGCAGGTGTGGGACTTGGCACAGGCTACAAGCAGCGCTCCGCAGGGCTCCCCAAAGCTTAGAATATCCAAACAGCGCAATCGCAAAGCACTTCCTGTTTGCAAACCCAGCTAGGAAGTGCTTTGCAATTGCTCCGTTTGAACATTCTAAGCCTTGGGGAGACCTGTGGAGGGCTGCAAGGGGCTCCCCGCAACTCCTGCAGCTTGCAGCAGCCCTCCATGAGTATAAGCACCCCCCTTACACCCCCGTTAGCGAACCAGATCACTTGGATCTGCCCTCTTGGCTGCCCTCACTCTCCCCACCCCTTAAAGAGACCAGGGAACCTTTACACATGACCCCCCATTTTGAATACCACTGCACTATGGTTGCCAGGAACCTAAACCTAGCTGATCACGATAACTCACTAATTCCAAAAGGAGTTATTAGTCTTCCCAGAGCAGGAAAACCATGGCCACTAAACCAATATGCTTGCATTACTGGTATACGTTCAAATTACCACAGAGAAAAGAATCCTTGACCTGTATTGCCATGTACAGATGGGGTCTGTTTATCATGGATTTTACATCCACAGATCTGGCTCAACTTGGTCCCCCAGACCAGTGTTGAGCCAGGCTTGGCTTCAACTGAACCCTGCGAAAGGCTTTGTGAAGCCCACAGAGGCCGTGTACATTAACCCGTGGCCTCTGCGGGCTTCAGAATGGCTCCTAAAGCCAATAAAATATGACTTGTGGTTTCCATTGGGAAACGGGAAGTGACATTTTTATGCCTTTTAAAGCATTCTGAGGCCCAGAAAGCCCATGGAGGGCACCCAGAGGGGGTTCCAGGAGCCATTCTGAAGCCCGCAGAGGTTGCGGGCAGATGTGCGCAGCCTCTGAGGGCTTCACAAAGCCCTCAAAAGTTGTGCTCTGATCCTCTTAGAAGGGCTTAAGGTGCCGATTTGCAAATCACAGATTTGCTTATTTGCAAAGGGGGGGCAAGAATGGATCACCTGCAGATACCAAGACCCCACCTGTATTTATATAGAATTGGCAAATTGTACTGCATATGCATAATTTCTATTTTTAGTTTTAAAGGGCAAGATTCAGTGCAGGAAATGCAAACCACAAACTCTTCATCAAGCACTGATAATGCGAGGCAATTTTTAGTCACCAAAGATGAATGTGAGAGTGGGTTAACTACAACTTTGGGCCAACCAGTGTCAGTACATAGGATTAAATACATAATATCCAGAATTTTACTTACCGGTTACTTGCATTTGCAGTCTTCCATTATAGTTATTACTGCTTCCAGATCTTGGGGAGGCTGTGGCCATGTCAGAGGCTGCAACTTCAGCCTATGTTTAAAATAAAATATTTGACTACATATACCACTTCAAAATAGTATACGCATTAAACAAACCAACTTTTTAATATTATCAGTCAGCTCTATAAATTTATGTACAGAAAAATTTACTAGTTCTCAAAAAAAAGACTTGTTACTTATTAAACTGACAAAATAATACAGATAGCCTGAATTAGCTAAAGATTAGCAGCACATCTATAACCCCAGTTTACAATCAGGCTAGATTCTGAAGACTTTTTCATTCCCTATAACCACATTGTCCCCTATATTCATACTCTGTCTCATTCAACATACACCTAAATCCTCACAGAATACACACTCTTCATACTAGAGCAGGGGTACCCAAACCCCGGCCCTGGGGCCGCTTGCGGCCCTCGAGAACTCTCAATCTGGCCCTCAGCGAGGTCCCAGTCTCCACTGAGCCTCTGGCCCTCCAGAGACTTGCTGGAGCCTGTGCTGGCCTGATGCAACTGCTCCCAGCCTGACAATCAACTGTTCGACCTCTCGCTTGAGCTGTGGACAAGGACTCCCTCCACTGCTTGCTGTTTCACATTTGTGATGCAGCAGCAGCAGCAGCAAAGGAAGGCTGGCCTTGCTTTGTACAAGGCTGTTCATAGGCCTTCAGCTATTGCAAGACCTTCATTCATTCATATAAGTTCCATATCTAATATATTCATTTATGTAAATTTATTCAAATTTGAAATGTAAATTAATTTTTTTTTCACAGCCCCACAGTGTCTGAGAGATTATGTGGCCCTCCTGCCAAAAAGTTTGGACACTCCTGTACTAGAGGTTCAGCAGATTTAGCAAAACGCAGTTCTTGGAAGTTACTGAAATGTTTTGGTTCTATGTATTCTTGTTCTTTTAAAATCATTTGTCTACAAACAAAACAATTGCTGGAAAGCTAGCAACCAGGGCAGGAATTACACATGTGACTGTAACAGAAAGGAACACCAGCTGCTCGGACACAGCCCGCTGAAAGTAAATGAGAAAGAGATGAGTTCCTTCACTTACCCCTTTCCCAACTTCAAGACTGGGAGACAATACCACTCAATTTGTCATAGTTCAGTTGCCTTTTGAGTATCCCATGAATATCAATAGTAGGGAAAGGCTGTGTCAGGGTCCAAATGTTGAACTGCTTGATCAGATCAACAATAATCTAGTCAAATACTCCATTTCCAATTGGGGTTTAACAGGTTATTCTGGAAAATTTACAAGCAAGTCCAGAGACAGCCATCCCCTTTATTCCCTGATATATGCTGCCCTTGAGTATAGAAGTTTCATTTCAGTTACTGGAATTATATTATTATTATTATTATTAATATAATGATCTCCGACACTCTCTCTCTCGATACCAAGCTAAACAAGCGCATTGGTAAAGCAGCTACCATGTTTTCCAGACTCACAAAGAGAGTCTGGTCCAACAAGAAGCTGACGGAAAATACCAAGATCCAGGTCTACAGAGCTTGCGTCCTAAATACACTTCAGTACTGCAGCGAGTCATGGACTCTTCGCTCACAACAGGAGAGGAAACTGAACGCTTTCCACATGCGCTGCCTCCGACGCATCCTCGGCATCAACTGGCAGGACCAAGTTCCAAACAACACAGTCCTGGAACAAGCTGGAATCCCTAGCATGTATGCACTGCTGAAACAGAGATGCCTGCGTTGGCTCGGTCATGTCGTGAGAATGGATGATAGCCGGATCCCAAAGGATCTCCTCTATGGAGAACTCGTGCAAGGAAAGCGCCCTACAGGTAGACCACAGCTGTGATACAAGGACATCTGCAAGAGGGATCTGAAGGCCTTAGGAGAGGACCTCAACAGGTGGGAAACCCTGGCCTCTGAGCGGCCCGCTTGGAGGCAGGCTGTGCAGCATGGCCTTTCCCAGTTTGAAGAGACACTTGGCCAACAGACTGAGGCAAAGAAGGAAGGCCCATAGCCAGGGAGACAGACCAGGGACAGACTGCACTTGCTCCCAGTGTGGAAGGGATTGTAACTCCTGAATTGGCCTTTTCAGCCATACTAGACGCTGTTCCAAAACCACCATTCAGAGCGCGATACCATAGTCTTTCGAGACTGAAGGTTGCCAACTACTACTATTTATATACCGCTTTTCAACAAAAGTTCACAAAGCGGTTTACAGAGAAAAATCAAATAACTAACGGCTCCCTGTCCCAAAAGGGCTCACAATCTAAAAAGATACAAACCACCAGCAGACAGCCACTAGAAAAGACACTGCTGGGGCGAGGAGGACCAGTTACTCTCCCCCTGCTAAATAAAAGAGGAGCACCCACTTGAAAAAGTGCCTCTTACCCAATTAGCAAGCAATAGGGATGTTACAAAGTACAACCTGCCAAGAGATCCCAGGAGGACTTTGTGTGAGTCAGGATTCTTCAAGCCTTCACTGGAGAACCGACATTTTATTTAGATGGCTCAGTTCTAGAATGCAGGTATGAGTTTAAACATGGCGTAACAATATTTTTTATCATGGAGTAATCAAAGAAGTTCCCACAGTTCTGGGATTAGGGAAGATGCATCCATATCAGATGATGTATGCTCAGCATACATAAACCTGAGCACCTCTCATTTACAAGTTAAGCACTGAGCAGATAAATTTAGATAGGATACATGGCAGTTGATCCTCCTTTTCACTTTCAGAGAGCAAAGCCAGACTACTGATTAACATGAAAGTTCATAGTGCAAGAGACTAGCTAGCCATCTGTCTTCTTTTAAGTCATGATAAGCAGAAGTGTGATTATTCTTGAATATAACAGCAATTGACTTTTTTGTTGTTCAAGAAACTTAAGTTTTTGCAGTATGTAATTTTCTTTTCATGCTATTTGTATGATTTCTGGCCTCACCTCACTTCTTCAACTGTACAGATTTCAAACCAATACACACCAGTAATAGTAACCTGGTTAATACCAAATTCCATTTGCATTTATGTGTACAAGCATCCGTTTACAAACATTACTAAGCTAGGGGCATCTCACAATACCAAGATCCATGGCGTGACTAACATCTGCAGAATGAACCTGTCATTATTTGCACACTTTAGTCACTAACATGATTTGTCAAGCAGCAACAATAAACATTCAGTTATCACTTACCTAAATTATATTTCAAATTGACTCCTTTTTCAGTTTTTACAGGGTAAGCATGTTAAGTTAGAGGAAGACCACAAAAGTTGTACTTCCTGTAATACTTCAAGATACTGAAGAGTCTAGACCAGGGATGTCAAACTCATTTTACACAGCAGGCCAAATAACATTCATGGCACCTGCTGAGAATCAGAAGCTATGCCATTAAGCAGATGATGAAAGAAAATAAGCACTTTTTCTCTATTAGAACTCATTAGCTGCAGATGCCAGGAGAAAAAATATACAAATCATGATCATATTTTCAAGATATAGGAGAATCCAATTATCATACAGGCCATACTTTCAGCAGCACCACTTATGCCGAGGCATCACTTCACAGCTCAACAGCTGAGAGGGGCTCTGTAAAGTGAAGCATTGGCAGAAGCAGTGTTGCTAAAAGCGCAGCCTGTATGATAAGTGGGCTCACCCAGCACCACCCTTCCTCACCCTTCTTGGCATGCCTCTGCCCCTATACTGTTCCCCGCCTTCTGAAGCCTCCTTTCGTCTCTTCCTCCCAGCACCTTCATAGACGCGGCATTGCTGAAAGGGTGGAGCCAGGAGAGTCCAATTATCATGTGGGCCACTCTTTCAGCAGTGACAACTCTGCAGAAGCGGTACTGCAGTATGATAACCAGGATATCCAAGTGCCATCCTTTCAGCAGTGCAACTTCTGCTGATGTGTCACTTCAAAGTTCAGCAGCTGAGCTGACTGTGGTGCTGTAATAGCTCAATTAACTCAGGGGCTGAATAAAGAGGTTCCATGGGCTATATTCAGCACAAAGGTTTCATGTTTTACACCCTTGATCTAGACCAGGGGTCGGCAACCTTAAACACTCAAAGAGCCATTTGGACCCATTTTCCAGAGGGAAAAAAACCTCAGGAGCCACAAAACCCTTTTGACATCTAAAATGAAGATAATACTGCATATATAGTTTTTTTTTTTAACCTTTATGCTCTTATAGGTCCCATTTTTATAATGTAGCCCCCTCTTGTAGCTTTTAGTTAGTTTTGTCATACATTCTTGTCCTGTGTTTTCAGACACCTGGTCCTCTATGGTGTTTTGCCCGATTCCAAGGCCATTCTCTGCCTGGAGAATTAGGCCCACTTTAAGCAAATTAGCTCCCCTTCTTTCCCCCAACAAATGACCCTGGTTCTGCCCTGCAGTCCTGCTGGACCCCACCTCCAGGGTAGCTTGTCTGTTCAACCTGCAGAGGTCCTCTCTCCTGCCAGCAGCCTCCCACCACTACAGCAGACCCTGGGTCCTCAGCAGGTCTTGGGCACAGCAGCCACACTTCAAACTCCAGTGTCTCCAGCAGCCCATTAGTCACAAAGTCAGTCAGAGTATCCAGGGCAGAGTCCAAAGTCAATAAGCCAAACCACAGTCCAAGGTCAGATTTCAAAGTAAGTCAGTCAGAGTATCCAAGTCAATAAGCCAGTCAGTCTCCTCGCCTACCTTCAACCTGCACTCCTTCTACAACTCACACCCCCTTCCTGCCTCAGGTGCTCCTTGTATCCCTGAGGGCCCTATTGCCTTCCAGTGGCTGCAGCTGTGCAGCACACTCTGCTGAATCCCCAGGCCTTACCCTTAAAGGGGCCACTGCTGACACCACATCTACCTCCTCACCAGATCTTCCAGGATTCCAATACATATGGTGGTTATGACATCTGCTTATCTTACATGGATACTAAAGAACTCCCCCCACCTTCCAGAGGCACCCTGCTGGAAGGAAAAAAGGACACAGACTCCAGAGGTGGGGAAGAGAAGAAGCCAGAGCGGGGCAGCCACAGGCCAGCTTCTGCCCTGCCTGCCTGTCCTCCCTCACTCAGGCTGCAACCCTCTCCACACTATCCTGGGAGTAAGCCCCATTGGCTACAACGGGACTTCTGAGCAGACAAGTTGGTTGGAGCTCTCAGGTTGCAGTCCTCTCCACACTTTCCTGGGAGGAAGCCTCACTGACTACTTGTGAGTAGACCTGCATAGGAGGGGGCTGAGGCTGCAGCCCTCCACACCTTCCTGGGAGGAAGCCCCACTGACTACAGCAGGGCTTACTTGTGAGTAGACCTGCACAGGAGGAGGCTGAGGCTACAGCCCTCCACACCTTCCTGGGAGTAGCCCAGGGAATACATCCGGGCTTACACTTGAACAGACCTACTCGGGCTCCCACTCACCCGTCCTTGTGATTGGCCTTGGGCAGGGTCCAAGGCTGCCATCCCAGGCACCCTTTCCTGGGAGTAAGCTTCATCCACTGTAATGGGGCTTACAACTGAGTAGACACACATAGGAGCAGGCTCCAAGGCTGCCATCCCAGGCACCCTTTCCTGGGAGTAAGCTTCATTTGCTGTAATGGTGCTTACTACTGAGTAGACACACAGGATGTCTCCTCTGCTGTGGAGGAAAAGCCTCTCCTTGCACTGAGTGGGGACCTGCTCAGGGAAAGGTGGGCTGCAAGGGCTCGCAATGGCTGAGGAGGAGGGCGTCCTGCTGGAGAGTTGGGGAAGGGAAAAACAGGGAGCTTAAGCCTGCAGAGCGGGCAAAATTGAAAAGGGAAACCAATGTGGGGCAGGTGGGGGTGAAGGGAGAGGAGGGCAGTGAGCTCAGGGGGTGGAGGGAAGCAGCCTGCCCTCCCAACACAGGACACACTCCTGTTACTCCCTTTGCCACTTTCACCGGGAGGAGCCGCAGCAGACAGCTGAAAGAGCCACATGCGGCTCTAGAGCCACAGGTTGCCGACCCCTGATCTAGACCAACCTCAGAAGCATAGCCTTTATTTTAAAAAAACACACACAAAGCAATTTTCAAGATGAAATTTATCCTCCTCAAAATTAAAGTGTTCCTTTGCCAAGAAGGTCATTAAATGTTATGCGCAAATTGTAAGGTGAATTCTTTAAAAAAACATTGACATAAAGTGGTACATCTACCTTCATTAGAGAACATTCTTATAAAGCAATTCTGTACTCTTACAAATGTATAAAAGCAACTTCACACCAATGTTACTTCTGAGGCAATTTTCCCATAAGTACAGAGACAAGTTATATTAAATTACAAAATGTCACCTCCAGAAGGCAGTTAAATAAATATCACTTAATTTTGTTTAATTATATTGCTTATGTTTATTAAACTAAAATGGTGTCCAAACTATGGCCCATGGGACACAGTGGGCACAATGCTGAACCCCCCTCCCCCCCCCCCCCCGCGTGAGCAGTACTTACCATTCCAGCACACTGCTCACAAGCAGCCTACCCAACTGCTGCAGAACAACCCTCTGGGCAGTCACATCTGCCTGGAAATCCAAGCGCAAAGCCTGCTGGGGCAGGGGTTGCTGGGGCATTATAATGACCAGGGAAGCCTGGGAGGTTCAGCCAGGCCTCCCCATTCCTCATAAAGCCTTTCAAAGACATAAAAACATCACTTCTTTTGCTGAAAAACTTGAAGTGACTTTTTATTGAAATTGTAATTCTGAGCCCCACAGAAGCTGTGGGCAGACACAGACAGCCTCTGCGGGGCTCAGAACACCAGAGGCAACAGGAGCCCAGCTCTCCCCCCCCCCCCCCGCATCCAGAGAGGGCACAGAGGGGGAGGGGCCACAGAGCCAATCCATGGATAAGTGAAACTGCAGATACAGGATCAGCAGATACAGGGGTACCTCTGTACAGTGTTTCCCAACCAGTGGTAATTATACTACCAGTTGTACTTGAGGTGGTATCTGGTGCTACTTACAGGACTCCCCGACCCTGGCCACTTGGCAGTGAGACCAGCAACACAACACAATGAGCAGCAGTAGGAGACTTGGCTTTGCAGACAGAGCTCCAGCATGCATTTTTCATATGCTCAAAAACACCCTTTTGTCCACCCTGAGTCTCTCTTGTATTGTGTCTGGCCTTCCAACCTGGAAGTAACTGGTGATGACATGCTAGTTATTTCTGGTGGTACTTCCAATAGGTAGACCAAACAAAGTTGTACAACGGGATAAATGTTGAGAAATGCTGCTACAGCAAAAAGCTTCAGAAGCATCAGTAAAATATCATCCTCAAGTAAACGTTTTGGCCTTGTACTTGAAGCTAAACAAGGATAGGACCAGGCTAATCTCTCTGGGGAGGCTGTTCCATAAAGGAGGTGTCACCAAGAATGAATGAATGAATGAATGAATGAATGAATGAATGAATAAATAAATAAATAAATAAATAAATAAATAAATAAGGTATTCATATACCGCCATTCTGGTCATCAGATTACTCCTCTGACTTTATGCAAGGTGGTTTACATAGGCAGGCATTTCTAAATCCCTCATGGGGATTTTTACAATCATAAAGGTTCATTCTTTCAAGAACCAACAACATTTCAGAATGGATCTTCCTGGTTTGGTCCCACTTCTGGCCTCCAGTTCTCCCATGCAGGCTGACAAGTAGCTCCATCTCTCACATGGAGGGCAGCCAAGATGCTTCCTGCTCACACCAAGAGCACGTGGAATCACTCAGCTCGCTTGTCAGCTGCTTCAAAGTCTCGCCATTCTCAGCCCTTCAGGGAGCTGCCGGTCTCCTTGAACTGGCAACCTTCTGATGTTATCTTCAAGCTACCCCTACCCAAGAAGAAGGACGAAGAAGAAGTCCTATCTTTCTCACTCCTGAAGGCAAGGAAACCTAGCAAAGGGCACTCCATAGATTATTTCAATATGTATGTAGGTGAAACTTTAGAAACGGGGCTTTAGAAATTAACACCAACACTTTGAATTGTGCAAGAAACACACTGAACACCAGTGGAATTCTTTAACACTGGAGAGAGGTTTCATACAGTTAATTCCAGTTAATAATCTTGCATCTAATACAGTTAATTCCAGTTAATAATCTTGCATTTTGTACCAGATGAAGTTTCCAAGCAGTTAGGCTCATGTACAACACATTACAGTTATCTAGCCTGGATGTTACCAGAGAATGGATAAATAGGGCCGAACTATTTCTATCCAAAAGTGCAAACCCATTCAGAATAGGGTGGCCACTACAACCAGTCAGATGTATACTAATATAAAAAGGAGACTTAAGCATATGCTCAAATCTCTCCAGCTGAAATCACCATTAGCTCATAGACTAATCCAGGGCTTTTCAAACTGGGGCATTGCAATGCCCCAGCATGTGGGCCCTGGCCACTTTCACCTTAAGGGGCAGGAGCAGCCTAGAGGCAGGGAGGAGGCAGCAGCGCGATCCCCAGGATCACCCCGCTCAGGGGGGTGATCGCTCCACTTTCACCCCCGGGAGGCTGCAGGCGACTCAGGTATGTGCAGCCAAGCCCCTGCACCCCCACTGAGCAATTCCCAGGGTGGCGCTGCTGCCTCCCCCCTGCCCCCACTGCCTCCCCCCTGGTTCTGCAAGAACTTAGAGAGGCTCACATTCTCCAAGAGAGTTTGAAAACCACTGGATTAATCCAATGCAAGTCTACTTGGAAGTGGAGAAAGCAATGATAACGAAATAAAAACACATAACATCACTTTCTGCACTTATTTTTGTAAAGAAAAAAGATCTGCCAACAAAAAATATTTTATTTTTTTCATTTATTATTCAATAGGTAATGCATAGATAATGACTGTGGCTGCATCTGCTGACATTATGCCACCTATATCACCTATCTATTACAATTTTCAGGCATTTATAATTTTAACGTAAATCTTGAATAAAATTACATAACACTGCTTTCTGCACTTTTAACTTTGGAAAACACTAAAGTCCACACAAAAAATAAAAGTGTTTTCTCCCACCTCTAACCATTATTGTATTGTATTTAGAATATTTACACACTGCTTTTCAATAAGCAGTTCAAAGAAGTTTACACAGTAAAGAAATTTTTTAAAAAATCATTTCCTGTTCCAAATGGTTTCACAAACTTCAGGGGGAAAGGAAAAAAAGATATGCAGGAGATATCAGCAGACACTGGAAAACATACTATGCTGAAATGGATAGGGACTATTGCTCTCCACTTGATAAACATAAGATAGTTGACACTTTAAAAAGTGCCTGTCATTTACATTCAATGACGCTTACAACCATGTCAGCATGCACAGGATTGCAGCCTCAAGTGCAACTTTGCCTATACTTCGACAAGGCTATGCCCAAGATTAATAAGTTAATCACCTATATTGCAGACCATGGTAGGAAAGACCAGCAATATTTATTTACTGTTTTGGCAGAAGGGCACTAAAATTTAAAGACACGGAGCCCAATCCAATCCAAATTTCCAGCTCTGGAGTAGCCACAATGCAGCCTCAAGGTAAGGGAACACATGTTCCCATACCATGAGGAGGCCCCAGTGACTGCCCCTCCACCACTGGATGCAGCGCACATTCCACTGGCACAACTGCACCAGCATTGAAAAATTGGATAAGATTGGGCCCAAGGGCACTAGAAGCTAAGGACACAATTCCTCTATAATTAGAAGTTAAATAAAATCAGAAATCATGATCATTGCAGTTTTGTTTCATGGGAGCAAGCAAAGCAACAACTGTCTATCATCTTTTACTCCTTTGAATATTGGCCACTGTAAAGAAAGCTGGACACAGAGGGTAAAAACATAAGCTCCTCATTGCTTAAAGGTGGGTCCCGGATTATTCTGTATTATGAGTATTTTATCGTGCATTAGGAGCATACTTTAAAGATACATTATATGCACACTAACTTGGAAATTTCAGTTAAATGTGTACAAGATTAGGCTGCAAATCCTGCTGAGATAGGCAGTGTGGGAGAAGGCAAGCAAGGGGCTTGTTATATTCACCTCCCATCCCTTTTGCAGTGTTTTTTACTGGAAACACTCTCTGCATTTAGGTGAAAAGCAATCTGAGAGTTCAATCCTATGTCTATCTACTCAGAAGCAAGTCCCATTATAGTCAATGAGGCTTGCTCCCAGGTAAACGTAGACAGGATTGCAGCCTAAGAATCCAATCCTATGCATGTCTATGCAGAAGCAAGTTCCATTATAGAGAAAGACTTTGTCCCAGGAAAGTGTGGATAGGATTGCAGCCTCAGAGCCCAATCCTGTGCTGGTCTACTCAGAAGCTAGTCCCATTATAGTCAATGAGACTTGCTCCCAGGAACGTGTGGTTGGGATTGTAACCTTCTGCTGGGCAAGCAGAGCCCCCCTGACTACACTGGGCCTTACTTCTGAGTAGACAGGCGAGGCCTGGGCGCTGACTGACAACAAACAGGGTGAATTCAGGGTGGGGGAAGAAGAGGCGACGGGCTGCCGAGCCTGAGGCCAGCCAGAGCGACGGCGGCTTTTCCCAGAAGGAGAAGGCAGACAAACCAGCACGCAACCAACACCCTCTGCTCCGCTCCTGCTGGGGACCCTGCGGGACAGCTCCAGGGCGCGGGCGCCCTGCCAACGCACTGTGAGCGCTGCTACAGGGTTCAAGGCTCAGCCACTGCCGTCCACCAGCGCCCCTCCCTGTCAAGTTGAAGGCCCGGGAAAGGAACAAACAAGGTGACACCAGGCCGGCCTGGGGGGAGGGGGGAGCACAGGCACCGGCAGCCTTCGCCCGCCAGGCTCCAGCCGAAGCGGGGGGGGAAGAGAGCAGGACGCCGAGAGCGCGCCCCCCCCCGCGGAAATGGAACGCTGGAGGGGGCGTCGACAGCCCCTCCCCCACCCGACACCTCAGTGCCTCCCCTCAGAGAGCGCCTCCGCCAGGGACGGCCCAAGCGGCGGCTGCGCAGCCCTGTTTGCTCGTCGAGCCCGAGCCCGTCTGCTCAGAAGTAAGTCCTGTTGTAGTCAATGGGGCTTACTCGCGGGTAAGCGCGGGCAGGATCGGGCCCTCGGTTGCTCAGCAGTCCCCTCACTCTTACCGTGGCCCAGAGCCCAGCTGGGGGGGGTGACAAGGGTGCCGCCGCCCCCTCGCTGTGGCGGGGTCCCCTCAGCCCTCGGCACCGCTCCCGGCCGCCGCCGCCTCTGCCGTCGCCGCCGCCACAGCGCAGGATGATGCCATCTCACAGCCGCCGCGGCATCAAAAGCTGACCGGGCTGGCGATCCTTAGCTCGCACATACGCAAGGGGGGGGAGGTTGACGGAGTTGCTCGTTCGTGCGCGCGCTCCGGCTGGGCACTAGCGCGCACGCGCGTCGGCGCGCGGCCACCGGCCCCAACCGTCGTCCACGCTGCGCGCGCGGCTGGAGGAGGCGTGGCGCCAATTGGAGGGCGGGGATGGAGGGAGGGCGCGCGCGCACTCGAGAGGCGCTGGAACTTGTTCCAGGCAGCGGTTTGATTTATTGGTCCCACGGACTGGGACAAACCAAAGCAGGGGGGAGCGGGGGGTGCGTAATGGAGCTGAACTAATGGAACAAGGGGGCGGGCGGAATGAGGGTCTCTCCAGTACGGGTAGCACCAGGGAGGGACAGCGCACAGTGAGCCGGACTGTACCAGCTGGGAAGGAAACGGGAGGGTCTATTTGTTGTGAGTTTAAGGGGGGAGTAGAGGAGGCAGAACGTGCTTGGGGCAGCTGGCCTGTGCTCAGCTTCAGGCTCAGTGACTGGCAGGATGGGAGTCTGCTCAAGAAGCCTTTGTGCCCTGTGCGTCGCAGCCTGACAGCCCACTCCTGTCCACACTTTCCTGGGAGGAAGCCCCACTGACTGCAGTGGGACTTACTTCTGAGTGGACATGCATAGGATGGGGCTGTGACTTGTCACCCAGATCAGCAACTGCTTTAGAGCCCAGTCCTATCAGGGACGTGCAGTGGATGGGGAGCAGGTGAGGCAGAGCCTCCCCACTGGACTCCTTCGTACCACTGAAGTGTGAGGTGAGGCAGAGCCTCCCCACCAAAGTCCTTCAAAAAGCACCGCTGCCAGTGTGTGAGGTGAGGCAGAGCCTCCACACTGGAGTCCTTCAAAAAGTGCTGCTGCCTTGTGAGATGAGACAGAGCCTCCCCCCTCAAGTCCTTCAAAAAGCACTTCCACCGTGTGAGATGAGGCAGAACCTTCCCACTAGAGTAAAAAGCACCACTGCCACTGTATGAGGTGAGGCAGAGCCTCCCCATTGAATTCCTTCAAAAAGCACTTCGCACAGCACCAGCAGTGCTTTTCCCCGGTGGGAAGGCCCCACCTCATCTCCCTCCCTACCTACTGCACGCCCCTGAATCCTATGCATGTCTACTGAGAAGTAAGTCCCATTTTAGTCAATAAAATTTTACTCTCCAGATAAGGGTGGATAGGATTGCAGCCTAAATCTGCAAAAGGAACGGCTGCATTGAGAGGAGGGCTATGGCTGTGACTTCAAGCTGACCTGACCAATGTTTCTCTTTCCTCATATCCAGCTGTTCTGCACCTCCGGCATTTCATTTTTGCAAGGAAGAAAGACAGTACACGACAGCCTCAAAGCACCTACAAGGAAATAAAAACAGACTGTACTTCCCACCTCTGCACAGGCCAGGCAAGGTTAGCTGTGAGAGGTGTAATGGTAACCCCAAAAGTTGCTGGTGACAACGCATCTAGAGCAGTGTTTCTTAACCAGTGGTATGGGTACCACCAGTGTACGTGAGGTAGTGCCTGGTGGTACTTGCAGAACCCCTGGACCCTTGCTGCCCAACAGCGAGACCAGGAAAGTGACACAACAAACAGTGGTAGGAGGCTCAGCTTGGCAGGCAGAGTTCGAACGCACGATTTTCCATGCTCCTGTCCACCCTGAGACTGGTGTTTGTCACATTGCATCTGGCCTCCCAACTCAGAAGTAACTTGTGGTGATGTCATTGCCAGTTACTTCTGGTGGTACTTCAAATAGGTGGACCATGTGAAGTGGTACAGCGGAGGACAAACCTTAAGAAACACTGATCTAGAGGTTTCTTCCTCCTGCTCTTCAGTACTGGCTCCCTAGTCCAGAGACCAGCACACGCAGGCCTCAGAGCTACAGGTAGGGAAGGAGTTAATGTGCTCCTTCTGAGATGTGCCTATGAGATTATTAGCTTCCCCAAGAAGACTGTTACTGGCACTGTCCCTTCCCTGCCCCATTACTAGCCTGGGTTAGTATTTGTATAGACCAGGGGTGCCCAAACCCCAACCCAGGGGCCACTTGCAGCCCTCGGGGACCCCAAATCCAGGCTGCTGGGAACCCCAGTCTCCAGTGAGTCTCCAGTGGCCTTCTGGAGACTTGCTGGAGCCCGTGCTGGCCCGACATGATTACTCTCAACACAAGGGCTGATTGTTTGACCTCCTGCACAGCCACGCCTGTGAAGCAGCAGCAAAGGAAAGGCCAGCCTTGCTTTGTACAAGGTCTTTTATAGGCCTTGAGTTATTGTGAGATCTTCATTCATTCATATAAGTTCCATCTCTAATATATTTATTTACGTAAATTTATTCAGATTTGAAATGTAAATTAATTTTTTTTCCTGGCCCCCAACACAGTGTCAGAGAGATGATGTGGCCCTCCTACCAAAAAGTTTGGACACACCTGCCCTGATGAATACACTTGTATAGCTTTGCAAAGAACTTTTGTCTCGTTCACACTTTACATCAATATGGAGGCGTGGCATCTGTGAATACCCAGGTTGGGCACTGGCTGAGGGCTCATGCCCACCTGAGGCTCCACCTGGCAAGGCATGTCCCTGGATCCTCACAATTGTTGAGAGGCAGTGGCAACAGCATCACATAGACCTACAGGGGTATCATGAGGGCACCTGTGGAAGGCTTTACCTCCAGCAACCTGGGTGCCAGCATTGTTTATACATGTGTATTTATAGCCAGAGAAAGCCAGCATCCAAGGCCAGCAGAAAAAAATTTTTTTTTTAACCGCAAAGTCCTCAACCAACCCCAAAGACTTGTTTTAAAAAAACCATGTTTTTGCTCAGTTACTGAAGGAATACAACATGGGGCAAAGTACACCTCCAACAGGAGGACATTCCACAGAGCTGGCACAACTATGCCTTTCCTCTCTCTGCCACACAACTGTTTTTCTTTTTTGCATAATATTAAGCCAAAGAAAAGTTTTGGTAATCTTGAAAGGTTTGTGCACTACATTGTAATGTTTCAGTTAGTGTAAAGGTATTTCACTAGTGTTGTTTTAGTACTTTTCCCCCTGAAGAAAAACATGGCAATATGCAACTTTTAGCTTAGTTAAGGTAAACCAAAAAAAAGGCAAAGTATAAGATCCATGGATAGAAACAAGATTCAGACACAATATGGAAGTGGATCAACTTTCGTATTGAAAAAGGGACCATACCTCTGCGAAAGGGTACATTCTGCATGCAAGTTTGATCCCCAGCACCTCCACTGGAAAGCATCTGAACATAGATGGTGTGGCCAAGACACTGCAGAGCCATTGCCACCAGTCTGAGTAGACAATACTGGTGAACTAATGGTCTGACTGAGTATAAGGCGGTTCATATGCTATATTCATATCCATAATATTGCACTGCTGTACCAACAATTCTTTATGCCTTGCCAGTCTTTCTTTACCCATTGTAAGATTTACTTTAAAATGAGCCTATTTATTCTAATAGTACTTGATAGCAGAATATCATCACTTCTGAATTTATTATTTACTTATACTGCAACATGACATCGTAATATGAAGTGAGAGCTCAGTTATGTTGAATCAAATGCTTAGATTATCAATTTCCATACCAGTGCAAAGTGCAAAGCTGTTTTGTATATGGAATTTTATTTATTCACTTTATGGGCTAAATAAAGTGGTTTTTTTTTATCATATTAAAATAAAGTTGGGTTTTTTTATCATACTTTTCTAAAAAGGCAGCCCACCATCAAAAAGTCATAATAAAAATAAATGGTATATAAAAATGGAAGTAAAGCCATCATCATAAATAAGCAGCAGAGCCAAAACTCCCGTCCTCACACATCAGAGAATGCCACAAACTGCCAGTATCTCAGCAGGGAGCAAAGAGACCAGATCACTCTTCACCCTGAAGACATCCTATTCCAAAGCCTCTGTGCCACTGTTGAGAATGCCCTGTCCCAGTTAGCTTCAGACCCCTGCTGGAACTGTATGGCAGGCTACAAAGGCAAATAATCTTCATCATCAATAGTATTAATAATGCTGTTCAAAACACAAGAGAGCCACTTCTCTTCCAACTATAGTGGATGTTTTAGTGAAAGACTTGTCATCAGCAATTCAGGGTGTGGAGACCCTGGCTCCATGGTCTGTGGCCCTGTCATCAACATTATTTGAATCATTTATGGTACATCTATGATATAAACATAGAGCAATTATATATTAATTTAACCATCATGGCTTCCCTTGAAGAAGCCTAGGAGCTGCTGTTTGGGGAGCATGCTGAGACTTATCTGTTAAAGAACGGTAGCCACCCCCATAAAACTACTGCTGCCAGGTTACCCTGGAGAAAGTAAGTCACTCCCAGGAGAGAGAATGACTGTTAAACCAGTTTACACCTGTAAACTGTAGATATAGCCCTAAGAGTCAGAGATGAGTTCAGGTGTTTATCCAATCAGCTTTTCACGTCTACTAATCCATAGGGTTCCTTAATTTTCTGAAAATGATTGCCTGGAATGACTATAAAGGTTTTCCTTTTGTTTGTGTGTTTGTTCTTTGAGTCCCATGTGCAGGTTCTCACCAGTATTTTATCCTGATGGTGTTTCACAAGCTGTTCCTTTTCTCTATCCAACAGTCAGGAAGCCCTGTTAGCACAGAAACAATGTCTGTCTGGCTCATAACCTGCATACTTAACATCCCATTCACTCTCCTGGCCAAGTTTTTCTATCAAGTGTTCTGATTATGATGACTCATTGGAAATACTTTGGAAACTGTTCCAAAGATGTGTTTACATGGAGGCTAAAGCAACAGAGCCTTTCCAGGTTGTCTGAGATTTTCCTTGTCTAAGCTCAACATAATCACTTAAAATGATTTGCTCAGGTCACTGTGGTATATCAGTTCCCACTACTCCACTGCCCACCCGCAGTTTGCCCTAAGTGGTGTTTTGGAAAAAGATGAAAGAGCAAGTTTGTAAATCTGGCACAATCAATGTTCTTTAATGTAGA
This sequence comes from Tiliqua scincoides, assembly GCF_035046505.1. Lineage (NCBI taxonomy): Eukaryota > Metazoa > Chordata > Lepidosauria > Squamata > Scincidae > Tiliqua > Tiliqua scincoides. Next base: position 31,706,719 of record NC_089824.1, read on the forward strand.
TAAGAGTTCAGAAATCAGTTTAATAAGAAAGATGCTCATTTGGTTAGAGAAACAAACATGGCATGATCCATCTCCTCTGCACATCTTGCAGAGCTGTGCATTCTGAAGGATATTCCCAGGGGTTCTCTATAGTATTTTCCACCATTGTCTATTCTTTGGCCACAATGGGGCTTAGAATCTATCAGAAATGACCATGTTCCTTCAGCTTTTTCCCTTTTCCTCAGGCAGCAAAGGTTAATCTTAGACCATTTGGGGGTCATTGTAGAATGCTAGGTGAAGCCTTTTTCTACTTTAAATAGCATACAGGATGTGCACATGTGCACTGGATCAGAACTACAGCAGGAGCAAAAGTGTTAAAGCTATCCTACACCCCTGCTGCATTTTCACGGTAATTCAAAGCATGCTCCCTCACATGCTCTTTAAAAAGAACTCAAAACAACACAGTTAAATCAATGAAACAAAATATCCATCACAGTAAATGAAATACTGTGTAATTAAATTGATAAAAATTATTTCATTCATCTGAACTCCAACCATTAACACTTGGTCAAAGCAGAAAAGTCTTACAGCACTTCTGAAAATGATCAAGATTTTAGCCTTGCTGAGAGTTGGAAACAGGCCAAAGATCACACAGTGATCCTTATGGCTGAGCAGAGATTTGAATCCAGGTCTTCTCAATCTTAAATTGAACCCTCTAACCACAGCACCACACTGTCTCTAAGAAACTTCTCAAAGTCAGTCCTGTCCCCCCCAATAGTTCCAAAGAACTATTTGGAAGATGGATGAATGAACTAAGCTTGTATGCACCTTGCATAATAAAATTACTATATACAAACCCAGGCATGAGTTGCTTGATTCTCCCACTGAAATCAAGGGGATGTAAAAATTCTCAGCAATGGCTGAATCATGCCTCAAATCCTTAATACCAGTGGTCTCTCATGGTACTGCAGATGTTCAGTTTCCAGCCCAGCATTTTAGCCCTTGGGTCAGATTTTTAAAAGACTAGATTTAAAGCCAAATGTCTCCCTGGGACTTAGCCACATTACCCCTGCCTACAATAAGCTATACATCATTTCAAATCAAATGTTGCTGCAACAGCAATGTTCTTTTATGAAACATCATCAACAACGTTGTCGACAACAACTTGATTGACCTCGCTCTCGTTTTGGCAAAATTGAAATGGATAAGTTATGAATTTAATACAAACATTCCAACTTGTTAGAAATACTTGTTTGATCTCAATTTGATTCCCCAAACTTTGCCTCCTCAGTTTAACATTGTCCTTACATCAAACATCAGTAAATCTTCCTCTATGTTGCAAACCTTGGCGTGTGTTTTCTAGACTTGAATACAGGTTTGGCAAGATCAGGCTATTTCCATTACATTGCATTTCTATCAATGAAAGTTTCAGGCCCAAATCCTAACCAACTTTTCAGCACTGGCATAGCTATGCCAAAGCGGCATGTGCTGTATACTGCAGTTGGGTGACATTCACAGGGGCCTCCTCAAAGTAAGGGAATGTTTATTCCCTTCCATCATAGCTGCATTGCACTTATGTTAATGCTGGAAAGTGGGTTAAGATTGTCCCCTCAGTATATTATATGATGGGCCGTATATTTTTTGATTATTTTACTGTGTTACTGTTTTTAATCGTAGTTTTTAATTATCTATATGTACAGTATTTTATGCCTGGTTTTGTAAGTAGCCTTGAGAGCTGTTGGAAAGGTGGGGTATAAATCTATAAAATAAATCACGATCAGGACCATAACTAGGAGGCATTGTTAAGGATAAGGCAGAAAACTCACTAATCAGTCCCGCTGACTTCAATATACTGCTTCTGTTGGTGGCAGTGGCAGTCACATCCAAGATGAGGAGCACTATAGTAAAATGAGGTAAAGGAAGCAGTGTTTGTAGAGGCATTACTGTACTATCAAACATTGGAACCTACTTCTGAGGAGTGGATCACATAGGGTTCCCACCTAGGCAGTGGCCAAGCATGCTTAGTGCTAGAGGTACAATTGCAACAGTTGTCTTCACTGTATAGCAACCCTATGGCAAGATTTGTTTAACATTAGGGTTGCCATATTCCAGTCCCCCACATCTGGAAAGCCTAAATATTATGCTAATTGTGCTAATGAAGCAGATCAACAGTTGCATTATCCTGTTGTGTTGTTGTTTCCTTTGTCCTCTTCACAGCTACTTCAGAATGTTGAGAAAGAATTTGAGGAAGCATATTTTAACCTGACCATTTTATTCATGCCAGGATTTGCTTGTGCTTTCTTCTCAGTCAACAGTAAAGCTTGTTGGGAAGAGATGAAGCAAGCTGGTGTGTTTCCTGTCTCTGATTCTGTTGCTTAAGCAGTATATGGTTCTGCATTTGCTCAGTTAATGTGCAACTAGAAAGTGCTAGCGCTGGAAGGGAATCAAATATACAAACTGCAATGTAGATAGAATCAAGATTTCTAATATATTAGTTCATATCCACTATACTGCAGCTTCTCATAATGTTAGGAGTGTCCCTCACGACATCTCCTATAACTAGCCAAGCTCCAAACAGTCTTAACATGCGCAGAGTACTTTTCAATAAAAAAAATTACTTGGAGGGACACAGCCTACCTCTCAACTTGTAATGACCAAATGTTTACCATATAGTAAGTGCAACCAAGGACATAGTACATCTTTGACTGCAAGAGCTTGCCGGATTGAAACTGTATTGAAAAAATGCAAGAGAGGCAAGCATGATAAAGGCAGTTTAAAGTTGCAGACTTTTTTTGAGTTTCTGTAGATTGCCTTTAACAGTGGACACAGCATTCAAAGTAAGCCTACCTGTTTCCATTACAGAGCAACATGGCAAATATCTATAGCAGTGGTTCTCAAACTTTTTAGCATTAAAAAAAAGTTTATGAGCTGCTCAAGCCTCTGTGGCTATAATATTGATTGGGCAGCTGGTCTTTCCCCAGTAGCAGGTTGTTTAACCCTTGATGTACATAGCCTAATCTGCTTGTCAGTTTCACGACAAACAAAAATTGGGTCATGACTCTGGTGGGCCATGGGCCCACAGTTTGAGAACTGCTGGTCTGTGGTTTCAAGACTGAATTTTGATGTAAAAAGTCTAACTGGGCTGAATGAGACTTCCTGCTGAGTAAACATGCATAGGATTATTCTGCACTCACAAGATGTCTATGCTGCTACTTTCTGTGATATCACAGTTTTCAGATCATAACAGTATTGCCTGCAGCACAGCACAACAGCCCCTTCGCCTTCCTGTTTAAACCGACCTTTGATACAATTCCACTCATACATTTCCTCTCTCTTATTTCAGTCCTAGCTGAATGTATTTCCCACTCTCCATTTTCTGTTCCAGTTTGTGTTCATTTCCTCTTTCCTCTTTCCCATTCATTTCCTCTTTCCCGTTCATTTCTTCCTCTTTCCCATTCACTTTTTCTGCCCCGTCCACCAAATTTACATCTCTGGGCTCCTCTCCCCCCACATCTTCATAATATTTGTTTGCTGTCAATACATTTCTGGTCGCCAATACAGAATAGCTTTATCTAAAATGCTGCTTTGCCAAAGCCAATTCAAATGTTTTTGCGGAGTCTGTGAGGCCTAGCAGACAGTGAAGCTTAAGCACCACAGTGCCCCAAGGCAAGAATTTGTTTTGAAGAAAGATTTACAGCTGCTGTTCTCTATCAGACATCAGTTAAATCACCAATCATTGAATCCTTTCAAGCAGCCTATCACAGAGAATGTCTAAGGCATTCAATGTCTAAGGCATCCAGTTCACACTTAAATTGAAGTAAGTCCCACTGAATTCAGTGGAGCTTACTTTTAGGTAAACATGTACAGGCTTACACTGTATATGGCTGCGGCTAACTAATGAGGCAGAAGAAGTCATAGTGTGATTATATACATCTCCACCCCCACCCCACCCCACACACAGACCAAAGTCACCAATTAGAAACAACAAACTGAAGGAACAGCTGATGAAGCATGGTAATAAGAGATTGAGCTGTGAATCAGGACGTCTTTAGTTTGATGTGACTCTGCCATAAACTTGTTCAGTGGCATTATGCAAGCCACTGCACTTCAGCCCCAGCTGCAACATGGAGATATGAATTAGAGCTCATTAAAATGTGTGTACTGCACTTTTTAAATTTTTTTTTTTAGACACCCTATATATTTTGAGAGCTGGAATGAATGAAGACTGGCTTAAGTAAAGATGCTTACTTTTTTGAAAATGTATAAAAACTATTCTGAGAACTGCAAGGTTCAGTGAATCACTTGAACTCAAAACAGGAGATTCCCCTACTAACTAAAAAAAGTTCCAACATTAGGAGGCCAAGTAACAACACCGGACTGCACTGCATAGTTGTCATACACTACTCTCAGCCTCCCCTTTGGCAATATGGATATGGACACTGGACTACTTCGCAGGGCTGTCATTATAATTGATGCTATCTGTCACAATATCCTCCCACTCCACCCCAAGAATAAAATAATTGTGTCCAAAGTTGGCAGAGTAATTTTGTAAACACTTAAAAATGAAAAAAGAAAGAAATCACACTTTTCATTTGGGAAAAAGAAAAAACCTGAATAAGGGCCTAGCCCTAAAAATCCTCAGCACTGGTGCTGGGTGTCGCAAACATGCCATAAGGCGCATCTGGAAAGGAAGGGCTGCAGGTGCTTGACCAGCACCAGCCGGTGCTGAGTCTCAGTGCTGTGTGTAGGGCCAGCCGACGATCCAGCAGCTCTGGCCAGTGGTAAGTAATCTCAGGACAAGTTAGGCAGGGAGAGGGCAGGGTGGGGAAGGAACCAGCCCTGGGAGGGGGTGGGATCAGTGGACCCCTGCCCCACCTTATCCTATCCTCTGTGTCTGGCTGAAAAGTCCAAATGGAGTCTCACAAGTCTGAGCTGCCAAAATAGCCGGCACAGACTTGAGAAGCCTCATTTTTGGGACCTGGGTCTTTCCCTGGGGAAGGGGATGAAAGACCCCTTCCCCCAAGGAGACCTCTTGCAGCCTCAATGGTGCCACCAAATGCAGCAGTAGCTGTTTTGGCACTGCAGCACCCAGTGGAACCACTACCTTCAGGATTGGGCTGTTAGAATGGTCGTGAACTCCTGAATTTCCTACTTCTCTTTTGTTTCTGGGCAGATATACTGCTGTTCAGTCACAGCCACACTGAAATTCTTTCTTACTTACTTACTTACTTACTTACTTACTTACTTACTTAAATGGACAGCCGTTACCTCTGTGCCAGGGAGAACAAAAAATATGTCTTCAGAATGCAGCAGTAATTCCTTTCCATAACACAATAGGTGCTTTACTCTTGTGGTTTTTGAGTCTATTGAATAGTACTGTTTCTGTTAATGGCCAAGAAGAATTAAATCCCAATGTCTAAGGGCCAAATCAGACATGCGTGTTAAACACATCCCTCAGAGGTGTGCTTCCTACCAGAAGCACTTCTTATTTGTTAAAAACTTATTTGTTAAAATTACCTCTTGAGCGGGACAATTTTTGGATTTAAAATGGCACTGGGGAAAAGTGAACCTTCCCCTCCCTGTGTATCCAGATCTTGATCAAGATCATCCTGCCCTCTATATGGGAGTTTTTAACAAATAAGAGATGTTTCTGGTAGGAATATGCCCACATAGAACACTTTTGCAGGAACATTTAGTTTGGCCCTAACACCAAGGGAACAACACTGCTTGCATATTTCATTTCCTAGCTTGGCTTGGACAAGAGCTAGAGCTTGACTTAGAAAGCAAGCAAACAAGCTTAGTATTTCAGCCAACTGGTGGCCTAAATGGGAACCAGGTGAGATGACTAGAGTCTGGATAAAACCCAGCAATCCATGTAATATATTAAGAATATTCATGTACTGCTTTTCAAGAAAACAAAGTTCACAGAACAGTTTGCACTGCTAAATAAATGGTTCACTGTCCCAAAAAGGCCACAAATAGAAAACAGATGCAGAAGGGACACCAGCAATCAGCCACTAGAAATGAAACTGTGCTGGGATGAAAAAGTGCCATTGCTGTCCCACTGCCAAATAGAAGAGGACTGCCGTTCTCTGTCTAGTTAGCAGAGGTTATGACAAACCCTGAGCCGGTTTGAACAATGCAATAATCAATCAGCCTCACACAATTTTTGATTGCACATCAGTAATTGCATTTGAGATGAAAATATTGTCTGAATTAGCGGTGTATCCATGCCCTGATCCAGTGAATAAATTATTTACAAGAATGGGCCAGACTGGTCATCCTTCAGTGTAAAATGTTGCATCATCTGTATGTTCAAAGCTACCTTCTATTGAAGTGAATGGGCATGTTCTTGCAAGTACGGGAGCTTCCAAATCAGCAAGAAACATCTGGATGCTTGACATCCAGTACACTTTATCCTTCTGACTCCTTACAGGTTACACTGGCTCTGATATGATCAAGCACTGAGCATTTTCTCATCTTTATTTTGACTCAAGCATTTCATGCAGGGTTAATTAGGAAAGGAATTGAAGATAATAATGCCACTACAAATATATGGTGTGGCCTCAATCAGAATACTGTGTAGAGTTCTGGTTGCTACATATCAAAAAGGATATTGTGGAGCTGGAAAAGGTGAAGAACAAGGCAATCAGAGGACAGAGCATCTTTTTCCAAGGAACTGGGACTTTTTAGTTTTGAAAAAAGGCCTCTAAGAGGGGGCATGATTAACAGTCCAATCGTAACCAGTTCTAGTGCCTCATTAGGTGGCTCAGATCTGAGTAGTCCCATTGGGGCAACTGTGGCTCCCCCCAAAGTAAAAGGAATTTTTTCCCCTTGCCTTGGGCTGAGCCTCAGCCAGCTCCAAACAGCTCCCATCAGGCTGCCTATTTCAGTGCAAGTTAAGATTGCTCTGTCAGCAATGTAAGGTGCAATCCTAACCAACGTTCCAGCACTGACACAGCTGTGCCAATGTGGCATGCACTGCATCCTGCAGTGTGGAGGCAGTCAAGGGGGCCTCCTCAAGGCAAGGGCATGTTTGTTACCTTAATGTGGGACTGCATTGCAGCTAGGTCCGTGCTGGAAAGCTGGTTAGGATTGCACCCTAAACCACTTTGTGGAAATGAGATATAAATATTTATAATATTATTGATTATAATAACAAACACCTATTGCAGGAGCAAAATGATGGGAGAGGGGTATGCTTTCATCATCGACATGTTGATTTTCCAGGGGCAACTGGTGGGCCACTATAGAAAACAGGATGCTGGACTAGATGGGCCTTTGGTCTGATCCAGTGGCACCTTTCTTATCTTTCATGTAATCCCATTTCTTGATGTGATCCCTTTAAAGGGATTATTGTGCATTCTCCTAGGACCACAGTGTTACAGGAAACGGCCCTACCAAGAACCCATGTTACCATGTGCACAAATCATGCTTAAGAGTGCAATCCTAAACCTGTTAACTTAAAAGTAAGCCTCACTGAGTTCAGTGCTGTTTACCCCTAGTAAGCCACTTTAGGACTGCAGCCTGACTGAACCACTTGCACATTCATGTAACCCAGCATTAGCTGATAAATTTAATCTCTGAATGCAGACACACCAATTGGTTTTCTCTATCAGCCACTTTTGCTGAATCATTCATATTGCAATGAGTACTTAACTTTCACTTGTGTTGGCATCCTTCAGTCTCAGAAGACTATGGTATCGCGCTCTGAATGGTGGTTCTGGAACAGGAGTGTCCTCTCCAGTGCATTAAGCCTGGGTAAAGTAGATATAGAGGATAGACTGTTACCCATGCAGCAAATCCCCCCTCTCCATGTCGCTGAAATGGTCCAATGGAAAGGCAGAAGCCAATACGGTTGGTTCCAGCGGCGTTGCAGGAGTTGCCAGAACGTGACTGTGTTCAGTCATGAACTGCCTCAGGGACTCCGGCTCCAAATTTTGCCTCGAGGTTGACTCCTGAAGCCTTTTCCATAACTGGATGTAGCCACAAGGCAGTGGAGGTATGGGATCAGAGTTTTCCTTCTCTCAGATGAGCTGCCTTCCCAGGCTAACGAGTCCCATCTACCCGGTGGCTGTTTAGTCGCCTCTTACGACAAGTACAGCCAAAATGACAGCCTATTCTTATCCCCAACCCCCAGGGGAAGTGTTATAACTTTCACTTATGCTATCCTTATTCCACTGGAGTTCCCTTGATATAAAATGAATTATGGCAAAATTGCATTCATCATGTCCTATACTGTACATGACACTGCTTACTCGTATGTTGGCAACCTTCGGTCTCGAAAGACTATAGTATTGCACTCTGAATGGTGGTTCTGGAACAGCCTATAGTGTGGCTGAAAAGGCCGATTCGGGAGTGACAATCCCTTCCACACTGGGAGCAAGTACAGTCTGTCCCTGGTCTGTCTCCCTGGCTATGGGCCTTCTTTCTTTGCCTCTTTGCCTCAGTCTGTTGGCCAAGTGTCTCTTCAAACTGGGAGAGGCCATGCTGCACAGCCTGCCTCCAAGCGGGCCACTCAGAGGCCAAGGTTTCCCACCTGTTGAGGTCCACTCCTAAGGCCTTCAGATCCCTCTTGCAGATGTCCTTGTATCGTAGCTGTGGTCTACCTGTAGGGTGCTTTCATTGCACGAGTTCTCCATAGAGAAGATCCTTTGGGATCCAACCATCATCCATTCTCACAACATGGCCGAGCCAACGCAGGCGTCTCTGTTTCAGCAGTGCATACATGCTAGGGATTTCAGCATGTTCCAGGACTGTGTTGTTTGGAACTCTGTCCTGCCAGGTGATGCCGAGGATGCGTCGGAGGCAGCGCATGTGGAAAGCATTCAGTTTCCTCTCCAGTTGTGAGCGAAGAGTCCATGACTCGCTGCAGTACAAAAGTGTACCCAGGACGAAAGCTCTGTAGCCCAGGATCTTGTTACGTTCCGTCAGCTTCTTTTTGGACCAGACTCTCTTTGTGAGTCTGGAAAACGTGGTAGCTGCTTTACCGATACGTTTGTTTAGCTCGGTATCAAGAGAAAGAGTGTCGGAGATCATTGGGCCAAGGTACACAAAGTCATGGACAACCTCCAGTTCATGCGCAGAGATTGTAATGCAGGGAGGTGAGTCTACATCCTGAACCATGACCTGTGTTTTCTTCAGGCTGATCGTCAGTCCAAAATCTTGGCAGGCCTTGCTAAAACGATCCATGAGCTGCTGGAGATCTTTGGCAGAGTGGGTAGTGACAGCTACATCACCAGCAAAGAGGAAGTCATGCAGACATTTCAGCTGGACTTTGGACTTCGCTCTCAGTCTGGAGAGGTTGAAGAGCTTTCTGTCTGATCTGGTCTGGAGATAGATGCCTTCTTTTGCAGTTCCAAAGGCCTGCTTCAACAGGACAGCGAAGAAAATCCCAAACAAGGTTGGCACAAGAACACAGCCCTGCTTCACACCGCTTCGAATGTCAAAGGGGTCTGATGTGCAGCCATCAAAGACAACAGTGCCCTTCATGTCCTTGTGGAAAGATCTGATGATGCTGAGGAGCCTGGGTGGACATCCGATCTTGGGGAGAATCTTGAAGAGGCCGTCCCTGCTGACCAGGTCGAAAGCTTTCATGAGATCTATGAAGGCTATAAAGAGTGGCTGTCGTTGCTCCCTGCATTTTCCTGCAGTTGTCTAAGGGAGAATACCATATCAGTGGTGGACCTGTTGGCTCGGAATCCGCATTGCAATTCTAGATAAACGCTCTCTGCAAGTACCTGGAGCCTCTTTAGTGCAACTCCGCAAACAGCTTTCCTACAACGCTAAGGAGAGAGATGCCGCGGTAGTTGTTGCAGTCACCCCTGTCGCCTTTGTTCTTGTACAGCGTGATGATGTTTGCATCCCTCATGTGTTGAGGTACTCCACCTTCTCTCCAGCAGAGACAGAGGATTTCATGCAGCTCAGTGACGATGATCTCTTTGCAGCACTTTAGGACTTCAGCAGGGATGCTGTCTTTTCCAGGTGCCTTGCCAAAGGCAAGGGAGTCCAGGGCCGCGTGAAGTTCTTCTAGGGTTGGTTCACTGTCAAGCTCCTCCAGCACAGGCAGGCACTCAATGTTGTTCAATGTGACACTGCTTACTACATGTAATTTAATCTATGAGTCAGAAAAACAGCTTAGAGAATGGTGAAGTATGATTTAATCAATCCACTGATAAGGAAACTGGAAGACAAGGCGGGCAAGGTGATTCTGGTCTTGGAAAAGTGAGAGTGAGCAAGATATGGATGAGAGATAGGGAAGACACACAGAGCTGAGGAAAGAAAGGCACAGACAAGACCTGATCAGGGCTTCCACCCAGTATTCAAACATATGAATTCATTATTTCCTGTTGAAAGAATTTCACAACTGCTGCTCACTGAGTCAGTGTTTTCACTGACCTATTCATAACAGCTCCAAGCTCTCTTTACCTGTTAGTCATCAGCATCAACCATCAGTGTATCAGTGTATTTGTGAAATTGGAATTGCTCTTGCCTCAATGTACATTACTTTACACATATTTGCATTGAATAGATTATGTCCGCACCACTAGTCAAGCAAATCACTATGTGGTGTACATGTTCATCACAGACCCACATCTCTAAATTGTCAATTATTGAATCATCTGCTACTAAGAACACTCCATACCTCAACCTTGGGGAATATCCTCAGTGTAAGAGGGCATGGATTTGTCATCCAAGGAATAGTTCCCTTCTAAGGGTTTGTTTCACAGATGGTAGAGTTGATAGGACCTACAAGACCACTGAATCCAACTCCCTGCCAATACAGTCTGTCCACAACTACAACATCCCCGATATTTACATTTCCATCTCCTTCAGAAAGATGTCCTCCTTCCCCAAGACTTCTCCATGATACCAAAGAATCTGTCAACCTGGGAGAGGGACATCTCATATTCTTGATGGTCTTGCCCATCTATCTCTCTAACTGCCTGATTCTCCATGTCAGTTACCTTACCTTCAAGGGAATAAACTTGTTCGGAGTTCATTGCACCAAGTGCACACCTGAAACTTACACCCAAAGAACTGAATAGTACCTTCTTCCTTGCTAGGTTTATACCTTCTTAGCATGTAATTTTTTGTTTGATTTGGAGGACATATTTATTTGGAAAGTGAAGGATTTTAAGAAGCGGGGGGGGGGAGGCAAGAGGGGACATGAATGCCCTGATCCTTGTCCTTTTTCTAAACTTTCATAGATTTGTAACTCACCAAACTGCTTTCTCCTTATCTTGATGCTTTCTCAATGGGTTGCTTTGTCCTGGGGTATCCCTTGTACTTATAGAGCAGGTTCCCTCTCAAACTACCTCTTATCCTACTGTTTTGGTCCATTAGAATAGAGGGTCTTGTTTAAAGAAGAGAGGTGTGAATCAGCTTTTGGACTGCACCAGGCTATGCTAGGCACTGATTTGATGAAAATAGGTAGGCTTAGCTCCTGGGAATGATGATTTTCTCAGGGGGAATGGAAATGTCTGCTGATTAAAAGAGGAAGATTAAGGCGGTATCAGCCCCTAGGAAATTCAAGAGTCTTACTTTTAACCTGACTGAAATTATCTTTTTTTTTCTTCTAAAACTACTCTCTGGTTTTGAAACTGAATGTTTAAGCTAGCCTGAAATCTAAACATACTACTTCTGCTAATGCACTTCAAGTCTAAACTGAGCTTGAACTGAAGGCTAAGCTTACACTTTAGTTTATAAATTCACTTCTATAAGTTTTTCTTACAAGATTTTTAAGTTTATAAACTGAACCTGGGTGACTTTGGTCAGGAGCATCTATCCCTATATATATTCTGTCCACCATGTAGTAGTATGCACTTGGCAAGCAGCAGACATAGCAACATTTTGAAAATTGACTGCTCACATATGCCAACTCCATGCTCAGATCAGATGGTAAAATTATGTGTACTTTCCTTTATTGTCAAGAAAGATCTTCATGGAGAAGGAACAGAGCAACCAACACCTGAAGCACATCCAAATTCCTGCTGAAAAATTATTTCTCAGTAAATCTTTATATGCACATGATTAACTACTAGTAGATGGTATTCACATGGTGGAAAGTGCATTGAAACATGAGCTGGGGTAGGTGGGTCTTCCCACCTAGTAGTGTTTCTCGAACTGAGGGTCAGGACCCACTGGATGGGTCATGAGCCAATTTCAGGTGAGTTCCCATTCATTTCAATATTTTATTTTTATTATATTAGACTTGATGCTACTACCGTATGTGACTTCATTTGGGGACATGTTACAACTCTGTACTTTTAACAGGCTGCTATGTATATACTTTTAACAATGATAGTAAATGGAACTTACTGCTGGGTAAGTGTGGGTAGGATTGCAGCCTAGGATTGTTAAAAATTTTCCTGCTGGATGATGTCACTTCCAGTCATGACATCCCTTCTGGTGGGTCCCGAGATATTCTCATTCTAAAAAGTGGATCCCAGTGCTAAACATGTGAGAACCACTGTCGTATAGCATACAGCTGGAGATGGGGTGTTGCCCACATGCCTGGAGAGTCTATAACTAGAGGTGAGTGAAAACATGTTTTGTGTGTGTGTGTTAATTTTGACGTTTTCCAAAGTTAGGACTGCAGAAAACAGTATGTGTTTTTATTCCAAGGGTGCATTTATATAAAATAAATTCTAATCACTTTCAAAAGTCCCCTTCCCTGAAAGGGAAGTTCTTTCTTCCCTGCCTCTGGCAGCCCCGGTAGTGCCGATGTATACAGCAATAGCCATTTTGGTGCCACTGCACCCGATGGAGCCACCAGGGATAGGACTGGGCTGCCCGACAACATTTTAAAGTCTGTTGCATGGTCCAGCTTGCTATTCAGGTCACAGAATTTTCAAGCTTGCAAACTGAAAGAGGGGGAAAGAAATTGATTGATCTACTGCTTGCTGGTGTCCCAAACACCCTTGGTTATGAGTCCTCATTGCTTCTGCTCCTGGTAGGATGGAGTGTGGGATGGTGTCTTCTTTGTAAAAGGTTACCATTCATTATCTTTCCTGTTACTTTTCTTATAGTATCTCTCCTTTCCTGCTTGTGTTTGTGAAATGTTCAAGGTGGAGGAGGAAAGTATGGAGCAACACACATCTTCATATACATCTAGAATGAGATTATGGTGATCTGTATGTCTCATCTCTCATATTTAACAGCACACTAGACACCAATAAAATCATGTGTTGTCTTTTTAAAAGATTGGGAGGGGAGCACATTCCTTAACATCTTCTTGAATTGAAATAGTAAAGCATAGCCCACATGCCAAATATTAAAATGTCTATGACTTTGGTCTGTTGGCCAACTGTAGCTATTAGTACCTATGCTAAGATCTGGTTTTATTTAATTCTCTATCTTAAAAAAACTTTGTATATATGTCATTATTTTCAAAAAAATCAGTACATTTTTTTTTTTTCAAAGTCTAGCTCAAATCATACCTCCATGGTTATTTTAAAAAATGAGAAACTCTTGCCTGTTTTCAGAACTGGCCAGTCACAAATCAGCATTGAGGCTCTGCCTTCCCTTGTGAGTACATTTCTTTTGTTGCAATAAAATGCATAGTACATGAAAAAAGGAAGTGCACCGAGTTTGCAGATGCAGAAAAACTGAAGGAAAATGCTGAAGTTTCAAATATTAAAAAGGCAAGTCATTTCCTGCTTTATGCAAGCTTTAAAATTTTCAGCTAGTGCTATTATACTGCAGTCCAGTGGTTCTCAAACTTTTAGCACTGGGACCCACTTCTTAGAATAAGAATTTCACAACCCAATGGAAATGATGGCATGACTGGAAGTGACATCATTAAGCAGGAAAATTTTTAACAATCTTAGATGGTAACCACCCACACTTACCCAGGAGTAAGTCCCATTTACTATCATTGTTAAAAGTATATACATAGTAGCCTATTAAAAGTACAGATCTGTAACATTTCCCCAGATAGAGTCACATACCAGAGTAGCATTAAGTCTAATATATTAAAAATAAAATATTGAAATGAATGGGGACCCACCTGAAATTGGCTCGTGACCCATCTAGTGGGTCCTGACCCACAGTTTGAGAAACACTGCTGTAGTCTACAGACACTACATAAAGGCAGGGAGGCTGGACCCTGAAAGGTGAAAAAATGAGAATATGCCCTGAATGAACTTTTCTAAACTAAGTTGTGTCAGTGTATGTAATAGCTCAGTGTTCAAATTGTCCATGGCATTCAACAATAAATATGTTCACAACTATGCATTCTTTCAGAAAAAAATATTATATCAGATTTACAGCGCAATCCTAACTTGCACTGGAAACAGGCAGGCCAGTTGGCCTGCACTGTATCTGGTGCAGGTTTCACTTAGTGGCTCAGCCTATGGCTTCCACGGCTTACCCTGGAAGAGGGACCGCTTCCCCTTAACCCCAAGAGAGCCACTGCAGCCCCAATGGGGCTACTTGGATCTGCACCACCTCTGGAGGTAGCGCAATTCGGAGCAGCCCAGGGCTGGCCCAGGCTGCTCGGGAATGGGGTTAGGATCTGCCTGCCCCCAGGTGACTCCAGGGTGGCACAACTTGGGATTCAGTTAGGATTGCGCCCTTAACCTTGTAATCTTCAGAAGTGTTACTGCAGATATATCAGGCACTGGTGACAGTAGTGATTGATTTGTGTGTGTGTGTGTGTGTGTGTGTGTGTGTGTGTGTGTGAGAGAGAGAGAGAGAGAGAGAGAATTTCAGCTAATGTCAGTTCATTACTAAAGTATTTTGGGTATGATCCAGACAAAGTTAAGAACCTTTAAATTGCCTTTATCTCAATAGGAGAAGCAAAGCGTATGGTCTAGTTCTTACTTATTGTCAGATCATATCTAGTGTTTCTGGAAAGATGCCAACTAATTGAAACTTGAAACATGATGTACCATTTAGTGCACTGGAACCAAGCTACCATCACTACAGATACAATGTTATTTTCTTTGTGCTGTAGCGTCACTATTTCCTGCTTCTCATTTCACAAAATGGTGTAATTCACTCATGTGACAAGTGCTTTAAGCTGCCTAACTTACTAGTAGACATGGATTTACTGATTCTACAGCCTCCAAAATAATGCCACTTTTGGCCTAATACTAAAGACGCACAGCACTGGCGCTAAGCTCCAGCACTGGGTATCGCAAACGTGCCATAAGGTACGTCCGTGACACACTGCAAAGTCAGCACCAGCACCAGCCAGATGCCACCTGGAGTTAGGTAAGAGCTCCAGGTGGCGGTGAAGGCATTGGGGGCGAGGGGAAGCATTCTGAGGTGGGGGAAGGCGGGGAAGGAACCAGGCGGGAAAGGGGTGGGAGGAGGAGCTCTGCTCCACTGGGAGGAAAGTCCTCTTTCCCTGAGGAGACCTCAGCAGCCTTGGCTGTGCCACTGGATGCAGCAGTAGCCGTTTTGGCACTGCTGCACCCAACAGAGCCAGGCTTTAGGATTGGGCTGCCCATCATTTACTCCTATTAATTCAGTTAGATGAACGCATGTTCTAAATTGGCTCATTGCTTAAAAATAACCAGGCTGTTGGGGAAAAGCAGGCCAATCTGGTTGGCAAGGGTACCAAAGAAACAACCTTACCTGAGAAAAAGGCTAAATTTGGATAGTTTCTCAATGACTGTTTACCCTGAAGGCTTGGAATATAAAGTGACAGAGAAGTTGTAGGCAGTTATCAGCTAGGGATAGGGAGGGCTTCTTTTTTCCTTAAAACACTGGCTTGATTGATAGATAGTTCTTGTTTTCAAAGGGAGAAAGGGGTCAGTGGCCAGCTATTCCAGAAGCTTCAATGATACTACCAAAAAATGTTATTTATGATTTCCAAGTTTGTACTAATTTGTATAAATTGTGTTTTTGATTGTAATTAATGGTTTCCAGATTTTTTTTGTTTGTTTAATGTTACAGTACACATAGTGTATATATGCTCCTCCATTTGTGGCTCTCCCTCCGGGTGCTGGCAGTCTTGGCACCCCTGGGCAGGCTCCTCCATTTGCGGCTGCCCCTTTGGGTGCTGCCGGTCCTGGCGCCCCTGCGCCGGCTCCTCCATTTGCGGCTCCCCCTCCTCCGGCTCCTCGGGTGAGAACGGGCGAGGGAAGGCGGAGTGGGGCAGGGCGGGCCTTCCGCTCCCCAAGAGCCATTTAGCCAGCACTGCTCCAATGACTACGGAAGCTGCCCAACACAAAAATAGGCCCTGAAATGCCTTCTTCCATTGCTCCGAGGCAGTTACATGCCAAGCTTCGCCTGAAGGCTGTGAGCGCCCAGGGATTCATCCTGCCTACTGCAAATTTGTGGCTCCGGGTCCTGGCACCTCTGGTCCTGGCACCCCTGGGCCAGCTCCTCCATTTGCGGCTCCCCCTCCGGGTGCTGGCGGTCTTGGCGCCCTTGGGCTGGCTCCTTCATTTGAAACCTCAAACACTGTGAGAAACACTGTGGCATAGGGATAATGAGTGGTCAGATAAGTTTTTACAACAAAAGGTTAGAAAATGTCAGTTCTTAAACAAGTGAACTTAACTTGAGTAAAGAAAAATAAGACAAAAGACAAAAGCAGTTAGGTCAAAAATGTAAGGTACTTTTTCAACTGGGTGCTCCTCCTTTTTTAGCAGGGGAAGAGTAACTGGCCCTCCTCACCCCAGCAGTGTCTTTTCTAGTGGCTGTCTGCTGGTGTTCTTTTGCATCTTTTTAGATTGAGCCCTGTGGGGACAGGGAGCCATTAGTTATTTGATTTTTCTCTATAAACCGCTTTGTGAACTTTTTGTTGAAAAGCAGTATATAAATACTGTTATATTGTATTGGCAACCTTCAGTCTCGAAAGACTATGGTATCGCGCTCTGAAAGGTGGTTCTGGCACAGCGTCTAGTGTGGCTGAAAAGGCCAATCCGGGAGTGACAATCCCTTCCACACCGGGAGCAAGTGCAGTCTGTCCCTGGTCTGTCTCCCTGACTATGGGCCTTCCTTCTTTGCCTCTTAGCCTCAGACTGTTGGCCAAGTGTCTCTTCAAACTGGGAAAGGCCATGCTGCACAGCCTGCCTCCAAGCGGGCCGCTCAGAGGCCAGGGTTTCCCACTTGTTGAGGTCCATCCCTAAGGCCTTCAGATCCCTCTTGCAGATGTCCTTGTATCGCAGCTGTGGTCTACCTGTAGGGCGCTTTCCTTGCACGAGTTCTCCATAGAGGAGATCCTTTGGGATCCGGCCATCATCCATTCTCACGACATGACCAAGCCAACACAGGCATCTCTGTTTCAGCAGTGAATACATGCTAGGGATTCCAGCACGTTCCAGGACTGTGTTGTTTGGAACTTTGTCCTGCCAGGTGATGCCGAGGATGCGTCGGAGGCAGCGCATGTGGAAAGCGCTCAGTTTCCTCTCCTGTTGTGAGCGAAGAGTCCATGACTCGCTGCAGTACAGAAGTGTACTCAGGACGCAAGCTCTGTAGACCTGGATCTTGGTATGTTCCGTCAGCTTCTTGTTGGACCAGACTCTCTTTGTGAGTCTGGAAAACGTGGTAGCTGCTTTACCGATGCGCTTGTTTAGCTCGGTATCGAGAGAATGAGTGTCGGAGATCGTTGAGCCAAGGTACACAAAGTCATGGACAACCTCCAGTTCATGCTCAGAAATTGTAATGCAGGGAGGTGAGTCCACATCCTGAACCATGACCTGTGTTTTCTTCAGGCTGATTGTCAGTCCAAAATCTTGGCAGGCCTTGCTAAAACGATCCATGAGCTGCTGGAGATCTTTGGCAGAGTGGGTAGTGACAGCTGCATCGTCGGCAAAGAGGAAGTCACGCAGACATTTCAGCTGGACTTTGGATTTTGCTCTCAGTCTGGAGAGGTTGAAGAGCTTTCCGTCTGATCTGGTCCGGAGATAGATGCCTTCTGTTGCAGTTCCAAAGGCCTGCTTCAGCAGGACAGCGAAGAAAATCCCAAACAAGGTTGGTGCAAGAACACAGCCCTGCTTCACTCCGCTTCGGATGTCAAAAGGGTCTGATGTGGAGCCATCGAAGACAACAGTGCCCTTCATGTCCTTGTGGAAAGATCTGGTGATGCTGAGGAGCCTGGGTGGACATCCAATCTTGGGGAGAATCTTGAAGAGGCCGTCTCTGCTGACCAGGTCGAAAGCCTTTGTGAGATCTATGAAGGCTATAAAGAGTGGCTGTCGTTGTTCCCTGCATTTCTCCTGCAGTTGTCTAAGGGAGAATACCATATCAGTGGTGGACCTGTTGGCTTGGAATCCACACTGCGATTCTGGATAGACGCTCTCTGCAAGTACCTGGAGCCTCTTTAGTACAACTCGGGCACGCTGTACAAGAACAAAGGTGACAGGGGTGACTGCAACAACTACCGCGTCATCTCTCTCAGCGTTGTAAATACTGTTAATAGGAATAATAATAATAATAATAATAATAGTAACCAGAACCAGGTGCCTAAACCAAATAAAAGGTTACAACATATTCCATCATGCTTTATAGAGAACCAATTGCAGACTATAGCATAATTCACAAATGCTGTATTTTTTATGCAAGTTGTTACATAGGAGTGAGCTGTCCAATGACTTGATCCTTCATATATCAGTAAAAACTGCAAAGTGGTTATACCACTGATAATGCCAAATTAAACTGGATGTCCTTATTATGCAACCACTCCATAGCTGTGCTTGGATGTTCAGATAATTTACCTCTGAAAAGCAAGAAAGGCCTAACATTTACATATGGCCCAATTCTGTAGGGCTGGTTGCAGTGTTGTAATACTTACGATGTCGCAAAGGCCCTATGGCATTGCAAAAAGCAGATCACCAGTGGCTCCTGCACCCAGCTCCAAAGGGGAGCACAGGTAAGCTTGCAAAGTGGATGGAACGGGACTGGAGGGGGAATGTCCTGGCATGTGCAACCTGCAGCAGAATGCTATCCCAGTTCTTATCTCCTGACCAGCTCCCTTTCTGGTGCAGGGTTGGTGCAGGTCTGAGACCCAATGGTGATCGGGAGGCTTATAGTGAGGTAAGGGAATATATTTTCCTTTATTTCTCAGAAGCCTCCTGATCCACACACACACACACACACACACACACACACACACACACACACCCATAGCATGCAGTGCAGCCTGTTTTTGCACAGCTGCATGTTACGGCAGGGAAACAAATAGTATTGGGCTGTTTGTGACCTCACTATATCTGTAGGAAAGTTGTTTGCCTGAGTTGCACTAAAGAGGCTCCAGGTACTTGCAGAGAGCGTTTATCCAGAATCACAGTGCGGAATCCGAGCCAACAGGTCCACCACTGATATGGTATTCTCCCTTAGACAACTGCAGGAGAAATGCAGGGAACAACGACAGCCACTCTTTATAGCCTTCATAGATCTCACAAAGGCTTTCGACCTGGTCAGCAGGGATGGCCTCTTCAAGATTCTTCCCAAGATTGGATGTCCACCCAGGCTCCTCAGCATCACCAGATCCTTCCACAAGGACATGAAGGGCACTGTTGTCTTTGATGGCTCCACATCAGACCGCTTTGACATCTGAAGCGGCGTGAAGCAGGGCTGTGTTCTTGCACCAACCTTGTTTGGGATCTTCTTTGCTGTCCTGCTGAAGCAGGCCTTTGGAACTACAACAGACGGCATCTATCTCCGGACCAGATCAGATGGAAAGCTCTTCAACCTCTCCAGACTGAGAGCAAAGTCCAAAGTCCAGCTGAAATGTCTGCGTGACTTCCTCTTTGCCGACGATGCAGCTATCACTACCCACTCTGCCAAAGATCTCCAGCAGCTCATGGATCGTTTTAGCAAGGCCTGCCAAGATTTTGGACTGACAATCAGCCTGAAGAAAACACAGGTCATGGTTCAGGATGTGGACTCACCTCCCTGCATTACAATCTCTGCACATGAACTGGAGGCTGTCCATGACTTTGTGTACCTTGGCTCAACGATCTCTGACACTCTTTCTCTCGATACCGAGCTAAACAAACGCATCGGTAAAGCAGCTACCACGTTTTCCAGACTCACAAAGAGAGTCTGGTCCAACAAGAAGCTGACAGAACATACCAAGATCCAGGTCTACAGAGCTTGCGTCCTGAGTACACTTCTGTACTGCAGCGAGTCATGGACTCTTCACTCACAACAGGAGAGGAAACTGAATGCTTTCCACATGCGCTGCCTCCGAAGTATTCTCGGCATCACCTGGCAGGACAGAGTTCCAAACAACACAGTCCTGGAACATGCTGGAATCCCTAGCATGTATGCACTACTGAAACAGAGACGCCTGCGTTGGCTCGGTCATGTCGTGAGAATGGATGATGGCCGGATCCCAAAGGATCTCCTCTATGGAGAACTCGTGCAAGGAAAGCGCCCTACAGGTAGACCACAGCTGCGATACAAGGACATCTGCAAGAGGGATCTGAAGGCCTTAGGAGTGGACCTCAACAAGTGGGAAACCCTGGCCTCTGAGCGGCCCGCTTGGAGGCAGGCTGTGCAGCATGGCCTCTCCCAGTTTGAAGAGACACTTGGCCAACAGTCTGAGGCTAAGAGGGAAAGAAGGAAGGCCCATAGCCAGGGAGACAGACCAGGGACAGACTGCACTTGCTCCCAGTGTGGAAGGGATTGTCACTCCTGAATCGGCCTTTTCAGCCACACTATAGGCTGTTCCAGAACCACCTTTCAGAGCGCGATACCATAGTCTTTCGAGACTGAAGGTTGCCAACTACTACTATATCTGGACCCACGTCTGGTTCAGTACAATATAATATAATTCTAGATTCACTATCACTACCTATTCCCAGTGACCCATTAAGTCAGCAGCTGGTGATGAGCTGAGGCTAGAATGGTACTGAAACTTTGAATAAATGCAGATTTTGCAGTGCGGGTGACTCAGAGTTCTTCTCTAAAAATGAGTCATCTTATCTCTCACCTCTATTTTGAACCCTGCTAAGCTATACAGAGCAACACTACTTTGCAAAGGCAACAATGAAGGAGGGCTGTGTTCTTTTTTATGCCACTGCTGGTAATCTGGGTACAGTCTAACAGGTCTGCATTATAGGTCTGAAGTTGCCAGTCGTGTCATGCCTGTGCCCCCGGCTTCTGGGCAAACTGGTCTTTTAGATTCTCATAAGCACCTGCCTTCTGCTAGCTTCAGCCTTGTTCTGTATTGCTAACACTGCCTGGCTGTGGCTCTCCAAAGTTTCAGGGAAGACTTTTTCTCTGCCCTACTTACAGATGCTGGGGATTGAATGTGGGACCTTCTGCATGCCAAACATGTGCCCTCCCACTGAGATACTGGTGCTCCCTGTAGTGCTCAGCCCAAAACAAAACCTTAAGTATGACACAAACCACGGCAAAGTGCAAATGTATAAAGTGGTGTGACTGTGATTGGAGCATGTTAGGTATGCTTATTTCATCCTCCGATACCTTCAAAACTATGCTTTTAGTATGTACAAGGAGCCAATATGACTGGGTGAAAATGATAATTTCTAAAACAAGAAGGAACTGAGTCTTTCTTAGAAGTGATGGATCCTTGGCTGAAAGCCTTAATGCCATATCTGCAGCTGTGTATGAACCACAGATGTTTATGTAATGGTTAGGGAAGGGCATTCTGTATATGCTTAAAAGCATTCTGTTCTTTCCATTTACTCATAAATAGGGGTGAAAGTGGTGGAGTAACAGCTAAGCCACCCTAGCATTCTCTCCAGCATCTGTGATAGTGTTGGTCTTGTGTCCTAGCAAAAGCTGCAGATTTGGGGAAACTGCATAGAACAAACAGAGCCATACATCTCTCTGAAGTCATCAGAATACTGATTGTGTGTTTAAAAAAAAACAACAGTTCAGCATTTGGCTTTAATTAAAAATGCACAGAAGGAAACTAGCCAAGCAGGCAGTCACAACTCTACAAAAAGGAAGAAAAACATGAAGCTAGAAGTGAATGGCAAATGGCTCCTTCATCTTCATGCTCATGAAGATTAGACCATCTCTGGGCCTGTCAGCCCCATGAATTCCTCTATTATTACACAATAATGAATTCATTGATTATTATTGCAAAGTTACTGGGAGGGCAAGGCACTGAACTGTTTCTTGGGTATACTGGACATACCCTGTTGTTCTTTTCAACACAGCGTCTTGACTCAGAGCCCAATCCTAAAAGCCATCAGTGCTGGTGCTGGATGTCATAAAAGTTTACAGTACCCTCTGTGCAGGGAGTTCTAGCACTGGGCCAGCGCCGGTCGATGCTGAGCCTAGCACTGCACGGACACCACCCGGATCAAGAGAAGAACTCTAAGTAGTGGTAAGGTCTGTGGGGGCAGAGGGAGGAACCAGGACAGGAGGGGGTTGGGAAAAGCAGAGCCCTGCTCTGCTCTATCCTGTCCTCCATGTTGAGTTGCAAACCCAACATGGAGGCTCTCAAGTCTGTATTGGCAAAACAACCATCGCAGACTTGAGAAGCCCCATTGTGGGACTTGTAGGTTTCCTTGAGGGAACGGACCTAAGTCCCCTCCCCTGAGGAAACCTCCGGTGGTACCACTGGATGCAGCAGTAGCTGTTCTGGCGCCGCTTCACCCAACAGTGGCACTGGTGATAGGATTGGGCTGTTAAGCTGCAATACTAAGCATGCTGTTTAAAAGAAAAACAACTTAAAAAAAATAAAAAAACAAAACCATGATTGGGCATGTTCAAACCCTTGTGCATACTGAAAATTGCTCTTTTCATTTTCATACTGAAAATTTCATACTGAAAATTTTCATACTGAAAATTGCTCTCCCCACTGGATCAGGCCATAGGCCCATCTAGTCCAGCTTCCTGTATCTCACAGCGGCCCACCAAATGCCCCAGGGAGCACACCAGATAACAAGAGACCTCATCCTGGTGCTAGGGGAGAGCACCAGGATGAGGTCTCTTGTTATCTGGTGTGCTCCCTGGGGCATTTGGTGGGCCGCTGTGAGATACAGGAAGCTGGACTAGATGGGCCTATGGCTTGATCCAGTGGGGCTGTTCTTA
The DNA here is from genome assembly GCF_035046505.1 of Tiliqua scincoides. NCBI lineage: Eukaryota > Metazoa > Chordata > Lepidosauria > Squamata > Scincidae > Tiliqua > Tiliqua scincoides. Next base: position 31,729,669 of record NC_089824.1, read on the forward strand.
TGTTCTTATGTTCTTATGTTCTCTTTGGATTCCTGGCCATAGGCATCTATGGTTTTGCTTCACCAGATGCTCACATCCCACTGGAGAGTTGAATCAACTTACAAAATTGATCAGGTTGTTTAATTTGCGGATGTACTATATCTCCTTCTTTCACCGAACTCTGCTCAGGTCTGGCCCTGTCATGAGGCGAACTGAAGTGGCCACCTCAAGTAGTAGACTGGGGGCAGTGGCAAACAGATAAAGCATAGCCAACACTCTGCATCTGCCCTCCAGCGCACAACCCATCTGGCTGTATTCCCCACACCAGGATCCTTGTCCTGCTCACTAAAGCAAGCAAGAGGAAGATCAGTATATTGGCAACCCACCTCTTTCTTCAGGGCCACTGCCACAAGCAATTGCAGCAGCAATGCTGTAGGAACAAAGCAGGATTCTGAAGTGATCCTGTTCTGATGAGCAATCAAAACTCATTCTGTTTGGATGAGCAAACTGTTCCTTCCATGAGCAATCAAAACCAGATTTCTCCACCTTCTTTTTGCCCACCTGGAAGCAGAGCCAGACTGCCCCCATCATCTCTGGTGCCTCCTGCTTCTTCCAGTCCAACCATGTCTTTAAATGCACAGGCTGAGCAGAGCGTGCTATAAGAGGCCTCTGCTCCCAGCATGCTCTGCCCAGCCTTTGTGTTTGAACACAGCCAGGTAAGTACAAGTGACTTCACGTATTGCCAGATAATTTCAAAAGCAATCACAATACTGAAAGCTATTCATCTTTCCATATTCTATTTAATTCCATACAGGCAGAGTTTGGGGGAAAAATTAATTCCATGTATGTTGTGCTCTTGTCCTTTTTCTTTTCAAAATGTTCTTCAACTTTGCAAGAATGACATTAGCACAGTCATCAGATCTTTCCAATATTTCGGTCCCTTGAAACACTCCTTCAATAATACATCAGGCTTGATATTTTGAGGGAGATATAGAAAGGGAATTAGCATTCTGTAGTAATAATAATAATAATAGAGACCCTTCAGTCTGGGGAATTGAATAGTTTTTTCTCCCCCACTCATATCCATGCAGGGCATATGGTACATGTGCAAAATACAGAATTCCTCTCCCACTTGCCAAGGTCCTAATTTGTCCAAAGTCAGCCCCAGATTCTATTTTCAACACTTGGGACAGAATCACCTAAACATGTACAGTATGTCTCCCACCATGAAAGAAATATATTTGTCCCAACATCTTTCTTTTCAGAAATGCAAGACTTCACTGGGGTTAGAGCAGCTCTTCTAATGTAGTATTTTGTTACGTTTTAATTATATTCCACCTCCTTTCCATCATGGAACTCGATGTAGCATGCATGGGGCTCCCTGGTGGTCATTCACTGATACATTGACCAGACCTAATCTTGCTTAGCTTTAGCAAGGTGCAATGGTACATTTTAAAGTGCAGGAGCTGTCATGGTACCTCATAGCCATGCCCAGATACCCACATGCTGCTGAGATTATAAACCAAAAATCTACTTCAGATTTCTTTTTGGATAATTTTTTTTTTCACCTGCCGCTTATTTCTACTTTGAAACTCATACTCCACTTAAGGATGTAATTTCATCCCCCACTCTTGGAGTGCATTGCAGTTGTATGAAAGAAGTGTAGAAATATTGAAAGTTGGGATTAAAAAACTCTAAATAAATATACAACGTATATTAGAGTGCAATATACTTTTTCTCAGCTAAGATCCTTTGAAAAAAGTGTCAAAGCACTTGAGCACTCCTGCTGCCGTAGACAGAGTCCTGGAGTTCTACTTTCCACCCCCTTCTCCTTCTTGACTTTATCCCTGGTTTATGTCTTCTCAGACAGTAACCTAGGCTTTCTTTAAAGGGCTAATGCAAACACCCAGGTGGTGCTGCAACAGAGCACTCAGTAATTAGAGAAGAAAAAATAATCAAAACCATAAGAAATAATCTGAAAATTATGAGTACATGGTGAGATGGTGAGTATTCCAATTTTCTAGCAGCAGGACTATGTTAGATACTGAAGTGCACTCATAACCTATGTGTGACCTTAATGACTGTCCCAGACACTGACCAATAGGTGCTGTGTTATGTGCAAGTAAATTTCACACTGTACTCACCGATGCAATTATGACATAATCTTGCATTTTCCCCATGAGAAAATATTGCGGTTTGCAATATCCTGCAACAGAAGTGCCTCCTAGAGAGAAAACATCTAGATCATGAGCCACCATGACCGAATAAATCTGCACATAACTGAAATGCTCTAAGTTCTGAAAAGCTGTTACTTGAGAAGTGTTTTAAACTTTCTCAAGCACCCTTTGAACGAGCAAGACCACTCCAGAGCTCTCCAACAAGTTGGTGTAAAGGTTAACCTGTTTGACTAGACAGAAATAAGTGCCTTATCCATGTGCAGCTACTGGTGTGTGTTACATTCTCAAGGATATGATTTGTAGGAAAGGTATTGCTGACAGAAATATACTTGGTCCCTGACTTGTTTATGTCTTTATTGGTGCTTTATTGGTGTCTATAGGCTATGAAGAAGCCTTATGTTGTATAGTTTCCTGCCCTTTGCAGTAGGGAATTTTTTTTTAGAAGGTATTTAATTACCCGAGAGCTGAGAAACCAGTCTGAGAGCTCACTAGGAGTAAGGAGAATCAAAACATATTGTGAGTATGAGAATTGTCAAGAATTGTCAAGCCGATTTCCTCTCCAAAGTTCAGATTCCTAAATAAAAACCATGTGTAGCAACCTTTTTTCTTATTGGGGGTTCTCCTCACTGTGAGCATACTTGAGAGTTACATGAGGAGAAATTGATAGCATCAGGCTCTGACATTCTAAGAAAACATCTCCCTATGCCAGCTGCTCAGAGATTTCCTCCTGAAGCACCTGCCTATCTCACAAGTTATCTACTGAATTAAGTTTAGGAAAGCACCCTGCTCAGACTTTCTTTGCCTGTGACAGACAAGGGTGTATTTTGCGCCCCAAGAAACTCAAATTATGTGTCATTTTACTGATTTTTTTAAAAATCATGATTTCAAGCATACAGTCACCATCATCGGCATCCTTCAGTCTCAGAAGACTATGGTATCACGCTCTGAAAAGTGGTTCTGGAACAGCATCTAGTGTGGCTGAAAAGGCCGATTTGAGAGTGACAATCCCTTCCACACTAGGAGCAAATGTAGTCTGTCCCTGGTGTGTAGTCTACCTGACTACGGGCCTTCCTTCTTTGCCTCTTTGTCTCAGCCTGTTGGGCAAGTGTCTCTTCAAACTGGGAGAGGCCATGCTGCACAGCCTGCCTCCAAGCAGGACACAATCAGAGGCCAAGGTTTCCCACCTGTTGACGTCCATTCCTAAGGCCTTCAAGTCCCTCTTGCAGATATCCTTGTAACGCAGCTGTGGTCTACCTGTAAGGCACTTGCCCTGCACGAGTTCTCCATAGAGGAGATCCAATCCCCCCGTAACTGCAGCTGATGTGTTCCAAGACATACTGCGGATGCCTGAAAGTGTAGATAGTAGCAAACCCTATTTTAAAGTCTTTCTTTTTCATTTACATACATACCTATGATTAAGTTATTTTCACAACACTGCGATAACGCAACAAATGCAGGCAGTGAGAACACTAGAGGCTAACTGGATGCGAGTAAAGCAGGCCACTGTGGGTACAGAAACTGAGATGGGTGAGCACAGTGGAGTGGGAAGGTTTCACCATGTTACTCAGAATGGTGCACAATTTGACATATATGAATTTATTTCTGGAATTTTCCCATTTAATATTTTTGGGTCACGGAAAACCACAGGTAACTGAAACGGCGGAAACTGAATCCAGATACTGGGGTTCTACTGTATATACTCATAACAGTAAGAACGGCCTTGCAGGATCAGACTCACTGGTGCACCTGGGGTGGTCAGGGGGGCAAATTCCCTGGGTGGCACCCTGCGGGGGGGGGGGTGTGCCGCAGCGACCCTTCCCTCAGTGCCATTTTTTTTCAAATTCAGGCCCATTTTTGAGGCCTTAGAAGGTTTTTTAAAGGCCAGGGAGATTGCCCATGGCCTCTCTGGTCCCTGGAAGACTTTATGAGGACTTCAAAATGCCAAAAAACAACATTTCTGGTTATCACAGAAAGCCGGAAGTGCCGTTTTTTGGGCAGGGGGGACAGCATTTTGCAGTCCTGTGCCACCAGGCGGCACCAGGGCCAGGTCCACAATTGACTAGACCAGTGGTGTCCAAACCTTTTGGCAGGAGGGCCACATCATCTCTCTTACACTGTGTCACGGGCCAGGAAAAAAAGAATTAATTTACATTTCAAATTTGAATAAATTTACATAAATGAATATATTAGAAATGCTGCTGCTGCTTCACACATGTGAAACAGCAAGCAGTGGAGAGCTTACACAAGAGGTTGAACAGCTCACACAAGAGGTTGAACAGTCACCCTCATGCTGACAGCAGTTGCGTCGGGCCAGCATGGGCTCCAGCAAGTATCCGGAGGGCCAAAGGCTCATTGGAGACTGGGGCTCCTTGCAGGCCGGATTGGGAGTCCCCAAGGGCCGCAAGTGGCCCGTGGGCTGGGGTTTGGACACCCCTGGATTAGACTAAAAACCTATCTAGACCAGTAGCCTCCTGCTTCTCACGGTTGCCAACCAGATTGCCTTTGCAAAGCCCACAAGCAAGACCCATTGCCAAATAACCCTCCCCTGTTGTTGTCCAGCAATTGGTATTTAGGGACATCACATTTCCTTTGAAACAGGAATAGCAAGACACAGGAAGGGTGCCTGAGGTATGCCAAATTCTGATGCACCTTCTTTTGCTTGTGCGTGAGCCTAGCTGCCCTCCCTCTTCTGCCAGTGCTTCTTGATGGCTGGCTGGACAAGCAGGATCCTGGGAGTGCAAGAGGTTCTGCTCCCAAGATCCTCTGCACCCAGCCTGTTTTGAGGACACTCAGGTAACGAGATAGCAATCCTCTCTTGATAATTGCTCTCCTTCCAGGAAAAGCCAGTGAGTTTGCTGGAACATACTTCCAGTTACGTATGGATAGGGTTGCACTCCTATGTGCGCTTACTTGGGAGTAAGCCAAATTAGACACAGTGGAAATACTTCCAAGTAAGCATGCATAGGATTGAAAGCATCTCCTTCCAGGAAAGCCACTAGGAAAAGTACCACTGCAGTTCTTACCTCCTCCGCCCTCCTGTCACATAAGAAAACAAGGCAAGGCAAGCCACCCCATGCCGGTTTTCTGCCTCACCTAGCCAGGGCTGTTCTTAGGGCAATTTGACCAATTTGGCCAAATTGGCCCCCATGCCTGGAGGGGCCCCACACTAGGGTGGTAAGTGGAGCACATGCAGCCATATCCAGCACCTTGCTCTGTAGCTGACACTCCAGCATGGAATCTTTCATGCTGAGACACTGCAAGATGAACGTGGCGATTGGAGCATGGACCTCCCTCCTGCCTGCCTCTAGGTCCAGTTGGTTTGGAATTGGTCCTCCTGAAGTAATTGGTGGTGATGCCACTGGGTGGGTGCCTCACCACTGGTGCTCTTCCTGGTGGGTGGGGGGCTCTGTGGTGGTGGGGCCCCCCAAAAAATGTTTTGCATTGGGCCCCACAGCTCCTAAGGCCAGCCCTGCACCCAGCCCACTGTTCTAAGCCATTGCTTTAGTGCACCCCATGGGTGGGCTGCCTTGGACCTTATTCTGAATCCATTTACCTGAGAATAGTCAACACTGAAATACTGCCTCTGGCTGGCCACTGTTAAAAACAGAATGTTGGATGATCAAGTGATCCTTGGATCTGGTCTCCTGAATGAAAAAAAAACAAGTGTTATTCCTTCTATAGCTCAGCCCGTACAAAATGTACTGGCACAACATTTGTTTATTCACATAGAGTGGATAAGTTTTTAATACACAAAGGTTTTTGAGGGTATTTGTACACGGAAAAAACCTGTTCGTGAAACATGTTCATTCTCTCCTTGCTACATTATTTTCTTCATCATAAGAAGAATGTCATTAAAAGTAAATCCTCATTCACTTAGCAAAACAGGCATGGATAAAAATGGATTCCTCTTCCATTTCCTTCTTATCAAGCAGAAGCAAACCAGAATTTGTACTCATGGGACAGGCCAGGGCTTAAATTTCACTTCATTAAACAAGATACCGAAAGCGTAGCAAAGAAGCTTCCAGAGCCATATATGTGTGTATAGATATGTGTACAATCTATATAAATGCATATTCAATTACTATTATTATCATCAAGAATACTCATATACTGCTTTTCAACAGCAAAGGTCTTGACAATAGATGCACACATGCCCTTTTCAAAATATGTTAACAATTCTATAAAAAGTCTTGCACCTCAATATATTGCACACCACTCACTGCTTGTGAGGCAAGGTGAGGCTGTGCATGAGGGTTGTGGGTGCCCCACATGGTGGCGGCGCTTTTCAAATGGCTGTATCTGATTGAGACCTGGTGAAATCTCCCTGACTGTGGAAAGCTAGTTCTTCATGTTGGTGGGAGGGTTTCCTAGCATTTCCCTGAGAGACCAGCTTCTGCATGCAGGGAGGTTTAAGTTATTTTTTAAACCTAAGGAAGGAGACATCCAAATTCAGAATTTCCCGCCTGTCCCGCTGTCTGAGAAGTGCAGGCCCCCCCTCCCCCCTCCCCAGGAAGCGGGCTGGCTGAGGCGCCAGAGGCTCCCCTGTGAGGCCAGAGCGAGGACTACAAGACCCAGAATGCCGCGCGAGGAGGCTCATTTGCATGTGCGGAGGCGCCGGCCAATGGACGGACAGACGGAGCGAGCGCAAAGGGCCAGTGTGTTAAGTGCGTGTGGAGAGTGCAAGGGGTGGTTGTGTGCGCCTCTGTGCATGCTAAGAGTGCCAGTGCCAGTGTGTTAAGTGCGTGTGGAGAGTGCAAAGGGTGGGACACGCAGGTGCAGTGCAGAAGCATCTGCAGGAAAGAAATGCAGGCAAATCAACTATGTCCCTGATTCAAGGAGCTGCAGGACGGAACTTCATCACTTCGGACTTCTCCCTCCGCCTCCTCCTCCCTTCCAGTTTCTCTTCTGCGTTGGGCCTCCTGGCTACTTTTCCTTCCTCTGAAATCGATTCATCCAGCCGTGGCATGGGGGAGGGGGTCCTCTGTTTCTCCAGGGCAGGTCTCGACATCCTGCTGATCTCCAGCCACACTTCAGAGTGCCCAGAAAGCTAAACCCACCCAGAATAAGTCTGTGGAGAGAGGAGCAGCCTGGCATCTGAATGGGGGGGAGGTAGTCACCAAGGGCAAGGGAAGAGTTCAGCTGCTGGCACCCTCATGGGGCCCCCCTCCGTGCATTCCTTTCCTGCCTGATGCAGAAGTGAGTGGCTGCCACTGATTTCTGCTGGTGGGTCTCAAATCCTGCTGCACTTGGCTTGGAAAGAGGGAAGGAGAGCCAGGGGTGCTGGGAAGGGCAGGCGGAGAGCCAGGCTGGTGGGGAGGTGGCAGGAGGTGAGGAGAGCCGCCAGCTTGGGGAGGTTGCCAGGAGAGGGCTTGTTGCACCCCAGCCGCTCCTCTTCTGTGCAAGGGGCTCCTCTCAAATTGGTCCCCTGAGTCAGTTGCACTGCCTTTGACAAGAAGCTCCACTTTGCTGCTCTCTCTTCCCACACCTTCCAACCTGAGCAGGCAAATTTACCCAGACGTAAGTCTAATGGCATTCAATGGGACACCCTCCTGGGTCCGCATGGACAGGATGGCAGCAGCCAGAGTCCCCTCCTGTGCCAGCTCCATCCTGGGTCCTCCTCCCACCTTGCCCTGTGATGATCCTACACTTCGGGGAGCCATTGGTGAAGGTCCAGGTCTCCCTCCTGAGAAAGCTCAGGTCAAATTCCGCCTCTCCTGAGTCAGTGGCCAAGTCTGGCCCAGAGTCTCCTCCTTGATCCATCAACAGGCAGGCAGGAGACTAGTCCACAGCTCTCTCTGGAGGCTTCCAGGCAGGATGACCAGATGTTATAACCGCAGAGCAGGACAAGGTGCCCCAAAATGTAGGACACCCAAGAAAAATGTAGGACACGACAAAGTAAAAGGTAAAAACACTTGTATATTGATTTCATTCCCCTGGGGGCTGGGGATAAGAATAGGCCGTCAGTTTGGCTGTACTTGTCGTAAGAGGCGACTAAACAGCCACTGGGTAGATGGGACTCGTCAGCCTGGGAAGGCAGCTCATCTGAGAGAAGGAAAACTCTGATCCCAAACCTCCACTGCCTTGTGGCTACATCCAGTTATGGAAAAGGCTTCAGGAGTCAACCTCGAGGCAAAATCCGGAGCCGGAGTCCCTGAGGCAGTTCATGGCTGAACACAGTCACGTTCTGACCACTCCTGCGACGCCGCTGGAACCAACCGTATTGGCTTCTGCCTTTCCATTGGACCATTTCAGCGACGTGGAGGGGGGATTTGCTGCATGGGTTACAGTCTATCCTCCATACTACTTTACCCAGGCTTCACGCACTGGAGAGGACACTCTGTTCCAGAACCACCATTCAGAGCGTGACACCATAGTCTTCCGAGACTGAAGGATGCCAACAATTGATTTCATGGGTTAATTTAAACACTATATTACTTATTATTAAATGTAAAAACTATATGACATAATTTATTAATTACGATAAGGCTATGTGCTGCCTGCAGGTGCTGATCACAGGGAAAAGGAAAACATTTAAGGGCCCAATCCTGTTCAACTTTCCAGCCCTGGTGTAGTCATGCCAGTGGGGTTTGCACTGCATCCTGTGGTGGGAGGGTAATTATGGAGGCCTCTACAAGGTAAGGGAACATTTTCTCCCTCGCCAAGGGACTGCATTGCACTGGAGCTGGAAAGTTGGGCCCTAAGTTCTTTTCCAGGACACAAAACTAAAAAAGAGAGCATGTCCTGAAAAAAGAGGATGTCAGCAAATCTGATGCAAAAACCCTTGATTTCTGAAGGGTGGACTTGCCCTAAATGAGGAGGCTAGTTAGAAAGAAGTTGAAAGGGAAGGCAAAAAGAGTCCAATCTCTCCAGAGTGTGGAGGCTGTTTAAAACAACAGTAGTGGAGGCCCAGAAGTGTATACCAAAGAGAAAAAAGGGCTCCAGGTACCAGGAGTCCAGGAGGGTACCAACATGGCTCACAAGCAAATTTAGAGAGGCTGTGAAGGACAAAGAAGCTTCATTCCGTAAAGGGAAATCTTTTCCGAATGAGGAGAATAAAAAGGAACATAAAATGTGGCAAAAGAAATGTAAGAAGGTGATATGGGAGGCCAAGAGAGACTTTGAAGAGCATATGACCAGCAATGTTAAGGGGAATAACAAAGCTTCAAATACATTAGAAGCAGGAAACCCACTAGAGAAGTGGTTGGCCCTCTGGACAGTGAGGGAGGGAAAGGGGAGATAAAAGGAGACTTAAGAGATGGCAGAGAAATTAAATGAGTTCTTTGCATCTGTCTTCACAGCAGAAGACCTTGGGCAGATACTGCTGCCCGAATGGCCCCTCCAGACTAAGGGCCCAATCCTATCCAGTTTTCCAGAGCTGGTGCAGCCATGCCAGTGGGGCATGCACTGTATTTGGTAATGTGAGGCACAGAAGTCACAGAAGGCTCCTTAAGGTTTGAGAACATTTGTTTCCTTACGTGGGGGCTGCATTGGTGCTGAAAAGTTTGATAGATTGGGCCCTAAGCAATTAAGGGCACAGTCCTAACCAACTTGGTAGCACCGAGGTAAGGGCAATGCAGCTCTAAGATAAGAGAGTAAACATTCCCTTACCTTGAGGTCTCCGGGACTGTCACCCAGCACATGCCCCATCGGCACAGCTATGTCAATGTGGGAAAATTGGTTAGGATTTGGGCCTATGTCACATAGAGGTTAAAAGAAAAGGCGTTTCAGACCTACGAGTATGTTGACAAATTAAAGATCAATGAGTCACCAGGCCCAGATGGCATCCACCCAAGAGTTATTAAGGAACTGAAGAATGAAGTTGCTGATCTCTTGACTAAAATATGCAACTTGTCCCTTAAAATGGCCATGATACTGATCTTTAAAAAGGGAAGGCGAGGGGACCCAGGAAACTATAGGCCAGTCAGCCTAACATCTGTTCCAGGTAAGATGGTAGAATTCCTCATCAAAGATAGAATCTCAAATGTGAGAAGTGTTCTTTAATGAAATGCTGACACTTTTAAGGGTTGCTTTTCCCTTATCAAAGGTTCACATGACTTGGTATATACAGTCCTTCCCTCCAATTGCTGGTTGTAACTGCATGCACCCTTTCCAAACAGATAATAAACACCTTTCACCATACATATAGGCAGAAGCAATTGTTCTGAGAGGATAGGAAAATTCTGAATTAATCCACCCAGAATGAACTCTAAAGTTCAAACTACGATCTCAAGTGACACACATATACGTATTTGCCTGGACCCAGCAGAACACTCAAACTCTTAAAGTTCTGCATTCAGAATACCTTTCTAGAGCTGCCCCTGTGAAGACTGCAATAGAGAAAAATAGCATTCAGCATACTAAATGTGTGGGATGGGCTTCACCTGCCCAAATAAAGGATTTTCAGGTCTGACTACTTACATGGAGCAGATCTAGTCTTCACCCAAGTGTTGCCTGAAGCACAGTGCAAATTTTGGCACATTCACACACACCTCACTGCTACTGTGCACACCTGTATGGGCAAACTGCACCTTCTTGTACATACTGCATGGGCAATCATACTTCCTGCCCGCATCCAGCTGCTTAGGAAAGCAACTGAGGGTGAACAAGGAGAGGGAGGCATGGCAATCTACCCCCATCCCTAGAGCTCTAGATTGCTACCTTCTGCCTCTGCACCTGTCATACTTAAAATATACAGGAAGAGAAGAGCTTCCTGTCTATTTTAAATAGGATGGACACCAAGGAAGGAAGTGATGATCTGGAACTCTAGGCAAGGTAGGTGAGTGGGTTCCAGAGTACTGTGCCGTCTTTCCTTCCCCACTTGGCTGCTTTTCTTTTATCAGCAAGTGGGAACAGAATTAGAGAATGGATTGAAATAGTTCAGTGCACAGCAAGCTGCAGTGGGGTGGCAGGCAAGCAGGTGCGGGTGCAGGGCATCCATCATCAGTTAATCACTTTCTCCTTGTCTAGAAAAAAGGGGACATGATTGAGACATACAAAATTATGCAGGGGATGGGAGAGAGTGGATTGAGGGGTGTTCTTTTCCCTCATACAACACCAGAACCAGGGGACAGCCACTAAAATTGAGTGTTGGGAGAGTTAGAACAGACAAAAGAAAATATTTCTTCACCCAGCATGTAATTAGCCTGTGGAACTCCTTGCCACATGACATGGTGATGGCATCAGGCCTGGATAACTTTAAAAGGGGATTGGAAAAATTTCTGGAGGAAAAGTCCATCACAGGTTACAAGCTGTGATGTGTATGTGATTTTAGAAGTAGGCTACCTCAGAATGCCAGACACAAAGGAGGGTACCAGGATGCAGGTCTCTTGTTGTCTTCTGTGCTCCCTGAGGCATCTGTTGGGCCACTGTGAGATTCAGGAAGCTGGACTAGGTGGGTCTATGGCCTGATCCAGCAGGGTTCTTCTTATGTTCTTATGCCATTCAAGATTTGCTTTTCAAAATCATGGATGGCCTGGTCCCGACAAGGAGGGAGCTAATATGTGAATCCAAGCTTCCATATTAGGTAATCAGCACCATCCAAGCATGATAATATATTGATGTGAGAGACTTTCCTACATCTAAGCAATATGATCTCTGGGTTTGGGACATTTGTTGCAGGAACTAAGAAGAAATGTTAGATAGTTCTTTAAGGACAATTAGAGATATGGTCTAAGAATAAACCCTAACTACAAGAAAAGGTTGTCTGTCAAATATTGCTTGTTTCTAGGTCTTCACTGTTGATTTATAGTCATGTCATGCTCTCCATAAAAGTTACCATTAAAGTCAATATACATATCAGAGTTTCCACAAATCAAGTGGGTGAAATCACTCCCCATAGAAACTGTCACCATATGGTGAGTTATCGGTGTGCAGCTGTTCACTGTGGCAATATCAGGACTTTTGCAATGCAGTCAACCACGCAAAGCTTTATGTTTGAACATATACTGTAATATGCTAACTGGAAATGGTCTATTTCATGGGGTAAACCACTTCACATGAACAGCTGATTACATAGCAACAGCCATATAGATCAATACAAAGTGAAGGTGGCCATTATGTATACATTTTCCCTTTTAAAATGCACATCATGAAGTATGTAATAAAGAAGCCAATGTATTAAACAGATGCAACTGCGACTATGTATCTTTAACAACCAGTTCATAAAATAGGGATGTAATTGTTAATTTTGGTTCGGTGTCTCTGGGAGATGCATTCAGCGATCCATACAATATTTCTGCATTCTTGTTCCTTCAGCTTTACATAGGCATAAAAGACCCCGAAATGGAACTGGTTGTTGAATGCCAACACATTCATTTTGACCTAAAGAAAAATGCACAAGGAGAAACTTAAAATATTGTAATAGAAAAAAGGATAGTCAATGGCATATTTTCTGTTTCAAGAATTCTAAAGAGCTGGGCAGCCCGGTTATATCCTCTAACCAGTGCAGCGTAGGAGGTGGAGCCAGTGCAACTCAGTAAGGGGGTTTACTGCTTCTTACCCTGTGTTGCGCAGCAGCCACCTCAATGGGGCTACTTGGATCTGCACCAGCTAAATCACTGGTGCAGTTCTGAGCAGCCTGGTGCAATGCCAGGCTGTTTGAAAGGGGGTTTAGTATCCAGCCTAAGTGTCAGAGGCTGGTCCCACGCCCTATCCCAGGCTGCCCGCCAGCCCTCCTGCCCCACCCCACCCCAACCCCCAGCCTGCAGAGGCTGGCGCAACCTTACTTTTTGCTTGCCAAGACCTGGCACAGGGAAGCCAGCATGCAACCTCACACCAGCCCCCTGACTCCTGAGTTGTCACAGACGTGCCTTATGGCACATTTGTGACACTCCCAGGCCAGCACAAGGGACTTGCAGTGGCCCAGCAAGCACTTTGGATTGTGCTCTTACAAGTATTAACATTAGTAAATGAAATGCTACTTTTTGCAATAGGAGCTGGGGTGAAGAAGGGTTATATCTGAGGCTTTGTAACAACATTTGAACTGGGCACAAGAGTTTTAATGAAGAAGGGAGAATATGAGATGCCTGCTTCCCTAATGGGCACAGCAGCAGAAGCTTCAGTAAGTTATTTTGAATTGCATGTAACTGAGGATTGAATTGCAATCCTATATTTCAGTGGTCCCCAAAGTCCTACTCAGACTTATAGGGGAGGGGAGAGGCAGCAACATGATTGGGTCAATTGTGCTGCTGCCAGGGAAGAAAGGGCTTTAAAAACTTATCTGGGTGTCACTATGGCTCTCTGGAGTGTCTGGGAAGCCTGCAACCCCCTCTACAACCCTCCTGGCAGCTCCAAACTCTTGTTGAAAAGAAAAACAAACCCAACAATTTTTTTTTTCATTTTAACAACAGTTTGGAGCTGCTGAGAGGGTTGCAGGCTCCCAGATCCTCTGGAAAACCACAGCTACATCCAGGTAGGTGAAAAAACCCTTCCCTCCCTGGCAGCAGCATGATAGTGCCAATCATGTTGCTGTCAATTTCTGGACCATTCCCTTTAAAGGGGAATGGCCTTTTTCTGGTTCCCATAGTGGGTTATGACCCACCAGTTTGGGAACCACTGCTATATATATTTACCTGGGAGTTTCATTGAATGATACTTCTTCTGAGAAGACAGGCATAGGCTTGTGCTATGAGTAATTTAGGTTTGTGTATCTTTTTGTGTCCACAGAGGTATAACCAGGGAGGAGATTGTAAGGCACCTGCCCCGCCCCTGGGCACTATACCAAGAGGGGTACATGACTGCTCCTCGGGCTCTGCCCTTATTTCAGAGGAGGTGCTGGTGACTTCATGCCCTCTTTCCTTCTCCTTCAAAGGGGAGCTTCTACAGGAGAAGGGGCACAAAGTTACCACAGCTAGTGCTCCCTCCCCCAGGGAGAATATAAAAGAGACATGATGTCATATGATGTTGTCATGATGTCATGGGTGCTGGGGTAGTGTGTTATACCTCTGTGTGTCTGTACGTATGCATGGCTCAAGGAATAGTTGCATTTAGCAGGCTTTGCTCAGGGCCAGCCCAGATCACCCGGTGCCTGAGGTGGCATGATAAATGCTGCCCCCCTTATAGGTTGATGGGCGTACCCAGTGGCGTCACTAGGATTCGCGTCACCCAGTGCGGGAGGCCTGCGTGTCACCCCATGTAGTGGGCAGGGCAACGCCCCAGGTGGCCATGATGATGTGCCATCTCCCCACCCCCACTGGTTTTTTGGCTGTACCTTTTGTTAGAACACAGATATTTCAATGTGGTTTGTTTCATTGCATTCGCATGAAATTACACATTGATTGATATATAACATGATGGCATTATTTCTCCAAACTCTGATTTTAGTGATTTTGAAAACTTGTAGAGTCTCACACACACAAACCTGTGTCAACTTACTAACACCTTATTGCAGCAGTTCTCAAACTTTTAGCACTGGGACCCACTTTTTAGAATGACAATCTGTCCAGGACCCATTGGAAGTGATGTCATGGCCAGAAGTGACATCATCAAGCAAACTAAAATAAATAATTATAAATAATTAAATTAAAATAAAAGAGATAATTAAATGAGGGGAAGCCAGTCCTGTTTTCCACCAAGTGAATCTACTCTGAAGTAAGTCCTATTGTGGTCAATGGGGCTTACTCTCAGGAAAGTGTGGGTAGGACTGCAGCCTGTGAGCCCAATCCTATGCATGTCTACTCTGAAGTAAGTCCCATAGTGGTCAATGGAGCTTACTCTGTAGCCTGCCTGCAATAACCCCCCCCCCCCCAAAAAAAAAGAATCAGTGAGATTTCCAGCACTTCCCAGTACCTAGTTTAAAGTTCTTCTATTTCAGGCATATGAAGATAAAGACCCACCTGGCTTTGCAAGTCAAAATAGAAAGCTTCCCCTTACCAGTTGAAGCCTCTTTGTGGTCTTTTTTAGTGGGGGAGGGAGGCTGCCTCTGGACATTTGTTGCACTCCAGCTCCATCGGATTGGGACCATTCTGTGTCCTCACATTCCCCTTTGCCTGCCCTGACCACCAGCCAAGGCACGTCTGCCTACTCGCAAGTAAACGTGACATGAGGCTGCTTCACTTTCCAAAGAGCTCCACAGACTCGCAGCTGGGAGGGGGGACCTCCTCCTCTGTGTTTTTGGGGGCTGCACTCATTGGATGAGGACCATTTTTAGCCATAACGGTTTTTTAGCCATAACTTTTGAAAGGAAGGAACGATTTCAATTCTGCTTTTTGCACTGCACTGGCCATTCCGCATCCAACGGTGTATGGCATGACAGGGTAGCTCCTAAAGCTGCGAAGTTAGCGTGTCCTCCTCCCAGGGCGCATCACCCCCCCCGCACCCCCTGCACCCCCCACACCCCCCTAGCGATGCCAGTGAGCCTACCTCTGCTCCTTCAACTCCTTGTATTGGTCAAGGAAGAAAGGGACAAATCAGAAAGGGGAGCATAGTGGGCTGTTGTGTCAGAGAAAGAGTAAAACAGACCCTGAAAATAGAATTCTGAGATAGAACGGGGGGGAAAAAATCTTACCTCATGTTCAAAAAAGGCATCTTCCAAAGTTTTTTCTCCTGTGCCACCTCCTACCCCTTCAAAGCAAGCCCTATATTCCTGAGAATATAAGCAGCCACCAATTGTTTTATTTTACTTACACATACTGTTTCACAAAAAAGTAAATTCCAGGTATGCTTTTCTTTCTCCTTCCCTCACTCACTTCTCCTTCCCTCACTAAGACAAAGATGCCGGCACCAAATTTTGGAGGCAAAGTTCTTCACTGGGTCCCCCAGTGCCCTCTGCCCACCCTATGAGGTGCGCTGGGCACTGGCAGTGTCCTCAGTACTGAAGGTTTAGGGCAGCCATTTTCAACCTTTTTCAGCTCACAGCACACTGACAAGGCACCAAAATTGTCAAGGCACACTACCAGTTTTTTACTTACATTAAATTACTACATTACAGTTAATCTTGAATTAATAAAATTAATACAATTAAATCATTACATGACAAAAAAAATTGTCAAGAAGCATGGAGAGGGAAGTATATGTGGTTTCTGAAAAGGAGGAAAAATTCTATGTTCAAATTCTTATCAAAAGTGCCAGAAAGTGTTGGCAAAGACAGGGCAGGTTGATCACATAGTGGGTGAGGGGCAGTGAGGAGAAATGATTGAAACAAGTGGAGGATTAAACTGGGGGTGGGGGGGAGAGAGAGAGAATGTGAGGCAGTGATTCTGCATCTTTGGAAGGTGCTGACAAGTGAGGGGAGGGACAGTAAGAGAGTTACTAACTGTGATTGTGAGATTTTTTTGGGGGGGGGAATATTCCTGGGGAAGGTGGTGAGGTGGGGGAGAAGAGGAGAGAGAAGTGCCAATTGCCTGCTTGTGTTTTTGAGAAAAAAAGAGTGCAACCAAACGCCCAATCC
Organism: Tiliqua scincoides; assembly: GCF_035046505.1. NCBI lineage: Eukaryota > Metazoa > Chordata > Lepidosauria > Squamata > Scincidae > Tiliqua > Tiliqua scincoides. The sequence goes on from NC_089824.1 coordinate 31,746,211, forward strand.
TATGCATGCCTGCTCAGAAGTAACCCCATTATAGTCAATGGGCTTACTTCCAGGTGGGTGTGGATGGGATAGTACCCCCCCAGCCCAACCCTATGCATGCCTGCTCAGAAGTAAGCCCCATTATAGTCAATGGGGCTTACTCCCAGGAAAGTATAGATAGGATTGTGGCCCAGCACCCTTCCTCTAAAAGCCCCAAAGTGCAGAGAGGGTTGCTTTGGGAAGTTGCAGCCAAACTGGCAAGGAAAATGGACTTTCAGGGACCCTGAAACCTTAGGTTGGGGGCCTCAGCAGACTCGCTATCTGCCTGCTTGCCTGCTTCTGGCTCCCTCCTCTCATTCACTCTGCAGTTCCCACCTCCTGGCTCCTCCAGGCTTCTCTTGTTGGCCAATCAGCAGGCAGGCAGGCAGGCAGGCAGGCAACAACCTCCCTATGCCCAACCCTATGCTTGTCTACTCAGAAGTAAGCCCCATAGTAGCCAACTGGGCTTACTCCCAGGAAAGTGAGGCAGGTTGCAGCCTAAGTCATGCTCAGTAGCAGGAGCAAGCTCCAGGCGGACTCTTCAGCTGCTGCGTGGGATGCAAAGGCTGCTCCCTTGCTTGTGCTACCTGCCCTGCCGTGGGAGGCTCAAAGCAGCAGCTTCCCCTGCGGCAGCTGCTGCCTGCCTCCTCTGATCCTGCGGCACACCTGAGGCAGCCTCATGGCACACCAGTGTGCCACGTCACAGTGGTTGAAAACCGCTGGTTTAGGGGTTGGTTCAGCCAAGTGGAACCTTTGATGGACATGGTCCCTCAGTCAGTGCAGATCTTGCCAACTCTGATGCTATCCTGTTAATTTATAGGAACTACTTTTATAGCACAATGTCATGGTGAAGTGCTTTTCAGGTACCCCCACATAGTGAAAGAGACATACAATCATGTGAAATTCATTTGTTGAATACTTCCATTGTATTATCTGTGGTTGTAGTTTTATTCCCCTCTGTTGTGATGTTCTTTAAAAGAATGGGTAACTTGGGACGAAATCTTAACCAACTTTCCAGCACCAAGGTAAGGGCAATTCAACTCCGACATAAGGGAACAAACATTGCCTTACCTTGAGGAGGCCTCGGTGACTGCCCCCCAACTGCAGGATGCAGCACATGCCCCACTGGTACAGCTATGCCAGTGCAGGAAAGTTGATTAGGAGTGCACCCTAAGAATTACAGGTAGTATTACCTCATGATTGGAGGTAACCACTTGGATCCTCAAGTTGGACCCTCAAGTGAACCACAACCCAATTTTTGGTGGGTTGTGGAGCTGGCACTAATTGGAAGCTGCAAGCAATTCTGGGGCTGTCACACCTAGAATGCCTTGAAGTTTCTGGGTAGCGCCAGCGTGCAACCCATTTCATTGGCTGCGCCACACCTTGTGGCCTTGCATTCTGGGGCACTACCCAGAAACTGCAAGGCATTCTGGGGTGTGACATGGCTACCACAGCTGACAAATTGGGTCATGGCAGTAAAAGGTTTAAAAACCACTGCTCTAACTTCCAAAAGGTAAGAACCTTAGGGAAGCTGCTTGTGAAAAAGGAACTCTGGAGCACACTCTCATTTGAGATGGAGCCTAGAAAAGTCAGGGAAAGCGCACCCTGCCGCAATTGTGGCATGACTTCCCAGTAAGGGGCAGCTAAAGTGGTGACAGTGTTTTCAGTGAATGGGACCCTTGACAGGTCAGGGCTCTTCTGATCTCTGGCACCAGCCATGTCATGAATGGTGGGCAGTCTGTCTGTAGGGACAGTGATAGTCATCTGTCTCAATCACCCCATACAACACTGAACAGGATGAAGACAGACAGTCCTCCCCTGGCAAATGTCTACCGTCTTCCTTAATGAGGCACATTGAAAATCAGGACACTATTTTTTTTAAGTGTGCTTAGAATCAGGCTGAACAAACACTGAATTTCTTTCTTTGGCAGTACATGCCATGGAATGCTGTAGACACAGTATGCCTTTGTTAGGAACTATTTTGTATTTACATACCGCGTAGTAGTCCGCCACGCCCTTCACTTGCTCGTAATCCTCTGCGTTGGCCAGCATATCTAAGCCTTCTGGATACAGCTTCCCACACGTTGGATACAGCTTCTGTCTGTCTTCTTTACTTAGTTCCGTGCCAAACGAATTAATGGTGATAATAAAGGCACGCCTGTCCGCTTCAAACTTAACATAAAAACATATTAAACGTCAAAAGTCATGGGTAGAAGTGCGCTTCTAGGTGTAGTGTTTCAGTTAATAATTCTACTCAAATTCCCTAAACTAACTCCCATTCCTGCTCCTTTGTCATGGCTGGCAGGAAGCAGCTGCAAGATTTGTACCCTGTGTAGTTGTTTTCCATCATGCAAAGGTTAAACAAATACATTTTCAACCCAGCTGGGAATTCATATTATAACCTACTAATCAATAAACCAAAAGGGCTTTTAAAGAGTGCAAACAATATTAGCAGGATGCACAGATAGCCACTTTTGTTGTTTTGCAAGTCAAGTCCATTATGTGATAATGTCACTGTGATGTGGGCTATAGTAATCTATCATCCTCCACAGCTGGGTGTAGTTTTGGCACTGGTTTCCTTTGCCAGGGCAGCAGCTCAACAGGGAGCAGGAGTGCAGGGAGGATTGCCAGCTCTAACTAAAATAATTTAAGATCCCCCCCCCCCAATATGATATCCCACCTCATATTGTGGAATTTGTAATAAGAGGGTTAGAAACATGAGAATGGAGGTATAGCAGGAACAGATCATCCTAGGATTGTAATATGAGAGCCAGGATGGTGTAGTGATTTAGGAGTTAATTTGGAAGATCCATGATCAAATCTGGTAGTGGAACTCCCCAGCCTCACACCTCTGGGCAAAAGTCTGTGATGGTGCCCCCTGCAGGATGTTGCTGTCCCCCCATGCGCAAATCCACCCCTCCCCCACTCACCTAGCGTGCACTGAGCTTCATGCGACTCCAGGACGTGTCGAGAAACCTCCTGAAGCTTCCCCGACAATTTAAACTGTGCTTCCAGCAAACCAGAAGCACAATTTCCAACCACGTTGTGAGCCTCAGGGAGGTTTCCGCATGATCCTAGAGGCGTGCAAGGCTCAGTGCCTGGGGCTTCATTCATTTAATGGCAGGTCCGCAATTGTTCAAATCCCCACTCAGCCATGAAGATTCCTGGGTGATCCTGGGCCAGCCACTATCTCTCAACCTCACCTACCTCACAGAGTTATTGTGAAGACAAAAAAAAGAGGAGGAACTATATACACCACCCTGAGCTCCTTGGAAGAAGGGCAGGATTTAAAAAATGAAAAATAAACAAATATAAGCATGACAATAGTGGCATCTTCCTGATCCCAGATTACAATGCCACTGAAAGAATGATGGGTTTGATAGGGCTGCCAGTCTTCAGAGCAAATTTATGTGTATTAAAAAAAACCAACCTGAACTATTAGTCCCAATTCTATTTTGTGTTGCTAATTTTGAAAGTGAAGTGGTTATCTTTACAGATTAAAACCCCTGTCTTCAGCAGGCAAACATGTCAGTCACATGACTTACGTAAATGATAACCTACACACACCTAGGCTTTTGTGTTCAATATCACAGAATAACAATTATTCTTTGAAGGTGGTTTTGCCTGTTTAGACAGTTGGGAAAAGAAGCCCTTGAGGAGATTATTACTGTGAGGCTGAGGTTTGAATGTTTTCTCAATGCTTCTGTGGGTTTAGTGTTCAGATGTAATTAATCAAGTCTCAGTAAAAAAAAAAAAGGTGAATTTTTTTTAAACCTTTTTTAAAAAACAAAAAAATCTCTTTAAGGAAAATGCATAACCTGTCTGCTTTTGATATGTGGTTGGCAGTTCTTGAATTAAAGTAAGAGCTGTAGCATTAACACTGTAGAAGGAAGAAGACCTGTGTCAAGTGATATTTTCGGCAACCATGTCAGATGCACCTAGACTCAGGGCCCAGTCCTAACCAACTTTTCATCACTTATGCAGCCCCAATGCAGGAGGCCTCCATGACTATTCCACCAACACAGGATGCATCGCAAACCTCATTGGCATGTCTGCATCAGTGCTGGAAATTTGGATAGGATTGAGCCCTAAGTTCTCTTACCTCTAAAAGTGGGCCCATTATTTCAGCTGTTATGCCACCTTGGTTTTTGCAGAATGTATAGAATGCCTCAAGGTAAGACTAAAGAAAGAGACAGAAAAATGAGGCATTATGTTCAAATCTTCTCTGAAGTTGCAGCAATAACTTTCAGTCAAGTTTTAGATTAATGTGCATGAAGAGAAATATGAACAACACTGTATTTCTTCATTGCAGGAGGAATGTCAATAACAAGCATCTATTCTCTATAGCAGGGGAGCCCAAAAGTTTTGGCAAGAGGGCCACATCATCTCTCTGACACCGTGTCAGGGGCCAGGGAAAAAATAATTTACATTTAAAATTTGAATAAATTTACATAAGTTTACGTAAATGAATATATTAAAGATGAACTTATATGAATAAATGAAGGTCTTGCAATAGGTCAAGGCCTATAAAAGTCCTTGCACAAAGCAACACTGGCCTTTCCTTTGCTGCCGCTACTGCATCACAGATGTGAAACAGCAAACAGTGGAGGAAGCCCTCATTCCACAGCTCACGCGAGAGGCCAAATAGTCGCCCTCACGCTGAGAGCAGTTGCGTTGGGCCGGTGAGGGCTCCAGCAAGTCTCCAGAGGGCCAGAGGCTCCTTGGAGACTGGGGAGTTCCTGAGGGCCGCACTGAGAGGACTCGAGGGCCACAAGTGGCCCCAGGGCCGGGGTTTGGGCACCCCTGCTCTATGGTAAGGGAGAACTGGTAGGTGGGAGTGCTCAGCCTTCCTCACCTACTATTTATTTTAAGATGTAATGGCGCTATGGGGTGCAGGCCACACTGGGTGACATGCACGAGGGGGTGACACCACTACTGGCCAAAATTTTTAAAATCTTGGTATTTTCGAATAACACCATTATGTTATATATATCATTTAATGTGTATATCATTGTATATATCATATATCATCATATTTATTCATATGTATATATCATTCAATGTACTGTTAATAAAAATAAAAATAATAATAATAATCATTTCTTGCAGAATGCAATGAAACAAAACATGTCTAAATATCTCTATTTTATCAAAAGTTATAGCCTAAAAATCAACAGGGCGGGGCAATTGTGCCTCATCATGCCCACAGCCTGGGGCATTGTCCCTCCCACTGCATGGGAGAGGTCCATCATGGGGGGTGATGTGCTGGCCTCCTGTACTAGTGTGAGGCAAACCCTAGTGATACCACTGTTAAGACATTATCTGGAGAACAATGCAATTTTATGATTGGAGCACAGGCACTACAAATGATGGCTTGGGTCATTATTGGAAGAAGGGTGTTCAGCTAATTGCAGTCACTTCCATCAGGCCAGCAGTGCTTCATTTAATAGTACAATAAGGAGTTGTGCACCTTACTGTATGTCCAGGTTTGCAAGCTCTTAATATTCAGCAACAGCTACTATTATTAATAATATGAATAGAATTGAGAATATTTAGATACCACTTTTCAACCAGTAAAACATTTTCAAAGTGTGACATAAAAAAATAAGATGTTTTCTTGTCCCCAGCTCATAAGAAGATGCCATTAAATAGCCACTGAGAAGGAGGCTAGATTGGAATGGTTTTCTCCCTCTACTAAATATAGGAGAGTTGCCACTTTAAAAGGTGCATCTTTGCCTTGTTAGCAGGGATTGTACATCAACATATGACCATAAGATGATATGCAAAAGCTTCATATCAAGCTATATAACACATGAGTGTTTGTTACCACTCTTTTAACAGCAGCCTCGAGCCGAGGAAGTGGGAGAAGATTTTGAAGCCTTTTCTCCTGCCACAGTCCTGGCCCAAATCAGCCCCAGCTTCCCCTCCATGGCTGCTATTTGACCCTAAGGAAAAGCTATGAGAATTTTCCTTCCAGGTCAAAAGGGAGGGAGCAGGGAGGCAAATATGGAATGAGACTGCAGCAGGAGGAAAGGTTAAAGACCCTCTCCTCCACAACATTGTCCTGATTGGGATTTGGACCCTCACACCTGCTGTTTAAAAGGGGGGGACGACAACACATGCTGGACAGAGTGTTTGGCCAGGAGTAACTCGAAACAGAAGTCACTGGTTCTTCCTACTCTCTCCATTGTGTCTGTAATTATGCAAATTGTGTCGGTTGTATCTTGATGTCAGTTAGGGCTGCTCAACTTGTTGCAGAAGCTTCAGGAAATGAGAGTGTGTGCCACTCTGCATTTGTTTCTTGCTGCTTCCTGTACCCTGCCAACTTCACTTAGCCAACACACAGTGGTGCAATCCACATTTCATTAATAACAATGTGGAATCTCCTGTTTATATAAATGGTTATACAATACATGGCACAATCAGTATCATGTTGCTTTAATGTCCTCAGCTGGTTCCAAGTAGAAGTTTACCTTGTACAGTTTGTTGCGCATAATTTCAATGTTCATTTCATCCAGGTCAGTTTCAGACACACAGTCTTGAAAGAAATCAGCTGAAAACAGACATGTTTATATTACAAAGCTGAGTCACAGAGATACACAAGAATGCCATTCATCAGTTCTCACAAGTTTTGGACAAATTACCAAGGAATAAGGTCTACCATGCCACAAAGAATTCTGGGCAGGAAATACTGGGAAAAGGTCTCTAAATCAAGCAGAGTCATATAGTGGAAGACTCTTCCCAACTACTCCCAATCAACCCCTGCTAGTTTCCTACTAACAATAAAACAGGAGGCGGTAAAAAGGTTTCAAAAAAAAAAAAAACTGAGTTACAAGCCACAAGCACAAGTCAAAGGTCCAAGATAGGTCATCTGCCTCCTGGACAATACACTGCCCCCTAGTGTCCTGCAGTCAGCACTGTACTTAGTTTCCAACAGAAAATATAAAATTTGTGATTTGCTTTATCTACAACTGTGCAGCAGGATGCTGTTCTGAAGACAATCTGGTTTCTAATTCGAATCTTCAGCAGGCATCTGGTAGGAAATGCAAGCATAAATTCCCACCTACACAACACAAGTAGCTAGATAAGCCTTGGGAAGGCTTACGTAATCCCCAAATAATATACTACATTTTGGTACATTTCTGGGCTTGTTTCACCATAAACTGGATTCTGAATGCTCTTTATTGCTTTAAGGAGTGTTAGAACTGAGTAAACAAGTTCCTAAAAATGCCTTTTCTCCCAAGAGCCAATGAAATCTTACTTGTTTAGACAGATTCCTGAAAGTTGAGGTTTCAGAGTGTACTTTCAGCTACAGGGGATTTTTGAGGCAGAACTAGTGATTGCTCAAGAAAGCTGCTTGCTGTGTGGAGAAATTGAGCTCAGCATGGGCCCAGAGTATGCTTCAAAAGCACATGATATATATTCCCCCCCCAAAGGGGGGACCAGATGGGCCTTCAGCAGATACTCAATACGAGATGACGGTGGGGTGTGTGTGGAGGTCATCATATGTAAGCTGTTCTGAGCACTTCAGAGGAACAATAGGCTAAAACACATAGAGCAAATACATTTCAGGCAGCTAGGTCAGTGCAAAGCATAATGATGCATGTTGCTCAGAACAAAGGAAATGCACCCACTCACACACAACACACCCAGTTTCAGGTCCGGACAATGGTGATTCAGATACACTGTCACCTGACTGGATGTAAATGCTTCCATTGTTGTATGTAGCAAAACATATTTCCCACACAAGATGCTCCTCAAGTAAATAAAATGTAAGACAGTGTCTTCTTCCTCAGACAATGTTAGCTTCTTCTGCGAGGAGGTGTGGGTATGGAGTATGTGGTCCATTAAGAGCATATATATGAATATACCAACATGAGAGCATTTGTGTCCTGGAAGATTGTGTTCTCATCAAATGCGTCCTGGTCATTGGCATCCCTGGACATTCACATCTAGGTTTTTTTTTTGTTTGTTTGTTTTTTTGCATCTCGGTCATTTGCATCCCACTATAACTGGGCAACAAGCAAACTATAACTGGGCAACAAACTCCATAATATATAAGCCCAGGGGCTAGGATAGGGGGGTAAAGGGGATAATTTGTACCTGGGCCCAGGGTCAAAAAGGGGGTCCAGGAGCCAAAGGAAGGGGCCCAGAAATTTCCTGGATTTTACATTTTCCCATCTACTCAGACTTGTTGCCTGCACGAGATGCTGGGGACATTACCACGAGCATGTGGCTGCACTTACTGGCAAGCCATATACGATGGGCCAAGGAATGCGCACATGACATTCCTTAACACAGTGCCAAAGCTGGGAGGAAACTGACCTGCTACAGTGGCTCTTTGGCTTGTGGATCTGCCTGCTTTGAAGGAGCTCAGGGACATAACTGTGGGGTACAGTTGCTACAGAAGCACGTTTTAGCACGCACAGGACATTTTCCATTCTAGTGTGAACCAAAATATGATAATGCTAATTTTCTACATGATTTTCTATGTTTAAAAGATTTTAGAGAGAAGTGTGTTTGGTTTTCCATATTACTGTATATAGCTGCCAATGCCACATGGGTTGGTAGACCTGGACGCCAAAGACTTTTCCAACTGTCCTCCCTTTTCCAAAGACTTCTCCAGTATTTGCCCCTCCCTGCCCCCTTTCTGCTTGCCTGTCACCACCCTCCCCGGCTGTTTCACCCCTCCTCTTTTGCAAAGGGGTCCAAAAGAAACTTCGTACCCCCTTATAAAATTCCTCTCAGAGGCCCTGCCTAAGCCTCTTATCCCAGCCCTAGCCCTAACCCTATCTTTGCATTTAAAAATAGAAAAATAGATCTAACATAAATATACGTATTTTGGGACACAAATATCTAGAACACAGAAAGAATGGATGCAAATGTCCAATACAGGAACGCATTGACTGGAACACAGTTGTCCAGGATGCCATAGTCCTGTCACTGAATATACCTCAGCCCTAATCAGAAATTTAGTTTGTGTCACTCTATATTTTCACAATTAACTAGCACCATTAAATGGCAGACTGTAGAACAGGTCAGCCCCAATTTGCAGGGAAAAAATGCAGCCAAAAATAAAAAATAAAATAGGGGTCATCAAGTCGCTTGTAGATCACAATGCACATATAACTGACTGTGAGCACAATCCTATGCATGTCTGCTCAGAAGTAAAGCCCACTATAGTCAATGGGGTTTACTTCCAGGTAGGACTGGATAGGATTGCAGTCTGTGTTCATTGTGGTGGACCACAAGTTCTATAGACCTCTGAGGACAAAGTAAGTATTGCCACGATAGGAAACAATCTTATCCATCATGGTTGCATACACGAAACTATGAACAAACATACCTAATGGTGTGTCCACTAAGATTGCATTGAACAACTCAGCAGGGTTGGGTGCAATGCTGACAGCTTCCATTTGCTCAAAGCTGCCCAAAGGATGGCACTTCAGAACCAGTTCATCTATGGGTCGCTGGCGCAGTGTGCCCGTAATGAGCAGAATCACGTTGTCAATCATGTAACTGTACCTAGTGGAAGAATCCAACATTAGTCAGAAGATTCCTTTCTTTCTAGGAAGCAAGGTGTATAAACATCAAACAGCTAAGAATCTTTGACAAGTGTGTTAGGTAACATAGCTAGGGCTTACACGGAGGTTTCGGTTTCCTCCCTCTGCTGTAGTAAGATGCAAATGAGAATTTTTTCCCCCAAGAGGATGCTACATTAGACAAAGCCTAATATAGTCAGACTTGCATGACACAGTCTTGGGCATATGAGAAGCTATAACTGAAATCAAATGCAGAAGTAACAGAATTTAATGTACTGATTAGAGCCCGACTGATTTACAGATAAAAATAGAGCCACTTGCCAAATAGTAGGGCTGATATTCACCTTAAGTAGAATATAGGTTTTGCACAGTTCCTCTCATATGTGTGGAAAGGAGAATCTGATATGCCCAACCATAATGAACATACATGTTATAACATGTACATCAGGGGTGTCCAAGGTTTTAAGCAGGAGGGCCAAATCAGCTCTCTGACACTGTGTCAGGGGCAAGGGAAGTAAAGAAATAATTTACATTTAAAATTTGAATAAATTTACATAAGTTTACATAAATGAATATATTAAAGACGAACTTATATGAATGAATGAAGGTCTTGCAATAGCTCAAGGCCTATAAAAGGCCTTGCACAAAGCAAGGCTGGCCTTACCTTTGCTGCCGCTGCTGCATCACAGACGTGAAATAGCAAGAAGTGGAGGGAGTCCTTATCCCACAGCTCATGTGAGAGGTCAAACAGTTGCCCTCATGCTGCGAGCAGTTGCGTCGGGCCAGTGCGGGTTCCAACAAATCTCTGGAGGGCCAGAGGCTCATTGGAGACTGGGGGCTTCCTGAGGGCCGCATTGAGAGGCCTCGAGGGCCGCATACGGCCCCAGGGCCGGGGTTTGGGCACTCCTGATGTACATGAAAGGAACTATATATCTTATTGTAGCAGTTGTCACACATTTAGCACCAGGACCCACTTTTTATAATGAGTATCTGTCAGGATCCACTGGAAGTGAGGTCATGACCAGAAGTGACATCATCAAGCAGGATAATTTTTAACAATCCTAGGCTGCAATCCTACCCAGGATTAAGTCTCATTTATGATCATTGTTAAAAGAATATAAAGAGTAGCTTGCTAAAAGTACAGGTTGTATAACATTTCCCCAAATGCAGTCATATACCATGGTAGCATCAAGTCTAAAATATTAAAAATGAAATATTGAAATGAATGAGGACCCACCTGAAATTGGCTTGCAACCCACCTAGTGGGTCCCAACCCACAGTTTGAGAAACACTGCATTACTGTATACTAACTGGCTTCTGCTGAGTCAATCATTGGTATATCTAGCGCAGTATTCTCTATCCTGATTGGCAACAGACCTTTGGGGAGGGTTTAAGACAAGGGCATTTCCCAGGCCTACCTGACGTTGCCAGGAACTAGGATCTGGGATCTATAAATGCATTCAGTTGCATGGGGGTGGGGGTGGCTCTTTTCACATCTTGTTATGAATGTGGATAGGTCAAAGGGTGCATGCTCTTGTTTCCCTTTCATATAATTGAAAGGGGACCAGTATCCACATTCATTGTTATGTGAGATGCAGAGGCATGTATGAAAACATGTATCCAACACACACTGTCTGTTTTTGTAACATTTATTGAGAGACATATCTATTTGTTGTGAGGAAAAAAGGAGGGGAGGGACCATGTATACCACCCTGAGCTCCTTGGAGGAAGGGTGGCATAAAAATAAATAGGCCCAGGCATTTCTCTTTTTAATTCATCAAAATCTATAACAGGGGTGGCCAACTTGTGGCACGTATGCCACTAGTGGCATGCAGATACTTTATAAGTGGTACATTGTGGGGTCCTCTGTCTCAAGTTCCCCTGGTGGAAGATAGGTCTACCCTTTGGGTACCCCAGGGTATTTTGAGGCAAAGACTAGGTCTATACTTGGCTTTGCGCAGCTACTCAAAGCGAAGAGTAGGCCTGGTACCCTTGAGATCCCTGGGAAAGTCAGATCTACTGGTCATTCAGTGGCACATTTTACACCCAGGGCTGACTGCCCTGCCCTTGGTATGCTTTTGGTGGAGTGCCATGTTCAAGATTCTCTACATAAAAAGTGGCACATGGCATGCTGGGGGTTGGCCACCCCTTAGGGCCCAATCCTGTGCTTGGCGGCAAGTCTCCATGCTGCCGAGCACTGTCACAAACATGCCATAAGGCATGTTTGCCAGCCTCACTGCCAGGCTCCCACCAGTGCTAGCCCAGCGCTGTCCGAAATGGTAGGTGGGGGCAGGGGTGGGGAGGAGGTGTTCCGGGGAGGGGGGAGGCCAGTGGGGGGCGGAGAGAGGGAGGGAAGGAGGCGTGATGGAGAAGTGTGACGCAGGGAGGGGGGGCGGGCTGGAGGCATGCCGACAAAAGTCCCCTTCTCCCGAGGTGCCTGCAGCAGTAGCTCGGGAGGTGCAGGATGCGGTGGCAGCCCTTCTTGGTGCCGCCAAGCCTTGGCGCCCTGGGCAGCTCAGGACATTGGCTTCACCATGTTCTTTTCCTGGTTTATTGGCAATTTTATAATGCGTGTAACTAACTTTACTTACGTAATGTAGTTTAGAAATGTGGAAAGTGGTTCAAAGGCGTGGTTTCGAAAGTACTGAAATTCCGTCAGTAGTTTGGCTTTCAGTTTATCATCAATGGTGGAAACCGTGAGGGGACCAGTTTCATTGGCCAAGAAGTTCCCATAGTCTGTGGTCTGCAAGTGTAACTTCAGGTCTAAAATAGAATTGATTGAAAGAATCAAAACGGGTTTATTTCCTGCAAAGAAACAAGGAGGGTTAACTTTCTTGCTCAGTCTCCCTTGTCACACATTTTTGTCCACAAACCAGGCAGGGACAAAAATAATAAACGGTATAAAATAATATATGGGATATTGTTTCATCTCTGTTTCCCGACCAGAGAGAAGTTCAGAGCAAACTTAACAGTGTCCATTTAAACAGAGAGTTTCAGTGGCATCAAGCATCTGGTAAAAATTATATACGATATGCATATTAGACAGGTATTACAGGTCCAGCCTTGTTATACACAGATTTTTTATACACGGATTTGACTCAACACGAATGGCCCCTGCAAATGAGAAGGAATGTGCTGATCCCTGGAGAAGGGGAAAAATGCATCCCCTTAAAATCAGTTTAAAAAACTGAACAGTCCTTTAACAATAGCCTCCTTAATGAGAGAGAGAGAGGGCAGCTGGCTGACAATCCATCAGTCCTTCTCTCTCCAGGAGACCCCTCCCTTCCCCCTGAGCATGTGAAAGAAAGGTGATCACTTTGCATTGGTGAAGGGAGGGACTGAGTGAAGCACTTGGAGGACAACTGATTGATGGATTGTCTTCCTAAGGACTCTTATCTTACATGACAAAGGACAACAAGGCTGTTTTTAAATCACCAGAGCAAAGAAACTTTGTTTTTTAAATTGATTTGCTATAGTGTGTTTTTTGCCATCCACTTGAGTGCTTGGAAGGGAACCCACGCAAATAATGAGGCTCAACCTCTATAAGGATACATGGCAACTATGTAGGCAAATAAACTTCCAAAACAACACATCAAATCCAGGCCCTAGATATCACAAACAGAGAGCAAAAGTACACTAAAACCCTTTCTGCTTATGATTCACACAAGCATATTTAGCATGAAATTAGTACATCAGGTTGTTTGGTAGCTGCCAGGGAAACATTTTCTTTTCTTATGAAATTACAGCTCAGCAGTGAAAGCAAGCTTATCAATTAATGAAGTTTTTAATTGAATTTGTTTGTTTGAAACATCTATCCTACCTTATCCTATTCTCTGCAACTAGGAAATGTCTGTTTTTGCAGAAGTTAATTGCAGATTACCGTACTCACGTATAGGACGTGAAATTTTTGCCAAATAATCAAGCTCCAATTATCACTTCGACTTATCTCCGGGTCAATCAGAGGGCAGAGCCTTTCGACTCTGAAAAGTTTCGGTTCCTGCTAAAGCAGACTCATTTGTTTCTGTAGCAGCAGCTTTCATCCACTGTGCTGCAGCTTTGGGGCCAGTGGAGGCAGGCTGCTTTGACTCGCAGGCAGCATTGCGAAAAAGGAGCAGCCACTTTGCATCTCCTGCTGTGAGCAAGAGGAAGGCTGCAACCCAATCCTCCTTTACTTGGGAGTAAGCCCTGTTGACTATTATGGGGCTTACTTCTGAGTAGACACACCTAGGATCGGGTATCAAGTCCCTTGTCTGCCCTGCCTGATGACTGGGCAACCAGAAAAGCCTGGAGGAGGTCTGGGTGGAGTGAGAACAAGGGGGCAGGCAAGCAGGTAGGAAGCCAACGAGTCTGCTGAGGCTACCAGCCTAAGAATGGGCTGGCTGAAGTCCCTTTTCATTGCCACAGTTGCCTGCAGCTCCCCAAATTGACCCTCCCTTCCTCGCCTTTACCTTTCAGAGGAGGGGTGTTGGGCCACAATCCTATCCACACTTTCCTGGGAGTAAGCCCCATTGACTATAATGGGGCTTACTTCTGAGTAGACATGCCTGAGCTGGGCTGGGCTCTCAAGTTCCTCTCCTAGCCCCACTTTCCTGGGAGTAAGCCCCATTGACTATAATGGGACTTACTTCTGCGTAGGCATGCCTAGGATTGGGCTTTTTTCTGAAATACAAGAGCAGGCAATGGGGGGGGGGAGAGAATGTGAGGCAAATGATTCTGGACCTTTGGAAGGTGTGGACCAGTGAGGGGAGGGACAGTAGGAGAGGTGCTAACTGCAGTTATGAGATGGGGAGGAATGTGCCTGAGGGAGGGGCTGGGATGGGGGAAAGGAGGAGAGAGAAGTGCCAGTTGCCTGCTCCTGTATTTGAGAAAAAAGAGTGCAGCCAAAAGCCCAATCCTAGGCATGTCTACTCAGAAATAAGTCCCACAGGCACATCCCCCCCCCCCAGTCTTTGGCTGCAATCCTAACCACACTTTTCTGAGAGTAAGCCCCATTGAACAAAATAGGACACACTTCTGAGTAGACCTGGTTAGGATTGTGCCCTTTGTCATGTAATGATTTAATTGTATTAATTTTATTAATTGTAATATAGTAATTTAATTTAAGTAAAAAACTGGGAGTGTGCCTTGACAATTTTAGTGCCTTGACAGTGTGCTGTGAGCTGAAAAAGGTTGAAAATGGCTGTTCTATAGTAACTTTCCTGGGAAATTGCAGCCAAAGTTAACCTTTTAATAATAATAATAATAATAATAATAATAATAAACTTTATTTCCACCCTTCTCCCTAAAGGGACCCAGGGCGGCTCCTCCATTTTATTTATTTATTTATTTAATTCTCCTCCATTCCCTTTTGCTGCTGCAGCCTGGTTCCTTCTTGCAAATGCATTTGGCAGAAGCCTTTTTTTTTTTTTTTTTAAACACCAGGATGGGATCCTCCTTTCCATCAGAAATTCAATTCAGGCTACAATTCAATGCACCATTACTTAAGAATGACACCCATGGAAAGCAGAGGGTCTACTTCTGAGTAAAAAGGTTTGCAAATATATGCAGCTGCATCTCTCTGCTGTGAATTGAATTGCACACTCCCAGTTATGTGTTATAAATTGTATGTTATATGTAGAGCTTCTGCCTCAACACACCTGACATCTTAAAGGTGGATTTGATTCATGGTCTCCTGCAGTGATTCCCAACCCTTTTCACTTGCATATCTCTTGGCAGCCCACTTCTATAAATTGTACCCTTCCTATCAGCAAAATGTTTGTAATTAGTAAGACAAGCTCTCATTGCCTCCATATGAAAGCCCAGACTTCATGTATTCATCACATATTTTCTTTTTTTATCTGTTTGAAGAACAGAAGACTCTGCCTTTGCACTGTTTTGCACCAGAAGTGTGCTGAAAAATTCTGGGTGATTGATCACTTTCCATATTATGTTTCAGTTTTTTACTGTGCTGGTTTTCAATCACTGGTTCATATATGAATTGATGACCAAAGACTAGCTATTGGTGGGGCTTTCACAGCCAACTAGCTACTTCCCTTCCTGCCTTGCTGGTCCTTGGAAGGCATTCCTGCCTTGCAAGGCATTCTGGAGCACGACCTGCCCTTTTCTGCCATTATTCCATTCTTTCTGAAGTACCCCTAAAGGTCCTGTTGAGTGTACCTGGAGTACATGACTACCAGGTTGGGAACCACTGTTCTACTGGTATGTTGTTTACAGTGCACTTCCTCCGATAGTGTTTACAAAAAGGTGGTGAAGGCCAGAATTTAAAAAGAATAGAAATGTATCTTATGATCTTTTACTATGTTTTTAATAAATTAGAGTATACAGTTCTTAGGTAACAATTAGTGGTAGGCTATTTTTCAAGATCTGGCCTCAGGTAAAATCAGACAAAACTATAGTCAGACACCCCCTAAGTTTAACCCCCGACTTATCCAAGGGTCATAGAAAATTCAATGATTTTTGGCTCAAAACCTGCCCTTGACTTATCTGTAGGGTCGACTTATAGGCGAGTGTCTGCGGTGACTTCTCTTTGGTGCAACTAGTTTTCAATATTTTGCCACACTCTAATGTGACCAAGAAACTTGATCTAGGGGAAGAGGCTATGCTAATAGAGATTGACCTGATTCTCAACAGCTTGGGTTTCAATGGCTAGAGTCACAAGGTGCAGAGAGCACAGTTACTCCTAATCCCAGAAGTCAGCCCAGTATACCCCATTTCCTTCCTCCTCTGTTAGTGGTCCTAATTCTGTCAAGTAGAGTGTTTGGCAGCACTGTTGTAGAATCTGCAGACATACAAAATTATGCAGGGGATGGACAGAGTGGATAGGGAGATGCTCTTTACACTCTCACATAATACCAGAACCAGGGGACATCCACTAAAATTGAGTGTTGGGCGGGTTAGGACAGACAAAAGAAAATATTTCTTTACTCAGCGCGTGGTCGGTCTGTGGAACTCCTTGCCACAGGATGTGGTGCTGGCGTCTAGCCTAGACGCCTTTAAAAGGGGATTGGACGAGTTTCTGGAGGAAAAATCCATTATGGGGTACAAGCCATGATGTGTATGCGCAACCTCCTGATTTTAGAAATGGGTTATGCCAGAATGCCAGATGCAAGGGAGGGCACCAGGATGAGGTCTCTTGTTATCTGGTGTGCTCCCTGGGGCATTTGGTGGGCCGCTGTGAGATACAGGAAGCTGGACTAGATGGGCCTATGGCCTGATCCAGTGGGGCTGTTCTTATGCCACCTAGTTCAGAAAGTTGAAACTGAATCTCCTAGACTTCATTGGCAAGGATCCCAAAGGAGGATGGAATGTGTTCCTTCCCTCCCCCGCACCAACATATATTACTTGATTAAAACCCACTTCAACTGATTGCAAGAATTGGGTCACGCCCTGGTAGTTTATACTGAGAATATGCAACAATTTGGTATATATTTTGATGCAAAATCTGGCAATGGATTTTGGCAACAAGGGGAAGGTTGATCAGAGTATCTGATACTGAAGCTTCTCCGCATACCAAACCCCCTTTAGAAGTCACATACAAGGACAGACTCTGAGCTTCAGATCATTTGAATGCTTTTGAAGCTTCCATGCAATCTGTTTACACAAGTTCACACCAGTGTGTACCTGTAACCACTCCTGTTATTTCTGCTCTTGGCTGAACCTTGTCAGTAAACTAATGAAGGATTACATGTTAAACAAAGTGCTGCAGAGTTAAAAACAAGGCTGTGTTGGCAAAACATTGTACAGGTCATATTCTGGCAGACTGCAAAGAGATGGCATTAAATAACCTACGGCACCCAGCTAGGTTTCTGCTGCATCATCCCTATATTCCATGCAGAAAGCATACAGATGCAGAACTCCAGCCACAGAGGAAAAGAGTGATCAGGAGATGATCTCCATGGGTGTCCTTCCCAGCCCTAACTGGAGACTGAAACTGGGATCTTCTTCATGCAAAGCACATGCTTTATCACTTAGTACAACTTCATCCCTTGTAAAATATGCTGTTAACCCAAATTGAGAAGATGATCATTGATGGGTCTGGTCTTCCTCTGGGCAGGCTAGCTTATGAACACAGTACTGCATTAGTACTATAGGATGTTGCAACTCCAGTGTTCAATATAAGCTTGAGCAATTCACATGGTCTTGCACAAAATGAATCCCAAACAGTCCTCAGTTGTGATCATGCATGATCACAGGGAGGATGCACTGTGTGACTCAACCATTCCATAGACAAAACTGCATTTCCTGTTAGCCATTTATGCAACCCTGGACACTCTTTTGTAGCAGCTGCACTTGTAGGGATTGCTATTAGTGGCTGTGCTTGTAGATGGGCCGATTCAGAAATTATGTGCTCCATCCTAAGGCTACTTTGGGAATTGACTAAAGATGAAGCATACTCAGTGGTGTCACTAGCGGGGTGCAGGGGATGCAGGCCACACTGGGTGACAACCACAGGGGAGGTGACACCATTACTAGCCAAAAATTTTAATTTCTTGGTAATTTGAATAATACCATCATGTTATATATCATTCTGTATGTAATTTCATCAAAATGCAATGAAACAAGCCACATTGAACTAACTCTATTCTAGCAAACGTTATAGCCTAAAATCCAGTGGGGTGCAGCAATGGTGCAATCACCATGACCACCACCCAGGGCATTATCCCATCCACTGCATAGCAGGAGGGCCATTAAGGGGATGATTTTCTGGCCTCGCACATTGGGTGACACAAACCCTAGTGACACCACTGACGTACTTATGGTAATTTTACCTTTCAAAGAACCCCAAAGAAAACCAAATATGAGAACTGTATAGAATCAAATATATTTAAATCGGGTTTGCTCAAAATGATTCAACATACCACACCATGTTTTGAAAATTCCTTTGGTGAGAGACAAGGCTAGACAGAGTATGGGTAGTATTGCAGGATTGGGAGAAAGCAAGGATAAATATGCAAAGAGCAGGCACATAGACTAGTCAGGATTTAGGGAGAGTCAAGGCAAAGAAAGCAAAACAATCAGGACCAGACTAAATGTGATGTGGGAGTTCCATGTCTGAACTTGTGATCAGTAGCATACCAAGAATAGGACAGGGGTAATTCATCCCAGGTGCACTCCATAAGAGGGTGCCAGTGTGCCTGACTGTTCAACTGCTAGGTAGACCTGGCTTCCTTTGTGGGGAATCTGGAGGCAGAGGTCTGTTTACCAGCCATTCAAATGCCAGGTAGACCTGGCCTCCCTGGTTGGGGGGGGGATCTCAAGGTGGAGGGCAGGTCTACCTGCTGCTTTGAATTGTACATAGACCTCCCCCCAGGGATATCAAAGCAGAAGCCAGGTTTATCCATGGCTTTGAGCAGCTAAGGGTGGGGCAGTTCACTCCAGGTACCAATGGCACTAGGTATGCCACCACTTGTGATGTCTTTTTCCTTTTTCAAAAAGCAGACATGGTGTGGGAAAGGGTGGGGAGAGATTATTTGGATCTGGGCTGTGGGGAGGGAGGAGGGAGGATTTAACCTTCTGCTCCACTGCCAAATTTTTGACTTAAATCATTTTCCCTCCATGGTTAATAGTAGATACTGTATTTAGATTAGGGCCACAGTGCAGGGCCAATAGTTAGCTGTTCTCTCTCCATCCTTTGCTCATCTAATTTGCACCCCCCCCCCATGGCTGCCTTTTATAAAAAGGAAAAAAGACATCAGGAGTTTAGTCATTGAATTCCTACATCACCTCTAGATGACCTCCAGAAAACCAGTTAAAGACAGTCAAGGAGTGTTCGATGAGTCTGCTAACAGCCTCTTTCACCTTCCTTCTTTTATGGTTGCTGGGGAGCTTGAGCCAAAGGAAGGACGGAAGCTTAAGTGGTGAGCTTGTCTCCCCAAACTGGACAGGGCTGAAAAGTTATTTTTGACTCAAGGAACTAAAGAGACAAGGAACTAAAGAGATATTGCTGAACATCTGATTTGCTTACATCACTTTTCACCCCTTAAAGCTTTAGGGAACAGAATGGTATTTGTTTTAGACAGAAGAAAATTGGAATAACTTTTATTGCCATTGATAGTCATTGATAGAAACTCTCCCAAGAACAGCAATAAATTTGCTTTCAAATGTCTCTTGTTCTATTGGATATACAGTATGCAATGTAAAATTTAAGAAAGCTGATTTGTGTTGGGACTGGCCCAAATGGTATGGGCTCCTTCCAAATTGGAGTCAAACCTGCAATTGTGCCCTAGCTTTGTGTCACAGGCATTTATTCATTTTCCACAAATGGAAAGTCTGATACATCTTGGTGGGACATAGCAAGTGGCAGTCATGCGACTGCCATGCAACGACAGTTGCCTTCCCTTCACAGAAGCCCACTATAAATGGCAGACACCACAAAAAGTGCTTTCCGTGGGAGATGCCCTAATACATTGGTGGACTGAATAAGTATGTATCCCAGCTCAATTCATCATTTACCCGAATGGGACAGAAGCCATTTCTCTATTGTCTGCTCCCATGGCTCGGCATAATGTATGAATTGGGCTTAAGAGTTACAACATGCGTTGCTAGACTTTCCTGATAAAATGCCATCCAAAAAGTGTGGCATGGTAGGGCTGTGCAGAACATAATGTCAACATAAGGATGAAAAGGAAAAAATATTTGCTGAATGGAGAGTCTCGTTCCGTTTACTGAGACTTATTTCTGCGTAAACGTGCTTTGCATTGAGCTGCAATTTCATGAGGTGGGTTCTTTATCGGAAACCATCCTATGCAACTAGGAGACTAATGATCCATTAGAGAATTGCTACATCTCAATCCACAACCAGGTAACATGAAAGTTTGGTTGTAAGACATTGGTACCTCCTGACTTCAAACAGTAACTCAAATTGTCTGTAGATCAGCTACTACTGCAATAGAATACATATAGCAGAACATTGTGCTGCCAGCCTCACAGAACCGCTGTTGGCAGCTGGGTATTTTTTAGACTCTTACTGCTATCTGAGAGGTATCTATTCACATCATCATTTGAATTGCTGAATAAAAGCATAACTCTGAGCCAAACCACAGAATATTTGAAAAAGAAATTAGCTAGCCAATTTTCCAATCAATTTTTGCCTTCAACCCAACTGAATTCCAATTACCTCTTTAAAGGACCAATCAAGATTTTTATTTGTTCTTCTCAGAAACAGTTTCCATTCTTTCACCAAAAGTTAATCAAATATCAAGGTCATTCACTCATTTGTAACAAAGTAAGAAGAAATCATGATGCTTTTGAATGCCACAGATTTGATTTTAGTACAGACCAACTCACCTTCCAGTGTTTCGCACTGTGCCAAGTTGACATAGTCAGTCGCCTTCAAGATTCCTCCTTTAAAGCCTCGGACCAGCCCCTCCAGGTAACCATGATCTACATTGAACTGAAATTCTGAATAACTTGGCATGGTGAGAAAGAGGCTTTGTTACGTCCCGTACTTTAGAAGTCCTGAATCTGGGGTCGGTCCCCAGAAGACAACAGCCAGCCGTCACCACCAGACTCGGCTGAGCTTTAAGTGACTTGTTTCTTCCTGTTTTACTGTTTCCAATACAACAGAATTAGACTGCTAGTGCTTACACAACACAAGCTCACCAGACAGACAAATCTTGTGCTTTCCTTTTAGAAATGAAAGTAGCAGTGGGCAAAAGAGAGGCCTAGTTTTTATGTATGAAGTGTGACCTGGATTTATTATTATTATTATTAACAGTATTTATATACCGCTTTTCAACTAAAAGTTCACAAAGCAGGTTACAGAGAAAAATCAAATAACTAAATGGCTCCCTGTCCCAAAAGGGCTCACAATCTAAAAAGATGCAAAAGAATACCAGCAGACAGCCACCAGAACAGACACTGCTGGGGTGAGATGGGCCAGTTACTCTCCCCCTGCTAAAATAAGGAGCACCCACTTGAAAAAGTGCCTCTTTTTCAAGGATTTGCCTGGATAATACCACGTTAAAATGCTGAATGTAATAGTCAAGGTGCATGCTCTTTGAAAACGTAATTATTTAACAGTCAACAGTCAACAAAACCTTTATTAGGCATAAACATTTGATAGGTGAGGACTCTGTACAGAAATCGTAGAGAGAGTATAAACCTAATTAGTACACAAATATATGTATATGTGCACACCTGTGTGTGCACACAGATACAACGTACATTACATTTTACAAACAAACGTGACTTATTTAAAAGACAGAAACAATCAGTTACTCTGCGGATCTTGCCAGAATATAGCCTACTCAGTGATTACTTGGTACAGAAAGCTTGGCTCGATTCAGAATACTCAAATTTAGGAACTGTGCAACTGAGAGGGTTGTATGCTCTACATCACCTGCTAGAAGGAATTGAATTATATCTTTCTCAGAATGCCCTGTTTTAGGATGGAGCAAGGGGGAGAGAAATTGCTGCCTTAGTACTTGATATCTGGGACAGTGCAACATAATGTGTGTGGATGATTCTACTTCGCCTAAATTGCAGCTACATAAACGATCTTCCCTGGAGGCATTTCTAAATCTGCCATGCAAGTCATTAGAGGGGGTCACATTAATTATTACCATGACTTATTTGTATATAAATGATGAACGCACAGTGGGTGAGAATCAATAGATACAGTTTACATTGTATTGTTAAAAGTGGAACTAAAGTTCTCTCATTCCTAGCTCAAATCAAGTTTATTTCACTGTTTGGACCAGTATTCTCAAGTTCAAAACAATAATTGAAATTACATCATAATTCTTAACATTTGCATAGTGCTTTCTACATGTGCAGCATACATCCTTTGAATTATCCTGATGGAATCCTTACAACAAACCAATAATGTTATTGTCTTCCATACTGCAGCTGAGGCTTGGAGGGAGTGGTTTGCCCACGGTCACCTATTGAGTTCACAGTAGAGGTGAGAATCAACCCAGGGATATTTTAATTTGCTGCTCAGCCTCCTAGCCACTGTGTGATACCAGCCGTCTGATACATAGGCCTCATCACTGCAGGAGATGGGGAAATTAGTGTGTATGGATACATTTAGAGAGCACAGAGAAGCTGTTTTGTTCTTCCCTCATGTGACTGCCTCTTAAGATGCTCCTGTATTTCTGGTCAACTTACTAGTTCAGTGCACCAGAGGTATGCAGGTATATGTATAGCCGCCTACACATATACTGAACACACACTGAACAAGTCAAGCTGTACCTGCTGGCCAGGTTTGCTGATACTGATATGACCACTTGCCATATGACAACTTGCCACCTCCCAGAGAAGTGGAGGGATGGGACAGGCATGCACCTGACAGTATTTTAACACTGATATTGTGATAGCACTGATAGTACAAGCTGGGGTAAAAAAAGAAGCATAACAAATGGGCTTCAAATTTACTGTTTTATTTGTTTCCAAAGGAATGTTGACTGTATCCAAGGGCAGACCTCACTGAGAATCTTACCTGCTCTCACTAAAACCTTGCCACGCTCTCTTTGAAATCTAAAATGTTAGGCTAACAGTATGAAAAAGGTCCTGCCCCAACCAGTTGTGCCCTCGGGCAGCCATTTGACCCAGCTGTTGAAAGTTTCTGAAGAGGGTACAGTTCAGTTGTCACAACCAAACCATTGTATGCCCATCATGAATGGGCTTCAGGCTTGCAAACCCAACTGCAACTATGATTCTGATTTAAAAGGCTGAATATTGTGGCAAATGATACCACAAACCAGAAAGTAATGGGGGTAGGGAAGGAATGCATAAACCCAAAGCCTCTGTGAATTTGAACGTGCTTGCCATTTTAGTTGGTTGTAATAAAGATATTTAGTCAACACATTCTTATCCCACTTTTTCCTCACTTACATGGGTACCCAATACATAGAAATCTCCCTGTTTGGATTTTGTTTTATCATTAACTAAACTGGTTTCTGAATGAGGGAATATTTATATTTGGCCACAAGGGGTCTCCCTAACACTATGACAAAATGCCTTTCTGCCCACTTCCTACAGCAGTTGGGGCAGAGAAAATAACAGAAAACAAAACTTATTTTTAAAGCTGAATTGTGTCTACCTGGTAAGATCCTAATTTTCTCTTGCCCAGTTTTGTGTTACATTTGATTCACGTCTTCACAATTTTTTTTCTCTTTGTACCCTTTCTTTTTATTTCAGTGCAGTTGCTGGCAGCTGATAGCCCTTATTGCAAAAGAGCAGATGACAAAGTTCTGAGTTTTCTGAGCAGCCACGAGTTTCTGAGCAACCTGTATTTTGAATTTTTTTCCCCCCATACACATTCATATGGGTTTGAGTCATGGAAGAAAAATGTTTCATTTCCTAATACTGGGACAATCTGCCCTCAAGATCTATTTATCAATCTTCATTTAGAAGTAGACTTTTTAATTTATTTATTTAGTTGGTGGCTAATACATTCCACCATCCCAGGTAATTACTGCCATTTTGGAACAAAGTGTTTGGGCAGGTGGCAATGGCTTGACTTCAGGTTTTCCAGAATACTACCCATCATGATCTGAATTTCTTCCACCCTGGATTTTGTCACAGTTTTGGGACTGAAATAGCCAAGGAGATGATGGGCACTATCCTAACCAGGTCTACTCAGAAGTAAGTCCTATTTTGTTCAATAGGGCTTATTCTCAGGAAAGTGTGGTTAGGATTGCAGCCTATGAGTCTGCTGGTTTTGTTTGCTGGGTCTCTCAGAGGCTTTTAGTGATATTGATTGTGGTGTCCTGGTGTACCACGATGGCTGAGAGACCTACAGCACAATTCTATGCATGTCTACTCAGAAGGCCCAATGAGCGTAATGGGATTTACCCCCAGGTAAGTGTGCATAGATGCAAACCTGGATTTTGCAGTTCAGAGCTCACCTCTGCTATGAATGCACTAGATAACCTTAGGCAAGCCATTCACCATCACCCTCAGGGTGCAGTCCTAACCAACTTTCCAGCACTGACATAGCTGTGCCAATGTGGCATGCACTGCATCCTGCAGTGGGGAGGCAATCAAGTAGGCCTCAGCAAGGTAAGGACATGTTTGTTACCTTACCTTGGGGCTGCACTGCAGCTAGGTTAGTGCTGGAAAGTTGGTTAGGATTGTGACCTCAGTTTTCCAGCTGCAATATGGGCATAATGAAACTTACCTTACAAGTTTCAACATACCTTACAAGATGACTTCAACATAATACATACTATTAACACATAATACATAGTATTAATACACAACTGCATAATACTTTGCACAGTTAACAAATGCTTATTAATCTTCCTGTTGGGTCACTGTTGTGCCACAGCTGCTCCACACTGGGCCTTGTGCCCGCTTAAGGCTGATTGGTTTCCCTTGTTAAACTCACAAGTGCAGCAAGCAAAAGTCAGAGTCAGGTCCCAGTCCAATAAATGCAGATTACCAACTCACAGTCCAAAGTCCAGGTAAGCCAGGTCAGGTCTCCTCTGGGTCAGCTAGCATCTCTCTCTGGGTCAGGGTAGCCTTTGGTCTTTCTGAAGCTGCCTTTTATCCTTGGATGTCTCATAATCCAAAATGCAGCTCAGCTGTGAGCTACCTTGTTAAGTCCAAATTAGGCTCAGCTGAGCCATCTCTTCAGTCCATGTCCATTCAAAGTCCCATCAAGGTCAAATGAAGCTCAGGTGTCCATCAGAGTCCCATTGGCCT
Source organism: Tiliqua scincoides (assembly GCF_035046505.1). NCBI lineage: Eukaryota > Metazoa > Chordata > Lepidosauria > Squamata > Scincidae > Tiliqua > Tiliqua scincoides. Next base: position 31,771,422 of record NC_089824.1, read on the forward strand.
TGATTGATTACAGCTGTGGAGCCAGCCCTGCCCTTCCCAGAGCTGTCAACCAGCTGTCAAAACATGGAATCACTGTCAACACCACATCATCCACCTGATGATCTTCTGATCTTCCATTACAGTCACTTGACTGGAATTAGGGGGTTAGGAGGCACGATTTTGCCTGAATGTATCTGAAGATTTGATACCACAAGGTCATGCTGGAGGACATTTGTTCAAACCCTTGACTGCTGGTTTATAGAAGGGGTAGACAACCTACAGCCCATGGACAGGCTGGATCCAGCCCACCATCCAAAATCAACCGGCCAGAAGACCGAAACAGAAATATCCACCTGGCCTGCAATGGTCATAAAAAGAATTAAAGTTTGTAATTCTATCTCTGCAAGGCTTACTGTGTAAGCAGACCAAGGGCAGAATCTTCCTTAGAGCACCATTCTCCATCTTGGTATGCACCTCTCCGTGCCGTGCCCATCTTTTCATAGCTCTATGGACTGATCAGGAGGTTTGCACATACATATCGAACAGGCATACATTCTTATTATTGATGAACCCAATATCAGCCTGGTGCCATGAGAAAGAAAGTTGCTGGCCCCTGGTTTATCGGGTAAATTGAATTCCATTCTGTCTTCTATTTTATTTAACATCAACAACAACTTAAAACTGCTGGGAGAGGCTGTTTGGTGATTTGTCACCCATATGGACTCTCACCCATATGCAGGTGATACCTAACTCTATCCCTCTTTTCCCTCTTATTCATGCTGTGGAGGTTCTGAATCGGTGCCTGAGTTTGATGATGAATTCTATATGAGCTAACAAACGGAGAGCTCATTTGGACAAGACAAAAATTCTTTTGGTCAGTAGGAAAGCCCATTAGGTTTGAGGATAAAAGCTATTCCGGTTGGGGTTGCACTCTCTTTGAAGAACTAGTTTTGCAGTTTGGGAGTGTCCTTGGACCCCTGGAAAATCAAGTGGTGGCTGTGGCCAAGATCACTTTTGCACAGCTCTAGCTGGTGTGCTGACAGCAACCTTTTCAGGAAAAGGCAGATCTGACCACTGTCAGACATTGCTTGGCCACATCTACGTTTGATTATTTCAAGATGTTTGATGTTGGGCTGCCCCTGAAGTGTTTTTGGAAACTGTACGTGTGCAAATTCAGCTAGCAGGATTCTTGTTGGGGCTCATGCTTTGAATGTAGCTCCGGGTTTGTTCCACTTTGGCAGGAGGTGGGAGAAGATTACAGCTAAACAAGGTGTTCTGTGTGCGTTGCACTAACTCAACTAAATAAGTTGCTACTTTCCCAAGAGGGTCATTTTAAAACATCCATCCAGAAGGAGATAATTGACTGTATTTTTAGAAACTTTACAATATTCTGCTTAAGCTGTACCTGAGAATTGCCTGTTAAGCATTTTTTAATCAGATGTTTTGTCAGCTGTGAAATGCAGAGTTCTTCTAATTATGTTACTCTATGCAAGGAAATATACTTAATTAAAAGAACCAGGATTAATCTTGAGGCTTTAACTCAGTGGAGTTATCTACCAAGGGACTTACATCCATAAGCAAATGACTAATCTGAGAAAGATATTAAATTGCTTTGACAGAAAATGGATAGAAGTAATGTATTTAATGCAATCATATAGCTTCCTATTCCTTTTCTTAAAATGTTCCATCACAACCATTGTGGTGCTGCTTGCTACAAAATCACAGACTGCTTGATCCAAAATCTAGCTGGGGACAAATGGGAAGATGATTTATAAAGCACCCCAATTTTCTAGGTGCTGTACTTTGAGTAAAATATAACATTGGCCATGCCTGCAGGCTTGGCAGATAAGACAACTCTACGGGATCAGGCCAAACGACTGTTCAGTCCTGCCATCCTATTTCCACAGTAGCCAACCAAATGCTTTCGGGGAAGCTTGCAAGCAGAACATGAAAAATAGCCCTTAACTTCCTCCAAACAACTATCAACAACCCTGATATCATTTTCATGTGCTGTTCTGTAGCCAAGTACATAATGCCTGGGTAGAGCTATCTGCCCTTTGGTATTAATTTCTGTGTGAATGGTCATATGTGGGACCTATGGATCAACACTCCATCTGCATGATACACCAACTGTGCCTGCACTGAATACAACCTGTGAATAACTGTATCCAAGTACAGATTAATGATTGTATATGAGTTGACAGATGTATCTATACTGCAGTACAGTTTAATGGGAGCAGCTCTTGCCAGTTAAAGTAGGGCCCAGTCCTATCCAATGTTCCAGCGCTGATGCAGCCATTCTTATGGTGCATGTGCTGAATCCTGTGGTGGTGGGGAGTCATGGAGGCCTCCTCAAAGTCAGGGAACATTTGTTCCCTTGAAACCTTGGGACTGCATTACAGCTGCATCAAAACTGGAAAGTTTAATAGGATTGGGGGGTTTATGAGCATATTACATATGAGAGCCAGGATGGCTTCGTGGTTTGAGAATTGGACATTATTATTATTATTATTATTATTATTATTATTATTATTATTATTATTATTATTATTATTATTTTGTTTGTTTATTTATTTATTTATTTATTTATTTATTTATTTATTTATTTATATACCACCTTTCTCCCCGCAGGGACCCAAGGCAGCTTACAACAATGGTTAAAACAGATATTAAAAACATAATTTAAAAACAAGATAAAGCATATTAGCAAAAACAAAGACTTGGAGGATCCAGGTTCAAATCCCTGCTCAGCTATGAAGCTTCCTGGGTAACCCTGGGCCAGTCACTATCTCTCAGCCTCACCTACCTCACAGGGTTGTTGTGAAGACAAAATGACCATGTAAGCCGCCTTGAGTTCCTTGGAGGAAGGACAGTATAAACATGTGAAAAATAAAAATAATATTATATGAGCAACTTTGTATATCTGTAGGCCCTTTGAATGAGCCCATGAACATTAAGAGCAGAGCCAGTGGGTGTAATCCGGTATCCATTCACTGATTCTCCCTAAACAGAGAATGTTTGAATAGGGCTAATATAATAAGGCAGCTTTGTGTATTCACAGATGATCAGTCTTCTCCTGCTGAAAACAATGAGATTTACGTATTCTGGTCCAGGCCCAGAACTTTTGTCTGACCCATACAGTTTTATCCACAATGGTAATTCTATTCCTGTATTTCTATCTGAATTTTTTTTTTAAATTGCAGCAGAAAACCCATTTTAATATTGTTTAAAACTAATAGATGTCTTTAACGGCTTCTTGATTCTAAGTATGACCAAAATTACCACAGCCATGGCTGGTTCTACATAATGGACAGTTTACCTTACCTACATTTTGCTTTACATGCATCATGACAAGATGTTATGTCTCTGGCAGTAAGACATAAGGCCTCTGGGAGACACAAATGTTTAGGAAAGTCACTGTGGCGTGGGCATTATCCCTGTGCAAAGGCATTTCAAATGAGGCTTCTTTGCTCTTTGCCCTTAATCTCTTGATATTGCCGCTTGCTGTGACTTGCCTGCCGAGCTCTCCTGTGACGCAACCTTGGCACACCATAATGCATGAACTCAAGCAGAAAACACTGAATTATTTCTTGCTGTGAACCATACCACAAGGTGACAGATGTGCTCGGCAGCAAAAAACAGCATGTCCGTAAATAGGACTGTGAGCGTTCACTTTGTCGCTGTCTGGTAGGTTAAGAGTTTTCAAAATGAGGACTCAGCTAGCATTTTATCTTTTCTGAATGCTGCCAGGGGAACCATTAAGATCGCTTACTTTACACTTAGAGAAGTAAAGCACAAGTTCACATGCACATGTTCTTTAGCATCTATCACTAAATCAAAGTAGGATTGAGTGAGTCTTACTGCCCAGTCTTAATCATATCCTCCCCCCCATCACTGATGCAGCCATGCATGGCGCAACTCTTTGGCTTGTGCAAATGCAAGTGCACCTGAGTAAGGTGGATCAGTGGTGTAGCAAGAAGGGGTGCAAAGTACTAAGTTTTGCAGGTAGTCTTACCACAGCATGGAAGTTGCTCCTCCCCTTCCAAGCCATCTTAGGCAGGGGGAGCAAAATGCAGGTGATTCGCCTCCGTTTTGCTCCCCCTCAGCTGGAATGGCTCTGAAGGGGAGGGGGAGGGTCTGCTTGCACATTGCGGTGAGGTTCCCTGCAAAACTTTGTGCTTTGCACCCGCTCTAGCTACACCACTGAGGTGGCTCAAGACCAGGAAGGGTAGGATACGATTACAAGAGCTGCTGCCATCCATAATTGCCCTTTCTCACCCGTGACACATCGTTTTTCTGCCTGCATTTCTGCCAGTATGTGAATGGGGTTGGAACATGGATGGTTGGGGGCAGGAGAGGGAGGATCTTGTTGGCAGCAGAACATACCAAGATTTTCTCCCCCCTTTCCTGACCTGACGTCTCCCTGGCTCTCCTCAGATGTATGCCAGCTAAATAGCTGGTTTAGGTCCAAGGACACCCATTGTAGATCAAGTGGTCTATAGGGAGGTAAGTTAAAAGAAAAAAATTCATGCTTTATGCCAGGGGTGTCCAAAGTTTTTGGTAGAAGGGCCACATCATCTCTCTGACGCTGTGTCGGGGGCCGGGGAAAAAAAGAATTAATTTACATTTAAAATTTGAATAAATTTACGTGAGTTTACATAAATGAATATATTAAAGATGAAGTTATATGAATGAATAAAGGTCTTGCAATAGCTCAAGGCCTATAAAAGGTCCTGCACAAAGCAAGGCAGGCCTTTCCTTTGCTGCCGCTACTGCATCACAGACATGAAACAGCAAGCAGTGGAGGAAGCCCTCATCCCACAGCTCACACAAGAGGGCAAACAGTGGCCCTCACACTGAGAGCAGTTGTGTCCGGCCAGTGCGGGCTCCAACAAATCTCTGGAGGGCCAGAGGCTCATTGGAGACTGGGGGCTCCCAGAGGGACGCATTGAGAGGCCTTGAGGGCCGCATGTGGCCCCAGGGCCGGGGTTTGGGCACCCCTGCTTTATGCTATGGGCTTGCTGGGTATAGGATTGGGCGACAAGGCCAATTTGTGAATTGCGGATGGGGAGCCAAATTGCTTAGCTAAGGATACCCAGCAAGTTCATGACAAAGATGGGATGTGAACCAGGGAACCTGCTTCAGTCTTGTCACCATGATACTACACCAGCAAATTAACTGATTGATTAAATTCTGAAGCCCTAATCAAACGTCACAGCATCATGCAATACCATGCAAGGCAGCTGTTTGTAATGAACATGAGCCTCTCACCAAGTGGATTGGTCTTATTGAAAAACCCCTACTTTCCCACCAACACCATACATTCCTGGTAGCTGGCACTGGTGTAAACATGCTCCACACAGAAAGAGCTGTGTAAATGATAGCTTTCAGGTGTGGTAGCCCTGTCTGGTACAGTTAATACACGGAAGCCCTTCTTAGCAGCCTTCACTATATGTGGCAGCCCCAAGAAGATTGAACATACAAAATATGTCCATATCATGAGAGGAGATGTTTTTTGCCTGTCTACAAGGATGACCTCCCATGACTGGTCCCAAAATTAAATTTGCCTTTTCCCTATTCATATTCAGCAAGCACACAATGCAGCAGAGAAGCTTCCCAAACCAAGCTGAGGCTAAAGACTATATCAACAGGTTTTTGCAACAAGCTACGCTAACTGCTATCTTTTATTTGCTCAGCTACTCTAGCAATACCAGCACACTTGCACTCTCCGAGTTCGCATGTCGAGAGTACTCCACCGTCTGCGAAATTAAACTACCATTACTTTCTGCTTATTAGAAGACCTATACAAGGTCAAAGGTGTAATTTTCTGGTCCTGAAATTGAACAATATTTATTTATTTATTTAATTTATTTATTTATACATACAGGTATTTCTATACTGCCTTTCTTGGTCCTCAGATTTTTCCTTAGACTTTATTCAAGGCAGTTTACATAGGCAGGCTTATTAAATCCCCATAGGGATTTTTACAATTGAAAGAAGGTTCTATCTTTCAAGAACCACAACAGTCCAGGTGTTTCACTCTGATCTGGTTTCACATTCTGGCCTCCATCCTCCCACACTCAGAGCAGATGGAATAGCTCAGCTCAGCTTGTCAGCTGCTTCAAGGTCGCATGATGCCGGTGGCCTCGAACTGGCGACCTTGTGGATGTTATCTTCAGGCAAATGGAGGCTCAACCCTCTAGACCAGACCTCCTGGTGAGAAAACAAATAGAAATGGAAGATTATTCTAAGAAAACGTAGCAGGGCCGGGCCCTGGCAATGCAGGCCTCCTTGAGAGCAAGGGGCTCCTCAGGAGTAGGGAAGCTGAGTACTACCTGGATCCAGCCCCCAAGCAAGGGATCTCCTTGGGAGTAGGGCCTGAGATTACATGGCCGGAAGGAGTGGAACCAGCTGGGATGGCTGCTAGGTTCATAAGAAGCAGCCTCGTGGACTTGAGCTCCATGAGGGTGGGTGGGAGTGCTCAGACAAAACCCTTACCTTCCCTATACTGGACTATTGTCTTGGAAGGATGGGAGTCAACCCTCTGTTTCACAGGTTGAGGATTGACCCTATGTTTGAGAGTTGACCCAAACCCTCCCAAAAGCCTGTGGAAGGATCCTCAAGGAAGGGGCTGCCCAGAGGACTGAGGGAGAGTGGAATCACCTGGGGGCCCTGGGAGACCCCACAGCCCTGTGCAGTGGGGGCAGCCAGGAGGACCAGTCCAGCAAACAGGCAATCTGGGCTGGGGCACCCTCAATGCAGCTCAGCAACTGTCTGGGGGGCTGGCCCCTAAGCAGCCTTGGAGCTGCCCTGTAAACCCTGCGTGGCAACGCCAGAGGCTAAAACCCCAACTTCTTACCCCGGCTCTGTTTGCACTGTGGTTAAGGCTCTTTGGTCTAGCCTTGATCCTGGGACTTACCTATGGACTATGGACAAACCTGTAGGTTGTGGACTTGCCTATAGCCAGTGGACTTTTGTATTCCATACCTGTTGGGTTTGTACCTTGCCTGTGAGCAATGCACAGGTCCCTGTGAAGGAACTGGACCCAATGAATGTCAAGCATTTGACCAGGATAAACAGGCTGTGTCAAAACAGCCATCGGTCCCTGTGGTTACTGCTGAACCAGGGTAAGTGGAGTGTGTTGCGAGTTGACCTGGGACCACCAGTAGACCCCCAGGGGAGGTGGGAGCCTGCCATGGACGTACAAATGGTCTGTACACAGGACACCTCTGTGTCTACTCAGACATGAGACTGTGTTTGAGGTTCACTTACTTTTTGAAATCTTTGATAGTAATAAGACTAGATGAACTTGGCAAGCGTTGTTCTGTGTAATTAACTCATAATCTGCCTATGTTTCTAAACAAAGACAAGTGTAATTGGATAAATTCATGTTGGGGGGGGGTAGTGATGATGAAACCAGCAAGGGTCAGAATCCCTGGTTGTCTTCAACTAGAGTTCACAAGGACCTTTCTAGAGGCTGTCTAAAGGCCTAATCTTATCCCTGAAATACATCAGTGTCTCTCAGTGCAATGATAGCCCTGCCAGTATAGAAGCCCACCTGTTGATGGATGCACCATTCAGTTCAGAGCATCACTGGAAAAACGGCATATTGATGCTGCTTGGACATCACTTGGAACCAGCACAACTTCTACTGGAGGAGAGGCCAAAGCAGAGTGGAGATTGGGGCATAATGTGGGAGGGACATAGGACATGTGTCAGAGAGAAGGAAGGAGTCTGCATGAACCATATCTTAACACCTCTTTGGACAACAGACACGCCCCCAACACCATAAAAATGCTACTCCAACAATGGAGCTGATGTAGGTGAGAGTAAAAAAAACCTTGAACGATTGCCATAAAGAGGCTTGTGGGTGTGTTTCACATGGCTGCCCTCCTGCAAGGGACAGAGCTATTCTAGCTCTGCTCTACTCTGCTCAAAAATGAATTTCTTGGATCTGTGGGATTTGGTGGGTAGGACACCATGAAGTAAGGGAACTTGAGCCCTGAGTGCAGGGGATCCTGGCAGGTCTTTGATTTTGCTTCTTCTGTGCTGATGCTACTGTAGCTTGCCTAGGGGATGGGCTGGTATATTTGTGTCATGCTGTTTGTGTTTTGTGTCCCTGAGACACTTCCCCATGTTTTGCAGAGGTGTCTGTAGTTGCCTTGTTCATTGCCTGTGGCTGGCAAGGGTGCACAACCTCAGCTCTAGCCACTCATGGACCCTGCTATTCATTGGCCCTGCCCCTGCCCCATTCACCCTGGCAGTGCTTCTCTGGCTGCCAGCATTGAGGTTGGGGGTGGGTGCAGTGTTTAGATCCTTGGACACAACCCTGATGATGCACAGACGTAACACCAGTGATGCAAGGACATTATTCCGATATCATGCTGATATCAGGATGCTGTTCAATGGATGACAGTCTGTTTTTGGGTTTCCATGGATGTTGTTGGCATTGCTGGGAAGGGCCACACCAACATTACTGGGAGGGCTGTGCTGAATGGGTTTAGGATATAGCAGACATCACACCAGCATCTTTGAGACACTGGTAAGGCTTCCAAATAGGATTGGGCTGAACATGGATTTCAGAATGCTCTGGGGAATGTCCCCTCTGACTTTGACAAATTCTCTGTTGATTGCCTTATGAACAAGAAGAATAGGTGTTTATAGCAATATACTCGGCACCCCAAGAAACTGTCTCCCAACCCTTCACCCCACAGGTCCCTCAAGTTGTTTGTGGAGCTGAAACTGATAAAGCACAAAAGGACTGAAAATAATCTACCCATAGTGAAGCTAGATGATTGCAGTGTATATAATTTTGGAGAAAAGCTATGTTAGAGCAGTGGCAGTCACAAAGAACCCTTTCTTTCCTGCTGCCATTTTATCTTGTAATTACTTGCAACGGGCTATTTTAAGTGGTGTGCAAGTTTGATAAGCCTGAGCTGTCTTTGCCTGAACAGCACTTCCACTCCTAAAACACAACTAATTTTGCCACCTACTTAGCAGGCAAAACTGCCCAGCTAAACACGAAGGCTCAGTCTTGGTCTGCTTTTGTCTTCCTGGCTTATGCCACAGCAACTTTAACTTTGCGTTTAGTCTAGATCCACAGGCTGGGTTCAAGCAACACAAAACTACAGCTTGCTTTAGCTAACAATGCACATGCTCACAAAGCGTGGTTTGTTTGGGGCTCAAACCATGGTTTGATTTGAAAACCACAGTTTGTCCTGATAGTGGTTTCACATAACATTTAAATCCCCATGCCACTGATAACCTGCAGTAAGGAGCATTGCTCAGCAAGAGGTTGCTGCATCATGGAGATGTCAGTGAAGCTCTGAGCGAATGGGGAACAAAAGCAGACAAGCAGTTCTAAACCATGGTTTGCCTGCTGTTAAGTTGGGAAGTTTAAACCATAGTTTTAATTCTTAATTATGGTGTACAGAAATCATGGTTTCATCTTATCTCTGAACCCAGCCTCTTATCCTTATGATATTCCAATGGTTCAGCAGTTTGTCAAAAGGGGCTGTGATTTTTGTATACCCTCCAAAATCACACTAAAGGGAGCTGAATGATGTCATACAATACCACAAGCTGCATTTGTGATGGTACCCACAAGCCGTTCCCTGAGAGCACAGGTTACGTACAGATTGGAAATCAATTCTTTAGCGGACTCGCCATAAAAACCAAGATTCGTTTGAATTCATTCAAAAAAAGCACACAACAAAACCACACTGACTATGAGTTGTTGTTTCATTGCCACTCAAATGTGATTGAACTGGTGCTTCAAGTGCCTTATTCTATTCAAATCTGAAAACAAGCCTCACTCTGTTCAGTATACTGGCAATGCTCATTATATGAATAATGAATTTTTTTTTTAATGAGCTGGCAGCTTAATTAACAAACAAACAAACAAAAACAGTTCTCCTTTGCTTGGTGTTGGTTTAAGACCTCTAATCCAATGCTCATCTATACAAAGCCATCCTCTGAAAGGTCTAATTGAGATTCTACGTGCCTTTGATCAGGTAGTGATGCCAACTCCGTATGCAGGATTTGAAAGCTGATTGTCCTGTAAGCAGCAATGAGTCAGTGGTCTTTTAACTTTCCATTGATTAAAAGGCTTGGGCTTTCTTTGCAATTCTTAATCAACCAGTGTCTGTCTTTCCAAATATTGGAAGGAGAATGACTCATTGCTGAAGTAAACTGGGTCACATTTTGTAGTGGCTGCATTGTAGATTATTGTGAATTGGCTCACGGTCTCTGTTCCCAGGAGAATGCCAGTTTTTGTTTACAGTGTGTTTAACATTTATGTCAAACTTTCAAATGTTCAGAGTGCTTCGCTCATATTATCTGGTTATAATCTCCATAACAAAGCTACAAGGTGAGTATTATTATCCCCATATTGCAGATGGAGAAGCTGAGCTGGGCTGGAGAAGGAGTCACTTGGTAAAGCTATTTGGTGGTTCATAGTGGAGGTGACACCCAAACCCATGATGTCCTGATTTGCAGCAAAGTCTTGCTACATCAGCTCTGTTTATGGGCTCTGATCTCAGAGATGGGCAGTGAATCCAGATATCCTGACATTTTGAGATTGACATGCCTAAGCCTGGTGCATCAAGCTATCCCTTCTCATGCTTTCTCTTCCAAGTGTTCCAGTCAACATAGGGAGGGAGTGGGGTTGTGCTGGCTGGCCTGCACCTGACACACAGGATGGAGTTATACTTCTTTAGTCTCCCAAATAGGAACTTTGGTGATGGGAACCATGGTGAAAGGGGACTTGGCACACAAAGAGATTACTTTGCACAAACGAGTTCTTATCCTTCACAACATGTATGGCCAGATGTTTTGTGAACTCTTTTGTCCTCGGAGTTCTTGTAGGTATTATGCTCCAGGTCTCCACACACAAACATCCACTTGAAACCTCAACCTCACCACCCCAGCGGAGGTACAATGCCCCCCACGCAGGTAGGAAAAGGTTCTCAGGGACTGCAGCATTCTCATTCCATGTCTTCTTGAGCACTGGAGGGCTAGCTTGGTGATTCTCAGTGATCATGAGCCCACTGTTCTCTGCTGCAGTGGTGTAAGGTGTGCAAGAGAGGCAGCACACTGACAGCCATGCTGGTAGGTGCCAGCCACAAAGCAAAGGGCATGGAGTGAGTGGGTGTGGCTAGCTGGGTGGGCTGCTGCAGTAGGTGCACCATGTCACATGCCAACCTAGTGACTGCTTTGTCGTTGGCGTAGCTTTTTTTCTGGCTTTGAAGACATGTCTGAAGTGGAGGGTTAGGATATGGTATATATGTTGACTCTTCCTTCTCACATCCCTCCTGTGTCACACCCCAATCTCCACCCTGTTTTGGTTTCTCCTCCATCAGAACCATGTGACATGGCAGCTATGTTGGCATGGCACTTTATAACGTTGTACCAGTGTTTGTAGTTTATCTGACAGCCAGTGAACTTCCTATCTTCAAGATACGCCAGCATATCTCAAGGATAATAAATAACCTGAGGTTATTAAAACCTGAGTTTTAATAATGAATAACCTGAGTTCAGTTGCCTATGTTAGCATATATAACACAAGGCACAAACACAAGTTTTTAATCAGGCACTACCTTGAATTGATTCAGAGCTAAAAAGAGAACTAGCCAGGTGGTCGTAAAAAAAGTAATGTCATCAACCTTAACTCCTGTTGCTGGCAATAGTTTGGATAGCATCTCCTGCTAGCAGGGTGTGAGCTCCAAGAAGATCAGAATCTACTTTAAAAAGGACACATCGCATCTCCTAAAACTGCATTTTCAAGGTGCGGTTACATTTCCACATCACAATAGCAAAGCACTATATACAAGGAAAGTTTCTATATATATTTGAAGTTATTTTATATTGCATGCTTCAGTCTAGGCCCAGAACCAGAGCATATGGTCAAGACTGACCTCACTGCAGTTTATTTATGTAATCTTTGATATATGAGTTGCCTTCATTCACTGAAAAGGATTTAGGCATGTGTGCAAGCAGCTGAGCAGGTTGGCAATGCCCCACTCCCTATTTTTAGCTGATACTCCCCAGCACTGTGCAGCTAAATGAGTTTTAAAGTGTACAGGTAGTCTCTCCTTATCCACAGATTTGGTACCTGCGGATTTGACTTAACACGGGTCCCAACCCACATCTTCCAACATGACCAGAAGTGCCTTCCAGCCATGTTAGGGAGGTGTTCTGAGGTGCAGGGAGGCCACATCTGTCTTTACATGTGTAGAGGGGGATCAGGATCACACTGATCTGTGACTCCTTGCCCTGGCTGTACTTGTATTTTGTGTGATTTTGGAACAGCTTACCCATATTTTTAGAGAAGTTTCCCTTGCTGTACAGCTGGAATCTATGCACACATGGTATGTAGGCATCTTTAGATATTACACTGACAGCCCAATCCTAACCTGCCCTGGAGCAGGCAAGCCAGTGGGCCTGCCCCACCCTGCATCCAAAGCAGGGTTGGGGCCCAAAGTGGCTCAGCCTAGGACAAGGGGAATAGCTTCCCCTTATCCCGCGTAAAGCCACAGCAGCCCCAAATGAGCTACATGAATCTGTGCCACCTCCTGCCTGGGAATGGGGATAAGATATGGTATGTGCCGTATCCTGGCCCTGCTCCTCCACCTGTGCCCACCCAAAACCCTCCCTCCTCCCCCCACACACACACCCAGATCTCCATCCCTGCTTAGATAGGTCTGCACAGCTTTACCTTTTGTGCCAGCCCAATGGGGTTTGGGTGGGCCTCCCCCCTCTCCCAGTGTTACAAAAGTGCTGTACAGCACTTTCACGACACCTACCCAGGATTGCACCCAGAATGTGCAGAGGGGCTAGGGATGGGACCAATGGCTGTGAGCAACTGGGGTTATATTCTCCTTTGCACAATCTGATGAGCATTTGAAAATTGCTAAGATTCACTTCTGTTGATTACGAAAATGAACATTCAGTTCTGAAATGAATGATGGAGAGAGAGGTAGAAAACCTGGACATCTCTAGTAGGTATACATCATGTTAGGTGCTTTATTTTAATTCCTTGGGGCAGAGGGAAAATCTGAGTTAGAGTATATGCTGCAAAAAATGGTGATTTCCCCATTCCAGTTTGCCACCTACTTGCAAAGTTTTAAAACCAGGATCCTAACCAGGGCTCATGTCCCTACAGGTGTGTGTAATTACCCTGGAAGTTAGTTCAAACATGAAGAAGTCACTCTTAGGAATGAAAAAATGCCTTAGTAAGTACAGGCTTATCAGGAAGTCACCTCTCAGACTTACGAGGATGCTTAAGGACAAATTCAGGACAAACTCCTACCACGTTTCTATCCATCTTTTGAGGACAGTGAAAATACTACGATTGCTTCAACAACAGTAGCTACTTGTTATAGCCACAATAAACTAATTGTACAGAGAAATTCTCTCATCCTTGCTTTGTGTTCTGAATCAATAGCTGCTTTGTAGCCAAGGTTACTATGACGCACCATCAAAGCCCAAGAGAATCAAAATCCCTGTACTGAAGTTGACAAAACCAGGTAGCCTCTTCATACATAATCTGCAGCTCCGGTCATGATAGTTTATTTTCTGTAACAAACCCTTAAAATATATCTGTCATTATTCACGAAAGCCTGCAGAAGCAATTTAACATAGTACTTGATCATCATTATAGAGAATCTAATAATCTTCAGGTTTCTAAAATATAGATTTCTTAACTTGAAACTAAAATAAGCTGGCATTAGATTAGCTGTAACTGTTTTAAGGAGCTCAGAGTTAAATTGGTAGAAAGATATACTTCACTGCAGGGCAGAAAATATCAGAGGCCTGAGTAAAATATGCAAAGTCTACTTGTTCCTGTTCTGGGCCTTTACCTCTATGAACTGCCCACTGTTTCCTTCTCTGCCTCATAGCTGGACCTCTTCATCCACTTCTCACATCCGTCTGTTCTGTGGTTCGGTGGGCAGCATATTAGGGTGGATTCACACATACATGAACAACAAGATGCCTCAGGATCACTGAGATTCTCCACTAATAACTCAAATGCACTGAAGAAGATACAAAAGTTATATTTGTAGCTCTCACCTGTGATGTGTGATCATTTCTTTTTCACACAGGCATGCCATAATTTGATGTTGCAGCCATCAGGTGATAAACATACATGTTTCAATCAACCCTTAATTTTGATCTAGGTTCAGATAGCAGAACTCATAGGGTGGTCTTGAAGAGGGGACTGTTTTTCAGTCTAATCTTTCTGCAGGATTGAGATGATTTCGCATTCAGAAAAAGCCATGTGGTATAGCCCTCCTTGGACTATTTATACTACTTCAGAATGTTTGATTGAATGCTTCTTCACATATTAAATAAAAAAATCCTTGCATGTAGAAAACTAGTATGATAGTAAGGAAGATACTGACTTTGCTTTCACATTCAGTGTAAAGTGTTGTTTTTCATGCAGAAAATTTTTTCATGGGGCAGGGATGTGTTATATAGTCTGTCTAGTACCAAGATGGCACCAGGTGATCCTTCTGAACATTTATCTCATCAAAAAATTAAAAAAAACAAAAACCCTAAGTATATTTCCTGGTTCGGGGTGATCAAACAGATCTGTTAGAAACAAGGTTGGAGCAAGTACAAAATATGAGAGTAACTGATGCAGTCACTTTGGCATATTTGCAGTGGAGGAGGGAGAGGATACTACGAGATATGGTTCTAAGCAACCATCCAAATAAAAACATCAGCATTTATCAATGTTTTGAAATACATTGTTGGAATCCCTAAAAGGGATCACGTGTGAGACTTTAAAGGAACATCGTCTCAAAGCACAATTGTGCACATACAGGTGTTCCACTGAGGTCAATGGGAAAGGCCTTGCTAGTGGGCGTATCCCACATAACCATGTATGTATTTATTCAAATGCATCCACCCATGAGTAATCACTGATGGTGAATTTTTTTTCCTATGAAGCAGCTCAGTCTACATTCATGGGCACATTTATCTGAGAATAAGTCCTACTATGTACTGTGGGATTCATCTCTGAGAAAGCATGCACAGGATTGAACTGAAAAGTATCTGCAGAAAAAACTCCAATCAGTCTTATACTTGTCAAGACATAGGCACTATATGTTGTGATAACTCACTGAAGCTGTGGAAACAAAGGACCAAACTACATGTTAAAATAAACACATAGTTTAGCCCTTGTGTGCTTTTTGGATTTGTTAAAAACCAGCCATGGGGGCCTTCAATCAGGTTCAGGACGAGGGCAGAGGCTTTCTTCCTGCTGTGATCCTGCTCCAGACCAGGCCCCCTACCCTGTTGATATTTAACAACAAAAACAAGCAATAGCCAAAATATGTGCAGGGAGGCCACCGTGTCCGTGGATCCCGTATCAGCTGATTCACTCATCTGTGGATTGGGTTCATGCGGCCCCCCGTGTGTGCCTCCCTGCATACACCCCTTCTGGAGGGTCCTCTGAGCCCAGCAGAGGCTACGGACATCCATCCATGGCCTCTGGTAGGCTTAGACCGAAACTGACTGTTAAAAAAAAAAAACACTACTTCTGGTTTCTCCGTGAAACATTTTTAATGCCTTATAAGTTTCTCCGGACCTCCCAGTGCCTTATAAAGCATTAAGAATGTCACTTCTAGTTTCAAGGAGAAACCAGTAGTAGTGTTTTTTGCACTGCTGAGCTCAGTCTGAGCCCAGCAGAGGCTGTGGACAGATGGATGTGGCCTCTGCTGGAATCTGAGAACCCACCAGAGGCAAGGGGAGCAGAGCACTCAGCTCCAAAGGGTGGGGGAAAGCATTTACCTGTACCCACAGTTTCATTTAACTACGGCGGGTTCTGGAACAGAACCCCATAGATACAGGGGCATACCTGTATTTAATGTAATGTTTAATATAACATATAGTTTGGCCCAGATTCAGAGCACATGTGACCAGAGAATAGTTCACACACAACACACTTTTTCAAGATGATGCATATTTTAAACAACATTTTTATTGGGAATTAAAGCATTGCTTAAATTCATTATTATTTCTTTTCCTTCAAATTCTTCTTCCAAAAACCACTGTTTCTGTCAAGCTGTTGGTGTAAGCTCTTAGTCTTGATTCCCAGTTGAAACAAAACTCAAGTATGTGAAACAAATTGGATAACAAAAGCATAAATACAGTTTTCTCCCAAAGGATCACATCTTTCTGCTTGCACAGAAAGAAGTATAGGAGCTAATGGGCGGCGCAGGTGGGTTGATTTAACTGGCAATTAACAGGGTAGAGTTTTGTGTTTAGTCGAGGTCTCTTTTCTCTATACTATGTCACGTTCATTGCCTAAAATGGTCTTTTAATGATCTACTTGCTAATGATATCCTCATGATACCTATACACCGGATTCCATCAGGTAAGATGTTGAATACACAAAGCAGCAGTCAACCGTCAAGATAGAGAACTGCAGTTCATGTCTTGGAGAGGGTCTGTAGCTCAGGGTAGAACACATGCTTTGCAAGTTCAAGTCCTGGCATCTGCAGGTAGAGCTAGGGCAGATCCCTGCTAAAAAGCCTGGAAAATAGCTACTAGTCAATGTGGACAGTCTTAATTAAGACAAAAAAATGGTCCGGCAAGGAAAAGGCAGCTCCCTGTGTTCCTTCCCTTCCCTAGTTTTCTTTTTTTTTTTTTAAATCATTTCGAATTCTTTCTTCTTTCCTTGCTTATGAACCGGTCTATGCAAACAGTTGATCATACACTAAATTCATTCATGAATTGTACCATTTTGGACTGTTGCTGGAGGATCACCCAACTTTTTGTTCATCCATATCTAAGAACTCCCTGGACACAGAAGGCTGGTTGTCAAAGGGAAGGAGTCTAATGTAGCTTGCACCATGCAGAGCTGAAACTGTGGCATCACTGCAGAAATGCCCTAACTCTAACTGCCACCAGCCTAGCTTCAACTGGGAGCAGCATCCAAAGAAAGGCTCTTCCAGTTCAGGGTGCAGATCATCAGTCCCTTAGATATCCCAGCCTTCACCTCTAAAGAGCTCTAGGTTAAGATCACTCAGCACCTTGAATTGCACCTGGAAACAAACCACAGTAGTGCAGCCATAAGAGCAGCAGTTGGACTGAATCAAACAACCAAGTTCTTATGATCACATAATCCACAATTCTCACAATATCCAACCCCATCAGTGGTAGTATAAAAGAGAAATTGCTTTACCACATATTCTTCTGTGTAGTTCAACCCTATATGCAAGCACCAAGTGTGCATTTGTCATAAAAAACCATCAGAGCAATTTCCCAGGGAGTTGAGAAGAACAGTGGAAAACTGATGAGACTGTTTAGTAATCTCAAAACTGTCTCTGAGTTATCAGCATATGATATGGCCCGTTGATTCATAAGACAATGTCTGCCCACGAACAAGTTTATAGCAAAACAAAAACTGCTTCTGGCTGTTCTATCTCTCTGAATATTACTTAATACCTGCTTGTTGTTCCGGTCTGGCAGTTGAAACTGAATGAAGACCACAGGCAACTTAACACCCAGCTGAAAGGGACAGCTAGTCAGGATGTTCAGAAAAAATTACCCTAACACATTGTATATCCTTTTATTGCTTGTATGCGAGTTGCCTGGAGCTTTCTTCTGAATAGAAAGAAGAAATAAACATTCCTCATGTACATACATACATATGAGCACTTTCCAATTCCACTTACCAAAGTGGCAAGTACTGGTTATTTTCAGCAAAAGCGTTGCTGATAAATATTGTTAAGTGTGGGTGTGTGGATTTGGAAAAGAGATGTAAGAACATAAGGCCCACCACATTTGATGGGCCACTGTGAGATACAGGAAGCTGGACTTGATGGGCCTATGGCCTGATCCTGCAGGGCTGTTCTTATGTTAAGAGCTCTGCTGAATTAGACTGCCATCTTGTCCAACTTCCTGTTTCTCACTGTAACCTACAACTTGCCCCTGGGAAGCCAGCAAGCAGGGCATGAAGGCAAAACAGGGAACTTATTGGGCACAAATCTAATTTAGTGTGTATTCAGCCATAGTTCCCACTGATTTCACAAGAAACAGTGTGAGTTTAACCGCATGAAGTCATTGAACAAGTGTTCTAATGAACAACCCTTCCCAAGGCTGATGACAGGAATGGAAATCTGTTTTTGGAAGTAATAGATCAAATAATCTTCTTTATCTCCTCTGAGCTTAGGGCAAGGTTACATCTCCTTGCCTTTAAAAAAAAAGTTCTGTTGATGATGGCAATTAAACTTCAGAACGGTTGTATATTATTTTGATATTTTCATTTCATTTTATTCATGTCACTCTGTAATATCTTCAGAAACTATTCTTATCCATAGCTTCCTCATTTTCAGCAGCTATAACTTCCCATTTTGGTAACAGTATTGCATAAAAAAAAACACAGAACTTCCTTATTATCTCTCTCACTATGACAGCTGGTAGTACTGTGACTTTCGGCAGAAATCTGTTAAATTTGTTGAGATCTATTTTAATGGAAATAGAATTATTGTACTTCTGACCTCCCCCCCCCCGCACCATGATGAAAACTGGTTCCAAATCAGGGTGACCAGATGTCATAACCACAAAACAGCACAAGGCACCCCAACCATCGGTTGGACAGAGGATGCACCTCTGGGATGGAGGGGGACAGGAGCAGCCATTTTTCACTATAGGCGCAAGTGGGTTTTTCTTAATCGCTCAGTCATTCACGCTGCCTCCGACACATTCTCGGCATCACCTGGCAGGACAAAGTTCCAAACAACACAGTCATGGAACGTGCTGGAATCCCTAGCATGTATGCACTGCTGAAACAGGGATGCCTGCGTTGGCTCAGTCATGTCGTGAGAATGGATGATGGCCGGATCCCAAAGGATCTCCTCTATGGTGAACTCGTGCAAGGAAAGCGCCCTACAGGTAGACCACAGCTGCGATACAAGGACATCTGCAAGAGGGATCTGAAGGCCTTAGGAGTGGCCCTCAGCAAGTGGGAAACCCTGGCCTCTGAGCGGCCCACGTGGAGACAGGCTGTGCAGCAGGGCCTTTCCCAGTTTGAAGAGACATTTGGCCAACAGACTGAGGCAAAGAGGCAGGCCCATAGCCAGGGAGACAGACCAGGGACAGACTGCACTTGCTCCCAGTGTGGAAGGGATTGTCACTCCCGAATTGGCCTTTTCAGCCACACTAGATGCTATTCCAGAACCACCATTCAGAGCACGATACCATAGTCTTTCGAGACTGAAGGTTGCCAACAACCAACCTCACGCTGACCCTGTGCCCTCCCTCCATGCCAAGCTGGGATGCATCCTCCCTCCTTGCCTGCCCATGATGTGAAGGGGGGTGAGTTTCCTTCATTGCGGCTGGGATGGGATCGCATGGGGGAAGGGAACGGATCAGCATGTTCTGTACTGCTGTGTTAGATGGGATGGGTGGGGACAGCAGGGGAGTGTTTAAGAAAACTCTGAAAGACAAACAGCCCAGCAGCAGCCTCTGTTCCATGGAGCAACTGCAGGCTTTTCAAAGGGAATGACTCAAGTCTTTTTGATTCGTGAAAATGCTCTAGGCAACTTGGAAAGTCTGCCCATTATGACTCGATTTCGAGCCGCCATGGTGGAGACTTGTGACTTGACTCAAGTCAAGCCATGATGGACTCACACATCCCTGGCAGTAAGCATTTGTAGAGTGCATCTCAAGTGCTCAAGCATTGCACATACATTATTTCAGGGCGCAATCCTAACCCCTTATGTCAATACCTTCCAGCACTGGCATAGCGGTGCCAATGGGACGTGTGGTGCTGGAAAGCACTGACATAAGGGGTTAGGATTGCACACTCAGTCACCCTTAGCTCTATAAGGTAAACCAGAATTAGTTTCCCCATATCGTAGAAGGAGGTCTGAGGCCAAACAAATGGTGACATTCATGGCCAGAGTGAGTTGGGGGCTAAAGTAAGATTTCAGAGACTTCCAGGCTCAAAATCAATTTCATCAGTTCATATGAAATACCCACATCAGATTTTATTGCTTATTTACAGGTGGATATGCATGCTCCCAAATGAAATGCTGTTCAACTGTTCAATGCAATTCAGAAATGATACCCATGGAACTGAGATCCACTGAACTGTTTATGATATTGCTGACGTATATTTAATGAAATACCAGGGTCAGAGCCAGGGTGGTGTAGATCCCCCCTCAGCCATGAAACTTCCTGGGTAACCTTGGGCCAGTTACTTTCTCTCAGCCTCACCTACCTCACAGAGTTGTTGTGAGGACAAAAGGAGGGGAGTAGCTGTGTACACCACCCTGAGCTCTTTGGAGGAAGGGCGGTATTAAAATGTGAACAATAAATGCTATTAAATTGTTGGGTGTAATTTTGAAATTATGTGTGTTGGACCGAAATGTTTGCTGATTTTCTTTATGGAATTATTTCTATGATGCTTTGCCAACATTATTGGTTTGCTGTTTGTTCTATAAGTGAATAGGGTTCATGGGCTATTTTAGATCATCATGTCTTTTTGGTGGAAAGTAGGATATAAATTAAAAATGTCTTTTAAAAAAAAATACTTCATATGGATTTAAATCATTTCAACCTGACCAATGCCTCCGTTTTGCTCTTGCTGCTGGGAATGACTCCAAAAGGGAAGAGGAGGAGCCCCTTGCATGGTGCATTCAGGAGCCTGCAAAACTTAGTGCTTTTCATCCCCTTCTAGCTATGCTGCTGATTTAAATGAAGGGGCGAGAGAACTCTGTCTATCATCATTGTGTCTCCCATATGAAGACAGCACCATTTTCCAAAGGCTTGATTGAATTCAGGTCATTCACATTATGGTGGGGAAGAGAATGACAGAAAAGCTTTTGCGCTGTCACCTTTAAACTGTAATTGGAGGGTTGTTCCTTGGCACGGTCTGTTGCTGGAAGCCTGCTGATCTGAGTTGAAATCTGCACACAGAGAGGAAAGTCACTTTGATTTACCCAGTTCTTTCAGTGCTCCATCTCAATGCTTATTGAGCCCTGCAAGGTTCCATAATGGAACTTCAAATAGGAAGACTATGGTGTTTACCTTTTATAAAATTAAAGATAGAAGCATTTTTTTGTCTGTGAATATCTTTATTTATTAAAAAGTGCTGGTTCCAGGCCGGGTTCAAGATCCTGGACTGGTGTTTGGGTTGATGTCTTTGCCCATCTCCTCAGCAGGCTGTAGAATCATATGGCCCACTGCAGTTCTCTGTGAAGAAGATGAAGCACCTCCCTCCCCCGGGATCTGTACTCCTGCAGGACCCTCATATGGATAATTGAGCCAGCTAACCCAGCTAAAATGGATACATCTGAGGAAGTTGTTACAAGTTCTGCAACACAAGACCCTGCAAGTTTTAAGCCCAAATCAAAAAAATTAACCATTTTGCTCCACCTCCCCAGCTCGTCTCTGAACATTACTTTCAGGTGCTGGAGCTGTTGCTTGTGCGCGCAAAGACTGGCTTCCAGATTAACGCAAGAGGTTTTTGGGGCAAGAGGCAGGTGGTGCAACCTGTAGCCATTTGTGCTGTTGCTTGTGCGCGCAAAGACTGGCTTCCAGATTAACGCAAGAGGTTTTTGGGGCAAGAGGCAGGTGGTGCAACCTGTAGCCATTAGTCACCCAAGCCAATGGCGACCATGAGTCAGGAGCCCTGTACATGAGTGTTTTGCTGAGACTTTGACATGGGTGACTTGAGTCTCCACAAGTCAGTGAAAAAAAACGCTGATTTTCACAACTCAGACTTGAATCACCTGACTCAAGTTCCCATCCCTGCTTACTACAAATATTACTTTACAATTTAGGGTCAATGGGATGCAAGGTGCCAAGGCCCTCTGCTTTGTTACTACAGTATTTTCCATCGCTACCAAAGAAGATTCGTTCTTTTTCCTTAATTTCCTTTTTCCTGCAGGCACAGGGCAGAGGTTACAGTATGCTTTAACTAAAAACAAAGGAGCAGATTTACAAAGCAAATGCATGAGGACACAAAACCAGTTTCATCCAACTACCAACTGTATCAGAGCCCAAAGAAGCTCTTAGTCATGCTTCTGGAAGAATTTGTGCCTAGGTTAAGAAGCTGCAACAGAGATTCTTCTCTTTCCCATTTTTATTTTCACATTCCACATTTTGAGGAGGTTGGCAGGAGGAGGTGAAATTTCAAAACTGAAATTTACAGCACGTTTCAGGCTTTCTTCCAAGGAGAAACTGTCAGGACCAAAATGAGCCAGAGTGTTGCCCGCTTTACAAAATGAAATTTATGCTTATTATTAAGAGCCTGAGAGCACACACACCCCAAGGTTTTGTCTGACTCGCAGCAACTAAAATATTTTTATTGCTAAATTTTTTTCCTAACGTTTGACATTCTCACTCATTATACGTATATCATTTCTCAATTTAAGCACAACATTGTTTCTCTGTAATTGTCACATTTCTCTTTTGTTCTGAGTCATATCATGCTGATGACCAAAAAAGATCCAAGTAAAACTTATTCATTTATCTAAGTTTCATTCATTCATTTATAAAACTGATCTTTTGGGCCCACGAAAATATGTAAAATATACCATGTGACCCTCATACTGAAAAGTTTGGAGACCCCTGCTATAGCAGACAGCCACAACAACAGAGCACATACTACTTGCTGTGGTGGTGGTGGTGGTGGGGGGGGGCATAGAGACCAGAAGGCCAATGAGAAGTTAATAAAAATGTAGGCCTTGTTATGTCTTCTGGCCCCTTCAAGTAGGCAGTTTAGTCTCCTTGGACTCATGCCAGTTATTTTGCTGGCGTATATCCAAGGAGAGGAAGATGGTGGAACAGGTTGAAAAATGGGGCATAGCAACCAGCCTGTGCCATTGCTGGGAAGATCCACTCCTTCCAGCTCATTCCCCACCTACCTTCCCCACCTCAAGCCATGAACCATTCTATTCACAAACCATCCCGTTCACTGCCTTACCTATTCTAGTGTTTGGGCTGTCAGACAACAAACATCTGTTGATTTCTCTGCTTGGCAAAAGCAGGAGTTAGTGCAATGTAGCAAACTGCTGCATGTATGCCCAAATTCTTGACAGGCTATGCCAGAGATACCTAGCCTAGACTGCAGAGAGAGCTGAAGATAGAAGGCAGATGAGGAAGTGGGCAAAAGCTCCTTGTAAGTCAAAAACACAAGGTCAGAAAATGCAAGGAGGGTGAGTGACTGAGAAACTTGCAATTTCTCCTGAGATGAGGTGAAAAGTTCTAGCCTGGTCTGGTCCAGAGATTCCTCCCTAGCAAGACCAAAGTGACAAGGCTAGAAGAGCCAACAAGAGTCTTTGATAGCAGAGAGCAGCTCTCTAAATCAGCCATTTTCAACCACTGTGCCATGGCACACTGGTGTGCTGCATATGGTCCCCAGGTGTGCTGTGGGAATTTGGGAGAGGGTCATTTATCAATAGGACCATTGGGGAATGTGAGCCTCCATTGACAGCACAGTGTGCCTTGTCAATTGTCAAAAAGCTGATGGTGTGCCTTGACCATTTTAGTACCTTGCCAGTGTGCCGTGAGATGAAAAAGGCTGAAAATCACTGTTCTAAATGTTTAAAAGACCAGGTGCTGAAAATACTTTGCAGAGATCCCAAAATTGCTGCCTCTCTCCTGTCGTGTTGCTGTCCCAGGAAAGGTACCTTCAGCAACTGGTCTTTTAAACAACAATACCCTATCTCAATAGTTGGCAACTGCATAAGAAGAGACCTGCAGGATCAGATCAAAGGTCCATTTAGTCCTGCATTTACCACAGTGGCTAACCAGACATCTCTCGGAAGCCCAGAAGTGAGGCTTGTAGGCCAATGACCTTCTCCTACTGTTGTTCTTCACACATCCCACTACTACAACATACATGCTGTGGCATACTGTATACTAGGCCTTGGGCCAAAGAGAGGAGTACATAAATAAGCAAAGAAAAGCTTGCCTCTCAACATGCAGGTTATATTTCAAGCAGCTGATAGACTCCTCTGCCATGAAGAGTCCTCTGTTCGGCCTATCCCACTCCCCCCTTTTAAAAACCAGCTCAGTAGACCATCACCACAGCTTGTGGCAGTGAATCCCACAAGTTCAGTATGTGGTGTTTGAAAAAGTACTTTCTTGAGTCTGTCCTAGATCTGTTGCCAGACACTTTCACTGAGGAAAGTGTGGAAGAGAGGCTGGTACATTGTCCGGTAAAGGGTAGGGGGCATCTGGCCCCAGAAGAAGTAACTGAAGAATTGTTACTCTTAAATCTCAGGTGGCCAGGCAGTTTTTCTTGTGGGGAATTATATTTGACTCAGAGGTTTCTGTGGCTGATTCCCCTATTGCCGTATCGTTCTGAACTGACTACTGGCAGAGGGCTCTTCATGGCAGAGGGGTCAAAATTTGGGGATGAAGCATATTGTTTTATATTCATTTCAATGAATTTTTTTTCCCTTTCCTGTAAGGGCAGGTTTGCTATATACAGTAATGCCAACCTACAATATTGCACTCATTTTAGTGCTTTATGAAAAGTGATTTCTATGTTCAGAATATTCTCCATGCAGCCACTAGATGGAGCAATTCAGTTAATTATTTCAGTGACTTTTCTTTACATGGAAATGATTTTCTAGTGTGTGTGTTTTTTACAGAAAACCAACCCTCATCATTATGGAGCCTGGGAAGCATCAGTCAATGTACTGAATTACATTTCAGTTTAATTTTGTTTTGTCAAAACAGTTTTTTTTTAATGTGCTCTGCCATCTGCCCAGTTTGACTAATGTAGAAAATGGGCATGTCCTTTCCTTTTAAAAATTCCACCATCGTTTTTATAGCCACAGACAAAGACCCTCAGGAAAATAGCAGAGATAAACTTAATTAGGCAACTGAGCCTAAGTGCTTCCTCTACATTTGATATGACCTTTCTGAAATCTGCCCAGATCTCCATATTTGCTGTCTTTTTTTATTTATTTATTCTATTTTGGGTCTGCAGCAATTGTCATAATCAGAAATAGTGTGACTCATATCCATTTACAATCAATAGCCTGATTGGATTGAAATGCTGTCAACACAAGAATAAGGAACTGGTCATAGCTGAGCTATTAAAACATGACATTTGTTCTCAGTTCATGATACGAAATGAGAAGGAGTAGGGCTGGTCCAAGATCAGGGGCTCCCTGGTCACATTCAGCTCATCAACACATTTGGGCTGGCCTGCTAAGGCCAGTGGTGTTATAATTACATGAAACCCCCCCTCACCTTTTCCCTTCTCACTTCCACCAAACACCTGGTTTCTCCTATTAGATGAACTAACTGCTGAGCAATATTCCCCCTAAAGCAGTGGTTCTCACACTTTTAGCACCGGGACCCACTTTTTAGAATGAGAATCTGCCTGTGATTGCATTTCTAGCATTGTAGGTGGGGCTGGAAAAGATGCTTCTCTGCAACCCTGGAGAGCCACTGCTGGCCAATGTAGACAATACTGAGCTTGATGGCCCAATGGTCTGAAGACTAGGCAGCTTCCTCATAGGAACCTAGGAATCTGCCTTTGTCAGGATGCTGCCAATCATCCTGGTATAGCACTAACACATGGAATTTAGATTACTGGGAGCAGTCATGTCAATGGGCCTGTTGTGATGGGATGAACAGATTGTGGGAGACTCACTATAAATCACAAGGAATTGGGACCCCAATCATGGCTAGTGTGGCAGTTTCAGTTCAAAGATTAGAATCAACAGATGAGTCAGACAGGATTTGATAGGTGGGTTGGCTCCCCACTACCGTGTTTCCCTGAAAATAAGACACTGTCTTATATTTTTTTTTGGTTCAAAAAAACACACCAGGTCTTATTTTCGGGGTAGGTCTTATTGTTTTTTAATGTACAACAATCCACAGTCATTCTTGTACAAAAATATACCATACAAAAATATCCCCTCAGCACTCAGGAGGATGCCTGCCTGCCTGCCTACTCAGAAGTTAGTCCCTTTATAGTTAATGGGACTTACTCCCTGGAAGGTGTGGAGAGGGTGTTCCCTAAGTGCCCAGGAGGATCCCTGCCTGCCTGTCTACTCAGAAGTCAGTCCCCTTATAGCTAATGGGACTTACTCCCTGGAAGGTGTGGAGAGCCTTAGAGCCTGGTAGGCAGATTTACCTTGCTTGCTGCTTCCCGACAGAGCTCAAGGCAGCACAGCAGGTGCTTTCTAGGTGGCGAGCACAGAGCACTCCTGGTCATGTTTTCCACCTGCCCCCCTGCCAGAGGACCCCTTCTCTCCCCCCCTCCTGGCCCTGATCACAACTAGGTCTTATTTTCGGGGTAGGTCTTATTTTCAGGGAAACACGGTAATAAACAATCTGGGAAGAAATTCCATCAGTCTACTGAAAAAGTGAGAAGTGTATGCTGACAGTTTTGCAGAGCATCATAGTATGAAAAGGAACGCCTTAGAAATTCGTCCTGAAAGCTTTTTTTAAAATAAATAAATAAATTCAAACCTTTGTTAGCTCTGTAACTCATTAAGTTAATTGGATTTTGCATCTGCCTTGAAACATTCTAGCTTAGCACCATGGAAAACTCCTTGGCGCTCTGTTAGGAAAAGTAGGATCTCAGTGGAACTCTGGATGATTTCTTAATTTCCCCTTAGAGTCCCACCTCCTTGTCCCCCATTTGCAGCCTTGCTTCCTGCTCCACAAAGCGTCAGCAATTGCATTGCGGCAATAATCGGGTAGTGGAAAAGACTGAAATCCATCTCCTGAGAGACTGCAGCAGCTCCTTGGGGGGAAGCTGCAGTGTGAAGGTGACAGAGATGTACCCTCTGCTTCTCCATCCTTAATGAGGACCTAAGTTTTCCAGCTGGCTCCAGCCCCATAGCCTAAGAAGCTATAAATTACGGGGTGGGAACCAGGGAAGAGCTCTGGTGCTTCTGCCAACATAGCAAAATGCTAATAGGCTATGGGGAATGTTTAGAGAGGGAATAAAAGGAGGAAGTGCTGTGCAATGAGCAACACAAGGGGTCAATGTATGATTCAGCAACTCATTACACAGTTTTGGAAAGGAATTAACGCATTGTTTGCACACTTGCCACTTCCGTGAGTGGTAATAAGTTCCAGCTAGGGCCACTTCAGCTGAGCTTTGATTTCCTTTGGGAGAGCACTGGAGATTTGTGACATTTTTTCTTATATTTGCTTTACTTCCCAAAACACAAGACTACATACTCATCAAGGCAGTAGCTCTGCTATCTCATATAACTTCCCTAGAGAGAGGGAGGGCCTGCACTCTGAAGGTGTCTTTAGGCCTTAGCCCAATGTTTCTCAAACTGTGGGATGTGAGCCAATTTCAGGTGGGTCCACATTCATTTCAATATGTTGTTTTTAATATATTAGATGCCACCATGGCATGTGACTGCATTTGGGGAAATGTTACACACCTGTACTTTTAACAAGCTACTATGTGTATTCTTTTAACAATGATAGTAAATGGGACTTACTCCTGGGTAAGTGTGGGTAGGATTGCAGCCTAGGATTGTTAAAAATTGTCCTGCTTAAGAACATAACATAAGAAGAGCCCTGCTAGATCAGGCCAAAGGCCTATCTAGTCCAGCTTCTTGTATCTCACAGTGGCCCACCAAATGCCCAAGGGAGCACACAAGACAACAGATACAACCTGCATCCTGGTGCCCTCCCCTGCATCTGGCAATCAGAGGCAGCCTACTTCTACCTTGCACATACCTACCATGACTTGCAACCCATAATGAACTTGTCCTCCAGGAATTTGTCCAATCCCCTCTTAAAGGCATCCAGGCAAGATGCCGTCACTACTTCCTGTGGCAAAAAATTCCACAAACTAATTACATGCTGGGTAAAGAAATATTTTCTTCTGTCTGTCCTCCCAATACTCAGCTTTCGTGGATGTCCCCTGATTCTGGTGTTTTGTGAGAGGGAAAAGAGCATCTCTATCTCTCCATCCCCTGCATGATTTTGTATGTCTCAATCATATCCCCCCTCAGGCACCTCTTTTCTAGACTGAAGAGGCCCAAATGCTCTGTAGCCTTTCCTCTGATGATGTCACTTCCGGTCATGACATCACTTCTGACAGATTCTCATTCTAAAAAGTGGGTCCCAGAGCTAAAATATGTGAGAACCACTGTTTAGCCTATTTGCAGCTTGCTCTCTCTCTCTCTCTGCTCAAAACTGCTGTTTCTGCACACATCAGTCCCTCATTTAGCTTATTGAAAGGGGGGAATCACTTTCTCAAAAAACTGATGGATTCCTCATTCATACACAGAGAGGAACTGCCGAGCATCTTTCAACCATCAGCTGCCATTGAGGGAAAAACACCAAGTGACAATGTGAACTGTCAAGCGGCACTTTCCCTGACAGACAAATCTGTTTCCCTCTCCAGGTTACCTCTGTGTGGTCAGTCGCAATGTTTTCCTGCCCAGCGCACTTCCATTAGAGCAGAGCCAAAAAATTGCTTAAAGGCCACAAAGGGCAGTGAGGTAAAGTGGGGAAGAGTTCAGGCTTCGTCCCCCTTCCCTCCTGAGTTTCTTTCTGAGCAGACCCCCCATACTGCATATGAGAGCAGAGCCAGCACATGTTGATGCAGTTGCCCCACGCATCGAGTTTGGCCTTCTCACTTTGTATAAGTCTCCCAGGGAGATCAGAGACTGTGGGCCAATTCAGGTGATACATTGACTGGCCCTGTGGATCCCATGGAGAGGGCATTGGCACATAGCTCCCTGCCCTGCTGCACGCCATCCTGGCAATCCATAACTACATGGCAGTGGGACAGTGCACAAACTGATCTCACAGTGGCCCACCAAATGCCCCAGGGAGCACACCAGATAACAAGAGACCTCATCCTGGTGCCCTCCCTTGCATCTGACATAGCCCATTTCTAAAATCAGGAGGTTGCACATACACATCATGGCTTGTACCCCGTAATGGATTTTTCCTCCAGAAACTTGTCCAATCCCCTTTTAAAGGCGTCCAGGCCAGTCGCCATCACCACATCTTGTGGCAAAGAGTTCCACAGACCAACCACACGCTGAGTAAAGAAATATTTTCTTTTGTCTGTTCTAACTCTCCCAACACTCAATTTTAGTGGATGTTCCCTGGTTCTGGTGTTATGTGAGAGTGTAAAGGGGCAGGAGGTCTGGTCTAGAGGGTAGAGCCTCCCTTAGCCCGAAGATAACATCAGAAGGTCGCCAGTTCGAGGACACCGGCAGCTCCCTGAACGGCTGAGAATGGCGAGAACTTGAAGCAGCTGACAAGCCGAACGGAGTGATTCCACCTGCTCTTGGTGTGAGCAAGAAGCGTCTTGGCTGCCCTCCATGTGAGAGATGGAGCTGCTTGTCAGCCTGCGTGGGAGAACTGGAGGCCAGAAGTGGGACCAAACCAGGAAGATCCATTCTGAAATATTGTTGGTTCTTGAAAGAGAGAACCTCTATGTTTGTAAAAATCCCCTTGAGGGATTTAGAAACACCTGCCTATGTAAACCGCCTGGAATAAAGTCAGAGGAGTAATCTGATGACCAGAAAGGCGGTATATAAATACCTAGTTATTATTATTATTAAAGAGCATCTCCCTATCTACTCTGTCCATCCCCTGCATAATTTTGTATGTCTCAATCATGTCCCCCCTCAGGCGTCTCTTTTCTAGGCTGAAGAGGCCCCTTAATAATGAGTGAAGATGGTGTGATCAGGTCCCTGAGAAAACAGGCAATCACACAAATTGCTGAACTCACAAATTACATTAGCTACATGGTACAGAGGATGACAACCCTTTCTGCTCTTTTGTTGTCACTGTTTCTGAATGAAGGTAAATGGAATAAGGATTGGAAATCACTTGAAAAAGTGCATGACATTTGTGAATTTACCAGAAACTGTTAGGGATACTGTAAACTGGAATCCAATAGCAAGTAATTCAAGGGACTTCCCAAGGGAACACTACCCAGATCAATGGTTCAGGTTCACTACCACCAATGCATAAGCTTTCTGCAGTGTCAAAGAGTTTCAGATAAGTCTTTGACAAGTAGGAGTTACATGACTCAGGAAGGGGGAAAAGGCAGTGATTTGGCCTTAGAGCAGTTTTCATTTGCTGAATGGAGGCTGTGCCCTTCAGAAGGAAATCATGCATTTTGCCATTGAACTGATTTCCACCCCTAAGGGCTCTCTTGCCACACTACAATGGCTGAGTCAATTAATTTAATAGGATATTAGAGAGTATAATGAAGATGGTTTTATTCGGCACAGTGACATTTATTGGTGCTCGACTAATGCATGACATTTGTTAAGACTTGATGAGATGTCCTTTGCGCTACAGTGTTGCTGGAGAATGGGGCAAAAGGAGGTGGAAGACTGTGTGTGTTATCAACATATAACATGGACGACAGGGACCCAGCATCGACTGGTCTATACTTGTTAGAAACTGGAATGTAAATCCTTGTCAATTCTACAATCATTAGGGGAGTCCTTGTTAATCCCTGTATGAGGAAAAGTGATACATAGTAGGACTGCTTTTTCCCGCAAAAGGAATGCCTTATGCTCCTGTTCCATTCTGTGGTTTCACATATTGGAGAGAATATGTCCTAAGGCAACTGTGGGGGCCTCTGTGCCCTTGGGGTCACCCCAAGCAGGCAGATCCCTATCATAGGAGTTAGCATAAGACATTTTCTTCCATACCTGCAATATTTTGGAAGACAGAAAAGGATTACAGAGAGACCAGGAGGATGCTGCTCAGGAATGTATTAGGTTGAATACATGGGAAGAATACTGCCCCTTCCCTGCCTAAGCAGAATTGCTTAACTGTCTTGGGGGGGTGGGGGCTTGCCTGAGTCCACAGTTCTGCCACTCAGAGACAATATTTTATTTATAAGAAGGTTCTTCTGCTTAGCACCTGACCAGTTGGAGGGAAGGGAGTGACTAAGCTGGTTGAGGCTCAGTGGTGTATTGCACTGCCCCGGCACACAGGACAGTGACATCACACCATCACGTGACATCACTTATGGGTTCTCCCTGGAGGTGGGGGTGCTTGCTGCAGTGGCTTCACGCCCCCTGTTCCCTCTCCTATGGTGGTTTCCCTTCAAGGGGAGCTTCCACAGGAGAAGGAAGAGGGCACACAAATCTGCCAGCACTCTCCGTGGGGAGGCCAGGAGCCACCTGGAGTGCCACAGATGGAGGGCACTGTTGCTACTGCCTGCTGCCAGGTAAGTCCAAACCCAGTGCCCCTCTCTCCCTGTGGTTCCTAGAACACCTGCTCTGTCTTGCCACACCCAAGATACGCCTCTGTTGTGGCTGTCAGTGGCCCAAAATGCCCAGGGGTCTTTTCCTTGGCCTAGAGAGGAAGGAGAATGCGAGTTCTGGAGCCCCATGAGGGGACCACAGCCACAATCACATCTGAAGTGGGGACAAAGTAGTAAAACCTCCCTACCTCTTGTTGAGGTTTCATAATCTTTTCAGCTCTGCCCTGCATGTTATTTATGAAACAACCTAAACACCAACGTTGCACATTTAGGTGCATGTCTTGTTTGGCCCTCAGCCTGGTTTCCTACAAACTGGCAAGAAGAAGCAACGAGGGAGCAAAGTACAGCCTCTCCTAGCTGTGACCATGTGAGATCCAATGAATTTCAAGCCCCAGAGAGGCATATTGATTTTTCACAAATGGCTGTTCCAAGTGACCTTCAAGCCATGGAGAGGGCACAGGCTAGATAATTCCATGCAGCACCAAACCATAAAACACAACTAACCTGTTAATGTTTTCTTAAAAACTTGTTAAACAAACCTCACAGAGGTACTGGTAAGGAGAGCTATGCAATAGTTAGTTCCTGCAATTATGCCAAATGGGAGCCATTTCAAAGGCTCTCTCTCATGTTTTCCCTTTTAAGTGATTACATTTTTAATATTGTTAACTGCAAACAAATGAGATTAGCCTTCAGCTGAGCAGAGACCAAACCCACCTCCTGTGCCAAGTGATAGACAGATTAAAAAGTGACCCGTTGATGCCCCAGAACAGCCTTACCTAGATATTGTTGATGGAGCCAAACTTCTGGAAGAAGGCCCAGAAAGATTTATAAGTAACCACTCACTCTCCTTTCCCTCCCCTTGAACTGAAATGTGCCCAGGCATATCTTAGAGCCTAACTAGCAGTTAAGAAGGAGCCCAATGACTTGGACTTCCCCTTTTTTTTTAAATACAAAAAGCAGTCTTGGGGCCTCCAGTCTGGTTTAGGACCACATCATGGGGTGGGGAGGGTTTTAACCCTTACCACTGAGTCATATTTCCATTGAAAATTACTCCCTCGGAAGCTGTTCTTTGCCCAAACTAGCCAAACATATGTACGTTTTGCCAACAAAGGCGTGTAAGCATCTGGTGGGAGGGCATAATTGTCTATGAGAAGATTGCACTCGGGAAAGGGTTAATCCCCCTTTCCCTGTGCCAGACTAGGACTTTACCTGCTTTTTTGTAACAGGAAAAATCTGGAGAGCCCCAGGAATTGTGTTCAACATACTCTTAAAATTATGTCTAGTTGCACCCTGAATTCCACTGCAATTGCACAGGTAATTTTATTTAGAAAGAAAGGCTTACATTTCAGAAGTAAAGAAAGAGAAATGCTTTGTAGTGTCTATTCTCTGAAGTACTAGGAGGCAAATGAGCATTCATTACCTTGTCAGTATAGAAATTTCCACCCACTCAGTCTAGCACTTTAGCAAGAACTGATCGTTCAGGAATCTGTGCCCTACACCTCCAAACCCTGTACCATGTTGCAAGATTCAGGTCTCATTTCCTATTAGGATTGCATTACCTGTATCGATCCCACCAATGCAAAAAATTTCCCTACCAGTTGTATGGACTCCTGGGAGCTGAACAAAGGCATCATTTGTGGGAATTGAATTGATGCATTGGGGACTGGAGCAATGAAGAACATGCTTATTGCAGAGATACAAGTACTGCAATAATGCATGGTGTTTAGCATTGATTCAGTATTTGATTGGATTACTGACTCACTTATAATGTGGCAGCTAGTATCAGTCAGTACTACCTATGAGGGTTCAGTCTAATTAGTGACAGAGTGCCTGCTTTGCATACAGAAGGTTCTGGGTTCAAGTCCTGACATCTCAGATAGGGCTGGGAAAGAGCCCTGTTGGAAACCTGGACAGCCACTACCAATCAGTGAAGTCAATTTCAAAGTAGCTGGATGAATGGCCTGACTCAATATAAGCAGGGCCTAGGAGAGGGGTGTAATTTGTACCCAGGCCCAGGGTCAGAAAGAGGGCCCAGGAGCCAAAGGAATCCAGAATTTTGGGGGGATCTTACACTCCAGGTCCAGGAATGTATACAATCCTTAACAGTGTCACCTGTGGGAGGAAACGGACCTGCTACTGTAGCTCTTTGGCTTGTGGATTAGCTTACTGTGAAGGAGTATAGAAGAGCTCAGGGACACAGCTGTGGGACTACAGTTGTTGCAGAAGCAAGTTTTAGTGTACACAGAAAACTTTCCATTCTTGTGTGCGCCTAGATACAATGAAACACATCTCCTGCAATGATTTTTTATATTTGAAAGATTTTAAAGAGACTTAGGAGTGTGTTTGGTTTTCTGTATTACTGTATCTAGCTACCAACGCTGGGCTGGCAGGTAGACCTGAGCTCTGCATTGGGAAAACTGGTAGACCTGGGCTCCAAAGACCATCCAGCTGTTGCTACTTCCCCCTGCCTATTTTGCCCCCATTCTGGTCATTCCCCCACTCTGTTTGACCCCTCCCCCTTTGCAAAGGGGCCCAAAAGGAACTTTGTACCCCCTGATAAAATTCCCCTCAGAGGCCCTGAATATAAGGCATGTTTATATTACAGTTCTTGCACAAATATTCCAAGCTGTCTCCTCTTTGCATGGGGTTGGTTTTGTGATGGTGCTGCCTCACTGAAGCACTATCTCCTGAACCCTCCAGATTTATTTGCAACCCATATAAAGTCCACAGCTTGCTTTCAAAGGAGGGCAACTTAATTCAAGTTGCTAGGGTACACGTGTGTACAACGAAAAGAGGAGGTGTAACCTTTTAGCCATGCACAAAAATTACAATGCAGGCAGGTTTATTTGTGTTCTTGCCTCTTGGTGGAGCTGTTTGTTGCTTAACTTCTTTATAAAAACATCAAGCGGAGATAATGAATTCTGAATTAGGATGTAGGAAGGGCAAGCTATTTGAGAGAGGCAATATGTTTTATTATCCACACAAAATTGTAGGCTTGTCCTTTTTCCTTATTTCTTGTGTTAGTTTTCATAGTTTACTTACTGAATGCCTAGAAAAGAGGAAGCACATACATACATGTATACACACTTAAGAAACTAAGAAATTCTACCATCAATTGAAATTCAATAGATAAAAGCATTTTCTTACTAAACATTGAATTTATGCATTTGCATTCAGAAATTATTATAACCTAATAAATCTGACACACCTGACAACAGAAAGAGAGAAAAGAAAGAAAGATGGCATCACTGAGTAGCTACATTTAGCTGCAACTAAAGAAATTGGCAGATGAAAGCAACCTACTGTGATTTGTTTTGTAGCTGATCACATCTTGTCTGCCTGAGATGTCTATTTTGTTGCTTTTGTTTAAATTCCAGATACTTAGAGGCTTTGGAGCGGTTTTATCACCTACTTCTGGTCTGTGCCTTTACAGGCTGATTCTAACTAGCAGGAAATGTTTATTGGTTAGGGTTGTTTTATTATGTCTGTTAAAGAAGGCATAGCCTCTGGGCCTCTTAAAAAGCCATACTATGGTTATTTATCAAAATCCCCAACCTTTTCCCTAATTCCTCTAGAGCAGGGGTGCCCAAACCCCGGCCCTGGGACCACTTGCAGCCCTCGAGGACTCCAATGCAGCCCTCAGGGAGCCCCCAATCTCCAGTGAGCTTCTGGCCCTCCAGAGACTTGCTGGAGCCCTCATTGGCCACGCAACAGCTTTCAGCATGAGGGCAGCTGTGGGATGAGGGCTCCCTCCACTGCTTGCTGTTTCACATCTGTGATGCAGTAGCAGCAGTAAAGGAAAGGCCAGCCTTGCTTTGGCCAAGGCCTTTTATAGGCCTTGAGCTATTGCAAGACCTTGATTCATTCATAAGTTCATCTTTAATATATTCATTTATGTAAACTTATGTAAATTTATTCCTTTTAAATGTAAATTAATTCTTTTTTTTCCCCAGCCCCCGACACAGCATCAGAGAGTTGATGTTGCCCTCCTGCCAAGAACTTTGGACACCCCTGCTCTAGAGTGACTTTTAAATATATATTTTATGGCTTTTAATAAAATAAAAGTAACTTTTAAATATATATTTTATGGCTAGGTGAGAGGGTCTCTTTAGGTTATTTTGAATGAGACAAGGTCAGATTTGGTGGGCCACTGTGAGATACAGGAAGCTGGACTAGATGGGCCTATGGCCTGATCCAGCGGGGCTGTTCTTCGGAGACATGTTATGGACCCATTTCAGTCTTGTTTCAAGCCTAGTTACTAGACAGAAATCTCCTCTATTGCCAGGCTGGCCCAAGACCTCCTGAGGCAGCATGCCAAATGCCACCCCTTTACCCAAGATGTGCCAGCCTCTGTTCCTCCCACTCTCCAATGTTTAGCAATTGCCTCCACTCCATATTTCCTTTTCCTCACTGTCCCCCTCTCTCTTTTCCAGTCCAATAAGGAGGAGAAGTAACAGTGGAAGCAAGTCGGCAGGCAGAGATAGGTGCACCCACCAATCTTCTGCCTGAGGTGACACACCTCAATTTGCCTCATGAATGGGCCAGCCCTATCTGTTGTGATGGTGGATAACCTTCATCAGCACATAAAACAGGGAACATCTTGTTGATTGTCCTGGCCTTTTCAAGAAGCTTTGACATCATCTGCTCTGATATCTCTTTAAGAAGCATTGCTATATTTGGAGAGAAAACCCACTAGGCGAAAGGAAGGAATGTTAGCAGAGCTGTGAGAAAAACATCCACTATGGAGCTGAGTTACACAAAGCTCTTCATATACATGCTGCAAAATAAGTGCAAGTGAAGCAACTGGTGATGGCTGCTTGCACTGGAATTCAATTCAGATAGTGCCGAAGTGGTGGCAGTGGTTGGTGGGGCTCTAGGTCAAAGGATAGGTGAATGGGTTACTACAGATGGGGTTGCACTGTCTCTGAAGGAACAGGTCTTCAGCTTGAGGAGTTCTCCTGAATCTAGCTTTGCATCTGGAATGCCGGGTGGCAGCTATTTTCCAGATTTCTTCTATCTGCACATGGTGCTGCAGTGGCCCTAGCTCTTTAATTACTGAGATCTGGTCTCCATAGTTGCATGTAATTCATGCTATTGCAATCACTAGATTAGATTACTGTAATACACTGTATGTTGCGCTCCCTTTGAAGATATTTATAACCTTCCATTGGTCCAAAGCACAGCATCCAGAAGTTTTAGGAGTGCAGCTAGTAAGGACAATGTAATAGCCATCATAACAAGATCTACAATGTCTACTTTTCAATTTCCATATTCAGTTCACAATTACTTTGCTCTTTAAAGTTCTACGTAGCTTAAGCCATTTCTGTCCAATATTGCATATATGCAACAGGGATCCAATATGTACACCTGTGGGCTGGGCAGAAATGGTTTAGATAAGTGTTTCTCAAACTGTGGGTCCAGACCCACTAGGTGCATCATGAGCCAATTTCAGGTGGGTCCCCATTCATTTCATTTTTAATATATTAGCCCTGATGCTACCATGGTTTGTGACTGCATTTGGGGAAATGTTATAGACCTGTACTTTTAACAAGCTACTATGTACAGGTTGAGCCTCATTATTCGCATGGGTTCCTTTCCAAGCAGTCATGTGGATGGCAAAAAAACACACTATAGCAAATCAATTTTAAAAACAAAGTTTCTTTGCTCCAGTGTTTTAAAAACAGCCTTGCTGACCTTTGTGATGTAAGAAGACAATCCATCAATCAGTCCTCCTCCAAGCACTTACAAAGGCAGTTCACTCAGTCCCTCCCTTCACCAATGCAAAGTGATCACCTTTTTTTCACAAGCTCAGGGGGAAGGGAGGGGTTGCCTGGAGAAAGAAGGATTGATGGATTGTCAGCCAGCTGCCCTCTCTCATTAACAAGGCTATTGTTAAAGGACTGTTTAGTTTTTTAAACTGATTTTAAAGGGATGCATTTTCCCCCTTGTCCAGGGATCAGCTCATTCCTTCTCATTTGCAGGGCCCATTCGTGTTAAGTCAAATCTGTGTATAAAAAATCCATGTATAAATAGGCTGGACCTGAATATCTTTTTAACAATGATAGTCAATGGGACTTACTCCTTGATAAGTGTGGGTAGGATTGCAGACTAGGATTGTTAAGAATTTTCCTGCTTGATTATGTCATTTCCAGTCATGACATCACTTCTGGTGGGTCCTGACAGATTCTCATTCTAAAAAGTGGGTCCCAGTGCTAAATATGTGAGAACCACTGGGTTAGATAGCCCACTCCTACTGGGCTCTAGCACTGGCAGAATGTATACCTTTTAACAAAAACAAGGTCTTTGCTCATGAATCTAAAATCCAGATATGGATAAAAGGAACAAATGAAATCAACCACCATAGCAAAACAGAAGCAGAAGAATCTAATAACTCATTAGTCAAGCAGCAGAGAAAAAAAGCAGTGAAAGACAACCAGAGCATTTCCAAGTCTCCCTGGGAAAGCCTATACCGGCGAAGAAAAGATTCCCCCTGTTCTAATTATTCTGAGCCATTCCAACATCCCTTTAGTTCCACATAATGCAGCCAGGTGTGTAAATGCATCCCATCCATTCTACTGCTTGAGAAGGTCAAATGAGGAAAGCCTCACACTGTAATCACATGCAGGATTTTAGTGTAGGAAGTATGCAAGAGAGAGAGAGAGAGAGAAGGGGGATTACCGTTTCCATATATAGATGAGCTTGGAAGCATTTTGTTCTTACAATGATATATACATTACTTAATTGTCTTAGCCTGTTGCTGTTATATCATGCAGAGGGGGGAGAGAGAGAGAGAGAGAGAGGGAGAGAATTAGCTGCAGGATGCAGTTTCTTTGGGTGAGGTTTTGTTGTACAGGATTTACAGGATTTTGTGCACAGGATTCACATTTCAGAATATGTAGTTACCATTACCATTTCTTCTGCTTATGCTGCATTACTTTTTTTAAATGCAATTAGAAGTTGCCCTCCTCTCCTCAGCTCTTCTGAACATGCTGATATGTGTTCAGATTAAGTGTGCTTTGGGGCTAAATAGAGTATGTGTAAAATCACAAAACACCAAATACCAAAACTGACTCAGAAGAAAAGCACACCTAGATAGGACAAAGGGCCACTGGCTATGACATAAGGCCAGCTTAGAATCACGTAGGAATAATATTCCTTTAAAGCTCCAAATGGCCTCTGACTTGTTCTTAAGGACCACTTGCTCCTATACGAACCTACCTGGCCCCTGATATCAGGGTAGGAAGTCCTCAGGAAGACTGACAAGAACAAGGAACAGGGCCTTTTCGACAGGACTAAGCATCTAAAACTATTTTCTGCTTTGCAGTCAGACCCTTGTTCTATCAATCTCAGTATTGTCTAAACCAGGGGTCTCCAAACTTTTTGGCCAGAGGGCCACATCAAATATCTGGCATGGTGTGGAGGGCCGGAAAAAAATTTAAATATAAAATTTAAATAAATAAATTAGAGATGGAACTTAGATGAGTGAATAAATGAATGAATGGGCTAATTCATTCAGCCTATCTGGCCCTCAGAACACCCTCCAGACACAATCAGAGCACAGTTCGGGTCATGTTCAGTTGAATGGGCCAGAGGCTTTCAGGGGACAAGAGGTTGGCCGCAGGCTGGAAAGAGGCTTGCTGCGGGCCGCATCTGGCCCCCAGGCCGGGGTTTGGAGACCCCTGGTCTAAACAGTGGTTCTCAAACTTTTCAGCACTGGGACCCACTTTTTAAAATGATAATCGGTCTGGACCAACTGGAAGTGATGTCATTAACCTGGAAGTGATGTCATCAAGCAGGGAAATTTTTAACACCTCCCATATGACAAAATCAAATAAATTTAGTAAATTAAAAATTTGCAATAAGTTAAAATACTCTTCTAACCCTCCCAAGCATTTGCTCATCTATTTAAAAAAGAAATTCCCCAAACATCCCAAAGGCAGCAATTCTATCCACACTTACCTGGAAATAAGCCCCATTGACTATCATTGTTTTTAAAGCATATATACACAGTAGCCTATTAAAAGTACAGATCTGTAAGATTTCCCCAAATGGAGTCACATACCATGGTGGCAACAAGTCTAATATGTTATAAATAAAACACACATTGAAATGAATGGGGACCACCTGAAATTGGCTCACAACCCATCTAATGGGTGCCGACCCACACTTTGAGAAACACTGGTCTACACAGATTGGCAGCAGCACTCCAGGGTTTCAGACTGGGCCTTTCTTAGCCCTGCCTGAAGATGCCTGGGATTGAACCTAGGACTTGTGCTCCACCACTGAGCTACTACAGCCCTACACATACCCCAGACTTTTCAGGACTGGAACTTAGTAATGTCCAGGCACTGGTCCTCACTAGATTTATTTCAGAGGTGAACTGAAGGCTGATATTAATAGGTATTTTAACCTGATCTCAGAAGCTAAGCAGAGTCAGGCCTGGTTAGTACTTGGATGGGAGACCACTTGGGAATACCGGGTGCTGTAGGCTTATACCATAGTCTTTCGAGACTGAAGGTTGCCAACCATTTAACCAAAAGCAGGGGAGTATCTAACCCTATCCCTGCCCCTATCAATGCCTGGTTCCACGCTCCCCATTCAACACCTTCCTGCCTCCTTCCTATCCCCTGCACAGGCTTACCTGCTCTGGCAGGTGTTTATGGATCTGTCAGCGCACAGAAAAAAATACTGAGATTCACCCTCCAAGATTTGTCTTCAAAGAAGGGGTGTATGTACAGGGCCACCAAGAGCTGGCATTAGGTCCTAGGCAAGATGCCTGATTGGGGGCCCCCTTCCTAAATTTTCCTACTAATTACATGTTACTACATTTTAAAAACAACTTCTTAATCAATAGTTTTAATTTAGCATGAACAAGATTGAAACTAAATGAAAACATTCATTAGAATGGGATACTTTCCTAAGGTGGGTAAGAGTTGCAAGGAAAGTTTTAAATCCTCCTTGTTCCAAATAAAACTATTTTATAAATCACTGTAAATAGGTAGTTGGCATCCTTTAAGCCATTTCTGCCCAACGTTGCATATATGCAACAGGGATCAAGTGTGTATACCTGTGGACTGGGCAGAAAAGGGTTAAGGGAGGGTAGAGCATATGCTTTGTATGCAGACAGTTTAGGTTTCAATCCCAGCATCTCCAGGTAAAATTAAGGGGAAAAAATTATCTGAAACCTTGGAGAGGCACAGCCAGTTAGTGCTGACAACATGAGTTAGATGGACCAATGGTCTGACTCATAAAGCAGCTTCTTAGCCACTGCTGAGGCTCCAGGAAACCACTAGAAATCTCACAATGAATAACTGACACATTTGTATTGCTGTGACATAAATATGTGGTTTGCCTTCAAGGATGTTTATTGTACAGGATGTAGAAGTACAGCTTTTCTCTTGAAACTGAAGCAAACTCGAAAGATAGCAGTTGTGACCTGTGGGGTTACAAGGTGGTCTGGTTTCCATCCCTGTTTTGGTTCTTGGCTATGCTGCTGACATTTCTAGCAAAGAGAAGGGGAGAGGGAAGGAAAAGACAGCATGGAGGCCAGGAGCAAGGAGCATAGTTCATTCCATCCATGCAGTTCGTGCTCCTTTCACAAAATGCCCTGCTATAAGGCCTTTTTGCTACCTTCCAACTGCAAAGCACACAGACCTATTGCCATGTAATCGTTTTATTGATTTATTATTGAGTTCTTGCAAGTATTTGCATCCAGTTTTTAATCAATGGTGATAAAGTAGCTTTAAACATATGTAAAGCAACAAAATGAAAGCATATTGATAAATGAACAGCAATTAAAACAATGTCACGTGTCACCTCAGAGTAAAAAGCATCCCAGAACAAAAATGTCTTAATTTTCTGTTGGAAAACAGCCCAAGAGGAGGCCTAAATAGCCTGGGCTATGCATCATTCATCTGAAAGTAAGACATTCATTGTAACTATAATCATCCCTCGGTATCCACAGGGGATTGGTTCCAGGTATCCCCTGAGGTTACCAAAATTTGCAGATGCTAGAGTTTTGGCTTAAAGCAGGGGTGTCCAAACTTTTTGGCAGGAGGGCCACATCATCTCTCCGACACTGTGTGGGAGGCCGGGGGAAAAAAAGAATTAATTTGCATTTAAAATTTGAATAAATTTGCATGGATTTAAATAAATGAATATATTAGAGATGGAACTGATATGAATGAATGATCTCATGATAGCTCAAGGCTTATAAAAGACCTTGCGCAAAGCAAGGCTGGCCTTTCCTTTGCTGCCACTGCTGCTTCCTAGACATGAAACAGCAAGCAGCAGAGGGAGCCCTCAGCCCACAGCCCACGCAAGAGGTCAAACAGTTGGCCCTCACACTAAGAATAGTTGTGTTGGGCCAGTGCAGGCTCCAGCAAGTCTCTGGAGGGCCAGAGGCTCATTGGAGACTGGGGGCTGACTGCGGGCCGGATTGGGGGTTCCCAAGGGCCGCAAATGGCCCCCAGACCATGGTTTGGGCACCCCTGGCTTAAGGTGAGGTGGCGGCAGGCTAACAGCACCACAGTGCCTTACCCATGACCCTCTGGAGGTTGCACCAGGCCCGTGGCCCACTCCATTGGCCTCCCTGCACCTCAGAACATCTCCAGGAGATTACCAGAAGCGATTTCTGATTTACATCTGTGACTTCTGGTTTGCTTCCTGTGGTGTTCTGAGGCACAGGAAGGCTAACGGAATGGGCCACGTGCTTCTCAAGGCCTCAGAACACCTCCCAGATGCAACCGGAAGTTATGCATGTGAACCAGAAGTCCTGGTTGCTTCCTAGGCGTTCTG
Source organism: Tiliqua scincoides (assembly GCF_035046505.1). Classification (NCBI taxonomy): domain Eukaryota; kingdom Metazoa; phylum Chordata; class Lepidosauria; order Squamata; family Scincidae; genus Tiliqua; species Tiliqua scincoides. The sequence goes on from NC_089824.1 coordinate 31,813,399, forward strand.
AGGTGTGGGAAGGCCGAAAAAGTCCTTTTTTAAATCCAGGGTGGCTCAAATCTGCAGATGCTAAAACTGCAGGTGTGGAGAGTCCACTGTTTATGCATTACAGCTTTGCTAGAGGTTTCTAAGCAGAGGCTGTTCAACCACCTCCCGGGGATACTGTGGCAGCTGTTTGGATGAGATGACCTCCAAGTTTCCTTCCAACTCTAACATCCTATGATTCTAAGATATTACACACTGTACACATGCTTGGCTGAACATAAGCCTGAAAACTGTAGTGCTTTTGTACAGCTCCCATTCATTTAAGTGGATCTTGATAATACGTCTTTTTAAAAAGGTTACCATTGATTATTTTTACTTTCAGAGGCATGTCTACTATGTTGGAACAATGCTAAATTATTCACCTCCAGCTACATTCTTTGACAGAAAATCCCAATGTTGATGTAAACATCATTGTCAGATGTACATTTGTATTTATAGAAAGTTGGATTGATCCTCTCACATATGGCAGAAGCTGTGGCCCAATCTGTTGAATCACTGCCCTAAAGCATATTCATTTGACCATTTATCTGGAAGACACCATCTGTGCAGGGAGCTCCTCAGGAGAGGCAAAGCTCTCTTCCAGACACAGCAGAGAACATAGGAGTATAACTAGCTTTAGGCTGCAATCCTATGCACACTTGCCTGGGAGTAAGCCCTACTGAATACAGCCTTACATCTGAGCAGACATGTGTAGTCTTGCACTTTAAGGCTTCAGTCTTATACATATTTACCTGAGAATAATTCCCATTGAACTGAATGGAACTTACTTTTGAATAGGCACACATAGGGTCGCCTTGTAAGCCAGTATGACCTAAAACCATTGGCACTAGCTTTGTGCCTGGCAGCCTCTGGACCAAAGAGTTGTTTGTTTTATGGCCAAAAGATGACAAAAGGGGTGCATCACATTGTTACAGTGGTTCCCAAACTGTGGGTTGGGACACACTGGTGGGTCACAACCTGATTTTTGGTGGGTCACCAAAGGGTGATCAGGTTACAAATTGCCTCAAGCCCTGAAGTTATTCAAAAATCAGATTTTAAAAAATCTGATAAACCTAGGTGGGTCCCAATAGAGTGTCATTTTAAAAAGCGGGTCCCGGTGCTAAAATGTTTGGGAACCACTTTCATACAATGTGTGAGACGGTTATATTCCCAATATGTAGAAAAGGTTTTAAATTCACATTAGCCTGACAGTTACAAAGAGTTGAAATGATTAGGAAATAAATTCTGATCTGAAATGCTGGCAAGCCATGGCCAGTCATGTTGACAGTACTGAGCTAGATGAACAATGATCTGATTCAGTGTAAGACAGTTTCCCATGTTCCTATATCAGATACATTGAAGAGGGAGACATAAATTGATTAAGCAATAGAGCACCATCAATTCACCCTTAAGGGATGCAAAGAGCTGGGACTGAACCCAAAGCCAGCTCAAGATAACCAGACATGTCCACATTGCAGGTATGGCTGTGCATAAAAAATACAGCCCACATAAAGGTAAGATGGTCCAAACATAAACTCACATGCCACAGACCTTCATTTTTCAGGGCCTGCTTGTTGCCCTGCTGCAGATGTGTGCCCTAGAAACCAGAGTGGTGTAGTGGTTTGGGAGGTGGACTCAGACCTGGAAGATCCAGGTTCAAATCCCTCCTCAGCCACAAAGCTTCCTGGGTGACCTTGGGCCAGTTGTTGTGAGTAAAAAAGGAGGGGAGCAGCAGCTCTGTACACCACCCTGAGCTCTTTGGAGGAAGGGGGGGGGGTATACAAATGTGATAAATAAATAAATAGAAGTCACTAGATAAATAAATAAATAGAAGTCACTAGAAGTCTGTGGCATTGCATAGACTCCAAAAGTCATAAAGGGAGAGCCGTAATCCCACATATAATGCTTGTGCATTCCAAACTTCAAATCACAATAAGAGTGATTTATCTTTAGCAGAATATAATCCAGGTTCAGTGGGTGATAATCAGGAATAATCAGGTGGTGAGGAGGAGCTAGGGGAGTAGACTTGCAACTTCTCCTCTATCTCTCTCCTCCTCTTCTTCCCCATAACTCTCATTGCCCTCCACTCTGCTTGCCTTTCTAGAGCCTGAGGTGAAGGAGAAAAATAACATAGACTGGGCAGGCATCCAAGCTGAGCAGAATTTCTGACAATCACTTTTGGGGCAAGAACTAACTGAGCCTGCTAAGCTCTATTCAATTCCCTACAGTTCAGCACATAGCAACTGATACCTGCGCATCAATTTGGGGGGGATTGCAATGGGATTGGTAACCTCCCATTATTTGAGGGGAAGCATAGGGGATCTCAATACATTGGTAAAGATTTTTTCCCAGTCTGCCTGACTCTCCAATTTTCTTCTTTGCTCATTTCACGTTTTGCAGCTGGGCTCATTTCAGAAATGGGATGTTGATTCAGTTGAGGGCAGATGAATAAAGGCTTCTGCCTTGGGGTAGAGCTATCAGGTTTGATTCTCAGATTCCTTGGAGCCCGATGCTGAGTTTTTATGATTCTGTAACTCAACACTGACCTGCTGGAACTACTCAATAGTAAGTACTGTATGAAGCAAACACAATTCCAATACATTTTTAAAATGCAGTATAGAATGTCAAGAGAGAAGCCTAACTGTAGAGTACAATGATGTGAACCAAATATAAATTATAGCCACAAGTGGTGTCACTAGGATTCGAGTCACACTGTGTGGGATGCCTGTGCATCACCCCATGCAATGGGTGGGGCAATGCCCCAGGTGGTGGGCATGGTGATGAACCATTGCCCCGCCCCCACTGGTTTTTTGGCTGTACCTTTTGTTAGAACACAGATATTTCAATGTGGTTTGTTTTATTGCATTCTGCATGAAATTACACATTGATTGATATATAACATGATGGTCTTATTCCTCCAAATTCTGATTTTAGTGATTTTGAAAACTTGTAGAGTCACACACACACACACCCTGTGTCAACTTACTAACACCTTAGTACAGCAGTTCTCAAACGTTTAGCACTGGGGCCCACTTTTTAGAATGACAACCTGTCCAGGACCCATCGGAAGTGATGTCATGGCCAGAAGTGATATCATCAAGCAAATTAAAATAAATAATTATAAATAATTAAATTAAAATAAAATAATTAAATAAGGGGGAGCCAGTCCTGTTCCACCAAGTGAATCTACTCTGAAGTAAATCCCATAGTGGCCAATGGGGCTTACTCTCAGGAAAGTGTGGGTAGGATTGCAGCCTGTGAGCCCAAGCCTATGCATGTCTACTCTGAAGTAAGTCCCATAGTGGTCAATGGAGCTTACTCTGTAACCTGCCTCCAATAACACCCCCCAAAAAGAATCAGTGAGATTTCCAACCCTCCCCAGTGCCCAGTTTACAGTTCTTCAATTTCAGGCATATCAATACAAAGACCCTCCTAGCTTCACAAGTGCAAAATAGAAAACTTTCCCCTTACCAGTTCAAGCCTCTTTTTTGTCCTTCTTAGTGGGGGGGGGGGAGAGAGAGGCTGCCTCTGGACATTTGCTGCACTTCTGCTCCATTGGATTGGGACCATTCCGGTGTCCTCACATTCCCCTTTGCCTGGCCTGACTACCAGCCAAGGCTCATCTGCCTACTCGTGAGTAAATGCGACATGCGGCTGCTTCACTTTCCATAGGGCTCCATAGACTCACAGCTGGGAGGGGCAACCTCCTCTGTGTTTTGGGGGACTGTGTTCATTGGATCAGGACCATTCTGACCTCTTTGGAGTCCTCTCAGCCTGCCTCTCAGCCTACCTTGACTAAGGCAAGTCCGTCTACTTGTGAGTAAACATGACCGCGTGGCTTCATACCACCTCAGACTCGCAGCTGGGAGGGGGGAGCTTTTCGGGTGTTTTGGGGGGGCTGCATTCATTGGATCAGGACCATTCTGGTGTCATTGAATTCCTCTCAGACTGCCCTTTCCGATGGACTATGGCAAGTCCCCCTACTCATGAGTAAACGCACGATACGGCTCGCTTTCCATAGGGATCCATGCATTTTTCTTTCCGGTTTTTTGGCCATAACATTTGAACGAAAGGAGCGATTTCCATTCTGTGTTTTGCATTGCACTCCGTGGGCCATTCCGCATCCAACAGTGTATGGCATGCATCCTCCCCCCAGGGCGCGTCACCCCCCGGCACGTCACCCAGTGCGGCCTGCACCCCCTGCACCCCCCTAGCGACACCAGTGATAGCCATCTAAAATCAATGTGAGCTACAGCCTTGTGCTGTGTGTGATTGGAACAGGACTGTGATTTGTACTCTCTCCCTCCCCCATCCTCCCCCAATTTGTTGCACTGTACAGTTCAAAATTCAATCACTGTACATTCTGGGACTGGGTTGTTTTCTGGTTGGGATCACAATTTATTTTGGGTACATGTCAAGCTAACTACTCAGATGCATAGTGATGGAGGCTGGGCTATGGCTGGGCTATTTCACAGTTGCATGGAGATTCAGATGTCAGGGGTATTTGAGTGGCTGTGTTTCTGGGACAGCAACCCATCTCCCCTGACATAGTGGTGGAATGCCTGCTTTGACATTCACTTCCCCTAGAGGGGTTCTGGCTCAGGGAACATCTTGCTTCAGCCAGAAGCATCTCTGACAATTCCCACTGCTGCAGGATTTCTCTGCACAAATACACTGCTGCTGTATTGCTAAAAGTAGCTATCCAGTCTCAGCAGAATGCATGCCTGAAAAATCCAATGAAATCAAACCGCAACTTAAGGATGAGGAGAAAATTTTAATGATGCCTTCCTATCGTAGCAGAGGCATACTTTGGGAAAGAAAATATATGTGGCTAGCCTAAGGCCACATGTAACCTGTGGCAGCAAAAAAGGCCAAAACCTATTGTCAACAAAGGTAATACAATTCCTTAGAGTTAATCTCTTATCCAATATTTTATGTCCAGCTCCTGTTGAAGAATGACATGCAAGTCCAATTTCTAGCCCACAGCAAGTGGACATTTATCGACTGATTAGTTTTCTAATGTGGGGGCAGGCAGAAGGTAGACTGGGATCTACTGGTGGATTTGGGGGCAATTTGGAGTAGATCAGCAATAGTTTTCTTCTAATTCCCAGCTGTAGAACAGCTAGTGTTCTGTGCAACTTGCTTGCCTGATCTGTGGAAAAGTTATTTATTTTGGAGTATCAGAGTTCCCCAGCTGTAAAATGGAACTTTATGCTTGGGTTTTGATTCACTTGTCTGTAAAAGTGCAAGAAAAAAAATCTGGCTTTGCTGGCCAAGTGACCTCAGTGTGTGGCTCAAGGAATGTAATAGATCTCGGATCCACAAAAAAATCCTCAAACCCTTACTGTGCTCTTCACATGCTGCCGTCAAACCCAGAAGTGTGAGACTTCTAGTTTTGTTTCAATCAAGTGAAATCTCACATTATCTTAGTAAATAAAAGTAGTAGTCCCACACTTCCAAGTTTGATGACAGCACACAAAGAGCACAGTTAGGAGGGAATGATCTGTTTCTTGCATAAGTGAACAACAATTGCTGCTTGCATCAGCAACAGGTTGGAAAGAGGTGGCAGCAGCAGACTCAGGGTAAAAGGCACCCTGAATTCTACAACCTCTTTGATCCTTCACAATCTACTACAGATGCATCCCACATCCACTGGCCTCATAGATGGGCTCGTCCTTCTTGTATTACAGCTGAGAAGCTGAGAGACAGTGGGAGTGGCTTGCTTAAGAACAGCTGGTGAGGTCATGGCAGCTTCAAATTGGGGAAATCCTGTTCTGTAGTTTGGTCCATTCGTCCCTCTGCTAAAGCATCACTTCATTCTGCACCACTGTTGTGTATGGTACACATGTGCAGCTCATGCACAGGGCTTTACCAATGCAGCACCCATTTCCTCCTGTGACATATGGCATCAGTGGGTCAAAGGTCAAGTTGTTGGTGTAAACTTTTGCTTTTGTATCAGGTTGTGAAGGAATGTTGCTGGTACTGTTTCAAGGGTTGGTAAACAGTTAGGATCACAAGAACAAGTTAAAATCAGCTTCTATGGCCTAGACATCAAGGCAGACTAATCCTAAACGTTGGATTAACATGCCTGAGATAAGGGTAGATGCTCCGATTCTGAAAACCGATTCTCCGATTTCTAGATTTTAGAACAATTCAACTAATATAGGGTGACCTTTTCCAAGGAAGTGGGGGGGGAAAGAAAAAGTTCACCACAATTCAATTTTGCCTTGAGGAGTTTTGATAAGCTCTAAAAACATTGACTTTGTAACACTGTGTTTTTCTTTAAACGGGATGTGAGATGAATTTACAGAAATTAAATACTGTACAGGGGACACACCAGCTAACCTAGTTTAATAAATCCATCCTTCTAGAGAATTGTTCACTGAACTTTTGTCCTCAGGTAGGCAGGGATGAGGTATTGTTTACAAAGGCAAACAATCCTTGCGGGGACATAAAACGATTTAAGTGCAGGCTATAGGAATCCTTTTCATACGCACATCCCCTCTGGCTAGAAAGGCTGAAAAAGATCAAAGTGGCCTCTTGTTCACAGAAGTACCCACATAACTGACTTAAGAAAAAATGTGAGAAAATATGTTTGACTTTCCTGCAATGTGATTCAAAGCTTGTCGAAAGAGTAACTGTTTAGAACTGCAAAGGGAACACAATGGACCAATATCCCACAGATTGCCACTGATATGTATATTTGAAGCCTACTCCTATACTCCAACTGAAGTAAGCTACAACTGAAACCAATATTCCATAGGGCTGCCCCTAGTTTCCTATCATCCAAAGAATCTGCATTCAGTCTTCATGAAAGAAGAAAATGCCAAGACAAATCACAGACATAATGAACTGGCACTGTTATTTTTTTATCATTATAATTTTATTTTAAAACAGCAAAAATTAACAAATACAAACTCAAAAAATTGGAAAGAAAACTAAAAATGAAAATAAAAACAGGTTCGAAAGTTGAGTGGCAAGTGCAGAGTTTTAAATCTACATTTATTTGTTGTTCTACAAAATTCATATAACCTTTTATTTATTTATTTACTAAAAACTCAAAGTGGTGCACAACAGACAAAACAGATAAAGATAAAACATTAAAATCAATTGTTAAGATAAAACCATAACAAATCCATTAATTTTAAAGATAACAATAAAAGAGCAGATTAAAATGTCAGCAGCATAAAAGTATACAAGGGTTCCCTAAGGAGTGCCTCCTTCCCCAAAGGCTAGGCCAAATAGATAGACTCCAAACCCCACTGGAAACCATATACAGTAGAGGCTACCCTCAGATGTTCTGGCAGCTGATTCCAGAGGCTTAGGACCACAACCAGGAAGGCTCTACAATTCACTACCATGTCCCTGGCTTCAGATGGCAGAGGTACCCTAAGAAGGGCCCTTTCTAATGACCATGGGAATGTGCAGGACTATATTAGTTATCATAACTTAAACGGCCTATTAATTCTAAAACACATTTTTAAGAACAGAGAAAAAATTATCTATATTTCAATTATCTACTCATCAAATCCATAATTCATCTAACTCATTTACCCCTTTGCGCATAGGAAGTCCATGAATAGTTTCCAATTGTCCATAAAAGCCTTTACTGACTTCTCTTTAAGGAAAATGGTAAGTTTATCCATTTCAGCAAACTCCAATATCTTTACCCATCATTCTTCAATGAAGGTATCTCTGAAACCTTCCAGTACTTAGCATACAATATTCTTGTGGCTGTGTTATATTCTTATTATGGATTTACTAACATCACATAGAAAGAACCTGGAGTTAGTCTTTTGCAAATAAGATGTTGGTACATAAGATACTATAAGATGTTGATAAGATACCATAATATGCTTGTAAATAAGATAAGATACATTTGAAACATCTTATGCATCTTAAGTAAAAGTTTTCACTGGACCCGAAATTGTCACCTAGTTGTACTGCCCATGGGAGCTTTCCTTCTATGGCAAGTAGCAGTTGAATCAGAAAAGAATTAAGGGCCCAATCCTACCCAACTTTCCAGAGCCGATGCAGCCATGATGCAGCCTCAAGGTAAGGGAACAAATGTTCCCTTACCTTGAGGAGGCCACCATGACTGCTCCTCCAGGATGCAGCTTATGTCCCATTGGCATGGCTGTCTCAGTATTGGAATATTGAATACCATGGTTCTTTTCTGGATTGGATCTCAATCTTGTTGCCATTTACAAATGAAATCTGAGATATGCACTTGCAGAGCATGCGGTAAGGGTCTTGTCTAGCTGATTTATGTAGTAACCGGTCTCTAAATGTGAACTTAATTTTTATTGTTGTTTTTTGTCTTTGTGTCTTCAATTATGTTTTTTGCAGTTAGAAAATCACTAGAAAGATTAATAGATTAATGCATAATGTAGGTTTAGGTGCTGTACTTGATAATACTGCTGCTGCAGCAGCTATTAAAAAGCCTGTGCTTATGCTGAATTTTAGGACTTTTTATGGCCAGTAGGGAGAGCTGTGCGCTTCACCTCAGTATGCGATATGTCACAAGTTCAGATCTCCTGCCATTGGCAATACAGACCAACCCATGATTTTAGACCAGAGGTGTCGCACTCATGTCATACAGAGGGCCGAAAAGCATTTATGATGCCTGCTGAGGGCCAGAGGTGATGTCATGACACAGGAAGTGATGTCATTAAACAGGTCAAACCCAGAAATACTCTGTTCTCGTGTAGGAACTCATTAGCTGCTAATGACAGGAGAGAAAATACACAAATCTTGATCATATTTCAAGATATGGGAGAGCCCAATTATCATGTGGGCCAGCCTTTCAGCAGTTTCACCTCAGCACTGTTCAGCAGCTGACAGCCTGAGGGCCAGACGAAAAGCTTCTGCGGACCGGCCCCCGGGCCTTATGTTTGACACCCTTGTTTTAGACTGCAGTATATATGCTTGTTATTTATAGATTTGTAGAAACATATTTGTATTATTATTGACATTTAAAACGTTGCATTTATAACATCCATGTGGTGCAAACTGATGTTGCCAGGTGTAAGGACAGTATTATCCCAACAGACCATGGCAAATGGTGCAGCTGACTATGACTGTAACACATGCCTTATAAGCAGAGGGCAGCGTCATGCAAAACTACCGGAGACTGGATCTGGCTGACTCACAGTGTTTTGGATGTTCTTTGCCCTTGTTTTCCAAGTGACTTCTAAGCTGCAAGGGTCTGTCTCATCAGTAAACAGAGACACTCTAACCCTGAAAGCTTTGCTTGGGTACATTCTGGTACCTGCAGCTCCACAAAACAGACTGGCCATTGTTTCCCTGCCTGTATTGACTTCTTTTGTTTTAAGCTTATCTTTCAGTGCAACCTCTTGATTGGCTTGTTTGACTTGCTACATCTTGTAACTAACAAGCCTTTGTGGCTCTGTATTGTGACAACAATCAACAATGGTGGCAAGATATAATTATGCAGGGGTTACATTCTTTACAGGGAATCTAAAATTAAATGCTTTCCCCTTCCACCTTTGCCATCCTTGTTAAGGATTGCCATACCATGGAGCCCACGTTGTATTGGTTTTTTCTGGATGTTAAACTGCTGTTTAACCCCTGGGGTCTGGGGGCTAAGAATAGGCCCTCAGTTTGGCTGTACTTGTCGTAAGAGGCGACTAAACAGCCACCGGGTAGATGGGATTTGTCAGCCTGGGAAGGCAGCTCAACTGAGAGAAGGAAAACTCTGATCCCAAACCTCCACTGCCTTGTGGCTACATCCAGTTATGGAAAAGGCTTCAGGAGTCAACCTCGAGTCAAAATCTGGAGCAGGAGTCCCTGAGACAGTTCATGGCTGAACACAGTCACGTTCTGGCAACTCCTGCGACGCCGCTGGAACCAACCGTATTGGCCTCTGCCTTTCCATTGGACCATTTCAGCGACATGGAGAGGGGGAATTTGCTGCATGGGTAACAGCCTATCCTCTATACCTACTTTACCCAGGCTTCGCGCACTGGAGAGGACACTCTGTTCCAGAACCACCATTCAGAGCGCGATACTATAGTCTTCTGAGACTGAAGGATGCCAACTGTAAACTGCTGTGAGTGAAAAAGCAAGGTAGAAATCCCTTTTAAGGCTGTGATCCTATACACACTTTCCTGGGGGTATGCCTCACTGAGCACAATGGGACTTACTTCTGAATAGGCAAACATAAGATTATGCTCTGAGACACCTAAATGGTTACATGGCATAGAAATTAAGGAGGGCATCTAAACTTACAAGTGCTACATTTTTTGGTGAGAGTAAACTTGAAGCATCTGGGCTCTATTCTTAGCCTGAACCTTTTTTTGGTACATGTACTTAGTTGCATGTTTTTATGCCCGCCTTCCTTCCTGCAATCCATATTTATGGATCTCCAGACACTGCAATAGGATCCATGCAATTGAATGAATGTTGTGGGAACTAAGTGCCAAAAATATGCAGGGCATTTTACTTGTTATCCGCACTGAGACAAGCTCTGCATATTTAACAGGAGGGGGGATATAGATACAGTATATGGTCCGCAGCACCAGAAAGAATACTCTGCTCAAACACTCATCAACCAGTTAAGTGTGAGGAAGGCAGGAATCAATTTACATTTCAAATTGCTTGCACAAGCATAAAAGACTCTCCTTGGCTATAAAGCTGTGTGCAGATCAGCTGCTGGGGAAGTTCCTTAGAGCACTGCCTAATCTAAAAGAGGAGTCAAGTGTTCTTTGCTTCATAGCGCTGACCTCTGCTTGCCCCTGGGAAGACCTGCTATCCAGTGCCCTGAAAATATGCACACTGACCATTTGCACATCGAGATGTGCTGAAATCCCAGGAAGACAAATTAGTCTTTGGGGGGGGGGGGGGAGAATGGGAGAAAACAGAGGACAATGGGAAACTAACAGCTCTCTAAAAATCCCGCTCTGCCATACAGAACAATGATTTATTGTCCTTGGCTATTCACTGGCAGAAAAGTAATTTCTTGCTATCTTATGAACACAGAAATAGGATATGTAAATAGCTATGTTATTTGCTGAGATTGCTCAGTATCTTTGTGACTGATAGTGGGCTCATGATGACCAAGAAATGCCAGGCAATGACATGCCTCAAATGGGAATATAGTGAACAGGTGCCTCCTACCAGTCTTTACTGTCTCTCTGTCCTTGCACTGCTGCCCACTTGAAAAGTTGGTCAGAGGACAATTCTGTGGTGATCCAGCTCCAGCTTGTCTTCCAGCACAACTGAGTGCACTGCAGCAGGCAATCCTAGTTTCTGACTCAGTTGCGGGTTAATCTCCAAACCATTGAAAGTTATGGGGCTCGGAGTCCTCCTGTTTGAACCACACAGCCTTCAGGTCCTCAGATCCACATCCAGTCCTTCATATCCTGGAATCCTTGCATGCCTGTGGTCCTTCTCTCTCTCTCTCTCTCTCTCTCCACCAGCAGATGCACCCAGCACCAGCCCATCCATGCAGCCACAGCCACATTAAGCGTGCTCCATCAGTGGCAGATTGCTAGAGGGTGTTGGAGGCTGGCAGATTCAGGGTGCCTTTCACTCTGACTCTTCCATCACCACATCCCTCCAACCTGCTGCCAATGCAAGACACACGGATCTGCTTCCTGTTTCCTTAGATGAGAAGCAGATCATTCCCCTCCTTATCATGCTCCATGCATGCTGCCATGAAAACCAGCAGTCTTTTCACAATCCACAAGGATCATGGGAAGGGTTTTTTTTGTTTTGGTAGCGCAGTGGCGGCAGACCTGGACAGCATCAGGCAGCATTCCAGGTTCCATTGCACCACTCAAATGGGCTGCACAGCTGGAAGCCTCTCTTCCCCACCCCATTTAACAAAAGTGGTCTCACAAGTCCTAAGAAAGGGAAAATTGGGAGTGGCGGGGGAGGTAAGCAATAAATGGCAAACTAGTGGAAACTGAAACAGAAGTTCAGGATTTAAGAGTTGGTCATATAGCATCATTTCTTTACAGCATCAAAGACCAGGTCTAAAACAACAAGGGTTCTGACTTCATGAAGGTCTTTGGCAAGGGAACAAAAAAAAAGGCTTGCTCACACTTTCATTTGCTATGCAATATTCTCTTTATGCAGAGTCACTATCTGGATCTGCCCTTGGAAGGTATCACTTATAATTCATCACCTTATAATCCAAGATATATAAGTATGCTTCCACATATTTAATTTCATGCCTGAATAATCATGCAGATCTACTGATCCTTGTTCTCTGGCCTGAGGAGGCAGGATTTTAAATTAATCCTTCTTCCCTCTTGAAATTCCAGGGTTGTTGGTTTGGTTTGGTTTCCCTCACCAGGCACAGGCTGTGGTGACAGCCACGAGTTCAGATGGCTTTTAAAGTCTTTTGTGAAATCTATGGTGGATAAGACAATCAATAGCTATTAGTCATGTTAGCTAAATCATTCCTTCACGTTCAGTGGCTGTTTACCCTGAGGATCTGATTCTAGGTATATAGACTTAAGAAGGTGTTGCTTTCACGCCCTGTGTGTGAGAGGCATTCTGGCTGGCCAATAGTGGGAACAGAATGCTGGACAAGTGGACCTTTGTTCTAATCCAGCTGGTCAGGCTTAGGGAGATACATATATCTAATATGTTTCCAGTCAAATCATTTGACTGTGGGAGATGTTAGTGGACACCTAACATCGTACAAAACACTGCGACAGCCTTTAAAACCCATGTATGATAACGGATGATATTCTTTGAAATACGAGGAACTCTACCTTTTATATTTTTAATGGTTTTCCCCTTTGTAATTTATCCAAAGTCATAAAAATCCAGTTATATTTAGAAGTCAGGTGCATCTATAAAACCGCAAGCAGACCAAAATATAAAACAAATTTCAAGCTCAGACCTTTTTTGCTCAGCTTCTTCAGCTGTGCAAAAGCATTTTGTAGTAAAAAAAAAAAAAGATAGCTACACACTGCAGCTGTACGGGGTTACAAGGTTAAAGCAAACAGAACGGAAAATTTATTGTTAATTTGGCTTTCACTTGGGATATTAAGTCTGTGAGTGCAAGGTAGGGTACAGGCATTCTTTCTGTTTATGGCAGCTTACTCTGTGACTGTATTAGGTGTTGGTCGGTTTTATGGATCCTGGGCCACTTCTGTTTCCTGCATCCTCACCTCAATTATCAGTGAAAATCAAGGGGACTGTGTAGAGGAAATAATGGGAGTGGTCAATAGACTAACCTACAATCTACTTTGTGTGGTGGACTTCTGGCCACCCATCCTACATTCTCTCCTCAAAGTGGCTCTCCAGTAAAACTGGTTGCTGTCATGATTTGGACTTCGAGTAGCAGCCAAGACTTGGGCATGAGTGAGAAAAAACCCACCCAGCCAGGTTGGGTGAACAAGTATCAGGTCCTAGCACTGAGCTGAACAGGACAACCAGGGGTACCCTGTAAACTAAGACCCACTCAGCCAAGAACAGAGCTCCCTGAGCTGAAGTTCCTCAGGGAACCAGGCCCCTCCCCATGGGGGACTTTATACTCCCAGTGAGTTGGAGTGAATGCAGTTAATGTCCCTGTCCCCCATCTATGACACTGGCAGGGTGAGGAAATTATACAGTGGCCCTGACTCACACTGTGAGTTATGTTTATATTCAGCCTTTCTTTCTTTATAGAACTCACGGTGGCATCATTCTCCCATCCCAGGCATTTTAGGGCATGCGCTGTAACAGACCCTGAACGTGTCTGGACAATACCTTCTGCTGGTTCTGCCCACCACACAGTGAGTCCTGCCCTCTTCTGGTGTAGCTCCCTGCTACATACATAAGGTGTGGATCATCCAAAACATCTCTTATACATGGTTTAATACTACTTAAAAGTAGTATTTTGACTGCATGGGTAGTTTAGGTAGTTCTCCCAATGTGATTATTCAGCAGAAAGATGATGTGCTGGGTTGAGAGGAGACATGCATGCCCATAGGTCTTGTCATGTGATTCAGTGGGGTCAGTTGGACATATCATTCCAACTGGTCCAAGATAACCAAGCATGTCTTGAGGATGTATTCCCTAGGATGAATACACCCATTTAGAACTAGTTTCAGCTCCTTGGAATAGAAGTTTCAAAAAGAACTAAACTAAAAAAACATCGGAAGCAAAGGAAGCATTTCAATAATGGAGGGCTCATTCACCTAAGTAGATGGTCTATGTGCCATCCCTCTCAACTCTTCCTAGATACCTATCTCATGTGGAGGAATGTGTTGGGTGAACTGGTGTACCAAGAAATGTTGCCACTATCACAGAACTCACAGTACAAATGTGTATGTGGAATGTTGGTCTACACAGTTCTTTATTGCACAGAACACATCCTTGGGGATGGTCATTTGGGATTATATAGGTGTTTGGGTCCATCTTTTGATTGGAAAGCATACAGAAGACTATTTGAAGAATGGGATTGGAAGAATGGCTGTATATCTGTATCATGGTACGCAAATAATGCTGGTTTTGAACTGAAGCTTCTGACCTAGACTTTCCCATCAAGTTCCTTACTTCAGCTCCTTCACTCATTTAAAAGGTTACAACTAATTATAGCCTCAGCTAAATATGAGCTTTGAAGGAAGGCATGAATTCTCTGGGAATCCTTTTGCAGCAGCTCCTACTTTCTGATGTCTGATGAGGAGAGACAGTGGGCATTAAATGACCTCTGCAGAGCAGTAATGGGGGGGGGGAGTGTCAGATGGTGATGCCAGCCCTGTGCTGGTTGGTTCCTGACCAGGAACACCCCAAGTGTATATTGATGATGTTGACAACTTGTATGGGAGATTGCTGGCTAATCAAAGCATTTACAGTGTTGATCTTGCTACCGTCCCATCTCCAGCCTGCCATACAACACCTACTGCTAAGGGTGTGTGTCCCCTCCTCCTGAGTTGCCACACAGTGTCAGCAGTTTCTGCTGCACCTTCTTTCTGATGATATGATGATATCACTCCGGTGACATGAAGATCTCCTCCCAGTGGTAAAAGGATATCTCCCACCACCCAGGCTAGCTGCTATCAATAAAACACACACAGAGGAGCTGAGGCGTGGTTAAGGTTTCAAATGAAATACAGTCCATAGTAGATTATGTACATCTTCTGATTAGGGTAAGAGGCTTAGGAGCAGGAATCTCTTCAACTGTTTCCTTTCTGTGTGAGTATGATGATGATGATATGAGGAAATGTATTTCTCCGTACATAGGAGGAATACATACATACATTAAACACACACACAGCTGCTTTCTACAGGGATAGACTACTGGTCCATTTATCTCAATATCATCAACACTACCTGGTAGCTACTCTCTGGGGTTTTAGGCAGCTTTACCTGAATATGATAGGAATTGAACTCAGGACCTTCGGCATGCAAAGCATATACTCTTATCACTGAGTTGCCTCTGCAGGCACAATTCCACAGGCTGCTAACTGCTTTTCCCACAAGCAGTTTCCCATAGC
Source organism: Tiliqua scincoides (assembly GCF_035046505.1). NCBI lineage: Eukaryota > Metazoa > Chordata > Lepidosauria > Squamata > Scincidae > Tiliqua > Tiliqua scincoides. The sequence goes on from NC_089824.1 coordinate 31,828,872, forward strand.
CTTGTCAGGATTCTGACCACCGCAGCACTGACTGGTCTTCATCTTCTCTCAGTGGCTCCCTCTATCTTCTAACCATGGCCTCACCCTCAGAAACTCAGGGCCAGTTCATCTTGGCATCAGCATTGGGATAGGAAAGTGATTGGTGGGAACATGTTGATGTGTTTTATTTTCCAACCACTTCATACTTTTGAGGCTTTAGAACAAAATGAGAATGCTTAAGTAAGGATGGCCAGATGAACGGCACACACGAATGCCAATCCTTAAGAAACCTTGTCATTGTTTTAAACTCAAAATCTTTCCAAATTGTCTGCACCTTGTGCTACCAGAAGGCGAAACAAAATAGATTAGCCGTTGTACTCCACAGCATGTCAAGCTGATATTTTGTTCCTGAGCTTTGAAAGTCAAGTGATTTTCCTAAACAGCTTTTTCCTGAGCAGCAATTTCTTCCTGGAGACGGTTCCAAATAGCAATGAATCAGGTGTTTTCTATTGGGCTGCAGCAGGAGGTTTGGTGCACTGCGAAATGCTCCAGGTTCAAAGAGTAATAAGTAGGAGATGCAGCTGCGGTGCCTTTTGTCTACAGCTGCCTTCCCACGGAGTTAGATTTTAACCCACAAAGTCATTGGGAGGAAGGAAAAGCCCATTTGCCAGCACAGTAAGCATGTTCTATTTGCATCACAAAGGGCAAAATTTTATTTTTGACTTTGCTTTCCATTCAGTTATAAATACATGAATTTGCATGCCTTACCTTGCACGTCAGGCAGGACCTTCAGGGTGCTTAACAATGTCATAAATGAGTAAAATGAATGGCAAATTATAAATTGCTAAAATGGAGCAGCAGCAGCAACAACAGAGACATTCTGCTAAACAGCAACTGGGAGATCAGGTTGGGCTTTGGGGGCGTTTTCATAAGATATGCATCTAAACAGGTTAGCTTTTAGCAGATATCTAAGGGCCAAATCCTATCCAACTTTCCAGCCCTGGTATAGCTATGCCAATGGGATGTACACTGCATCCTGTGGTGGGAGGGTATTTATGGAGGCCTCTACAAGGTAAATTTGTTCCCTTGCCTTGGGCTGCACTGCAGCTGCACCGGTGCTGGAAAGTTGGATAGGACTTGGCCCTGAATCATAACACATCCTATTTAGTAGCCAGTCAGTAGTGACAAACCTCCCCTTGAGACCCTCTGGAACAAAGATCCATGAAGCCCCCCCAAATCTGGCACAACATGGAGCCTCAAGTGGCTGCAGGACTGACCAGAGAAGCTGCCTGAGACTTCCCCATGGTCTTAAACTGTGCTTCTGGCAAACCAGAAGCAGTTTCCAACCACATCAGGAACCTCATTAAGGCTTCCTGCGCGGTCCTAGAGGTGTGCAAGTTCCACGCCTGGGGCCTTTGCCCCATTCAGTGAATGGGAGGTCTGCTACTGGTAGTCAGTTTTCTTTAGGGCAAAGAGTTCTACAGCCTGGGCATCCCTGATAAGAAGGCCCTTTCACACCACCACATCCAAACTGAATATGACTTTAAAGGTATGAACAGGCATACCAATTGGACCCAGAAGCAAACTGAGAGCCAATGGCACTGGGGTAATATAGGTGTTGTGGTCATAAAAATGTTCCCTATCAACTATTCAGCTGCTGCATTTTGTACTGACTGCATTTTATTGATATATTTCAAATGCAACCCGACAATAAAGAACATTACAGCAATCCAGTGTGGAAGTAATGAAAGTACATGTTAACTCTGTCTTTTTTAGATAAGGCTGGCATTTGCACAACAACTAAAGTTGTGCATAAATGTTTCTTTTTTCAGTCACCACCTGGCTATTTAAGAACAGAGCCAACTCCAAGAGCATACCCAAATTATGCACCTACCTACCCCTTTAGGAGTAAAATCCTATCCAGGACTGGTTGAACATTTATTCCTGGATTGGTCATTCCGCCAACCAACAGCACTTCCATCTTGTCTGGACTAATTGCCCAATCCTATTGAAGATTAGTGCCAGAGGAACATGTGTTCTACTGGTGTGGGCTGCTGCAAAGCAGTCAGAAAGATCTTTGTGGCAGTGCACAAAACTGATGGGAAGACTGGAGATGAATATTCTTTTCCTTTACTTTGGGATTCTCACTATCACACATTTGAGAATCTCTGGTTTATAATAATTTATCTTTCACTTTTGGACAAACATTCCATCAATATCTAATTCTTTCTAGATTCCCTTCCTTCAGAATAAATAAAAAGAAAGCAAGTTCAATTCAAACCACACAGGAAAATAAATCCAAGCATGTACAACAGAAAGGATGATAGGACAACAGACCAACATGACTAGAATGTCCTGGTTTCTTGTGAGATTAAATCAATCTGGACTGAACCAGCTGTAGCACTGTTGATTTTTTTTTTCAGCAACAAGTGATGGCGTAAAGCATGTGCCCATTTCAACACAGCAAAATGAAGGGTATAAATGCTCCCTGGGATTAAGGCTCAAAATGAATGACTGGCCTAGTGCACACACCAGCTGTTCAGAGAACCCCGTTTGTCCTCAGGTGACTTTCTGAATGCGGTTCCACTTCTTATGAGTAACAATGATTTCTCATCTAAGGTCAGTTGTCATCAGCAGATTCCCCAACAGTAGCAAGTGCTGAGTAATTTTGCACTTGTTTAATTGGCAAACAACAGAAAGTTGTGATTTTTCTCTTTTCAGTTCATTTCTGATGGCACTTATAATGTTTTCCTTCCTGTGTGGTAGGCCATTGTATCATTTCAGTTTGACAGGTATGAGGAGGTACCTCATATCTCCTTGATTCAACTGCTTGATTGGTCAGTTGCTCTCCTTGGGCAGCTCTTTCTCCAGCCCTGGCTCATCTGGAAGATCTTTCAATGGCATATATCCAAGAGATTAACAGAGGTCTCATATGTGCAAAACTGTAACCAGAAAACTGTAGCCTAACTCATATATTGTTTTTAGGGCTATAGCTTCACCATTCGGCAGTTCCCGGGTTTAATAATACTGGTAGAACTTATTTTAGCTGCAATGCTCAGATCATTCTTTACAGAAGAATGCCTTTAGTATGTGCAGAAAACCTTTCTTTTATCACTGAGGAAAGAAAACTCACCACCACGCACATATTGGATTGCGGTGAAGGTCATATAGGTCATTTTTCCGTATCATTTGTGTAATAAACTGTGTGATGTCCAGGGCCTGATTCTTTTTTTTTTATATTGACATATATATGCAAGAGATCTATTTCAGCTTTACTTGAAGATACTAGAGATTGAACTTGGGCCCTTGTGCATGCAAAGCTCTGCCAATGGATCACAACTCCATCCACCTGTGTTCTGAGACTCACATACCCCAAGTCCATGGCAGGAAAAGAAATCTTTATCAATAGATGCAGGTCACTGGAAGTGTTGCTGTGGCCTCTGTCTACATCTCTCTGTCTCTTTCTCAGCTCAATAGCATATAAAGACAAAGTACATGCAGTCCTTATAGAGCTGCAGCCCACAAATTTGGAGAGTCCTGTCCTTCCAGGTTGTCATCTCCCTTTTAGACGTAGCTACCAGCTGCAGATGCTCACCATCATCCTAAGACAATTGAATATTGTCTGAACATATCTCTGAACATATCGTTCTCTTGGAAGGAGACCCTCTCATGATGATCCAAAATTAGATTTTCTTTCTATGACTGCCAGTGCAATCCTGTGCATATCTACTCCGAAGTAAGTCTCACAGAGTATTATGGGTCTTACTCCCATGTAAGTGTGTACTGTATAGGATTGCAGCCTGCTTGACATCCCCATTTAGGTCCAGCTCCAGAAGCAATGGAAAGTTCTTCCCTGCGTTCCAGTCACATTGTTTCTTTTAAAGTGTGCATACAGCAATTTTGTACTCTGAACAATGCGACCATTTTTTTGAATATCGGTTAACCATGGCAGTTATTGGAACTTCTGTCAAAGTGGTGGATGTGCTGTCTGTCTGTCTGACTGTCTGTCAGATACTCACACACAACTACAGGCACAGCATAATCCATTAGTAATTCGTTTGCGGGAAAGCAGCTTGAAAACTGTTTGCGCATTTTGTGAAACAATGGATCAAGAGATTAGGGAGCACAGTCACAGTTCCAGGTTTCATCAGCAATGAATTTCCCCAGAAATAGTCTGACTTCCTTGACTTTCTGTTTGACTTCCTTACTTTCTGTTTCCTAATCAGGATATTCCTACTTTCAGGAAACATCCTTGTTGAGAGTGCAGAAGGAAGAAGAGCATCATCTCTAAATAGAGCTAGTATAGTCCCATGTAGATTTCCTGTTGGTACAACACCATGCAAGCTGGGGGTATCCTGAATTGCTTTAAGGGAGCACATTTACTGGAATGTTACTCTTGGAGCTGTGCTGGACAGGGTGACTCTGCTCTTGCATTCATTGTTGAGAAATCTCAACGTTTCTTCAAGAAATGTTTGATGGAATACAGTACAACCCCGCAGTGTTTAGTTTTAATAATTGGAATTTCTGTCCTTTTCTGGGGCACAGGGCAGGGGTTTTTGAACATAGAAGCATAGTTCTCAATGGCCTAAAAAAAATACCAGTAGAAGATAAATTTAAATCTGATCTAATTAGGGAGGTGTAGGGAACGCCCAGCAAACAGAGATGATAATCTGGAAATGTAGATAACTGAGATCTGAATGACTGTTCTACTTATTACAATGGCAGAGAGAGAGAGAGAGAGAGAGAGAGAGAGAGAGAGAGAGAGCAATGGCTTCTGCTGGGTTAAATGCACTTTAAAATGAAAGTTGGTCCACTTACATTTTTCAGCATTTTTGCATTACCAAGAAATTGAGACAAAGAATAGTGGCAACAAATCAATTCCACCTAACATAATTTCTTTACAAAATTTGATTAAAGATTATGTCCTAGTCACTCAGGTTCTTTATATCATTATTTAGGCTTCCATAAATCCACTGAGCGCAAACAAATGGATCGCATGAAATTATATCAATTGTTTGATTAATCTCTCCAAACATCTGCATAAGTCATGTGAGCGTAAAGCTGTTATATCTGAACCAATGCCATGCTTGGGATCAATAATTTTCCAGTCAATCCCAGCATGCTATCATCAAATGTATTTATGAAAGTGGTTGTCTGAAACATCTCATTCATTCATTTTTAACTGAGCAATTTTAGAGTGGAAAAGCTCAGCTAGTTATTAACCCCATGATATGATAGTGGGTCATTAAGCAACGGGAATATGTCATTCATTTTATTTTTTATTGCACTATAGCTTATCATGGCTCAGCAGAAACCAAGACCAGAAATAGCCTATGCTTAGGACTCAGGCTGCAGGTTCAGTGAACATTTGATTGTGGTCTGCAATAGTGATAAACCTGTACTTTGAGGCTTGAAAATAAGACTCAATTACAAGGCAAGGTCCCACGGTCAGACTTATATGGGAAGATCCTTGAGAATATTGTGGACTCCATTGTCCACAGGTAGCAGTGGTGACCCTGGGTAACGTCATGCCCAGGGCCATGCCCACAGAGTGCACCCCCCCAGGCTGGCGTCCACCTCACTTGCTTACCTCAGCACTCCAGAGCCTTGTGTGACATCCCAGAAACCCCCCCCCCCCGGAAAGCCTCCTGAGCCTCCTAAGGGCCCTTGAACTGTACTTCTGGAAAACTGGAAGAAACTGGTATGAGGCGGGGCTCCATTATCTTATAGCTGAGGACTGGCCTGTTTCTTTTACAAGCTCTTTAAAATAATATTCATGATTTCTTTTGATACTGGTGCTTGCAGTATTTTCACAGGGTATTGTTGAGAAGACAAAGGCTGCAATCCTATGCACACTTCACTGGATAGGATTGTGCTGCAAATATGCAACCCTTTCATCTGTCCATTTTCTTAGTGAGAGTTGAAGCCGAACTTGAACCCATAACCTGAAGCTGCTGTTTGCTCCTTGAAGGAAACCTGGATGTGCACACAAGTTTCCTTAATAGTAGCTCAGGTGAGGGCCATTTTATTCAGAAAAACAGTGTGGTAGGAAAAATTTATTCCTCCCCCAGTACCATGGTCTCAATGTCGATCACATTTACACAGGTATGCTCTATTCGCCAACATTCAGAGACAGGGGATTGAATCATAGATCACCACCATCTTCTCTAGTCTGGCCTTTAAAGTGATCCACCCTCCTTGCTGCCCCATCACTGGCCTGCTATCTAGGACAAAGATGTTTTTTCAGCCAGCAAAAGATTAACAAGAAGTGGGTCAAGTGGATCTCGAAGGGGAGGGTATTCCACAGTCTGGGTGGCATACCACAATCAACAGTATTCCGTTATAGAGAGAGATTTTTAAAAAAGGCGTACTTAGAGATATTTGGCAGTTTTATTTATTTGATAGAGGAAATAGTATTTATTATCTAGATATCAAAAAAGAAACATCTTGACTGACTCATCAATGCCTAGCCCAAACCCCTGGACTTGAAATTCAGTGAGTTTATTCCTTCCATGACATAAACACCCCCTAAGATGGGATTTTTAGAAATTTGACCTCCTAAGGGGGTAAAAAGGAGTAAAATATGTTTTTACAGATTCCTCAATATCTCTTAGGCCCGATGAGATATCGACTTGGTTTTTGCTTACAAAGGTTACCCATACAAATGCTTAAAAACATAACTCAGGTGTTTGCCCTAATCGACCCCTAAAGGTGCGAATCTAGATTTGCAGGTGAATTATATAGCCCTTTGTATTACTTAGGCCTGGCTGGCTTTTCCCCCTGTGCTACTGCCTGAGAGAGGCCTGTGGCCTACATACCAACTTAGGCTGGGCCAGTCCTTTTTCCTGTGCTACTACTGCAGGAGAGAGGTCTGCAGCTTATAGACCAACTTATGCCTTTTTAAGCAGTATGCAATTGAGTTTTTAAAGATGCTGCCTCACAGTATTGTCCCCATCACAGAACACAGAGCCTGCCTCTTCTGGTCCCTCTCCTATCTCATGTATGACACTCAGTTAATGGCTAGGGAGGTGCATGAGCTAATCATGAGGCATGTGGTGGACATCTGGGAGGTGTTCTCCATCATGTCCCACAACAGCGAGGGGGACAACTACACCAACTCTGCTGAGTACCTCACTCACAAGTCCTGACCCTTTACTTATGGTGGTTTGTGCAAGCTGGTGGTGGCTGGGCAACTGTTTTTGTTCATCTTCGAAGTTTACCTCAATGGTGAGCTCTATGAGAGTCTTGGTGCTGAAGGTCACCCCATGAGGAGGCTACGCTTTACACAGACGCTTTCTAGGGGCCATTTCGATGTGTACCTGCCATGTGAACCTGAAGAAATGTCCACCACACCACTCCTCCCTTGGCCCAACTCTGCCTCACACCTCTAACAGCCATCATCTCTTCCTGTCTCCAAGAAGGCTCCTGGCAAATGTCTTGTCAGTTACACTGATGCTAAAAAAAGGAAGCAACTTAAGGATGTGGCAAGGAAATATGCATAGAATAATCCTGTGATGCACCATGCTGCAGTAGCCAAGAACCTACAAAATAACACTGAGATGCACAGAGTAGTGGTGGCCAGGTACCAGCAAGATCACCCCAAGGTGCACAGGGTGGCACAGTCTCTATATGACCAAAACAATCCTTGAAAACAAAAACAAGCATGTCCATGGAAGGTCAAGGCTCACTCAAACATGGCATATGATTCTGACATTGCTTATGAGGGAGACAGCTACCCAGGGTAGTTCTGGGTACCATGAGCCACAAGTGCCAGTATAGCAATGCCCTCAAGTGCAAGGAGGGGGCCTCTGGCATATACTGCAGTGCAGGCAAGGTGCTGCTCCCACCCTTCAAACATCTGCCAGAGTCTCTCTACAGCCTGGTAATGGACAGCCACCCCGAGCATGTCCACTTCATGGACCATGTTTGGAAGCACAATAACTGCTTCAACATGACATCATTTGGGGTGAAGTCTGCTGCCAGCACCTCAACAGGAAGCCCAATTCCTGCAAATCAATTTTGTGGGTGTGGGTGAAAGGGAAGTGCTCTTTAGGTGCAGCAAGGGATTGGTTAAACAACTGCAGAGGGTACTACACAATGACAACAGCTACATAAAGGACCTGAAGACCGCCCTGGACGAGGTGCTTCTAACCTGCAAGATAGACAAAGTCATCAACCACGCAGATAGAAAACCCACTGACACTCATGAAGGTCGCTTCAACACACCAACAGCAAATGAGGTAGCTCTGGTGATTATTGGGCAGCAATTTGAGCAGTAAGACATTGTGCTGCAGAGCCATGACAACATACTGTGGCGCATCAGCAAGATCCACCAGTTAAATGACACTTTGCAGTACCCAGTCCTGTTCTGCTGTGGCAGGGATGAGTATTCCATTACTCTGCCTCAGTACAGCCCAGAAACCAAGTTGACCCTCAGGAAGTTTATAATATATACACACACACACACACACATATTATTGGGTTTGGGAAATGAGAGAGGTCAATATTACAGTAAATGGTGCATTTAGCACACTCAAAACCCTCTGTTTACAAAGGTTGCCCCAGGAAAAGCAATTTGCATAGTGATTAGCAGCATTAAGTGTGGAACACAACTCTGGCCTCTGACCCAGAGCATAGTATCAGTTCTTGATTTTAAACTATGCTTTTTGCATGTACACCAAGAGAATTGGGGTATTCAAGAATAACTATTGCAGTCAGGGTCCTAGTGACTCTCAGTAGCAAATACCTCATTAACTTTAGTGGCTATTGACACCTTATTCCTGGAAGAACCAAAATGGCTATAACCTGCTATTATGAAAGGGACTGACATTGCCATAAGTTTGCAGGTCAGGGTCTATTTACATCGTAAATCAAACTTGCACTGAGCCAATTACACAGATTTGATTAAACTCTACTGTCGAATGCAAAAGCAAAAGGACCCCTATGGATTTCCTTCTTTAAGTTTAGAGGTTTAATATTTTACTGAATCATGCAAAGCATGAACTTTGGCATCAATGGTATAATGGTGGCATTCATTTGTAATCTCCTTCATGACTTGGCAAACACAGATTGTGACAATCAAGGATTGTTTTCATTCATTTGGCTAAGGAGCAAACCATTAATGAACTGCAAGCAAAAAGTTTCTTGCAGTATGCAGGAGATTTAAAGTTTTTAAAAAAACGATCTATGTTTACCAATTTAATTCAGCTCTAGTTTTGACACTTTGATTGATTATCCTGTAGGGTTTTTTTAATTAAAAAAAAACCTCAATTAAAACATGAGATCTGTTTCAGTACAGTACTTCTGCCATTCAGTTGATACCAGACTTTAAAAGCGGATTAGTGAAATTGCTAAGAGTCTCTTAAAAACTGTACTACTCATGGTGGCTATATGCCACCTTCAGGTTCAGGTACAGTTGGCCTTTGAAGACCTTGTGCAATAGCAGGAGACAGGCATACCTTCATCCCCTGATTGTGAGTTTCCCAGGATCATCTGATGGACCACTGTGGAAAAGAGGATGCTAGACTATATGAGTCTGTGGTCTGATCCAGCAGGGCTTTTCTTACATAATATTCAGAGAACTAAGAAATCATTGCAAACAGGTTGATGCTAGGCTACGACAGATTTACATGGTGCTAAAACTAAAAGTTGAAACCACCTGTGAACAACATTAGAGGTGCTAGGATTTGTATTTTTAAAAAATTCTGATCTCTTACTCATCCCTGTGTGTTTCTTCACTCATTGCTTTGCCCTCTGTGAAGTTTCTGGAAGTATGATTTCTTTAACACTCTTCATTGCAATCACACATGTGAAACCCTAGTTGTCAGATCCTGCATTTCAACCATTTCTAGAGAAGGAGCCTTGTTCACCTGTAGCAAAGAATGTCATGGTACCTTAAGGACCACCAGATTTATTGTACCATGAAGTAGCATAAGTTGTAGCGCAATCCTATAGGTCAGGGGTGCCCAAACCCCAGCCCTCGGGCCACATGCGGCCCTCGAGGCTTCTCAATGCAGCCCTCAGGGAGCCCCCAGTCTTCAATGAGCCTCTGGCCCTCTGGAGATTTGTTGGAGCCTGCACTGGCCCTACGCAACTGCTCTCAGTGTGAGGGCGACTGTTTGATCTCTCGCTTGAGCTGTGGGATGAGGGCTCCCTCCATTGCTTGCTGTTTCATGTCTGTGATGCAGCAGAGGCAGCAAAGGAAAGGCCCACCTTGCTTTGTGCAAGGCCTTTTATAGGCCTTGAGCTATTGCAAGACCATCATTCATTCATATAAGTTCATCTTTAATATATTCATTTATGTAAACTTACGCAAATTTATTCAAATTTTAAATGAAAATTAATTCTTATTTTTCCCCGGCCCCCGACACAGTGTCAGAAAGATGATGTGGCCCTCCAGCCAAAAACTTTGGACACCCCTGCTATAGGTTATCCTATAATCTTACGGTATCTATACGTTATCCTATACATAATCCTGTAAATTATAGCACAATCCTATATGCTAGTCAGAATTAAGTACTATTGTGTTCAGTGAACTTTATTTCCAGGAAAGCATTGAAGAAGAATTCAGATCATCTGGTAACAAACCCTTCTCAATACAGACAACTGTATTATTGACAAACCTATGTTGGCTCCTAAAAATCACCCTATTATTTTCTAAATACTCACAAATGTTCCGCTTAATAATCTGTTCTAGCATTTTTCCAGGTAATGGTGGTGTGCTGAGAGTTCTGTGGTTTTCGGGATCCTCCTTTTTATTAACATTAACAGTATTTATATACCGCTTTTCAACTAAAAGTTCACAAAGCGGTTTACAGAGAAAAATCAAATAACTAAGTGGCTCTTTCTTAAACTTAGGTATAACTTAAGGTAAAACTTAAATTTTCTCTTTCTTAAACTTAGGTATAACATTTGGTCATCTCAGTCCTCTGGCACCTCAACTATCTCCACAAGATTGTGAACAATAGCTCTAGGATCACACCCACAAACTACTGCAGGAGGAATACGGTACCTTCCAAACCCAAGAGCTTTGTTCATTCAGTCCTAGAGACTTATATTCAAAAGCGAATGCAAGAATCAATTGCCAGGTCAAGCTGGCAACAGCACACATAACCCACTAGTACCACCACTGACCAGTGGCGTAGCTGGAGGGGGGCGGCTCCGTTTTGCCCCCCCCCGCCAGAAATGGCTCCAAAGTGAGGGGCTGCTCACCCACCCTCCTGCCAGCCTGAGTGCTCCGCCCCCGTCCAGCTACGCAACAGCCACTGACACCTGGTCTCCTGGCCCAGCCATCGTTCTGCTGGTGGCTGCCAGTTCTTTTCAACAATGCCTTGGAAAGGGCCCAGCAGAAGGGCCAAGGGCCCTTTTGAACCCGGAGCCAACCCTGCTCTCCTGTTTAGCCATCACAGGTCATGCAAAGATTTAATTGCAAACATAGAGGCATAACTTGGGTTGCTTTTGAAGGAAAAAAAGGGGCAAAATAATAATAGTTCTTTGTAAGGGGACATTTGAAAGTCAAAACAGATCTTTCCAGCTCACTGAGATGTCTTGTGTGTGTGAGGTCACCCACTGTGGTCTTGTTTTGAGATCTTAGCATGCTCTTTCAGATTCAGAATGAGAAATTAATTGCTAAATGCAGAGGAAGGGAAACTCACACCACAAATGCAAAAACCTGAGCATGCTAATTATGATGCTACTCATCTAAGCTTTGTCCCTGCTTTTATTTTCAGAGAGAAAATCTAAACATAGTTCATGTCTTTATTTCAAACTTGAAAATGATACAGGTTTCAATTTTGAATTGCTTTGAGTTTAAAAGTCTCGTTAAGCTAGAGAATATGGATGCCAAGGGTTTAAGAGATCAAGAGGGACCAACATTAATGGGACTTTTAAAAACCAAGCTGTGCAAGGTCTGGAGTACTTATCCTTCAAGGCAGCTGTGAATTATTTTAATGATTTAAAAGAAAATCATTATAAAGCTATTTAAAATGCATAGTTTCTACTCTTTTGCCCAAATGTCTGGTAGATACCAGCTCTTACTAGTATATCATGGAAATTATGGAGAGGGAAATAGTTTGTTAGTTGAAGGCAACTGGAAATTATTTGGATTAAGTGTGATGGATTAATTTACACACCACTGAAGATGTTCAGAGATAATGTATACTTTTATATCCATTTATAAATATAGATGATAAATAAATAATATATAGAGATTATTTATAGTTGTATATAAAGATAAGTAATTGACATACTCTTACAATGCAATCCTATGCATGTTAACTCAGAAGTTCCATTAAGTTCAGTGGGGTTTACTTCCACGTAAGTGCATAGAGGATTGCAGCCTTAGAGCCAATTCTAGACAAGTCCAGCACCGTTGCTGGATGTCACAAGCGTGCTGTTAAGGCATGCCTGCAACACCCTGCGAGAGTCGGCACCAGCCCAGCATCAGTCGGCAAAAGTATCCTTCCCCCGAGGAGAAGTCTGGAGGCCTCAGCACAGCGCGAGCCACTTTGGCGCTGCTGCACCCAGCTGACCTTTAGGACTGGGCTGCTAAACATATGAAGATAAATGCAGATCATTTTCAGGATTAATGCCATAGACGTACTTTAACTTAAGGAAATGTGTGTGGCTGTGTTGATCCATCACAAGAAAAATTTACAATTCAAATGTTCTCAATGAAACGCTTTTCATAGGACCAACTCAGAGGTAAAACTATAAGCTCTCAAGTCTTTTCAAGATTTACAAACTGCTGACTATTGGGACACTTCTACTGGGTCCCTCTTCTCCCCCCTCCCATTTTTACTTACTATCTATGTGACAAAGAGCTCCACAAGACTCAAACATTTATTGTTTGATGCCTTCTTAGTTTTGGGTTGGTTCTGATAAAACCACGGCCCTTCTTTGGATGAAGGGTTTTTCAATTAATGGGATTTCTTCGCATAATGGGAAGAAGCTGCGAGTGCTCACATCCTTCCTTTTGAATTATTGAACTCAACAGAGTCCTCCTGAACTAACTTGGCAAGTGGTAGTGTCTGCACTAAATCCAATCTAAAAACAAACAAACAAACCATAACAATTCTCTTGGGTAGGAAGGCTGTGCAGACACGGAAGACACACACACATCCTTTGCTGGGAGAATACAATCGGTGTCACCTTTGCTCCACAGCCTTAGAGGCTTGGGATGGCAGGAATCTGCTTTGTTATAACCTACCTTTAGAAGCCTGCACGTTCCTGCAATGAGAATTAAAATTTTCATTTGGTTTATCTGTCCTGAAGGCAGGTCTGACATTTGCAAACAGGGAAATCAAGAGTTCTGCTATGGTCAGGTAATCGGAAAAACTGTTAACATTGAACTTACAACAAAAGCTTCTGGAAAAGTCCAGCAGTGCACCCATTGGTGGGCACTCCCTTGTTGCTTTCTTTTAAGGTACTGAGTAATGAGTCAAGCCAATGCAAAAATTAAAAAAGCAAAACAAAACTGGGCAATATGTTTTATCCAATCAGCATTCTGTGAAGAGGAACGAAAGGTATGAACCCCAGGGATTCAATTTGTGGGAAGAAAAAGAATTAGAAATCATATGTTCTGGGAAGACATAAAATTACAGGTCCATCAGCACCTACTAAACATAAACATCACAATGAACAATTGCTCTGTGGCTTGGGCAGAAATTATGTGACCTTATGAAGGACTGCTGAGTAGGAATAATAGGTTGCCCCTTTGCTGGCATCCTGTTGCCAGCTCTAATTTCAGTTCTCTGTACTCATGCCTCTCCTGGTTTTGCCACCATCAGGTACTCGCTTGACAACCTGTAGCTACTGACCAGAAGATTAATGACAGGTTGTCAGCTTTCTTCCCCTCTTCTGAAAGGTTTACCCAGACAGTCACTGTGGACATGTTTGGTTCAGTGCTTCACCAACTGTTTAGACTGGATGTGCATAATTTATGGGCTGCTCTTGTCTCTTTTAAATTATGGAGCACCATTACACAAATTGCTAAACTAGAAGTAGCCCTGCATAATTAAAAAAAAGAAGGAATAACTTTCGCCTGATTTAAATGAAACAAGTGACTTCTATACAGACCATGCCTCATTTTAAAGAAATGACAGCACTTTTTGAATCTTTTGTTGTGGGGGGGATGCAGACATATCATTTTAGCAGCAGCCCACAATTTGGTCTTTTCCCATTTTCCCATTTCTTTCATGATGAAATTTTCCCATTTCTTTCATGATGAATACATGAATGCTTTCCTGGTGTATCACATGAATGTTTAGCTCATTCAGGCTACAATCCCATCCACACTTACCTGGGAGTAAGGCCCATTGACTATAATAGAACTTACTTCTGAGTAGAGATGCCTAGGATTGAGCTGTCAATCCACAGGTTCTGCATGTAACATAGTGCAATCCTCCAAAACCATCCTGGTACACTCAATTGCAAATGTGTGTCACCTTCACGTATCTGTGCATGAAATGTGGATAATTTTACAACAGGTCAGCTTGCTATAAGATTGCTGGGTCAGGAATGCTAAAGACATTGTGAATTAAATATGACACATATGACTTTATTTCAAAATGCTTCATAATGCCGTAATGCTGCTTCTGGGTCTAATGTACAAAATCACTAGTTTCCTCGTCTTCAGAAGTCATTCTTGAACATCCTTAACTTTCATGCCTGTTTTACTTGCTCATGCTTTTCATGCTTTCAGTCTACTTCATTATTCATGCAAATGTTAGGAAGTTCCTGGAAAATATCATGATGAGAATATAGTAGGAAGTACTGTATGCTTGCAGGAAAGATTAACTTTTTATTAGAGAATGTTTCAATTTTACAAGCAGAAAAACAACTGGATAGAGAATACAAGATCCTGAAACATGGTTACATACATTGAGAAAGAATTGTCAGTCACAAGCATAGAGCATTCGAGTCTGGTGTGTAAGTCCGTTCCAGGAGGTTACAGGTGGTAGGCTGGAAGTCCATAGGTCGCTAGATTCAAGGCTAGAGCGAGACATGCTCACTCTCACCTTGCACGTGGCCAGCTGTGCCAGGCCAGGCTTCTTCCGCCAATGGCAGCCTCCGGTCGTGGGTCCTGGGTCCAGGGGGTCCTCCGTGGGTGGTCTCCGCGGTTGTCGCCGGCAAGTCTGGCTTCTAGATGAGTTTGTTCATGTGTTACAGTAGTGGGACACAAATCAGCATAAGGTGACATACAGAGTAATAAGCAATTAGCTAAAGGCAAGGGAAAGAGAATGAAGTAGGAAGTATGTCAGTCCTTCTGACAGCATGTGAGGGTGCAGAGTTGCTCAGGTGGTATATAGTTCGAGTTTGGAGGCGTGCAAGGCCCACCTCCTCCCTGCATAGGGCAGGTGGCGTGTCTGCTACACAACATTAAAGTTCTATGGCAGATGTTGGCTTCAGTAGACAAGCGGCTGTCATTGTGGGATTTTTTCCTGACAGTCAAGCCCAGCTTCCTGCAACCTTTGCTGTTTCTGTGCAGTTTCCAGCAAGGCTGGATGTACAGACAGCTGTGATTTCATATTTCTCCTCCAAGGAGTTTTATAACATTTTGTAAGTGAATAGTGATTTTGGGGGGCAGGGGACAAAGTAGTGTCTAAGGCAGCAGTTTCTAGCCACTGTGTTGTGGTATGTTGGTGTGCTGCAAATGTCCGCATGTGTGCTGCAGGAACTTGGGGGGGGGGTCTTTTATCAGTAGGGCCTTTAGGGGCTGTGAGGGCCTCACCACCACCACCACTGGCAACATGGCGTGCCTTGTCAATTGTCCAAAAACCTGATGGTGGCAGTTTTGCCAAAAAAACTGTGGGGGGCAAAATTGTAAGTACTGCAGGTGTTGCAACACACCATGTAAGCAGCCTCTCCCACTCACCACCGGAGACATTCCAGGCAGCAAAAGCAATGCACAGCCACCTGCTGAACCAAACAGAATCTCCTGTGCATTGCTGTCGCTGTCCAGAATGGCTCTGATAGCAAGTGGGAGTGATCACTTACACTGCACATTGTGGCACCTGCAGTACCTACTCTTTTGACCCCCCTCTAGCTATGCCACTGCTCTGCCCGAAGATGCTTAAAGGTCAGAGTATGCTGAAATAATAGTGATCTACCGACCGTGTTTCTGGTTGGATCTTGACTAAAAATGGACCCTGTAAGACATCTTTTAAAAGTTGCTACTGAATTTTCCTGGATTCCACTTTGTATAATAACATCAAGAAAACTCAGATGCATTTAGTATGATGATTATTTTGTTTGGTTCAGAATCCTAAATTATGCTAAAAGCAAAAAGATTAAAATGCCATGCATTGAGGGTGAACAGTGGAGTTAAATCTCCTGTTTGGAACAGAAGAGTTGATAGGTCTTTTAGTGAGGTTTTGAGGTATGTTTCTGTGGGTAAACAGATAAATGCATTAGTCCCCTCGCCATTCATCCACAGCCAGTATGCAAGATCAAATGTATACCCAAACATGCTGCTATGATTCTCTGCATGGGTAAAGTCACCAGAAGTAGTGCTGGTAACTGCATGGGCTTCCATATTTGCTCACCATGCAAGGATAGCAGACAAAAAAAGAATTGCTTCCCACAGGTCCTTCTCTGCACTCAGTATTTACTTCCAGGCTCCAGGCAGTGCTGCTTTAATACTAGCTCCGTTCTCACCAATCAATCAGCAGGAGGGGGGAATGGAGTGTGTTCATGCCCTCTGCCCCTGATGCTGACATACCTGTCAGCATGGTGACCATTCCACCCTGCTGGCAGCACATTTCCATGAAAAAGGGCCATGTTCATGCACACCATGCTAGTGAGAACCCACAATGATCATACCCACTGGGCCTGACCATGCTGTAAGCATATGGTCCCTTTCCCATTAAAATTGGAAATGTGGCCACTGGGAGGGTGGAAACAGTGGGCATGTCAGCATAAGGAAGACAGCCAAGTGAACATGGTCCTGCTCCCCTTTTTCATGTTCAGTAAATGGGGGTGGGTGGGAGTATCTTGTGAGAAGTGAGCTATTTCCTCCTGTGTGGTAGAACACAGATGAGGACAAGCAAGAAGGAAATACTTTCCTGCCAGCCCCATGGTGATAGGTTGCACCAGGGCTCGTGCATGGCCACCAGTCATGAAGAAGCTCTCTGGTCCCTGAAATCTCCCTGTCCTAATAAAATCGGGACAGTGGCTTACTAGGGTCAAGCAACAAAAACAGAAACTGTTCCTAGTAAACAGGGACGTTTGGTGCATATATGCAAGAGAGCCCTCAATCAAAGAGAAACTGTGTTGGCTTCCCATGGAGTTTGGCTGTGTGATGCACATTCAGCCCATCGTCCACAATTAAATAGCAGGTTTGCAAATGTTGATGAGAAATCCTGCAGTGGGCATCAGGAGGACCAAATAAATCATTTCATTTCTTCAGAGCTCCCATATTTCTTCCCTCTCACACCTATAAAAACAATTTTACGGGGAAATCTGGTTAGCTCATCAAGTCCAGTTCCCTGAACCTCTGATTTAAACATTGTTTGACAGGTGCCCAGTGAAGCTCCTCTTGAAACTCTTTGCTACTGTACAGTTTCCCCAGGCAATTTCTTCCACTGCCTAGCAATTACGGCTGTTTGGAAATCTTCCTTGTCTTGAGCAATGCAAATGAACTAGTCTCCCCTCTGTACCTGTTCCCCTCTGTACCTGAGAAAGCAGCAGTTCCCTACTGACATCATTCCTGCCACCCCACCATCCCCTATTGTTTGTTCTTTAATAGGCTAAGAATGTCTATTACTACAGATTTAGCACCACCCTTTAGAGCTGCATTTCCCAAACCTTTTTTGATCATGACCCTAAATACAGTTTTTCAATCCATCTGTTGACCCATGGAGTTGGTGCGTGTTAATAACAATAATAGTGCTCCAGAAGACTACAGAGAAGGTGTGTGGGGCTTTAATTCCAGCTATACAGCCACATGGCTGCACAGCTTACAGGGAATCCTGCTTCCTGCGACTGTCAGAATGGTGATGTGGCTCAGTCAATCCTCTCAGCTATAGTCTAGCAGTCCAATATTGCCCCATGCATCAGTTTCTAAACTCTTCATTATCTTTTTTACTATTTAAATATTTTCTGATTTATTTCTGGAAAAAAAAATGGTGACCAAATAATTAAGCTTGCCAAATGACCAGAAAGAAATGACAAGCCTGGCCTACAGCTTTGTTTTCAGCACTGTGAACCAGGTACATAACCAGGTAAACTTTTCCATGGCATGTGAGCACATTCATCACCTGCTAATCGTTTAATAACGATAGTATTTAGCACTTGGATAGTTTGTTTGAGTGATTAAAATGCTTCACATGGACTATCTCACCATATCCTTACAATATCCTTGTAAGGTACATGAGTATTCTTATCCCCCTCTTACAGATGGAGAGGCAGGGGACTGAGTCAATGGCTTGTCTGAAACCAGCTAATGAGTGTTGGGAAAATGGCTACAGGTGCAAATTAAGCAGAGCCTTATGGTAGAAGATCCTTTTTAACAGTTGGTCCCCAATAGCCTCATGCTATTAACAATAAAACAGAAGCAGAGGCAGTAAAAGCATCTCACAGAAAAACACTATGCTTACCGTTTTCAAATATGTACATTTCAGTTGGCTGTACATGTCCTGAACTTTGGTACAGGGAATCCTAGAGCGATTCCCCATTGCATTTAGTGAGCTCAGGGCATGGCAGACTCCATGCTGGCTGGCAGAGCCCATAAAGGGCACTCCTACATGTTTGAAGGCCAGGAGAGGGGAGATGGACACCCCCCACAAGTCATAGAAGACAGGAGTTAGTTACGTTCTGAGACAGGTATCCTCTGAGTCATCTGTCTTCTGGACCATACACTGTTCCCCAATATCATACAGATGGTGTTGGGCTATTTTCCAAAAATGAGTTCATGACAGTGGCAAAATTCTTATTGTGGCATTGTGCATTCTGGCAGTGGAAGGCCTTTTACAGTGGCCATTTACAGTGGCAAAAGCCAGGCCACTACTGTGTACTTTCAGGCCACTGATTCAAATGGTGCAGCATGAGCAGCAATGGTTTCAGGAGGCTCTGCAGGTGCTGGTAAGTTGGTGGCGGGGGGGAGGCATTCCAGGGCAGGCGGTGGGGAACCAACCGATACTGAGCCCAGGTCTCTGGGACTAGTCCATCTATGGTGGACTGTGGTCATTTATCACTATAATCTGAATGGGTTTCCTTGGCAACAAAATGGTTTTGGTTTAGACTATGTGGAATGATGGGTTTTAAATGGGCTAAGAGTTCAGAGTTTCTTTTAAAAGCAGACCGGCTCGGCTAAATGCCAGGCACTACTTAATTACAGAACCACCAGCCATTTCTTCTTTTGTATCAACAGGAGGTATTATTCACTAGGCGTTGTGGGCAGGTGAAGTGGGTAATTTTCCTTAAAAAGGGGAAAAGAAAAGAAATGCTTATAAAACAAAGGTCAGGCATGTCTATAAGATTTTAAATAAAGCTATAAGGCTAGTTGTTGCTGTGAGTTAATGTAGGTAGGCAATATACTCCTGGTTTTCAGATAAGGGATGAGAAGCAATGCATACACTTCCATTAAATCAGTGGTCCTCAGACTGGTGGGTCTCATCAGCCTGAGAACCCCTGCCCTTTTCCCTTTAAGGGGTGGCCGCAGGGGGAAAGCAGTGATGGAATCTCCAGAATCATGCTGCTGCTGGGGAAGGGTGGCTATTTTTAATCTTAATGGACCTGCTGCTGGGGTCTAGGGGCATGCAGGGAACCCTGCAGAGTGCTCTCCAGGTCTCCCCATGGCTTGCAGAAAAATAGCAATAGCAAAACAGGAAGTGGGTTGCAATCACTACTTTCACTTTCTACAAGCTGTGGGGAGCCCTGTAAAGCACTCTGCAAGGCTCCCCATATCCCCTGGATCCTGGCAGCAGGTACATTAAGTTTAAAAATACCCCCCCTTCCCCTACAGTGGTACAATCCTGGGGAGCATGTTACTACCTTCCTCTCTCCCCCACAAAGTCTTATATCAAGAAATTTACTCCTGAGAAGTTACCAGTGTATTAAGTGATAGGTGCTGTACAGAATAATGTTCAATGCATAAACAAGGAGGTAACAATGCTGTAAATGTTGGCCAATACAAGAGTGATAATGTTTGAAGAGAAATTTACGAAAGGTAAGATTTATTTATTTATTTATTTACATAGGTATTTATATACCACCTTTCTTTGGTCCTCAGATTTCTCCTCAGACTTTAATCCAAGGCGGTTTACATAGGCAGGCTGTTCTAAACCCCTGTAGGGATTTTTACAATTGAATAGTTCTAGCCTTTCATAGAACTCCTCCTTCCAGCTGGATTCCTTCCTGGTCTGGCCTCTCTCTGGCCCTTTGCCTCCCACGCTCCATTTGATGGCAACTCCTCTCTGCCACCGAGGGTCAGCTCATCAGTATATCGATCTGATGATTAGTTGGATTATTTCATTAGTTGCCAAACAGGGCAATTTCTGCTGTCCCATCCAATCACATCTCCCATACTGCCCAAAACATTCTTGTGATCTGCCATAGTAATCCCTGGACCAGCAGAGCAAAAGCTACATTGCCACTGTGCACTTTAAGGCTGCCTGCACAAATGGCCAGAGGTCCCATGTGCATGACAGTGACACCCAGACGCCCTGCCAAAGCAGGTAGGTCAGTGGCGGGGCGGTTCAAGGGAGGATTGTGGACGGATCAAGGTAGGGATTGGGCCAGGAAGGGGGCGGGAGGGGGAGGATCTCAGCAGCAGTGGAGCACACTGCAATCTTATCCCCCTTTCCCCATCTGAAAACACCTACTCTCCTGAGACTTACACCAGTAAAAAAGCTGACAGAGGTCCGAGGAGATCCATTGAAAGCCAGGCGGCCTACAGAGAGAGAAGTAAGAAAAAGTTTTGCATACCTTTCTTCTGCCATCTGGTGCCTCCCCCCATAGCATGCAGCCTGTGCTCCATCAGCAGCACTGTGTTGTATGGGCCGATAATATCCTGTTTCCTATGGGTTACTGGGGGATAGGATTGGGTCCTTAGGGTGCAGTGCTATACACAGCAACCTCTACGTAAGTCCCATTAACACTCAGTGGAGTTGAGCAGACATGTCTAGGACTGCACTTTTAGTCTGCATACATGCAGCTTCAGTTACTGAATCAGGGCCATGCTATGTCCCTGGAGAGGATTCCACGTCAATAAAATCTTTAGGCAAAATCTAGCTTGCAAAATATATGTGACCTGTTTGAGTCTTTGGGAAGGAACAGGTTTTCAGTCTGAATAACCAAGCACGCCCTCATGATATTCAGTCTTTTAATTTCACTAATTATAATCAAAAGAAAGCTTTGCATCCCTCTCTTTTGCCTCCCATTTGGAAAGAGCTATTTTCTTCTTAACTTATGCATGTGGTTAGTAGTTTCTTTCCATTTCCCAGAGAAAATCCACATCAGAGTTAAATTGCTTTTTCTGCAGTATAAATTTGCAGTGGTGCCAATATGCAAACGCTCTCGGCTTGTTGTGGAAGAGATTGAAGACTGCCTGAAGATCTGCAATTTTTTTGTGCATGGTTTAGAGCAGTCCGTCTCCATACGCTGTGGCAGGAGTTAGTGCTGCAAGGAGAAAACAGTTTCTACTAGAACTGAGTGCCTCCAGGAAAGACCGAACAAGAATGCACCCAATGTTTTATTTATTGTTTGTTACATACTCTCAGTGCAGGATAAACGCTAAGGAAAAGGAGTGCTAAGCGGTGCTTGCTTAACCAGCCTTGTAATTTAGTAAAGTGCAGCCATTTGGCTTCCCAAGTAAACACTGCAGAAGTGATAGGTCTATATATAAAGTCTGACTAATTCTATATACATTTTGCGGAGAGTACCAACCAGTGGCATACCTATGGGGGAGGTGGCACAGTAAATACTGCAGGCACCACAAGGCGCCATGTACAAGTGGCCCCTCCCACTCGCTGTCACAGCCATTCAGGGCAGCCATGGCAATGTGCAGGTGCCGAGGTAGCCAATAAATACAACGTATTGGTCCAGGTGTTTGAAGACAATATTATTTACCTTGCTTGGAAGTAAGCCCACTGTGCTCAGTAAGACTGGGCTGAAATCCTATTTTACTCACTGTAAACCAACACCTCTACATATTGGCTTCATCTGATCCCCCCCCCCCCCTTATAAAGAACATGTTTGCATATACTATGTTTTGGTAATGATGTTCCAGAAATGAATGTTCACTGCAGTCAAATGTTAAATTTGCTTTCTGCAGGAACTGAAATGTAGGTGCTTGAACAAAAATTGAAATGCCTGTATAAACAGCTTAGCATTTGACTAAATGGTTGTTATACAGTGAGACAAAAGCACAGTGGATGATTGGAGTCCCATCACAGGCAACTTTAGGTTTAGATGCCAGTCGTCAGCCAATTATCCTACAAAATCAAACAGGAATCAGCAAATCAAAACAGCACAGATGCCAAAGAGAGAACCAAAGCAGAACATCACATGAATTTGGGAGCGTAAAGTTTCATCCATAGACCCTCTGCTGAATGCAAAGGTAGCCCTAGATGTTCCAGATGCCTAGAACATAAGGCGTCTACATCAGTGATTCTCATACATTTAGAACCGGGGCCCACTTTTTAAAATGAGAATCTGTGAAGCCCCACCAGAAGTGATGTCATGACCTGAAGTGCCATCATCAAGTAGGAAAATTTTTAACAATCCTAGGCTGCAATCCTACCCACACTTACCCAGGAGTAAGTTCCATTGACTATAATTGTTAAAAGAATATACACAGTAACTTGTTAAAAGTACAGGTCTGTATCATTTCCCCAAATGCAGCCACATCATCAAGTCTAATATATTAGAAATAAAACATTGAAATGAATGGGGACCCATCTGAAATTGACTTGTGACACACCTAGTGGGTCCTGACCCACAGTTTGAGAAACACTGGTTTACATAATGAAAAATGCACTTCAACATGTGTAGACTACACTTCCTTCACCAAATAACCACACACCACCCACATAGATTTGGAATTAGATGGTTGAGCTTGCGGATCAAAGACGACTTGAGTTCAGACATGCTTGTACCTAACCCCAACGTTACTAAAAACAATTATTTCCAGCAGTATTTATATACCGGCTTTCAACAAAAAAGTTCACAAAATGGTTTACAGAGAAAAATCAAATAACTAATGGCTCCCTGTCCCAAAAGGGCTCACAATCTAAAAAGATGTAAAAAAAAAAAACACCAGCAGACAGCCATTAGAAAAGACACTGCTGGGGTGAGGAGGGCCAGTTACTCTCCCCCTGCTAAAAAAGAGGAGCACCCACTTGAAGAAAGTGCCTCTTACCCAGTTAGCAGGGGTATTGGTCATTTCAGACATGAAAGACTCAGTATGTATGGATCCACTTTTTTCTTATTCCCTCTCTGCTTTCTACAGCCAACAAATAAGAAAATAGTGTTGGCTGTGGGAAACTGAAGTTGCTAAACAGGAAACAAATGAGGCTTCCGCTGTCATGCTTTCTGCCTCAACACAATAAATTCAAAGTGATGTGCTGCCAGAAAAAGGTTCAAGTGAGGAGATGCATTACTGTTTCAAAGTTTTCTTATGTTATTGCTTTATTTTATAGCTTTAGCTTTATAAAACTACAGGATCCTGTAGCTTTATAAAACTACAGGATCCAAAGTAAATGTCATTTAGAATAGGTAGCACATTGGGAGACTGAAGCCAGGTGAAACCTTTGCCTTGGTTCAGTCCCCTGACATGCTATTTGCAAAAACAAACCAGGAAAATGCATTCTCTGTGACATCCAGTTTGGCCTTTTAGGCCCCATTGGGAGCTTGCGCATTTTGTCTGCCACTCTGGTTCCAATCTTGGTTATGCCCCCCTGTTTTCATTGGGGGGAGCTTCCATTGGCTTTCAATGGCTTTCCCAATCAATATCCCACTGCCCAATCACTCCTTATGGTCATGTCCCTGCATCCCAAACACAGATCCACTACCTCATAGCACTGCAGTTGTGCAGCCACTTAGATAAGAACATAAGAACAGCCCCACTGGATCAGGCCATAGGCCCATCTAGTCCAGCTTCCTGTATCTCACAGCGGCCCACCAAATGCCCCAGGGAGCACACCAGATAACAAGAGAACTCATCCTGGTGCCCTCCCTTGCATCTGGCATTCTGACATAGCCCATTTCTAAAATCAGGAGGTTGCACATACACATCATGGCTTGTAACCCGTAATAGATTTTTCCTCCAGAAACTTGTCCAATCCCCTTTTAAAGGCATCCAGGCCAGATGCCATCACCACATCCTGTGGCAAGGAGTTCCACAGACCAACCACACGCTGAGTAAAGAAATATTTTCTTTTGTCTGTTCTAACTCTCCCAACACTCAATTTTAGTGGATGTCCCTGGTTCTGGTGTTATGTGAGAGTGTAAAGAGCATCTCTCTATCCACTCTGTCCATCCCCTGTGATAGGGGGTGGATCCTCTGGCTGTAGGGGATGTGAGTTGTGGATCCTCATGATGTTTACATACAGACATGCACACCCAAGGAATTCACTATTTCAGCACAGCATATATCTATGCCAGTAGGTTGCAAAAATCTTCATCTAGTCCATAAATACTCATTATTTTTATAGACTGACCCAAAAATCCACCATCTCTAAGCTCACATTCACTTGCGCTGAGTGCATCATAAAAACCACATTTTATAGCACTTCAGGGGCCCAAGACACCATATCTGTGGCATAGATCCTCGTTCATACACATACTTTTTGCATGCAAACTTGTTAAGCCACCTCTTATTTTCAACTCATTCATGCTCACTCAGCGCAAACCAAAGAGTGCTTTATGATGCATAACTGCTGCTAAATCTTTTTCATGCAGCTCTTGAATCCATCATCAGTCATTTGGAAAGGTGTGTTTTCATTATTCAGAGAGGGAAAGGAGAAAAAAAGAGTCATGCAAATAAACCCTGTTCATGCCTGGGGTGGAATTCCTTAAATCCTGTGTCTCCAGTAGCATAGTGCTTCTAGTAGTAACATGTCATGGCATAAATTCTGCGCTGACTCAGGATGAACACCTTCTCCTGAGTCATAAGTAGCCTTGCCAATGGCACGTAGGTGCACCAGTCCAAACTGTGCACATGTTCAATCATCTCACCTGCTCAGACTGGAATGAAAGTTGATGCAATATTGAGGTTGGACAGTCTCTTCATTTACATTGAGATTGCTGTCTCTGGGAATTTACACCTTGTCACATGATGTTTTCTGGCATCCCGATACAATTTTATAAGAACATAAGAGCCTTGCTGGATCAGGCCCGGGGCCCATCTAGTCCAGCTTACCGTATCTCACAGTGGCCCAGCAGATGTCTTGGGAGCACTCAAGACAACATGATACCTGTATCTTGTTGCCAGTCTCTTGCATCTGTAGAGAGAGGCTACATCTAAAACCCAGAGCTTGCATTAAGTCATCATGACCTGTGACGCACTTTTTCTCCATACGTCCGTCCAATCACCCTTCAAAGGCATCTAGGCCAGATGCAATCATCACATCCTGGGGCAAGGAGCTCCACATATTAACTACACACTGGGTAAGGAAATATTTCCTTTTGTGTGTTCGAACTGTTCCACCAGTCACGTCCCAGGATTCTGGCATTGTGCAAGAGGAAAAAGGACTTCGCTTTATATACTCTATTCATCCTGTGCATAACTTCCATTAGGGAGTCCTGGTAGATGTGTTCTCGGGGTCTGATTTGTCACCATAATTGAGATCATAAACAAATTTCCACGCTGGCAAGATTGGTTAATGATGCTGAAGAGTGCTTTGCCTTAGCTTGCAGAGAATGACTTTTTACAGCAATTTTACAGAGCTATAAAAAGATCACAGTGATTCTTCCCTTTTTAACCAGTGGTGTAGAACAGACACTTTCAGCATGGTACAGCTTTTTTGGAGTCCTGCCCTTTCTTGCTTCTGGTGACCCTATTGGTGCATCTTCTACCTGTTTGTGGACTACTAGGCTACAAAGGCTGCTGAAGTGTGGTTAGCACAATTCTGCAAGAAAGCAGGACAGAGTTCCCCTACTCACCTTGTCTTTCAGTGACTCTATGAAGACAAACCGCATGTCATATATACAGTCTGAAGTTTCACTACCAGCAAGCATAGTGTCCTTTGATGTATCCTGGACTTTGTGCTAGTTTTCCTTTCTAAAGAGAGATTCTTTTGTTTCCAGCTCCACACCCAGCCTCTCGTGCTGTGAAAAAAAGAAAGTCTCACTTCCAGCAAAACATCACAAAAGTCATTAGATGCATCCAAATGCTACATTCTTCATCGAACACAAGTCTCCCTCATTCACCTGCGTGTCTTTTTTGTTTGGCTAAGACATGATCCTTGATATTTATATTGGCAAATGAGCAACGCCCATCGGGAAGAGATTGAGGGCGTTTGATTGAGAGGAAGAGAATCAGCGTCCTAAACCACAAGACAGAATCCTGCCCTTTAAGTTTGGCTCATTGCACATTATCTGTGCCGCCCCACCCCCACCCCAGGCAGACATGGGTGCTTGTTCAAACCTTTGCCTATATGTCATGTGGGCCTTGCAGCATTTTTCTTCATGTAGCATGAATATGACAGTGAGAACATAAAAGATATGAGGCTAATTTTAAGCCTCCTGATTGTGATGATTCTTTCAGAAGGCCTTTCTTTTCCATCTCTATTTGAAAAGGTTGCTTCAGGGATGAAGCAATTGCTTCTGGAAGCTTGATGGATGGTGTGGGGTTGATAAATACTGTGTGACTCAAGACTGTTGAGTGGGGTTGGGATTGCAATGAAATTCTTCTGCAGAAAAAGCTGCGATGTTGTAGCACGGCATTATCATTGTGCCAGCAGTACACAATACTAGTATAACTATTATGCTCATAATGCACTATTAATGTAAGCGGCATTGGAGACCTGGCAGTATCCAGGATGAGTCCAGGATGGACCCCTGATGACAATATTGCGTTGTACCCATAGATCAGGCACCATAGTGAAAAACACTCCCACTTGAACTGATAGACAGCTTCAGACCACGGCTTTCCACCTTTTCACTCTCATTTGATAATAGTATTCTGACAGACTCATCACTGCACAATGACAGATTATGGCAGACCAGCAAGAATATAAACATTGAGCAAGGGAACACAGTTCCTATATCAAGTCATGGCATGGGGCTATGTTGTTCTGCCCCCTTGTTGAGAGTCAGAACTTAGGTGAAAGGAAGCTCTTTACAGAAATGGGCAAGCCTAACAACAAAGTAGCAGGCTGATGAAGAACACTTCTTAGTAGCGAATGCTTTTGTAGGACTTCAGGCACAAATAACAACAGGAACCATCTATCTAGTCCAGCATCTGGAGCCACAAGCCATAAGAACATAAGAAGAGCACTGGTGAATCACGTCAAGGAGCCATCTAGGCCAACTTCCTGTATCTCACAGTGACCCACCAGATACCTCAAGGAGCACATAACATACCTGCATTCTGGTGTCACTCCTTTGTATCTGGCACACTGAGGTAGTACATACCCATCATGGCTTGTAATCTGTGATGGACTTTTCTTCCAAAAATTTGTCCAATTCGCTTTTAAAGGCATCTAGGCCAGATGCCATCACCACATCATGTGGCAAGGAGTTCCACATACTAATTACATGCTGGGTAAATAAATATTTTCTTTTGTCTGTTCTAACTCTCCAAGACTCAATTTTAGTGGATGTCCTCTGATTCTGGTATTGTGTGAGAGGGAAAAGAACATCCCTTGATCCATTCTCTCCATCCCTGCATAATTTTGTATGTCTTAATCATCCTCAGTCGCTTTCTTTCTAGACCAGGGGTGTCCAAAGTTTTTGGCAGGAGGGCCACATCATCTCTCTGACACTGTATTGGGGGCCGTGGAAAAAAAGAATTAATTTACATTTAAAATTTGAATTAATTTACATAAGTTTGCATAAATGAATATATTAAAGATGAACTTATATGAATGAATGAATGAAGGTCTTGCAATAGCTCAAGGCCTACAAAAGGCCTTGCACAAAGCAAGGCTGGCCTTTCCTTTGCTGCTGCTACTGCATCACAAACATGAAACAACAAGCAGTGGAGGGAGCGCTCATCCTACAGCTCACTCCAGAGGCCAAACAGTTGCCCTCACACTGAGAGCAGTTGTGTCGGGCCAGTGTGGGCTCCAACAAATCTCCGGAGGGCCAGAGGCTTATTGGAGACTGGGGGCTCCCTGAGGGCCGCACTGAGAGGCCTTGAGGGCCGCAAATGGCCCCAGGGCCGGGGTTTGGGCACCCCTGTTCTAGACTGAAGAGCCCCTGTAGCCTTTCCTCATAAGGGAGGTGCCCCAACCCATTGTAGGACAAAGGGGTTCTCTTTAGGGAAATTGAGCCTGTACATTGAAGAATGACTCAAGGACACGTCCTCCCCTCCTCAAGATCTCCTAGGAGAAGAGGTAGGTGTGCAGATCATGAAAATGCTCACAGCCATGGCATGTCTGCTCCTTATTCAGTTGCTGGAAGCTCTGGGGCGAAAAATCCTATACTGGGTCTCCAAAGTTTACTGTGCTGGTGTGCAATGGATGACTGTGCGTCCTACCCAAGTGAATGGGGAAGAATCTCTGGTGGCTGACTAGTATTTCAGGGGTCCGCCCAGCAACATGGGCTCTTTGATGGATGTGAGCCCTCAGCCCGTGTTCAACCTGCCCAATTGACTTCACCCTGTGAGGGTTGCCAATTGACAACCCTTCAACAAGCAGTAGCAGTGTCCATCAGTGCTGGTGCAATAAACCACCAGAGAGGGAAGAGAGCATGTCATGACCTTAGCCTCTAGGAGACTGCAAGAACACTACTGTGACTCTCCTACCTGCAGCTGCGCAGTTAGGGTGTTGCTTTCTAGAACGTTGAGTTCTAGACCCATTGCTTTTTCCTTCCTGCGTCTCGACTTCTCTTGCCGGCACAGCCCTACCCTGAAAACTAGGAGCGACTTGTGGTGGACACATTCACATCCCCCAGCAGCAGGATTCCCTATTTCTCATTATGCTGCTCTCTCCCATGGAACTATCCTACAGCTCATAGAGCTGCTTCCTCTGAATTTGCTACTATAGTGTGCATTCTTCCTTATCCAAGTGGCCCTCACCAATGCAGAGAGGCGTGCCATGGTTTGATCATTGCCTGTGTCGAATCATCAGCGCCCCAGCAAGGCTTGAATTCTTCTCTTGTAAGGTGTTTGTAGGAAGCTTCTCATCAGGAGGATGCTGCTATCGGTTCCTAGGAATTGAGTGAATACATGAAACACCTCCTACCAAGTCAGACCATCTGTCCATCAAGCTCAGCATGGCTCACACCAACTGGCAGTAGCTGTCCAGGGTTTCAAGCAAGGGTCTTTCCTTGCCCTCTCTGGAGATGGTAGGAACTCCACCTGGTTTCTTCTGCATGAAAAGCATACTTTCCGTCACTGAGCTACAGACCTCCCCCCCCCCTTCCTAGTTTGTACCATTAAGCCCTGCTATTATATTACTCTTTCCATATCAATGTCTGGGTTTGATGCTATTCTTGAAAGAAATTCTAGCTTGTAGCAGGCTTATAATATAATATAATGGCTTGTGACTAAAGCTTTACTATAGTACTGAAAAAGATAATGCCATGCATTTAGATTGAAAAATAGATTTTTGTAAATGAAAGGCTATTTGAAGGAAAGAAACACTATTTTTAGGCAAATTCTTTTCCTCAAGATAGAATCATATAATCTTTATTCAAAGCTGGCATTAGGGCCACATGCACTAGGATAACCAACAAGGTGATCATTACCGCAAAGTCTCATACAATAAGTCAATAATGGCTATTGTGAATTGTCACTGTACTTATTTGACATATATTTACAGTGCAGTCCTATGTATACTTACTTGGGGGTAAGTCCCATTGAACATAATGAGGCTTACATCTGAGTAGACAGGTTTAGGATTGCACTGTTTGGGTACAATCCCATACCGAGGGGAGTCTGGAGCAGCTATACACTATTCCCGTGGTTCTCAAACTGTGGGTCCATGGCCCACCAGTGGGTCACAACCCAATTTTTGGTGGTTCACGAAACTGACAGGGCAGATTAGGTTATGTGCATCAAGGGTTGAACAACCTGCTACTTGGGGAAGAGGGAGCACTGCTGCCCCATCACCATTATGGCCACAGAGGCTTGAGCTGCTGGTGAACTGAGACTTTTTTTAGGTGAGAACCACTGGGATTGTGTCTCCCATGCCAGGTTATTTTGAGCAGCAGTTACCCTGGAGCAAAATTACACCAGTGTAATTTCAGTACTGGTGCAATTCAGTGCAATTACCAAAACAGTGGAGAACAGGGCATGCCTTGGGTGGAATGGGCACACGTTGTGTACACATGAGGTACCTTGTCAGGAGGCAGGGGCAGGAGGTGTGGTCTGAAAGGTGAACTATTTGCCTTGCCTGGAAAAGCTCAGCAGGACCAGCTACGTTGGATGGGTGACCAAAACTGAGAGCTGCTGGTGGAGGAGTGGACTGTGGAGGAGTAAGCTGGCAAGAACGGATATCATAGTGATCTGAAGCTTGGTGTATCTGCCTGTGAGAGCTTAGCTAGTGCAAGAATCTGGCAGCCAGGATGACAACTGCGCCACAGAGGAAAACGGCACCTGAAGAAAAGGAGGGTTTTATGAGTCTCTGACATGGAACAATACTTGTAAAAACCCCATTGAAAAATAGGCTTTGTGGTCAGTCTGCCTATGCAAACTGCCTTGAGTCTATGAGAAAGGCAGTATCTAAATAATAGTCAGATTGTCCTCTTTTGCAACTCTACAATTTCATTCTTGAGGTGCGGTGACCAGAACTATACGCATTATTCCAAATGTGGTTGCAGCATAGACTTCTATATGGATAATACAATTTTGGCAATCAGATTCTCTTTCCTTTTCCTTGGGCTGGAATTCACCAGAGTCAGAATGGGAATGTCTTCGTTGCTGTTGCTCACTGGGTTGATATTTTCACTGAGCTCCACACCAGGACCCCAAGATCTCTTTCCTGGTTTGTCACCAACAGTGCAGCTCCTAACAGTGGATAGAGGAATACGAGATATTTTGCTCCAGTGTGCATCACCCTGCATTTTTTGACACAGAGCTGCGTTTGAACCATTTGGTTCAATATTCTGTTTAACCTTACTGTAAGATTCTGTTGGGAAAAGACAAAGCTGCATTTGTGAATCTTACATGAAAAAAAGATGGTACTCTTGATTTAGAATCTGCTGCATCCTGTCAATTTATGTGGTTTCCTTGTGAGATGACCTCTGGCTGATACAAATAAATAAACCGAACTGATCCTTGTGGCCACTGACTCAACTTCTGTTTCCCGATAGGATGCCTGTTCACTCACTGGAAGCCTTATCTGCTCTCAGGCAGGTTTCAGTGGCCTCTCTGTAACCTATTGATCTCTCTCTGTGACCATCTGAATGTGTGCTACTGGCTAATATTACAGTTTAGCAGTACAAGTACCCAGGGAATATTTTCAAAATTGCTTAAGTTTTGGTAGGTGGTGTCCCGTCCAAATATTCCAACTCCCTTCACCCGCTTTTTGGTTAATTAACACCCTCCATTTCCAAGAACAGCAGCTGCAGTGTGCAAAGAAACAAACACAACTCCTTATCCATAGCAATTAACCAAATTTTTTGCTACAAACACTCTCCCAGCAATTCCTCTTGTCCAGAGGCTTTCCCCTCCCCAAAACTCCACTTAACTTAGTGGGTAAAGGTCCAAAGCCGCCAGTCCAAGTCCAATCCAGTCTCCAAGGCACAGTCCAGTGCAGCAGAGTCTGTCCTCTCCAGCAGTGTCTCCTCCAGTAGAGTCCTGGCAGTCCTCTCTTCTGTGTTCTCCAGCAGAGTCCTGGCAGTCCCCTTCTCCTGTAGGTCTGGGTCAGGTAGCATCTGGTCTGGGGTCCCTCTAGTCAGGTAGCCCTCTTGGTCTGGTACCCTCTGGGTCAGGAGTACCATCTGGTCAGCTCTTTGCTCCTTCTGAAGCTGCCTTTTATCCTGCAGCCCTTTGTTAAGTCCAAATGCAGCTCAACTGTGAGCTACCTCTTCAGTCCATGTCCAGTCAAAGTCCCATCAAGGTCACATGAAGCTCAGGTGTCCATCCAGGTCTCCATTGGCCTTGATTGATTATAGCTGTGGAGCCTGCCCTGCCCTTCCCAGAGCTGTCAAACAGCTGTCAAAACATGGAATCACTGTCAACACTACATCATCCACCTGATCTTCTGATCAAAGATCACCTGATCAAAGATCTTCTGATCTTCCATTACCGGTGGGATTAAGCACATAAAACTACAGTCTGCTAAAGGCAGCTTCTATATCCCCATCCAGCTCTTGTTCTGTGTGTGTGATCCAATGCAAATTATTCCAGGCATTCCCAGTAATGGTCTAGCAAGCTATGAAGTTTTTGGTGATGGGAAAGCAAATCAGGTGCTTGAGTCATCCTTCTATGCTTCTGTGTCCATATATGCATAAGCAGGGATTTTGCTGGAGCCAATAAACTGGGGCAGGTATTTTCCGCTTATTGTCTTTCAGTGTAATCTGTAGATCTCTTCCCCAGTCACATTTTAGCTTTACGGCCAGAGGCTACTTGTTCAGACATCATTCTGCAAGGGTGCATTACAGCTTTGGAGGGCAAGTTATACAGACACGCAGCAGGGATTGCATAATGAAGGAGAAGAGCAGAGTTCAGTACCACTGAGTTGAAGGTCTGATGGATATGGCATGTTTTGTGTATGAGAGGCAAGGATAATGCAAATTAGGTGCACTATTTATAGCCATCACAGGATAACCGAAATTCACCAAAATGTTGTTTTTCCAAGCCTGTGGCTGAAGTTCTCCTGCTAGGAATGCCACATTAAATTGAAGAAAAAGGGGGGAAATTGTCACTCAGAATAATAATAATAATAATAATAATAATAATAATAATAATAATAATGAAACTTTATTTTTATCCCGCCCTTCTCCCTAACGGGACCCAGGGCGGCTAACAACATATTTAAAAAAAACAGATTTTAAAAACATTAATACATAGCAGATAAAAACATTTAAAAACACATTACAGAGGCCTTAAAAACAGTAGTCAGATTAAAAGACAGAATAAAAGAGCAAGTCACCGAGGAGTCAAGCCTGTAAAAAACTAAAAGATGTATGAAAATGTTAAGAAGGCCAGAAATCAGAAGGCTTGTTTAAACAACAGTGTTTTCAGGCCTCGCCGAAAACTCTCAAGAGAGGGAGCCATTCTCAAATCAAGGGGAAGGGAGTTCCATAATGTTCTACATAGAACAATATACTTGTAGAATAAGTTTCTACAGCAAGATGAAAAAGATAACAACTGAGGACAGAGCCACTGATTCCAGACATAATGAGGCCAGATGAATCCTGCTGCTACTACAGGGCTCTTGGAAAGATTATTTTCGGCTGGAATTTGATAAGCAATGACTTAATGATTTGCAATGAGAGCTGTCCCTGTCTCACCATCTCAGTGCATTCCAACCCACTCAGCCTTATTGGTCTGCTATATCCACCCACTGTGTCCTCTGGGTTACACTGAATGGAAAAACAGACAGGGCAGTGTGTGTGGCAGCCACATGCTCCCAAAGTGCTCCTTGACCACATTTTGATCCTGGCATAAGAAACCACTTTTAAAAATTATAGTAGCAAGATAAGCCTGGAGGGGAGGAAGAAATAGCAGGCTATATGTTGTGCTTTTTCAGAAATTAACAGAGCAATGCACATGCATTCCATTATGTTTCACAGGTAATGGCAAGAACACCAGTGGCTTCTGTAAGACCATAACAAAGGTCTTGCTGCATCAGACCCAAAGCCTGTCTAGTCCAACATTCTGTTTTCTACAGCAGCCCATCACTTGCCTTGGGGTAGCCCATAAGCAGGTGATAAAGGCATACCCCTTTCCCCCAATTGCTCCCCTGCAGCTGGTATTTAGAGGCACATAGGTAGCCTGACGCTGGAGGTAGCACATAACGACCATGACTAATAGCCAAGGATAGACTTCAAATCTGTGTCTCATCCCCTTTTAAAGTCATTTAAACTGGTGGCAGTGAATTCCATAAATTAATGATGAACAGTCTGTTTGTACTGAATCTCCTCTTAATACATTTAACTGCCCAATCCTGTCTCCAACCAGTCTGTGCCATGCAGTGGTGCTGATGGAGCACACGCTGCATGCAATGGTGGCAGGGACAACCTGGGAGAGTTATTTTACCTTAATTTCCTGTAAGCCACCTGGCCACCAATGGGTCTCATTGGATCTATAGGCTGGCATAAATCCAAGGAGCCTCAGGGAGTGTTTTGGACTAGGAAAAGGGATCAGATCTTGGCCTGCACTGCTATCACCAAGATAGATCCCTTCCCACCCTGAATGCCCCACTGCTCTGCCTGACCCCATCTAATCCTCTCCCAAATTGCCCCCACTGCCACCTTACCTGCTGCAGTGGGGTGCCTGGGAGCATAGAGTCTCTAGCCATTTGCAACTCTGAAGCACATGACAGTGGTATGCTGGGACTTACGGAAGTGAATTGTGAGGATAGGCCCTGAAACAGATTAGGCCACAATTGGATGCCTCTGGGTTCTGGTGTTATGAGAGACAGAAGAAATTTCTCTCTTATTTGCTCTTCTACACCATGTATAATTCTATAAAATTCTATCATTCTATCATGTCCCATCTCCTCTTACTTGCCTTTTTTTTTTTTAAAGTAAAACATGCACAAGCCTTTCGTCATTCAGACGATCTTCTATTCAGAAAGAAGAAGGCATTGCTACAACCAGAAGAGCATTACAGTTGGATCACATTAGAATTTAATCCTTTCTCCAACGAGCTCAGGGCAATGTACATCCATATTACCCTCATAGCAATCCTGTGAAGCAGACTAGACTTGGTGGATTGCAGTGAACTTCACAGGCAGGGTTTGAACCAGGGATACTAGTAGGGCTAGCCCAAGACCTCCTGACAGCCAAATGCTGTCCCCCCCCCTTATTTATTTATACAGGTGATATGTATAATAATACATGATATGTGATATGTACTGATATTACTCAATGATATGCTAGCCTTCCTACTCTCCAACTCAGCTCTCTCCTCCCCTCTACATTCCTTTCTTCTTTTCTGTTCCCCTCTTCCTTTTCCATTCTAGGGGATGGAAGAAGGAGGAGCAGTGCAGGTATAAGTTGGTGGACAGAGATGGGCACTCCCCCAACCAATCTAGTGCCTGAAGCAACCATTTCAAGTGGCCTCATGGATGAGCCAGCCCTGAGTTCTAGTTCAGTGTTCTAACCACTATACAAGACTATCTCTTTCTGTTGTTCTCCCTCTTCTGAAGGGTTATGACCTCAATTAAGCTCAGCAATAATCCAGAGATAACGATCTCTGTAACAAGTTGCTGGCAGGATGATATAGACAAAATAAAATCTACCAAAGTCCTGTTTATGTCTAAGAGCCGTGATAAGTGAAGTGAGAAGATGAGTACAGGAAATAGTTGACATGCGGACCAAAGCTGTTTGTAAACAAAGTGCTTCCTTTAGACAGCAGCAGCAGCTATTCCTTGAATATCAGCATTAAAAAAATTCCTAGGGGAACAAGACTTCCTATATGAAACAGCTGGAAGAGCAACTAGGA
The DNA here is from genome assembly GCF_035046505.1 of Tiliqua scincoides. NCBI lineage: Eukaryota > Metazoa > Chordata > Lepidosauria > Squamata > Scincidae > Tiliqua > Tiliqua scincoides. The sequence continues at coordinate 31,864,573 of NC_089824.1, forward strand.
AATAACCATGATTGAGAGATTATTTTGTGCTTCATGTATGTGTAGCTTGGTAATCTGGTTGCCCATAAGAGTCTGCCAAATGATTAGGAGAATTACAGCCCAATCCTATTGGGCTGCCCTGCTGGGAGCATGCATGTTCCACCTGCGCTGGCTGCTGAAAGGGAACTGTAATGTGCCCAAGTGCCATTGGGAAGGCCAGAGCCTTCTCACATGTATCACTGGATTGCTGGCCACCCACTGGAGCAGGTAAGACAGCGGAGGAAGTGGGAGGGGTGGGGGCAGCACAGGGGCAGGGAGGGGGCAAAATCAGGCAGGGAGGTGGGTGGAATGGGGGCAGGGAGGCTGCAGGAGGGGTGGATCTGGTGGCAGTGGCATTCACAGAATCCTACCCTCTCCGGCATCAACCTCCCCACCCCCTTCCTCTTTTCAGACTTGTGCCAGCATTTCTGTTCAAGGGAAGAAAGGAGTGGCAGAATAGAGCTTCAACCATGGCCATCTTATCACAAAGTGCATGTACAGGTATCTGCTGTGTCTAGACATTTGCATCTGGTTTACCCAGCCTACACCACCCTTCCTCTGTTGTCACCCTTGTGCTAATGTCTAGATCAGGGCAGTTTTAACTTTTAATAGCAAGGGGGTCGCACAACCCTATCATCACCCCCCAAGTGTGTAGCTGCAGAAGTAATTGGTGGTGATGTGATGATGTTTTGAGTTCTGAGCCACTAAGCAGGTGGAGGAGGAGGAGGCGGCAGTAGGTTCAGCAGGGCTTTCCGGCAGGTTGGAAAATCAGGAATAGGATCTGGTGTTTGCCTTTGCCACTGAGATTCCTCCAGCCCACTTCCCACCAACTGTTCTGCTCCAAACTGTCCCCAAACCACCCTCTCCACCATTGTACTGGGAATAGTGGCGTGTCCAGATGAGTCTGGCATATGCATATGCCATTTCCATCAGCATTTCCATCATGTGTGATGGTGGCGCAATGTATGTGCTGTTGCAGGGCCAGTTATAACAACCGATCGATAGATCCACTGATGTAAATGGCCCATTGGTGTTTGTTATTCTAACAGATTAGTTTAATGCAGACTACAAGGTTTATTTTATTGTATCCACTCTGACCTTTAGCAGCCCACAAAGCAGTTCACAAAATGGAATAAAAGCAGTCTTGAAATGTTTCAGCAATTACCAATATTTGAACACATAGAAAGGTTGTGATCTTGCATACACTCAGAACAGTTATTTCTACAGGATGAAATAAAAAAATCCCACAAGGCAAGTAGGTTTAACTTGTGTTTCAGGACAATAGATGATTACACGAACAACATTTTTCTGGAAGCAATCACAGCTACTATGTGCAATAAACCTATCTCTTCTAGTGATTAAATGCATATTTTAATCCTCTTTATTACATACGCCAAAGGATTCAAGGACACAATTATATAATGACAGTGTGGCACACAGACTCTTACATTAAAGAAATGGCACATGTCTTTAAAACATACTACTCTGACCACTCCCATGCTCCAGCAGGGATTGAATTGTGCATCCAGAACTCCCCTGCACAAAGGGGGGGGGGGGAGAGAGAGAAATGCTTAATATGCAGATGTTTTTATTCTGAGCTCCTGCCTGGACACTCCTTCAACTGAAATGCAAGGACAGCCCCACAATCCTACCATGAAGTAGGCTGGTTGTTTGGTCATGTTTTGGTCTTACTGGTAGTGGACCTCAGATTCCTGCAGAATCTGAACTTATAATGAACTGCTATTAGGTGTATACAGTCGGACCACAGTATCTGCGGATCTGGCATCCGTGGATTCACTGCAGATGCCAGCAGAAACCCGAAGACCACATTTAATGTCCTTTTAAAAAACCACCCAAATGCAGTGCTTTTATCTTTGTGTGGCCAAACCGCACCGTTTCCAAGCCTGTAAAGTTCAAAACAGCTTAGAGTCTTGGAAAGGTGCAATTTGACCATGAAACGTGCCTGATTTTGACACTTTTTTAATTTTTAAAGGACTTTAAAGGTGGATCATAGTATCCACAGATCCTGGTATCTGCGGGGGTTCCCCTTTAGATACCACAATTCAACTGTACAGCATTATTCTTAACTGAGCCTACTCTGTGGATCTATAAAATAAATACATATCTAATGAAAAGGCTTCCTTCACAAACAGCAGCTACACCTTCAAATACATGCAATTATACAACACACGGCATTTGGGAAGGTCACTATCAAAGGTTCTTTGCCATTCTTTTGATTGTATAGTGAAGTTTACTGGGTCAAGAGGACAGTGCATCCTAGAGACAGAAGCAGGTCACAGGTTCACACCAAGAATACGGTTGTGACTCTTTGGACTGTGACTAGACTCACATCAAGTACACATTTCCTGACCTACTCAGTACTTGTGTCTGCATCATTCATCTCCCTTCCTTCCAGATTTTTTTGAGTTTATTCACTAGGACTAAAAATACAACATTGGCCAACTACATGCTTTATAATATACTGTATAAGAAGATCAGGTTTTACATCTGTTTACATATTTTGCATGTAGTTCTTTTTTCTCATTTAGGTCAGCCACAAGGCTCCACATTTGCAGTAGCATTCTGTACAGCACTGGGTATTGTGACTTAAGGGCCAAACAAAATGAGAAGCCTATGTGTTTTTAAATTTCAAATCAGCTATGAGAGTAGGGGGCCCTGAACTAGATCAGGAGAGAAGTTCTACAGGAGGGACTTCTAGCCATGCCACCCCATGGCCAGCCCAACTATGAGGCTGATTCAAGCAGTCATCTCAAGCAGGGGACACACATCTCTTTCCACCCACTCATTTCCACTGCTGTTCTTCCCTCCCAGTTGCTAGATTCAAAAAGGAAGAGGTATATGGAGCTGAACAGGAAGTGTGGAGGACCACCCTACTCTGCACTTCCTGCAGCTCCATATGCCTCTTCCCAATCCAGGAACTGGGAGGAGCAAAGGGTAGCACACCATCATGTAAGGGAGGCAGCACCAATGGTGCCAAAAGGTCTCTGGTTGGCCTTGCTCCTCCCCCACCCCATTGTTTTCTTGATCTGTATCAGGTCATAAGAACAGCCCCACTGGATCAGGCCATAGGCCCATCTAGTCCAGCTTCCTGTATTTCACAGCGGCCCACCAAATGCCCCAGGGAGCACACCAGATAACAAGAGACCTCATCCTGGTGCCCTCCCTTGCATCTGGCATTCTGACATAACCCATTTCTAAAATCAGGAGGTTGCGCATACACATCATGGCTTGTAACCTGTAATGGATTTTTCCTCCAGAAACTTGTCCAATCCCCTTTTAAAGGCATCCAGGCTAGATGCCAGCACCACATCCTGTGGCAAGGAGTTCCACAGACCGACCACACACTGAGTAAAGAAATATTTTCTTTTGTCTGTTCTAACCCGCCCAACACTCAATTTTAGTGGATGTCCCCTGGTTCTGGTATTATGTGAGAGTGTAAAGAGCATCTCCCTATCCACTCTGTCCATCCCCTGCATAATTTTGTATGTCTCAATCATGTCCCCCCTCAGGCGTCTCTTTTCTAGGCTGAAGAGGCCCAAACGCCGTAGCCTTTCCTCATAAGGAAGGTGCCCCAGCCCCGTAATCAACTTAGTCGCTCTCTTTTGCACCTTTTCCATTTCCACTATGTCTTTTTTGAGATGCGGCGACCAGAACTGGACACAATACTCCAGGTGTGGCCTTACCATAGATTTGTACAACGGCATTATAATACTAGCCGTTTTGTTCTCAATACCCTTCCTAATGATCCCAAGCATAGAATTGGCCTTCTTCACTGCCGCCGCACATTGGGTCGACACTTTCATCGACCTGTCCACCACCACCACAAGATCTCTCTCCTGAGCTGTCACAGACAGCTGAGAACCCATCAGCCTATATCTAAAGTTTTGATTTTTTGCCCCAATGTGCATGACTTTACACTTACTGACATTGAAGCGCATCTGCCATTTTGCTGCCCATTCTGCCAGTCTGGAGAGATCCTTCTGGAGCTCCTCACAATCACTTCTGGTCTTCACCACTCGGAAAAGTTTGGTGTCATCTGCAAACTTAGTTACTTCACTGCTCAACCCTGTCTCCAGGTCATTTATGAAGAGGTTGAAAAGCACCGGTCCTAGGACAGATCCTTGGGGCACACCGCTTTTCACCTCTCTCCATTGTGAAAATTGCCCATTGACACCCACTCTCTGCTTCCTGGCCTCCAACCAGTTCTCAATCCATGAGAGGACTTGTCCTCTAATTCTAGGTCTTACCAGAAGGCCTGATGTTGCACATCCCCATTTCCATCTCTGCTTGAAACAGCTCTGTGACTGGAATACAGCCTTTGCTAGAAAGCATACTCGGCAAGGTTACTGGCTTTGAATATAAGATTCCTGGTTCACATTCAAGATCTTTCGACAGTCCATCAGTTAAAGGCACAAGAACTCTGCCAGAAGAAAGAAAGTGGAAATTCTCTCTTAAAAAAAATACATATATCTACCTGTGGGGCAGCCCAACCCTAACTCCCTGTGCAGCAATGCAGCACTATCCAAGTTGTTTCCACTGTATCCCATGCAGGAGTTTTGGCATGTTAAGGCCTCCTTGGGGTAAGGGAACATTTGTTCTCTTGCCCCGGGGTAAGCCCAGCAGCTCCCATGGGTCAACTTGGACATGGGTCAACTATACATAGCTGACCCAAGTCCATGTTGGCCCATGAAGGTGAATCAGACCCAGGAAAAGTCTTAGGATTTGATGGGCGCCTCTACCACTGAACCAGTCCCCTTCCTAGGTCTGATCCACCCTCCTCTCTGCCCCTATTGCCTCCTTCCTCCCACCTGTTCCACTCCCTCCTCACTTCTTTTCTGACCCCTGCTCAAAGTTATTAGTTGTGGTGGGCATCCACTCACCATCATCAGACCTGGCTGTGTGCCATTGCTGCAGCAGCCAGGCTGTGCTCTCTGGCAGTGTCACACTTGTGACAGCCATAAAGTGAGCAATCTGGAGTTATAAGTGGCCTTTAGGATTAAGCCATAAACCCAATTACTCCCACTTGTCGCTCAGATCTAAAGTTTATAATTCAGAGTTCTTTATTGTCAATTATATCCTCACTTGCTGAGAATCTCAGAAAGCTGTTTACACTACTGGAATGCTCACTCTTGCGGTGTAAACAGCCCTTCGTTTTGGACCACAATTGACCTTTCCCAGCAATCTAAAGAACAACCTGGAGACCTTCACAAATCTTTGTTAAGCAAAAAGTTAATATTGTGCCATTTACTACTGAGTTTTTTCCCCCTAAGCCAAGTCTATAGTATTATTTTTCTGGTTGGTTTGTCTTTGGTTTATAAACTGTCATTGATGGGAAAGGCTAGACGCAAAAAGCGTTGTTGATACTTTAATTAGAGGTGGTTTGGAAAAATGTGGCTGCAATTATCAAAACCAGCAATGAGCAGCAGAATAGACCACCTAGAGTGTGCAGCCCATGAGCTAGAAGGAGCAAATATATATTGTACTGTCATTCCCTTCAATATTCTCAGAACCTCTGTAATTCAAATTTGCCCAGAATGGAGGACTCAATAAAATGATTTTACTGGATGGATGAATCTTGGATCTTCTTGCTACTGCTGAATGTGGATTTTTCTAAAAAGCTTAGCCTCCCAGTCACTGTCTCTCAGTCTAACCTACCTCACAGGGCTGTTGTGTTGATACAAGAAGGGAAGGAACTATGTTCACCACCCTGAGCTCCTTGGGGCAAGGGCAGTATAAAAATGTGAAAAATAAATAATAATAAATAATAATAATAAAACTTTATTTCTATCCCGCCCTTCTCCCCAAAGGGACCCAGGGCGGCTAACAACATATAAGACAGATTAAAACATAATTTCACAACAGATAAAAACATATTAAAAAACACATTAGCAGAACCCATAAAAAACAGTAGTCAGATAAAAGTTAGAATAAAAGAGCGTAAAACAGCAGTTCTTAGAGGAATCAGGCCTGTAAAAAAGCAACTAAAAGATGTATAAAATGTTAAAAAGGCCATGAACTCAGAAGGCTTGGTTAAATAGCAAGGTCTTCAGGCCTTGCCGAAAAGTCTCAAGAGAGGGAGCCATTCTCAAGTCAAGGGGAAGGGAGTTCCATAACGTTGGTGCCACTACTGAGAAGGCCCTGTTTCTTGCCGCTGCCCCACGTATCTCCTTAGGCGGCGGCACTTGTAAAAAGGCCTTCTCTGATGACCTGAGAGGACGAGCCGGATTGTACGGGAGTAGGCAATCTCTAAGATATCCTGGCCCAGAGCAGTATAGGGCTTTAAAGGTCAAAACCAGCACCTTGAATTGGGACCGGAAACGAATGGGCAGCCAATGTAGCCCCCGGAGAAGCAGGCTGACAGAGTCAAACCGCCTAGCTCCAGTGACCACACGGGCCGCTGCATTCTGCACTAATTGTAGTTTCCGAACCGTCTTCAGGGGCAGCCCCACATAAAGTGCGTTCCAATAATCTAACCTCGATGTCACCGTAGCATGGATCACCGTGGCCAGGTCTGCACGATCCAAGTACGGCCGCAGCTGGCGCACCAGCCGAAGCTGAGCGAAGGCCCCCCTAGCCACAGCCGCCACCTGGGAATCCAGGAGCAGCTGCGAGTCCAGGTGGACCCCCAAGCTGCGGACCTGCTCCTTCAGAGGGAGTGCAACCCCATTCAGAGCAAGCCGATAATCCAGCACCTGCATTGAGGATTTCCGAACCGAATAAAAATACATTTTCATGTCTGAGAACTGATGTAGTCAGATGCTGTTTGAACTGAAACAAAATAATTCCATTTTGTGGTTTATCTCTGTTTCGCAAACTTCAGTGCGGGCAAACTGCCATTAATGAAGTGGTGGTAAGGTCTTAGCATGACAAAGCACTTCTAAGCCATGACTGGTGTAAGTTAGAAACATATACAGTGACAAGTGTGGATAAATGTGTACCTATATTATGCGTTTAATTATATGGAAAATATGGTCACATAGGTTGGCTGTAATCTGCTGGCAAGTGCCACTCACAACTTCCTAGTTTCCAGTTGAGTTTGCTTTACCTTCAGTTCCCTTTTTTCATATACAGTACCGTCTATGAATTTGTCTTATCAGACCATTGGTTCATCTCTAGGCCAATTTTGTCTACTCCACACTATAGCTGAGCAAAAAAAGAAAAAGAAGAAAAGAATGGAAAGAAGTAAAGATGGGAGCATCCTTGGGAAATGGGCAGAGTTTGTTTATCGTATGCCCTGGGAAATGTCCTCCCAGCTTCCCCAAGTCTTAGATGGTCACTCACATAGTTGCACTAGCTAACAGCCCAATCCTAACAGCCCAATCCTAACCTGCCCTGGAGCAAGCAGGCCAGCTGGCTTGCCCCGTATCCAGAGCAGGGTTGGGGTCTAAAGTGACTCAGCCCAGGGCACAGGGAATCGCTTCCCCCTACCCTGTATTGCTCTGCAGCAGCCCCCATGGGATTACTCGGATCTGCACCACCTCTCCAAGCAACCTGGGGCTGCTCTGGGCTGCCTGGGACTGGGGATGCTGCCCCCCCATTCACCCGTGGCCTGCCCACGCCTGCCCCAGCCCTACTCCTGCTCTGGAACACCTCCTTCCTGCCCTCCCTACAACCCCCCCAGACCCCCGCATTGTCCTGACTCGACCAGCACAGACTTACCATTCCAACGGAGCTTGGGTCAGCCTCCCTCCTCCAAAGTCGACACAGAAGTGCTCTTATAGCACTTTTGCAACACTTTTCAGCCAGTACAAGGGACTTGTGTGGCCGAGGGCGCTGTCTGGATTGTGCCCTAAATATATTTATTCTTGATTCTTTGCTTCCAGGCCTTTTAAGGGTGGCAGTCTACTCTGCTTTCCTTATTGTGAGATGTGTTACTTAACTGAGGATGCAAATACTGTTTATCTAAGAAGACAGTGAGGATGTGTGGAATGGCTGCTGATGCCACCCAAAAAAAATATTCTAGATAGTTTTCTAATGTTTTCTGAATCAGTGCTATTCCCCTGTTGCCCCTGTGTCTGGAGGGAAGAGGCATTTGGGGTGCTCCCCAACAAGATACAGGCTGCAGGCTCCTCAAGACACACTTGCAGACATGTAGGACATTTCTATAGAAGTGCCACAACAGGGTTAATTGCCAAGGAAAGGCAATTGGTTAGGCAAACAGCCTAAAGTGCAGGCATGATTCTCAGCACACAGCCTGTACCTCCAATATATGGCTTTAGGACAGCTTTATGCTGCAATCCTACACATCCCTACCTTGAAGTACATCCCACTGAACTCCACAGGATTTACATCTGAGGCTACATGCAAAGGATTGTGCTGTTAATTGACATGTAGTTGCTTAATCACCAAATTCAATGGCTTCTGAAGAAAAGAACATTGTACTTCCATTAGGCTGCAGTGTTTTAAGCAATCCACACAGATTAAAAGAGGTCATATTGACATTTTAATTCCTCCTGCTTTCAGTTGTGTGGTGGAGTCTGATATTTCTTGTTAACTCTTGCACAAATATTGTTTTTTAGCAAGGCTATAACATGGGAAATCTAGTTCTAGGCATGTTTACTCGGAAGTAACTTTCACTGGATTCAGCAGGGCTTACAGTGCAAACCTCTGCAAGTTTTCTTCAGAAGCAAGAAGCAACCTGCATTTCTTCAGAATGCAGGTTTTTTGCCCGAAGTCATTGTCTACTCAGAGTTAAGTCCTACTGAATTCACGGTGACTCACTCCCAGCTATGTGTGCATTGGAATGAGGAGTAATTCTGTGTGTGAGAATTTGGCATTGTACAAGGAAAACAAAGCAAAAGCGTCACCTCTGTTTTAAGAATTTCAGGCACTTTAGGGTACATTTACATCCAAACCAATTCTTTTCTGTGATCTGTCACCCTTCATTATCACTCCACTTTCCTGTTTCTTGCACATATGTGATGCTTTATTAAAGATGTATATACTTCCTAAGATTAGTCTGGACAAATAGCATGCTATTGATCTTGTTCCAGCCATTATGTTAACTTTTCTTCCTTTTTTTAAAGCCTTTTTTCCCTTTAACAATTATTTGTGTCGGGGCCCCTCCCAGATGCCCTGACCCCCAACTTACCCTGGAGCAGGCACCCCATGCCCAGGGTGGGGAGGTTTCCCTGCCCTTGGAGGGAGCAAAGAAGGTTGGCTCACCCCAAACAGCCAGAGGGGGCTGGCAGGGCAAACAAGGAACACTACAGGAAACAAGCCAGGAACAGGAAAGGCCTTTTCTGCCCCACCCGGAGGAAGGGGCGGGGCCAAAGGGGGCGGGCTTGCTCCATAAAACACGGAGGCCAGGGATGAGAGGCAGTCAGTGTGAAGCAGGGAACTGTGAGGTGAACAGCTCCTAGGCCAGATTTGGTAGCTCTGCTAGGGAGGAGGACAAGGGTGCTGGAACCTTCTTCCCCTCCAGCCAATCTGAGGCCTCCCTGGGGGTGGAACAAGCCTGCTCCAGGCCCCTCCAGGGCAGGGACCCTACAATTTGCTGCTGCAAAGATTAGCGCCAGAACCCACTCTTCTAAAATCAGTAGGGTTTGTGTCACCCAGTGCAGGAGACCAGCATGTCACCCCCATGATGGACCTCCTCCCATGTAGTGGGAGGGACAATGCCCTGGGCAGTGGACATGGTGATGTACCATAGCGTTGCCCCAGCTGGTTTTTTGGCTATAACTTTTGATAGAATAGATATATTCCAACCTGGTTTGTTTCATTGCATTCTGCATGAGAGTAGGCATCAATTGATATATATAACATGATGGTATTATTTGAAAATACCAAGATTTTTGACTGTTACCCTGCACATGCCCAATCTCGTCTGATCTTGGAAGCTAAGCAGGGTCAGGCCTGGTTAGTACTTGGTTGGGAGACCGCCTGGGAATACCGGGTGCTGTAGGCTTATACCATAGTCTTTCGAGACTGAAGGTTGCCAACCATTACCACCAAGATTTTAAAAATTTTGGTGTGTAGTGGTGCCACCCCCCTGGTATGCATCACTCGATCCAGCCCAAACCCTCTGCACCCATTAGCAATGCAATTGGTCCTGGGACAATGAGATCCAGCTGGAATGAAATTGAACAAGAAGCAATGAGACGTTCTAGTGCAGGCACACCAGATGTTACTCCTGATCTGTCCTTCCTTTAATGATCTGTCCTTCCCTATAAACAGCCATTCTGAAATAGGCCTTATGTAAATGTGAGCGCTCTGAGAAATCCCACCCATTAACAGTGTTGCCCAGAAACTCAGCAGGACCACGCAACAGCCTGTTTGCTATACTATGCTATCAGTTCCTGCCAACAGGGAGGCACAGCCAGTTGGCTGGTCCGATAACAGGCTTAACTTCTTGCAGCCTGTTTGAGGAACTACAGTATGAAGCACCACCCAATTACTTGGTGCCTGCGGGAAGGTTAATATTTTCCACACAATTTCACTTACATTGTGTACATATTTCAATCAGTTGTCTAATCCGTAGTCAATTTGACAAAGTATTAACATGTTGCCTGTTTGTTCCAACAACAAAAGGTACCCAGGTTGGGCAGATCTGCTCTCTCCTTTGTTAAATTCCTCTTGGACCATTTGCGCAAGGTTCCTTCTCTATCGGCATAGTCGGTTTTCTGTTTGCAATGATTACAGCCAATCCAGGTCAACCACAAGGTTAGTCTTCAACACACCCAGCATGAAGTCAAATGAACCAAGGCTATAGCCACTATATTATTATGTCCATTATGAAGGCCTCTGACTGGTCAAGTCTGGAAGTAATGTGTTTCTCTTTCATGTCTCCTGTCCTACTCAGACATGCCATGCAAAGTAGAAAATGGTTGCACTTTTGGCACAGTGGGTCTGTTGTCCACCTGTGGGCATGTATTTCAACAGAACAAACACACAGTACTTTCTTTGCACATGCTGTAATGCCGGTCCCAGTTAAAGCGCATGTAGGTGGTGCAACAGCAAGACCTTACAGCCAGCTTATAAAAACTATCTGAAAAATTAAATGGGGGTGATGGTGACACTAACAACTAAAGTATGTCATTTTCATGTCATTGCCAGTTTATTTGCCTTGGATAGTTTTGCAAACATTGTCCAATGCATTTTCTTCCTCTTCCCTGAAACGATGGATAATCATCTGTTTGCTATTTTTCTTCCTCTGGTGTCAACCTATCTTTGCAATGCAAATGGCTGTGGTAGGGTAGGAGGTAGACAGGTGCCAGTGGCATCAGGTCAGCTGTGAATGCCGCAGCAGTAACAATTTGCATTTTCCAGGCTATGAACCTTAGAAGGGCCTAGAGAGGAATAATACTAGTCCTAGAAACAAATGGGCTTCTTCCTCACTTCTCTGCCATTTGTAGCATATGGGCCACTTCAAATATTACAAAGGCCAAATGTTACTGGGTTTGGTGAAACACGATTCACTGCACAAAGAGTCAACAGTGTTCCCAACGTGTGGGATTCACCTGGTTACCAGTGCTACCTAACTGGAAGTGACATAGGGGACAATGACAGGAGAGCTGGAAATAGTTAAGAGCCCAATCCTGAGCTCTTACCGCCGGTCCTCTGCCAGGGCTGAGTGTTGCAGTCGTGCCATAAGGTATGTCTGGAGCCCTCAGTACCTGTCCAGCATCAGTGCTAGCTTAATGCTAGCAGGCACTGGGCTAGTGCCAGCGAACCATTGCTGCTCCACCACTCTGCTGCCGCCTGAACCGCTGGGTGTCAGAGAGGTAGGTGGGGACGTGGGGGGAGGTGGGGAGAAGGCATTCTGGGGCAGGGGGAGGCGGAGAGAGGCAGGAAGGAGGCATGCCAGAGGGAGGGTGGGAAGGAGGCATGCTGGGGGGAGGGAGTGGGGCAGGAGGGAACTGGAACTGGAGGAGCTCTGCTCCTCCACATTCAGAGCCTCCGTATTGGACTGTGGCCCTAACATGGAGGCCCTTGATTCTACAGCAGCCCAAGCATTGCCGCAGAATTGAGTAGCCCCATTGTGGTGCTACTTACCTTACCCAGGGGAAGGGGACAAAAGTCCCCTTCCCCAAGGAGCCGCCAGTGACTACCCTATTGTGCACAGGATGCCAAAGCAGCCGTTTTGGCACCACAGCAATCCCGGTGCAACGGGCAGTTCAGGATTGGGCTGTAAGTCATTTGTGCCATGGGTGAATTTGCAAACTGCTTCTTGTTAGTGTCAGGACCCAGAATGCCTTGGGGAACCATGGAAAGCATAGGGTTTGCTGCCATCCACAGCTTAAGGTATCCATGGTGGCCACGGGAACGTACGCCCCACAGATACGGGGTGTGTGTGTGACACTACTATAGTAACAATACAGCAACAGGGATAAACTCATCCATTATATAATTCATAACAGCACATCAAAAGTCTGCTGAAAAAGGCAGGTCTTCAAACAAGATAAAATGCCAATTATGTCATACCTCACAGGGCAAGGAATTCCACAAGATAGGGGCCACCACAAAATGCACTTCCTAAGGATGTGGAACCAGCAAGAAGATTTTCCTAAGGAATTCCACGGGATGGGCAGGTTCTTGTGGAAGAAGATGGTCCCTGAGATACTTTGGTGCAGTTTGGGTTATGATATGCTTTGATTACATGTTAAACCCATATTGCACCTTTCCTCGCTCCCTTGTGTTTTGGAAGCGCGTCTCCCTATCTCAGTGATTTCTGAGTCATCTCATCTTTGCCTTGTGTAAACGAGATAAGATGACATCAGTACACAGGATGACAATGTGTCAGCTCTGCAGCAGGCACATTTACACTTTCTAAATCAGGTGGCAGCAAGAGCTTAATTTCTTCTCCCAACCCCAAAGAAAAACAAAATCACTGCCTAATATCTTCTGGACTGTATTTAGCATAGATGCGATAATTTCAAGGTAGAGAATTAGTCAACTTCTGTGGTACTTCCTGATTGCTCTAATATTCAAGAACAGCATGTGCAGTTGTAATGCTTCTGATCTCTATGCGTTCCAAGAACGAAGAGTGCTTCAGCCCACACAGGCCTCTACCAGTTCCCACTACTGAGACAGGACAGGTGGACTAGTACATGTTGTGCTTTCTGGAGCAAACACGGAAAAGACCAGGAGATGCCTGCCTTTTTGAAGCACACCTTCCATGTGCTCCCACTTGTGTATCCAGCCAAGAGCACAGGAAGTTGTTGTGTTGAGGGCCTCAGTGTCACTATCAGCACCTGCTGTTTTTACCCATGTTGTAAATTGTGTTAGATCGTTTTGGATCCAATCCTATCCCCCACCAACCTGCACCACTCATTTGTGCTGATGGAGCGCATGCTGGGGGGGGGGGGCAGACAGCCCAGGAGACATAAGCAAAAACTTTTTTTACGTACCTCCCTGTACACTGCTTAGCTGCCAGTGGCTCTCCCTGGATAGGTGGCATAAAACCGAGGAACCTCAGGGGGCGTGTCAGGCTGGGGAAATGGGAATAGGATCTTGGTGTGTGCCACTTTCGCTGAGATCCTCCCCTGAACCACTCTCTGCCTGCTTCCTACCTCTAGCTACTCTGGTGGAGTATCTGAGAGCTGCTGTTGTGTATGCAACATCTCTGGCCATTTGTGCCAGTGGCTCCAAAGCATGAAAGTCACACTGTTCAGAATGGGGCTTATGGCAGCAGATCATGAGATTCACTGCCGTAGGCCCCGCATAAGATTGGGGCGCATACCTGTTAATTTTTATTGCTGCTGATGGCTATGTCTTTGCTCATAAGCCATCTTTATTACATTTTTAGAGAAAAGGACTGAGTAGAAATGTCAGAAGTAAATAAAACATTTTTTGACCACCGTTGTTGACAAAAATTGTGTGGAAGAGAGTGAGAGATTTCCCATTTTAACCATCTTTTGGTTTTGAAAGTAATGCCCTAGCCATGTAAACGTAACTGTGAAGACTTGGTGTTAACTTTACTAAAGAAAGAAAAAGGGGTCGGTTTGTGCCACAAAATGCACTACTCTGGACCTCTTAGGCTGTAAAAGAAGCTTCCTTCTTTTACATGTATGTAGGCATGTGTGTGAAAGATGATGTTTGGCTTAGACTAGAAAGGACTGGATAAGGAAAGCTGCCCAGCATTGGGTTCCGCATGTGTGGGGGAGGGAATAATGGAAAATCAGCAAAAAAGAAAATTGTTTGCTGCAGGCAACACTAGAAACAAAACTGTTGGAATAATTTAGACACAAATTGCTTTTAAAATGCCCTGATATTGATTTACAGACCAATCCTATGCTCCCTTAGCACCCAGGGATACAGTGGTGCCAAAATAGTGACTGCTGTATCCCATGGGGCCAGCAAAGCAGTGCCAGGTCTCCATAGGGTAAGGGAACAAATGTTCCCTTGCCCCATGCAACACCCATGTGATCCCAATGGGTCTCCTCAGATCTGCGCCTGATAGAGCAGGCACAGTACCTAGGAGCTTTCCTAGCCCAGGAGGAATGTTAAGATATGGTGGTGGAAATAGTTGCCATCTCTGTCCCAGGTCTGCTCCCCCCTCCCCCCCAGTTCTTCCCCCTGCCACCCACCGCCCTGCCCCGAAAAGCCCTGATGCAGCCTGGCGGCCATACTCACCACCGGGAACTCTCAGCATCCATCTTCAGGCGCTGATGCCCAGCACTGACTGACACTGGGCTCAGCAACAGTGACCTGTCATTAGCACTAAAACAAAAGTGCCTTACAGAACTTTTGCAACAGTCCTGGTCAGCAATGCCGGTGGAGTGCCAACACTGCGGCCCATAGGATCGGGCCCTTAGTCATCTTGGCCATCATACGTCATAGCAATTCTACTTGCTAGAAAGGACATTAAAAAACAACAACACTGCCTTTCCTTTTATTTATTTCTAAAATGTACAAGCTGCTTTTCAGCCTACAGGCCTTCAAAGCAGCACACACTCATGCAAATATATATAGAACAACCAACATCAAACAAGTCATTAAAAAGAAGCAGCAAGAACACAGTTAAAGGACCAAAACCCCAAGTCAGCAACAAGGGAGGGCACAGAAGTCCACTCTGGGTGGAAGGGAAGGGATGTGGTATTAAAGGCTTGCCTGAACAGAATATCTTCCCTAAACCTCAAAAAGTAAAAAGGGACTGGCCTAGATGTAAGCTACCCTTCCCAAGCAAGAGCTCACAGAAAAGGCAGGGAGGCTCAGGCATCAAAAGGTTGCCTGCTCCCTGTCCAATTGGTGCCCAACAAATTGAAAATTGAAGCACTTCTGAAACATCCCTGCTTGAATCTGGTCAGGGCAAAACATGTGTGTCTCAGATTCAGATGTGTCATGTATGATCACCATGGCAGCCAGAAAGAAGAGCAGAACATTCCTAGAACCTCTCTCTGGTAGACCACCGTTGTGACTTTTCACTCTTTGGTAGGAGTCCACCTCCCTTTCCACAGTTGTTTTTCTCTGCTTTCAGAGACGCAAGATCAGGCTGAACATAATTGTTTGGCTTCACTTTTAATTACTATTACTTCTCCTAAGCCTACTTAAATGCTCATGACATGCATAGGCAGGTTTTAAAGCCGGGACGTGATGTGATATTGGGTGAATGGTTCTTTTATAGTCTTTCTAGTGGAAAAAACATGATATTCTTTCATGTAGCTGTTAAGGCACAGGTGTTTTCCAGATATTCAGCTTCTTCTCAATGTGTATGGGTTGGATGGAGTTATATTATCAGATTCCCAAGCAACATGTAGACAAATCGCCTGCATTTGCTTAGTGTCTATGGTAGCCGACTGTCAACCTGTAGGCAAAGCCTGGCCCTCCGATTACTGCCATTTGGTTACAATGCTTGCATAGTTCTCCAATTAGAGGACAGGAGTCTTTTAACTCTAATCAACCTCCTTAGAGTTAGCTTTAGAAGAAGGAAAGGGAACATTTTCATCACAGCTAGACTGGCCTACTGCAATGCGCTTTTTGGGGTGCTACCCTCGTGGAGCATTCAGAAACTTCAGTGGGTACAGGATACAATTACATGGATTTTGACTGGGAGCTGTGCTTGGGACCGTAAAATTTCCATTTTGTACTATCTCCATTTGTCTCTAGTATGTTTCTGGGCTCAATTCAGAATGTAGTGCATGATCAGATGTCTCAAGGAGTACACAAGACAACAAAATATCTGTGTCTTGCCTTTAAAAGGGAATTGGGTAGATTTATAGAGGAAAAGTCCATCACAGGTTACAAGCCATGATGGGTATATGCAACCCCAGGTTTTAGATGCAGGCTGTCTCTGAATGCCAGATGCAAGGGAGTGGCAACAGGATACAAATATCTTGTTGTCTTGTATGCTCCCTGAGGCATCTGTGGGCCACTGTGAGAGACAGGAAGCTGGACCTTGATGGGCCTTTGGCTTGATCTAGCAGGACTCTTATGTTCTTAATCCCTTTACGAAACAGAGAGACGCTATCCTATTCTACGCACAATAGAACTTAAGGGGAATTAAGGAGTTAAGTGACTTACAAAGGCTCCAAAAGCAAACATCACATCAGGACTGATCCTAAATTAGTAGCATAGAGAGATATATTGCTGCTCAAATTACGTTTCAAGCATATGTTAGACTAATTAAAAATTTCCTTATTATTACCTTTCATTCCTGTAATGCATATTTTTGTCACTACTTTACACTGCACTTGTAATTGGTTTCACTCACTTAGTGCAAATAAAATTGTTTTACAAAGCAAATGAAGAAGCACTATAATGGATGCCGTTCTTTACATTCTGAGCAGGCACTAAGGAGCATTCTACTCCCTCTTGACTATGCACAGCGTCTGGTAATGTTCGTTGATGACTTGGTTACAGTTCCTTGAGGAGGCATAACTCTGAGCGTGCTCTTTACTGTGTTTACATTCTCCTCGGTTAAGACTGCATTAAGAGTGCTCTTCCCCACACTAAATAATGTATCCAGGCTCTTCCACCTGGCTGCACAGAATTACAATAGAAGGCTTCTACTGGGTAAATTGTAGCCACTGCAGATTTCCTTTCTCTCATCAGTGTTCCTCGCACACAGGACAAGGAAGAGGTCAGATGAGCTCAGAGTGCCCTCGAGGAAAACTTGAATTTCCAGAAACCGACAAAGCAAGAAATCAGAACAAATCAAGCAGAAATCAGCCAGAAGAAGGTTTTCTTTTCCGCCTTCCACGGTGCGGCATAATGCAAGCAATCCAAGAGTCACATGAGGGATATATCTAGTTTCTACAGATACACAGATCACCTTTCCTTAAAAAGCACATTATAATATGAAGGAATAAAATGCTTGAATGCATCAATACATTTTCATTTATTTAATTCGGAAGGGTGGGGGGGAAGGCAATTGGATGGCAAAGACAACCTACTTCTGTGTGAGATTTTCTTTGCAGGTTTGTGAAATGTGCAGCAAAGTCATAATAAAAAGACATCACCCAACTATACACAGAGTACATCTGTCTTATCCCTGAGGAGTAAACACAGATCTCAGTCTATCGAGGTGTATGGCTTCCAAGAGCCCTGCTCAAATTATGTTTTCAGAACATTAACAGTAGATTAAAATTCATGAAGCGCAGCAGCCTAACAGCCCAATCCTAAAGGGCAGCCCAATCCTGAACTGCCCGGGGCGCCCCCACTCGGCGGCACCACAAAGGCTGCCGCCGAATCCAGCGCCTCCCACACTACTGCGGGAGGCACCTCGGGAGTAGGGGATGTTCGTCCCCTTCCCCCGGGTAAGGGAGGCAGCACTGCAATGGGGCTACTCTCTTTAGCGGCCCCAAAGGGCGCAGCTAAAGTAAAGGCGCTCGTGTAAGGCACGCAGCCTCCACGAGCGCCTAGGATCCTGCGGAGGGGGGCTCTGCAGATCCTCCTCCTCCCACCTGACCCCAGGCATGCCCCGGCATGTCCCCATCCCCGCATCACACCGGCCTCCCCGCCCCCTCCCCACATCACACTGGCCTCCCCCCTCCCCGGAACGCCCCATCCCTGCCCCGTTTGCCGTTCTGCAGCCTGGCGGTCACAGGCACTGCTGAGCTGCAGAACACGGGCGCGCGCCGGGCAGTGGCTCAGCGCCGGCCAGAGCTGATCCACCTCCGGCGGGAACCCGGTGGTAAGCCCCGCAAACGTGCCTTATGGCATGTTTGCGACTGTGGTCCGTGCCACAGGGGTGTGGTGCAGACCATAGGATTGGGCCCTTAAACATCATATATTCCACTGGGGCTTATGCTAGGTTTCTGATTTGGGGCTTCTACTCACTGCCACCCTAGGCAGAGTCCTCTTCCGCATTTGCAGTGGTGGTCCAGAAGAGTGCCTGGCTACATGCATTACCAGGCCAGTGTTTATGATGTCTGCCTGTTTAGAATGCTAGTTCTGCTAGCAGAGCCACTTAATAGGATTGGGTTGAAACTTTATTTCATAAGTGTGGCATGAAACAGCTTTGTCATCCCTTTTTTTTGGATCAAGGAAAGGAAGGGATGGGCACTGCTCTCCAGGAGTGACTCTTCAGGTGTATTTATTTGAAGGTTCCTTGCCATTTTTATTTATTATGTATTTGTTCTGACCAAAACTTTAGGGGGAAGGGGAATAAAATGCCCTTCAAGTTTTATATTTCACTTTATTATCATTTCACTTTATTATTTACATTTCACTTACATTATCATTTATTTCACTTACATTATCATTTCTATATTTTAAAAATAATGACATTAGTTAATTCACAGTTCCTAAATCTTCTTGATTGTGATTGTAGTATCTGGTCATTCTTTTTTTTTTTTCCCAGTGGCTTCAAGGGGTGGCCATTTGCTCTTCCTCTGAGCAGAGCTGCAGGCTTCATGAATTCTTAAAGTGAACTGTACTGAAAATTGATCTCTTGAAGATTTATATCTGAGTAGGGGCTGCTGTTGTTTCTCAGAATTTCCAAAAACTAGTTCTAAGCAACTGAAGATTGACACTGACTTTGATAAATTATGGAGTATGTTTTTTCAAAGCCCTGCCATCTCTGTCAAAGCCCACAATCCTTCTGGAAGCACTAAAAAGTTTCTCTTTTCAAAATGTCTTTAGAAAATGTCTACAGGCACAATCCACACTTGGGCACGTTTTATGCCTCAGTTAAGCTAGTGCTTGGGCTAGTGCCAGGTGGGCACCCATCCTCCACTGCTCAGCGGTCTCATGGACCGCCGAGCTGCAGCACAGTAAGCAGAGGAGGGGGCGGGAAGGAGGCATTCCGGGGAGGCATGGGGAGGGCGGAGAGAGGGGGGTGGGAGGCGTGCCAAGGGGAGGGAGCGGGGAGGCAGGTCCAGTGGAGCTCTGCTCCACTGGATCCTGTTTGTTCGTGCAGGGCTCGGTACCTTACACGAACGCCTTTACTTTATCAGCGACCTTTTGGTCGGCGGTAAAATAAGTAGCCCCCTTGCGGGGCTGCTTCCCTTACCTGGGGGAAGGAGATGAAAGTCCCCTTCTCCCAAGGCACTACCCGCAGCAGGCTGAGGTGCGCAGAATGCAGCGGTAACCGTTCTCGTGACCGCTGCTGCAGCCGCGCGCCCCGGGCAGCTCAGGGTTGGGCTGCCCATTATTTACTTAATTAGGAGGCAAGAATGTATTTTTTTTTAGTCATGTAGTATTTGTGGGTTTTTGTTTCTAAACTTTGTAAACAACCCTGAACTGTTTGAGAAAATGAAATATTTTCCCCTGACACTGAGCAATGCCCCAGTCTGCCCTATGGGGCTACTCAGTTCTGTGCCTGCTAAATAGCAGGTGCTTGGCTGTGCAGCCCCGTGTAAAGCTGGCAAGCCCAGGACAGGAGTTAGGATATGGTTGAGGCCTCTTTTGCCGATCCAGCTCCACTCCCAGGCCTTATCTGCCCTTGTTTTACCCTTCCCTGACCCCAAAATGCCCCTCCTCACCTCTATTCCACTCTCCTGCTGCCCCTTTGCTGCCTGGGATTCTTGCATGAGTGTTTCAGTGTATTCCTAAAAGATATCTAACTATTTGTGCCTAAAAGATATCTATTTGTCCTAGTGCCAGAACTGCAGCCTACTTATAACCTGCTCAACACCCAAGTTTTGACCTTAGCATTGAATTATATTATATTTTTTTGCTAACTGTTTGGTAAGCTTTTAGGCATTCATGAAAGGTTCTTGTTTAATAGCTATTATTGGGCACCTTGCTGTGTTAATCTATTTTATGACTGCCATTTCATCTCACCCGCAAACACTGTTTAATTAAGCAATTGCTCAGCAATGAAAGTGAGAACATCTCTTGGTGGCTTAAGGTTTAATCCATTAATTCATGTGTTTATAGAGATGAGTAAACCAGGTTCTGTTGACTGGTGTGTATGGTTTTCTTAAGTAGTATATGTGCAGCTGGATTTGGAACCAGCTGACTTTTTGTGAGTAACACATCTTGGTGTATTCATTTTATTCCTTGTTTTTGAAGTGCCTTGTTTACAATTACATGGGTATGAAGAGACTCCTTGAACTGTCTTTCCTGTACAAAGAATTTTCCCACTGCTCCATCTGGGACACATTCTTAATAGGATGTGGTATTCTCCTGGGATGCTGTAATAAATCCCTTAGAGGTCAATAGGACTCTGAAGTAAGAAGTTTGGCCTCACACCCTCAGATGGGGACTTCACAGCTGGCTCTAAGAATACATATGTTCCTGTTATGCCTCCTAGTGCCTCTTAACACTCCCAAACAGAGCCTCAAACTTTATTACAGAAAGCCTCCCTTTTTCAAGAAAATAGTCCATAAATTGAAAGCTTAGTTAAATTAAACTTATTACAACACAAAAGGTGCAGAACCCAGCAATGGCTGAAAAATGCCTGAGGTGCATGTTTGTTGCCCATTGACCAAAGAAAAAAGTGGAAAAAATGGGGTCATTTTTAACTAGCCACAACCAACTATGGTTAACTATGGCAACCAAACTCATCTGTTCCTGAAAATGAGTAATATTAACATTTTAAAACTCTAAAAACTAAAGTGATATTATACAATGGTATTTTACTTAATTTTCCAAACTGGGGATGTGACTTATTCAGCATTTGTGAGGTGAATCACTTGCAGCTCAGTTTGGCAATCAGACAGCAAGTGACTCTCTTGAGACGCTATTCGAAAACAGCCAGTATTCCTAGCCTTGTCAGAAGTTTTAGCTAAATTAAGGAACTTCACATCTGCAACTCATAATGTATTCGGCTGTCCTTTTTTAAAATAAGAACTGATAAATATAGCAAAACTTTAAGGACATGATGTAGGTGGTACAGAGATTAAGAGTTTATCCAGATGATCACTGAATGCATTTCCTGAGTGCAGTGTTCCCACATGTTGTTATTTCTCACAGGTGTGACAATATGATTTACCATAGTCTTTCGAGACTGAAGGTTGCCAACCAACCATACATGTTGAAAACTGGGATTGAGGGAATCTGATTTGATTGGGACCCAGTGTGTAGTTAGTCTGTGGAACTCCTTGCCACAGGATGTGGTGATGGCATCTGGCCTAGATGCCTTTAAAAGGGGATAGGACACATTTATGGAGGAAACATCCATCATGGGTTACAAGCCATGATGTGTATGTGCAACCTTCTGATTTCAGAAATGGGCTACTTCAGAATGCCAGATGCAAGGGAGGGCACCAGGATGCAGGTCTCTTGTTGTCTTGTGTGCCTTGGGGCATTTGGTGGGCCACTGTGAGACACAGGAGACTTGAGTAGATGGGCCTATGGCCTGATCTAGTGGATCTGTTCTTATGTTTTTAATAAGGTAACCTTTCTATGGGGAGATAGCAATAGTGCTGTTTAAGCACCACCTACCTCAAGCTCTTTTGAACTGTATGAATGCTCCAGGGCAGGGGTGTCACATGTAAGGCCTGTGGGTCGAATATGGCCCAAGGAATCTCTTTATTCAGCCCTGTGATAACTGGGCTCTCCCAAATCTTGAAACTATGGTCAAGATTTGCATATTTTCTCTTTTTTTTATTTTTTTATTTATTTAACAGGTATTTATACCTGTTGGTATAAATACCTTTCTTGGTCTTTATTCAAGACTTTATTCAAGGCGGTTTACATAGGCAGGCTTTATCTAAATCCCTATTTAAATAGGGATTTTTACAATTTTCAAAGAAGGTTCTTTCTTTCAAGAACTACTACATTCAAGGTGTTTCATTCCGATCTGGCTTCACATTCTGGCCTCCATCCTCCCACACTCCGAGCAGATGGAATTGCTCGGCTTCAGCTTGTCAGCTGCTCCAAGGTCGCACGGTGCCGGTGGCCTCGAACTGGCGACCTTGTGGATGTTATCTTCAAGCAGACGGAGACTCTACCCTCTAGACCAGACCTCCTGCCCTCTAGACCAGACCTTTTGTCATTTGCAGCTAATGAGTTCCTAAGTGAGAAAAAGAGCTTATTTCTGATCATTACCTGCTTAATGACATCACTTCTGGCACTCAGCAGATACCATGAATACTATTTGGCCTGCTGTAGGAAACAAGTTCGACATTCCTGCTCTAGGGCTTCATTAGGCCTGACAGGCAGAGCCAATGTATAGTTCTAAATCTAACGTAATGTTC
Organism: Tiliqua scincoides; assembly: GCF_035046505.1. Classification (NCBI taxonomy): domain Eukaryota; kingdom Metazoa; phylum Chordata; class Lepidosauria; order Squamata; family Scincidae; genus Tiliqua; species Tiliqua scincoides. The sequence goes on from NC_089824.1 coordinate 31,887,138, forward strand.
TTCATCGTCTTTGTAGGTCTTAGTTTCAGACAAAAACAAATGTTCTTTTATCTGTCTCCTTAAGTACTTTGCCTATGTACATACCCATATACACATTAAACAATTTACCAAATGGCACAAATTCTACACAAACATCTGGAAACAGCTACTTATAATCATCTGTATCCTATAACAACTGTAAGTAAATATAACTCCTGAAGAACTACAACAATTCTCCATTCATGTTGGCATAAATAAATTCCATAAATATTACTGAATTGTACAGCAACTCCAAAAAAAACGTGCAACTTAAAACACTTTTAAAAATATATGCGTTACTGTTATGAATATATTTCCCCTACAGCATTGTTATTCCAGCCACCTACATGACAAACAGATGACCAATATTGCTGGTGCTTTCAAATAGACAAATATATCTGAAATTGCAGAAACGTATTGTTGGCAAAGCCATTACCTGAGATTACATATTATTCCATTTTCAGATACAGGTAGTTTCTTTTTTGTTTATTTATTTTTGCGTGTCTATTCATATATCATTCATATATCATATATCATATATCATTCAACATGGGATATATTCAGTCTCCATAGATTCATTGCTTTCAATGTTTTTATCCAATAAAATTTCCTTACCTCCAATTGCCTTTGTTTGTGACTTCTTGCTCTGCACTACAGTGTTTCTCAAACTGTGGGTTGGAACCCACCAGGTGGGTCGTGAGTCAATTTCAGGTGGGTCCCCGTTCATTTCAGTGTGTATTTTATTTTTAATATAATAGACTTGATGCTACCATGGTATGTGACTGCATTTCAGGACATGTTACAAATCTGTACTTTTAACAGGTTACTATGTATATGCTTTTAACAATGATAGTCAATGGGGCTTACTCCCAGGTGTGGTATTTTCAAGTGCTTAAGCAGAAGCACACAGAAAGCCTTGGTGCGATGGCAATTGCGGGCAAACCCCCCTTGTTAAATGGCAAACCGACAGGGGTGCTAGTTCCCAGGCTGAAGTGTGACAATAGCTGATACAGCACTCTGTGAAGAAGCACCCATTGTTCTCACCCCTGTATGAGATTCTAATGTGGCTTTATCTGAGAACTGAATGTAGCAATGTTGCAAGTACAATAAAAACGCAGGAGGAGGCTAGTAGAATCAGCTTCTCTCTCTCTCTCTGCACTCTCAACCCTCAATATGTCTGCTGTCTCTTGATTTTCTGTCTGACCATTCATTGCTTCTGCTCTCGCACCTATATCCAGCAACCTGACCCCTGGGCTTTGGTTGCTCCCCAAAGGGTAACTGCAACACCAGGTAAGTGTGGATAGAATTGCAGCCTTTGGAATGTTTGGGGAATTTCCTTTAAACAGATCAACACCTGCTTGGGAGGGTTAGGAGGGTTCTTCTTTATTTTAAATAAATTTTAAACTTATTGTAAACTTTTAATTACTTGATTTAATTTTGTCTTATGGGGAGTGTTACAAATTTTCCTGCTTGATGATGTCAGTTCTGGCCATGACATCATTTACAGGTTAATGACATCACTTCCAGCGGGTCCCAACAGATTGTCATTCTAAAAAGTGGGTCCCGGTGCTAAAACGTTTGAGAACCACTGCTGCGCAAGAATTGCAGTTGACTGTCACTACAGTGATGTTCTGAGAAATGTCTTGAGGACACCTGTAGAAACTTGTATTCACTAGGTTAGAGCCAAAGAAGCACAAGTGGAAGTTTGCACAAGCTGTCCTCTTCAGCACAACTGCCCCTTGCTTCCCCCCCCCCGACCCCAAATTTATTCCTGAGGTTGAAGGAACTCTCCAGAACAGAGCGATATGGAACATGGAGGGCTACAGCGGAGATTGGTGAAAATCCCCCTTTCCCAATTCAATGTGGCTTCCATTCACATCAGAGCCACTTAGATCCAGCCCAATTTACCGAGAGCAAACATTTCCAGTAGCTTGCCATGGTTTTTAGTCAGTGGGTTTTCACACTCCAAAAAGCAGGATAGAAGTAATTTTTATAAATAAAATAAACAAATAGACTGAGTATTGTGATCTAATAATTTTGTGATCGCTATATTTAGGAGAACTTGATACCACCTGCAAATTGACATAACGTATTTCAATTTATACGGCTTTCAAAATATGTAAATAAACCACTGTCATGTTCCAAATTACTTGTGAGCCTAGCTTTGAGTTTCTTTGAGTGTGCATTTTTGGAATAAGGCTATTGTCCTTGTTTTGGGAAGGTTAAACTCAATGTCATGTGCTCATTTGTTCACAGCCAATGTTCCCACAATTGTCTAGTGGGTAGAAAGAAACAGTAATTTCTCTTAATAGTAGATTGTGGGTGAACAGGATTCCTCCTACTCTATAGAAGATAAAATGTCTCAAAGACAGAACTAGTTAAGGCTTCTAAGAAATGAGTAAGCCCTTATGGGAAGTGGAAGATAATTGTTCAGCAGGGTGTTCTTCTTTAACATTTGACAAACTCCTCTTCAAACAAGTGATATCCCAAACAAGAGGAACATTGATAATCAGCTGAAATCCACATTTCCGAGAATTGTCTTTGAGCAGGACACAGTCACAAAACAAGACTGCAGCGTACCTGATACCTCAGCCAGCTCTGATGGCATCCTTCAGTCACTTTTTGATTAGGAGGTCAATGAGTGTATCAAAATGATATGCAGGCAGGATTGCCCATCACATCTTTTCACAGTGTCATTCCACCAACATAAGGGCCTGGTTGCGATGCCAGCCCATGACGTATCAGGCAATGTACACTTGCATCTGCATCTTGTCTATTAAAAGCACATCCTAGTTCTTTCCTGCTAGTTCCCCACCCCCTTCTTCTATAAGGAAGGGGACAGGAAAAGCATTCTGATGTATTTTACTGTCCTTTATTCACAGGCCATCCAAGGGGCATGTGCTGTGTTAATTGCTATGCTGCTGCCCCTGAGAACCGGCTCATAATCTGCCCCCTGAAATGGCCCACTTCACTCTGCTCCATGATAGAGCCAGCCTGGTCTATACATAGGAAAAGGAGGTGGTAGACAGACAGTGCAAGCCTATGCCTGTCTACGCAGAAGCAAGTTCCATTGTGTTCAGTACCGGCTTACTCCCAGGAAAGTGTGTATATGATTGCAGCCTGAGAGAGTAGACTCTTGGACTGTAGAACTCTGGACCTGGGGGATTCTCCCATGTAGCCAACTTATTGAAACTGAAAAACAAAACAGGCTCATTAAAAAAAAATTTAAAAATTGAAATTAAAAAACAAAGTGAGACGTTATACAGCCAGTCTCTTCCAGCTGAGCTAGCTTTCTGCTTGCAGAGAGCTTTATATATAGAAGAGCATTCAAAAAGATGATGACCACCTGCAGTCTGAAGTATCTGCCCTTTCATGAGGCCAACTGAAGCAGTCACCTCAGGCAGCATTTTGATTGGTGGCACTCATCCCTGTCCACCTACTTGCCTCCACTGTGCCTCTTTCTCTTTCCACTCCCTGAATTGGAAAGGGGGGGGGGAACAGAGAGGAAAAAGAAATGTAGAGGAAGGGAGAGCTGAGCTGGAACATTGGAGAGTGGGAGGAGGAGAGGCTGGCATATCACTGGGTAAGGGGGGCAGTATTTGGCATGAGGAGGTCTTGCACCAGCCTTGAATTGTGCAAATCACTTTTACCACCTTGTTGGCTCTTTGTGTAAACTAGGTCTAGTCCTGCCTTTTTACAATGCTCTGGTTAAAGCACAGACCAGGACAGTTCTCTAGGGATTGACCATAATGGATCCCTGAAGAATAAACAGGATGACTCGCCCTCTGGAATCGAGCAATAATTACTTCTGGGACCTACCAGAGAAAATGCAGTTATTCCCCTTTCACCCAGAGGACAAAGCTAAGTATAAGATGTCACTCTTTAGGATAACGGTAGTGTGGCCACAGGAATTCTTCTTAAGAAATCTATTTACAATTATCACTGGAGGTACCTTGATTTAAACCCAATTTCTAAGCTCCTCGTTTGCTTGCCTGTTACTCATCACTTGTGCCAATACACATGACTTCCAGTTATAGTAAATGGGCAATTGTTTAGTGGTTTGTTTGTTTTTTTAGGACAGAGATTCCATCTCTTTCTTCAAGGAAGTGCTTCCGTTGCAGGCATACTACATCTTCCCAGCACTCAAATTGCAAAATAATATGGGATAATGTGGTCATCTTCCCATTTCTCTCTCTTCTCTACCCTTCTTTCTGTTAGGGCTTCTACTGCAACTGTAACTGCAAGGTGAAATGTGGTTGCATAAATGTCATGAGCAATCACGTAGCTGGGGGGGGGGTGCAGGGAAGGCAATTCTACCAGGCAGCAGGTTTTAGGGGGGCAACGAGCTAAGCTTGACACTAGTAGCCAAATCATGAAAACCTTGATAAGTACGAATAATACCATCCTGTTATGTATCATTGGAAAGATAATTTAATGTAGAATGCAATGAAACACACCACATTGGAATATATTTATTGTATCAACCAGAAAACTTTTACTTTATTTAATTAAATTTGATTTCATCATGGGGGGGGGTCTACAAAATCTTCTTTGACCCTGGGTAGAAGATGCCTTAGCTATACTACTGGTAATGAGCAACGTGCCATTTTGTATTCTTCTAAAGTGTCCCTAGATTTTAAAAAATGTGGGTGGTGCAAATTGCTGTCCAGTTGCATTGCTGCAATGCATAGGGTGCATGTGCACATGCTCATCTGAAATCAAAGAAAATGCTGGCACACAGCAACACACGTACTTCCTTCTCTTCTACTGGTCACAAACTTTTAGATATATTTTTCCATTTTCTTTTTATTTATTTTATCTATATTTATTTTCCACATTTTTACACCCCATTCCTCCAAGGAGCTGAGGGTGGTGTACATACAGTAGCGAACCTCCCATTCACTGAATGGGGCAAATGCCTCAGGTGCAAAAGCTGTGCGCCTCCAGGACCACGTAGGAAGCCTTAATGAGGTTCTCAGCATGGTTGGAAACTGCTTCCGGTTTGCTGGAAGCACAGTTTAAGACTGGGGGGAAGCCTCTGACAGCTTCTCCAGTCAATCGCGGAGCCACGTGAGGCTCTGATTCACTCCAGGTGAGTGGGGGGGGGCGGCTTTGTGGACCTTAGCCCCGGGGTGCCTTGAGGGGTGGTCCACCACTGTGTACATAGTTCCTCCCTGCCTTTTGTCATCACAACAACCCTGTGAGGTAGGTGAGGCTGACAGAAAGTTACCCAGGAAACGTTATGGCTAGGCAGGGATTTGAACCTGGTTCTTCCAGGTTTTTTGGTTCTGGGATTTTCTTTAGGTTTCTCTCAGGGACCAATATGGACTTGGGGCAAACAGCATGGAAAAAAAAGGGGTGGCCTGTTTCTCGAGGAAATGTTGTTCTGAAGGGTCAAGGACAGATTCTGTGGGCTTGTGGTCAGGCTCTGGAACAGTCAGGCAGGGGCTGCCAGTTTAGAACCTTCTCTTTCAGAAAAGAAGCTCAGACCAGGGAGCCAAGCCTAGCATAGATCTTATATAGAGCCAGCAGAGACTCTGTTGACTCCCCAGACCACCTAATTGCTCCAAGGCTGTTTGGCAGCTGTTTCCTTTTTGCCAGTGTCAGGGGGGCGGGGTGGGGTTGTGTAGCAGCAAGGCTCAGACTGGCCCTTCCTTCTATTTGTGAGTTGCCTTTTTGGCACTAAAAGTCAGGAGCCTGACCTCTGCTGCAAGAGTTGCTGAATTCTGCTGCACTCTGTTCTCTCTAGCTGCAAAGGTGGAATTGATTTAGAGACCATTATGATGACTTCATACCAGCTGTGGATTCTCATATGTTTAGGCAACCATCAGCTAGTCAGCTACTTATTCTGAACAGTTTGGCAGAATAAATGCACTTATGTTCTCTTCAGTGTTTCTTTTTATAGTCAGAATTCTCATGTTGGATCTCTCCTCATTATTAGGACTCTCTCCTTTTCTGTACTTCTCTTGCAGTTCACTTTAGAAGCTTTGCTTTGACAGCCATGTGAAGGCACAAGAATTTCACAGCAGAATCTTTTTTCCACTGCTTATTGCCATCCGGAGAAAACCTTTGTTGATGCGTCAGGCTGCTGTGGAAGGCGCAGGAAGCAGCAATGTCAGATAAAAGCAAACAAACAAAAAAAGTTGGTGACTGTTTCACACCATTATAGCTAGACAAGCCATGCAGTTCTGCCACCAGTTCTAAAAGTGTTTTGCCTGCCTCAAAACTGCGCCTGCAGTGTTGCTCTTGGACCAGTGGCAGCCCATAGAATCTTATAGAATGACTATGGCAGGAGATGGAGGACAGAATCCACACGAAGTGCAGGCCTAAGCCTCCAACATGCCTGAAGCAGCGCGTCCTCCTTGTCACCACCTCTCTTGTCCTTTTGTGCACATGTTAGCACATGTACTACCACCTCACTCCTTTCTCCACCTGTCACCCCACATTCTTTCTCCTGTTCCTCACCTCCCACCAATCTCCTCATTCTCCTGCAACTTCCACATACTTCCTTCATGGGCATTATTGTTCTCCTCCTGTTTCCTCCTCTCACTTTGTGATTTGAAAACTCCAGGAAGAGGGCAGAAGAGGAAGCATATGGAGGGGGGAGGAGGTAATGACTTAGAGCAGGGGTCACCAAACCCCGACCCAGGGGCTAGATGCGGCCCGCGACAAGTCTCTATCCGGCCCACAGTCAGCCTCTTTTCCCCTGAAAGCCTCTGGCCCACCCAACTGTACATGACCAGAGGTGAAAAGCGGTGTGCCCCAAGGATCTGTCCTGGGACCGGTGCTTTTCAACCTCTTCATAAATGACCTGGAGACAGGGTTGAGCAGTGAAGTGGCTAAGTTTGCAGACGACACCAAACTTTTCCGAGTGGTAAAGACCAGAAGTGATTGTGAGGAGCTCCAGAAGGATCTCTCCAGACTGGCAGAATGGGCAGCAAAATGGCAGATGCGCTTCAATGTCAGTAAGTGTAAAGTCATGCACATTGGGGCAAAAAATCAAAACTTTAGATATAGGCTGATGGGTTCTGAGCTGTCTGTGACAGATCAGGAGAGAGATCTTGGGGTGGTGGTGGACAGGTCGATGAAAGTGTCGACCCAATGTGCGGCGGCAGTGAAGAAGGCCAATTCTATGCTTGGGATCATTAGGAAGGGTATTGAGAACAAAACGGCTAATATTATAATGCCGTTGTACAAATCGATGGTAAGGCCACACCTGGAGTATTGTGTCCAGTTCTGGTCGCCGCATCTCAAAAAAGACATAGTGGAAATGGAAAAGGTGCAAAAGAGAGCGACTAAGCTGATTACGGGGCTGGGGCACCTTCCTTATGAGGAAAGGCTACGGCGTTTGGGCCTCTTCAGCCTAGAAAAGAGACGCTTGAGGGGGGACATGATTGAGACATACAAAATTATGCAGGGGATGGACAGAGTGGATAGGGAGATGCTCTTTACACTCTCACATAATACCAGAACCAGGGGACATCCACTAAAATTGAGTGTTGGGCGGGTTAGGACAGACAAAAGAAAATATTTCTTTACTCAGCGCGTGGTCGGTCTGTGGAACTCCTTGCCACAGGATGTGGTGCTGGCGTCTAGCCTAGACGCCTTTAAAAGGGGATTGGACGAGTTTCTGGAGGAAAAATCCATTATGGGGTACAAGCCATGATGTGTATGCGCAACCTCCTGATTTTAGGAATGGGTTAAGTCAGAATGCCAGATGTAGGGGAGAGCACCAGGACGAGGTCTCTTGTTATCTGGTGTGCTCCCTGGGGCATTTGGTGGGCCGCTGTGAGATACAGGAAGCTGGACTAGATGGGCCTATGGCCTGATCCAGTGGGGCTGTTCTTATGTTCTTATGTTCTTATGTTCTTATGTTCTTATGTTGTGTCTGGAGGGTGTTCTGAGGGCCAGAGAGGTTGCATGAATGAGCCCATTCATTCACTTATTCACTCATCTAAGTTCCATCTCTAATTTATTTATTTAAATTTTACATTTAAATTTTTTTTCCGGCCCTCAACACCATGCCAGATATTTGATGCGGCCCTCTGGCCAAAAGGTTTGGAGACCTCTGACTTAGAGCATTGGAGGTGCTCTTTTCTGAAAAGCATCTCCTCTCCCCTCCGTACATTTCCTGGAGAAGCAGGAAAAATGCAGAGTGCCTACAGCGTCTGCTGCTGGGCCTGTGTATGCCTTACCTCCCCCAGTAAGGGAGGTAGCCCCACAATGGGGCTACTCGATTCTGCAGTGGCTCTTGAACCAGTGCAAAATCAAGGAGTCCCGTGTTGGGTCCTTGGGGCTCAGGGTCTGGTGGAACTGAGCCGGTCCTGCTCCCCTCTTGCCCTACTCCCTCCCCCTGCCACACCTCTTCCCCTGGTACAACCTGATACCCAGTCCTTGCCTAGCACTGTCTAATTTGCTGAATAACATCTGCATAACACCTAATCTGGTTCGTCTGAAGACTGCTACAAACTGCAGGGCTTTGGATTTTTCTATCCAGCCTAAATTTTGTTCTCTCTCTCTCTCTCTCTCTCTGCTTTTCTATGGTTTTGCTTTTTGTGGTTTTGGTTTTACCCTACTGCAGGTCTTGGATTTTTTTTTCCCCCTAGTGGACAAATATCTAGAAAGTTACTCTTTCTGACTGTTCATTTCTTGTTTATCTATGCAGTGGCATCACCAGGGTTTGCATCACCTGGTGCAAGAAGTTCTTCCTGCCATGCAGTGGGCAGGGCAACTCCCTGGGAGGAGGGCGTGGTGATGTACCATTGCTCCGCCCCTGCTGGTTTTCTGGCTATAACTTTTGATAGAATACAAATATTTCAGTGTGGTTTGTTTCATTGCACTCTACATGAAATTGTGTATCAATTGATATATGACATGATGGTATTATTCAAAACACCAAGGTTTTAAAAATTTTGGCCAGTAGGGGTTTCAAGGTGGGGGAAGGGAGGACGGTGGTAGAACTGTGGGTGGGCGGAACTGTGGGAGTGTGGGGACCGGGAGGCGGGGCCAGGATCTGGCACTTATGCCTGATCCTAACCCTGTTCCCGAGCAGCCCAGAGCAGTCCCGGGCTGCTTGGCTTTGCGCCACCTCATGAGGTGGCACAGATCTGAGTAGACCATTAGGGCTGCAGCAGCTCTTTCTGGGGTAAGGGGAAAAGTTTTCCCTTACCTCAGGCTGAGCCTCAGACAGCCCCAAATGTGTGCTGGATACAGCACAGGCCCACTGGCCTGCCTGTTCCAATGCAAGATAGGATTGGCTGCCCATGTAGTAGTTATAACATTGAGCTATGAATAGAAAAAAGAAACATAATGAGAAAACAAAATGCTAGGATCACTTGCCTCTGCTCCTATAGCTTGGAATTTATGCTGCCAGAATAAACAAGTAAACAGAAACACAACTGTTCCCAGCTGAGATACTTCTCCCAATTCACCAAGGAAACTTGCTTGCCTTGCTGTGTCCATGCACCAGAAGTCCACCAAAATTCAAGCAGTGGGAAGGCAGACCATCACAGGAAAGGTCTTTGTAGATCAGAAGAGCATGTTAGGAAAAACTGCCCAAGCAAAGCATGCTTCAGATGTTTGCAGATTGCAGAGGGGATCAGCAACTGTTACTAGTGAGCTTTTAAAATAGTTCTTGCCATTTGGAAGTGGTAATTTATGGTGCAGTGTCAGACAGCCAGAAATTACTTGGCAATTGCAGGATTGTGTGAGAGCCTGTATTTTCCCCACAAAACCGTGCACTGCAAATCCAATACGAAATGTACAGTGGCAGGTCACACTCATGCCTGTAAAAATAAATCCCAGCATTCAAAGCTAAATTTGGAATTTGCAAATGTTTGTTCACAAGTGGCTGGCGGTTGAGAAAAAAACAAAATCCAAGACATTCTCGTGTTAGAGAAATCTGAAGGAAGGGAAGAGGCTTTCTTCGCAGCAGCAGTGTGGGATTCTGATGTTTCATAGGAAAAGTGTTCTGCTTTCTCTTGGAAGGCTTGAGCAAATGAATTGGAATATGGATCAGTGACATCAGTGGGTTAGGCCATCATCAAAGACAGTGTAATAGTGGGAGGGTACGCCCTGTTCCACAGGAACTGAAATGTGACACTAAGGGCGCAATCCTAACCCCTTATGTCAGTGCTTTCCAGCACTGGCATAGCGGTGTCAATGTGACATGTGCTGCATGCTGCAGTTGGGTGTCACTCACGGAGGCCTCCTCAAAGTAAGGGAATGTTTTTTCCCTTACCTCAGAGCTGCATTGCCCTTATGTCAGTGCTGGAAAGCACTGACATAAGGGGTTAGGATCGTGCCCTAAGGCTACATGCTTGAGAGTTATCTTTCTGGGACAAATAGCAAGGGGTAGGGAATTTTCATTCATACCGTAGATCAGGGGCAAAGAGGTAAACCCCATTGTCCCACATACTGTTGTTCTGATCCTGTTTAGGCTTGTCACAGCTGCTATTTTAAAAGAAAACACACATGCACAGAGGAACAAAACTTAGCTGAAGTAATGTGTAGTTTGGGTCTTATTAGCTTTTTTAATTGACAAAGCCACCCTCCCCCCACCCTGTTACATCCTCTCCTGGCCCTCCCCCCACCACGTTCTGCCTCCATGCTGCTTAGCACAGGTCTTACCTGATCCAGCACACGCACACTGCTCTAACTGCTGGTGTGCGCATGCTAGCCTTCACACCAGTGCTATCAACTGCTAGGCTGTCATGAAGTGCTTTACGGAGTGCAGAGGATTGGGCTGTGAACATATTAATTTATGTATATAGTGCCACATACATATGAAATGATAGGTTCACGCTGTAAGGGGTTTACAAAGAAGTTATTGACACAAGGAGCAGAACAGAGGACAGGCAGGGGAATGGAGCCAGGGGTAAGACCGCAGAAACATATGTGATTATTTCAGTTATATGTACTTAAGCTTAGTTACAATAGGAAGTGGGGATTAAGGTGTTGTGTCACTTTATCCTGGAGGATTCCTGCTGTACGTATCATGGAGAGATTACTTCCCCAGCATCTTTGCTCAGTTTCACTGGCATAAGTGGGGAGATTGTATCCAAATGAGATTCTCTGAGATGGGAATATTGCAACAAGTCCTTCTTTGTATTGCAGGGAAGAAAACGCACCTACAAGATGTAAAGTACCTACAAGATGTAAACGCACCCATAAAATGTAAAGTGCCCCCTGTATCCAAGGGGGATAGATTCCCACTCCCCCTGTGGATACCGAAACTACGGATAGAAGTGAACCCGTACTGTGGTGCAGAGCATAATTTCTAATGCCTCTTCCTTTTCAGTGTTCTTCATTTGCAGCTCTTCATGTTGCAGGATGCTAGAGGAGGAATGTGAGATGCAGTCAGTCAGAACACAAGAGAGACAGCCAAAATGCTAACCGGAAGCGGACAGCATATCTACTCAGAAGTCAGTCCCATTGTGTTCAATAGGGCTTACTTCCAAGAAAGTGTTACAAAGTTGTAGCCTACACCTGTGTCTTGCAGTGGTTTTGCACAGAATTAAAAGACTGATCCTTGCCTTGAGAGGCTTACTACGAATAAACCTGTCACTACATGGGGGTGTAATCCCTTGTCCCAGCTTCAAGACAGGCCATAGCTGGGTCTGGCTCTGCTATGGGTAGGCATGAGGCAGAGGTAGAAGGTACAGTCACAGAAAGACTAGGGTTGGATCCCAGGCTGAGCAATAGAGGGCAAAGCATGGCTGCTCCATGCAATGAGTTGCTTAGACTAGGTATTATTATTATTATTATTATTATTATTATTATTATTATTATTATTATTATTATTAACAACAGTATTTATATACCGCTTTTCAACTAAAAGTTCACAAAGCAGTTTACAGAGAAAAATCAAATAACTAAATGGCTCCCTGTCCCAAAAGGGCTCACAATCTAAAAAGATGCAAAGGAATACCAGCAGACAGCCACTAGAACAGACAGTTCTGGGGTGAGACGGGCCATCTACTCTCCCCCTGCTAAAAAAAAGGAGCACCCACTTGAAAAAGTGCCTCTTACTCAATTAGCAGGGTTAGCTGGCCAGGACCAAGGCTCTGCTCAAGGCTGGTGCATTCTCATTGGTCTGTGAGGTCAGTTGACTAGGTACAGGCTGGGAGTCAACAGACAGACCATATTCAGCCTAGAGTCAGCTGATAGAAGCCAGATCACTACTGCAGCCTAGACATTACCCACAAACTCACAAAGCCTAGTCTCTGACTTGTTCCAATAACTTAAATACTAGTGGAGCAGGAAAGTTAGGCACCAGAGACTAGTTGCTGAAAGCCACAGTTCCACACACATCTCCAGTGCCCATACATACAGCTGCAAATATTTGTGAGTTCACAACAGCTCAATTAAGGGACCCAAGGAAAACTTACATGCAATCCCGGCTGGGTTGTGAATGTACCAGGCCACTCCCATCAAGCATTTAAATCAGACCAATGTCAGAATTTCCCATGCTGATAAACATTTTCATCAAGGCTCCTTGAGCAGCACAGCAAAGCAAACATCATAATGCTGTCAGCAAACAGATCACTGAAGGGTGATTATCAGCACTCCAGAAAGGAAAACTTACTCATCTAGTGGAACTCACTTTCAAGTGCACTTAATGCCTGATACTTACATTGCAATGAGTCATGCATTGCCAGAGCACACCAATTTATCAATGGTATTGGCTCCTAAGGCCTCTGGTTTGTGCTCCTGTTCTAACTTTCTGTTTCTTCTTTCTAAATAAGAAGAGTTAACTACCTGAGAAGCAATAAAATATAGTTGGTGATCTGCATTTGGTTTGACATAGAAGGGTCTTTTAAAAAAATATACAGGCGTGCCCTCTTACCACAGACATTCCATTCTGGAACCCTCCATGGATAGCTGAAGCCGCCGATACGAGCAAATGCCTGTCCCCCGATCTGGGGTGGCTCAGCTCCCCATGCCTGCAGAGGGGCTTCTGAACTCAGCAGAAACTGAGAACTTCTGTCCCTGGCCTCTGCTGAGCTCAGGTTGAGTTTAGAAGGTTAAAAAACATGACTTCCGTTTTCACAGAGAAACCAGAAGTGATTTTTTAATGCCTTATAAGGCATTGGGAGGCCCAAGGGTTAGTCATATGTGGGGAAATTTACTGATTTACCCGATTCGTAGATCAGTAAATCAGCAGATATAGAATTTGGGGATATGGGAACCCCCCTGCATCTGGTTGAGTTTCTAATCCTGGGCCAATTCAGAAACACCTCTTCCCAAGATTCTTCCTTGAACTCTTCCTTATTTATCATAATTACTAACTGATTAGTGTAACTGTTTTTATTTGCTCCCCTATGCTTTGTAGTGTACCTTGGATGCTTGCTGATTTACAACTTCAAATCTGCATTTATTTAAATAAGTATTTATATGCAGGCCAGCAATTATGCTTCTTTTTTTCTTTTTTCTTTTTTTTGATAAGTGGGAGAAGCAACCATCAGCATTTTGAATTATGGAAGAAAAAGTGGGGGGAGGGGGCAGATGGCTCATCCATGAGATTTACAGGGGCAGTTGCATTAGGTGGGGGGTTGGCTGGGGGTGCCTACCTCTGACCGTCCACTAGTCACTTGTATCATGTGCTTTCAGACAATGCCCTGGTGAGACCAAACCATTTTTTGCTCTTAGCATCAGGATTGCATCATGTGCCTTCTCAGACCATTTTCTGAACTGGTCCTGCATTCTTTTTTCACATCTAGCATTAGAAGTATTAGAAAGCTTTTATTAATAAAATCATAAAGGGACCTAATAGTCCAACCCCTTGCCTATAGCAGGGAATCCTTATAGAGCATCTCCAACAGGAGTTTGTCAAGTCTCTGCTTGAAGAACCCCAGTGAGGGAGAGTCCACCACTTCTCTCTGCTTAACCACCCTTTCCATCAGAATTTTTTTCCTGATATTCAATCGAAATCTCTTCTCTTGCAGTTTGTACCCCTTGAGTCTTGTTCTACTTTCAGAGGCAGCTGAAAACAAATTGCCCCTTCTACCATATGACGGCCCTTCAGGTATTTGTAGAGAACTATCATGTCCCCTCTCAACCTTCTCTTCTCTAGGCTGAACATACCAAGTTCCCTCAATCTTTCCTTGTAGGGCTTGTTCTTGTAGGGCAGGAGGTCTGGTCTAGAGGGTAGAGCCTCCGTTTGCCTGAAGATAACATCTGCAGGTCGCCAGTTTGAGGCCACCGGCACCGTGAATGGTGAGACCTTGAAGCAGCTGACAAACTGAGCTGTTATTCCACCTGCTCTTTGGTGTGAGCGAAGAAGCTTCTTGGCTGCCCTCCATGTGAGAGATGAAGGAGCTGCTTGTCAGCTTGCATGGGAGGAAACTGGAGACCAGAATGTGATACCAGATCAGAAAGATCCATCTGAAATGTTGTAGTTCTTGAAAGATAGAACCTTTCTTCAATTGTAAAAATCCCTACGGGGATTTAGAACAGCCTTTGTAAACCGCCTTGAATAAAGTCTGAGGAGAAATCTGACCAAGAAAGGCGGTATATAAATACCTGTATTATTATTATTATTATTATTATTATTATTATTATTATTATTATTATTATTCTCTGGGAGTTTGAAAACCACTGTAAGACCTTGCGGGGGCAGGGGGAGGCAGCAGGAGCGGGGGGAAGGCAGCGGCGGATCCTCAGGATTACGCCACTCAGGGGGCTGCAGGGGCTTGGCTGTACTTACCACAGCCTCCTGCAGCCTCCCGGGGGTGTGGGTGTGGTGTTTTAGAGTTTATGCAGAAGCACATGGAAACTTTGGTAACATGGCTCCAGGCAAGGCAAACCTTCCCCCCCAACGGCACACCAAAGGGGGTGCTAAGTTCCCGAAGCCGCAGTGTGAAAATAGCTGATACGGCACTCTCTCTCTCTAAGGCACCCATTGTTCTACCCCTGTGTGCAATTCTAATGTGGCACTATCTGGGAACTGGATGTAACTTATTAATGTTGCAATTACAATAAAGACAGCAGAGAGAAGGCTTGGACAGGCAGCAGTCTCTCTCGCTCTGCATTCTCAACCCTCACTATGCTTGCTGTCTCATAATTTCTGTCGGACATTTCATTGCTTCTGCTCTCACACCCCCATCCAGCAACCTGTTTGGTTGCTCCCCAAAAGTCACTGCTACATGTGGGAAGTCCTGCATGTCTGACTGCAGGGCTCCCCGATGCTTTAGAAGTGAAAGTGTAGTGATCATTGTTCCACTTTCACTTTTGCAGCTTTGGGGAACCCTGCAGACAGTTGCGCAGGGCTCCCCGCACCCCCAGGAGGCTGCAGGAGGCTCTGGTAAGTACAGCCAAGCCCCTGCAGCCCCCTTAAGGGGTTAGAAGTCAGGGCCCACAGGCTGGGGCTTCATGAAGCCCCAGTTTGAAAAGCCCCAGTATATGGAATTTATGGTGGCAACATGGCAACCTCCATACAATTGATGTCAGTGAGGGAATGCCATTTTGTTGTTTTTAAAATAACCTCATTGGAAGCTTGCTAGTAGCATGCTTGAAATGTCACTTTCACATATTTTCTAGCGAAAAAAAGAACACAACCTGGCTATGTGTTTGCAGCTTAAAAAGTTTATAATGCTGACATAAGCCTGAACTACATGGCTTTTCTGGAAAAGAAAGAAAAATGTTTTAACATTTTTTGTCTTTGAAGCCTAAACTTTGTGCAATTTAATCTGTAAGCAGCATTCATAACTGAGGGTCAAACTGCACATGATGTGATAGATCCACTCTTCAGTCTCCCAATGTCTTCTTTAAAGGTTAAAGCAGTCACAGGTAATCCAAATTGGCTTGGCACCACAGGGGAGGAGGTGTTTAGCTCATTCCTGCTTGTGCCAATTTCCTGTTGGGATTGCCAGCCCCCCCCCCTCCACCTGCTATTAGACCCACAGGTAGAGGAGGGGAAAGCAGGTCCCTATAGTGAATGTTCAGTGGTTAACCAGTGGCCTTGGTTAACCTGTTTTAGAGAAATCTACAGTGCTATAACCTGAGCATTAGACATCAGTGATCAATTGGATACAAGAGCTAGGAAAACAGAGAAACTCAAGAACTTGTATGTGTGCTACAGTATACTTTCAGATGTTCTGTGCAAACAAGTATTCTCTGATGGAAGGGGCAGCTCTTCATATGCATTTGCAAGTGTCCTGCTGATGAATTCATTCTCTTTTTCATAAGGTTTTCATGTGTTTTTTTTCAATGAATGATATGCTGGGATTTTATACGGATTTATAAATATGAATAAGGATTAATATGTACTTTTAAATGAAACGATGGGCTGAGATTTCTTGCAAATAACACAACAGAAGTTCCATTTCCTCACCCAGCATCCTGGTTTTTGAGGCTTGACTGAAAGTCATTATAGTAAATCATCAAAACAGGGGAAGACAATCAGAAAATGGAGTTGGGGGTTGGAGCGGAAATGTACACAGGAAAGATGCAGCGTTACTTCGTATTGACAATTTTCCAACAAAACTCCATTAGTTGTACAAGAAAGGAATTTATTCCCCCACCTTCTGATGCTCTACTGGTTTCTAAGAAACACATCTCACCTCAGGAACATTAACCATACTTTTAAAGCCCAAACTATAAAATACAGAGCATTAAGGATGCAATCAGCCAATATTCCTGGAGTGTTTGTCCAATTGTAGTTCAGTCTTGTCTTTATGAAATTCTTGCATCTAAAGTCAGGTCTTCCCGCTGATAGGTAGATCGAGATGAATTGCTATGGGAAAGCACGAAACACACACTGTTAAGGGAACACGCTTATGATGGAACTAGAAAAGGTGCAGAAGAAAGCAACCAAAACGCTTACTGGGCTGGGACACCTACCAAATGAGGAAAGGTGATGGCATTTGGGGCTCTTCAGTCTAGAAGGAAAGCACCTGTGGAGGGACATGACTGAGTCATATGAAATTATGTAAAGGATGGATAGAGTGGACAGAGGGATGTTCTTTTCCCTCTCACATAAAATCAGAATCAGGGGACATCCACCTAAACAGAGCAATGGGAGAGTTAGAACACCCCCCAGAAAATTTCCTTAGCCAGTGTGTAATTATTCTGTGGAACTCCTTGCCACAGGATGGTTAACATCTGGCCTTAAGAACATAAGAACAGCCCCACTGGATCAGGCCATAGGCCCATCTAGTCCAGCTTCCTGTATCTCACAGCGGCCCACCAAATGCCCCAGGGAGCACACCAGATAACAAGAGACCTCATCCTGGTGCCCTCCCTTGCATCTGGCATGCTGACATAACCCATTTCTAAAATCAGGAGGTTGCGCATACACATCATGGCTTGTATCCCATAATGGATTTTTCCTCCAGAAACTTGTCCAATCCCCTTTTAAAGGCATCTAGGCTAGACGCCATCACCACATCCTGCGGCAAGGAGTTCCACAGACTGACCACACGCTGAGTAAAGAAATATTTTCTTTTGTCTGTCCTAACCCGCCCAACACTCAATTTTAGTGGATGTCCCCTGGTTCTGGTATTATGTGAGAGTGTAAAGAGCATCTCCCTATCCACTCTGTCCAGCCCCTGCATAATTTTGTATGTCTCAATCATGTCCCCCCTCAGGCGTCTCTTTTCTAGGCTGAAGAGGCCCAAACACCGTAGCCTTTCCTCATAAGGAAGGTGCCCCAGCCCCGGAATCATCTTAGTCGCTCTCTTTTGCACCTTTGATGCAAAAGGCCTTGATGCATTTAAAAAATACAAGCAATGTTAAGGGGTCCTTTCGACATGCTGCTTTCCACAGATATAAATAACCACAGAAGACATGACTGAAAAGATTCCTCCCTAATCCGTTGATGTTGGCTGACACTCAGGTCTTCATAAGGAATTTCAACAGCATGTGAGCAGATTGCCCAGCTGAGGTTACATTCCAGAACAGACCTACACAATCACAGGAATTCTAAAGGAATCTAGGCCAACAAATGTTAGTTTTTCCCTTCAGCAATTGTTTCACAAGGCCCCCTGATCTATTATCGGTGCCTTTTCATTCCGATTTTGCTTTCTATCCCAGAGTCACATTTTCTGAATGAAAGAGATATTGTCTTTGAAGAGCGCAGGCTTGTAAGTTTCTTTGCCTTCTCTGTAGGTGCCCTTACTGCACATCTCTGCAAATATTCAAGGTCAATCCATCATTAAGCTCTCCATTATGTACCGTTCTGTGGGTGGCACAATAAAAAAAAAAGATGGAATGAAGGCTTTGAATCAGTAAGAAATGGGAAAAAGGTTTTTTCACCTTCTGTATTTAGGGCATTAAAGACACCTCCAGTGTATCAAGTACACTTGACACAATGGCTTGAATTTTAATGCCCACCTCAAAATCAGCTTGATGCAGTCTAATGCAATATCAGTTCTGTCGTTAGGCAGTCTGTGGTTTACAGTTCTTAATTAAATTCAATTCAGGAGAGAAAAAGAATGTATCTCTCCCTGAGGAAGAACTTTTAGAGAAGTACTTCCAAGCTTCCTTTTTTTTTTTGTTTCCTTTTTGCTTATGCTAATATGATAATAAATGATCATACAATTATGATAAATAATTACTATACAATAAATGCTACAGTTGGCTCAGTCATACTGTCTTTACTACTGAATCAGTCTTGGCACACTCAAGGCCTTAGGAAACCTGACTTACTCTTGGCCACCTGCAATTTCTAGAGTGGGCGGAGCATCTAAATGTTTTTCTAAAACAAAATGGGGACTTGGTATATTTGGAAGAACTGCTTGGTTCTTCATTATCCAACATTATCATCCTGAAAATACACAGATGGGTACACCTCTCCACAAGCCCACTTGGGTTCTTCTGAAACAGTGTAGTGGCACAGGCTACATATCCATCATGACTGCCATAGCTATTGGAAGGTATGCAATTAAGGGGGGGGGCATTTCTTGAAATCTCTCCCAAGGGAACCACCGATGTGACTTTCCAGTGTTTCTCCAGCCATGCTTCATATTTCCACGAAACTTTATAGATACCCTCTTTTATATGAGTCGCATTGATCATTTTTCCAGCCATCTTTTCCCAGACTAGGGTATTTTATTCTACATTGCTTCCTTTTTCTAGGACTTCATAATAGGTACTGATTTCCCGAGTGCTTGTAATTACATATTAAGGCAGAGTAGGTACGAAGAGCTTTATATTTGTGCCAACCCTCAGCAGAGTTGCACTGACAGTTTATGAGAAAGGCTCAAATAGTGGGGAAGGGAGCCAGTGTTGGCACTGAAGCTTCTACAATACTGTAAGCTTTAGTCTTTCCTCTGGAAAATTACATAAGCTGCTCAGGTACATTCAGAGTTCTTTCTCACTCCTTTGATTGACCAGAAAAACAATCATTTGTCCTGATGCAGTCATGCATTAGATTAGGACAGAACCCTTCAAATGTCATTGGGAGATTTGCTCGTTATTATGTGTATGCTGGACCAACAAACAATCCAATTTGTGCACCAAGGAAATGTCAGCTCTGTGCACTGAGTACTTCATGCACATCGCGCAACTGGCTGCATTATAAGCAGCGTCACCCCTCCTTCACTGAAAGGCTCTCAAACTGCACCACTGGCCTGGATCAATAGATGTCATTCAAAAGAGCATGGTAGGGACATTTAATTTCACAAAAGCTGTACAAGAAAACAAAATTTTGAACAACCTCTCTGATTTGATTCCCAGCCTAAACGTATTTATGTACGGTATATTTTAATGAATCTGTTGTCACTTTTCAGCAGAAGCTCTCAGGGCAGCTAACCAGGGGAAGGTGCCATCACTCATTGACAAACATCTGCTTTGCATATAGAAGGGTCCAGGTTCAAATCCTGACATCTTCAGTTTAAACTTCTTGGGCATCAGGGCTGGGAAAGGTCTGAGCTGTAGAATGGCCAGCCAAGTGTCTCGGGGTAAGGTATTCCACAACTGGGATCCATTCATTTCTGGTCATTATCTGCCTTAATTCTGAAGGTGACAACACCTGAAACAGGGTATCTGGTACAGATTTAAAGAGCTGGCAGGTGTGTATGGAAGCAGATGGTCTTTCAGAAGTCACCTTCCATCAAGCTAGCAATGGGGAGGTGCTGGCTGTGAGGACTCTCTGCCCTGTATTGAACCACCTGTAATTAGGAGACTCAAAACTAGCTTGAAGCTCTTGCTGTTATTCCCCAACATCTTTGCCATCTCCTACTCAGGGACTAGCCACGTGACCTCTTCCAAAATCTAACAGAGAGTGCAAAAGTGCTTGAATGGATGTCAGCATTTAATAGATGTAAGCATCCTCTGTTGGACTGTGCCTCCTGTTTCTTACTTGAAATTTCGACTATTCCTTACCAAACCAGTTCTATCCATCAAGAATACACCATTGCAAATGGTGAAATGCCACAAAGCACAGTCCAACCACTGTCGCAGACTACAGCAAGTGGCCACCACAGCACATCTGGTAGCAGTAACTTAGTGGGGAAAAGGATGGGAAGAACAGAGAGTGGAGGAACAGGGCAGAAACCGAGCTGGGGGGGGTTTAAGGCCAGGAAGGGGGCTGTGTTGGCGACAAGGCATTGCCGATATCCCATCCACCTTTCCCAACTTTGATCCACCTACTCGGGTCCATTCGGGCATGCTCCAGCAAAGTAGCTGGCACAGATCTGAGCAGACCCATTGGGGCAGTGGAGGCTTGCCCCAGGATCAACAAAGAAATGTCCATATATCTTAAGGAGGCTTCTAGAACCTCCCTTCAGAATACACTGTGCACCCTGTTGCTGCAGTTACATCGGCAGCAGGGGAGTTAGGTAGGATTGGGCTGTTTCTCTGAATATATCAAGAGAGAAGGGCTGAGAGGACCATACTGGCGCAACAGAAGTAGCTCTTTAACTACAGGGTGTATTCATTTCTAATTTCTAATGTATGACACGTAATTTTCCACCAATATGGAGGTAACCATATGGAGGGGAGGTCTGGAGGTTGAGCGGTTGCCTAAAAAGCTAAGCAGAATCAGTTGCTTGGATGGAAGTCTGACAGCCCAATCTTGAGTTGCCCGGGGCGCATGGTTGCAGCGGTGCCAAAAATGGCTGCCGCCGCATCCCACACACCCAAGGCAGTCGCTGGTGGCACCTTGGGAGAAGGGAAATTTTTGTCACTTTCCCCTGGGTAAGCGCAATAGCCCCGCAAAGGGGCTACTCGATTCACCACCCACCCAAAGGTGGGTGGTGAATCAGGAGCCTCCGTGTAAGGTGGTGAGCCCTGCACAGTCGCTTTGGATTCAGTGGAGCTTTGCTCCACCAGTCCCCACCTCCCTCATTCCCCTGGAACGCCTCCTCCCTGCCCTCTCCCCGCCTCCCACCTTCCTGACACGCCTCCTCCCCACCCCGCCCTCCGCCCACGCTCTGCTCACCTCCCCCCTCCCCAGAACGCCTCCTCCCCACCTCCCCCCACCTCCCCCCACGCCCCCACTTACCTCTCCACTGTTCAGCAGTCTACGCAACTGCCAAGCAGTGGAGGTTGGGCGCCTGCCCAGCAGTAGCCCGGTGGCAGCCAGTGCTGGGCTACCACCAGCACTTGCCCGGTGGTATGACCCGCAAACGTGCCTTATGGCACGTTTGCAACAGTGCGCGCTGGCAGTGAGCTGGTGCACCAAGCCCAGGATCGGGCTCTGAGGCCACTATCTGTGTGGAGGAGTCAGCTGGGGGAGAAAAAAAACAGATAACATCCTTGACAAGCTGGTCTGAAGCTTGGTTTGCAGCTGCCTTCAAGAGCTTGGAAAGCACAAGGATGAGAGCTTGGCAGCCAGGATGAGAGCTGCACTATGAAGGGGAACACCTGGGGAACAGAGGTTCTGTGAGATTGTCTCTTGGAATCATACTTGTAAAAATCTTACTGAAAAATGGATTTATGTTCAGCATGCCTATGTAAACTATCTTAAGTCTGTGGAGAAAGGTGGTATATAAAAATCATAATAAGCAAACCACATATTGACACAGAGGAACACTGCCTTCAGGGAAGAAAGAATGCCAGCTATATCTCTCCCTTCCTTGCCAGACATTGGGTTCTACTTTTGCCACAGTGACACAAAGCATGGCTTTCACCCTCATGACCACAGCAGATTCATTTGATTGATTCAAATGACCACAGCAGATTCACAGCAGATTCATTCATGTAGATTTTGATCAGGCTAAACCATGTTCACTCTGTTGTAGATTGTGCAGTATTCTGATTTATTGGATTGTGGGCCTCCTCCAAGATATGAAAAAGCAATCAAGTATAAAATAGTTCCATTCACTGTCCTTGCAGGCCTGTTACAATTCTTCTAGCCCTAAATAAAAATAAGCGGTGACACAGGGAGTTGGCAGCCATCCATGATGTGAAACAGTGGGTGCTTAAAATAACAAATTGTATATTTTGTTAGCACTCAGCATTTATGCCGACGTCTGTTTTGTAAGTTGCAGGGTTAGCCGAGGAAGAGAATACTTCCAGTCTGATGGCAAGATAAGACCTTTTGCTCTCGAAAGCCTCTTGAATTTCTGGATGAATGCCAGCCTGTCCTGGTGAGCTTGTGTAAATTAATCTCATGAACTTTAGATACAACCTTTGTTTTTAATGCTCTGTCAAAGTCATCCTAAGCAAAACATTTTCTTATAAAAGAGTATCTGCTTAATTCAACCTTTTTCTCCTAGTTGTCTATGAACTTACATATGTATATCTGATGTATATTTTATGCTATCTTTGTTCAATATTTTTCTCTCCACTTGCTGTCATTCCTCTGGTACTTTGCTCATAAAACACAGATGTAGAAGAAGAGGTTCTCTTGCCTTTCGGCATTATGTCAGTGGCCTTCCAGGTTACCCAAATGCTTAGAACAGCTTTCTGGTTCAGAGCATGCAAGAATCTTGCTCCCATGTCACTGACAGAATACAACCCATGTAGGGATCCCATATTAATGACTTAGATTCAGTGTTCTAGGGCAGGGGTGGACAAATTTTCAACTTTAGGGATCCTGGACCTTTAACAATTGTATAGGACAGGGGTACCCAAACCCCAGCCCAGGGGCCACTTACGGCCCTCGCAGCCTCTCAATGCGGCCCCCAGGGAGCCCCCAGTCTCCAATGAGCCTCTGGCCCTCCAGAGATTTGTTGAAGCCCGCACTGGCCCAACGCAACTTCTCTCAGCGTGAGGGCGACTGTTTGACCTCTCGTGTGAGTTGTGGGATGAGAGCTTCCTCCACTGCTTGCTGTTCCACGTCTGTGATGCAGTAGCGGCAGCAAAGGAAAGGCCAGCCTTGCTTTGTGCAAGGCCTTTTATAGGCCTTGAGCTATTACAAGACCTTCATTCATTCATATAAGTTCATCTTTAATAAATTCATTTATGAAAACTTATGTAAATTTATTCAAATTTTCAATGTAAATTAATTCTTTTTTTTTTGCCCGGCCCCCGACACAGTGTCAGAGAGCTGATGTGGCCCTCCTGCCTAAAACTTTGGACACCCCTGGTATAGAAGAAAGAATTTCAGCAGGTGCAGCTTGTCATCTCATAGATGACAAGCTGCACCTGCTGAAATGTCATCTTCTATACAATTGTTACAGGATCCCTAAAGTTGCAAGTTTGTCCATCCCTGTTCTAGGGGGCCACTTCCTGTCCTGGATTGCTACATAATTGTAAAAGTCAACCCCAAGAGTCCTCTTGCATTTGGAATTTGATGATGTGCAGCAGGTTTGAACATCAGGTGCACATATAGCAGTATTTGGGGGGACAACGACACTGAACCTCAGTTGCACAATTCCCTTCCTGTGCTTCACATATGAATCTAAATTCTATAACCCAAGACCTATAATCTTATGCTTCACAACTGATTACTTGATTGCAATGATTTTAAAATGTAGTGTTTTAGGTGGTGTGCCATGATAGGAACATTCTGCCTGTTGGTGCTGGGTCTGTTAAATATGTTTTCACACGTCCTATAACCACTTGGTTTTGCAATATTTGCATGATGAATGTGTGCATGTGAATTCACCCTGGGCATATTGCAGAAGTTGCACATGAGTGTTTTATTTTGGGTCAACTTTGTTTCTTATAAGAAGCTTATATGGAAGTGGTGCTTATGTTTAATATGATTTAAATGGGTTAGTGTCAATTTATACTTCATCACTTTTTACCCATGTCAAGCCTTTAAGATGATGCAGGATACAGATTCAAATATATTAAAAAGAAGGGATATTGGGGATCCGATGGAAATGTGCAGATCCTGTATTGGACTGTGGCACTTCAGAGCTCAGTGGACCTTCTGTGTGAACATATTTCTCACATTCAGAAGTATTAATAGGATCAGAACCAAGTGGATCCTCAATAGTTCTAACTGCCCTCTTCGAACTCCTGAAGTTCCTTATTCTTACATCTTTTAATGTTTGTATTTTTGAAAGAAAAAAGGAGCAAATGCTTCAGTCACTTCCCACACTTATGATCTGCTTTTTTCGTTATTTGTTTGTTTTAAAAGCCTGGACTGTCTATTATGCCCGAAGAAAGTTACGAGAAATCAAAATTAAGAATTGAGAGCCCAATTCTATGCATGTCTACTCAGAAGTAAGTTCCATTATAGTCAATGGGACTTACTCCCAGAAAAGTGTGGATAGGATTGCAGCCTTATACTGGAAATATAATTAGGCACATTCATTTAGTGGAGCTACTTCA
The DNA here is from genome assembly GCF_035046505.1 of Tiliqua scincoides. Lineage (NCBI taxonomy): Eukaryota > Metazoa > Chordata > Lepidosauria > Squamata > Scincidae > Tiliqua > Tiliqua scincoides. The sequence continues at coordinate 31,911,825 of NC_089824.1, forward strand.
ATACCGCTGTGTAGTTTCTTTTTGACTCTGGTCTCCTTGACTCCTAAAGCCTCAAATTTCACTTCAGTCATGCTTTCTATGCCTAAGAAACTAAAAAGGGTCTGATACTTTAAGCCAGTGCTAACTGAAGCTATTCCTGGAAATTTTTTCCCCTGATGTGATCTTGAAACTTCTCAGAGCGCCTGTTAAAATCTCTAGGATTGCTTTCAGTAGCCGCTACCAGATTGATGCTGATTTGTGGAGACTCTATGCTGATTGGAAACCCTATATGCATCTGATAGAGTTAAACACATGCACACACAAATAAAAATAAAAATTTATTTATTCATAAAAGGTGGGGTGTCCAAAACTCTTTTGCCATGGGTACTTTCATTTGAGCAGCAGCAGCTCAGGTGCACTGGAATAACTTGACTGTAGGCCAACACAATCCAGACTCAGAAAGGAATTTAGTGGAGACAGCATATCTGCTTGCTAAGTTCAACAAACCGCTGCAGCTAAAGTATCACCTTAGGAATGGCTTGCCAGTGGAATCCATTTCACATGACTATTTACATAGTGGTTTTGTGGTAAAGTCACTTGAAGGTGGGATAATGTCATGGTTAAAAGTATTGGTATTATTCAAGAGTTGGCAGCCTTCAGTCTCGAAAGACTATGGTATCGCGCTCTGAAAGGTAGTTCTGGTACAGCGTCTAGTGTGGCTGAAAAGGCCAATTCAAGAGTGACAATCCCTTCCACACTGGGAGCAAGTGCAGTCTGTCCCTGGTCTGTCTCCCTGGCTATGGGCCTTCTTTGCCTCTTAGCCTCAGACTGTTGGCCAAGTGTCTCTTCAAACTGGGAAAAGCCATGCTGCACAGCCTGCCTCCAAGCGGGCCGCTCAGAGGCCAGGGTTTCCCACTTGTTGAGGTCCACTCCTAAGGCCTTCAGATCCCTCTTGCAGATGTCCTTGTATTGCAGCTGTGGTCTACCTGTAGGGCGCTTTCCTTTTTCTCTATGTTTCTCTATGGAGTTTCTCTATGGAGAACTCGTGCAAGGAAAGCACCCTACAGGTATATACTGGTATTATTAATCATACTAGATCCTCACTCTGCTGATAGGCTCATATGGTGAACAAGGGCAGGGCTGGCCAAGACCTCCTGAAGTGGCAAGCCAAATGCTTACTTGATGATGTGCCAACCTGTGCTCCTCCCACTCTTCAATGTCTTAGCTCAGGATTCACCTCCCCCTCTGTCCCCCTCTTCATTTTCCAATCCCAGAACTGGAACGAGCAAGCAGTTGGATTGAGATGGCCACTTCTCCCGATCTGCTACCTGACCCAACAGCTTCAGTTGGCTTCATGGATGGGCTGGTCTGGACTAAGGGCCAGTTATTCTCTCTTTGATGTACTGCAAAGGATTGTTGTAAGATTTAAAAAAGGGGTCATTCTAGACATATGATCCATGTGTGTGTGTGTGGGGGGGGGGGAATGTGGTTTACTACTTTGCCCTCACTGTGATTTTGATCCCAATTGTGGCCCTCTGCATGCTAATTTGAGTTTTAAAAAAAATCTTGACTTTCAGTGGATGCTTTTTTAACATTAAAAATAGTGTATAGCAGTGAGTCGCAATTGGGAATGAAATCATAGATGAGGCAAACATGCTAAAATCCCCCTACCGCCTTGCTGCAGTTTGCTATGTTTTGGGGAGGGGGGGCAGTGATGTGTTATGTATAAGAAACATTTCTTCCCATTAGGTCACATTTGTGTTTAAGCACACATCTGGTGTGTCCTTAAGGGAGATGAGGGAGTGTATGCTCTTTGGGCTCTTCTGTGAAAGGACAGGATGAAAATTGTAATTAGGAATACGATGGAGGGGAGGGGGAGTTGCCTAAGCTGCAAATTTGCTACATAGCCACATAATTCATTCACCATACCAAATGTCAAGTCATGGTGACTTCAATCTAATCACAGAAAATGGCTGTGTGAATCAGCCCTCAGTTCTAATTTTATTCCAAATCTATTTCTAACCATCATCACCTTTGGGGCCCTGATCACCACCTTTGTTTTCACAAGGTCTGATTTCTTTCCATACCAACCAGCATTGAAACAGCAACTCTGGAGGCTGGCACAAGCGGAAGAAGTGTAATATTCTCAGTCTTCTGCCTACCTTTGATTTTTTTGGTGGTGTCATGGCCCAATCCTATCAGGGCCTTATACTGACAGATCTTGCAAGCTGATGGGCTGATGGGTGGAAAGCCCATCTGCCACATAGCAGGCCTCATAAGAACATAAGTACAGCCCCACTGGATCAGGCCATAGGCCCATCTAGTCCAGCTTCCGGTATCTCACAGCGGCCCCACCAAATGCCCCAGGGAGCACACTAGATAACAAGAGACCTTCATCCTGGTGCCCTCCCTTGCATCTGACATAGCCCATTTCTAAAATCAAGAGGTTGCACATACACATCAATGGCTTGTAACCCGTAATGCAGGGGTGCTCAATAGGTGGATCACGATCTACCGGTAGATCGCGAGGCTAAATGAGTAGGTCGCGGAGCCCTGTCTCTCCAAACTGTTAATATGTCAGTTTCGTCTAGTGACTAGATGAAACTGACATATTTAGCTGACACTAAACTGACACTGAAACTGACACTTTAGCTGCTCTTCAGGCATGCAGCAACAAAACTGACTAGACTCCAGCAGGGGCTCCATACATTAAAGGGGGTGTCTGTCAGACGAGTCCTTCCCCCCTGGTAGATCTCCGGGCCATGCTGGGTTTCAAAGTAGCTCTTGAGCCAAAAAAGTGTGAGCACCCCTGCCGTAATGGATTTTTCCTCCAGAAACTTGTCCAATCCCCTTTTAAAGGCATCCAGGCCAGATGCCATCACCACATCCTGAGGCAAGGAGTTCCACAGACCAAGCACATGCTGAGTAAAGAAATATTTTCTTTTGTCTGTCCTAACTCTCCCAACACTCAATTTTAGTGGATGTCCCCTGGTTCTGGTGTTATGTGAGAGTGTAAAGAGCATCTCTCTATCCACATTATCCTTCCCTTGCATAATTTTGTATGCCTTAATCATGTCCCCCCTCAGGCGTCTCTTTTCTAGGCTGAAGAGGCCCAAACGCCGTAGCCTTTCCTCATAAGGAAGTTGCCCCAGTCCAGTAATCATCTTAGTTGCCCTCTTTTGCACCTTTTCCATTTCCACTATGTCTTTTTTGAGATGTGGCGACCAGAACTGGATGCAATACTCCAGGTGTGGCCTTACCATCGATTTGTACAACAGCATTATAATTTTAGCCGTTTTGTTCTCATTACCTTTTCTAATGATTCCAAGTATAGAATTGACCTACTTTACTGCCGCCGCACATTGGGTCGACACTTTCATCGACCTGTCCACCACCACCCCAAGATCTCTCTCCTGATCTGTCACAGACAGCTCAGAACCCATTAGCCTATATGCAGAAGTTCCCAGATACAATCTCCTGGAGAAAAATAGTTCTGTCTGATACCCTGCAGAGCTGATGCTAGTCAGTGTTAAAAATGTTGAGCTCAATGGAGCAAGGGGCTACCTTGCAGCTATGTGTTCACAGACTTATTCAAGGATCATCTTCCCCATAGGACTGTTCTAAAATAGCTTTCTCTGGGCAGCCCACCCTTCAGATGTTTGGCAGGTGGAGAGGGTCTTTCCCAGAGTGCCACTCTGGTTTTGAAACACACCCCCAGAGTTGTTCACTCTGCACCCACTTTAATGAGCTTCAAGTGCTAAAATGTCAAAATGGCTACCAATGCATCCTGTGGGGCAGCAATTGCAGAGGTCTCCTCTAGATAAGGGAACATTTGTTCCTTTACCTGGGGGTAATCTGCAGCGTGGAGGTGTGTACTCAAACCTGTACTAGCAAATTCACTGGCACAGGTCCTCATGGACCAGCACCATGGGACTGGGTTCATAAAGGGGGCTAGGATTCAGTAGCCACTGCTGCCATTGAACCCACCCCTTCCAGGACTTGATCACTCTATCCCCTATTGCTGCCTTGTTCCTGCCCCTATTCCACCCCCTCCTCCTCACCCCCCACCAACGTACCTGCTTCAGCGAGTCTTCTGAGATCTGCTGACATAGATCTCAGCAACACATAGACAAACAGGCCTTGCTGAGGGAGAGTCAGCATGGCTTCTGTAAGGGTAAGTCTTGCCTCACAAACCTTATAGAATTCTTTGAAAAGGTCAACAGGCATGTGGATGCGGGAGAACCCGTGGACATTATATATCTAGACTTTCAGAAGGCATTTGACACGGTCCCTCACCAAAGGCTACTGAAAAAACTCCACAGTCAGGGAATTAGAGGACAGGTCCTCTCCTGGATTGAGAACTGGTTGGAGGCCAGGAAGCAGAGAGTGGGTGTCAATGGGCAATTTTCACAATGGAGAGAGGTGAAAAGCGGTGTGCCCCAAGGATCTGTCCTGGGACCGGTGCTTTTCAACCTCTTCATAAATGACCTGGAGACAGGGTTGAGCAGTGAAGTGGCTAAGTTTGCAGACGACACCAAACTTTTCCGAGTGGTAAAGACCAGAAGTGATTGTGAGGAGCTCCAGAAGGATCTCTCCAGACTGGCAGAATGGGCAGCAAAATGGCAGATGCGCTTCAATGTCAGTAAGTGTAAAGTCATGCACATTGGGGCAAAAAATCAAAACTTCACATATAGGCTGATGGGTTCTGAGCTGTCTGTGACAGATCAGGAGAGAGATCTTGGGGTGGTGGTGGACAGGTCGATGAAAGTGTCGACCCAATGTGCGGCGGCAGTGAAGAAGGCCAATTCTATGCTTGGGATCATTAGGAAGGGTATTGAGAACAAAACGGCTAATATTATAATGCCGTTGTACAAATCGATGGTAAGGCCACACCTGGAGTATTGTGTCCAGTTCTGGTCGCCGCATCTCAAAAAAGACATAGTGGAAATGGAAAAGGTGCAAAAGAGAGCGACTAAGCTGATTACGGGGCTGGGGCACCTTCCTTATGAGGAAAGGCTACGGCGTTTGGGCCTCTTCAGCCTAGAAAAGAGACGCTTGAGGGGGGACATGATTGAGACATACAAAATTATGCAGGGGATGGACAGAGTGGATAGGGAGATGCTCTTTACACTCTCACATAATACCAGAACCAGAGGACATCCACTAAAATTGAGTGTTGGGCGGGTTAGGACAGACAAAAGAAAATATTTCTTTACTCAGCGCGTGGTCAGTCTGTGGAACTCCTTGCCACAGGATGTGGTGCTGGCATCTAGCCTAGACGCCTTTAAAAGGGGATTGGACGAGTTTCTGGAGGAAAAATCCATTATGGGGTACAAGCCATGATGTGTATGCGCAACCTCCTGATTTTAGGAATGGGTTAAGTCAGAATGCCAGATGTAGGGGAGAGCACCAGGACGAGGTCTCTTGTTATCTGGTGTGCTCCCTGGGGCATTTGGTGGGCCGCTGTGAGATACAGGAAGCTGGACTAGATGGGCCTATGGCCTGATCCAGTGGGGCTGTTCTTATGTTCTTATGTTCTTATGTTCTTATGACATGCAGGAGAAGGCTCTGACCTTCTTACCAGTGCTCCAAAACTGCACACCTCTGCATACTGTCTGAGTGATGTTTATGATTGCCGTAAAGCAGTTAGCGCTGGTGGAATGCTCATTCTCACAATTGCACCTGGCGTGTGATAAATATTCTCTGTCCCACATGGTAGGATAAAGCAGACAACAAGCAAGCCAATAGAGAGAAAACTCATCCCAAAATAGTTTGATTGTCTGCATTAACTCTGTGAGAAACATTGACTCCAGTAGACCAATCTTTGATCCTGTGGAAGCTGCTCAAGCCACTTACATAATGCACTCTTAAATTCTGTTTCTCCTCATGTTGACTGCAGATCTCATATTGCCTGGGATTCAGGTTCTGCTGTTTTTGTTAATTAATTCTTCAAAGCCTTAGTCTAGTTTCATTACATTTGCTGTTAGATGCGATATAGTGAGTAAGACAGCATGTGCTTGACCACAGAGCCACATCTGATGCAGTCCACCGTAGTTCTCTGGCACACAGCATAATTTGAATCCTCGAATGTCCTCTTTATAAGTGAATAATATTTCCCACAGTAGCATTCTGTGACTTGGAGCCAGAGATCTTATTTTGTGAGTAAAAGATACTTCCACTTGTACAGGACAGCATGCAAAAGCATAAGAACAGCCCCGCTGGATCAGGCCATAGGCCCATCTAGTCCAGCTTCCTGTATCTCACAGTGGCCCACCAAATGCCCCAGGTTGCACACCAGATAACAAGAGACCTGCATCCTGGTGCCCTCCCTTGCATCTGACATAGCAAAACAAAACAACATTGAAAATTATGTTAACATAAACACTGGTTTTGTGTGATTGGCCAAAATTTGTTTGAGGCACAATCCATCCGGATGGCCAATAATATTCAGCGTTCCTAAGACAACCACCACCAATATAACCACAATCAGTATTCTCTGCCTTCCAAGGGTGAGCCTTAAACTGTACTTAAACTGGGCAGGAGGTCTGGTTTAGAGGGTTGAGCCTCCATATGCCTGAAGATAACATCCGAAGGTCGCCAGTTCGAGGCCACTGGCACCTTGAATTGGTGAGACCTTGAAGCAGCTGACAAGCCCAGCTGAGTTATTCCACCTGCTCTTGGAGAGATGAAGGAGTTGCTTGTCACCCTGCGTGGGAGGAATCTGGAGACCAGAAAGTGATAACAGACCATAAAAGATCCATCAGAAATGTTGTGGTTCTTGAAAGATAGAACCTTTCTTCATTTGTAAAAATCCCTACAGGGATTTAGAATAGCCTACCCATGTAAACCGCCTTGAATTAAAGTCTGAGGAGAAATCTGACGACCAAGAAAAAAGGCGGTATATAAATGCCTGTACTATTATTATTATTATTACTACTACTACTACTACTACTACTACTACTACTACTACTATTACTACTACTACTCGTACTACTGGTGAAAAGGATACGACCTTATTCCTGGTTGACACTGTTTCAAGAATATTCTTCACGTGCCGCTTTGTTCCCGAAGGTCTTTTTTGTATGAATCTTACCAGCAAAGGTTATGTGTAGCTCGTTTCCTGCTCCTTTGTTCTCTAAGACAGCAAACACAAGAGGGCTGTCAACATCTAATTTTTTTTCTTCCCTACCTCCTATTCTGATTGTCAGTGGGAAAAGTTACATGTAATTATAACTTCTAAGTTTGCTTTCAGCATTTTAAACACTGGTTCCCTCTTGAGACCTTTCAAACAACATATATAAAACATGTAGAAACAGGTTTCCACTGTTGGCTGCTCTTTGCAGGGACCCAAAATGACTGAAGTTAGGTAAACCACTTCATCCTGCACTGTCACAGAGGTATTAATTAGCATGGTAATTGCATATTGGAAGGGACCAAATCCAAATAACGCATTTTTCTCCTGCCTTCCTTGAAGTGATCGATGTTCTTAGAAGTCTATCCAGTGGGGAGCAATTTAAGCACTTTAGTGGAGAAGCAGGTCAATCATTTTCAGCGATGGTGGTTCAGTCTGATTCTATTAATGTTTAGGTCATAAATGAGACCCATGGATTTCAATGGAACCTATAAGTGACCCATTGGTGTAGTGTTCAAGGGTATGCATACAGGATGGTTTAGGGCTCAATCCTATCCAATTTACCAGTGCTGATGCAGCTATGCCAATGGGGTATGCACAGCATCCTGTGCTGGGGGGAAGCTCACAGAGCCCTCCTCGAGATAAGGGAACATTTGTTCCTTTAATTCGGGGCTGCATTGCAGCTGCATCGGTGCTGGAAAGTTGGATAGGATTGGGCCCTTGGTGGCTTGGGAATTGGACTTAGACCTGGAAGATCCAGGTTCAAATCCCTGCTCAACCATGATGCTTCCTGGGTGACCTTGAGCCAGTCACTACTGTTAGCCTCACCTGCCTCACAGGGTTGTTGTGAGGACAAATAGAAAACCATCTACCCCATCCTGAGCTCCTGCAAGAAAGGGTGGTATTTAAAAAAATGAAAAATAAAAGAATAAAAACATAGGATTTGAGCCTTAGGCATTTCAGAGGACATGTGACTGCTGCTGACCCATGTCTAATTGCATAGATAGCCCCAATAGCATCTCGCACAAGAAATGTTTTATGCGACAGGCATTTTCTCTCCTGTGTCCCTGCTTCAGGTCATTGGCTGCCACTTTTACAAAGTGGAAAAATGTGATTGTGTCACAACATGTGTTATCTTTTATTTGACAGTTTGAGAAGTGTGAGATAGATGAGAACAAGAAAGTCCACTTAGTAGGTTCTAAAACTTCCAAAGCCACTCCAGACATGATTAGGGAGTTTGCCTTATATTATTAACAGTATTTATAGGGACAATGCAAGGATTTCAAAGTGCCACTTTCCATCCTCCAGCACAGGAATTAAACGTTCTCCACTATCCTTGCTGAAAAGGATGATGATGATGATGATGATGATGATGATGATGATGATGATGATGATGATGATGATGATGATGATGATGAAATGAATTTTTTCCTGCCTCTCTGTCACCCAATAGGGCACCCAGGGTGGCTTACAGCATAAGAGAACACACAATACATGATTAAAACAATATTAAAACTTTAAAATCTACAATAATTAAAATAATACAACAAATTAGACCCCGTTGAATCACCAATTAAACTCACATTCATTTTAAAAAGTGCTAGCCCAACATGTCCACAGTTAAAAGACTCTTGAAACAAAAAAAGGTCTTAAGGCCCCTCTGAAAGGTTTCCAGAGAGGGAACTGTTCTTAATTACAGAGAGAAGGAATTCCATAGGGGAGGAGCCACCACCAAGCAGGCCCTATTTCTAGCTGCCCCTCCCCTCACCTCTGCTTGTGGCGGCACAGTCAGAAGAGCCCCCTCTGATGACGGTATAGGTAGGATTATATGGAAGGAGGTGGACCCTCAGATACCCTGGTCCCAAACCATACAGGGCTTTAAAAGTCAAAACTAGCATTTTGAATTGGGCCCAGAAACAAACCTGCTGCCAGCGTAACTGCCGAAGCAGTGGCCTGACTGAGTCAAACCGACGAGGACCAGCAACCAAACAGGTTACTGCATTCTGCACTAACAGCCGTTTCTGGACTGTCTTCAGGGGCAACCACACATAGAGAGTGTTGCAGTAATCTAGTCTGGATGTCTGGAATATGGGATAGTCTCAACCTTTTCTCAGAATGGTGCGTGCTGAATACAGACTAGAAAAGAACAGGATTACATGAACCATACTAAAGTAAGGATTTGGGCTGCAATTTGGTGGAAGGACACAAGCTCTGTGTGCAGGAAATCATAGGGTCAGTCCCTGGCATCTCCAGGTAGGGCTGAGAAAGACTCTTGTCTGAGACCCTGGAGATCGTCTGTCAGGCAGCATAGACAATAGTGAGCTAGATGGACCAAGGATCTCACTCGGTATCAGACATCTTCATGCATAGGACCACGTTACAAACTTTTTACACGGAATGTGCTAGATATGGCAAATATCATGCAACAACATCTTAACAGATGCACATATGAATCTTTATGCTACATGCAGGCTTAAGAGACTGCAAGGCACCATCAAATGCAATTTCTAAATGTGCGAAAACAGTTAAACATAGTGATTTCCTAGTTTGAGGAATCTTGCTGCAACAACGTCCAAGAGCCCTTCAAACAATTGCCTATTACAGGTGCTCTGGTGTATATATATACAGTGGAGTAAAGAAATGTCAGAGTAAGAGCACAATCCTAACTTATGTTGGAAACAGCAGGTCAGTGGGCCTGCGCCACCTCTGGCACAAGTTTGGGGGTCAAAAGTGGCACAGCCGAAGGCAAGGGGAAATGTTTCCCCTTACTTACCCCATGTCATGCTGTAGCAACCCCAGTGGGTCTTCTTGGGTCTGTGCCACCTGACAAGAAGATGCAAATCCAAGCAGCCCAGGACTGCCCTGAGGTGCCCAGGAACAGGGTCAGGATCTGGCATAACTGTCAGATTCTGGCCCCGCCTCCCACTCCTCATGTGTGCCCCAGAATGCCCACCACCCACCCTTCTCTTGCCCTGAAACACCTCCCTCTTGCCTCCTCCCTGCTCTTCTCATGCCCCCCCCAGACCCCTGCGTTGGCTAAGCATGGTTGACACAACTCACCTCATCCCTGGGGCCCACGGCAGCACGGGGAGGCCAGTGCATGGGCTTGCGCCGGCCTATCTCCCAGAAGAGTGGTGCAAAAGTGCTTTACGGCACTTTTACAGCACTCCCGGGCCAGCACAGAGGACTTGAGTCGGCCCAAATGCCATCTATGAGTGCGCCCTAAAGAACTTAACATCCTTCAGTCCCCTTGTAATGTAGCTCACCTATATGATTATGTAACCATATGGGGTAGAAATCCAGGTTATAAAAATGGATTAAATTACCAGCGTAAATGGCATTTTTAGCATGTATGCATACTTGGATTAAGATCTGTTTTCCTCTCCTTTCCTCCCTGTTCTTTACCTACTTTTGGCAAGACACTTGGCATTCTTCCAAGTATAGATCCGACCAGAACAAGAAGAGTGGATACAATTTGAAAAGAGGCACTTTGAGTGCATTTGTATTTAGTCTCGGATTTTAGCATCAATGCAGTTCATTTATTGGATGCATTGTGTTGCCACATCTTTGCAGCTCTGTTAATACAGTTTAGGCGCAAATAGAAACATTTCATTACTTTCCATTTCACTGGCCTCATGTATGGTTGAAGCCACTGGGTGAAATTGCTCCTTCTGTTCCTAAACAGGAATGGAGGTGATTTGTAAGAACCAGCCTGGGAAGATGACAATTTTTGTGCCTTTCGGAGCATTGCTTCTGCCTGATATGCTAATTTTCATTTGAAATGGCAAGATGTGCTTAGGCTGCTCATTACTTAATTACAGTCCCTTCCTATTTATCTATTATGATGTGGCCCATCATCTGTGACAAATGATGTCGCCCCTACCTTTGAAGTGCAATAGAGCCTTGCGCAACCATAGAACAGACTAACGTTCTAACACGTCTCCGTGGTCTTAAACTGCGCTTCCGGAAACCTAACCATATTTCCGACCATGTTGGGAGCCTCACTGAGGCTTTCCACATGGTCCTAGAGTAGCATGGGCTCAGCGTCCTGGGCATTTGCCCCATTTGCCCAGCGCTAGGTTTGCTGCTGACTCACAATGCCCAAATGCTACATGCATGGAAGACACTCATGTGTGCAACTGAAATTACTCCAAATCTATAGGGAGGGAAGAAGACAGTAACCTTCTCGTTGGACAGTATGCACAGGCTATTCATGCGAGGCAGTGGACTGGATACAATATTCCTCCCTGCCCTTCATACAGTGCCAAGAGAACCCAGCAGTCACTGGGTCTCAATCACCTTAGAGATCTATAAAGATTCTTCCCAGGGCATTTGCAGTAGGATTCTTTTTCCAACAAGGGAATCATGTGGCAATGGAGAAAGTTAATCTGATTTTCAGCTCTTTCCCTCCATAGAGATATCTAGGGATGAATGGTCACACATGATGTTTCTTGACTTGCATGTGATTTGTGTAGTAGTGTGAGAATGAAGAAGAATAAGAGAAAATCATTTTAAAACTGAAAGGACATTTTAGCTGATGACACCAACTGAGCAATTTTCTCCTATAGTATTGCCTGCATATTGCAGATAACGTTCTTTAGGGCACAATCCTAACCAGGTCTACTCAGAAGTAAGTCCTATTTTGTTCAATGGGGCTTACTCTCAGGAAAGTGTGGGCAGGATTGCAGCCTTAATGTCATTCATTTGTAAAAAAATGAATAGCAAATTGGGGGAGTACTCCGATTGTGGGTAGATACCTCTTGTATGTTCAGACCTGGGAACTTGAAATTTTAACCATAATAGTCTACAACACAGGAGGAGATTAGTGTTGTGAAATATTATTACTTGAAAACTTTATATTCCAACTTTCCCATGCTGAAGCAAATGTCCAAGGCTGCTTACAAAGCTCCATAATTAAAGTATGATGTATCACAACAATATGTAAAAAACATCAGTAACAAGCATTAAAACATTAATTTTAACATTTAAAACATTAAAAAAAAAACATTAAAATGAAGCAAAGCGGAACTGAACACATATCTTCCAGTCCTGGGGGATAGGGACAAATTAGCCCAGGGAAGCAGTCAAGCCACAGCACTCTGCAGAGGGCAAACACCCACCTATTACCCAAATGCCAGACGAAACAGGTATGTTTTGAGTCATATGAAATAGAATAGAATGAAAAATAATTCTGGTTTTAAAAAGCCCCAAAACACACAGTTCAATCCTATGTATGTGTCCTTTGGGGCTTACTCCCTAAAAAGTGTGCTTAGAATTGTTATCTTAATTGTCTGTGTATCAATCTTATTGGGTTACAGGGTTATTAATTTAGCAAACGTGGTTGAACTAGATCTATTCATTTGCCATTTGAGCAATTTGCCATTTGAGCAATTATGCCATTTGAGCATAATTTGCCATTTGAGCAATTAACTTTCCACCCTTTTGGCACCACATGACAATTTTATGCCGTCAGGAAAAGGCATTTGGAATTTCTCTCTGTTGCACTTCAAAGCTTTTGTCCCAAAGCCACCATGCTGTGATGCCACATGGAGGTGTTGTTCTACACTCCACTATGAAATACGTACAAGAGACAATTGTGGCCTCTCCATATAAATAAACAGGGGAAGAGAAAATTGTTCAGGAAGAAAAAACCCTGCCGTTTCTTCCAAACACATTCCTTTGGGACAAAACTGCCAATGAAGGATGACCCTTGAATAGGAGGATGTGAGTTTTGCCCCTGCTGGGTTTGCCTCAGTTTCAGGCTTTGTGCATTGTGCAATCTGTTTACATGCAAAGAATGCAGAGCCTTAAACTCGCTTTCAGAAAGCAAGAAAACTCAAGGAGCTTGGGCTGTAAACAACTAGCTCACCAAAGGCAATATTTGGTGACAGACCGCAATGGTTTCTCAAGAATCCTGATGGTCTTATCAAAGTTTTCTTGCCCATTCTCAGAACTGGGCCTATTAATGGAGAGGATGGGTTTGTCTGCTTCATTACATGGAACCTGTTGGGCACAACTACCCCCAAACTGGAAAAGAGTGAGTCAGGCTGTAGCAAAGAGGACTGACTTTAGGGAGATGGTGCATTCTGGGGCAGCTGTGTAAGGAGGCACGTATCTCAATTGTTATGGCTATTTATAAAGAAACTTTTCATGTTCACTCCTAGAGAATGCTTTGACCTACAATCTGCTTTTAATAAGCATCAGGCTTTAAATTAAAACAGGGTTTGCAACATCCTTTTTTAATTGCATAATCCAAGGATGCAAATTCAAACCAGGAACTCCTTGTGATCTCCATTCTGTTCTATGCAATTATGGCTTGCTGTGAACTCTTAGTTACTTCCTTACTCCCCCATTTGCTCATCATTAAGGTCACCCTGGTGCTTAATTGCATATGCTATGCCTGGGTTGTTATTAACTATTATTAAATGGCATATTCATATGTGCAGCAGGTTCTTTAAACTCCCGGCCTTTTCATAATGGCATCAAAGGAATTGCTTTCAGGTCACCCATTGCTATAGAATCCGGCTGTTGAAATATATGTATTGTTCCTTTAGGAAAAAAATCAAGAGAGCTGATAAAAGAGCAACACTTTTGTTAGGCCCCCATCCTATCCCCTGCCACCAGCGCCAATGTGGCCATGCCAAAAAGGTGCATGCTGAATCCTGTGGTGGGAAAGGGGAAGACCCAAACGCAAAAAGCTCCTCATAAGCCCATGGGTTGCCTATGAATCTCCTTGAACATAAGCCACCTATTTTGGTGTTGTATGTGCAAGGAGGGAAAAGTGGGGAGATTTTCAAAAGAGGGGATAAGATCTGGTGTGCAGTTGCTGACTGGATTCACCTTCTCCCTTTCCCTCCCTGCTCCCTGGTTCTCCCCTTGAATGCCTGGTTCCTCCCCCTCCATAACCTGTCCCCTGTGCCAAAGTACTTGCTCCAAAGCAAGTTGCTGGCTGCAGCGTTTGCAGCAGTGGCTTCAAAAGGTCCACCATCAGCATGCTGAGCGTCCTCCCATATGGCCTGTTTCAACAGCAGAAATCTATTCTGCTGTTGTAACTAGCTGAATGGGCTATTATTCAAGACAATGTGGGACCCTCATGGACATCATCACCCCAATCCGACAATGGTTATTATTTTCAAAATTATATGTCTGAGCACACTTCTGCATGTAGTTTTGAATGCTCTAGAGCAGGTGTGTCCAAAGTTTTTAGCAGGAGGGCCACATCATCTCTCTGACACTGTGTCGGGGGCCAGGCAAAAAAAAAGAATTAATTTACATTTCAAATTTGAATAAATTTACATAAGTTTACATAAATGAATATATTAAAGATGAACTTATATGAATGAATGAATGAATTAAGGTCTTGCAATAACTCAAGGCCTATAAAAGGCCTTGCACAAAGCAAGCCTGGCCTTTCCTTAGCTGCCACTGCTGCCTCAAACATGAAACAGCAAGCAGTGGAGGGAGCCCTCATCCCACAGCTCATACGAGAGGTCAAACAGTCACCCTCAGGCTGAGAGCAGTTGCATCAGGCCAGCATGGGTTCCAACAAATCTCTGAAGGGCTAGTGGCTCATTGGAGACTAGGGGCTCCCTGAGGGCTGCAAATGGCCCCAGGGCCGGGGTTTGGGCACCCCCTGCTCTAGAGTACTGAGCTGGGGGGACCGAGTCCTACTTATCAGTTGGAGCTGCTTGTGAGCTGTTCCTGTGCTGCCCCACCTCTTGTCCATGGCTGGTGCTTGTGAGCTGTAACAGTACCAATCATTTCTTTGGGAGATGAAGAGTTACTGCTGGGGGGGGGGGGGGAGAGATCATTGTTCTCAACTCCCTACTGATTAGGCTTTTTGGATTGGTGGCTTTAACTCTTCTATCTCAAGTGTCTTTTTTCACTTGCCTTATGAACTTACACTTATTTTGTCAGAGTTTGTACTATTTTTTGTTCTCATTTGTGCTAGACTTCCACTTTTTAACTATGCTGGTTAGCTGAACCACTGGAACACAGTTGAACATATCATAAAAGGAAAAATATCAGAGAGACTTTTGTTATATGTAAGTTCTATTGGCAAAGTTTGTCTCCTTATTGTCCTGCTCTATATTTTGTTAGAGAAAAAAACATACAAGATCAAAAATAGAGAGATAATATGAAATTGGGATGGCCTTTCTTTATTACAAGTCAATCCTACCAAATTTAAGCAAAAGCTGTTTTTAAAGAAAATGACATGAAGATTATTTTCAAAAGGAAAAAAGTTTGTATTATACTACCTGTTCTAATGCTACATTAGCATTAATATTAGCTCAACAGCCACCTTGCCAGATCACTCTTTAGAATACACCAAGTTATAGAAGTGGTTCTGCAATTCAGCAGCACATTTTCAGCAAAATCCTATGCATGTCTACTCAGAGGTAAGTTCCACTGTGTCCAGTGGGACTTACTCCTAAGAAAGTAGGTATAGGACTGCAGTCTTACTGAAACAAAACCAGCTGTGAATACAAACAGCTGTTTGTTCCAATCAAGCTACAGCAATCCATGCAAAAAGGGGGGGGGGGGTTTGAGACAAGGTCACACTTTTAGATGTGATTTTAGGTTTTCAAAGATGCTGCACAGGGATACATAAAGCTTCCATGCTGCACCCAAGAAGACTACAGCAATCATTTGTTTCCAGGTACCAAAAGAAGATTCCAGCAACATCTTCCTGTACCAACATGTGATTGGTACCCATTGTCTTGTCAGCTGGAAAAGTACTTGCATGTATAGTATAAGGCTGTAATGAAAACAAGGATTAGGACCACTCTCTGCAATTACCTGCAATCTCTCTCTCTCTCTCTCTCTCTCTCTCTCTCACACACACACACACACACACACACACACACACACACACACACACGCAGAAGTCCTACTGATTTCAAATCAGCAGTCTGCGTAGAAACTAATGGGCATAGACATTTTGAAGAACCAAATTTTAGAATTATTTCCCAGCATGAAAAAAGATCAAGAATTTTGAGGTTTATGCTGCAATAAATTGGACACATGAATGCATTGTCTGCTCCCCCATTGTCTTACACCGCAATAAGAGACTAGAAGCAGAAACATAAATATATATTTTTATTAGAGAAGGTATCTAAAATACAATATTAATTTCTTATTTAAATTATGACATTATTAAATGGAATGGTACTCTGCATTATATCTATGATCAACACTTTTTACACATAAAAGAGTACTTTAATTTAGGTCAGTTGATGTTTTGCAATTAAAAAAAAATAAAACACTAACATTAAGACATAATTCAGATTTATGGCTAAAAATGTAAAACAATTAAAATATTTACACTTCAAACTTTTTAAAAGCCTTTACGTTTAAACTTCAATACTAATTTTGCATTTCAATGCCTACATTGATACAAGATTATCTCCTAAATTAAGATGTTAAATATCCATGGATTGCAATTCTAAATACATTTACTTCAGAGTATGCCACATTGAACATAAAGGGAATTACTTCTGAGTAAATATGTATAGAATTGAGTTGTTAAGACTGTATTCCTGTGCTCCTATGGAAGATTCAAGTTATTGAGTGCGATTAACCTCATATGCTCTGTGAGGTTTACATTGTTAATGGCTTATTTTTCTGTTGCTTATCATCATCCTACCCGTTGACAAGTTGCCCAAAGGAAAAAAAAATCCTATTACAGCATCAGCACCAATCACAGCAAATCTCATCAAGTATCACACACCATGATTCAGCTCCCCTGCCCTTTCCCCCTGTGTTCACATTGCACATACCCACACTGCATTAAATATGCTTTCCTGTTGGTCTATGGCCATTCACATTTCATTAGTAAGAACTTCAGAAGATGATAGGAAGAAAGCACAAGGGGGGGAAGAGGTTTTGCCAGTGCAAGTATGGCAGTAGTTTGATTTGTGCTCAGAAGAAAGAAGTCAACCCTCAAGAACACACAGCAGCGTTTAATGGTCACAGCTTATTGGAATGAGGCTCGAACTTCTCTGCTCTTCAGTGGCTGGCAAGGGCGCCAGTTGTCAACCATAGCGCACCGAGGTTCATTCTCACCACTGAAGCAAAGGCAACGGATTTTCTCCATCTGGAGGAAGAAAAAAAGGAGGCATCAGTAATAATCTGCATCATGTGAACCCAGGAAGCTACCTTATACTGAGCGAAGCCATTGGACTATCTAAGGACACAATCCTAACCAACTTTCCAGCACTGGCATAGTAGTGCCAGTGGGGCATGTGCTGCATCCTGCAGTTGGGGGGCAGTCATGGAGTCGTCCTCAAGGCAATGTTTGTTCCCTTACCTTGGAGTTGCATTGCCCTTATGTCAGTGCTGAACAATTGGTTAGGATTGCGGCCTAACTCTGACAAGCAAAGCACATGGTCTAAAACTGAGCTACAGTCCCTCCTAATGCTGACAATAGAGCTGTCTGGATTGTTACCCATATTAACTGAAGACAACCTCTTGTCTGTGCATGACAAAAGGGTCTGAGGTTGTGCGTGTGGGGGGGGGGAGTACATTTCCAAATAAGTGTTTTCTTTTTGCCATTTTTGTGGACCTGAAAGGTTAGTGTAATTCTTAATTATAAGTCTATTGATTGTCTGTTTATCATGCTTTTTTCTCATGTGAAAGAAAAGAATAACCTGGGGTAATAATGGCATAAAAAGAAAACAGGGTAGAGCTATGTATGTTGAGGTCCCAGAATCACTGCAAAAAGTGTCCATCAGGATTGACAAAAACGTCTGTCCGTGACCCTAGAGAGCCGCATCTGCAGGGTAGACCAAGAGAGCCGCAAAGCAGACAATAATGGGTTGTGTGTTAGTGGTCCTACTTCCTATAAGAAAGTTTCATATGTTAAACAAAAATATATGTTGAATGCACTGTATCTACTTATGTGCTTGACATATAATTCCAGAATATAGTTCTGCCAAAGTTTTGTGTCTGAATAGCAATAGAATGGGCTCTCCTTATCTGCGGGCTTGGAACCTGCAGATTTGACCCAATATACTGTGGCATAACTAGAGAGGGTGCAGGGGTAGGAATTGCACCAGGCTGCTGGCTGCTGGGGGCAACAGTCTGGTTGGCCACCCGCTTGCTCAACTGTGCCCCTTGCGATCGCCTTTCATACCTCTTGCAAAAAGTGCCAGAAAACCAGCATTCTTTACAAGTGGGCAGCAGGGACTGCAGTCTCTGGCCGCTTGCTCCCCTTGTTCTGGGGGCTTGGAGGTGACTGGGGGGCTTGGAAGGCAAGCAGAAAGGGGATGAGGTGGGGGGAGGTAGCAGAGCAAGGGGAGTGAGTGATCAGAGATGCCAGTCACTACTCATGTCTCTTGCTTTAAAAAAAAAAAACTTACGGGTGTGATGGGGGATTATTTTTAACTTTGCTCCAGGGTGATTAGCCAACATGGGTTCTGAATCCATGTCTGGAGGGCCCACAAAGGACTTCTGAACGCGACTGGAAGGCACTTCTGGTTGTATTCAGAGGTCCTCTGAGGGGCCCCTATGAATCTCGGTATCTGCAGGTTTGCTATCTGTGGGGGGTCCAGGAACAGATTCCCTATGAATACCAAGGTCCACCCGTACATAGTTTTCAAAATACTATTGAGAAGTTTTTGCTAAAACTTCTATATATGCAGCATTTATTCAGTTGCTGCAGGGCTTTCTACAAAAGAGTCTCTGCTTCCTTTCTTTTCCACCTCTCCAAGGGTCACTCTGGCCCTATGTGATATAGCCACTCTTTCAGATCCAACTCCAGATTCAAGGACATTCATAATGTGAATTTCATAATGCATGACTCATCTTCTATATGCAAAGCTCTCTCATGTGTGACACCATATAGTTCAATGAGAGTTGCATGCAGGTTAGAAAATATCCTTCATGTAGCTGATTCCGAGTGTATGGACACTGATACAAGTGAGTGGAAATTGCTTAGGCAAGTTCAAGGTTAAGTTCCATGGTGACATGTCTCTCATTTACTTGGAAAGAACTGGCTTAGTCAGCAATGCGTTCCTTGGGCTCACAGTTCTCAAACTGAAAGACAAGTCTCCAGTGAGGAATGGGCAATAGTCCAGGAAACTATAACTTCCCCCTGTGTAACTCTCATCCTCCTGTGTGTGGATAAGGGTAGGTATGTCAGCACCCGTACAAATGGGTCAGATGCTTGAACTGACACTAGCTGGGCACTTGAACTGAATTCCCTATGAACTATGAGACCTTCTGATTTTCCCCTCACAACTGTTTGGGTCTATAATCTTAAGGTTTGTGGGGGGGGGGGCAAGAGCCTCTACAGACAAATCGATTACCCCATATTCTTAGACTCCTGTAGAAATCTGAAAGAAATTCACTTTTTACATATTCACAATGCTTTTCTTTAGAGCAGTTCCCCATTGGCTCACTTCCATTTATGTTTAGTATGGCGGCATTAATGCAAAATGCACTGTTATTTGTCTTTAGGAAATCTAACATATGGGGCAAAATTTCCCACCCCCCACTAGCACACATATGTACACAGGAAGGCAATTTGTTCCTTCTGTGCTCTCCCTCCATTCTATTTTCTAGTGCTGCTGCTGATTAAAGTATGCTGAAAACCCAAGTGGTCATACCCTTTTGGGTGAGGAGGGCAAGGGTCTTCCTGACTGAGAAGAAAAATTGGTATCTGACTGATGGAAACTTCATAAGAACATAAGAACAGCCCCACTGGATCAGGCCATAGGTCCATCTAGTCCAGCTTTCTGTATCTCACAGCGGCCCACCAAATGCCCCAAATGACTTCAAATGTTGTGATTCCCCTTGTCAAGACTACTTACAAGTGGCTTCCATAAGGCACCACCAGGCAGGGTGGCTATACCATTGAAAGGGCCTTTCCATATAATTTCAGCAGTGGAGACCCATCCAGGCCAGCACCTCACTGTACTAGTGGCTGTTGGCACAGACAGTCTCCAAGTGTTTAGGTCAAACAGATCAAAGTATCTTTAAAATATTATGGCCATCATGTGAAAGCACTGTTCCATGGAATATTAGCATATGCAAATAATCTGCAGCAAGAAGATGAGTATTTTCAGACAAATACCATTTTTCACAGCTAAAGGACCCACCTGTTCCTTGCTGATGGTTACTGGCTCCTTCAGAACAATCCAGATGACACATTCAAGCAAAGGGGGAGTGGTAAGTGACCCTGGATAGGTCCAGTAATCACGGGAGGCAGGAAGCAGACCCGTAGGATCAAAGTTAGTGAAGGCAGCCTGTTTGCCCTACAAGAGACAAAATGATGAAAGAAAACAATCTCATGCATGGTTAGAAAGCACAAACACACCTAGTTAGTCATGATGCAGTTCCTAAGAGAGGTTCCATATTTCTTGACAAAAGTGTGTAGTTATGGGAAGGAGGAAAAATGTGGATGGACTGCTGGTGTATAAAACAAGCTCCTGTGCTTTCAAAAACTTCATGTTAAAGAGAAGGTTGGTTGGTGCAGCCTCTCTGGTCATTTCTTCTTCCCATCAATACTCAAGTATATACACTATGTACCTTTATGATCACTAAACGATCACCTTGATGAATACTTGCCTGTCTCCTATGCTATAAAAAGTGGGACAGTAGCCATTATAAAAACGGACAATTTAGTGACAAAAATTCTTTGTCCTCTGAACAGTCAGTGTGTATGTGGAGCTATGAAAATCTAGTGAACAACGAGGATGTTGTTTCCCTTGAGAGACCCCAACGAACACTGTCCCTCAAGATACTTAAGAAACAAGTACGGTCATGTATTTCTGAATATGGCCCACTTGCCCACTAAAGAGGATTGTGTCACTGTCCTGTTAAAATACAGAGCATAAGAAACTGAAAGCAATTTCCATGCAACCTTGTACTTTGAAAGAAAAATACAGAAACCCACAATCCAAAACTTTTTAACTGCCATAAATACCGACGATTTACCTTGTGTCTAATGGAGTCCAGTGCATCAGCAACTTTTTGTATTCCAGGACAGGCGCTTCCAACCTGTGATATAAAAGACATTAAGAGAAAGTGGCATCTGTGTATGTGCACATACTTACATTTATTGGTTGAAGCAGCATTTCCAATACTTTTCATTCATCTTTAATTAGACCAGGAAATTAATCAGTCGGTCTTGATTTGAAAATGTGGATATTTTGCAACTGGCTAACCTATCCCTAAATACATTTGCATGAAAACAAATCTCATTTATTTCAGTGGCGTCTAGCTCCAGGTCAAATGGTTTTATACATCATTTGATATTCAGGCACAGAATAACCACATATGACCTTAGTTGTGAAGGGTGATGAAGGATAAAGATCTGTATTGTTTTCAGTTTATCTCTTTAAAAATATGGAAGCTTTTCTGGCTGTTGTTTTTGCATGCTTCAAAAGGAAAAGTAGCAAATCAAACACTAAGGCCACAGTCCTAACCAACTTTCCAGCACTGACATAAGGGCGATGCAACTCCAAGCCTCCATGACTGCCCCCAGTCTGCAGGATGCTGCACATGCCCCACTGGCACAGCTAAAACAGTGCTGGAAAGTTGCTTAGGATTGCACTCTTAGTTACCTTATACAACAGAAGCAATGCATGTGTATTTTGCACTCATGTGAGCATACCCATTGTGCAAGGAACAACTCTGACATTGCAATCCTATGTGTATTACTAAGAAATAAGGCTAGTTGGCAACCTTCAGTCTCGAAAGACTATGGTATCGCGCTCTGAAAGGTGGTTCTGGAACAGCGTCTAGTGTGGCTGAAAAGGCCGATTCGGGAGTGACAATCCCTTCCACACTGGGAGCAAGTGCAGTCTGTCCCTGGCCTGTCTCCCTGGCTATGGGCCTTCCTTCTTTGCCTCTTAGCCTCAGACTGTTGGCCAAGTGTCTCTTCAAACTGGTAAAGGCCATGTTGCACAGCCTGCCTCCAAGCGGACCGCTCAGAGGCCAGGGTTTCCCACTTGTTGAGGTCCACTCCTAAGGCCTTCAGATCCCTCTTGCAGATGTCCTTGTATCACAGCTGTGGTCTACCTGTAGGGCGCTTTCCTTGCACGAGTTCTCCATAGAGGAGATCCTTTGGAATCCGGCCATCATCCATTCTCACGACATGACCGAGCCAACACAGGCGTCTCTGTTTCAG
Organism: Tiliqua scincoides; assembly: GCF_035046505.1. Lineage (NCBI taxonomy): Eukaryota > Metazoa > Chordata > Lepidosauria > Squamata > Scincidae > Tiliqua > Tiliqua scincoides. The sequence continues at coordinate 31,934,069 of NC_089824.1, forward strand.
TAGTGCATACATGCTAGGGATTCCAGCACGTTCCAGGACTGTGTTGTTTGAAACTTTGTCCTGCCAGGTGATGCCAAGAATACGTCGGAGGCAGCGCATGTGGAAAGCATTCAGTTTCCTCTCCTGTTGTGAGTGAAGAGTCCATGACTCGCTGCAGTACAGAAGTGTACTCAGGACACAAGCTCTGTAGACCTGGATCTTGGTATGTTCCGTCAGCTTCTTGTTGGACCAGACTCTCTTTGTGAGTCTGGAAAACGTGGTAGCTGCTTTACCGATGCGTTTGTTTAGCTCGGTATCGAGAGAAAGAGTGTCGGAGATCGTTGAGCGAAGGTACACAAAGTCATGGACAATCTCCAGTTCATGCGCAGAGATTGTAATGCAGGGAGGTAAGTCCACATCCTGAACCATGACCTGTGTTTTCTTCAGGCTGATTGTCAGTCCAAAATCTTGGCAGGCCTTGCTAAAACGATCCATGAGCTGCTGGAGATCTTTGGCAGAGTGGGTAGTGATAGCTGCATCGTCGGCAAAGAGGAAGTCACGCAGACATAAAGAAATAAACTCCACTGAATTCAATGGGACTTACTTCTAGGTAAGTGCATATAGGATTGCAGCCTGAGGGTACTGAAGATCATAGCCTCAAACGCTGACAATTATGAAGATTTATAGCTCAAAAATTGAAGTTATTTAGATTTCCTTCAGTATGTGATTTGGCTCATTTGTGAGAGTCATCTGAACAGATTTACCTTGCAAACGTCTTTCTGCAATGTACCTTGTCCTTGCCTGTGGCATTCAGTGGTATGGCGTTGCATTGACTAATCTGTGAGCTAATAGACAAAGAGTGCAATCCAAAGGATGCACTCAGGTGGCACCAGTCCTGGAGGGTCACAAACGTGCCGTAAAGCATGTTTGCACCTCCATGTTAGTTGGCTGTACTGGTGCAGGGACGCATGTCAGCCTGCAGAGGCCACATCCAGCCTCCACGCCGACTGAGACTGGTAAGTTCATGCTGGCTGAGCTTGGCCGGTGTAGAAGATGGGAGGGACGTGGGTAGGTTGGGGAAGAGGCATTCTGGGGCAGGAGGAGAGTGGGTGGCGGGCGGGAGGGCCCAAGGGCAGAGAGCAGGAGGCAGGGCCAGGATCCAGAAGTTATGCCAGATCCCAGCCCCATTTCTTGCCAGTGCAGAGCAGCTTCAGGCTGGTTCGTTCTGTGCCACCTCTTCACAGTGATTTTCCCCGGGGTAAGGGGATTTTTTTTCCCTTGCCTCAGGCCAAGCCTCAGTCAGCCCCAAACTTGCTCTGGATACAGTGCAGGCCCACCGGCCTGCCTGAAATACTCTTTTGTCAAGGTAGTAGGTTGCTCTGTTTTAATTTTTAGGCAGCATTCAGAACGTTGGTGCAGTGGCAGGCTGTTGATGTGAGTTCCTACCATGAAAGGAAGCAGAATTGTGCTAACTGGGGGTCCTTGCCTGAGCAAACATCTCTTTCCATGATGGTTTTCCACTACCAGCATGCTGGTGTATCAAAACTCTGGATGCTACCCTCTGATTTTTAAATTTAAACTTGTTGTATTTGGTTTTCACAAGAAGTGAATGGATTAAAATAAAGGGAACACAGTACCACAAAGCCACCTTGAATAGCTGTTAGCTGTAACTCATCTTGTAATGCAGATGTAAATCACCTTGGACAAAATGTTCTGCAAAGCCAGCAATAATAGGGAACAAGGATACAAAGATACTAACCTTCAAAAATACACCAATGACAGCTAAGCCATCAGGATGCTTCACAGCTTCTCCAAAACTCCCATACTTGGTGTTCCAGTGAACCAAATGAAGCTGGAAGCAAGAGCAACATATGAAGAAATTGTTTTGTTTATAAAGGCCTTCTCAAACATGAGGAGGTAGGTAGGTCATATATTAAACATTAACAACTAAAAATCCATTACATGCAGAGATTTTAACAGAAAAAGAACGACTAAAAACATGTTTGACCTCTAGTTTGCCATGAAGGGAGAAATGCAAACATAGATATTTATGCTGGTGTGCTTGGACTGACTTTTCATTAACATTCAGATGAAAATATTCTGCAATATCTGGTTGAATAAGCTATGCAACAGTCCTCTGGCTTTTAGCAGTAGCCTTATAGCCTTCAGTTATAACTCTGAGATTTGGAGCCTTTGTTTATGCAAGAGACGTCACAGTGTCTGACCCTAACATATGTTTCTAAGCTCAATATTATAAAGGACGTTTCTGAATATCTAACACAAATATCCAGAAAGAAGGCCTGAGATTAGAACAGAGGTTCCCAAACTGTGGGTCAGGACCCACTGGTTGGTTGCAACTTGATTTTTGGTGGGTCTCCAATGGGTAATGGAAAGATCATATAATTGCCTCAAGCCCTGAGGCTATTCAGAAATCAGATACTGTAGCTGCTGATTACCCTGCAAAGAGTTCAGCTCCTGCAGTTGGCAGACAAGTGTAAATATAGGGAGATAAATGCTTCAAGGTCTTTTTCCTGCTTATTAGTACTTATAAATAAATAATATTATTTCTTTCTAGATCTCCTTTTTTAAACGTCTGGTAAACCTAGGTGGATCCCAATAGGTCATTTTAGTGGGACCTGGTGCTACAAAGTTTGGGAACCACTGGCTTAGAAGATGAAATCCAGATCTTACCTCTGCATCGTATTTCACCCCATCTACAGTGTGTTCAGATCCTTGGCCTTCGCATGATCCCCAGTGAATGTGGAACTGGAGCAACTTGTAAGTTCCCTCAATTGGGCCACCCTTCAGCACTGAAAGTCAAAACCACCATATGAGAACTCAGTTCCTGTAATGAAAACTAACATTAAGAGAGACCTCAGTCTTTCCAACTAAAATTGGAAAGTGAAGGCATTTGTTGATACAGTACTGTCATCTTAATATGAATAGTTGTTACAAATGCAACACAACTTTTGGTTACAGTTTCACTATGGTGCCACTTCCATGCTAACAAGGATGGGAAGAACTAACAATGACATAAAAGAAAACTGAAGACATAATAAGTCAATGCTAGACTTATTAAGCAAACATGAAGACTGCAAAGAAGTCAAGCTATTTTATGAGAGAACCCACTGACTTTTAGTTGAGTTTTTGTTTCAAGGGTTCTCCCTACTAAACCACAATCCACATAGTGTCTCTTTTCCCAAGTCAGTCTTTCCCAGTTCTGTGGTTCAGATGCAGCTTATTCCATTATATATAAAAGGCAGTGGCATCGCTAGCGGGGAGCGGGCCACACGGGGTGATGCACACGGGGGGGGTGTCGCGCACAAGGGGGTGACGTGCTAAAATTGTGGTGGGTAGGAGTAACCCCATCATATTATATACTGTTGAATGCGGACTTTTGAGCAGAAAGCAATGCAAAAAACCTGCATGAAATATCTCCTTTCTATCAAAAATTATGGCCAAAAAACTGGAGAACAAAAAATGCATGGATCCCTATGGAAAGTGAAAGTGAGCTGTATTGTGCGTTTACTTGTGAGTAGATGAACTTGCCTTAGTCCATCGGAAAGGGCAGTCTGAGAGGAATCCAATGACACCAGAATGGTCCTGATCCAATGAATGCAGCCCCCAAAAACACCTGAGAAGGAAGTCCCTCCCTCCAAGCACATGAATGTATTGAGCCCTATGGACAGAGAAACTAAGCCTCACAGTCACATTTACTCGCAAGTAAGCAAACGTGCCTTGGCTGGTGGTCAGGCCAGGCAAAGGGGAATGTGAAGCCACCAGAATGGTCCTGATCTGATGGAACTGGAGCTCAACAAATGCTCCAGAAGGCAGCCTGCCCCCCACTAAAAAGGATCAAAACAGAGGCTTCAGCTGATAAGGTGAACTTTTTTGAGACTTACAAAGCCAGGTGGATCCTGACAGTGATCTGGTTTAAACAGAAGTTCTTAAATTGAACTGGGCACTGGGTAGGGCTGAAAACCTTACTGATTTTAGAGGGGGAGGTGTTATTGCAGGTAGGCTACAGAGGTAATTAACTTGGTGGATCAGAGCTGGCTTCTGCTTATTTAATTATTTGTTTTACTTTAATTATTTATACTTATTTATTTTAATTTGCCTGATGATGTCACTTCCACCATGACATCACTTCTGGTGGGTCTTGGACAGATTGTCATTCTAAAAAGTGGGTCCCAATGTTAAAAGTTTGAGAACTGCTGCAATAAGGTATTAGTAAGTTGATACCCTGGGTGGTGTGTGACACCACTAGTGACCAAAATCACAGTTTGGAGGAATAATACCATCATGTTATGTATCAATCAATGCATAATTTCATGCAGAATGTGTTCTATCAAAAGGTACAGCCAAAAAACCAGTGGGGGCAGAGTGATGATACATCACCACGCCCACCACGTGGGGCCCCGCCTACTGCATGGGGGTGACGTGCTGGCATCCAGCACCGGGTGATGCGAACCCTAGTGACGCCAGTGATAAAAGGTCCAATCCAGAGAAAGTTAGTCACACCATTAAAAAATTGTAGCCTAGTTCTCTGCTTGTTAAGTTAGAAATAAGTCTCATTGAGAACAATGAGACTGATAGTAACTAGGAATGCAACCTTATTTATCCTATTGATTTCAGTGAAGTGCACCTAATTTGTCTGGATCAGGATCAAAGAGGTTCTTTAACTTTTCCAGCAGTGGTGCATGTAAAAAGTACTTTCAGCAGTTTGTTATATATTTTAATAAAAAATAAAATTGTAAATATACATGATTGTATATATTTTATTTTCTAATTTTATAGAAAATCATGTTGCATGTTCAAGGAAGTGTTCCTGCACAATAGTTTCTTTTTCCTGGTCACCAGAATACCTAATTACTACATATTTTAAACAGCTCCAAAATACATTGCCTAGACCTAGTTGAAGTCAATGGCAAATTTCCCATTGACTTCATTAGGCTCAAGAGTGTACTTTGATCTTGCTGTGACGTATTGAACTGCCTCAACCAATCAACACAGAAGTGTGCAGAGAAGCATAACCAACCTGTTTTGTTTCTTAGAGGCATCCTGTGAGGATTTTGTAAAGATCACAATGTTCATGCATACACAAAATGTTCTGTGATTCTGAAATCCAGCATGAGCTTATTTGATAGAGACTCGTGCATTCAAAGAAAGCAATGAGATTAGTATGTGTGAACACAGAATCGATAGGCTTAATTAAATACTCAACAGCCCATGTCCGGCTACTTTATTTTAAGCAGCTACTAAAACTTGTTACCACATCTCAGTTAGTGCCAAAGTACTATGGTAGTTTTCAAATAAATCTGGTATGTGAAACAGATCTCTTGGCAATTCATTTATTACCCATCAATAGGTGTTGCTTGGCTGTTGTCTTAAGAACTACAACAAAAGTAAATCACATTATACTTTTTCTGCTTAATTTTTTGATTGCCTCTGTCATTGTTTAAGATGGATTTATGTATCTAGTTGTTTAAAAACTAAAGTTTTCCCATCATGAATGCATTTAAACTTCTCAAAGATAACTAGCCATGTTTTTCCTCTTTCCATTTGATAAAATTGTAAGGAGTACTCTCATGCATGATTAACTGTTTTGACACACCAGTGACATTTTAGTGGGAGGAGTCATGTTTTCAGTAACTGAGAACATGCTTTGTTGAGTCAGTTCACTTGAGAGCTTATTCACTGCTTATACACAGTAACAGTAAGATTCCAGGCCACTAAGAACAAAATCTGGTACCTTACAGTGACCATATGTTATCAGATTTTGGTACCTTATAATTTTAATTACAATATTATTATAGCCCTTCCAAGAACGTTATGTTCCAATCTGCAGAACAGCTAAAGGCCCCTGTACACTGCTGCATTTGTGACTATCTGGAATAAGCTGTTGCATAGGGATCCAAATAATGCATGAATACCTATATGAGTTCCCCAGTGCAGGATGCAGCCTTGTTTTCCCTGCCCAGTATCCTGTTGCACACACAATTAGGGGGGCTCAAGGCATCTCTGTTGGTTTTGCTGTTTCATGTGGGCATCCTCATTGTAAAAATGATGAGATCTAAAAAGCCAATTAAGGACTGCCTTGTGATTTAGTTCAACACTGGAATTTCAGACACTGTATATTGAGAGAAAAGAGAAGAAAAGATATTCTGTTTATTAACTTACAGCCCAATCCTATGCTTCCCAGTGCCCATGGGAGCAGCAGTGCCAAAGCGGCTACCGCTGTATCCAGAAAGCACTAGGAAGCTGCCAGGCATCTCCTCAGGGAAGGGGACTTTTGACCCCTTCTCCCAGGGAAAACCCCAAGGCCTCCAATGGATCTTTTCAAGTCTGTGCTGGCTATTTTGCTGGTGCAGATTTGAGAGACTCCGTGTTGGGTTTTTCAGCTCTCCTCCGCTGGTCCCATCCCCCTCCCATCCCACCCTCAATCCGCCCTCCCCCCACTCCCCAGAGACCACACCACCACCCAGTGGTTTCACTTACTCCCGGCAGTGGTGTTTCCTCCTCCTGAAGGCGCTGGGCCCAGCACCTGACTGTTGCGGGCCCAGCACCACCACTCCCTACTCCCCCAGTGCCATAAACGTGCTTTACGGCAACTGTACAGCACCCAGCTTTGGCACTAACATTCAGCACTGGCAATGGGAGGGTTCAGGATTGGGCCCTCAGTGGCTTTGCCACACAGAATCACACAGAATCTCCTTGTGATTTTGCTTTGATGTACATACATGCGCATGCTATGCCCAACAATCTATTATATAAGCATGTATGTAGTTCTCTTGCACACTTATACATGGCTCATGACCTTAATACAAGAGGATACAAAAATAAATAATTTTTCCAAAATACCTAATGCTGAAATGTACTGTCCTACTGCTGAGATGAGGCAAACTAATAAGGATTGCAAAGGATTAGGCTGTGTTGTCCCTGACTAACCCAGAGGCCATTACTACTGACAAGTTCACTCAGGGTGAATTCTGTCGTGACCAAGCAGCCCATATATAAGCCAGAACACCATATTCTGGAAGAATGTTTAATCTCCTATAACCATACATTCAGTATTTGGACCAACACTCGGTTCTGAATGATTACAGACAGAATCTCAGATTCGGAACTATTATCTAAAGAACTTGGTTCAGAGTGTACGGAACAGAGTGTTACTAACATGGTAACAAGTTAGTTATCATGAATAGTTTCTGCATCGTCTTTCACCCTAAAAGACATTTTAGTGGCTTATTCTGATAAGTAGCAGCCTGTTTCATGGAAGAAGTCAGCTGGGGACTTTGATAGGACCAGAAGGTTTAACATAAGCAGATAACACGCACACAAAAAACCCAAATTCCCCTGAAATGGTCTTTATTTACGCACACACTTGGTATTTTTCTACTGATTATGACATGCCTGAATGAACTCTTCAGCCTGGCCTGGGAAAGTGAAGGAAGCTACTCCTGTTTAAGGAGACATGACTATTCCAGGGTATTGCAAGTCCTCATATGACACAGGTGACTTAGGGCTACTTCACATGCATTAATAGTCTACTCTCATATAACTTTTGGGAGGAAAAAAAACACATGAGCGCTATCATGTTGTCTGACATGTTGTTCAGTCGCTGTGTCTGACTCTTCGTGACCCCATGGACCACAGCATGCCAGGCCCCCCCATCTACCACTAAAGTCCAGAGTTTGTCCAAATTCATGTTCATTGCCTCTGTGACACTATCTAACCATCTCATGCTCTGCTGTCCCCTTCTCCTTTTGCCTTCAATTTTTCCCAGCATCAGGGTCTTTTCTAAAGAGTCCTCCCTTCCCATGAGATGGCCAAAATATTTCAGCTTTTAGCTTCAGCATCTGTTGCCTGACATGCTCTTGCCTATTTTGCCAGAGTTGGCCCAAAAACGTCTGGCACCAGAGGCAGGGCACCAAATGCTACTTCCTCTTATCCTGTGGTATGCCAGCAGGTATGTTGCCACTCCATCTCTTCCTCTCACCTCCCGGATTCACAAAGGAAGCCAGAAATAGAGTGGAAGAGAAAGTGTGGAGGAGAGGAGAGCAGTGGACCCATCACTCTTCCTTATACTTCCTCCTCTGTTCTGTTCCCATCTGCCTTTGAATCTAGAGAGCAGGAAGAGGAGGATGGGAGAAAACAATTGGACAGAGAGAGATGGGTGGCCCAGCCAATGCACTGCACGATGCAACTGTCTTAACAGCCTCAAGGGCCAGCCAGCCCTGTATTCTGCCATATGTTTACATGCAGATAAATAGTAGTCAGGCATGATTTCCTTATGTGCCTGCACAAATTGTATAAATAGACACGTGCATCATACATGATGGTCTACACCAGTGTTATTCAAACTGTGGGTTGGGACCCACTGGTTGGTTCAGGAGCTAATTTCAGGTGGTCCCCATTAACTTCAATATTTCATTTTTAATATATTAGACAAGATGCTACTATGGTATGTGACTGCATTTGGGGAAATGTGACACATCTGTACTTTTAACAGGCTTTTAACAATGATAGTCAATGGGACTTACTCCTGGGTAACTGTGGGTAGGATTACAGCCTAGGATTGTTAAAAATTTTCCTGCTTGATGATGTCACTTTCAGTCATGACATCACTTCTGGTGGGTCAGACAGACTCTCATTCTAAAAAGTGGAGATTCAGACAGATTCTCATTTTAAAAGTAAACTTTTAAAATTGTGTACTCTATTTTACATGTTTATATTATGTTATGTTTTATATTTTGTAAGCTGCTTTGGGTGCCTACTCAGGAGAAAATTGGAGTATAAACTGAATGAATTAAATAATAAATGCATAAATAATAATAAATAATATAGGACAATTCTTGTTTTTTAAAGATAGGGCTGTATCTCCTTGAGCTTCATCTCCCTCCCTTGCCCCAGCAGGGTGGTACCCTCAGTTGACACCTATCAAAAGGTTCAGTCAGGGTGAGGCTTAAAAGCTGGCAAATTGCCAGTATGCACTGTGTTGTGATACAGGATTTTGTTGCAGTGTTTCATAATTTTTGAGTTATCACTCCAAAACATATCTTCTTTATCAGGGTTTCCAATAGAGTCCTTTAGAGCTAGAAGAGGTGTCTTGAAATAACCATTAATATTTTCTGAACCCATTAACCTTTTAAATACCCAGTTTATGAATATGTAATGTAATGTAATGTTAAAATAGCATTGTGGATCATTAACAAAATAGTAAGACGCATTTGTTTTAAAACAGGAAAGAAAAAAAAGTCAGGAAAAATCCATTTACTCTGAGAGGAATTTAATAAATGAATAAATGCAAAATACATTAATCCATAAAACTGCTAAATACACCTGCATGATCCATTATAATAAAACGTTAGCGGTCTCTGAGATTCCTGTGGGCTTTTCAGAACAAACTAAATACATTTTCTATATAACCTGCACTCTACAACCTATAAAATCCTGGATAGTTCAACTATTTCAGGAGCATAACTCTGATGTGTTACAATATATTATGAATGAATATCATATTTGATTAACATTAACCCTCAATAACTACGCCAGCTGTCTAAAGTAGTATACATTGTACAAACTTAGCAAGCACTGACAGATTTTTTAAAATCATGTGTGTAGACTGTCAGTTCCACCACAACCAAGAAACAGAACTCAAGGTGCAGTCATGTACCTAAGAACAAGCACTCCCATTGAAGCAGAAATTCCCATTAAGGTAGAGTTAACTCCCATTATGGCAGAAAAACAGACTGCAACTTGGGGCATGGAGTAGGCTCCGACAATACGTCAGCAGCCAACTTGCACTTAGACAACCTGCTCACGTGAGCAGTCCTCATGTATGACCAAAGTGACGTGGCAGCTTAAAACTCACATAGGATTATGGCTCTAAGTAAAACTGCAGTGAGAAGCTGTATTTTTAATGGATGGAGAACTGTGAGCTTGTGTGAAGTTGTGGCTCCCATTATACACTGCTCATGCGAGTAGACTGCAATATAGTAGCATTTTCCCCCTTCAAATCAGCTTATTACTTATTAATGGCACCTACAGTTTATAGTATGGAACCTGCCCCCTGGCCTAGATGCTACCTACATTACAGTGACCAACAGCAGGACAATTTTGATTTATTTTTATTGCATTCCATGATGCAACAAATGATTGTTGTTATTTTTAGACACCGTGATAACTTTTGGATGAACAATAAATGAAATCAAAGTTTTCTTACTCACAAATTTGCTGTGAAGATAAATTATGATACTGCACTCAAAGTACTATAATACATTATAGACATGCCAATATCAAAGAGCATGCGACATAATTTATAATTTATTACTCATACTCCACTAAACCAGAGGTCATGGCTATCAACATTAAGCTGCCTCTGAAGCACTGAATTTCTAAAGGGGACATTTACCAAAAGCCATGCCAAAAAGGAAGACTTTCTACTTACTTTGCAATAAAAACCTTTAGCTCATTCTGTACAAAGTGCCATCATCTCTACATTAGTTTATGAAGCCATCATACAAGAAAATTCATATGGCCGATGTTTTGTTTCCAGAAGCAAGTGCAATGAGAATAAAATGGGCAAATATTTACTCTGGAGTGTAGGTTAAATGACTCCTTAAGTGTTTTGTGTGTGTTTACAGCTACATTTTTTCAGTTAGTTGGACTCTCCATACTATGCTGTGTCTTTCTAACTATGAAAGTATGGACATTTTCTCAGAATAGGCTTTTAAATGCCTGTAAATTTAAATAGGTGAAAATATCTTAAGGCTATAATCCTATATACACTTACCTGGGATTAATGGCCTAATTCTACTGGGTTTCTGTGACACTGGAACTAGCGTTCTGGTGGCACAACGTGCTTTATGGCTGTCGCAAGTGGTGCAGGGAAGATCAGGACGGGATGGGGTGGATTACAGTAATATCTGCAGCACCCTAAACCCCTGTCCCAGTCCCAACATATCCTCAAAAGGCTCCTCAAAGCTACCCAAGTAAAAGAGTTGGTGTAGATCTGAGGAGTCCCATTGAGGACCATGCAGGGACTGACATGAAGGTAAGTTTTGCCCCTTCTTATCTCTCCCAACTGGTCTCATCCCTGGATGGTGTGTTGGACTTGGTACCAAGGGTACTGGCAGCCCTGCCTCACACCATCACCTAATGAGACTGGGTCATTAATAAACTGCTTTGTGAAATTCCAAAGACAGTGGTGTAAATTGGATTGCAGACGTAGGCATATCAAAGACCTGTGAGTAAGTTTCCCATTTCCCCTACTGAACATATGACTGGCAGCAGCAAAGAGAGGATACCTGTGCCCAAATCCCTCTCAACAGAGGAGAAGCAGGGGTTTCATAAGTGCAGACGTGGACACACAGACAGCTGAACTCACACGTCACTGAACTGGGGGCTGAACCATATGTGCCACCAGGCTGCTGAATGCAGGGAGTTTCCCACCCAGAAACCACCTGAGTGAAACCTGCTTCCACACACATAATGCAGTACTGCTTGCTGGACAGGGGTGATAATGTGCAGTCAACTCCCATTAATTGCAGTGTAACCTATTCCAAGGTCATGTGTTTAGAATTAGGTGCCTTTATTCTAATTTCAAGGGATGAGCTAAGCGTACTGCTTGCTATTGATGTATATATGGAACAGACTATAAAATAACTGCCAGTTAAATATGCAGAGCAATTAAACTAATACACTAATAAACTAAGTTGATCCCACTGTACTTTTAAAATGCTAGCAACGGGGTCATAGATAACACTATTTGTCATGGACTCTTTGCTATGCATTATGAGCAGTTTGCAGTCTTTGCAAGGAATTGTTTCCCCTTTCAATATACAGTATTTCCTAGCTAGGCAAAAATGAAACTGCCCAGCACAATGAAAGCTATTACAATAATGGGGGTGGGGGGAAACGGGGAAGAGAAAGAACCTCCTTGCAAATAATTACAAGAAGCTTGCAGAACACATTTCACAAAACAATATACAAATCAAAATAATGCCAAGTGTCAACCCAAGGGGAGAATTGGACCCTTTCAACACTAGACATGAAGACTTTCAACGTATTAATACTGTATGCTGTGCTGAGTTTTTACCATTTGGGGATTTCTAGCTTTTCTCACACTGGACTATACATTATTAAACGCTGATGGTGTACTTTAAAATGCCAAGTGCCAAACTGCACAGATGACTACTGTACCTGCAACAAGACTGCAGGGACAATACTTCTGTTTCTAAATTTCATCCATGGGGTTTCATCTCTGCATTCCCTTATTGCAGGAATGCAGAACCCTTTTCCTCAAGCAAGGTGGGGGAACTGAAAGTCACACACACCTTTGCCTCCTTTGCCCTGTGCTGGCATCTCACTCCATTTCCAGGCAGCCCAAAACGCTGCAAAAAGGCTCTACCTTGCCCAGGCAGGGAAATAGCCCTGGAGTCCTGGAAGCGGTTCCCCTTGCAAAGGAACAGTAACACTCCTGGAGCCCCTGAGCCAGCAAAGAGGCTGGAGAGGGGAAGGGGGGCCGAAAACAAATGCAGCAAGGTGGAGCTCTCTCTCCCTCTCCCTCTCTCACTCACACAGGGGCAGGTGTGGTAGCAACAGAGAGGATTGCTTTAAAAAACCCAGGGAGTGTTTGCCAAATCCCCCCCATTGAGATGGTGCAGGCAATCACCGACACAAGCAACCCCCCCCCATAGTGCAGGCTATCACCAACACAAGCAAGCCTTCCCACCAAGCAAAGCATGAAATATAGCCTACAATCCTCTCCACACTTTCCTGGGAGTAAGCCCCATTGACTGGAATGGGGCTTACTTCTGAGTAGAAACGCATAGGGGTGGACTCTTAAAAGCTCAGTGGGACAGCTGGTAACAGGGAGGGCTGAGTAAGGAGCGGAGGGGAGGAAACTGATAACAGCTGCCTTAGTTTCCTTCCATCCAGAAGTGTCAGGCTGCAGTGTATTTGCGTAACTTTATGGAATTTAGCACAACGTGTTTTTTGTTAATCCTGCCGAGTCACAGAACGGAACTAATGCGGATAAATAGGCTCCACCTGTACTTCTATTTTTTTTCCCCAAGAAATGTCAACCAAATTTTTAGGAGAGGAAGGTACTGAAATTTATTATTTGTACAGCATGGAAGCACGGTCAATAGGTAGCACAGGAAATGTCACTGGGATGGCTGCATATTTGTCTCACATAAGGAGGGCAGCTGCTTTAAATGTCATAACAACTTATGGACCTATGAAAGCTGTTTTGTCTGGATCAGATCCCTGGTACATCTTGCATAGTATGGCCTCCTCTGATGGGTCACAGTCCTCCAGGGTCTTTCCCAGCCCGGCTACGAGAGATCTTTTAACTGAAGTGGACTAGGATTGAACCAGGGACCACAGAAAGCCTGAACTTTCCAGCTGAGCTACAGACTCTCCCCCAATACAATCATGTGTGTATGAAGCTCAATGTTCTGTGCTATGGCTTTAGAACACCTGTCAAAAAACAGGCATATGCTGCTCAGAATCTACAGCAACTGTCTTTTTCTCCCCTTTTTCTTGTTCCGGCCACAGATGAGCTACTGAGCTGCTCCAGGCATTTCCACTCTAGTTCTGTCCTCCTCCGCTTCCTCCTCCCACTCTCCACAAGCTGTAGCTGCCTGAGACTGGCTCACTGCTGCTGAATTAAAATGATCATTGCCTGTGCTGTATTTTCTGATGGAGCTGCTCTTCCAAAGGCATGTCTGAAAACTTCCTATACATGCCTTCAACTTGTTGTATCAGAGGAATTGTAAAGCTACGCAGCACCCCTTTAGCAGTTAGATGTGTTGATACAGAATTTGTAGACATGCTGTTTAGATACACAGCCCCCACTACCTTAATCCAGTTGAAGGGGAAGGAACTCAGTATTCCAAGCTAGCTAAGGAACAAGAGAGACTCCTAACAACAGATTCTGTCCTAATCATGGTGCAAAAGGACCAAGGGAACTAGTACTGTAGCATATCCACAGTTACACTGCTAATAAAGTGTGTTTGCTGATGCAGAATATGTTAGTCCTCTACAGGATTGTGAAGAATGTCTCTGCTTTATTTATTTAAGAACAAGTTTCAAGTCCATGTGAGCAGAAAACACACTGTGTCACTCTCTGCTAAAGCCTTCAAAACTAGAGCAGTTCTGAATATTGAATCTGCACAGAGTGCAGCTCTCAGTCCCTGCCTCCTTACTTCCCTACCGACAATACAACCCTTAATATTCATCCCTATTCTTCCCCAGCTCCCACCCCAACAAAACAGAAATCAAAAATTCAACATCCTGAATAATCCCCAATTTTGCAACTGGAGCACAGTATGCAAAATATACGCAATTGCATAAGTCATTCCAATTAAAGGATTTGGGCCACATCATTTTAGCAACAATAAAAAAAGCCTATTCATGTGTATACCTGCACAAGTACTGAATAGAATAAATCTAAAAAACTCATGAACCATGGAAAAATTCCACTCAAAAGATACAGAATCTTCATGTTTTCCATGCAATTTTCTCTGTCAATGAATATTGGTATAGAGAAATAAATATTGTTCAGCTTCACTAAAAAGTTTGAGAGCTTGGTGCTGGGTACCTTGAACTTATTTTGGCTTCAGCTACTGGGAACTGGGAGCAACCAGATACCAAGATAGTGGTGTGTGACTGAACTAAGAAGTAGCCGAAAAAGAAATTCTGCATTTAATTCTATGTTTACTATGGTTCTATCTTGCTTGCAAACAGTGATAGTATAACATTGGGTAATGCAGCTTAAGTACATGCTGGCTACACTCCATAAATGATTCTGTCCCCTGTGTAGCCCTATTAAAAGTCCAAAGGATTTGGATTGCAGCCTTTGCTTGTAATACTGTTTGAGAACCTCACCCGACAGAGCTGCTCCAGGTTCTTTGAATTTGTCCCCTCAGTGACACTGCCAAAATGGAAAAATAGGACACTTGCTCAAAGAAGTCAAATCAGGCACTGTCTAGAGAAAAAAGCAGCGTCTCTTTTTACAATGGCACCATTTCCTACATTTAAAAGCTGGTCCGCATTCACTGTAGCTAGGCAGGAACTACTGCACTGGCAGCCAGCTGAGAAATTGTAATGATTATAAAGCTAACCATCAAACCCTTACTCACCGAAGTAGCCTCAAACATTAGCTTCAGTACCATTGCTCATACAATCACAGTATCCTCAAAGGAATAAGGGCTCACAAAATGATGTTGTTTTTTTTTAATTTGGCACTGCTGAGCACAGAGCAGCATGCACAGAGCACACTGGAAAAGGATGACTAACTAGCCCTCAGTGAACTGTGTGGGAATGTGGAAAGAAAGTACTGCTGCCTTTATTGAAAAACTCAACAATTGCTAAAAGGAGAGAATTTCAACCTGATGCACGCTCATAGCTCCATTTACTTTGGATAACCAAGACATGCCAGGTGCTCTAGAGTATCAACTCTGCAAAAGTCCCCCTCCTCTTTATAAGTGGAAATCCAAAATACAGTATACCACTGAACCCTGTATTTGAATGCTGTTGTCCATTTGGTTTCTCTCTCTATTCTATCCCTCAAGCATGACTGTTCTACTGATATCTGCTCATATCATACAACCTAGACTAAGAATATAGAAATGTCAAGCTAGAAAAGATTTGAAGTTCACACTCTCTAAACCCATGGCATATTGCCTAGATCTTACTATTGCTCAAACAGAGATTAGCGTGCATCATCTAGATTACTGTCTGTCATAAATGAATGCACTTCCTCAAATTGTGCCTGTCCAATTAAGACTATAAAAGGAGAAAGAGGAAAAGATTTTTTTTTTTTTAAAAAAAGGTATTGGAAGATTGCTCCTAAACACACCATAGTCAATGAAAAGGGTGAGAGCAGGGATACATTTTTCTCTTTTCAGATTATGTGAGGTTTCATTCTGATACTTTAAACTGGGAAACTAAAATAGCCTACATGTTGCAACCTATCCAGAAAGGTAACACAGGAAAGGGGGAAACCCATACAAATACATTTCCTTTTGTCTCAATGCACTCATAAAACTAGGCATCATAGCTATAGTGAAATGTTTGCAAGATTTCATCAACTGCCCTCTGTTAAGTTCCCTCTCTCATTCCCTTCGTTCCCCATCAATCCCTCAAATGCTCCAGTTTAGAGGACCCCAAAAGTGACAAAGTACCCAAAGACTAACCGCATTTGTCACCAGAATCATCAAACTCCACATTGAAGGAGTGCCCGTTGTTGACAATGTTCTTGGCAGCAGATGCATCATAAGTGATGCTCAGGGGCTTCAGCGAGGAGTCATACTTGGTGAACTTTCGCTGGATGTCAATTGGGGACTGCCGCTCTCCATTGGCAATGGAGAAATTCTCATGCCAGTGAGCAGGTCCTAGAAAGAGAAGGAAGCACAAGTGAAGCACCAGCACAGGCCGCTGGGAAGTGATTGATGACAAACTCAAGACAGGACTTAATGCCTTAAGTGCAGCTGGGAGGCTGTAACTTTGGCTCATCAATACTGAATGCAAGGATGAAACAATCTTGGCCAGCTGGAATTAGAGGCTTTTTAGCTACACACTAGGAAGCAGGAAGCCGGATGGAAAAGCAGCATGCGGGTCTGTAAGCCTGGATCTAACCAAAGCACAGGCTAGAGATGCAGAAGGGCTTGTGTGGTATCTGAGTGAAACACAGGGGTCTATCTCCCCACCACTAAAAGTGTGTTGAGAAGGGCAATTAACATAGAGATCAAACATAAGGATGGTAAGGCAGGGTTCCAAGTTGACAAAGTGGGGAGCCCTTCTTAGATGAAGGTATCAAGCTGCAGAAAGAAATCTGTAGGGATCATATGTGGTGAGGATTCACACGCCTGCACAGGTAGGGCAAGCAACATTTCCATTGCCTTGCAGTGCGCAGAGCTGGACCAAAGGAAATGTGGGTATTGCTGATTCTGTAGGGCTCACCTGCACCTAAGGTTTCATCTTATATGGGGTAGAAATATGGGGACTGCTGATTTCTGCAGGGCTCTCATTTGGGATGGAAAAGTGGGTATTACTGATTCTGTAGGGCTCCCCTGCAGCTAAGGCTCCACTCTTAGTATCTGAAGCCAGGTCACAAACAGTCCGGCTCAGAAAGGAGCTCCTGGTTGCAAGCCAGGCAACCAGGAGCGGATCTCTACTTCTCATTTCTTAATGCGGAGTAGCAGCTCCCTCCCTGCTCAGGGGTGGCCCCCCCTTTGGAGAGAGAAGCGGGATCCGGCAGCGTGGCTTGGAGACGCAGCTCCCATGTGCGATTCTGACAGCCCGGTCCTCAGCGTGTCTACTCAGAAGTAAGTCCCACTGTGGCCAACGGGGCTTACTCCCATGGAAGTGTGGCTAGCACACAGCAGCAGTCCCGCGCCAGCCCAGGAGGCGCCAGCGGGTGCCGCGGAGTTGGCTGCCCTGCGGGGCGAGGGCACAGGTGCCCGGTGCCTGGGTCGGAGAGGGACTCACCGTTGTCCTTGCCGTAGCCCCACTGGCCGGACATGGTGGCGGGGATGGCTCGGGTGCCCGGGGAGGTGCCGCGCGCTCTGCTGCTCCTGCCGGCGCTGGGCGCTGCTTCTCAGGGGCTTTTATAGGCTCCGGCCAACTCCATGCCCCTCGTGCACTTCGCCGGCTGGCAGGAGGCGGAGGCGCCAGCCGGGGGCGGGGAGAGCGCGCGGCGAGCCGCCTGTGCGCTCTCGGGAGCGGGAGCCTCTGCGCGCGTCTCCGGGGCTCCTGCGGCTCCGTCACTGTGGCTGCAACAGCTGCCGGCGCGCCGCGTCACTCCCAGCCGGAGCCTGGCAGAGGCGCGGAGAGAGCCGGGCGCGGGCCGTGGCCCCCGCTGCCGGAGGAGGGCGCGGGCGGGGGGGGGCGCTCGGGCGCCGCAGAGGGGCCTCCCCATGCGCCTTCCCCGCGGACCAGGCGAGCCGAGCCCTGCCAGCGGTGACCTTGGGACGTGCTGGAAGCAGGGCCGGGCGGGAGGCTGCTGCTGCTCCCTGCTGGGGGGGGCGAAGGGGGCAGCCCGGCTCATGGCTGGGGGGGGGATCAGGCTGCTGCCCAGGGCTCAGTCCGGGCCACCCGGAGAGCGCGCGCCCTGGAGTCGCCCTGGAGGGCATGTGAGTACAGGCGGGCTAGCCCTGCGTGCCCCCCTCCCCAGCGATCCTGCCTTCTCCATCCGCAGGTGTCCCTTCCCCCCCCATCCTTTCTCTCCATCCTTGCAGTGAAATGGGGAGACTTCACATTGGTCTTGAAAGGGGGGGGAAGAGGTAAGCTGGAGCTAGTGAGTGTTCTGCCCCACTTGGACCACTGATTTGCCCCACCAAAGACCCCCCCAAGGCATATCTAATCAGAAAACACCCCCCTTTTAAAAACAGGAAAATATCTGATTTTAAAAATCGGTGCCCTCTGATCCCCCCCCCCCAAATGGTATTGCTCACCCCTTTGCCTGCTTGTGCTACTGTTGCATGCAGCTTGTTTTGCAATGTGCAGTTTGGCCCTTCACTGCTTCATGCTACTGCTCCTTGGGGCATCCCAGGGATGCCAACACTGCAAAGTAGTTTAGGGACTGTGGGTGCAATCCTTTGCATGTCTACTCAGAAGTAAGTTCTGTTGTGTTCAATGGGGCTTACTCTCAGGAGAGGGTGGATAGGATTGCAGCCTATTTCAGTGGTTCCCAATGTTGTTTTTTTCACTTGCCTGCTACTTAGCAGCCCATTTTATAAATTGGACCCCTCATATTAGCAAAATGTTTGTAATTAATGTAGTTGCTGTTATTTCAAATTCATATGTTTTCAGCTACTGATCCATATCTGATAATGCACAAGTTGATGACCAGAAACTAGCAGTTGTTGGGGCTTTCACAGCCTAACTTCCTGCCTTGCTACCCCACAAGACATTCTAATACAGACCTGCCATTTTCCTGCCATTATTCAATTCTTTTTCAAGTACCCCTAAAGGTCCTGGCAAGTACCCCTGGGGGGTACATGTACCCCGTTGGGAACCACTGGACTATTTGAATGGAGGACAACAGCATATTGGAAAGACACTGTTTTCAGCATCACTCTCCCCCACACCTCTGTGTTTGAGGGCAGCTCTACATGGCACTTATTCCCATAAAAGACTGCTGCTGTGTGTGACACTCTGTGCTCAGGCTGTAAGGTCCAACCTGGCTTGTACTGCAGTGATGTTCAGAGTTTCCATGCTAAGCTCCCGGTGCTAGTGTACAAGCTTATCATTCAGTCAGGTAGATGCGTGTGGTAAGCCACATTACAGCAGGGGTTTGGAGCCAGAGCAGCGAACCCTCTGGGCATGGACTTCTGTTACTAACAGCTTCTGCTGGCACTGAACCTTGATCAATAAGCTTCTGTAGAAGGGAATCCTGGAATAATAATAGACGGCTACAAATGTATTGTACATTTGATGTACAGATGTACAAATGTACAGCTTTGATGTATTGTTAGCTCCCATTTTATTACTGTATTTGTATTCTGAGTTTTCTATGCAAGAAATTATATATTAGGGGGAAAATGGGGAAATTATGCTGTAGCTAATTGAGAGGCAAACTACATGTAAAAATGTGTTGATAAACAATTTTGGGGAAATGTCACTGAGCACACGGATTGGGATGAAGCACCCCCTCTTCTCTACTCAAGTGTTGCTATTCTGAAGCTGCTTTTCAGAGAAAGGTTTTTGGCCTTACTTGCATGTCTTTGCTTGCAACATACAGCTTATCTCTCAATGCAACAGCTATTTCACCATAAACACGTAAATTGCAGGCCTTCCTGTGCTGAAAAGTGCAGCAGAAAGATGGAAATCAAACTCTAGTCAAACAAAGGGATATGGTCATATGGGTACCCTTTACCTTTGCCTTCATTACTACAAATTATAAAGATAGTGAGTAACAGGTTTTGCCAACACTTGTGGAAGGATATTTATTTAATGGGAGTAGTGCAAACTGTAGTCAAATGAATGACGCCTTGATCAAGTAAATCCACAGGCGTGTGGGTTGGAGTAACGTAGTAGCACACATACAGTTGATAGTCTCTGTTGGTAAAAGGTCAAGTGAATTGCAGTTTCAGCAACAGCATACCTTGAGTACCGGTTACAGGGTAGCAGTGACAGGCGTGTGGAATGCCTTTTTCTCCTGCTTATGGGTTTCCCAGGGTGAGACACTGTGAGAAACAGGTTATTGGACTGGATGAGCCTTTGGCCTGATCCAGCAGGGCTTTTCTTACGTTCATCTAATCGTAAAATTGAAAAAAATTGGCACAGCCTCACGGTTTATATCAAACCACTGCAGAGTGGAATAAAAGGCCATTAGGCCTTTATCTATGCAAATAAAAGTGTGATTTTATAATTTATCATTCCTAGTGGCAAAAACGAGCCAATTGAAAATGACTTGGAAGAAAGAAAGGCATTTCTCAGGGCTCTTTGAGGATTATCAGAAAATGCTTCAAAGATTATTACTGATTAACCAAGTTGCAGTGGTGTCGCTAGGGGGCTGCGGGGGGGTGCGGGCCGCATCGGGTGACGTGCACGGGGGGTGATGCACACTGGGGGGTGACACGCTAAAATAGCGGTACTTAGGAGTAACCCCATCATATTACATACCATTGGATGCAGAATTTCGAGCAGAATGCAATGCAAAAACCCAGAGTGAAATATCTCCTTTCTATCAAAAGTTATGGCCAACAAACTGGAGAACAAAAAATGCATGGATCTCTATGGAAAGTGAAAGTGAGCCGTATCGCGTGTTTACTCGCGAGTAGGCAAAATTGCCTTAGTCCGTTGGAAAGGGCAGGCTGAGAAAAATCCCAATGACACCAGAATGGTCCTGATCCAATGAATGCAGCCCCCAATAACACCTGAGAAGGAAGTCCCTCCCTCCAAGCAGATGAATGTATTGAGCCCTATGGAAAGTGAAACTAAGCCTCACGGTTGCGTTTACTTGCAAGTAAGCAAACGTGCCTTGGCTGGTGTGGAAGATCAGGTGAAGGAGAGTGCAAGGCTACCAGAATGGTCCTGATCCTATGCACCTGCACCTAAACAAGTGCTCCAGAAGGCAGCCTCCCCCCCCCCACACACACACTAAAAAGGATCAAAGCAGAGGCTTCAGCTGATAAGGTGAACTTTTTGAGACTTGCAAAACCAGGTGGATCCTGACAGTGATCTGGTTTAAACAGAAGTTCTTCAATTGAACTGGGCATTGGGTGGGACTGAAAACCTTACTGATTTTGGAAAAGAGGGTGTTATTGCAGGCACGCTACAGAGGAAATTCACTTGGTGGTCCAGGGCTGGCTTCTGCTTATTTAATTATTTGTTTTACTTTAATTAGTTATACTTATTTATTTTAATTTGCCTGATGATGTCATTTCCACCATGAGATCACTTCTGATGGGTCTTGGACAGATTGTCATTCTAAAAAGTGGGTCCCAGTGCTAAAGGTTTGAGAACTGCTGCAATAAGGTATTAGTAAGTTGATACCCTGGGTGTTGTGTGACACCACTAGTGACCAAAATCACAAAAATCATAGTTTGGAGGAATAATACCATCATGTTATATATCAATCAATGTGTAATTTCATGCAGAATGTGTTCTGTCTTTGTTCTATCAAAAGGTACAGCCAAAAAACCAGTGGGGGTGGAGTGATGGTACATCACCACGCCCACCACCTAGGGTGTTGCCCCGCCCACTGCATGGGGGGTGATGCGCTGGCATCCCGCACCAGGTGACGGGAACCCTAGTGACACCACTGCCAAGTTGTCATGGTCTTTCACACTTGCTTGATTCAATTCAGAGCATAGTAGTGACCTGAACACACAAATGGGAAGACAGAACAATGCAAGTATTTGCAATGCAAGTTAACTTAAAACTCATGCAAGTAAACTTTGAAGTTAACTTGCATTATATCAGAAATTCACTTTGAATTGTCACTTGGGCTCATCACTTACCCTGTGTAGTAAACATAGGGTAGCTGTGTGTAGCCAGCATGGTGTTGTTCAAACAGGATTGGACTCAAATCAGGGAAAGCACTACTTAGTTGTGACAGGGTGGCCTTGACTCTCCTGCAGATTGCTGTGAGAGTGAGCAAGTAACAGCCCAGTCCTAACCACGTAGTATGCCTTTGCAGCAACCTCTCCACCGGTGTGAAGAGTGCTGCTGCTGGTGCAAGGCCTGGAAGGCCATGTACTGCCAACAGTACCTTGCAGACTGGCTGCAGTTTTCCTGGTTGTGGAGGCAGATCAGAGCAGGAATTGGATAGGGACAGATTGGATGTGAGCAGATTTTGGCAGCTCTGGCAGCCGCCGAATCCTGTAACCCTGTCCTGGATCTGATGTGCCTCCTTCCATGTAACAGATCCATGCCAGCAACGTACTAGGCCCATTGGGAACCAGGGTCAGAGAAGTAAGTAAAATTTTCGTTTACTTACTTTTCCTGCCTTCTGGGTTCTCTGCTGGTGGGACCTTGCACCAGCACCTTTGCAGGAGATGATAAGATTGGGCCATTAGTATATTTGTTAGGCCATGTCATAACTGCATTGCCGAATGTTGTATCCTAAGTTTAGTTTAGTCATAACTGAAGAAATTAGTCATGACTGCCACTGATTTCAATGGAAATTAGTCATGACTAACTAAACTTAGGATACAACCAAGTGAGGTTTGTAAGAAGATTTGATAACACTGTGCACGTGCTGCCTTGAGGACCTTGAAAAAAGAATGGGAATGCAAAAGATGTAAATGATCTCCTTTTAAAATATAATTGATTATCTCACATGTGTTTCTACTGCAACACTCCAACATACAGAGATATGACTATATAATAATAACTTTCAGTATACATGCACATCCTGCGGGGACAGGACTCCTTATACCAGTGT
The DNA here is from genome assembly GCF_035046505.1 of Tiliqua scincoides. Classification (NCBI taxonomy): domain Eukaryota; kingdom Metazoa; phylum Chordata; class Lepidosauria; order Squamata; family Scincidae; genus Tiliqua; species Tiliqua scincoides. The sequence goes on from NC_089824.1 coordinate 31,956,951, forward strand.
TTCTCACTGCATCGGGAGGGACTCAGAATTCTTATGCAGTGGATATAATTTTCATTAAGATAAGTCTAAAAATCTCCGAACTTTATTTTTACTCACTTTGGAGGGCAGGTGAAGAAAGTGAGACAGATGCAAGATTGACTTTCATCTTCCACGTAATATGTCCAGGAGGGATTCTCCTTTCAGGCTAATACAGAGCAGTTTTTTGGGTGATGTAATGGTTAGAGTGTTGGACTTTGACCAGAAAGACTTGGGTTCTTTCTCTCAGGACATTCAGCCATGAAGCTTACTTGGTCACCTTTGGTCAATCACTGTCTCTCAAACTAACCTACTTTGTGAGAGTAAAAGGAGGAGGAGTCACATGTACCACCCTGAACTCCATGGAAGAAGAATGGGATATGAACATGAAAAATAAATAAATTTGATGTTGGAAGTTTTCATTCACAGTATTGTCATGAATCTCTTTTTTTTACGGCAAATTAAATAATATCAATTATCGGTAATCAGGAATGTTCTACTATTCTCTCTGTCAAGCCATTTCAGCCATTTATCTAACTAAATGCATGTGTGTGTTATTAGGATTTAATATAATATAGAAATAGATATTAGAATATTAGTAAACATACTAGGATATAGCATAGAAATGTATGGAAGTGTGTTTGTGCCCATACAAAGAAACCACTACTCTTCTATTCCTAAGTATTTCTTTGCATTGAAAGAGGATGGCCTTTTTCCTCGAAGGCCTGTTCTCTCCCTATTAGAATAGTGTAATTTGTCTGCTCACAGTCTGTTCTCATCCTCATGCATCCTGCACTGAAAGTTAATAAACCTTGAGAATTCAGTGACTTCCACATTCCAATAACACTGTTGAAAATCAACTGAGTAACTCAGCAGAGTATGCCCTAATAGCCTTTCTGAAATGAAGCAACAGTAATATGTGATTAGTTTCAGAGACAGAAACAGATATGATGTCATAAAATTGTATGTTTATGAACATACAAAGCTACCTTATAATGAGGCACTAATATTTTATGGTATGTATTATCTACACAGACTGGCAGTGGCTCTGGAGTTTGAGAGAATCTTTCCTAGCCCTACCTGGAGAACCACTTACATGCAGATCAAGTGCTGTATCTTTGATAAACCTACCCTTTTGTTGTCCATCAGTTGTACTCTTGAACCTAGTACCTGACCTTTGTTTGGGAGCTTTTCAGACAGGTCTTTTTCATCATGTGGAATGTGCTATCCTCAATCATGTTCACCTGGGACTATGTCTCTTACAACCCAATCCTATAGGGCCCTAACACTGGCGGAACAAGCATTCTGCCAACATAGGCTGCCTTATAGCAATTAAAACAGGACTTCTGGCAGTGCGTAAAATAAAAAAAATATTTCTTCCTCGAATAGTCTACATTGCTTTTCAGGCAATTACCTGAGGGCTGGAAATAGATGCTGTGGGATAGCAATTTCATGCCATCAATGTTTTAGGAGCAAGAATAGCCACAAGGGTTTGCTTTGCTTCTCTCTTTCCCAGCACCTGTTTGCATATCACATCTGAAAGCTTTGTTTCCCCAGTAAGTATCCTTGAGCTAGATAGCATCTTTTAATTAGCTTAGCAAATATTCATGAACACTAATATCAACAGCAGGTCCACTATGCTTAGACTTTGTTTCAGTTGAAAATACTGCTGATGTTGGATGGGAACAAGTTTCACAGACTGTGCATGCTGTGTAATTATCATACTCCGTTGCATATTACTCAGTTTGCAAACACTTCACATGGTCTAGTGGCTGACCACCATACACTCCTCTTCAGTTAATTCATTCCTTTGGAATACCCCAATCCATTCTCCTTTTCTTCATATTGCTTTGACTGTGTATCCTTCCATGCAGCAATACAGGTATTGGCCCTCAGTATGTCAAGAAGAGTTTTATTTCAATCATTCCTTTGGCTCCTTGACAAAATCATTGAGGAGCTTTCCATCATAAGCAAAATGGTATCAACACAGCCCTGAATAATAATGCTAAAATATCTGTTCTGTAGGGACTCATCTTTCTTTATCAGTCTCTCCCGTCATCTGATTGATTTTCTTTCATTCCCAGCCAATAAATGATTGCTCTTAGTCATCTAGAGGCAGCATTTGATTAGGTGATTTACACATAGTAAAGATAAAGTTTTATTATCTTTAGCCCTAAATGTTCAGAATGCCCACACTCCTTACCCTTTCACCATTTGCTTTGTTTTGTTTGTGGCATTTCAGACCTAACCAACTGCACTCCAATCCTAGCTGAAAAGCTACAGCTCCATCCTGTACAAGGCCCTGGGTTGGCCTGTTCTGTTTTTCTGCAATTCCATTTCCATGTACAACTACCAGATATTAGTTTGTAAGTCTTTGGCCTAATATACATGTATAGTTTAGCCTTTAGAATGGTGCATGAACCAGACAACCTTAGTCTTACCCATGGCATGACCATCTCTCCCTAAGAAACAACACAGTGAAGTATGTTGGTATGTTATGCACTCCTGGGGTAGGATTGGGACTTAGCAAGCATGTTTGTTACAGTTGTGCATGACTAAGGACCTAGTCCTATGGGCCAGTAGTGCCAGCACTGGAGTTCAGCGCCAGCACTAGGTGTAGTAAATGTGGGGGGAGTAGAGAGTAGGTGTTGTAAATGTGGGGGGAGTAGGGAGTACTAGCACCAGGCCAGAGCCAGTTGGCGCTGGGCCTAGCGCCAAGAGGATGCCAGACAGGGGTAAGTAGCACTGGATCCTATCCTCCCAGCACAGAGCTTCTCCAGGGTGGGTAGGATTGAGCTGCCCAGCCACAATTCTGTACACATTTACATGGGAGTAAGTTCCATTGAGTTGAACAGAACTTACTCTTGAATACACATGCATGGGTTTGTGCTGTAAAGCTTACAGTAGTAGTTGCCCCCAACTAGGAACACTCCCCACTTCTAGTATGGTTCAACCAGTACAGCATCCTGGGTCAGGTAGGCAATGAGATAGCAGACCCTGTGCTATGATTTTTTATCACTTATTTGCTCAGACATCCATCCATAGAATTGAGCCTTCAAAAATAATATAGACTGATCATCATGATTGCTACTGCCGCTGCTGCTAGTGCCACTGATCACAGCAACAGCAATCACCATCCTGTTTCAGAGTTTCCCATTGTGTGCATGATGCCCCTGTGAGCTTTTTATACAATGGGGCTACCATGTGCTACAGTAGTCATGAAAAATAAATAGCCGCTCAGTCAAAATTCCCTACGTAAACTAACAGAACTGACAAATTCCTTTCCATCCACTAAAATGAAGAGTAATTCCCATTTCATTCATTCATTTTATTTAATATATTTCTACCCCACCTTTCCCCCACTAACATGGCACTCAAAGTGGCTTACATAAAGTCAAGAATCATATATGGTAATGGTAATAAATGCAGCAAAGCAATGAAACAGCAAATCAAAGCCAGAGGCGGCAGCAGAATAAAGTAATAAAAGCATCTGCAGTGCATACAAATATAAAATGCAGGAGCATAAAAACAGCAAGACACACACCAAAAGCAGCAATAAATGGTAATAAAACAGTAAAAGACAGCTATCAAAAGTGGCAATAAGGTGGACAGAAAACATTAAACATCAACACAATGAAATACAAAAATTCCCAGCACCACTCATCACTGAACAAAATCCAATCGAAATAAAAATGTTTTTACTCCCTCTGGAATGCTTCATGGGAGGTGTAAGTTCACAGCCTATGAGAAATAGTTTTCTATAATTATAGTGCCACCTCTGGCAAAGCCCTACTCCTCTCCAACAACCCGTCACTTCTGTTGCAGATGGCACACACAATAGGGCCCCTCTGATGGTCTCAGCAAACAGGCCAGAACATTACCATTTTATGACACAGAAATGCTCATGCATGATTCTGAAATATTGACATGCTTCTATTTTTACTGAAGATGCAAGTGCTGCCATACTGCTTTCAAAGCCTTGGTATACACATATTCTTCAAGTAAATAGTGTAGCTATTCTTAAATTATGTATTAAGATTATTTGGAATAATAAAACAGGCCAACACACATTTTGCTTCCTTAAACGTTACACCAATTCTTGGGTATATTTGGGGTGCCAATTCAAAAAATGGCATCCATTTTACCCTATCACATCTAGTTTTGGAGACACGGCATAGCCTTTTTAGTGAATGGTTCAAGCAGCTTCCTCATGAGGAAGCCTACACCATGGCTTCCTCATGAGGAAGCTGCTTGAACCATTCACTAATGAGGCTATACTATATCTCCAAAACTAGATGTGATCGGGCAAAACGAATGCCATTTTTGGAATTGGCACCCCAAATTCATATCAAACCACCATAAAGTTTGGGAAAAACTTTTCTGACCCTCAATTTTGTAGGCCTCCGTAACCTGTTATTCCCATGTTACAGAAACAACTTGGTAAGGAGCTGCAAGAAGGAACAATATGGTGAGGCCCCTCCTAAGATCTCTTGAATGTTTTGGGTAGTAATGGGATGTAGCAAGTGAGCGAGGGACTAGAACATTAAAATTAGAGACATGGGACATGGAACATCATGGAACATCAAAGGCATGGAACATGGGTGGACATTCTTCTGTGCACTGAGACATGTCTGAGAAGGTCTAAGGCTCATAGTGGGTAAAACAGTCCAGATACATTAGCTTTTTTTCAACAACAGGGTGACCAGGTTTTTCCAGGACATATTCTCTTTTTTAGCCTCGTGTCCTGGAAAAGAATTTAAATGTCCTCCTTTTCCCTGTGAGCGGGCCCCTGTAGGCAGCGCATAGCCATCTTGTAATTAACAAATTATATATAATAAATTATATGTGATATAGTTTAAAGTTTAATAATAAATGACAGCATTTAGATTAGCCACATGAAACCAATAAAGTGTTTTTAGCTGTTATTTTGTCATGTCCCCCATTTTCTTGATGTCCTACATTTTGGGGTGCCTTATCTGCTTTTGTGGTTATGACACCTGGTCACTTTGTTCAACAAACACTTCTGCATGTGTCTAATGTCAGCTGTGTGAGCCACCATATGGAAATATGCATATGATGTGAAAATCATGCTGCATAAGAAGAGCATCATATTGGCTGGAAGGTTTAAACAAGCTGATCTTCTACAACATCTGCAGGAATTAGCTGCTTGTGAGAGCTCACTGTACAATCAAAACATATCAGGCTGCTACTGAAACAACACTGCTAAAGACAGTAATGAGTTGTTCTGCCTTGCACAGTAATGAACAATCAAAGCTTAAATACATCTGCATAGGTCACAACTTACACTACTTGGGGGAAATGCCGGTTATGGAATGCCACAATTGCCAATGATGTGATGGCACTTCGACGGCCCAATCCTATTGGCGCCGTGCACCGTGTAAGGTGTTTCCTGACTTGTCACAAAAGGTGACACACCAGAGTGTACAGCCTGGCTGTTCTGTGCTTGAGCAGTCTCCAGATGCTTGACAGCACAGGTAAGTGAGTGCAGGGGTCAGAGGGAGGCAGGGGGTGGGCAGAATGGGGCAGGTGATGGGGGAGGAGGGCAGTTTGAGACTGGGAAGGTGGCAGGTTCAGGGACAGCAGCATCTGCCAAATCCTAATCCCTGCCCTAGCCTCGATCTCTCAACAGGTCCATGCAGACTTGCACCAGCTATAGAACTGGTGTAGGTCGGAATAGACCTGGTGGTTTGGCATGGTCGTATCCCAGGGCAATGTGTATAAGTCTGCTAGAGGTCACAGCTTGTGTACATGAAGAAAGCCTTCCTGTAACATGAACTGTATGAGAAAGGACTGTGGTTAGAGACCACAGAGCAAGCACCCTCTGCTCTGCTCAAAGGTACTGTTTTATGATAACTTGGGGGGGGGGAGCGCTGAGCTCCAGCCTTGAAAACAAGACAGGACTAATTTCCTAGATCTGAAATCAGTATGACACAGAAGATATATGATTGGATCTCCCAAAGCATTTTTAAAAATTAAACTTTAAAACAGCCTAGAGTGAGTCCTATTTTAATCAGAGTTGTGGGGGGGGGGGGGGAGTGATGTTTAACCCTCCTGAGATGTGAGTTAGCTATGAAAATCTCATCCTGAATCTGTTTCTAGCCCTGCTGAGAGAAAAAGTCACATAACATTTACCTGTCCTTTTTTCCCTAGGAGGGCTAATAATAGCTGGGAGAAGAGTTTTGATAGAGGAAACAGTGTGGGGCTGAGTAAGGGTTAAAACACCCCTTCCTGCTCTGCTTCTGGTGCTGCTGCTCTGCTCAAAATGGGAGTACCCTTGTGGCCGATATTCAATCAAAAGACTGTCAGGAGAGCTGGTCACAGATCACCCTTATCATGTCTGCTTTGGCTTACAGATTTCAGGATTAAGCAACAGTAATTGTAGGATGGATTAAGCCATGTTTATGCAATACAGAGTGAGGCTTCATGCCTGAATGCACTTGTTTGGTCAATGCTTAGGGAACATGTTTAGGAAGTTACCCCATAGATACAATATCTAAACCTGCCTAACCACACATACGTAGGTTATTTTGGTATATCAATGGCATAAAGCAGGGGAGGAAAAACAAGGCTCATCAAATTTACAGAAAAGTCCTTCATTTGTTGCTTCACCTGTCAGCAGTTCTTATCACTATCAATCAAGGAAGTCAGCCTTCACTTACTGGTGTAATTAGATCATATTTAGCTACCATGCATTTCACAATAACGTATATTTATTTCATAATAAGCATGACTTTTTTGAAGGAGCAAAGATTTCTTATACTGATTTTTGCATATCCAGATGAAATACTGTAAACTAAGCTGCTTCAGATAAGAAATACTGTACATTTTATGTCCTTCTACCAAATTAAAAAAAAGTGTAGTCCTTTGCGTGTTTATTCAGAAGTCCCACTATGTCTATGGAGCTTACTCCCAGGGAAGAGTATGTAAGGTTGCAGCCCAAATCTCTGTATAAGTTTGGTATTTATTGAAGTAATATTCTTCAAGGAATGGGATAACCTTGATTTACCTGAAGCTAAAATATATTAAAAACTTGTATGTGATATATCTGCTCTTCTCTATATTACGAAAAATGTCCTATAGCATCCCCTGTGCAGCAGTAGTAAAAGATCTTTGGATGTATCTTGGCAGGATTTGAAGCAAGAGAGCCAGATACTGCAGTAATATAACCTTTTAGGTGCAAAGAATAGGCCTCACTGGGGGGAGGTGGTTGCACCGGGTGATGCACACGGGGGGGGGGGATGACACTACTAGTGATCAAAATAGTTGAAATTACCATTTGTAGGAATAATACCATCATGTTACATGCCATTCAATGTGTAATTTACAGCAGAATGCAATTTTTTAAAAAATGGAGTGAGATATCTCCATTCTATCAAAAGTTATGGCCAAAAACCAGTGGGTGCGGAGCAATGGCACATGACCACATCCACTACCCAGGGCATTGCCTCACCCACTGATGGGAGGAGGCCCATCATGGGGGTGACGCACTGGCCTCTTGCACCAGATGGTGTAAACCATAATGACACCACTGGTCAGTTGTGTATTTAATGCGCTTTCCTATCATTTCTGTATTTTGAAATGAAATTTTCTCAACCCTATTCATTGAGGGCTAACCACCACCACTCCAAATTAGGGAGACTGAAGAGCAAAATATGGCAGGTGAGGTGAGGGGCAGAATGTATGCGTGCCATAAGAGTAAAATTCATTTAACACATGAAGCTGGTTCAGACTTGGAAGTATTATCCAAGCTGGGCCACTAGCCATGAAATAGATTATACAAGAGGTTACTGGGATATAATTTGTGATTTTAATTATATCTGGTCCTGGTAGGGTTACTTTTTCACCAAATGGCATGGATGGGGGACTGATCAGGTGAGGAGATTTAATCCTACCTACCCACCACAGTCCCAGCCTGGATCAGCCCTTCCATGAGTGATATTTGCCCTGGAAAATGGATGCTTTATTCCCCAGGGTAAATAGTATGTCCATGAGTCCCAATCCAATTTGAGACTACAGCAGAGCATGTTTCCTGGGTATTTTTGCTCTAAATAGTTGCTCTGAGTGCCTGCTACTAGGACTGGAAAAATCCTTCTGATCTACTGTAATGAAATTCCATTCATATCTTTTTGTAGAGATAAACATAATGGCAGTTTTAAATAAAGCATTATGGAAGTGAAAAGCATGTGAAATACATAACTTGTACCACAAAGGACTTTATCTTGTGCATGGAGTGTTGCAATAATTATGCGTCATTGACGTCAGAGGACGCCTTTGCAATCTGTTTAACTGATTGCCTTAGTTTTGCTGCCATCTACAGGCCATGACATGAAATACATGAGAATCTCCTAGCACTTGTCCATCAGCAGCTTTTCTACTGAGTTTAGGTGACATGGGAAGTTGCCCTATGGCCTATATCGAGTCAAACCATTGGTTCATCCACCTCAGTGTGGTTGACACTGAATGACAACAGGTCTTCAGAGGTTCAGACCCATGTTTCCCAGCTCTATCTGCAATGGCAGGAATTGAACCTAGGATCTTGTGCACGTAAAGTGTTATGTGCTATGACTGAGATACAGTTCCTACATATGCATTTGCACCATTCAGTTTTGCTCACACTACCTGGGAGGGAAGCAATGCCAATGGAATTCCCAGCATCCCGGAAGGATGTCTAGGAGGACACAGAGAAGCTGGACACTTGCAATGAAGTTATATCTCATAGGAAAGCACTTTTGAAGATTAAAAATGCACTTTTACAAAAATCCACAGTAGTTGAACAATGGCAGCCGAAACTGAGCATATGTGTTTGTGCAAATATAGCTCATGTGTCTGTTAAAATAACTTTTAAAAATACCAGAGGTAGTATCTCAGGTATATTATTTATTTTGAACTATGAACTATTTATTTTGAACTATGAACTTTGAACTATGAGGTATTTAACTAAATACCTCATAGTTCTATATCCCCATTAGTTTAGAAGGGAGATGCTTTACTGCACACTCTTGTTTCTAGAGATAGCCATGCTTCTGAACATGATTTTAAAAGAATTGTCCAAACCTCCTCCCACGGGAGGTTCAGTGAACACCTCAAAGTAAAGTCTAGACATCTCTTTTGATGCTTTGAAGGTGAAAATAAGAACAGCCTTATCCAGCTTATCTTGTCAATTTTATCTTATGATGTTACAGTAGCACAAAGTGTGCAGATCTGTTTTAAAAGTATTTCATATATTAAAAAGGAATAGCAACAAGATGTAAGGAGGGTTGCATGGCTTGTCAACGTTTACTAAATAGGAACTATCCAATAGGTGCTTGTTTTACTTTGGTGGGAAGTTATTTCCATTTCTGTCTCATTCTTTGGATACTGGAGGATATTAACAACTTAAGAGAAAATAAAAACAGAATGCCCTCCCTTTCATCCGGCATTTTGAGGAAACAGAATTTGATTTTTTTTTCCACTCCGTAGTGCAAAAAAGATTGTACTTCGGTTAAATATCTGCACCCCCTTATGTTGCAAATTGCTCCTAGGTCCAACAATGAAAACAAAAATGCCAGTGCTGGGGAAAATGTGGAAGTTCAACAACAAATGAATGGATTCTAAAACCATATCCCCCTTCAGAATAGTGTCCCAATACTCTTTGGTAACAGCAGTACCAACACACTAAAAAAAATCGTTCCAAAGGAAGTCTAAAATAAAATGGAAAAAACAGAGTGGAAGCAATCAATTGACTGTAGTGTCGTTTGGATTCACAGCAATACAATGCTTCCAACTATTGTAGCAAAAGTGGAAAACAAATGCTAGCTTGGAACCAGTTCTCAGCTCTGTAATTCATTCAGCATCTGTCATGTTGCTCCATTTTTGTGTGAAAGCTTTTGCAAATAACATGCTTGTTTTACCAGACGTGATTATCCTGGCATCTCAGATGTTCCTGAAGGCATGATTAGACAAATATGATTGTGCTTTCTGCAGTTTGGTATCAGATTTACTAATATCCCCAGCATCAACTAAATCCAGATGGCATTCTGTTGTGGCAGAAAAAATTCTGTCACAGATTTATAATATGAAGAGGTCACAAAGGATGAAGGGCAGTGCAGCTCCGAGGTAAAGGATCAAACATTCCCTCACTTTGAGGACTCCATGTGTGATACCCAACTGCAGGATGCAGCACACACCCCATTGGCACAGCTATGCCAGTGCTGGAAAACACTGACATAAGGGGTTAGGATTGCGCCCTCAGTCAGTGACAATTTGCCATTGATTTCAATAGGAGATATATTGCATCTTTAATCAGCATTGACCAACCTGGTTTGCGTCTGAAAAACAGGTTACATTCTTTTGTCTCTGGTGTCCTAGAGATACATGAAAACAGGAATGAATTTTAAACCCCAAAAGATTCTTGTCAACCAGATACAATTCTATACTCCAAGGGAAGTAATGCTATTTACTAGATTAACAGCTCAATCTTAACGAAAGTCCCACACTGCAATCCAGTGAAGCCAGTGCAGCCACTGCGACATCCAGAGGCTGCTGGAGTCTCCTCGGGGGAAGGGGACAAATGTTCCCTTATCCTAGGTAAAACCCCAGCAGCCTCTGTGCGCCTGCACAGATCCAAGTGGGATCAGACCACACACAGGTGGTATTTTTCATTTTTAAAAAAATAGAGCTACACCAATGACACAGTTAACGCCACATGTAGTGTGGTCCTGAGCTATATGCTGGGGCAAAAATATCTGCCTGCTAGTGATTTTCTAAGAAGTAAAATAATTTGGAATGCTGTTAAATTGAGTTCATGTTTGTAGGTCTAGATACATTAAAAAAAATTCTAAGGAGTGGAGGATTCTCTAGTTATCAGACAGGCAGGTCAATCCTAACCTGCGCTGGCACAGCTGGGCCAAGTGGCCTATGTCATGTCCAATTTTTAGGTTAGGAACATGCCGGAGAATCTTTGTTCCCTTACCCCATGTTGAGCCACAGTCTGCTCAATAGGGCTGTTCAGATCTGTACCAGCTACTTCGCTGGCACAATTCTGAGAAGCCCCATGTCGCGCTTTCAGGGGGTTAGAATATGACATAGGCCCCCTCCGCCTATCCTGCCCCCCTCCCAGACCTGTTCCCCTTCCCATTCCACCCTCCCCTTCCCATATACATCCCTGCACCATGTCTGTTCCACCTCCACCCAGCCCCTGCACCGCTTTGTGGAGTACTCACTGCTAGTGACTGAAGATCCAAATGCAGGGCTAGCACAGACCTTTCCACCAGCGCAGCTTGCTGTAGAGTAGCCACAAATGTGCTTTACAGTACATTTGCAACACTCGAGGCTGGCATAGTGGCTGCTGTGCTCGCAGAGCACTCCACTACGATTGCGCTGTGAATCTTTTCCTGGGAAGCTGAAAGATACCCCAGAGATACCTCATTACAACTAAAACTTGTGACAGACCTGGAAGCCTGGTCCCTCAATAGCTACTATTACGTGGAAGGTTATAGTTATGCAGTTGTAAAATATATTCTTATCATGTTCACAGAGTCCCTTAAAAGTCATTTTGTCTGCAGCTTGAGCTATGGGGCCCTTTAGTTAAATTATGGTGATCTCTGACCTACATTATGCCTTGCATGTGCTGTCTTGAAGACTGTAGGCTCTTGAAATCAAAATTCTGGTTCATGGATGGAGCCTAGAGTCTGAGATGTCTGAGCTTAGAATAAGGTGATAGAGGGCAGCACTTTCTTGTAGCTCTAGGAGTTGGGAGCTCTGAAGGAAACTCTGAAGACCACACAGAACCTATTTTTACAGAGCTGTATAGCGTTTTTAAATGGCTGCTGGGGTTAGGGTAGAAATGGCCTCACTTCTTGCTTTTGGGGGGAGAGTCTGAAAGCCCCCACTTCCCCTAGACAGGACTACTGTGCTTTTTTTTTTTCTTTTGTTGGTAATCCTGACTGGGAGACCCAGCATCAGTGAAGAAGAAAATACACATGATAATGGCAGCCAAATCCTAACCAGCCCTGAAGTAAGCCAGCTAGCTTGCCTGTGTGGCATCCAGAGCAGGGTTAGACCTGATAGCAGGGCAACTCAGAGTAAGGGGAATTTGTTCCCCTTACCCTATGTCATGCACACTTGCCTCTATGAGGGCTACACGAATCTGCGCCACTTAAATAGGTGACACAAGTCCAAGCAGCTGGGCTCAGGTGGTGCGAGACTGGATGGTGCAAGTGGTACAAATCCAGGCAGCCCAGGAGAGGGGGTTAGATCTGCCCAAAGCGGCGGATTCTGGTCCTGCCCCCTGGTCCCGGTCCTCCCACTGGCCTGTCCGTCGCCTGCCCTCCCCTGCCCCAGAATGCCCCTCTCCTGCCCTCCCCCCATCCTCCCCATCTTCCTGAGCTGGCCTGACTTGGGCAGAGCAAATTCACTTTTCCACCAGTGCAACTGGATTCAGCCTCTGGAGGCCGGCGTATGTCCATGCGCCTGCCTCCCAACTTATGCGGTCCAGCACGACCTCCAGGACTTCCACTGGCGCAAGAATGCTCCTGGACTGCACTCTAAGTCACATGACAAATACTGTACTGTAATAATTATAAAGAATAAATAAAAAATCTATCCCTTTCTGTTAAGAAGGCAAGTTGGCAGACCTTTAGCCAGTGTTCTGCTTGGGTGGAAACGTCTGACTTGCTGTCACAATAACATGGAAGTACCTAGCAGAACAAAATAAGCATAAATCATGATGGCTATTAAAGCCCATGTATAGGTCTGGCCCAAACTTCATGACATTTAAGGCAGTCAGGGCAGGTACTGCCCCTTGCTGACTTGTGCAATTCCCTCTCCCCGGCTCCTAAAAAAAAAAAAAACTCATACACAGAATATGCCAGTTTGTCCCAAACACCTAAAATCTTCCCCAATCTCTGCTGATTTTTCAATTGCCATCAACTCCCTAACAGTATTCCCTGTCAGTCCACCATTCTCCCCCAACAGTCTTACTGGTCAACCCACACTGCAACAGCCCTCCCCACACACACCTCTTTCTCCTCACTCTGTCACTGCTCTCCTCAGGTACAAACTCCCCATCATTTCAAATGGCAGAAAGGACAGGCAAAGGAAAAAGTGGGCATGAATAGCGAAGGATAGGCAACGTGTTACCCCAATAGCCCACCACTTTTTCTTCCTTTTCACTTCTTTCCTGCTATCCCCACCTCTTCTGCCTTTAGAAAAGGTAGACAAGGAGCTCCGATGAAAAGAGTGGTGACAAGATGAGGTGAAGCGATTGGCAGATGTGGGTAACAGATGTAGGCTACTGTCTGAGGTAATGGCTTCACCCTGTCTAATTAGCAGTCCTATTTTTCCCATAGACTGCTCTTTCTTTCATTAGTTGGTCCTTTTGGTGTCACTTTGGAAACCTGTTGTTCTTCTCTGTACCCAAGTGTGTATATATATATTGCTTATCTACTGGAGGCCTTTATGCACTTGGAGAAATGTGTTCTGGACCACAAAAAAGCACGTGACAATGTATTCATTAATTGTAAAGGTGCCAAGGTCTTAAAGGTGCCACTTAATTATTAATACTAAGTAAGTGGATGGGCAGCCCAATCCTAAACTGCCCAGCACATGGGGCTGCCACATCACCAAAAATGGCTGCTGCAGTATCCTAACTTCACCAGGCAGCCACCAGTGACTCCTCAGGAGAAGGAGATGTTTGTTCCCGTCCCCTAGATAAGGAAAGTAGCCCCACAATGCTACTCAATTTTGTGGCAGCCCTTGGGCTGGCACAGAATCAAGAGCCTCTGTGTTGGACCATGACACCTGACACGGAGCTCAGGATGACACGGAGTTCAGGAACTCCACCAGTCCCGCCCTTCTTCTGCCTTACTCCATCCCCCCAGCATGCCTCCTCCCTGCCTTCTCCCACCTCACCCCACCCCGGAATGCCTCCTCCCCACCTCCCCCCATGCCTCCATCTAACTTTCTGCTGCCTGATGGTTCAGGCAACCGCTGAAATGGAAGTACCAGCTTTCCATCAGCCCTAGCCCTGAGCCAGGTTAGGTAGGCTACTCTGGCACTGGGCCAATGCCAAGGGCTCACAAACATGCTTTACAGCACGTTTGCAACAGTGCGTGCCAGTAGTGAACTGGCATGCACTGTTTAGGATTGGGCTCTAACTTACCTACCCTTCTGGAATTTATTGTTTGCATTTAAATTATTTTTCTATTTCAGAAGTAACCAAGTGCAAAATACTTTCTTTTTAATTTTTTTATAGTTACCCTGCAGTAAAAATATTCTGAAAGGATTGCTTCTGAGATAAATAGATTTATTGTTCGTTCTTTTACAAAAGCAGATATATTGGCATCATACTATACTTTTTCAGTTGCTCGTACTACAAAGCATAAGCCCAAAGCAAGAAGGAAAACACCAAGCAAATACCCTGTGGATACTAACTTGGCTTTTAAAAAACCCAGTTCTGTTAGTTTCATTAAAACTTTTCAAATGTTGACATAGAAATACTTTAAGATGTAAAAACTAAAATTTAAATACTAAACGGCTCTCTTAAGAGACAGAATAATCTTAATTATGATATGAATTTATGAAATTTTTCCCATTTCAAAATTCATCTATTTTAAAACTGAAATGAGTTGTCCATCAAAATTTCATGTTATGAAATTTCATCCCATTTCTATTAGCAGCCCTGAATAAATGCACACTAATTTCATCGACACAATATGAATTGTAAAATTATGAATAAGATCAAGAAATGACTCTTTGACCTGTTGGAGATACAATACAGTAAAAATCTACATTAACTTATAACATTTAGTATTCCATCACCCACAAGATAAATGGTCTACTTTGGATTCCTATATATGCAGTAAATTAAACAAAACCCTGATGTTCAAGAGAGTTATAATAGTTTCAAATAATACAACATGAAGATTGCAAGTTGAATAATTGTACTATTTATACAATTGCACAATAAGTCAGAAATCTTCATCCCATTCTATGTTTTGTTATAACATACATCTTAATTCCAATTCTGACAATAAAATAATCGTTATGTTAATTCACAACTTTGTAATTGAATGGTATTGTATATTTCAGTGAGTCCTAGATGACACATGACAACTTATAAAATTAAGAAATACGTTTCACTTCTGCTATTTCTTCAAACATTCCTTGTTTACACTGGTAAAAAGACAGCAGAATTTAGCCTGTTTTAACTGAAAACAACCAATTAGGTTGTATGTAAGAAAAAGTGCGACAGAGAGAAGAAACAAACAAAAAGACAGACAATTAAACCACTAAAGAATTAAATAAGTGAACTTTTCCTCCATATAATTATTCATACAAACGCTAGTGTCAAGAACAATTACATACAGAGATCCCATTTTAAATATAAAGGTTATAATTTACCCAGAGTGATTTTTTTTTTGTCATCTAGAAGTTTCTGTGGTTTCTTTTAGTGACAGGTCCTGTTTCATCACTCAGAATTTCTGGCTCACCAGCACAGCTCCAAATGAAAAACAGTGGACAGTACACAAAAATTATTGTGGGATCTAAGCAATTTAAGATGGTGGGTCTCAGGATGTAGATTCTATTGGCATGTAGTTCTCACCATCCTGTTATTGAGAGGCTGAAGAGGCCGATAGTTGTCCACCAAAGGACAATGAGGTTCACCTGCAGGACTGCTAGAAAGGCTTCGAAGCAGCAACATCTGCAAGTACAAGAAATATGCTGGTAAATTAAGGACCAAACCAGTGGCTGGTTAAAACTGGAACAATGAGATGTCTGAAGCACTGAAAAGACATAAGAGCAGATATAAGCCTTTGTTCAATAATCCTACCCATCCTCTCAGGTCATCTGAGGAAGCCTTTCTGATTGTGCTGCCACCAGTAGAGGTTAGCAGAGTGGTGGCTAAGAATAGAGCCTTCTCAGTGGTGGCACCTTGCTTATGGATTTCCCTTCTCCTGGAATTAAGAACAGCTCCCTCTCTGGAGACTTTTCGATGGAGCCTTAAGATCTTCTTGTTCAGGACAGTTTTTAACTGATACTGGGGGCTGGCGCTTTTTAATGTTATATAATAGCTGGGAACCTGGGTTTTTGTTTTAATGTTTTAATTATTTTTTAATATATATATTGAATTGTATTTTTATGTTTTTACATTGTTAGCCACCTAAAATGTCTGTTGTAACCACTGTTGTAGGCACATCGTTAACTATTAATCATAGTAACAAAGATTATTAATAATTTCAACATTTTCAATTTCAAAATTTCAACATTAATAAGGTTGCTTTTCAACAGTAGGGTTCACAAAGTGGTTTATACAGCAAACCAATTTTTTTCAGCAAACAGCCACTGAAAAGATGCTATGCTGAAGTGAATAGGGCAGTGGCAGACCTCCCATTCATTTCATGGGGCAAATGCCCTGGGAGTGGAGCCTCACGCACCTTTAGGACCCTGCGGAAGCCTCTCTGAGGCCCCCGACGGGGTCGGAAACTGTGCTTCCAGTTTTCCGGAAGCACAGTTTAAAGCTTCAGGGAAGCCTGTAGAAGCACCCCCAATGTAGCCTAGAATTGCACGAGGCTCCCTAAGTTCCAGGTAAGGGGGGGGTGATTTGGGCGTGGCTGTGGTGACATCCCACAGGGGGGGCGCTATTGCAGACCTTTGCTCCAGGGCGCAGGGCTGGGGAGGTTTGCCACTGGAATACAGATGGTTGCTCTCTCATTGCTAAGAGGTGCACCATTTTAAAAGTCCCTTTTAGCCCAGCAATTTTAAAATTATAAATCCTGACCAAGTATGAATCTGGACCAAGCAACTCCCCATAGAATACTGGTCTATCTCCCTCACTGTTACATTATGGAATTTATGAGACTATCGCACAAAGGCAAAAATTGCAGTTTTGGGGCTTCTCAAAGACCAAAGGTTGACCATAGTTGAAATTGGATAATAGACTTGATGTGATCCAATCCTACATTCTGATGTTCAGTTGAGACACACATTCATTGATGATCAAATAAACCTTAAGCTGCAGTCCTAAGGATATTTATTCAGAATATATCCAGTGTTTATATAAGTAATGCTTAGATAAGACTATTATGTTAAATGGACAAGTTGGAATAATTAAATAATGTTAAATGAACCAGTTGTTTCCTGCTGGAAACAGAGTTCTCATATGAAGGTTATTCTCTGAAGCAATGACTACACTGGAATCCAAAGTACATTTGGAAACAGCATCCCTAACACAAACTTGTGCACACATCCCTGAGAGCAAGTCCCACTGAGTGTAGTGGAACTTAATTCTGAGTAAACATGCACAGGATTGCTCTGTAAGTTCTGTTGGTCTAATTTAATTTAATTGCAAGCACGGCTTTATTTTGAAGGCTTTCCAAAATTGTTCTTCCAAATATTCCGTTCCCAGAACCCTCCACAGACACAGAAATCCTAAGATGCTGAAATCTGCAAATTAGGTCTATGATCTGAGGGTCAAGGAGGCCATGTGTGGCCACCATGGCTCTCAGATCACCCTCTGGACCCAACCAGAACCTAGCTCCAGTCAGGTTTGGAGGGTCCAGGTGGGCCCAAATCTGTGGGTTCGGGCCATCTGTATTCCTTTTTATTTCTCCAGGGTACTAGTTCACTGTTAATGCCCTTGTTAGAGTATATTGGTGAATGGGGTCCAAAGAATTGAGACTGCATATGAACAGATTTGTGATGAGGGATGCTGCACCTGCTTCTGAAACTGTCCCAAGTTCCAAAAGTGACTTGTAATGTGCCAGCTGAGTGTGTGCATGTGTGTGTTGGGTACTATTCGCCACTATAAGGCCTCACTGGGCACATAGTCTTAAACTGCTTAGTTGTCTGGATTATAGACAGGAGGTCTGGTCTAGAGGGTAGAGCCTCCATTTGCCTGAAGATAACAACCACAAGGTCGCCAGTTCGAGGCCACCGGCACCGTGTGAACATGAAGCAGCTGACAAGCTGAGCCGAGTTATTCCATCTGCTCTGAGCATGGGAAGATGGAGGCCAGAATGTGAAACCAGATCAGAAAGAAACATCTGAATGTTGTTCTTGAAAGATAGAATCTTCTTTCAATTGTAAAAATCCCTACGGGGATTTAAATAGCCTGCCTATGTAAACCGCCTTGAATAAAGTCTTGATATAAATACCTGTATTATTATTATTATAGCCTAAAAGAAGCTGATCGAAAACAAAGACCAAAAGCAGATCTAATATGTGTGGATAAAACCTTGCTGCCACCTGCTGGTAAACACAGCCGCTCTCAAACTGCCTGTTCTGGCATCAGACCCCTTGTTCATGTGTATTAGGAAAAGTTCACTGAGATCTGTTCAGAAAACTGGGCTTGATTCTCTCATTAAGTGAATAAAAGGAGGGATTGAATTGAAACCTGAGATGCTCTTCAGACCTTGCTTATATTTCTGCTTCTGCTTTAGAAATGCTCCAAATGAATCATGACAGAAATGGCCATTTTGAATGTCATTGGGGAAAGGTGGAATATAAATCTCATAAATAAATAAATGTTCAATTAACTAAGGCCTTCAGAACACTGTTTGCAGATAGATCATGTGAGATACAGTTGTAAAGAAATCCAAATGATTGCATTAATTTCTGAAGTTTACCTGGTCCTCACTGACAATGATAGGCTCTTTCAGAATAATCCAGGTAACACATTCTTCACAAGGAGGTGTAGTGAAAGAGCCTTGGTAGGTCCAGTAGCCCCGATTTTGAGGGAAAAGAATCGATGGATCAAAGTTTGGGAAAGGGGCCTCTTTTCCCTCGAAAAAAATAACACAGAAATATCACAGTTGGATCCAGCTGAAGACAGAAGACCTAGCTATGGTAATGGATAGATTACCTTTCTAGATTACCAATCTGCCTTTCCCAGATGCACTGCAAATCCAAGAGTTTCAGATTTCATTTTAGCTATAGCCCACAGTTGACACTTTATCTAGGCGTAATGTTCACAGATATGTCCCACCCCATCATTCACCATGCTTATAGTGTTTGTCTTAAGAGAAAAACAATGTCCTTGGGAAGAGATCCTCCCTATGATTAGGAACACTGAACATGCAGCACCCAGCAGACTCCAATCTCACAATGTACAAGGTTGGTTCTGAACACATGCAGCTCTGCAGTATTCCTTTCTCCATCTTAACTTCAAAGGACATTCACCAGGGTTGTATTTCATTGACTAACCCAACATAAATTTGCTTGTTACCTTTGTCTGAATGGTTTTTATTTCTTCAAGAATTCTTTTCATCTCCGGCTTGGGGTCTTTACCAATCTGTAATGCCAAAAGCACAAGATGAGTAGTTAAGGAAGATTATTATTTTTTTCTTCTCCAAGGAATAAACATGCAAAATTAATGGTTAACTACTGCATCTGTCAGCTTGATCAGCAACAATCTAAGAACATCTTGTACAGAAAATAACAGCACAAATAATGCTTGCTGGTTCTTTTTGTTTTGTTTTTTAAACCCAGATGATATTTAGAATAAAGGATTTGGTTTGATTGCTCATTTTACTGGATATGATATCATTTAATTACAACCCAGTTAACATGAATTGTAACTAGCTCTGATTTCAGTGGGTGTACGGAAGTTCTAGAAAGAATTTTAGAGGTCCTCTCTCTACCAAAATAAAAAGTAACAGAAACCTCCACTTTGTGGATGGATGGTGCATACAGAGCTCTTGATGGCAGCTGCCACATTCCATCCAACCAAAGGTCCCACCAGAGGACACTTGGGCAGCCCATCCAAGAGGCTAGGTGATGGGGGTTGCATCAGTGGTGGACAGCAGGGTGATGAGAGGGCAGCAGATTCAGGATGTCCTTCATCCTGAGTTTATAAGAACATAAGAACATAAGAACAGCCCCACTGGATCAGGCCATAGGCCCATCTAGTCCAGCTTCCTGTATCTCACAGCGGCCCACCAAATGCCCCAGGGAGCACACCAGATAACAAGAGACCTCATCCTGGTGCTCTCCCCTACATCTGGCATTCTGACTTAACCCATTCCTAAAATCAGGAGGTTGCGCATACACATCATGGCTTGTACCCCATAATGGATTTTTCCTCCAGAAACTCGTCCAATCCCCTTTTAAAGGCGTCTAGGCTAGACGCCAGCACCACATCCTGTGGCAAGGAGTTCCACAGACCGACCACGCGCTGAGTAAAGAAATATTTTCTTTTGTCTGTCCTAACCCGCCCAACACTCAATTTTAGTGGATGTCCCCTGGTTCTGGTATTATGTGAGAGTGTAAAGAGCATCTCCCTATCCACTCTGTCCATCCCCTGCATAATTTTGTATGTCTCAATCATGTCCCCCCTCAAGCGTCTCTTTTCTAGGCTGAAGAGGCCCAAACGCCGTAGCCTTTCCTCATAAGGAAGGTGCCCCAGCCCCGTAATCATCTTAGTCGCTCTCTTTTGCACCTTTTCCATTTCCACTATGTCTTTTTTGAGATGCGGCGACCAGAACTGGACACAATACTCCAGGTGTGGCCTTACCATAGATTTGTACAACGGCATTATAATACTAACCGTTTTGTTCTCAATACCCTTCCTAATGATCCCAAGCATAGAATTGGCCTTCTTCACTGCCGCCGCACATTGGGTCGACACTTTCATCGACCTGTCCACCACCACCCCAAGATCTCTCTCCTGATCTGTCACAGACAGCTCAGAACCCATCAGCCTATATCTAAAGTTTTGATTTTTTGCCCCAATGTGCATGACTTTACACTTACCGACATTGAAGCGCATCTGCCATTTTGCTGCCCATTCTGCCAGTCTGGAGAGATCCTTCTGGAGCTCCTCACAATCACTTCTGGTCTTTACCACTCGGAAAAGTTTGGTGTCGTCTGCAAACTTAGCCACTTCACTGCTCAACCCTGTCTCCAGGTCATTTATGAAGAGGTTGAAAAGCACCGGTCCCAGGACAGATCCTTGGGGCACACCGCTCTTCACCTCTCTCCATTGTGAAAATTGCCCATTGACACCCACTCTCTGCTTCCTGGCCTCCAACCAGTTCTCAATCCACGAGAGGACCTGTCCTCTAATTCCCTGACTGTGGAGTTTTTTCAGTAGCCTTTGGTGAGGGACCGTGTCAAACGCCTTCTGAAAGTCCAGATATATAATGTCCACGGGTTCTCCCGCATCCACATGCCTGTTGACCTTTTCAAAGAATTCTATAAGGTTTGTGAGGCAAGACTTACCCTTACAGAAGCCATGCTGACTCTCCCTCAGCAAGGCCTGTTCATCTATATGTTTTGAGATCCTATCTTTGATGAGGCATTCCACCATCTTACCCGGTATGGATGTTAGGCTGACCGGCCTATAGTTTCCCGGGTCCCCCCTCTTTCCCTTTTTAAAAATAGGCGTGACATTTGCTATCCTCCAATCTTCTGGCACCGTGGCCGTTTTGAGGGACAAGTTGCATACCTTAGTCAAGAGATCTGCAACTTCATTCTTCAATTCCTTAATAACCCTTGGGTGTATGCCATCAGGGCCTGGTGACTTATTGATCTTTAATTTATCAATGAGGTCTGAAACATCTTCTCTTTTAACCTCTATCTGACTTAACTCCTCGGTCAGGAGGGGCCGTTCGGGCAGCGGTATCTGCCCAAGGTCTTCTGCCGTGAAGACAGATGCAAAGAACTCATTTAATTTCTCTGCCATCTCTAAGTCTCCTTTTATCTCCCCTTTCCCTCCCTCACCATCCAGAGGGCCAACCGCTTCTCTGGCGGGTTTCCTGCTTCTAACATATTTGAAGAAGCTTTTATTATTCCCCTTAATGTTGCTGGCCATGCGTTCCTCATAGTCTCGCTTGGCCTCCCGTATCACCTTCTTACATTTCTTTTGCCACAGTTTATGTTCCTTTTTATTCTCTTCATTAGGGCAAGACTTCCATTTACGGAAGGAAGCTTCCTTGCCCTTCACAGCCTCTCTAACTTGGCTGGTTAGCCATGCGGGCACTCTCCTGGATTTAGTGGAACCCTTCTTTCTTTGCGGTATACACCTCTGCTGGGCCTCTATTACTGTTGTTTTAAGCAGCCTCCATGCACTTTGGAGAGACTGGACTCTTTTTACCCTCCCTTTCAACCTCCTTCTAACCAGCCTCCTCATTTGAGGGAAGTCCGCCCGTCGGAAGTCAAGGGTTTTTGTTAGAGATTTGCCTGGTATTCTTCCCCCAACGTGCACGTCAAAACGGATCGCAGCATGATCACTGTTCCCCAATGGCTCAGTAACGTTTACATCTCTAACCAGGTCCTGCGTACCGCACAAAATTAAATCCAGAGTCACCTGTCCTCTGGTGGGCTCCGTGACTAGCTGATCTAAGCCACAGTCATTTAGCACATCAAGAAATCCGGTTTCCTTATCGTGACCAGAACACAAATTGACCCAGTCAATATGAGGATAATTGAAGTCCCCCATGATTACAACCCTGTCCCTCCTTGTCACCTCCCTGATCTGTTTCCTCATTTCAAGGTCCCCATCAGCAGTTTGCCACTGCTGCCTCCCTCAAGCCTGCTGCAGATGCAATCCACATTGATCTGCTTTCCGTCCGCTAAAAGGGAGCAGAGTGAAGATCATCTCCCTCCTTACCTTGCTCCTGGTATGTTTTCTTCAAATATGGAAGCAGGACATAAAACCAGTACCATATTAAGACTTGGCAGTGGAGAGAAACTTTTAAAGCTCTTCTGAAGGTCTATAAAAATAGGTTCAGGTGTAATCTTGATGGGCAATGTTCCACTTTTCTTTTCATTTTAACCAAGTACAGAGATTGACATATTACTTCTGTAAAGAATTAAGTAAAACAAACCCCAAACACACATTCTGTATTGAAATACACAAAAGATCAAAACCAGGGAAAATTATGCTTGGAAATTTTTTTCCAATTGATTGCTCTTACTGGGAGGGGGCAACAAAGAAGTTACTGAAGACGCACTGCCAAAGCACCCCTCAATAACATGGAGCCATCCCAACATTAATTGATTTAATCTGCATATGAATGAAGGAACTTGTTTTCTTATAGAATTTATTATTTAACAGTGTGATGTAGTAAATCAATATCATTACTTACAGTAATTATACCAAACAGAAGTTGCAGGGTTTTTAACTCTTACACTGAATTCTACACAGGGTAGGATTTCTTGGATTTGCTTTTCCGATCTGTATCATTCTTTATGCACCTCTTAAGGGGGTGTTTTTTTTTTGGCACAATAAAGATAAAACAGTTCTGATTCAAGCAGCAACTATTACCCTGCACATGCCTGATGTTGTGTGATCTCGGAAGCTAAGCAGGGTCAGGCCTGGTTAGTTCTTGGATGGGAGACCGCCTGGGAATACCGGGTGCTGTAGGCTTATACCATAGTCTTTCGAGACTGAAGGTTGCCAACCAGTTCTGATTCAATATAAGCACACTTGAGATACACTAATGTAATAAAGGGAAAATAGAAGGAATACCACTCTGCCACTGTATGTCCGAATCTGGTGGCAGGAAAACCACTGTTCAGAGGGCTATGGCCACCAGTGCAAATGGCTGGAGGCCATACGTGGGCAACATTTCAGCCTGTAGAACTTACACCATTGTCAGTAAGTTGGTAGCAAGGGCTGTTTGTGGGAGGATAATTTATGGAGCAGGAAATGGAGCAGGCAGGGTGAAAGCAGTTCAGGGGAGGGTTGGGGAGGACTCTCAGGCACAGCGGCGCACACTGAAATCTATTCCCCAGAGTCTGGCCCAGACTCGACCCTAGAGTCTGCTCTGATTTATGACAACTAAAGTTCTGGCATACGTCTGAGGAGACCCACTGAATACCAAGTGGCCTGTGGAAAGGTATTCCTGCGCTGTCTGGTGCTCCCCACACCCACAGCATGCAGTGTGCGCTCCAGTGGTGGTGCTGCACAATCTTGACTAGCAGAGGATAGGATTGGACCTTATGGGTGCAATCCTAACCAACTTTCCAACTCTGCCGTAGCTGTACCAGTCAGGCATGTACTGCACCCTGCAGTTGGGGGGCAGTCATGGAGGCCTCCTCAAGGTAAAGTAATGTTTGTTCCCTTACCTGGGAATTGCATTGCCCTTATGTCAGTGCTGGAAAATTGGTTAGGATTGTGGCCTAAAGCAGCAATGCTATGCACAGTGACTTTGGAACAAGTCCAGCTGAATACAGTGGAAATTACACTAAAGGACTGTAATGCAAGCATGTTAATGTGTGTAAGAAAGAGTGGATCAGAGCTTACTTGCATGAGAATAGCCAAAATAGCCACACCATCATTTTTTCTCAAAGCATCAGCATAATTACTATACTTTGAATACCAATGCACCAAGTGAATCTGAAAATAAAGAAAAGATTAGAAATGTGATCACAGAATCATCTGACAGCAATGCACCATCCACAATCTTTATCTCACAATTCCTCTCTCTCATATGCACACACACAGATACATGCTTCTCCTCTATACAAAGTGATTTTTTTTTGCATTTATTTATGTGAAGCAGGTAGAATTAGATTGCTGAAAATGTCCCACAGATACATTAGGACTACATAGATTTGCCAGCTCTGACAGTGTACCGTGTAATGGAAACACATTCAACTTATTGATATTTTCAAGTTAAAAGCAAATGTGGAACAAACATCCTAATAAACAGTATTTTCTAAGTACAAACTAATTTCATTCATATACATAACACATACTGCAGACACTCGCCTATAAGTCGACCCCACAGATAAGTCGAGGGCAGGTTTTGAGCCAACAGTCATGGAATTTTCTATGACCCTCAGATAAGTCGGGGGTTAAACTTAGAGGGGTGTCTGACTATAGTTTTGTCTGATTTTACCCCAGGCCAGATCCTGAAAAATAACCTACCACTAATTGTTACCTAAGAACTGTAGCCTCTAATTTATTAAAAACATAGTAAAAGATCATAAGATACATTTTTATTCTTTTTAAATTCTGGTCTTCACCACCTTTTTGTAAACACTATCAGAGTAAGTGCACTGTAAACAACATACCAGTAAATCAGTGGTTCCCAACCTGATATTCATGTACTCCCAGGGACACTCAACAGGACCTTTAGGGGTACTTGAAAAAGAATGGACTAATGGTAGAAAAAGGCAGGTCATGCTCCAGAATGCCTTGCAAGGACCAGCAAGGCAGGAAGGGAGGTAGCTAGTTGGCTTTGAAAGCCCCACCAACAGCTAGTTTTTGGTCCTCAATTCATGTATGAACCAGTGACTGAAAACCAGCACAGTAAAAAAGCTGAAGCATAATATGTAATCAATCACCCAGAATTTTTCAGCACACTTCTGGTGCAAAACAGTGCAAAGGCAGAGTCTTCTGTTCCTCAAACAGATAAAAAGAGAAAACACTGTGATGAATACATGAAGTCTGGGTTTTCATAGAGAGGAAATGAGGGCTTATATTATTACAAACATTTTGCTAATATGAAGGGTACAATTTATTATTGCCAAGGGATATGCAAGTGAAAAGGGTTGGCAACCACTGCAGGAGAACCATGAATCAAATCCACCTTTAAGGTGTCTGCTGTGTTAAGCCAGAAGCTCTACATACAACATATAACACATAACTGAGAGTGTGCAATTCAGTTCA
Source organism: Tiliqua scincoides (assembly GCF_035046505.1). NCBI lineage: Eukaryota > Metazoa > Chordata > Lepidosauria > Squamata > Scincidae > Tiliqua > Tiliqua scincoides. Next base: position 31,982,584 of record NC_089824.1, read on the forward strand.
CAGCAGAGAGATGCAGCTGCATATATCTGCAATCCTTTTTACTCAGAAGTAGACCCACTGCTTTCCATGGGTGTTATTCTTAAGTAATGCTGCATTGAATTGTAGCCTGGAAATTGTTGCTTGACCTCTGCCAAATGCAAAGCCTTTGCAAAAGGGAATCGAGCTGCAGCAGCAAAAGGGAACGGAGGGGAATAAAATAGCAACTAACCAGCTGCCTGCCTAAGCTTAGTGGAGAAAGGAAACTGTTCAGAGTTGAAAGGCTCTGCCCTCTGATTGACCTGGAGATAAGGCAAAGTGAGAATTGGAGCTTGATTACTTGGCAAAAATTTCAGGTACTATACCTGAGTATCTATATCCATGTCAACTATGGCAGATTGCCATGAACCCTTTGTCAGAGTCCCCTGTTCTGGAGCTTTGGAGGATACCAAAGACTGGGTAAGAATTGAATACAGCAATGGTTCTCAAATTGTGGGTCTGAGACCCACCAGTGGGTCATGACCCAATTTTTGGTGGTTCATGAAATTGACAGGGCAGATTAGGCTATGTGTATCAAGGGTTAAACAAGCTGCTGCTGTGGGGGGAGACACTGCTACCCAATCACCATTATAGCCACACCCCTTGGCATTTATAAATTAGGCAACAGGCTCTGGGGCCTCCAAAGGTTTAAGAACCACTGGAATACAGTATTAGAAGCTGCAGGACCAGCCCAAGACTTCCTACCTCCGGAGGTGGCATGCCAAATGCTTTGCACTGTTAGCTTGTGATAAGCCAGACTCTGATTCTCCCGCTTCATGGATTGGAAAAGGAAAATGGAGCAGGCAGTAGCAGATGGATCTAGAGCAGGGGTGTCAAACATAAGGCCCGGGGGCCAAATACGGCCCGCAGAAGCTTTTTATTTGGCCCTCGGGCTCTCAGCTGCTGAGCAATGCTGAGGTGGCACTGCCTGAAAGGGTGGCCCATATGATGGGCTGTCCCATATCTTGAAATATGATCAAGATTTGTGTATTTTCTCTCCTGTCATTAGCAGCTAATGAGTTCCTATATGAGTACAGTGTTTATTTCTGTTTTTGACCTGTTTAATGACATCATTTCCTGTGTAATGACATCACCTTTGGCCCTCAGCAGGCATCATGAATGCTTTTCAGCCCTCTGTATGACATGAGTTTGACATCCCTGATCTAGAGGGGTGCAAAGCACTAAGTTTTGCCTGGCACCTCACCATGGTGTAAAAACAGCCCCATCTTTTCAGAGCCATTCTGGGTGGCTAGAACAAAATGGAGGTGTCTCCTCCATTTTGCTCTAGTGACCTAGGATGGCTCCAAAGGGGAGGGACACCACTTGCATGCTGCAGTGAGGTGCTGTGCAAAAATTAGTACTCTGCACCCCCTCTAGCAATGCTACTGGGAGCAGAAACTGTTTCTATGGCAGATTCTAAGGGCTTGCTCCTCCATGAGGAAAAATGAAGTGGTTGCCTCTACCAGCAGAATGGCAGGGTGATACCCGTCTCCATCCACCTCCTGAGTCTACTGCTTCTTTTCCTACTGCTTCTTGGACTGGAAAAGGTAGAGGAGAAATAGTTGAGGTAAGGGGTGGATAGAGATGAGCATCACCCTGCCAATCTGCTGCCTGAGGCAAACACTTCAGTTGGCCTCAGGAGGCGCCAGTCCTTCAAAAAGAGATGACCAGTCTTTGAACTTGAGGGCTCCTGAACCTTTAGCAATTGTGTAAAGGTAGGAATTTCAGCAGGTGCAACTTGCTGCATCTTACAGATGCACCTACTGAAATTCCCTCCTCTACACAATTGTCCAGAAGCCCTCAAGTTGAAAGGCTAGCTACCCCTGCTTTAGAATCTGTCACAAAAGCAGTGCTATGTAGCTAACCACATTTTCTATGCCCCTTGTCACCTGTAGAAATATCCAAGGAGACTGGACAAGCTTCAGAAAGTTTAAGGGCTATCCTTATATCCCTGCCTATCAGGGTGACCAGATGCAATGGAGCACAGAGTGCCTATCCCTTTAACCATTGTACAGAAGAGGAAATTTTGGCAGGTGCATCACAACATGGAAGGGTTTAAAAAGTTGCACCTGCCAAAATTTCCTCTTCTATACAATGGTTAAAGGGATAGGTGCTCTGTTCTCCATTGCATCTGGTCACCCTGCTGTCTATAGATTTTTCAATGCCTGTCTTGCATCCTTCACATATCTTGATGGGATTTCTACTTGCTTAAGGTACTGCACTGAGGCCTCATTGTGTTCAAAGTTACCCAGCCTCTTCCTGAGCTGGCTATTTTTGGTTGTACTCATTTGGTACAAGAAGCTAAATGTGATATCCTAGGTTTCTTCCTTTGGAAATAGTTCACAGAGTCCTTTTCTTCAAACCTCAGAGAGTTTGAGGTTAGTTTCAAATTCAATGGGTCTGAGTCAATGACTTTTACCCAGGATAAGTATTTCATCTGTTTATCTCCACAAAATTCAGGATTAGCCTTCACAAAAAGAAGTTCAACAAATCAAAACCCTTTCTCTGTTCAAAAAGCATAATCAAAGGCCTCTGGTGGCTACAGTAGTAGAAAAGGTGAAGATCCAGCATAGCAGCAGACACGCTTTAGCACTAAGGTTGCAATTCTACACTCTTATCTGAGTTGGACCCATTCAACTAAGTGGAACTTACTTCTGAGTAGAACTGCATAAGACTGGACTAACAACGAAGTAATAACTTCCCTGACCTTCAATGTTCCTTGCAATATGACTTGAGGAACAACATTGTTTATACAAGGTTTCTGCAGGTTAGAATGCTCTTCTGTCCTGTTCTTTGTGTCTGTGGGTAGTGACTACAGTAGCACAAAAACATGCTATGAGAACATACAGGGGTAGTTTGCAAATTCTTGCCCCTGAAGGAAATACACAGTAAAATGTTGGTGCAGACATAGCCTAATATTAGAAGTAGAAAGGGCAGCAAAAGTAACTGCAGCAACATGGTCCAGGTGACTGGTTTGTTGTTGTTTAAATTGCTATAATCTGCCTTTGCAGTGAGTGGGTGAAACAATCCACCATGATTACCTTGAGATAACAGTATTTGCACATCAATAACCCTAACTTATGATGTCATGAAATTCCTTAAAGGGATTTCAAAATGGAAATGGACTTGATTTGTTATAGGAATAGGTTAGTATTTCCCTAGAATTTGAGCCAGAATTCTACCAGTGCAGTAACTAGAGAGGGTTGCACAGTACTAAGTATTGCAGTGAGCCTCACTGTGGCATGCAAGTGGCCCCTCCCCTTCGGAGCCATTCCAGGCTGCGGGAACAAAACTGAGGTGTATACTTGGAATGGCTCAGAAGGGAAGGGACTATTTGCCATGGTGAGATTCTTTGCAAAATTTAGTGCTTTGCACCCCCTCTTGCTACATCACTGGATTCTACTTTGTGGAGAGATGAAAAGAGGGGTCATTTCCCATGATCTGCTGCTGTACAAATACAGTACTCACCTCTCCTGCGTACCTTGTTGCATCCACAACATGCTCTGAGCCTTTGTTATTCGTAGAACCCCAGTGGATGTTAAGGCTACGCAGCCTGTAAATTCCTTGAAGTGGTCCTCCCCTCAGTACTGCAAGGAATAGTCTGGATTAACATAAAGCTTTTTCTGTGCCAAAACAAAGGTGCATTATATACAGTAATCTGAAGGTCAGTAATCTGGCATCTCTTGGAAATGCAGTGAATTTCAGTGGGGCAACTCTGCTTTTAGGGATGGCCCATGCCTTTCTAAAGAACTGTCTCTACAAGACAATCATCACTGCTCCTTCTACTATAACACTGGTAGACACTAATGACAACTGACCAAACAAAAAGTTCCCCCCCCCATAATTAGATCCTGAAGGGATAATTGCAGTCCAGTGCCATGAAGCAGGAGATGTAACTGCACAGTTACCTTTCCCATAACCTTGAGTTGTCTGAAAAGCACAGTACCACAAAGAAAAACACAGCAAGGAAAGATTCGTGGCAACTGCCATAAATTGTGTTGCCTGTGTTACCTCTTGTGTTGCTTTCCAACACACAGCATTAACCATAGATTGTTTCCAAGTCACAATATGGTGCTGTACACATATTGGGAGGGGGCTGTATTTAATTTTGCTCTGGCATTGTAATGTCTTGGCTTTTTGGACACCACTCATAAGCTGCGATGAAAACAATCTTTGGTTGTTGCTTACTTTGTGAATTTGGAAATAAAGTTCAGTTTAAAAGTACATTTAACAAACTTCAGAAAGATTGGGAAGTAGTCTGTCGGACAGGGGTGCATATTTCTTCTTTCCCATCTGCAAACGGTACAATATTCTTGGGCTATACCAGGGGTCTCCAAACTTTTTGGCCAGAGGGCCGCATCAAATATCTGGCGTGGTGTTGAGGGCTGGAAAAAATTTAAATATAAAATTTAAATAAAGAAATTAGAGGTGGAATTTAGATGAGTGAATAAATGGGCTCATTTATTCAACCTCCCTGGCCCTCAGAACACCCTCCAGACACAATCCGAGCACAGTTCTGGTCTTGTTCAGCTGAGTGGGCCACAGGCTTTCAGGGGACAAGAGGTTGGCCACGGGCCGGAAAGAGGCTTGCTGTGGGCCACATCTGGCCCCCCAGGCTGGGGTTTGGAGACTCCTGGGCTATACCACTGAATAATATAGTCAGGAATGCTTATCCATATAAAATGGCATCTTGCACATAAAAAGACTAGCATATCAATGAGAAGGCTCAGCCAGATCAGCATCCCTTTTTCCTGGCATGCTGGCTTTCCCCTGGGTCAAGAGTTTTTGGCATGCAAGAGCATTTGATCATGAAATACCAATCTGCATTTTGAAGTGGTACAATTCCAGATGGAATATACGGTGTGCATTTCTTTAATGAGTGAATTGGCTTTCAGATCAACTCCCATTACTGAAAGTACACCCATTACCATTCAGTAACACCCATTACTGGAAGCAACTGCACACTGTCTTTTGTCAGTTGTAGAACTCTGTGTGTGTATCTAACAGTCGTACTGTAGATTATACTTAAGAGCATGTAAGCTTGCTTGAGGTGAAGAAGAGCTCACACTTGTCACTTGATAATTATTTACATGTTGTTTTGTGGGTATTGGGTAAGGCTGGGCCCCTGCCATAGGTGCACACTCTCTCTCGGTTTTTGACTAAATCAGGGTGTCCAAACTTTTTGGGAGGTGGGCCACATCATCTCTCTGACACTGTGTTGGGGGCCAGGAAAAAAAGAATTAATTTACATTTAAAATCTGAATAAATTTGAATAGATTTACATTTATTAATATATTAGAGATGGAACTTATATGAAGGAATGAAGGTCTCGCGATAGCTGAAGGCCTATAAAAGGCTTAAAGCAAGACCAATCCTTCCTTTGCTGCCACTGCTGCTTCACAGACATGAAACAGCAAGCAGTGGAGGGAGCCCTCTGCCCGCAGCTAGCGCGAGAGGTCAAACAGTCAGCCCTTGTGCTGAGAGTAGTTGCATCAGGCCAGCACAGGCTTCAGCAAGTCTCCAGATGGCCAGAAGCTCAGTGGAGACTAGGGGCTCCCTGCAGGCCAGATTGGGAGTCCCTGAGGGCTGCAGATGACCTCTGTGGCCGGCGTTTGGGCACCCCTGGACTAAATGAATATAAGATGCCTGTAATATATAAGCAGACCTTTCAAACTACTAGAACAGCTTTTGATGTTTCCTCAGTTAAGAATCTTAAAATTTACACCAGTATCAATAAATTCTATTAGTAAAATCCATGAACAGGTATCCTCATCAGAAAGAGTCCATGTCACACAACAGATTGCCAACTACAAGTACAATTCTTTACAGTGGCTGTCAAAGACAGCCAGGTAAAAACATCTACCAGACAAGGAATGTTAGTCCTATTTATACATATATCATCATGGGGAGACCACGTTTTATTGATGCAGAGGTCTGAAAAGCCTCACCTGTTGCCAGCTGTACCATGACAGCTGACAATCCACAAGTGACAATAAAGAGGCCCCACCCTCCCCCAAGATACAAAATGATGGCTTTGCAGTGTTGTTTTAGGATAAAAACAAAGTAACAGTATAGCACAGTTGGCCACATCAATAATGATGTATTAGCAGGTCCAGAAATAAATAAACATTTGCGCAGCCAGATTCTTTTGGCATGTTCTTTGTCATTAGGGACAATAAAGTCAGCTATGCACATTTGACAGCACATAATTATATGGCTTGCATTTCCAAGAAGGCCATTTTCCATCTGTGGTAATGCTCCTTTTCGCATGTGAAAATGACTGGCGACAGAAAGAAGGCCTTTGTGAGAGTTTGGCACACAGACCTCATGGGGTCTCCGAAGAGACTGCAGGTGTTTGGAAACATTCTGAGATGGTGCTCTGCAAGTCGGCCTTGTTCTTGACCTATCATGCGCTGTGCCACTGCCCTAACCCTAGGACTCCTAAGATATCACACTCTTCTTTATTTGCAGCCTAAAAAAGGAAAGGAACCCATGTCTCCTGAGGCAGAAAGCTGATAACCCCATGTACTTTGGCAATCCTTGAAGGCCTTTCTTTGAAGTTCTTTGACCTCCAGCAGGAGCATGAGATTTCAAAGTTAATGTTAATACAGTTCTGCAATCCTTTTATGCAGAAGCACTGCTGGTCTCATGTGAGTGATTGATATCCTATGTGCTGGAATACGGGAAGGATAAAAGATGTGTTAGCACAGGGCAAAAGGCTTAACTTTGACTTTTCTTTCTTTTGTTGGCAAGGGGATGCCTGCGCAGAGCACACTGTCTCTCCGTTTCAGCTGTGCAATTCTTTTCATTCTGATTGGTGTACCGATGCACCAATACAAAAATAAACCACCATCAACAAAATGCGGTTATGTAAAGGTCTCAAAGAGCCATAAGAAGCATGGATAAATGCTGTCATACCCCTATGACAAATGAGGACTCCAAGAGCCAGTGAGACAAAAGGCACACGCCTGGCTTCCATACCAGAATAACAGAATCCCCACTAGGGTAAGTCTCGCTCTCAAATAGGCAAAAATCCTAGGACGCTGTGCTCTAGCACAGGTGCCAAGGACACAACAACAGCTACAGCAGGACATCACAAAACATGAAGGTTACATCAGCTCAGCAGCAGCATCAGAAAAAGCCTGCAAGGAGATATGCCCTTGCAAATATTCCTTATTTGCAACATGCAAGGTTCTAATTCTTGAACATTCAAATTACTTTTATCCCATTGAAAGCAATTTAGTAAAACATCCCTTAAGGAAACACTGTGGGGGGACTGTGGCTCAACAGTCAACCACTGTGTGGTTTTTAAAGCCACTTAACTCACTCTGGGACAGGGGTGTCAAACTAGTTTCATACCAAGGGCCGAATGGCATTCATGATGCCTGCTGAGGGCTGGAAGTGATGCCGTTAGGCAGGAAGTGATGTCATTAAACAGGTCATAACCAAATATAAGCACTTTTTTCACTTAGGAATTCTTTAGCTGCAAATGACAGAAGAGAAAACACACAAAGCTTTATCGTATTTCAAGTTATGGGAGAGCCCAATTTTTGTGCAGACTGCCCTTTCAGCAGTAACACCTCAGCACTGCTCAGTAGCTTCCGTGGGCCATATCCGGCCCCAGGGCCTTATGTTTGACACCCCTACTCTAGGCAGTAGCACAAAGGGCCAGAAACAGGCTTTACATGGGAAATGTCCATTATCACTCTGAATGCTTTATTTAAAAAATTTGCAATTATTTCTAATTTGCTAGTTACTGTAATCTTTGTCTCTCAATCTGCGGCCCTAACAGCTTATTACTTTCCTAAACTTAGCTGTTTGTGTGAAAATGAAAAGAAGCCTCAGAGGCTGGCTGGGTCGTGCCATGTTAATACCTTCATGTCAAATGTGTTATAATTTAAGGTTGAGTTACACATGACATTTCCAAGGGACAGGTATATTCTTGTGAGTGACCCTCTGCCTAGGTCTTTATGATAGAAAGTGGGTGAGAGGCATTCCCCCACAGGTGCTGCCTAGTAGAGCATATGCCCGGGGCAAATCTTCCAAACAAGGGCCCCACACCCATGCCTGGCCAATCCCGGAGGAACCAAGGAATCTACTGCTGCTGTTGCTCCCCACATCTGACTTACGGGAATATTTACTATCCACTGCTGTAACTGCTTTCCACAATCATCCAATAAGCCAGTCAGCACCCACTGAGGAGTAGACAGTGAGGACCAGGCAGCAACAGTGAATATGAGTCCTTCTTTGTGTTGCCACCCATAACTGTTATGGCAGCAGTGAAATACTGCTGCCCTCCTATTGCCCAGTTCGTGGTCCTGACTAGGACCCATTGATGGTGCCCAGAAGCAAAAGCTGCCTGGAAACCAGGCAGCGGAAGGAGAGTCATTTTTCACTGCCAACACTGTCGATTCAGGCGGCAGCATGTGTCTGTCTGATGCCCAGTCCCAAGCACCATGGTTGGTTGTAACTGCTGTGCTGCTAAGCTCCCTTTCCTAAATCAAGCTTGGCTTTGCAAAGAAGCTGCAGCTTCCAACATACATTACAAGATAAGCAGGTAGTGTAAGTTCATGCTTGTTCACCAGGAAAATGTACAAACCTAAGGCTGGAAGTTTTAATTATTTTATCGGTATTAAGCTACAAGGATATAGTTATTTTCTTTAAGACTGAAAAATGAACTGATAGTCCAGTGCTTCCCAAACTATTCAGCACCAGGACCCATTTTTAAAAATGACAATCTATTGTGACCCACTAGAAAAGAAATCTAGACAGGAAATACTCCACGTATTAATAGTAATAATAAATTTATTAATAATAATCAGGGTCCTGTGCGCCTGATGCTGTTAGACTTACATGTCGTATGTGAGTATAGGCATTTGCTAGACTCTCCCACAAAATGGAGTTCAAAGACTGTTCTCCTACGACTTCACAGTCATTCCAGGGTACCCAGAAGGCTGAACTGGAGATCAAGATGTGCATTCTAGGAGTTTCCAGGCCAGACAAAAGGCTGAAACTGGGTTCACACATGATCTATGGCATGCCAATTACTAGAGAAAATTGGGAAATGGGACCTTTTAATGTAGGGATATGAAGATTACCTCATATCACAGGTTAGCATTCCAGTTAAAAATTTTCTTCTTAAACAGGGCATAAGAACATACGAACAGCCCCACTGGATCAGGCCATAGGCCCATCTAGTCCAGCTTACTGTATCTCACAAATGCCCCAGGGACCACACCAGATAACAAGAGACCTCATTCTGGTGCCCTCCCTTGCATCTGGCATTCTGACATAGCCCATTTGTAAAATCAGGAGGTTGCACATGTACATCATGGAGAAGCACCCTTCTGCATGGGTGCTTGCAAAGTTTTTAATGTTTCAAAAACATTTTGCAACGCAACCCACCAAATATTGGCTTGCGACAGTGATTTTTCTACAAAGCACAGCCAACCAGTAGTTATTTCCACTTCCATTGCCATAACTACCATTTGCAGAAGGGAGCCCTCCTCATGGTGTCCTCACTGTCTCTGGTCTGCTGTGGGTTTTCTCCTTTATGGAATGAGATCCATATATATATGGAATGAATATATATATATATAGGCAACCCTCAAAAAAACCATATAAGAACATAAGAACATAAGAACAGCCCCACTGGATCAGGCCATAGGCCCATCTAGTCCAGCTTCCTGTATCTCACAGCGGCCCACCAAATGCCCCAGGGAGCACACCAGATAACAAGAGACCTCATCCTGGTGCTCTCCCCTACATCTGGCATTCTGACTTAACCCATTCCTAAAATCAGGAGGTTGCGCATACACATCATGGCTTGTACCCCATAATGGATTTTTCCTCCAGAAACTCATCCAATCCCCTTTTAAAGGCGTCTAGGCTAGACGCCAGCACCACATCCTGTGGCAAGGAATTCCACAGACCGACCACGCGCTGAGTAAAGAAATATTTTCTTTTGTCTGTCCTAACCCGCCCAACACTCAATTTTAGTGGATGTCCCCTGGTTCTGGTATTATGTGAGAGTGTAAAGAGCATCTCCCTATCCACTCTGTCCATCCCCTGCATAATTTTGTATGTCTCAATCATGTCCCCCCTCAAGCGTCTCTTTTCTAGGCTGAAGAGGCCCAAACGCCGTATCCTTTCCTCATAAGGAAGGTGCCCCAGCCCCGTAATCATCTTAGTCGCTCTCTTTTGCACCTTTTCCATTTCCACTATGTCTTTTTTGAGATGCGGCGACCAGAACTGGACACAATACTCCAGGTGTGGCCTTACCATAGATTTGTACAACGGCATTATAATACTAACCGTTTTGTTCTCAATACCCTTCCTAATGATCCCAAGCATAGAATTGGCCTTCTTCACTGCTGCCGCACATTGGGTCGACACTTTCATCGACCTGTCCACCACCACCCCAAGATCTCTCTCCTGATCTGTCACAGACAGTTCAGAACCCATCAGCCTATATGTGAAGTTTTGATTTTTTGCCCCAATGTGCATGACTTTACACTTACTGACATTGAAGCGCATATGCCATTTTGCTGCCCATTCTGCCAGTCTGGAGAGATCCTTCTGGAGCTCCTCACAATCACTTCTGGTCTTCACCACTCGGAAAAGTTTGGTGTCGTCTGCAAACTTAGCCACTTCACTGCTCAACCCTGTCTCCAGGTCATTTATGAAGAGGTTGAAAAGCACCGGTCCCAGGACAGATCCTTGGGGCACACCGCTTTTCACCTCTCTCCATTGTGAAAATTGCCCATTGACACCCACTCTCTGCTTCCTGGCCTCCAACCAGTTCTCAATCCACGAGAGGACCTGTCCTCTAATTCCCTGACTGTGGAGTTTTTTCAGTAGCCTTTGGTGAGGGACCGTGTCAAACGCCTTCTGAAAGTCCAGATATATAATGTCCACGGGTTCTCCCGCATCCACATGCCTGTTGACCTTTTCAAAGAATTCTATAAGGTTGGTGAGGCAAGACTTACCCTTACAGAAGCCATGCTGACTCTCCCTCAGCAAGGCCTGTTCGTCTATGTGTTTTGAGATCCTATCTTTGATGAGGCATTCCACCATCTTACCCGGTATAGATGTTAGGCTGACCGGCCTATAGTTTCCCGGGTCCCCCCTCTTTCCCTTTTTAAAAATAGGCGTGACATTTGCTATCCTCCAATCTTCTGGCACCGTGGCCGTTTTGAGGGACAAGTTGCATACCTTAGTCAAGAGATCTGCAACTTCATTCTTCAATTCCTTAATAACCCTTGGGTGTATGCCATCAGGGCCCGGTGACTTATTGATCTTTAATTTATCAATGAGGTCTGAAACATCTTCTCTTTTAACCTCTATCTGACTTAACTCCTCGGTCAGGAGGGGCCGTTCGGGCAGCGGTATCTGCCCGAGGTCTTCTGCCGTGAAGACAGATGCAAAGAACTCATTTAATTTCTCTGCCATCTCTAAGTCTCCTTTTATCTCCCCTTTCCCTCCCTCACCATCCAGAGGGCCAACCGCTTCTCTGGCGGGTTTCCTGCTTCTAACATATTTGAAGAAGCTTTTATTATTCCCCTTAATGTTGCTGGCCATGCGTTCCTCATAGTCTCGCTTGGCCTCCCCTATCACCTTCTTACATTTCTTTTGCCACAGTTTATGTTCCTTTTTATTCTCTTCATTAGGGCAAGACTTCCATTTACGGAAGGAAGCTTCCTTGCCCTTCACAGCCTCTCTAACTTGGCTGGTTAGCCATGCGGGCACCCTCCTGGATTTAGTGGAACCCTTCTTTCTTTGCGGTATACACCTCTGCTGGGCCTCTATTACTGTTGTTTTAAGCAGCCTCCATGCACTCTGGAGAGACTGGACTCTTTTTACCCTCTCTTTCAACCTCCTTCTAACCAGCCTCCTCATTTGAGGGAAGTCCGCCCGTCGGAAGTCAAGGGTTTTTGTTAGAGATTTGCCTGGTATTCTTCCCCCAACGTGCACATCAAAACGGATTGCAGCATGATCACTGTTCCCCAATGGCTCAGTAACATTTACATCTCTAACCAGGTCCTGCGTACCGCACAAAATTAAATCCAGAGTCACCTGTCCTCTAGTGGGCTCCGTGACTAGCTGATCTAAGCCACAGTCATTTAGCACGTCAAGAAATCCGGTTTCCTTATCGTGACCAGAGCACAAATTGACCCAGTCAATATGAGGATAATTGAAGTCCCCCATGATTACAACCCTGTCCTTCCTTGTCACCTCCCTGATCTGTTTCCTCATTTCAAGGTCCCCATCAGATTTCTGGTCTGGAGGACGATAGCACACCCCCAGTATTACATCGCTGCACAAGCCTGGTAATTTAACCCACAGAGATTCTACGGTGGAGTCGGACCCACCTTCAATCTCTACTTTGCTGGATTCTATCCCTTCCTTAACATAAAGGGCCACCCCACCTCCAACACGCCCCTGCCTGTCCCTCCTGTAGAGTTTATAGCCCGGGATTGCGGTATCCCACTGATTCTCCGCATTCCACCAGGTTTCCGTTATGCCCACTATGTCAATATTTTCCCTTGTCACCAGACATTCCAGTTCTCCCACCTTTGCTCGTAGACTTCGGGCATTCGCATAAAAGCATTTATACACGGAATGCCCCAGGATGGGCTGCTTATTCGCTCCTTTGTCCCCGCATCCTCTCATTGTGCCAAACCGTCTATCACATCCCATCACCCTACCTTTCCCAATTTCTTCTCCTACCCTGCCTTTGTCTTGTTGTTCTCTAACCTCCCCATCCTCATCCCATAGGGATGAGGAGTCCCGAACCGGATGCCCCTTGGCTCCTGTCGGCCTTCCCCCAGGGATCAGTTTAAAAGCTGCTCTGCCACCTTTTTAATGTTATGCGCCAGCAGTCTGGTTCCATTCTGGTTCAAATGGAGCCCGTCCCTCTTGTACAGGCCCCGCTTGTCCCAAAACGTTCCCCAGTGCCTAACGAATCTAAACCCCTCCTCCCTACACCACCGTCTCATCCACGCATTGAGACCCCTGATCTCCGCCTGCCTAGCTGGCCCTGCGCGTGGAACAGGTAGCACTTCAGAGAACGCTACCTTTGAGGTCCTGGCTTTCAGCTTCCTGCCTAAAAGCCTAAATTTGGCCTCCAGGACCTCCCAGCTACACTTGCCCACGTCGTTGGTGCCGACATGCACCACAGCCGCTACCTCTCCCCCAGCACTGTCTACTAGCCTGTCTAGACGAGAAGTGATGTCCGCAACCTTCGCACCAGGCAGGCAAGTCACCATGCGGTCCTCACATCCGTCGCAAACCCCCCTCTCTATGTTTCTAATAATCGAATCCCCCACTACAAGAAGCCCCCGACCCCCCTCCCGCCGAGGAGTATCCCGAGTGCGCTCGGATACGGGCCCATCCCCTGGAGAAGGGATCCCCCCTAGGGGATTGTTTCCCTCCTCTCCAGGATGACGTCCTCCAGTCCCGAGACTTCCCACCCGGGCAGCCGAGGAGCTGCACGCCTGAGGTTGGGACGAAGCTTGATCGTCCCCAGAAGTCTCCCCACGGTCCTCCTCTGGCTGCCTGCGCTTCTCCAGGTCGGCCACCAAGGCTTCAAGGGAGCGGACGCGTTCCCTGAGAGCCTGGAGCTCCTTGCACCGAGGACACACCCATGACTTATACCCCAGAGGCATATAATCATACATGTGGCACTCGATGCAGAACACTGGATAGCCCCCACCCTGCTGCTGGCTGTCTGACTGCATAGCTTTTTTGTTGTTGTTGTTGTTTTATTTAGGGGTCCTTTTAAAAACCGTACACTGGATAGCAGCCCTTTTCTCTAGGGAAGAGGAAGGGCAGTGTCTTGGGGCCCTGGCCTCCTCGCCCTGCTGCTGAACTCGCCCAGATGCTAAACTCTCGTGCCTTACCTGGCACTTAGTTCCCAGAGGCACTGGGTTCCCAGAGGCCACACGCGTCTGCAGAGAGCCTCACGCGATGGCCTGCCTAGCTTTATACTCCTGGCTGGCTCCTCCCCCCTCCTTCCTTCCTGATTGAAAGGGGGCTGGCCTTCCCAGGTGAGTTTACAAAAGCTCAGGAAGGCAAATGGCTGCTGATGGGCATGACCTACTCTGCAGGCTCCTGAATGGACTGCTTGGGGCTCTTAATGGGTTGGGAATTGGCCCTTCCTAGGTCCTTTCCCTCCTAGTTCTGCTCTCTTAGGCTGGACTGTTTTTGTAACCTCAAGCTAGTTTTTATTTGGGTTTGTTTAATTATTTATTGCTCTCTAGATCCTGTGTCCCAATTTACTGACCTGTTTAGGTTATGTTCTAACTTAGATTAGGTTTAACCTGGGTTAAGTATAGGTTTAATTTAAGCAAGTAGAAAACCTGCTTTTCACTTTATCCTCCTCCCTTTCTTCGATTAAGTGCTACCTTAGGTGCAGCTAACTTTCAATTTTGATTTAAATGCCTGACCCTTGGGCACTTACTCACGAGTAGGACTCTGCTCCTACTCACGAGTAGCCCTATGTACCTCCCTTAGGTGCTAACTTTCAATTTTGATTTAAGGTTGCTTTAAAGGTAAGGTTAAGGTTAGAAGACAGGGAGTTAGAAAGACAAAGCGTTAGAATGAGTACACTTACCTCCTCCTCCTGCTCCTCCTCCTCTCCTTCTCCAAAACTCAGAGGTCTCCTTGCCTTCTCCTCGCCCAGATGCTAAACTCTCGTGCCTTACCTGGCACTTAGTTCCCAGAGGCACTTGGTTCCCAGAGGCTACACGCGTCTGCAGACAATATATTGGCAACCCTCAAAAAAACCCCACTGTAGCCACCACCCATTGCCAACCACCCACTCCTGCTTCAGTGGTTTTTCTATCTCCCCACCGTGCACATTCTGGCTTCTCCTTTGGAAAAGGGGAAATGGGAACAGCACAGCAGGGAGATCAAAAGCCCCGCTGCACCCACCATCACCTCCACTTCCTGCTGCCTCAGCCCGCCAAATGACTCCGGTGACTCGGAATCTGGAAGTAACTAGCAGTGATGTCATTACATCACTGCCCATTACTTCCACGTCTGTGCTTTGGGAAGTGATGTCAGGGCTGTGCAGCACCCTTGCTGTTAAAGGGTTGGACTGTCCGGATGTGTGTGTGGGAATGTGTGTAAAATACCCTGACCTTTTCTATACACAGAGAGAGAGACGTGAGGCAAAGGAATCTTTTGCCCTTTTTTCCACTTGTTGAGATTTCCCCACTTTAAAAATTTCACAGAGATCAATTATTATTATTATTATTATTATTATTATTAAGCAAAATGATTGACAAAAAGAGAAATTCAAACATACCTGAGCGATCAAAAGTGTCATCAAAGGCAATCCGGCAAGTTTTCCCATTATTTTTTATGTTCTTAGAGGCTCCTGGATCATAACCAGTGAACCAAGGCAGTAGCACGGGGTCTTTGTAGGCATCTTTGCTAAGGATTGCAACAGGTGACTGATTATTCCCTTTGGCAAACGGGTAAGTTTCATGCCAGTGTTCTGGCCCTAGAAAAAAGAGGCGTGTGATTGTCATGTTCTGAACAGATCCAACAAAGTTTGCAAGCACTGTATGATGTTGTATGTTTCATCTTAGACTGTTAGCTGAAAGGACTGGAGGAAAGAGTTGCGTTTGCAGTTTAATAGCTCAGTCAGCTACACATCATCATGAGGAAAAAGTTGGTTGTTAATGGCCAAACAAACTTTAATTCAAAACATCTAAAAAAAAAAACAAACAAGAAAGGGGGAGACACATTTTCTTTCATTGAGGATTTTGATAAATGTCACCCACAAGTCATTGTTCT
The DNA here is from genome assembly GCF_035046505.1 of Tiliqua scincoides. NCBI lineage: Eukaryota > Metazoa > Chordata > Lepidosauria > Squamata > Scincidae > Tiliqua > Tiliqua scincoides. The sequence goes on from NC_089824.1 coordinate 31,998,403, forward strand.
GCATATATGTTTTATCACAAAAGGCAAAGTATGTAGGGCTAACATGAACAAGCCATCAAGCTTTTCTGCTATGAAGTTTCCCATTCATTTAAAGTGCATTCAGGGAGACTGAGTGGAAGTCCCACAGAAATGAACAAAGCTTATACAGCTACTATGAGCAACTGGCAGGACTATGTGCCTATAGCTACTATGACTAGTAGCCACTGAATTTGTCTCATCCTCTTTTGATGCCATCCAAGCTAGCGGTCATCACCACATCTTGCAGTAGTAAATTCTATAAAATTATGCACCCTGTGAACACATACTTCCTTGTTTATCTTGAGATACCTGCTGTTGGAGTGCTCTGATAGTGAAAGAAAACCTTCTCTGCGTACTTACTCCACACTAGGCATACTACTATAGACATTTATCACACCAATCCTTCAGTCCCTGTTTTTCTAAACTAAAATTCCCCAAATGTCCCCTGACAGCAGGGACTAAGATGCTCAGGTCTTGAGTACCTTCTCTATGAGGTCAGAGTAGGTACTCAAGACCTGACCACATTGGTTGCTGCTTTTCTGTCTCCTGACCTGACAGTGGCTCTCCAGGAGCATGGGCACATGACTTTCCCAGCACCTGCTACCTGAAATCCTCCTTCACAATTCAGGCCAGAGCCTGAATGCTCAAGGGATGGCCACATTGCCAGAGCTAAGCTGCTGTGGGTCTAGTCCAGATGGGAGAGTAGTGCCTGGTGTGGGAATCCTGGGTTATGAAATCGTGGACACCACCAAAGATTAAATTAAAATTAAAATATAAATCGATAAAATGTGGGTTGAAAGAGAATGCTGTTGCTGGACTAGACCCACCTCAGTGGGCAGCCAAGTCCAGGTGTCCTCGCGGATGTAAAGCTCCAAGAAACAAGGATGCCACCATAAATATGTTGGTTTTGAAGGTGCCACCCAGGGGACTCTCTGGGGCGCCTGCACACGCCCTGCAAGCGCATCCTCACTTTTAGTCCATCTCTAGGATGTGCAAGCTTCTCTGGGGAGGGGCTCTGGCTCAGTGGTCGAGCACCAGCTCGACAAGCGGAAAGCTGGCAGCAGGAGCCCTGGGGAGGAGTGGAAGAGATGGAGATGCCCCAAGCCCTGCAGCACGCCTCCTCCAGGTGTGGGAGCTGCTCACCCCGGTTCAGGACCCAAGGCTGATGGGCAGAGCGGCGCTGTCCCGTGGCGCGGATGCGGCAGAGGGGACTCCCTCGCCCCCCCACTCACCATTGGCGATCGCGTATCCCCACGTCGCCTGGCTCATAGTCTCGGGTGCGCGCGCTGCTCGGGCTGCTCCCGCTGGCCGCGAGCAGCCGCTGCCCGGGCCATTTATAGGACCGGCAGCAAGAGGGGCGAGCGGCGCCGGAGGAGGCGCGCGGAGGGAGGAGTCAGCGGCGGGTCCCCCTCGGGTGGCGGTGCTTCCCTTGGCTGCTCCCGCTGCTGCCCTGGGGGGGGGGGCGACTCTGCAGGGGAACAGGCCTTTTCCCCTGGCCCAGTTAGACCTTCTCAGGGAGCAGCAGGATTCTGTGCTGCAGACTAAAAGAGACTAGGGCAACTATTTGGAACTGAATGTGTATCCTCTTAGTAAGTACTGTGCACTTGCAGTGGTTCCCAAACTGTGGGTCGCCAAAGGGGTAAGAAAAGATCAGACAGCTAATTGCCTCAAGCACAGAGGCTATTGAAAAATTAGATACTGTCGCTGCTCAGCTCCTGCAGTTTGCATGATAGCTGCTAACTGTCCCGCAAAGAGCTCAGCTCCTGCAGTTTGCAAGATTGCTGCTAAGCTGCTAGTTGCCCCACAAAGAGCTCAGCTCCTGCAGTTTGCAAGATAGCTGCTAGTGCCTCGCAAAGAGCTCAGCTCCTGCAGTTTGCAAGTTTGGTCTAACTCCCAAGCACTCCCCCACAGACTATCACAGAGGACAGAGAATAGCCTGACCATAGCCACAACTGACTCTTCAATTATTGTGGTTGTGGGCAGTGCATTCTCTGCCCTCTTTGGTGGTCTGTGGTGGTCTTGCACCACAAGATGCTGGAAGTGATCAAAGGTGATATTTTTTCCCTGAGGCCTCACGAACCACTTCTCAGCATCTCGCAGACCACCTGTGGTCCATGTACCATAGGTTGGAAACTAGTGCGACAGAGTGTCATTTTAAAAAGTGGGTCCTGGTGCTATGAAGTTTGGAAACCACTGCTATACAGTGCTATACAGGACCACTTCTCAGGATCTCGCAGACCACCTGTGGTATTCCTATACCACAGAATACCTATACAGTATTCTACTTTTGAATTACAAACCTGGGACATGAAAATATTATACTGATGACTTGCAGAAGTGGTTGAAGTTAATCCTGTAATTTGAAATGAAAAGTTGCCTGTTTCAGTCTAATTTACAATACCATTTCACTCCACATCCTGCAATAACAAATGTATTTCAGCACAATCCTAGGCAGGTCTACTCAGAAGTAAGTCCCACAGTATATAATGGGGCTTGCTCCCAGGAAAGTGTGTAAAGAATTGCAGGCTCTGCCTTGTCAATTCCCTGTCACCTGTAAGGCATAAACAGAACAAAATGTATTGTATAACAAAAAAAAAAACCCTCCTCCCCCCCCCAAAAGAAAAGAATACAAATGATTTTCATACAGTACAGGAATGAGCAGTGAAACCTTGTGAATGTCCATCCAAAAGTAGGTTCCATTGAGCTTAGTGGGGCTTACTTCCAGGTAAGTATGTTTAACAGTGCAACTCTAATGTATTGAGTTTTAGCAAGCTAAAGAAACTACGGAAAGCCCTTACAACCGACTTGCAGTGCTGTTGGTATTAGTTTCTCCTTTATAATGGATAGAAAATAGTAATTTGCACTTCTGTAACCATTTTAGCAAATCTGGCAACCATGATTTAAATGAATTTAAATAAATGGGTTAAATAAATTACCTCTAATCAAAAATTTAAACAGAAAACTCACTTGCCAATTATGCATCCTTATTTAAAAGTTGGTATCAAGTGTGAGATGACAGACATACTGAAGGAGGTGTCGGAAAGTGAGCTGATGACAGCTCATCTCAAGTCTTCCTTGGGTAGCAAAGCCTGCTGAAATGTTCATTTGATTACAAATGAATGCATGACAAAGGCCGATTAGGGCTTTGTTTGCTGGCTCTGCTCCCTGACTGCCATGTGTTCTGGCATGCTGTTAGCATGGAATCTGTGTATATATGGCTGTACATTAGTTCTTGGGCATGTAAGAACTGGGACTTTGGAAAATGGATGCTCCTGGATCTTGCATCCTAAAGCCTACACACCTTGGATCCATGTGAATATCACACAGTGGCAAATAGCCCCCATGCTAATGGAACACTGAACTTGTTGAGGTTGTGGGAAGGGCCAGTGGGTGCAACCCTGTTCAGTTCCATTCATGAATTGATTTGTACGCCTAATGAATGAATGAATGCCTAAAAAGACTACCGAAAATTATCTTCAGGGTTTCACAATACGTTGCACATCTATAGACCTGAAAACAAGAGGTGATAACAAATGTGATCAAATATGTCTTTGAAGGGAGAGGCCAAAAAAAAAATAAATGCTTCTGTATACATAAGGATCTCCTCAAAACCAGCAGCAAATAGATAGTGCTAAGCTGAGGGAGCAGAACAGGAAAACTAATTTCCTCCCTTTGGAATGCTACTGATTTCTATCAGTTCCTAGATAATTACGAGTATAATACACGTGTAAAAACAATTCTGTGTATGGTCACATAAAAAGCTGAACCACAAGCCCATCATTGAACATTTAGTTGTCACATAGGTATCACAGCTTTCCTCAAGGGAGAACAAAACAGAAGCCATAGGGATAAATAGGGACAGTTAGGTAGTTGAGGTTAAAAGACAGGGCACAAACAGCCAAAGTTGTGTGTGTGAGAGCCCAATCCTATCCATGTCTAGTCAGAAGTATGTTCCATTGCAGTCAATAGGGCTTACTCTCAGGAAAGTGTGGATAGGATTGGGCTGCCAGGCTGCAATTCTAACCACACTTTCCTGAGAGTAAGCCCCACTGAACAAAATAGGACTTACTACTGTGTAGACCTGGTTAGGATTGTGCCCTCCCATTGATTTCAATGGGAGAGAAAATCATGTGTTTAATTCTTCCATACCATCGATATTGGTGAGATGCCCGATACAATCCTAATGATGTTTACTTAGAAATAAATCTAATTGAGCTCACCAGAAATTACCCCCTACTAAGCACAATCCTTTGCATGTCTACTCAGAAGTCAGCCCCATTGTGCTCAATGGAACTTACTCCCAGGAAAGTGTACATAGAATTATCTATTGTGGATAGGATAGTCTAAATGTGATGGTTGCATTGTGCCCAGTACCATAGAAAGCAGGGGTGGTCTGCCCTAGGTGAGGCGCCCTCGGAGGGTAATGGGCAAGCCATCAGAGCCCCTGCAAAGTGGAAACCCTGCCGTGTTTGGTGACAGATGGGCGCTCTTGCCTCCCCTAGGCTCCGAACAGCTGCAAATGGCCTCCCCAGAAGCAATTTGGCAGTGTGCACAATGATGCTATGATGTCATCACATCGCTGCTGAAACACCTCTGGGTGCTGCGTGTCTTTCCGGGTGAGTAAAGGGGTGCCACACAGCATGTGGGGGGTGACACCTGCCCCAGTCAGCGGCCTCCACTGGCAATGCCACTGAATGTGCCCACCGTTATTTGGCCAAGGCAACCAAACAAGCTTCAAGGCTACGCACAACTGGAACCTTGAATTCTCATAGTCCAACCTAACCCTGTACACCATTCTGTCTGTCTCCATCAAAGTTAGCATTCTCAACATAAATGCCTCAGAATGGGCATTTATGCTTGTTTTGTAGTAAGAAATCTATTGGGCGGTTGACTATTTTTGTTTAAATTGCGCATAATGTTGCCCCATTTTTTTGCAATGAAGGAACAAATTCTGTCCCTGCAAACGGATGTGCACAGAGATCTGGTTCCTCCATTGCAATGCATGGGGCTGATCTGTAGGTCAGTTCGTACAGGAATTAGCTCTCATTTGCTCTCATCCATTGTTGTATTGAGATGTATATGTTCACTGTTATATGACCTCAGGTACTGCTGTGCCAGGAAGAGAATATAGATGGATCTTCCTACCTTGCTACCAAGCAATTCATATCATGCTCTCTTCTTGTTAGTTCTACAAACTTTTGTTGGCTAAACTGAGAGATCGTCTAAATTTCTATAATCACATGAAGCTTCAGTTGATTAATTGGCAATGAACAGCTTTAATGAGGGAGAATAATTTATTATAATGGGTCTGTGCATTGGCATACTTGTTTATTTCTTTAATCTATTTTGCTACTAGTGTGTTACAGCAGGGCTTTCCAGACTCCTGGCCCCCAGGCCAGATCTCGAACCCTGCCTTTTCCCTCCTCCGTGTGAATGATGCTTACTATTCCTTGAGGGGGAGAGCCTTCTGTCCCGTCCCCGTCCCCCCGCTGATCTTGCCCAAACTGCACTCCAGCCTGCCGCTTCCAGGTTCTGTTGCCCCAGCAGTCACTGTGCCTGGATTTCCGGGCAGACTCAGCAGGCCAGAGTGCAGTTTGGGGAGATAGGCAGCGGGGAAGGAAAGCTCCCCAGTGCAACAGTAAATGCCAGTCGCACTGAGGACCCCTTTCCCGGAGCACAGTGGTCTCCAGTTTGGAGACCACTGTGTTAGAGAATGATAAGGAGATGGTTAAAGATGGCCTCTTCTTACAACGTTTGATCTGCAGTCCTATACATACTTTCCTGGGAGTAAGTAAATATGACTTCAGAACAGGTGCTATAGGGAGATAATGTGAACTGATGTCAAGGAGTCATGTTGACACATACACCTGTAATGATTTTGATGGGAAAGTTTTGAGAGAATTTTTAGGTGCACTCTTTCTCCCTCTTGTTTCCCTGACCATACATGATTCTATGCATGTTTCTATGCACAGTTCTATGCATGTTTACTCAGAAGTAAGTCCTACTGCTTTAAATAGGGCTTACGCTCAGGAAAATGTGCTTAGGATTGCTGCCTAATAAATTTATTTAGCAAGTAGTCCACACTTCTTGCATCAAAGCAAAGGTATTTTATAGGCAAGTGATCTACAAGCCTTTGTGATGATGGCAGAAGGATTTGTATTTGCCTTTAAGAGGAAGCATCACTCACTCAATTTCCACTCTCTAATCAAAGCATTGACATTTTCATTAGGATTGCCCTTCCTTCCAGTGGCATGTGATATTATGGCCACAAAGCAGCAAGTGCGCTTTGATCAGGCTACTCAATTACTTGGGCTATCATCAATATATCACATGAATAGGCACTGACATGTCACCACATCCCTTGCCCTCTCCTGACGACTTCACTTCCCGCAAAGGAACAGCTGCTTGTTAACAACTTCTCCGTCTCACCCATGGACAAAGGTGCCACTCCTGGTATTGTCCCATACTTGACAGCAGCTGTCATTTCAATTTGTCTTGTGGTAGCAGGCGACAGATGGAGGCAGACAATGCGGAGGTAGCTTGAAACATGGCACCAGTCGTCTGAAATGCCTTCAAGCTCATGCAAGGAGTGTGGGAGGGCAAGAATGCTAAGCTGCATGGAGAGAAATGTTATTAGCAGCCCTGTCCTGAATATGTTTCCACAGGAGTAAGCCCCATTGTGTTCAGTGAAGCTTTCTTCCAGGCAAGCGTGCATATGATTGAAGCCTTGATTCGGGGGGGGGGGGGGAACTATCCAAAACAAAGGATAGGACAATTCACACATTTTGCAGCAATATTGCACATTTACTACATGTTGCAAGGATTTGCTGCTATTCCACAGGACTGTTTCATGCCATGGGGTACACATTGGTGAATGAGCACCTGTGCACACAGTTTGCATTTCTAGATGGAGATGTGTGCACACGTTAAAAAAAAAAATACTGTAGGAAACCTTGCTAGCAGACATAGGGTTTTTGGTGTGTCAAGCATGCTAATTCAGCAATTCACCAAGTCTGAGGCACATAAACCACATACATGTGCTAATCCCTCTAAGGCAGTGATTTTCAGCCCTGTTCATCTCATGGCACACTGACAAGGTACTAAAATTGTCAAGGCACACCATCAGTTTTTGGACAATTGACAAGGCACACTGTACTGCCCGCAGGGGGCTCACTTCCCCCAATGGCCCTACTAATAGATGACCTTTCCCCAAACTCCCACGGCACACCTGCAGACCATTTGCGGCACACCAGTGTGCCACGGCACAGTGGTTGAAAACGGCTGCTCTAATGATTCTTGTTGGTCCCAGCTGCAGTTTGGAAGCTAGCAGGATCATTGTAGATAGCAACCTCCAAAAGAATGACTGCTGCATAAAACCTCCTCTCTTATGTTTTCAGCTCGGGCATCTCAGGATTTTTTTCACATATTGCACGACAACAAACCCAAGTTTGCACAGCCAATCCCAGCTCTCTGACAAGTGCACTTGTATGATGGATGCCATGTTAAACACTGGTTTGTCACTTTCTGCTATACACAGACAGTACATGTGCGCGCACACACACACACACACACACACACACACACACACACACAAAAGAATAGGTGAAAAAGCCCGAACACAGGAATTAAAACAACAAAGCACTCGTTAGCAGTGGAATTCAAAAAAGCATGTCTACACTTCAAAAAAATACACTGTATTGTAGAATCCTATACAATGGATGCACACACAGTGGCATCGCTAACGATTGTGTAGCCTGGTGCAGAGCTCAAAATGATGCCCCCAGAAATGATGTTATGACTGGGCTTTTAAAAAAATGAAAATGGGGAAAATCTGCCTCCTGCCCCCAGCAGCTCGCTCCCTACTTGCTCTGTCACCTCCCCCCCATGCACACATTTCCATTGTCTTGTAACTTGGTCCTGCAAACTTCCCATTTTCTGGTATGTGCAGATAAGTCCCAATCCCAAACCAGGAATGAAAGTCTGAGCTGAACTATCTCCTTTTATGAATTCTGGCACAGACAGGTCCAGAATAATCCAGGAATGAGCATCTGACCTAAGCTGTTTGCTTTTATAAACTCGAGGCGTGTCTGCTCTGAAATTCCAGAAGATTGGCAACTCATTCCTGCCATCATACAACCTTCTGCCTCTTCTGACCTTGAACTGTATAGTATAAGGTGAACATCAGAGAACAGAGAGCAGATAAGGCCACAGGAGAAACAAATGGCACGTTCTGTAGCAAAGGCAAGTCATACAAAAATCAGAGATAGCCATAATGATCCATTAGAAAAAAATCCGAACTAGGGTAATTAGGATCAACTAAAATATTACAAAGGAGACCACTTAAGAAAAGGAAGGCATTTCCTTATCAATGCTGCCTTGTGTAGCATATGAGGAAATGATATCAGCCCAATCCTAAATAAGCTTTACAACAGCAGAACAGTGTCTGCTGTCATAAATGGCTATACAGTGACATATGCAGTGTGCTGCTGGCAGTCATTTCAGAACTGCCACAGCAAATAGCGGCAGTGCCAGTAGCCCGCTCTCACAGCTGGCTACCTGTAGGAGCACAAGTAAGCTGGCACAGGGGGGTGTTGGTGGGAGGAATGGGGTGGGAGAGGAGTAGGGGAGCGTCTGGACGGAGGCGGGGAGGGACCAAAGGCAGAACAGGGAAGGGAGGGGTATATCCCAGCTGTACCAGGTTCCTATTCCGATTCCCTTTCCTCTACTCTCTTCAGTTCTGCTCCCAAAAATGGAGACCCATTGGGCAGCAGTCTTGCCCTAGGATAAAAATTATTTTACTATGAGGAGACTTCCATTACTGTGTGCAGAGCATATCCATTACTGTGCACAGAGCATATCCATTACTGTGTGCAGAGCATACCCATAGGATGCGGAGCATATTCCATTGGTGTAGCTGGATCAGCAGCATTGGTTGCCTCAGTGGGTGAGCAGCAGGCAGCCCAGACAGATTTGCAGCTCTCCAATAGCCATGGAGCAGAGGTGCTGAGTTTGAGACTTTTGCAGGAGGCAGTTTGGTTTGTGGGAATGAAGGGCTTCAAGGTGTCGGACAGATTGAAGGTGATGGATCAGGGCTGCTAGTTAATTCTTTTATGAGCATGGCAGAAAAAGATCTCCTTGTGCTCCAAAGTCAGGGTGGCCCAGGATGATTTGATGCCTGAGGTAATGCCAAATTCTACCACCCCATATTAGTGTGTGTATGTTAGCACTCCCTCACTAGCAGCAGCACAGCAGCAGCACCCTACACCTACAGCCTGAGTTCCAGCCAGCACCCATTCACCTAGCCATCCCATCAGCCTGTACCCCCGTTTCTTGTGGGTTGGTGCTGCATACAAGTAATAGCTCAGATGAGGAGGTCCATACATCCGTCAAGTTCACTGGGAACCAGGCGTACATCAACTGCTCGTGTCAATCACCTGTGTTGGATCAGGGCATTTATTTTTGGAAGATTGCATTTCACCTCTTCCACTACGCTTTGCATTAGCAGTTTTGTGTGAGGTTATCCACAGAAATTTACCAAAATCTCCCGTGTTTATGTGATCTAGGCTAGAAAAATGCAATCAATGCAGTAAATACTTTTCAGAAACATTTTAAATGTATTCTTTTCACAGAGGTAAAATAAGACAGTAATTAAGCAATGACCTATTACAATTAGTATTGACAAATGTTCTCTTCTTGGTCACTGAAAGCACTCATGTCGGACATAGAATTTTTTATTATCCTGTTACCAGTGTTACAACTCCCTAGCTATTTAGGGCATACATTAATTTCAGACTACACTGACACCTGAGAGGCATTTAGGAAGAGATTGTACTTCAGTGCAAGACTATCTGCTTTGCATGCAGAAGGTCACAGTTTCAAGCCCTTCTTCTCCCGAATGGGCAGAGAAAAATTCCTGGCAGAAATCCTGGAGAGCCACTACCAGTTGCCATTGACAATATTGAGCTTGATGGGCCAATGGTCTGATTGGGTATAAGGCAGCTTCCTGTATACGTGTTGCAATTAACTCAATTCAACTGAACTTAGCAATCATGTTAAATCTTTCAGAAATGATTTCTTCTTCATGTATGAAATGCAACAACGGCTGAGATCATCTGATTCCATGACAATTAGCTCATACGTAGTTTTTGTGGCATGGATGCAAAGTTTGTACTGACTGTTTGTTCAATAGTGCTCTTCTTCCAGCCGCAGAAGAGCAGTTTTACACATTGAAATAATAATAATAATAATAATAATAATAATAATAATAATAATAATAATAATAATAATAATAAACAAGTTTATTTGTATCCCGCCCTTCTCCCTGAAAGGGACTCAGGGCAGCTTACAACATGTAAAAACAATTTTAAAAAGCATGGTTTAACACAGATAAAAACATATTAAAAGGCATTTGCACAAGAAACATGAAATTAAATTCAGCACTGTTCTTTTGCATGTGCAAGAGTTTGTGAAAGCTCTTGCACAAGCATGGGAAGTGCTATAAGTCAGCCTACTTGTAGCAATGTGTGAACTCTTGTTCAATCGTACAACCATTTCCCTTCTGCACATGATTAATCAGGCCCAGGTGATAGTCTTAACAATACTGTTTCAGCATTTTTTTTGTTTTAAATAAACCAAAACATTGTAGGGCAAATAGTTATTTTGCTCATGACTGTGTGAATGGATGTCTCATTGTTAATGTTGGAGATTTTAAAATCACTGTTTCTAGTTTGGATTTTTTTAAAAAGAAAGGAGGGGTAGCAGCCTTGTAGGCCTCGGTGTGACCGGAATTTGCTTGCAGGAGCTTCTGGAAACTGGCCATTGTTGCACAGCGCTGCAGCAGGCCAGTCACTGGTACACAACACTCTTTTTCATATATTTTTTATGGGGACTTCGGCATCCATGGGCGTTGGGATCCACAAGAGGGGGGTATCTCAAAGGCCAGCAGCTGCTGAGGGAGACAAGGAAAGCCTGCTACTGGAAATTCACTTGGTGGAACAGGACAGTCTCATAGCCTGCCTAATGAATAGATTCATTTAGAGTAGGGTCTCCAAACTTTTTGGCCAGAGGGCCGCACCAAATATCTGGCACAGTGTCAAGGACCAGAAAATTTCTTTTTTCAATATAAAAATGTATTTAAATTTTATACGTTTAAATACAATTTAACTACATCAGGATTTCTCCAAGCACCATCACACACCACAGAAATAAAGCACACACTCAAATGGACCCCATTTCCCCCACCTCCCTGGCCCTCAGAACACACTCTGGACACAACTGGAGCACAACTCCAGTCGTGTTTGGTTGAGTGGGCCAGAGGCTCTCCGTGGACCAGAAGCTGGCTAAGGGCCGAATAGAGGCTTGCTGTGGGCCGCATCTGGCCTCCAGGCTGGAGACTCCTGATTTAGTGGAACTGGCTTTCCCCATCTCCCTGTCCTCTCCGTAGCCTGCCTGCTGAATAAATTCACTTGAAGCTCACGCCTATACATGTCTACTCAGAAGTAAGTTCCATTATAGTGAATAGGGTTTATTCCTAGGTAAGTATGGATAGGTTGTTATAATTTTCATGTAGTGCCATAGTTTGTTTGTTTTTTAAATTATGCATTAAATTATTAACATAATTTGTTAATTAAAAGTTTAATGAGCTTAACTTGTATTTTGAGTTAATATTATGGTAATGTTATCTAAAAGATGGGTGTCAGATGTTTTGACAGGGGCACAATTTCAGTGCTTGCCATGAACATCATGTCCCTAAATATGCCACCTCAAAGAGATATTTCATTACGCTTGAAAAGCATAGTCTAGCAACAGACAAAATTTCATGTTAAATTGCTACAATTGTGTTCAAATTCCTGCATTCAAGAAACACTTTCCACATGGACTTGTATGTTGAGCAAACCTTGACTGCTATAATATATTTTGGAGCATATTCTAGACTGCACAATGACTTCCTGTGGCAGCTGGTCAGGTTTCATCATTCTTTTGTGATAACAGGGCAAGCACTCTAGAACACAAGCCACGCTTACCCCGTGACCACACATTGCTTGGGAACATCAGTGGTGGAAAAGCTGCTTTTCAAAGAAGCCCACTCACTAAGCTTCTCATTGAGGAAATCTGATGGGCTTCCAAGGAACTCCAGACTTCTCTGGAACACAGTTTGAAAGCCACAGAATGAGTGTATTAGAAACAAATTACGAAAGCACCGTGTGACATCTCAATGCCGCCTTCACAGCCCATCCAGCAGGGGATTTTGTACAGCTGTCATTTCAGTGAAAGATGCAAGCAGAAGAGCCAGCAGTAATTATCATTGCATAGAAGCAAAATACTTTGGTGTGAGTTCTAAATCCAGGTGACAGTCTTTCATGGGTGAACTCGAGCAAGGAAAAAGAGAGAATGGCCCGATTTAACTTCACATAACTTTTCACACAGCCATATTTAAGCTTCTGGTGTATTCAGAAAAGTAGAGCAAAAGAACATTCATCACAACCCCTTCTCACTGCTCCTCTCAATTATAACATGGTAATGTACTGGGTCGGTTCCCTAGGGTACGTTAGAGTAGCATGTTTTAATCCAGGAGGAAATAAACACCCATTGTAAAAGGAGTTCCAGAGAGATATGGTAGCAGCTGATACTAAGCAGGATAAAATGTATTGTGCAGCTGGACAGAAAGTGAGGATAGAAGGGCATTCAAGCTAGTGAGTCAACTAATACCCAACTAGCCCAATACTGTCTGTTTAGACCTGCACCAGGTCACAAGCCAAGGTGTTCCCCAGCCTTATGACCCAAAACCTTGTTTTACTGGAAATGCCATGGTCCTTATGCATATAAAGCATCTGCACTTCCCCTGAACTGTAGGCCTGACACTATTGTCTTTCAAGGAGCACGGTTGGCAGGAGCATTTCACAAAGGGAGGCAGGAACCTTTTCATTGGCTTAAGTTGTACACCAATAAAAAATCACCAACTGCAAAGTAAGATTCCCATGGAAAATTTTTTTTCATTTCCATTGAAAAGTATGTTATTTTGGGGCTCTCATCTGACTGAAGATTCATCGAATTCAGGGGTGCCCAAACCGCGGCCCGGGGGCCACTTGCGGCCCTTGGGGATGCCTAATCCAGCCTGTGGGAAGCCCCAAGTCTCCAATGAGCCTCTGGCCCTCCAGAGACTTACTGGAGCCCATGCTGGCCTGACGCAACTACTCTCAGCGTGAATGACCTTCATTCATTCATTCATATAAGTGTCATCTCTAATATGTCCATTTATGTAAATTTATGCAAATTTATGCAAATTTGCATGTGCGGGGTGGGGAGGGGGCGTTCCAGGGAGGGGGGAGGCCAGGGGGGGTGGAGAGAGGGTGGGGAGGAGACACGACGGAGGTGGGGGCAGGGAGGGGGTGGGCAGGAGTCGTGCCAGGGGAGGGAGGAAGGTGGGTCCATGGAGCTCCACTCCACCAGATCCAAGGCATTCCTGCAGGGCTCAGCACCCTACGCAAATGCCTTTACCGCCAACCTTTTGGTCAGCGTTAAAGTGAGTAACCCCATTGCGGGGCTGCTTCCCTTACCCGGGAGAAGGGGACAAAAGTCCCCTTCTCCCAAGGCGCTGCCTGCAGTAGCCTGAGGCGCACAGGATCTGGCGGCAGCCGTTCTTGGTGCCACTGAGGCTAGGCGCCCCGGGCAGCTCAGGAATGGGCTGCCCATCATATGAGTTTTAGTAATTCAATGAATGGATTAAATTTGTATGAATTGCCTAGGAATAAAACATACAATTGAAGAAAACATATTGTTCATGATACACACACATCAGAAACAGCCACCCACAATTAAGTCCTCCTATTAACTAACCACTAAAAATACTTTCCCTGATTAATCAGAGGCACCTTCTTAGTTCATTGAAACATTTTGATCAATTAATCATATACAGGGCCCAATCCTAATCAACTTTCCAGCACTGATAAAGCTGCATTGCAGCTCCTTGGTAAGGGAACAAATATTCCCTTACCTTGAGGAGGCCTCTGTGTTTGCCCCTATCACCACAGGATGCAGCGCATGCCCCATTGGCATGGCTGCATCAGTGCAGGAAAGTTAGATAGGACTCGGCCCTAATTGAGTGAAATGTTGCAGCCCTGGGTATTTTTTGGTCATGGTGCGCAATATTGCTGATCATGACCCCATAGATCATGCATACTATTTACATAACTATACCAGAATTTTGATTTTCATTTGCCTGCAAAATATGAGGTTCATAGCTGAGGAAGCTTATTCTACAAAATCTGAGAGGGAGTCCAGAAGTGTAACATGCCTGTCAGTACCTACTAAGGCATATCACACTGTGTTTTTGATTGAGGGATGCCAAGGTCTTGGTGGTCACAGCCAACAAGCCAGACTGGCATATGCTTTTCACTTCACTGTGATGCATGCCATGACATGGAAAGCATGTTAGGTACGGTTGGAAACCCCACAAGAGCCAGATCACTGTAGAAGAGCTGCCAAAGCTAAAATAGCAAAACGTGGAGGCAAATACTGTTGCCTTTTAATGACTGGTTTGTCTATGTACCTGGACACTTTCTTGTCTTTAGTGTAGCAGAAATCTGTGCCAAAACTTCAGAACTGGGCAGCCTGCAGAAGAGCAACAGATGGGGCCATATATGATGGTGTACTTACATAATCCATTTCCAGTTAGGTTATACCAGTTCATTCCTTTAGTCGTGCATATTGAACAACTTGGTATGAGATATGCTTCTGATGTTCTAATGAAAACTGTATAGAGTTTGTTGAGTGCAGAATGCTAGGAGGCAAAACAAAGGAATTGTTTGCATTGAGATCTTGTAGAAAATGATCATGTAGAACAGAATATCCATCGGTAGTAGGCAGGCGGTTAATACATGTGGAGTTTATACAACACAAATCTTTCATCTATTTAAGGCACAGCTTCCAGATTTGATACACTGAAACTAACTAATCTCTGTAAGTAGGTGACTTGTCATAGGTATTCGTGTGCATGACATGTGAACTGAAATCCAAATCTCAATTCAAGAATGAACATCTGAGATGAGCTATCTGCTTTTATACACTCTGGCAAGGGCGACTTGGAATAATCCAAGAATGAAAATCTGACTTAAGCTGTTTGCTCTTATAAACCCCTCGACGTGCCTGCTTTGAAATTCCAGAAGACTGGCATCTTTTCTCTCCCAAGGTACAGCTTTTTTGTCCCATGTTGACCTTGAAAGATACATTCTGATAGGAATATTTGATCATCTGGGAACATTTGCCACTTTGCAAACAAAACAATCAGGTGAGATCAGCTCAAAAAGAAATGAGTTTCATTTATAAGGGTTTGCTACAATCATCTGATGGTGGTAGCCATACAAAAAATGTTTTATTATTAATTATTAAGAGTATTTATATACCACTTTTAAAGAAAAGAGTCTTTCACAAAGCACTGTACATATCATGCTAGGTCAATAGGTTCCCTGTCCCCTCATAGTAGGATCAACAGTCTAAAAAAAGGTACAGAAAAGACACCAGCAACAACCACTGGAAAAAAATGCAATGCTAGGGTGAAGAGGGATCGTTGCTCTCCCCCTGCTAAATCACCTGCTATGGTGAGGGAAGCAGGAAAAAGCAATCTTTCTCCAAACAGCTCATTTTATTCTGACTGAATCAACCCTGTGGTTGACATGGGCATGAAAACTAATTTGAGTTTTCATTGTGTCCTGCCCACCACCATAGTTGGAGTGGAGATTCCAAGAGGTATTAAGGAGCACCACCATTATGCTGAGATGCTTGGTTATCCCTAAATCTCAGCTTCTGCTCCATTACCATTCTTCAGGTGTTCGTCTTGCTGTGGCCAGGCCTGATGACACTAAAGTAAATCCAACTAGCTGTAAGGTGAACAAGTCAGATCAAATCAAGATTATTGAGGGATTGGTGATCCGTTTTTATAATATAAAGTGAATAGCATGGAAATGTAGCATGTATATGAATTCTAAGAATCCTGCAGCTCTATCCATAAATCAGTTAAATGTAGTACTGATACTTGCATTTAAGGACAATTTAATCAATGTGATGAATAACCAACACTAGGAGTGTTGCATCAGCAAACATTAGCATCAAATGTATAATCTGCAGACTTGTTTTAGAAAAGCAGACAGCTCTCCCATCTGTAGTCCACAAACTCCTTCCCAATAGGGTATTTTTTTTAATTCCAGCATGGCAGAAACAGTAGCAATAGCTGCTTTTTTGTAAATTGATTACTGCAGAGCTTGTGATAAAGTGCAAACAATTATTCTTCTTTTTACAAATCATGTTAGATTTGTAAAAAGAAAAATAGTTGTAGAATTGTTTGTAGAATTTGTTGCACTTAATGAGAACATCAGTAATGGGGGATAAGCCTTCCAGAAAGACAGCTCATATGGCACTACCAATCTTTCCATATCATGCTTAGCCACAGAGAAGGATCAGATACATTCTAGCTTTCATTCTCTGCTCACAACAAACACTGAGGTCCAGCATGACCAACCAACAGCTTCTCCACCCCTGCAAGAAAGGAGGATGCAACTTCAGTAGCGTCACTAGGAAAGTCTGGGAGCATGTGGGCCGCATCACGTGACACGCACAGGAGGACACGCACATGACACTAAACAAAAATTTTTAGATCTTGGTATTTTCAAATGATATCATATTATATAACAATTGATGCATGATTTAATGCAGAATGCAGTGAAACACAACACATTGTAACTAGGTTGGTGCGCCCTTTTTTTTGCCATGTTGCACTGGTGGATGGTTTCAGCAGCAATGCCAAGCCAAGGAGAATTGGCCTAGTTGCACTGGCAACAGAGATGTATTCCTTGTCCCACCAGCAGCTTAATGGTAATCTGAGAACCTTATCTGACCTAATTCTGAATTATCAGAGTTAGTGTATCCCCATTGCTGAGATAACCGGGTCAACGTTCAATGTTCTGCCACAGTACACAAGCAGACTGTGATACAACTGTGAGAAAACAACTGTTTTGGACCTTTCTAGCACCTGAGAGATTTCTGTGAAGCCTCAACATCCTGAAAAGGCTACAGATTCATTCATTCAGTCGCCATGTCTGTTCACTCTTTGAGTATCCTCTTCTTCCTCAACTGTTCAGCAAACAAAGGACCTGGCTTTGAACTGGCTCTTTGGATCATAAAGCCCTCCTGATTTCCAGAAGCAGGAAATTCAGGGACTCAGATGACCCCCTCCCCTAGTACCTGTCTCCATAGGTAAAACGTATTTACCATCCGCAGAATATAGAAAGAGGAGTCATGCAGCTCCCTTTGAGCATTTACCCAGGTCTGGCATCAGTAGCACCTGATATTTCACACGGACTCCCCACCACTAACCACTCCCCAACCCTCTCCTGATACATCCCCATCACCAACCTACCACCAACAACAGAGGTTCTGCAGGCTAATGTTGACTGTGTGCAGCATCCAGGGTTTGGGCAGGCAGCAGCGGCCCATAGAACAGTGGAACACTTGCCACTCCAGGGTCCTGAGCCTTATGGTACTAGATCAAGACATTCACCAGTATACGACTGGAAGAGGACTGGTCCCTAATTCTAGTAATAATTTATTGTTCATCCATATCATAACAAAAAACAGCAGAAAAATAAAAATAGTTAAAACCAACAGGCTTCCCTAAAGCATTTAACCTCAATTTCTGTATAGATGTGTCAGCCTGACTAATATTAAATGTGCTGTGATTTTATTATTTAAGTTAATTTTAATTTAAGGCTGGTTGGAAATAAGTCGATATTGTAATAATTCCTTCATGTTGGTATCACCTCTGATTTTTTGTAGTCCTAGTTTTTACATAGTCTGTGTTTTAATATTCTCTCACTGTACATCAACACGAGCATTTTAATAGAAAGGTGACTGACGGGCAGCCCAATCCTGAGCTGCCCGATGTACGGGACTGCCGTGGCACCAAAATGGCTGCTGTGGTATCCTGAGCATGCCGGGCAGCCACCAGCAGCTCCTCAGAAAAAGGAGGCATTCATCCCCTTCCCCCAGGTAAGGAATATAGCCCTGCAATGGGGCTACTTGACTCTGCAGCAACTATTTAGCTGGCGCAGAATAAGGGAGTCCTGTGTCAGGCCTGGAGGTCCGATGTGGGGCTTTGGATCTGGCTGAACCAAGCTCTTCTGGTCCCGCTCCCTTCCACCCCCCTCTTTCCCTCACCATGCCTTCTCTCCACCCTTCTCTCCTTACCCTGAAACACCTCCTCCTGCCCCGAATTACCTCTCCGCCACCCAGCAGTCGCACAGAGGTCCAGGTGGTGGTTGCCCATCTTCTGCCTAGCATTGGCTCAACATGGGCTCGGGCTAAGCTAGCGCCCATGCTGGCCAGGTGGTATGTGTTGCAGGTATGCCTTGTGGCATGTTTGCATCACTATGTGCCAGTGGTGAGTCAGAGCACCGAGTTCATGATCGGGCCCTTAATTTTATTACCACATAGTACTTTCATTGATGCTCTCTTTTATATCTAACTCCAAGGGCAAGTAGCCCTTTGAGGCCAATTGCAAAACATAGATAGCAATCTCTCTCTCTCTCTCTCTCTCTCTCTCTCTCTCTCTCTCTCTCTCTGCACTCCCTGACTGCCCACCTTACAGCAAACCCAGCACCAATTAACATGCACAGAGTTTAGCCTTTTCTCCAATGCTCAGTAAGAGACAGTGGATGTAAGAGCCCAGCCACAGTCAGCTGTCAAGTGGGAGTCAGCAATGACTATCAATGTCTTAGCTTCAACAGGAAACCGGTATAGTCCTTCCTGTTCTTGGGAGCAGCCAGGCTGGGTGGGCAGAGTCAGTACAATACCGGGAATCTTTTGCAGCTGAAGGAGGTGCTCCTGGAACCATAGTGACTCTCCACAAATCAATGTGTGTTCCAGGGTCTAATGCTGACAGCTCTTGACAGTCTGCACATATTGAACAGCTCTGTGCACGAAACAACCCTAGCATGCATTAAACAACTGGAAAAGAATATTAATTTTACTGGTGGTCACGTTAAAACCATCTTGATGTCCTTTTATTGATCAGTCCCCTTGCTGCCCTTCTTCTCTCCTGTTTTATAAATCAAATATTCTCTGGACATTCTCCTCACCCTCCATTTCTCAAACAGTGCACTAGAGCTCCGTGGATTTTGAATAGCTCTTCAGCAGAAACTGTAGCAGGAATCTAAGACCTCAAGCATGGAAGGCATTCTTTCTGAACGTACACCAGTGTGCCTTTCCCTACAGCTGGGTGAACTCATTGTTTCAATTATAGAACTTATGCACATTGCTGGGCAACATGACAGCAACTTGCATGCCTTCATCCTTGGGCTAATAGCATTTGTTTAGCCATAAATTTCAGAGGTGCTATAGCTGCTGATAGCCACTCACACTGCTCTGCTGTGTAACCAACCAAGATATGCTTTGATGGTGCCCTTTTCTCCAAGACAATCTTTTCCAACAGAATAATTCACTTTCACAGAAGGAAAACTTGCTAAAGTTAATTTGAGTACCCAAAATACTTGGGTTCCAAGATGATAGAAACATGAAGTGTTTAAAAAATACAGCACTTGGACTTCCTCTTTCTCAAAAATGCTTTAACTTTAGTGTGTCCAGTGGAGAATCTCATTTCACTGTTCTCATAGTATGGACCTGGAATGGAAGTCCTGCTAGAGACAGAGTCTCCATAAATGTTTCAAAAAGTATATTAGGATTTACATTCATTCACCTCACAAGCCACAAGGCACATTTTTGAGATGCACGAGCTTGAAACTCAGGAGACTGAAAAAAAATGGAGATGTGGTATCTGAGTTGAAAATAGGAAGCAAAGAAAGAACTTGGAGTTACCCTTTGTCACATTTCCATGATTTGCACCAATTCTCCTGATTGACTGCTCACAGCAGCATCCAACCCCAACTGAACTTCTAGAGCAAGGAAAAGTAGAGGGTAGATCAAAAACTACTGGTAGGTCTCTGGGTGATTTGCAGTAGATAAGCAAGGGCTTCTGAGTCCCACAGTTTGACTATCCCTAATCTACACTAACTCGTAGGTCTATAGGTTTAAAGCAGAGTGGGCCCAAATCCTCCTGCTACCTGAGGCAGCATGGCAAATACTGCCCATTACCCAATGATGTACCGACCTCTGCTCCTTCCACTCTCTAGTGTTCTAGCTCAGCACTCTCCTCCAGTTCGCATTTATTCCTCCACCGCATTCTTTTCCTACAAATAGAGTGGAAGGAGAATGAGGAGCAGTGGGAGGAGATGCCCTCTCCATTAACATCAGGTCACACTTGAACTCACTACAGCATCAGTTACAGCATCTAATATGGTACCTGCTACCTGTAGTTTTGGAAGTACTTGTTTTACAAATTGTGTGTGTGTATTTTAAGTCTGCTGCCCAATTAATTGGGGCACCATTCCAGTTAATCAAGTTATTTTACAGTGCAATCCTATTCATGTTTACTCAGAAGTAAGTCTCACTGTGTTCTATGGGGCTTACTCTCAAGGAACCATGTACACTCACCTTGAGCTCCCTTGGAGGAAAATATGATAAAAAAAATATCATATTTTTATGATATTTTATCATAAAAATATGATAAAAAACAAATAAATTAACGAATTCATGTGCCATTGCAGTATTAATCAATGAAGCTAATCATTTAATCAGTTATTAAATGTTGAAGCTCTATGGGCCCAATCTTATCTTTCCCCATGGCTTTGCTGCATCCTGTGGAGGGGCACTTGCAGAGGTCTCCTCTTTGTAAGGAAACATTTGTTCCCTTACCCAAAGGTAAGCCTCAGAAGCCCACCCAGGCCTACAGTGTTCTGCACCAGCAAAATCACTGGCAGATGTCCACGTGGGCCTGGGTTGGGAAATCAGGTTTGGGAAGGGGGCTTGGATTCAGTGAACATCACCAATTTGGTGGATTCGGATGCTGGTTCCACCAGTGGGGCAGCTTGGGCTGTATATATTTATATCATTTATATCCCACTTTTCCTTTTTATCTAGTTCCACCTCCATTCCTCATCCTCTCCAATCCTCACTCACTCAAGCCATTCAAAATGTCATGAACCCGAGCAAGACGCAAGGAGGCAGAAAGAAGTAGGTCTGGAAACAGCAGATCTTTGAACAAAGTCCATTATACTGGGACAATTAGAGCGCCTTAAAAAAAATGGAAGTTACAAAAGGTAAGAAGGTGGATGTGAAATATAGTCTAGGGTACTTTCTGATGAGGTGGTTAGTCTGCAATGGTCACAGCATTTTATTCACTGAGATGTAGTCATGATGCTTCACTCATGCTGTGGTTATCTGAGCATTCAGGTGGTGTGTTCAATCACTTGCAATTGTCATAATTTGTGGTTTGCATGATGAGGCTGGCATGTTCCACCACAGGTATCCACTTTGATTCATCCATGATTAAAATTCATGAGTTTCATGTGCATGACATTTGTAACATTTAGTATCAGCTCAAGTGGGATGAGGCCATGTTTTTGCCAGAGCAGTGTGTGTGAACACCACGGTTGCCAAGGCTATCTAGGCTTAAAGATCTCAGTGGTTCCTTCCATGAAATATTGGTATTGGTTAAACTAAAAGCAAGTTAGGCCACCATTTTTTCCTCAGTTTTTTATTAAAACTTTGGGCATGTGTATTGAGTCTTCTTTCAACGCATCAGACACAAATGCTTTGCTTGTGACTAATTGAGTATGTTTATTTGGCTGTCCTCAGAATAGCTGAATACAAAATTCCAGCCATTTTATCAGGAGTGCACGAGAAATGTTAATTAGATAGCTTGGGTTACTTACACATTCTAACACTGAAGCTCACAATTGTAGCCACTGGTGTAAATCTCACATGTGTAACAATTCTACATATGTGGGTACTATGGAATTGCTGGGATATGGTGCATTTGGCCAATACTTCCCACTAAATGCAAACTACTTGTGCACGTAACAACGGACACGAAACATTACTACTGCAAATTTTGACATGAAAGTGGCTTCTGTGTAGGAGGGTTGACTTGTGTAAAGGAGAGCTTGTAGATTAAGTTCTTGTTATCTGACAGATAAAAGAACTGCTGATCACAAATACTGCAAAGAATGACTTACCATGCATTTTAATTTATTCACAGACTGTACTGTATCCAGTGCCAGTAAAAGGATGTTTCACTAATAACATGTGAATCCTAATGTTTCTAAGCCCCATTAAATCACGCTATGAAAAACCTAAGAACATGCAGATTGATGTTAATCTTTAACTTTAAAAATATTACTATTGTAACAACATGGCTGGAAATATACAGTGCTATAACTGCAACTGATGGGTTATTTCAAATATATATGTACTCAACCAAATACATACAGTTTGGCACATTTTCAAGTAGTCTTGAGTGGGAATTGAAATTACTCTAATATTTTCTACCTTTTGTTGATTAATTCCATAAATATATAAAGCAGCGGCGAGTGTCTAGTCACTAGTTAGGCTCCTTTTTAAAAAGTCTCATTTAAAAAATTTCTAATATGTTTAATGCTTATAGATAATTTTTTATGAAGGTTTCAAGTTTCCAAGTGGGAAAGCCAGTAAATATTCTCAGATTCCAAACTGGATTATCACTTTAAACACAAGAAGCCAAGGAATATATCTGTGAACTGAAACAATTCATCCTCTAACTATGAGGGAAAACACCTCTGCATTGAGACATAAATCTGCTATAAGGAGCAACATGAAGATCTCACACATTAAAAAAATTCCAGCATGTGTTTTTCTAATCTTGTCATTCCATTTAATTACTGTCTGTAGAGTAACTTGATCTATCATTTTTCCTTATTGTCCTATTAGGCATATAGTACTGGCATCAGGTGGCTGTGGGACTTGGGACAAAGCCTGTCCTGGGTCCACTGCCCCTATGGCCATTGTTGTCACCAGATGTTGGGGTCCACTTTGTAAGTTAGACCAGAAAGTTTGGTCTTACAGTGAAATAACATGGGCAGCCCAATGCTAACCGGTACTGGCACAGCCAGGCTGCATGGCCTGTGCTGTATCCAATGCAAGTTGAGAGCCTGCTGGAAGTCACCTCGGGGTAAGGGGATATTTCCGCCTTACCCCATGTAACACCCCAACCTGCCCTATGGGGCTGCTTGAATCTGTGCCAGCCATTTAGTTGGTGCAAATCTGAGCAGTCCTTGTAAGGCTGTCAGGGTCAGGGCTGGGGGTAGGATATGGCGTGCGCTGCCACTGCCTGTCGATTTCCTCTCCCTTTAAAAGCTCAGAGGGTGGAAGAGGAGAACAAAGGGCAGCAAAATGTGGGGGTAGCTTGGTGGATGTAAAAGGTTTAAATGCAGGGAATTTTTGCATGTAGCTCCTCCAAAAGCTGAGAACTTACATGTGGGAAAATGTATAACAGGGAGATTTATAGCGGGGACATGACTCTGTACATGACTTGGTGGGAAAGTCGTGGCCAATGTACCTGTATAGAGCAGCTTTGTGTAGGGCAGTCTTTTCATTCCAACTTGATTTCATGAACACATTACATTTTTATATGCACATGCGAAGTTAGGATTGTTCGGGATTTAGGATTGGCACTTGAATGTTTCCCTTCCATGTAATTAACTTTTTTTTTTTAAATGAACATAATGGCTGTTCAGCAAACGTGGAATTCTGTGACTACATACAGTCCTATCGGTTTGACAGGAGTCAACTTAGTGCTTGCCAGATGTCTGTAGAGGAAGGACTGAAGGAGATACAAGTGAGGAAAGGATTATTCCTCTTGATCCATCTGATCTTGGCCAAGACAGTAAGGATGGAAAGAATTAAAAAGGCATGCAAACAAGGACAGGCTCATTCTCAATTACAAGTTTACTTTCCTTCCCCTGCACACAGAAGCACAAACAAAAGTTGGATGGTGATGATTATCTTGATCTAGAAGTTATCACTTATTGATAACAGTCAATGGGACAGCTCAAACAAAAACAAGGAAAGATAGTGAGAATTTGATGGGTCCTTGACGAAACTACACTGGAGACCAAGGTTGCTTTTCTGTGAAGCTTGAGATGTTGTGTGGCAGAGGTTGCAGTGGCATGGGGCTGGCCAGAAGAATCTCCTTGAACAGAGTATGCAAATTCTTAGCACCAGTAGCATAGCTAGAGGGGGGACAAAATGGTAAGTACTGCAGGTAACAACGCGCCACGTAAGCATCCTCTCCCACTCGCTGTTGGAGCCATTCCAGGCAATGATGGCTCACCAAATGAAAGGCAATGATGGTTCACCAAACCAAATGGCATCTCCTGTGCTTTCCTGTCAATGCCTGGAATGGCTTCCCTCCCCCGTAAATTGCAAAGTGATGACTTGGTTAGAAGCAAGGGAGTCTCATCCTGAAAGCACAGCTCACAAGACAAGATTTCTTATGGCCTGTGGAGTTGCTGGAGATGTCCAATGCAATGACTCAGGTCAGCAAATATACTGTAAAAGTGGGGGAAGGAGTTTATTATATCCAGGAGATGATAGGTAGGACCTCCTAGACCTTTCCTCGATCTCACCTCCCAGGGAGTGAGAACATACTGTTTGATTTTACCATCCGAAATCCAATCTCCTTGCTAATCTCTGGATTGCCAAGAATGCAATGAAGAAAGCAGATGAAGGATCGTGCTAGGTTTGAGCAACATTCAATGGGCCCTTCAAACATCTATCTGCCTCAGTTTGCTGTTCAGGTTGGGTGCCTGGCATCGGTCATAGAAATTTGTTTCCAGTAAGATAGAATCACTGCCTAAGGGTGCAATCCAAAGTGCTTGTTTGGCCTTGCACCAGTTGAAGAGTGTTGTAAAAGTGCGGTAAAGTACTTTCGTGCCACTCTTTGGAGAGATAGGTCGGCACACACTCCTTTGGGGATATAGACGTGCACTGGCCACCCCACGCCAACACAGACCCTGGGGATGGGTAAGTTTGCGTCAGTTGAGTTCGACCGGTGCAGGGGTTTGGGGAGGGGGCGTGGGGAATGCGGATTAGAGGCTGGAAGGAGGCATTTTGGGGTGGGAGGAGGGCGGGCGGTAGGCATTCCTGGGGGCAGGCAGATGGGGAGTGGGAGACTGGGCCAGGATCTGGCACTTATGCCAGATTCTAGCCCTGTACCCAGGCGGCCCAGGTCCATCCCAGGCTGCTCGGATTTGCACCACCGATTTCAGTGGCACAGATTCAAGTAGACCCATTGGAACTGCTGCGGCTCTCCTCGTGTTAAGGGGAAAAATTTCGCCTTCCCTTGGACCGAGCCTCAGACAACCTGAAACTTGTGCTGAACACAGCACAGGCCAGGATTGCACTCTAAGTCTTATTGAACACAATGGGCTTATTTCTGAGTAAAAAAAATACAGTTTTTAAACACATCTAGGTGGAATATCCCATAATTTATCCTAAAGAGTATTTTAAAATAATATTTTTTAAAAGACATTCACAAAATGATGGGGCATGATAGGGGAGATGTTCAATTGTCACTAATAATATCATATACCAGGGGTGTCCAAACTTCTTGGCAGGAGGGCCACATAATCTCTGTGACACTGTGTCGGGGGCCGGAGGAAAAAAGAATTAATTTACATTTAAAATTCGAATAAATTTACATAAGTTTACATAAATGAATATATTAAAGATGAACTTATATGAATGAATGAAGGTCTTGCAATAGCTCAAGGCCTATAAAAGGCCTTGCACAAAGCAAGGCTGGCCTTTCCTTTGCTGCCACTGCTGCATCACAGATGTGAAACAGCAAGTAATGGAGGGAGCCCTCATCCTACAGCTCATGTGAAAGGTCAAACAGTTGGCCATCATGCTGAGAGCAGTTGCATCGGGCCAGTGTGGGCTCCAACAAATCTCAGGAGGGCCAGAGGCTCATTGGAGACTGGGGGCTCCCTGAGGGCCGCATTGAGAGGCCTCGAGGGCCGCAAGTGGCCCCAGGGCCGGGGTTTGGGCACCCCTGTCATATACAAAATAAGTCAATTTCTGTATTGGAAAAAGTAATCCAAAAGTGCATATACAGGTGGAGCTTGTCTATCCACAGATTTTATATTTGTGGATCTGGGTCAATGCAGGTCCTTTGGACCTGCCTTGAGCCAGCCTTGGCCCAACTTGAACCACCCAAAGGTGAGCAGAACTGTGCTCTGGTCACCTCTGCAGGGCTTTCTGAAGCCTGAAGAGGCCGCACGCATCTGCCCATGGCCTCTGTGGGCTTCAGAATGGTCATTACGGCCCCAAAAAAGTAACTTCTGTTTTCCTGAGGGAAATTGGGAATAGTGGGGTTTCTTTTGTGTTTTGTGTGTGTGTGTGTTTTGATCCTAACAGCCATTCTGAAGCCTGCAGAGGACACGGGCAAACATGCACAGCCTCTGTGGGTTTCAGAAAACCCTCCAGAGGTATCGGAACCCTCCAGAGGTACAGCTCCAGTTGCCTTCAGAGAGTTTAAAGGGGTCAAAGCCACTGGTTTCCTTATCCGCAGTTTTCATATCCACATGGGGGGGGGTCCGAGGATGGATCCCTCATGGATACCAAGATCCCACCTGTATGGTGAAGTCCCTGATTTCTCTCTATTCTTTGCATATTGTTCATCTTTTACAGACCCTTCCAGCACTTCAGAGGTTTCTATGATGCCTGAAGGGAATGTGGAGTTTTGAGAATGGAATCACGTTGGCTCTACTGTGCTGTTGGTTCTTCTTCTTCTTCCTCCTATATTCCTATATTCTAGGTTATTCTATATCTTCTTCTTCCACAACTGAGCAGTAAGCAAAGGACCTGACCCTTCTCCTTGGGCAATTCTCCCCTTCCCCACCCCACCCCCACCCAGTTCTGCCCTTGTCAGGGCAGCAGGGGTAGATAACCCTTGCTTTCCCGATAGCAGAGTGGCACGGGAGCGTAGGGAGACAGCACAAGAAGCAGGCAATCCCGAACAGAGCCAAAGAAGCAGACACAGGCTTGTTTGTTGCAGAAGCAGGTATTGGTAAAAGGAGCAGGCAGAAGAGTAGTCAGTCAAACAGTCCAGAAGTCAGGGATACAGAGAGGCACAGTCACAGTAAGCAACCCAAGTCACAGAACAAATGAGCAGCACAATACACAGAAACTCCACCACAGCAACCCACACATGGAGTCTGTTCTTGCCCCTATATATACCGGGGTCAGCCAATCAGAATAGGGTGACCTCATTGTCACAAGACTGTCTTGTGACCCTTTCTGTCCAGTGGTGGATTACACCACTCCACCACAGCCTACGTGACTCTGCACACATCTCTCTCAGGTCACATGGCTCCCACCTAACACAGGTGCATCTGATTGCTAATCACACACATATACAGTGCTGCTGTTCTTTTAATTTACATTTCATACCCGGCCTGGACATCAAGGTCCCTCCTGCCACATCCTGGCTTACAACAATTCAGGGCCTGGGATGCCAAAGGCCTGACAGCCCTCCCCCACCTACCCTGAAAAGCTGCACTGGCGACCGGTGGTTCAACTTACCACTGGCAACTCCCCGTGTCGTCCTCGTGGCCCAGTGCTGATGCTCTCTCCTCGCCGGATGCTGTGAACCCACTTTACGGCACATTCACAACACTCAGAGCCAGTGGTATGAGAGTACCGCCAGTGCTAAAGAAGATAGGATTGGGCCCTTAGCGTCTATTGCAGTAGTTACAAACTAGTCTTGCAGAAGGGTAGCTGTATTAGTTTGTTGTAGCAAAAATAAAGCCTTTTAGCACCTTAAAGGCTAAGGGTGCAATCCTAACTCACTTTCCAGCACTGGCATAGCAGTGCCAGTGGAGCATGTGCTGCATCCTGCAGTTGGGGGGCAGTCATGGAAGCCTCCTCAAGGTAAGGTAATGTTTATTCCCTTACCTTGGAGCTGCATTGCCCTTACCCTGGTGCTGGAAATTTGGTTAGGATTGCAGCCTAACTGATTTATTTCAGCCATCCATGAAGACTTATGCTGAAAGAAATTAAGGTGTTACAAGACTTTTGTTTTAGGACCCAATCCTGATCTTCGCATGCCAGCTCACTGCCAGTGCACACTGTTGCAAATGTGCCATAAGGCATGTTTGCAAGCCTTACCATGGGCCAAGTGCTGGAGCTAACCCACCACGAGCCCACAGTCTGCTGCCCAGCGCTCTCTATGAAGCACCAGATGGCGGAGAAGTAAGATGGGGCAGGGGAGGCAGGGAGGAGTAGCTCCGGGGCGGGCAGAGGGCAGGGGAAGGCATGGTGGGGGAAGTGGGGCAGGAGACAGGTGGGACCAGCGGAGCTCAATTCCACCAGATCCAGAGCCCTGTGTCAGGCCTCGCAGCCCAACACGAGACATGTTGATTCTGTGCTGGCTAATAGCTGCTGCAGAATCGAGTAGCCCCATTGTGGGGCTACTTTCCTTACCCAGTGGAAGGGGTTAAATGTCCCCTTCCTCTGAGGAGGCAGCAGGAGCCACTGGTTGCTGCCTGGTGCAGTCAGGATAATGTGGTAGCCATTTTTAGTGCCACAGCAGCCCCACACACTGGGCGGATCAGGATGGACTCTTCATAGTTACAGCAATTTATTTTAGTTATCCCACCCATCCTCTAAGGAACTGAGAGTGGTATACCATACATGGTCTCCTTTTTATTTGTGCAACAACAACCCTGTGTGGAAGGTTAGACAGAAATAATGTCTGGCTCAAAATTACCCAGCAAGCTTCATGGCTGATTGGGAATTTGAACTCAGATTTGCCTTGTCCTTGTAAAACTTTCAACTAACTTCTTCAGATTAGCATGGTTCAGCCTTGCCACCCCAACTTACACTAGTGTTCACTAGAGCCTGCACGTCCCTGACTATGTGTGCATGTACAGTTTGTATGCACATGGCAATTGTACAGACAGTTTAGTGAACACACATCAATTGGACATGACCTTGCTATCTCACTCTCTCCCCTCCCTCCACCACATGCACATGTTCCTTGCACATGTTGCTGTATGGACAGTGCTACTGTTCTAACGGGCACCTGCAAAATCTGTTGCATATTTCAGTAATTAACTCTGAGTTGCCAATCTGCCCAAACAACTTTAAAGTTCTCAATACTGCTGTTGTAGTAATGATTTTTACAAATAGCACCAACCATCTGAATACTGAATTCTTAGCTCCACCTTGTGGCAGAACAATGGCAGACAGAAAAGAAAGAGAAAATGAACTAAAAGACTTCTAGAGGAGTAATTATGTTACTCTGTTGCAGCAAAAACAACCAAGAGTCCTGTGCCGCCTTAATGACTAACCTGTTTATTTCAGTTGAACCTTTCATTGACTAGAATCCTCGACATCAGATGACCTTCATCAGAGATCAGACATCAGACATCAGAGACCTTAGTCTCTAAGTAAACTGAGAATCTTTGGTGATGAAAAAGATGATGCGACCCTCACACAACAGCATTCAAGACAGCAACAACAGCCGTGACTGCATATATCTAAGGAGAAGATGATGTCATCCAATCTATCATGCATGGATACATGCATGGATATTCCATGCAGAAACAAAAGTGAGTCACTATACAACTGAACTGTAGGATGCTGCTTGCAGTAGCTCATGCGGGAAGGCATCCCATACTTAACTTATCAGGCAATGTTCCAACATTTGGAAAGGGGCTGTCACATATATTACTCGGGTTTTGAGACAAGTTCCCGGATGACAAATGTAAACTTGTCATCCCAATCTTCTCCTCTCTTCATTTTACCTTTGCTTCTACCCTTGTTGTCTCTATTTTTCTTTCTGTCTTAAATAGCCTGTAACAAGAACCTTTCCTGGAAAGAACTCAGCAAATTTACAGCTAACAGCTGATGAAAGGAGAGGGTGAGGGACAGCTATGAGGGAAATGGTCAGGAAGCAGGAGGAAAATTGGGTCTCCCCAGGGGGAGAAAGGCAGGATAGAAATGTGGTAAATAAATACTGTAAATATATAAAATACTGTATGTTAGTTTTTGTTTTTTCTATTACCTGATGGGGGGATTCACTGGGGGGGTTACTAAGTGTTGAAAAAAAACACCCAGGAAATCACTAATATAACAATTAAAAAACCTTTAAGTCATATGACTGGAAAGTGGGAGGAGGCTCCATGAGGCTCAAAACCAGGTCTGGGCTGGAAATCCTGCTCTCCAGACACATGTCAGTCCTTTGCGTGCGAGTTATTCCTGGTCACGGTGCATGGAGGGACCAAGGGGCCCACTTTGGCATGGTTCCACTACCTGCTGGAAGAAATCCCACAGCTGTCCTCAGTTATTTTGCAGCTCATCATTGAGGGGCTTGTATTTTCTAGGCCTCAAGCAATGGATGGGAGTGTGCATGCAACCCATGCTGGGAGCGAGTCCTTCTCAGTACTGGGACCATGCAGTAGTCACAGGGATCTAAGGATATTCCAGACTCACTTCCTAAATATTTACCTTCCTTTTCTTTATTAAAAAAGCGTATATTTAATTGTTTTGGTTTTATTAGGAAAAGCATGCTGGCTGTATTCTACCCACTTGCACATTTGGAAGTATTATCACTGAGTAACTTTAAAGGTCCAGTCCTATGGGCCGGCCCAGCAATTGCACAACATCATTCCACTGCTGGGCCAGTCAGAGCCTGCTGCCATGCAGCCCAGGTCAGTGGTGTGGGCATGTCATGGGCTGGAAGGGAGAGGTATAGGAGGGGGAGGGCAGGGGGCTGTTTGGGGGAGGGAGGGGGTGGATCCCTGCAGCAGCAACTTGTGCCAAGATCCTATCCTAGCCCCTCTTTCCCAGACCATCCCAGCCTCTTTCTGTCCTTGGACTTAACACTGGCTACACAGAGGTGAGTAAACAGTATTACCTCTGGTTGGCCTTCTGGTTGCCCTCCCCGACATTGGGTGCAGCCCTGGATAGGATTGGGCTGTAAATGTCTTAAGCTACCAGTGCAGATGTTCTGAAACGATTCTCCGCTACCTTATTCTTCAGCCATTGCCGGAACATGTCTCATTTTTGACCTGGCTAAATGCAGGGCTTCCTGAACTCCATCGGCATCTTCTCAGCAACACTGGACTGCAGCCTGGTACAGAGGAGAAAAAGAAGAATCAAGGCAATTAATGCAATTTCTGCCTTGCTGACTGAGAGAAGTCTGGCAGGAGCACGTTAGGTTCACATCAAAGCTCTGGGTTAAAGAAGTTGGAAAGAATGTGTAAAAAAAGTGCTTTTAAAGAACTTTTAAAACCATAATTCACAAACATTCTGCCTAAACAGCAGAAAGGTTGAAACAGGTCAAAACAACTCTAGTTGTTTTTGTATTCCATTAATTCCATCATCATGGTACAATCAGTATTATTCAGGATGTCACTGCCCCCCTTGCAAAAACAGTGATGAGATCACACATCCATTTCAGTTAGATGCAAAGCAGAAGAGGTTTGGGTGTCTGCTGCAAATGGCAGAGGTGATCTAATACTGACATGTTTTCCATGGACTACAAAACAATGCAAGCAGCTATTTCTGCTTCTTGGCCAGTGGGGATTCCTGGATTACTGTTGCCAAGCTGCAAATTATTAGATTTTAAGTGAATCCCAGTGACAAAGAAAAAACACTGACACCAGGCTTGAAATGTTAACCTTGCTCCACTGCTACTAGACTGGAGAAATGTGGTTCTTCTGTTAAATTATTCTGAGTTAGAAATATCAATATTCTGAGTTAGAAATATCAATATTTGAGACAGAGGCAGAAAGTAGCATAGTCAATGATGAACTGAAAAGTACATATGTCATCAGAATTTCCCTCATTTGGAAACACACACATGAGTACACTGGCCACATTCAAGGCAAACCTAAACAGGGAGAATTCCTGCTTTAAATACCCTTTTCTTGCAAATGCCCCCCTAAGTCACAATACGGTGTCCAATTAAAATGTGGCAAAAAGTGCTATGAAATTTGGGCAGGGCATACTAATTGTCACATTGATTTATGTCTTACTTATCTTAAATTCTTCACGTACACATGCTTGACAACCTTCACAAACGTTTCAGGAACTGGAGATTTAAAAAAGAGTATTTCAATTTCAGCTTTCTTTCTTCAACTTCCTTTCTTAGCACCAGGGGGCAGTACTTACTACTGAAATTGTGCCAAGAACCTGATTTGTTCATCTTATGCATAAAACTGGAGCTGCTTTATACTGACCATCTGTCTATACAGATGGACAGCAGTGGGTCTCCTGGATTTCCAAACAGGGACCTTTCCCTTCTCTACCTGGAGATGCCAGAACTGAACCTAGGAATGTTTTGCACGCAAAGCATATGTTCTACCACTGAGCTTCAACCTTCTTCCTCAAAGGTGAAAGCTTATCACCCTGCCTGATCCTGAGTTTTTTGGGAAATTGCTTGCAGATGATTCACTGCCTATGTCATCGTACCCAATATATATTAAGTATTCCTGGATATAAAACTAACAGTCCAATCCTATACAGGGTTTATGACCACAGAGCACTTGATCCAGTGCTGAATGTAATGGGCTGGTAGAACAAAAGCCTCTTCAATGGCTTGTGGGTCAGGGCCAACAGTGCAAATAGCTGGAGGTCATGCACGTGTGCCTCCAGCTCCCAGATACCCTGCTGGAACAGGTAAGGTGGCAGCAGGGGAGGTTCTGGGAAGGATTTGGGCAGTGAGTTGGCCAAACTGGGATGTGGTTTGTGGATGGGGGGAGGATCTGTGCAGCAGTGGTACATGGCAAGATCCTATTCCCCTGTTCCTGACACATACCTAAGACACCTCAGACTTTCTCCCAACTAAATCGCTGGTGTAAGTCCAAGAAGACCCATTGGAGGCCAGGTGACATATGGAGAGATAAGTAAAAAAATATTTTTATTTACCTCTCCTGGGCCATCTGGTCACCCCTCTCACCATGGCAAGAAGGGTGTGCTCTCTTGGCACTGCTGCATCATTCCAGCAGGCAGATAATGGGATTGTGCTACTACCCCCACATATCTTGCATTTGTTGGAATCTAAGTGCAGAAAAACTTGGCTAATGTAATGGATGTAATTTTGACTTGGACAAAGGAGATGGGTTTAAGCCTCTGCTGAACCATGAAGTTCAAGTTTGGGAGTTTGGGCTAGTCATCATCTCTCAGGTTAATCTACCTCACAGGATTGTTGTTTGGTTAAAATGGGATAACCCCAGGTGTGTTGTCCAGAGTCCAAGCAGGATGCAAATGTGGTAAATAATTTAAAAAAATGTTTCTGGAATGTCTGTAAAGAAGCCATTCTTGGTTTTGAAACTGACGATGTATATACTGCCAACTCTCTGACTGAGTGGTTTATTACCATGAACATACTTTGAGGTTGTATCCACCAAGCTGCAGCTTGAGCAAATGTTAGGTGCCTTCCTATTGTCATATGTATAGTCTTTCGAGACTGAAGGTTGCCTACAGAGATGTACTCATGCAAGAGGTTGGCAGACCCTCAGGAGCAGATTTTATTATTTACATGTTTATACCCTGCTTTATCTCCCTAATGGGCATTCAAAGCAGTTGATTTTGTAGGAGTTGGGGGGCGCTGAAGAGGTTATCAGCAAAAATTGTGCCCCCCATATGAGCACTAGATTATACAAGAAGAAAGTGGCTAGTCCTTGTGCAAACTGCCATTTGGATACAATCCATTTCCCTTGTTCAGATGATCTTTTACCCTTGGCATGTTAATGAGAGGGGCATAGTTCTGATACACAATTCCCAACACCCCCACTCCCACTTCCCCCGCCATGGAGAGATGCAACTGAGTACATGAGAAGATCTCAGTGTTAAATTGTATTTATTGACTGGTTACTCAGTTGTAATCAAATGCCCCAAACAGTCTGTGTCGACACATGCTGGCTTAACACATATTCAATTGGAGCAGCAGCTGGAATTCCCTTCCTGTAAGCACTTAATATTTGTTTGTTTATACAGCGCCATCTGTGTGGCTGTTGCTTTACACAGAGTGAGGTGGCGGTTCCCTGTCCCAAAGGGCTCGCCTTGTAAAAAGAGACACAAGGAAGGCAACAGAGGAAGGGCTGGAGGGGACACACACACTATAAGCTGTGGAAAACAAGGAAAGAACATGTGATTTTTTTTATGTACATAGACTGGGATGTAGTGTCATACCTTGCCAGGCCAATGGGAGGAGTCCTTGTGTCTCATCTTTTCAACTGCTGAAGCCTGGTTGCTGAAATGGCTGCAGGGGGACACGATTCTTTGGAGCAAGAGCCAAATGGAACAAGGCAACCTTGGTGCCTTACCTTTCCCTTTGCAGCTCTGATGATGGCCTCCATCATGCTGCATCTTGTACACTGCAGTAATGCTCTGAAGGAGCAGGTCCGCAGCTTGGGGGTCCACCTGGACTCACAGCTGCTCCTGGATTCCCAGGTGGCGGCTGTGGCTAGGGGGGCCTTTGCTCAGCTTCGGCTGGTGCGCCAGCTGCGTCCGTACTTGGATCGTGCAGACCTGGCCACGGTGATCCATGCTACGGTGACATCGAGGTTAGATTATTGTAACGCGCTTTATGTGGGGCTGCCCCTGAAGACGGTTCGGAAACTGCAATTAGTGCAGAATGCGGCGGCCCGTGTGGTCACTGGAGCTAGGCGGTTTGACTCTGTCAGCCCGCTTCTCCGGGGGCTACATTGGCTGCCCATTCGTTTCTGGGCCCAATTCAAGGTGCTGGTTTTGACCTTTAAAGCCCTATACTGCTCTGGGCCAGGTTATCTTAGAGATCACCTACTCCCGTACAATCCGGCTCGTCCTCTCAGGTCATCAGAGAAGGCCTTTTTACAAGTGCCGCCGCCTAAGGAGGTACGTGGGGCGGCGGCAAGAAATAGGGCCTTCTCAGTAGTGGCACCAACGCTGTGGAACTCCCTTCCCCTTGACTTGAGAATGGCTCCCTCCCTCGAGACCTTTCGGCGAGGCCTGAAGACCTTGTTGTTTAACCAAGCCTTCTGACGTTATGGCCTTTTTAACATCTTTTGTATATATTTTAGTTGCTTTTTTACAGGCCCGATTCCTCTAAGAACTGCTGTTTTATGCTCTTTTATTCTGACTCTTCTGACTACTGTTTTTATGGGTTCTGCTAATGTGTTTTTTAATATGTTTTTATCTGTTTGTGAAATTATGTTTTAATCTGTTTTATATGTTAGCCGCCCTGGGTCCCTTTTTGGGAGAAGGGCGGGATAAAAATAAAGTTTTATTATTATTATTATTATTATTATTATTATTATTATTATTATTATTATTATTATTATTATTATTATTATTAATGCCCTAAAGAGGACAAATATGGATTTGTGAGATGTTGGACACACTCCGGAAGTTAGTGGTAGATGGGAGGGGCTGGCGTGCTGTGGTCTATGGAATCACAAAGAGTCAGACACTAACAACTGAACAACAAGTGAGATGCAAGAGCGTTTCCCAGAGCAAGTGATGTCGTGGCTAGGAGACTGCACTGCGAATCAAGACTTTCCTGGTTCAAATCTCACCTCTGCCACCAACTCAGAAGATGGCCTTAAGCAAACCGGTCTTTTTTGCAACTTGCTCCTTAGCTGCAATGCAGGCATAATAATACTCACTTTAATAATTGAGACTGCAATCCTATAATACTTACTTGAGAGATCCATTACATACAGTGGGACTTGCTTCTGAGAAAACATGTATAAGATTGGACTGTGAGTGGCTTTAAGAACAACAAGATACTGTACATGCAGTGCTTTGGACACTCAAAAAATGTCACACCGGTGCTGCTAAGTGTTATTTTTATTGGGTGGGCAAACTGTGTGCTGGTTCACACATGCACACTGGATTGTTACAGAGATTGCAGGTATATAGCAACAAGAACAATGAAACCGACAGCGTTTGTTTGGAGACTACAAAAACCGTTTTGGATATTATGAAATCATGAACACTGGCCATGGTTACGAAACATCCAGGAACACAAAAGCAAGCCCCACCTGTGCTTTGTAGCTCCACACCAACCAACCCCCATCCCAGCAGCATTTATTTCAAGAAGCAAACGCTCTATCTGGAGCAAGCCTATTCCTTTAATTGAGAACACAAGCAGCCCAATCCTGAGCTTCCTGGCATCCACTGTAGCAGTGGCGCCAAAGTGGCTACCTCTGTATCCAGCTGGAGGTCTCCTGGGGGGGAAGAGGACTTTCATGCCCCTCCCCAGGGGAAAGCCCCAAGCCCCATATTGGGGCTTCTCAAGTCTGCACTGACTGTTTTGCCAGTGCAGACCTGAGAGACCCTGTGTCTGGCCTTCTGGCCCGACATGGAGTTCAGGATCTGGCGAAGCAATGCTCTGCTGGTCCCACCTCCCTCCTGCTCTCGTTTCCACCTCCACCCTGCCCCACAATATTGCACAAACTGAATTTGATTGCCTAGACAAAGGCCTTGATCTAGTACATGATGATTTATACAAGGAAGCTGGTTTCCATGCACAGATGGCACCCAATGCAAATGCACAGGCTGTTTCTGGTGCAAAAAAATTCACCACATTTGGAAATTGGAAGTCTTGGTCCCAATCCGCAGTTGTGAGTGTAGAGATTCAATACAGGCAGCCTTTCCTCTGGATGCTGATCCTCTGTCTGTAGGGAAGGATCTGGAAGAGATCCAGAGATGCTACTGTTTTCTCAGATTTCTGGAACAGAATGCAAACCAAAATATCTCGAGTACAAAGCATGTCAGGGAATGTCTCGGCGGAGAACACAAGCAGTTGTTTTGCATCCGAGCAGATGGACCAGTTGTCTTGTCATTCAGCATTAGTTCATGGCATTAAGGGGGTTCTAGGATTACTGAAAAGATTGGCAGGCAAAACTGTGAAAGGTCATTTCTCTTAAAGCCAGTTACCGCACCAAGGAGATCCTTTTACTGAGCTGGTGCCACCCGCGCACCCGATCACACCAAGAGAATATTTTTCATAGCCAAAAAATTGTCATCAATTATATGACCTAATAAAAGATACTGTAACATACTTTTCCAGATTACATCCTCCTCCTTGCACCTGTCAATTAGGATAAGATTTACAGTATGTTTCTCTTGCTTTATATTCCTAAATATTTGGTTTGCTAATCAAAGCATTGCAAATTGAAATCTTTTGCTCTTAATGATGCAATTAGAGCTATGTTGGCCTGAAAAGAAGTCTTTTTGCAAATAAGTCTTTCTTTGTTGATGGGGCTGTCAAAATTGGTCTAATCATTCCAAATTTCCAAAATGAAAGGGCCCTACTTAAATGGTTCTTAAACTGTGGGTCGGGACCAACTAGGTGGGTCACGAGCCAAATTCAGGTGGGTCCCCATTCATGTCAATATTTTCTTTTTGATATATTAGACTTGATGCTACCACAGTATGTGACTGCATTTGGGGAAATATTATAGATCTGTACTTTTAATAGGCTACTCTGTATATGCTTTTAACAATGATAGTCAATGGGGCTTACTCCTGGTTATGTTGCAGCCTAGGATTGTTAAAATTTTCTTGCTTGATGATGTCATTTCCTGTCATTATATCATTTTTGGTGGGTCCTGACAGATTCTGATTCTAAAAAGTGAGTCCCGGTGCTCAATGTTTGAGAACCACTGCCCTACATTAAGAACATAAGAACAGCCCCACTGGATCAGGCCATAGGCCCATCTAGTCCAGCTTCCTGTATCTCACAGCGGCCCACCAAATGCCCCAGGGAGCACACCAGATAACAAGAGACCTCATCCTGGTGCCCTCCCTTGCATCTGGCATTCTGACATAACCCATTTCCAAAATCAGGAGGTTGCGCATACACATCATGGCTTGTACCCCATCATGGATTTTTCCTCCAGAAACTTGTCCAATCCCCTTTTAAAGGCGTCCAGGCTAGACGCCATCACCACATCCTGTGGCAAGGAGTTCCACAGACCGACCACACGCTGAGTAAAGAAATATTTTCTTTTGTCTGTCCTAACCCGCCCAACACTCAATTTTAGTGGATGTCCCCTGGTTCTGGTATTATGTGAGAGTGTAAAGAGCATCTCCGTATCCACTCTGTCCATCCCCTGCATAATTTTGTATGTCTCAATCATGTCCCCCCTCAGGCGTCTCTTTTCTAGGCTGAAGAGGCCCAAACGCCGTAGCCTTTCCTCATAAGGAAGGTGCCCCAGCCCCGTAATCATCTTAGTCGCTCTCTTTTGCACCTTTTCCATTTCCACTATGTCTTTTTTGAGATGCGGCGACCAGAACTGGACACAATACTCCAGGTGTGGCCTTACCATAGATTTGTACAACAGCATTATAATACTAGCCGTTTTGTTCTCAATACCCTTCCTAATGATCCCAAGCATAGAATTGGCCTTCTTCACTGCCGCCGCACATTGGGTCGACACTTTCATCGACCTGTCCACCACCACCCCAAGATCTCTCTCCTGATCTGTCACAGACAGCTCAGAACCCATCAGCTTATATCTAAAGTTTTGATTTTTTGCCCCAATGTGCATGACTTTACACTTACTGACATTGAAGCGCATCTGCCATTTTGCTGCCCATTCTGCCAGTCTGGAGAGATCCTTCTGGAGCTCCTCACAATCACTTCTGGTCTTCACCACTCGGAAAAGTTTGGTGTCGTCTGCAAACTTAGCCACTTCACTGCTCAACCCTGTCTCCAGGTCATTTATGAAGAGGTTGAAAAGCACCAGTCCCAGGACAGATCCTTGGGGCACACCGCTTTTCACCTCTCTCCATTGTGAAAATTGCCCATTGACACCCACTCTCTGCTTCCTGGCCTCCAACCAGTTCTCAATCCATGAGAGGACCTGTCCTCTAATTCCCTGACTGTGGAGTTTTTTCAGTAGTCTTTGGTGAGGGACCGTGTCAAACGCCTTCTGAAAGTCCAGATATATAATGTCCACGGGTTCTCCCGCATCCACATGCCTGTTGACCTTTTCAAAGAATTCTATAAGGTTTGTGAGGCAAGACTTACCCTTACAGAAGCCATGCTGACTCTCCCTCAGCAAGGCCTGTTCGTCTATGTGTTTTGAGATCCTATCTTTGATGAGGCATTCCACCATCTTACCCGGTATGGATGTTAGGCTGACCGGCCTATAGTTTCCCGGGTCCCCCCTCTTTCCCTTTTTAAAAATAGGCGTGACATTTGCTATCCTCCAATCTTCTGGCACCGTGGCCGTTTTGAGGGACAAGTTGCATACCTTAGTCAAGAGGTCTGCAACTTCATTCTTCAATTCCTTAATAACTCTTGGGTGGATGTCATCAGGGCCCGGTGACTTATTGATCTTTAATTTATCAGTGAGGTCTGAAACATCTTCTCTTTTAACCTCTATCTGACTTAACTCCTCGGTCAGGAGGGGCCGTTCGGGCAGCGGTATCTGCCCGAGGTCTTCTGCCGTGAAGACAGATGCAAAGAACTCATTTAATTTCTCTGCCATCTCTAAGTTTCCTTTTATCTCCCCTTTCCCTCCCTCACCATCCAGAGGGCCAACCGCTTCTCTGGCGGGTTTCCTGCTTCTAACATATTTGAAGAAGCTTTTATTATTCCCCTTAATGTTGCTGGCCATGCGTTGCTCATAGTTTCGCTTGGCCTCCCGTATCACTTTCTTACATTTCTTTTGTCACAGTTTATGTTCCTTTTTATTCTCTTCATTAGGGCAAGACTTCCATTTACGGAAGGAAGCTTCCTTGCCCTTCACAGCCTCTCTAACTTGGCTGGTTAGCCATGCGGGCACCCTCCTGGATTTAGTGGAACCCTTCTTTCTTTGCAGTATACACCTCTGCTGGGCCTCTATTACTGTTGTTTTAAGCAGCCTCCATGCACTCTGGAGAGATTGGACTCTTTTTACCCTCCCTTTCAACCTCCTTCTAACCAGCCTCCTCATCTGAGGGAAGTCCACCCGTCGGAAGTCAAGGGTTTTTGTTAGAGATTTGCCTGGTATTCTTCCCCCAACGTGCACGTCAAAACGGATCGCAGCATGATCACTGTTCCCCAATGGCTCAGTAACGTTTACATCTGTAACCAGGTCCTGCGTACCGCACAATATTAAATCCAGAGTCACCTGTCCTCTGGTGGGCTCCGTGACTAGCTGATCTAAGCCACAGTCATTTAGCACGTCAAGAAATCCGGTTTCCTTATCGTGACCAGAACACAAATTGACCCAGTCAATATGAGGATAATTGAAGTCCCCCATGATTACAACCCTGTCCCTCCTTGTCACCTCCCTGATCTGTTTCCTCATTTCAAGGTCCCCATCCGATTTCTGGTCTGGAGGACGATAGCATGCCCCCAGTATTACATCGCTGCACAAGCCTGGTAATTTAACCCACAGAGATTCTATGGTGGAGTCGGACCCACCTTCAATCTCTACTTTGCTGGATTCTATCCCTTCCTTAACATAAACAGCCACCCCACCTCCAACACGCCCCTGCCTGTCCCTCCTGTAGAGTTTATAGCCCGGGATTGCGGTATCCCACTGATTCTCCGCATTCCACCAGGTTTCCGTTATGCCCACTATGTCAATATTTTCCCTTGTCACCAGACATTCCAGTTCTCCCACCTTTGCTCGTAGACTTTGGGCAATCGCATAAAAGCATTTGTACAAGGAATGCCCCAGGATGCGCTGCTTATTTGCTCCTTTGTCCCCGCATCCTCTCATTGTGCCAAATCGTCTATCACATCCCATCATGCTACCTTTCCCAATTTCTTCTCCTACTCTGCCTTTGTCTTGTTGTTCTCTAACCTCCCCATCCTCATCCCATAGGGATGAGGAGGCCCAAACCGGATGCCCCTCGGCTCCTGTCGGCCTTCCCCCAGGGATCAGTTTAAAAGCTGCTCTGCCACCTTTTTAATGTTATGCGCCAGCAGTCTGGTTCCATTCTGGTTCAAGTGGAGCCCGTCCCTCTTGTACAGGCCCCGCTTGTCCCAAAAAGTTCCCCAGTGCCTAACGAATCTAAACCCCTCCTCCCTACACCACCGTCTCATCCACGCATTGAGACCCCTGATCTCCGCCTGCCTAGCTGGCCCTGCGCGTGGAACAGGTAGCACTTCAGAGAACGCTACCTTTGAGGTCCTGGCTTTCAGCTTCCTGCCTAAAAGCCTAAATTTGGCCTCCAGGACCTCCCAGCTACACTTGCCCACGTCGTTGGTGCCAACATGCACCACAGCCGCTACCTCTCCCCCCAGCACTGTCTACTAGCCTGTCTAGACAAGAAGTGATGTCCGCAACCTTCGCACCAGGCAGGCAAGTCACCATGCGGTCCTCACATCCGTCGCAAACCCCCCTCTCTATGTTTCTAATAATTGAATCCCCCACTACAAGAAGCCCCCGACCCCCCTCCCGCCGAGGAGTATCCCAAGTGCGTTCGGATACGGGCCGAGTGTGTTCGGATAGACATTGTCTATCACCAGCTTCTCCATGGACGGGCAA
The DNA here is from genome assembly GCF_035046505.1 of Tiliqua scincoides. Lineage (NCBI taxonomy): Eukaryota > Metazoa > Chordata > Lepidosauria > Squamata > Scincidae > Tiliqua > Tiliqua scincoides. The sequence goes on from NC_089824.1 coordinate 32,039,829, forward strand.
GGTCATCAGGAAGGGGTGGGACCGGCCTCTGGCACTTAGGTCATATCCTACCTCCCTCCTGAGCAGTTTGGTATAACACCGGGTTGCTCGGATTGGCACCAGCTATTTCACAGGTGCAGATTCAAATCACCCCATTGAGATGGTTGTGACACAGGGTAAGGGGAAATAAATCCCTTTATTCCAAGTTGTGTGAGATCCACCTCCTATCAGATCCAGCCAGCCAGCCTGTTCCAGAGCAGGGGAGGATTGGGCTGCCCAGATGTTTTTGTGCCTGAAGTAGAAAATCCAAATGGCTCTCCCCCCACCCCGCAAATGTGCCCGATGTGGTGCGTACAGTACCTTGCCTTATTTGTAGTTAGCAATTATACCTGCCTCATGTTCACACCATATTTATCTTAACTCCTGATTGTACTATGAAGCCAAGATTTCATAAGCCACTCTTCTGTGGTGGAACGTGACTGATGAAAACTGTGTATGTGATGAGAAGACACATGCTTTGACTCTGCTGATGCAACATTAGTGTGAGGATAAGCCTGGCTCTAGCAATGGGTGAGGCAAATGAAATGTCCATGGCTGTATCTCTAGTTGCTGTCGTCATCCAGGGACATCTGTATTAACTGATACCAGCTGTTTACCCCTAGGAACAGCATGTAGTAATAACAAGATAGCATGGCCTGGTTTGTGTTTTTGCCAGTCAAGAGGTCTTAAAAATTGAGGTCACTATTTTGCAATGGTGAGCAGGCCACTTTAGTGGCCTTTTAATTTTACTTTAAGCCCATTGAACAACAAGCCTCTTGGAATCAGGTAACCGCTCAGTGTCTACCACAGTTTAGGATCCTGGCATCTCTAGTTGGAAAAGGATCAGGTACCTCAGCCGGAAACCCAAGACTGCCACTAGACAATACTAGGCTGAGTTGTATATTATTATGAATTATTTTATACAGCACCATCCATATGAATGGTTCTTTGCAGTAGAACAAAAACCGGGCCCTGCCGTAGGGTGCTCACAATCGAAAATTGACACAAGGGAGAAAAGAGAGGAAGGAGAGAGGGAGGATGGTGAACATTATGTGACTCAATTCTGAAACATATACTCTAATAATGAAATATGAAGCTGCCTCAGTTCCTTGCAAGAATGAGTGCAACTTCGTGATAAGCCATGTGCCTCATCTCAAGTCAGGTATCAGGACATAAAAGCTGACCTTATAGATATACATAAAAAGGATGTTTCTTACGCCTTCTGCAAACTATTTTTCTTTTTTTTCCTTTTTAAAGACAAGTATGCATAAATACGGTATAAAATATTATTTAAAAGTGGACTTCTGCAAATTTAGCCTTCTGAGATCTATTTTGACTGTTTTTCAGGAAGTAAAAAAATCACTTTATATACAAATATGCTGTCAAACCCCTGAGTGCCATGCACAGAAACACAGGTTGTCAATGGGTAACGCTTCCAGGCTCATTTTAGAACGCCAACAGCTCCCTCTGAGAACTGCTTGCGGATTACATGAATGTCTTCGGGAATCTGGGTCAGCAGAGAAGCTCCCAAGAGGAGGGCCAGAGTTGGGAAGCCAGAGGGCAATGTTCCTCACATTGCAGGACCAGAGTCAAGTCTGCCTCCTAAAATGTCATTTTTGCAAAGAACATGGTCAGTGAGGCAGCTAATCAGCAGGGGCTCTGGCAAATGAAAGATGTTTTTAAGGATCAATGGCATTTGATTGTCAGTTGAACACCACATTCTCTCAAGCCCTTTGAGCAGGGCAGGAGGTGGAAATATCAAGGAGCACTGGAGAGCTCTGCAGACGTGCTGGTCTAGGAGTACACACTGTATGTACAGTTAAAGTACATAGCTTTATTGCTTATTGCCAAAGGCTACCAAAGTCCAAAAATAAATAAAAGACAGTATGCAGGCTAGTACTTACATAGTGTTCAAATGATGCTTTGCAAAATACTGTGCAGGTTTTGCTGGAGAATAAATAAGGAGACTTCATAAATTCCAATATAAAGAATCTAATGTGTTTGGTCTTAGTTCTTGAACTGGCCATCAAATCACAGATACTGGCATAATGAGAACAGGAGACAGATACTGAAGTTGATGCTGGTGGACGTCTTTTACAAGGACACTCCCAGACATTTAGGAGATTGCACATGCCAGTGAAGCCAGTTGACAATGGATCACCAACCATTTGACAAGCCAAGCATCCATAGCCTTGTTAAGTCACTATCCTCCAAGGGTTCCCTGAAGGGGGAGCAAGACCCCACTTAGTAGCTGTGCCCCCCAATCCTGCCCTAGATATTGATGTGCTCAACAGAACACTTTCCAAAGGGTATCTATTTGAATGCAACAACACCTGCATATGCATTCCATGCAATCTGGAACCCCATGCAAGGTTTCAGACCACATGGAGCACATAAGGGATTGTACTGCACAGGGGCCATGCATAGAGGACCCGGTCCAGATCAGGACCACAGTTTGGAGAAGTGTTAAAGTCTCCTACCTTCTTGCTGTGGTCCCAATCCATGTGCTATTTACATGGGGGGAAAGGCAAACATGCCAGGATCAATGACATGATACAATGCAATCCTATACATATCTACTCAGAGGTAAGTCCCACTATGCTCAGTGGTGTTTACTTCCAGGTAATTGTGTATAACATGGCAGTTATGAACACTTTCAGGGGGCAGAGGGTGCCTTGGATTATCCTCCAACAGGGCAGCCCCCACCCCATTCTGTGGTCGCAGTAGCCCTACAGGCTGCCATGTTAGGAAATGGTTTGAGGTTATAATGTGGTGGGTCCAAATTCTAACACTTTTGACTCTTTAGTTCAGGGATGTCCAAAGTTTTTGGCAGGAGGGCCACATCAGCTCTCTGACACTGTGCTGGGGGCCTGGGAAAAAAGAATTAAATTACATTTAAAATTTGAATAAATTTACATAAGTTTACATAAATGAATATATAAAAGATGAACTTATATGAATGAATGCAGGTCTTGCAATAGCTCAAGGCCTTTCTTGCACAAAGCAAGGTTGGCCTTTCCTTTGCTGCCGCTACTGCATCACAGACATGAAACAACAAGCAGTGGAGGGAGCAGCAGTGGAGGGAGCAGCTCACGCGAGAGGTCAAACAGTCACCCTCATACTGAGAGCAGTTGCGTCGGGCCAGTGTGGGCTCCAACAAATCTTCGGAGGGCCAGAGGCTCGTTGGAGACTGGGGTATCCCTGAGGGATGCATTGAGAGGCTTTGAGGGCCGCAAGTGGCCCCAGGGCCAGGGTTTGGGCACCCCTGCTTTAGTTAGTACCCATTCTGCAAAGCTTTCAAACAAGATGTCATAACACTGCACTGCACTGTGGACTGCAGAGTCTCTGCATCAAACCTATTAAGAGTACATCCATTGGACAAAAGAACTGACATGCTTCAGTAAATGTCAGCATAACATAGTGTGATGGAAGCCTTAAGGGGCTTCTGTTACCACAGTAAAGCTGCCAAATCAACACCCCTGCAATGCTTCACCTTTGCATTAAAGGGGTCACAGTCACTGATAGGGAACTAGTTGGTTGTACAGGATTTTGAGCATTCTCCATTTTGTTTGGTTTCTGTTTTGCAGCTGAACAAGAAGGAAGCTCTCCAACCTGTCAAATATCAATGAAGGTATCTCACATTGCAAGCATGTCCAGACATTGCCGAACCTTGAAAAGACATCGAACACTAATGACATTTGGAGATCGGTGACAGCAGCAGCACCAGTCCTTTCCATTCCTGTAATCTGAAACTACTGTCCCAGTGTCATCCCTAAACTATCTGCACCTGATCTCCTTTTTAGACTTATTAGATTTATTTCCTATTACATCTGTGCAAAGCCCTGCATTTATAGGCATTAATTTTTGAATAAACTCAGATCATCACAATGCCATCCAGCCATTCTATCTGTATATTTACAGCTGGGCAGATCATCTAATTATCTCCCTATTTTGCAAACCTATGTAAACATGCTGCAGAGGAAATCTGAGAGTATTGCAGAGGAAATCTTAGTGACTCCTAGGTACACAGCACAATCCTAGGCATGTCTACCCTGGAGTAAGTTCCATTGTATTCAGTGGGGGCTTACTCCCAGGGACTGTGTCTAGGATTGCATCCAGAGATCTTTTCCTCCTTAATGAGTGATGAGTATTGCTGTCACCAGGTGGTGGGGAAAAATAAATGGAATGTGGTTCAAGACTTTTCTGACTCTGTGACTAACAGAAGCAGTGTAGTGTTGTGGTTAGAGTGTCAGATGCACCTGACAGCATTATTATTATTATTATTATTATTATTATTATTATTATTATTATTATTATTATTAACAGTATTTATATACCGCTTTTCAACAAAAAGTTCACAAAGCGGTTTACAGAGCAAAATTAAATAACTAATGGCTCCCTGTCCCAATAGGGCTCACAATCTAAAAAGATGCAAAAGAACACCAGCAGACAGCCATTAGAAAAGACACTGCTGGGGTGAGGAGGGCCAGTTACTCTTCCCCTGCTAAAAAAAGAGGAGCACCCGCTTGAAAAAGTGCCTCTTACTCAGTTAGCAGAGGTTGAACAAGATAAAAGGTGGTAATTATCTTTGCATATTAAGAGGTGGGAGTTCACCACATGCCCTAGTAAGGATTGTTCTCACTCTAAAAAATGATCTGTGGCCTATAAGCATCATATACTTTTTTCCTCTCCTTTCTGAAACCCAAACTGAGGACATGCGCCACCGCAACAGTTACATGTGGGGACAGAGCAGTAGCATAGCTAGAGGAGGTACAAAGCGCTAAGTTTTTCAGGGAGCCTAACTGCAGCATGCTTGAGGCTCTTCCTTCCCTTTGGAGCCATTCTGGGCAGTGGGAACAAAACAGAGGCCTGTGCAAAACGGAATGCGTCCCAGCAAAACTTAGTGCTTTGCACCCCCTCTAGCTACACCACTGGGACAAAAAGCTCAAGGCCTCCTCTTTGCGACCAACTCTGATGACCAGTACATGGCATTCATTATAAAGTGGTTCAACTTTGACACACAGACAGGGGTGGAGGCCCCGATGGTATCAGGCTCAGCAAGACTGCATGATGTTTACTGTCTGCATGTCTTGGATACTGTGGAAAGGAACACTGGGGCTTCTGTGTTGTTAGCTGACTTCTCAAAACTTGCTATATCATGAAGTTACACACACACCACCATCACTCCTGTTGCTGTGATATCAGCAGTGTGTGACGTTAACCCAGCCCTTTGTGACTGCAAGTTCCTTAGCTCTGACATTCCTACTCAGCTTGGTCACATTTACCAGTTTTATTTCTGACTTGCTTCCACTTCCCTATACAGACATTCCTTCCGTTAGGTTCCGAATTGTCTCTGGGTATAGCAAGTACCTCTTAATGTGGGACTGACATTTGGAGATGTGTTATGTGTGACCTTGAAGGGGAATTTGCCTTATGAGAGCTCAGTCACACATGCAAGGTACAAGACTAAGGGATGGAATCATTGTGGTGTGCCTTTTCAATATAGCTCTGGAACTGGATATGAAGTAACAAGGCCTCACACAGAACATGCTATGTTCAACTTTTGTCCTTTCCTAACAAAGTGTACTCCTCTTTGCTTTGACAGTGGGCAAATGACTTCCAGAAAACCTGTTGCCAAGTAGAAGGACATGCCTTATTTTTGAGGGGAGAGGTGGTTTCAACATTGCTGGTCTCTTACTGTCTCTGGGAATGGTGCTCCTCTCATTCCAGCCATTCTAGTACATTGGTGAACTCTGTAATGGAAAATGCATGAATGTCACAACACTCTTTTCTGGCATGAGTCTCACTAAAATGAACACAAGACATGCAACTCCAGTTCGTTTCAATGATGCATTTAGAAGCATGTCAGAAGAGGCCTGCCAGATCAAGTCAGCATCCTGACTGTCACACAGTGGTCCACCAGTTGCCTCTGAGTGGCCCACAAGAAACAGATGAAGGCTGACCTCTCTCCAGCTGTTGCTTCCCTGCAACTCATGCTCAGAGGAAGGCTGCTGATGAACCAGCAGGTGGCATAGAACCATCAAAGCTTGCTCTGGTTGATCTGTGCATGAACTCATCTATGTGCATGGACTATATCAGTGGTCTTCAACCATTTTGTGCCACAATACAGACAGACAGACAGACAGACAGACAGACAGACTCTTGCACTACTCCCAGGATCCAATCTGCCCCTGCCTGCCCTGCTTCTCCCTACCTCTTGTGCCTTCAGAACAACCCTGTGAAGTAGCAGGCCTGAGCACGCCAGCCTTAGGAGCTGCGGGGTCAGACAGCGAGAAAATACTGTGCAGGATCAGTTTTGATAAGGCAGCACCATTACTGGATTGGATCCAAGCCCTCTCATGCACAGGCTTTGAAAGTTTGATGTGACCCCCTAAATAAGGTTGTGCAAGTCCATTGGGATCATGACCCATAGGTGGAAGAACACCAGACCATATGAATACTTGAGGTGGCTGCCATTGCTTGTGTGATCACCACGTTAGCAGTAGAAGAGTCCAAGCTCCAATGGAGCATGTGCTGCATGCTATGGTTGTGGTGGGGTGGTGGGGTGACCAGAAGTTCAACAAAGAATAAGCAAAAATGTTTTCTACTTAACCCTCAGTAGGCCTTCTGGTGGCCTATGGGTCTCCTTGGACCAACGCCAGCTATGAAGCTGACATAAGTCCAAGAATAAATAGAAAGAGGGAGAGGCAGGCTGGGAAGTCAAGGAGAGGATCCTAGCGCAAGTTACTGCTGTCAAGATCCACCCTTTACCTCCTCCAGACTGCCCAATGCTCTTCCCCCTCTTTGTCCCAAACCTCCCCAATTCTCCTCGTCCTGTCCCATGTCATGCTCTCTCCACCAACTTACCTGGCTCAGCATGGGCTGAGTTCACTGTGGCAGGTGCGCTGCCAACCTGTTCCATTGACAGCTCTGAATCACTGGGCAGCAGCACACAATTTGCAGTGGGGCCTCTGCATTTATGGAATTGGAGAGAGACTTCCACTGCACTGCTATATTCATAGCATAGGATTGGCCTGGCAGCATGATAATTTGAGCCTTTTCTTTTTCTTAGTGGTGCTACACAGAACAATTCCATCTTTTATTAATAGTACCAGTTCCGTGTTTATCCTATACTTCCTTCAAGGAGACCAGGGTAGTATGGTGCTTTTCTCTTTCCCATGATTCTGTTCTCCCAACAACCTTTGAGGTGGAATAGGCTTAAAGGGAGTCATGCAAGGTTCTTTCCTTTGCTTTTGCTTTTTCCTCAGATGACATGAAAGTTGAAGGTTTGAGTGACCACCTGTGCAAAGAGCTCAATAAACCCAGCAGCTTTCAACTGTCACCTCAGGCCACTTTGTAAAGTCTGAGATGTTTCAGAAAGCAAATGTGTAGAGAACACAAGATCTTCTGTTCTCTCTTTCTCATTTTGTATGACCTCGTACAACAATTTTTAGACTTATGCTTATTTCTGTTCTACTTTATTATCACATTTTAATACTGCCCTTTCTCCAAGGAGCTCAGGGTGGTGTACATAGTTCTTCTCTGCCTTTTGCCCTCACAACAACCCTGTGAGGTGGGTTAGGCTGAGAGATCGTGGCTGGCCCAAGATCACCCAGGCAACTTCATGGCTGAGCAGGGATTCAAACCTGGATCTTCCAGGTCTAACCCCGCAACCATGGCTGGCTCTCCATGTTACAGGCAATGTGGTTTAGGCTGCAATCCTAGCCATACTTTCCTAGGAGTAAGCCCCATTGACTAGAATGGGGCTTACTTCTGAGTAGACAGGCGTAGGATTGTGCTCTTAGTGACCAGTATGAGTTGCACTTGGACCATGGAGAAAACAGCAGTTTCATGGGGCAGGGGAAGCATTAAAAAGTAGTTTGCAATTTTAAGAGAGTCAGAGAGAAGCTGGAGAAAACTGGAATGGGCTGGCAGGCGATGTTGCTGCTTTGGAATTTTCTGTTACAAAGAGGCACTTTGTATGCCCTGATGCTCTTAAGCCTTCAATGCTCTCTCAATGATCACACTAAACCAGGCCAGTAGTGTTGCCCCAGCAGTTTCTTGGAATAGTGGGGAGTGTATGACATTGTCAAAAGCCTATCCTTCCACTGGGCAGTCTGTTAGGAAAGGCCCAGCTGACTCTTGTGAAGGGGAGTGTTGATTCTGTCTGGGACCATCACAGCTAAATGTTGCTGCACAAGCATCTGGCACTGAAGCAATTCAACTGTGGTGAAAGGACATGGTTGACTATGGACTTTAGGCTGTCAGCACCTTCCAGGAAGCTGTTTGATTTTCTTGTTGTTACTGCTTTGGTGTTAATGGGTGAACGCTCTTTGCAAAAAACGGCAGACTTGCACCTGCCCTGAGATACAACAGCAACATTGTTTCAATCTGTTGCAGACCCAGGGAGAATTCAGATGACCCAGTGGGACAGGAGGGGAAACTCAATACAGGCAGTACTGACATCTGGACCATAACTGGCTTTGTAGTATACTGTGTCTGAGCGTCCTCCACTCCTATCAATTGACTTGTTCACTTGCTATGAAGACTTATCTCTCCATGCACTGCTGTAGCGCTTTCCCACAACTCCCTGGTATCCTACAACAATATCCCTGGTATCCTATGACAATCCTACAACAATATTTCCTACAACAATATCACAGTTATTCTCAAAATCTTGGTTAGATGCTGTGCAAACTACAACCAGCCCAGCATAGGCTGTGATGAATTGTGATAATTATGATGATTACACATGAAAGTTTATATGCCAAGCTTTGCTATTTATACTGTCCCAGGATGATGTATGTGTTTTATTTTGGGGGTTATCCCTGCCGACAACTGATTAAGACATGACCGTTTCTCCAAAAGCTCCAGGTCTTTTAAAGGTGCTACAAGACTGTTTCTCCCTCTGTCAGGGCACTGATCTCATCTTCACATTAGGACAGAACTGAAGCTGCTGTGAGTTCAACAATTTTGAAAAGGTGGCATGAGTCAGAAACCCAGATGCTACTTAGGGCTTAATATTTGCATTTTAAAAAAATACAAGACTGTACAAAGCAATCAAGCATTTCCACAGATTTTGTCTGTGTGTATTCATAGCAATTCCATGCAACCATTTGCATTCATTCCTTTTTGGGCCTGAGATCTCAATGAAATAAAATAGGATTGGTGACATGATTGGCTTGTTCTGATTTGAACAAGCTTAATGTCGTCATCCATCATAACTGATGGTCATAGCTTCCCTAACATTGTTAAGGCCCACATGCTGAACGTTTGTTTGCTTGTAGAGACACCTACTGTTTGGAAGAGGGATAAAGAAACTCCTTGTTCACACAATCCTATGCCAATCTCCAATTATTGTCTTCATTTTAGAATACATTTTGTGTGTTCAGTTAATCACAGTGGTTTTTCTGTGGCAATGACAGAATAACGCAGGGGAACGTAGCTTGTTTATGGAAACAAGCAAATGTATTTGATTAGTTTGCATAATGTATGTTGTTTATAGAACTTTCAACTATGTGTGTGTTGGCATCCTTCAGTCTCGGAAGACTATGGTGTCACACTCTGAATGGTGGTTCTGGAACAGAGTGTCCTCTCCAGTGTGTGAAGCCTGGGTAAAGTAGGTATGGAGGATAGGCTGTTACCCATGCAGCAAATCCCCCCTCTCCACGTCGCTGAAATGGTCCAATGGAAAGGCAGAGGCCAATACGGTTGGAAAAATATTAACTTTCTGGCACAAGATTAATAAACTTTGTTGAATATGAAGCAAACCATGGTCTCTCAACACGGGAAAAAACAAGTGAACTTACAGCCTAATCCTAGAGCAACAGCGCACCAGGCTCACATTGTATCTAGTGCTGGAATTGAGCAGGCAAGAAGACTCCTGAGGGTAAGGACTAGCACTTACATTCAGTTCTGCGCCAGAAAGTATTAGCCCTATTGAGTAGCCCCATTGAGCAGGCTGAACCAAGGAGCAAATGTTCCCTTACCCTGCTATAGGAGCATAGTGCTAGTTTCTGATGTTTGGCCCTAATCTCAATGCTTCCATCCACTTTGTTTTAATGACTTTAACCAAAAACCAAGTTCTTGAACCAGGCCAAGCTTGCCTGCCTGCGCTGATGTGAATTCTGTTTTTCAATTTTCTACATAGAAACAAAATGCATTTGTATCACTTTCTTTTATTTTGTTCTATAACATTCATAAATATAGCCTTACACAATAAACTCAGTTAATTACTAATAAATTAGAACAGCTTTTGCTTATTTTTTGCAGTTCTAACGCAAGCACATGCACATTACTAAAACCTACTGCATTCTGTCCTGAGGAAAACAAGTGATTTAGAATACTTTAAACATTTTGTCTGTGACGTCACACAGTTACTCAAGCACACAAAAAGTATTAGGGACACATCTGGGTTTAAAAAATTGGGTATTCCATATCCAAATTGTAATTCACATCCTCACACAAACCCCTGAGCATTCATTCCATCTAACATAACACACACACACACACACACACACACACACACACACACACACACACACACACACACACACACCAGGTCTATTTGCAACCTGAGGCTAGTCCTGGTATGAGACATTCAGGAGCTACAAATCCCTGTTTCTCCCAAGAAAGTGAAGTTGAAGAAAATACAAACCTAATTATCTCATTTCTGTGCTTCTCCTCACTTTATTGGCTGTTGCTTATAGAGGATGGGGAAAGTGAATGTGACTTGCATATCATCTTCATATCATCTCCCGCCCATATTACCAGTGAAATGCAGAACTGTAACATTCACATAAATCCTCATAATGTGTTGTTTGAGCTTCAGTTCATTTTTTTTTTTTTTGAAATCTGAGATCCAGATTTATTTCCAGAGCAAGTGAACAATTCCAGCTTGAGAGAGAAGCTACAGCCACCAGAGGCTGCAGTTCCTTCATGATTCTTTTCCAACATTTCTGATTGCAAGCAATTGTTCAGGAGAAATGGCAGGCTTTGAGGAATGTGAGCACTGGTGTTTGAGGGGGAGCAAAATCCTAAGTTTTGCAGGCCCCCAAACTCCATTGTAAAGTCCCCCTCCTCTTCAGAGCAAAAGCAACTCTGACTGGATCTGAAGGGGAGGGGCGCTTTACACATGCAACCCCCCCCCCAAACACTAGTGAATACAAGAATTCTTCTTACCTACCTCACCTTCTAAATCACACTTGAAAGCATGCTTCCTTATCTAGATACAGCTGTTGATAAGGAGGTAAGGAAACTACTTGGCCACCCTCTTTCTAGACAAAAACAGCCTGGCCACTCACTTTCCAATTTGTACTTTTGATGGGGAAGGATTCAAGGACCTGTGGAGAATTTTTGGCTAGATGGGCTTAAAAGAAACCTGAGGTTCTCAGTTGTCAGAACTTCATAACAAAGCTACACAACCCAGCAATACAACAAACCTAAATGGGTTTACCTGGTTTACTTTCCATGGTTTTCTCTAAAGAATTTTGGGAATCACAATTGTTGTGATTTGTTCATTCATAACTAAAATACTACTGTGCCTTCAGGGAGGGTGTGAAGCAATTCTAATCAGTACAGCCCTGAACAATTCTATTTTGCTATGCATGACTGTATCTTACATTGCAATCCTAAACACATTTCCTAGGGAGTAAACACCACTGAACATGGCGAGACGGGCTGCTTAATACTACCCCCGCCACAGGTGCCAATGCAGCTGTGCAGCCAATGCAGCCAATGGAGCATGAGTTGCATTCAAAAGTGGGTGGCCAATCAAGAGGCCTGCCAGATGTAAGTAAAATATTTTTTACTTATCTCTGCACCTGCTGGCCTAAGGGTCTCCTCAGACCCGTGCCAGCTATATAGCAGGCATCAGTCCAAGGAGAGAAGGGGGGTGGGGCAGGCCAAAAAATGGGGGATAGGTTTCTGTGATCCTTCCCCTCTTGCCTGCTCCACACTCCCTGCCCTTCTCCCTTTTTGCTTGAACACCCCCCAACCCCCCCTCCCCACTGCCAACTTACTGTCACCTGTGGAGCCTCCTGGAGCCACTACTGCATGTGCCAAGCCTCTTGCCATTTGCAGCGGCAGCCTGGCAGCGTGCAACAACTGGAACACTAGTTCTGGCAGTGCAGGGCTGGGCTGCAATAGGATTGGGGCATTCATTTTGAGGAAACATCTTTAGGATTGGACTGCTAACCACAAAGCAAGCCTTCTTTAATATGCTATCGATTTATGTTCTCTGTAACAAGTAATGCATGTCTATCATAGTCGAACAGCAACAAGATAGTACCTACTACTTAAAAGATCTGAGCAAGAACATTAAAAATTAGAGACACGGTACAGTTAATCCCCAAATGTTAAAACATTACAGGCTTCACTGGGAAAGTTAAATCTCCCCATTAAAATCTATAGGACTTAAAAGAACTTAACAGTGGCTGGACTTTGCTCTAATTATTCTATGCTTTCAAATAATTCACAAAGCAACATAAGATAGCCTATTAAAATGCTTTTGAAATAGTGTCATCTTTGTTTTCCTTCAATTTCTTCTCACTTCCCGTCCCTTTAAAGGCTGTGGTGGTCTGTAGTTTTTCAGCATATGGAAGGCAACCTCTCCCTCACCAGTGCAGAGGAGGTTGCGAAATTTGGCCAGCTGTGGATGAAAATGGTTTAAAAAATAATTAGTGGCAAAATGACATAATGCCAAAGCCTAATTCTCTGTTCAGCTATTTTTCCCCTACTTGTGTGCCCTACCATGTACATAAGGAGTTTCACTGCATGGGATATTCTCCATTAACACTGATGGAAAGAGAGCTTTGTGATGCCATCTATTTGGGGAGATCGCCTTTTCACATGAAATTAGCAAAAGAGCTACTGCAGGTATGACAATTCTGTGTATTGTGCATGTACTGGGCAATTCTGTCATTTTAGATGTCATTTCACTTAAAGGTTTTTCCTCAACTGCACTCCATAAATGTTCCTGCAAAAGAGATTGTGAGGGCTACACATTTGCTATCTCCAACCATACACAGAATTCATACAAGATAATTTGTACACATGCCCAGGAACTGAATGGATAACACTGACAGTGTCAGTGTTTTAATACTGTCATCATGAATGAATACTCTGTGACTCCTAAATACATTAAGGAACCTTATGATTTTTGTTTTATTTATTTGTTTTAAACAGCGTCTGGGTGGGTAGAGGATGAAAAAGGCTAGATCCTTGGCAGGATGTGGGGGATGCTTTAGTACTGCTGGGGGGGGGAGTACTAAAGCTGTCAAAGCCCTGCAATTTTATTCTCCTCCAACACACACACACACACACACACACACACACACACACACACACACACAGATGCACCGTTTACTTCAATAAAATAAAAACTGGAAGGTTTATTTGCCTGATTTGTATCGTATCTAGTTTGATCCTTCAAGAGAACAAGACAGAACTCAGGAAGGTGGTGGGATGGGACCTTGGGTTTTGGGGAGGAAAGGCAGGATAACAATGCAGTAAGTCAAAGATGGGGCTATACAGTTTGATTTTCATTTACTGGGGTCACCATGGGCAGGGATCAGGTTCAGGCCTCACAATGACACTACCACCAAGTGCACCCCTTCACAATTTTGGCCACAAGTAGAAAGATGGACCAAAGCAGACACTCTTAACAGCCTGCTCCTAAGCACATTTACCCAGAAATAAGTTCCACTCGGTGCAGTTGGACGCATTTCTAGTAACTGTAGTAAGAATTGCAGTCTTAATATTCCTGAACTTGTAAAACTGCTAGCAGGGGTGTTCTCCTAATCCAGGTATCAACCACTGTGCCACGGCACATTGGTGTGTCATGAATGGTCTGCAGATCTGCCATGGGATGGGGTGAATGGTCTGCAGATCAGCCATGGGAACCTGGGGAAGGGTAATTATTGGTAGGGCCTTTGGAGATGTGGGCCTGTCACCAGAAGCATGGTGTCAAAAAACCGATGGTGTGCCCTGAAAATTTTAACGCCTTGTTAATTGCCATGAGATTAAAAAGGTTGAAAGTCACTGTCCTAATCAGTCTCCTATATATAATAGACTGAACACACTTCTGAGCCCTTCTAAACCTTCACAGTTTCAACCTTGAAAAGTGTGATTGCTTGAGAAGGCAGAGGTGTTAAAACGTACCTGTTCGGAACAAACATTTATAGGCTCTCTCAAAATGATCCAGATGACACTTTCGAGAAGAGGAGGAGAAGTGAGGGAGCCAAGGTAAGTCCAGTAGTCCAGAGAATGAGGGAGCAGACAGGAAGGTTCGAAGTTGGTGAACCTGTGCTGTTTACCCTAAAGAAGGATGGGGGGGGGGGAATTAGAAAATGCCATGGCCATCTCTACCTCTACCTCCATCTCTACCTTATTGCTAGAAGATGCATGCAATTGTTTTCTGTCAATGATTCAGTCTTCTTTGATCCTCCTTACTTCCATCAGAGTGAAGAAGGGAATCTGCATCTGGTAACATTGCCTCCTGCCAGGAGAATGGCACAGGGAGGCTGCTGCTTCACACAGTGTTGCTCCAAGACCTCTGCTTGCATCTGCACAGCCAATGGCTGTCCAGGATGATCAGTCACCTGTGTGGGGGGATGAACTGTGCAAAAGCTCCCCCATCATATGCATTCTTGTGACATTCTTATGCAGGGTGACATTCTTATAGCTGCCAAATATACAAGGTTATGTATATAACAGTGCACATCTTCTCCAGACTCTGTTTCTGATGGGTCTATTATCCCCAGCAAGATGCTACTCCAGTGTTCTGACTTCTTTCTGGAATGCTTCAGTTTGGTTCAATCACAGCACTCAGAAGCATAGCTAGAATGAAGGGTGGTGCAGTAAGTATAGCAGGTGCCGCAATGTGCCGTGTAAGCGGCCCCTCCCCCTTGCCACTGGAGCCGTTTGAGGCAGCAGTGGCAACGTGGCAGATCACTGCGTTCCACTTTAGCATGGGGGGGAATACTCTACATGAATCTTTAGCATCCTGAGCCAGTATTCCATATTCTTGCATTTGCAGGCTGTTAAAACGGAAGAAGCAGATCTTTGCAGGGAATAGGCACACAAATCTACTTCCTGTGTTGGAAGAAGCCAGGAGGCAGTTGGAGGCAGCAGGCCTTCTATGCGCACACCAGAACTCTAATAATTTACCAAGGCATTCTGGAAACAGTACCAAAGTTTGGGGTGACTATACCTTGACTTTAATGATATCCAGAGAGTCTGTGATTTTCTTCAGTTGTGAGTTGCAATCACCCACCTGCAAATACAAATGACAAATAATTGGTTTTGCTCAGGGAAATCCTGAGCCCAATCCTATGCATGTCTACTCAGAAGTAAGTCTCATTGAATTCAATGGGACTTGCTCCCAGGTATGCATGCATTGGATTGTATTCTTAGAGAATTGGATCCTAGAAAACATGCATGGAAGGAATTTCCCCCCAAAGAATTCCTCTCCACAGTGGTCCTCTGAGCACTGCTGCAAGACCTATGGGGCCATCTGGAATGGAATGGGAGGGGCAAAGGAATGCCCAGAAATTTGGCCAGAGGGGGCATTAAGCCACTCATGGAAGAAGCCTCCCCCTGATTTTTAGAAATTCCCCCATTTTCTACAGTTCTCCATGCCTCACATCTCAGGCCTGAGGGCCTCCTGACCCCTCAGAAGTTTATGGGTGGCTGTGTGGGGAGATGGGCCAGAGACATTGCCCTGCAAAAATATCATTCTATGTGCACTGCTTAGGATCCAATTCACAAAATTTAACATTTATTTATTCTTGAAATGTTTAATGACTTCCTCAAAGTAATGTACTCAAAAGTAATATATGAAATTAAAAAAGAAAAGCACATAAAACCATTACATAAAAATAAGAAATCCAAGCAACCCAAAAGAAACAGCTTTATTAAAAGCCATTAGTTAATGTTTCAGCGGTCTTTTAATGTAACTTTGAATACAATATAGTGTTGTATAGTGGATTATACACTTTGTATAATGTGGATGTATACACTTTGTGTACACACAAATGTATACACAAAAGTGTATACACACAAATGTATACACAAAAGTGTGTACATTTGTGTACACACAAATGTATACACTTTGAATACAATATAGTGTTAACATGTGGATTATAAATGAAATAAATTTCCATCACCCCACCAAAGGTGAGCCCCCAAACACCAAAGGTTAAACATTTTAGAAAGCCAAAGAAAATTTTAAAAAGTTCCTAAAAATTAGACAGCTAGAAGCTTCTTGTGGGGTCGGAGATCTAATCTGTAATTCTGGTACTTCTATCGAGAGAGTCTTCCTTTGCTCCTGCCAATTTTACTTCAAAATGTAGAATCCCCAAAAACAAAACTGCTCAGAAATTATTACAGAATGACGAGGAACGCATTGGAGAAGACACTTCCTGGGGTGTTTGGAGGTCCAGTTTTTCCTCATCAGGTACTGGAAAAGTCAATTCCACTTTTTCTCCCAGGTGCAATCTAACTAAACAAGCGAATAAAGAAATATTCTTGGTGTATTAATATTTCTCTAAGCCAAATGGTTTGATTACTGAGCCTGTGATATGGAGCTAGTCACAGCTTCCCACATTAGTTTAAATGTTCAGAAAGGGAAAGAGCATTCTTTTCTCACCTTTAAGAAAACAGCCATGACTGCTAAGCCATCAGGCTGGCAAGCCGCCTCAACAAAGCTGTCATATTTGTCGGCATTCCAATGCACCACATGAAGCTGAAAAGCAAGATCACAGATGCTATCAATCACCATGTGACAGAAGACAGGCACTTCTCTTTAACAACTAAGGAGGAGTGCTTGGGTAGGGCTAGTTTAATAGTTTACAACAAGCAGCCCAAAGCCATCTTGATGTATGAAGTCCTTTGGAAGCGCCATGAATGTTGGTCCAAAGCTCTGAAGGTCCGTTCTAGCCAGTCCTAGTATTGCATATTTATAAAAGCAATGAAACTGTCCTTGACCCATTCATATGCCCTTCCCTTCCACTAGGCCATACTGCCACCCTCCCCCCCCCCCATTTCCCCGCTTAGCAGGAATCCTCAGGTATGCTGGCTTGAGGGCTTAAAGATCCTCACAGGAAAGCTGCTATGTAAGTGGAAAGTATTAGTAAGAGTCCATTTCACTTAATCATTTGGTATTCTGGAATTTAAGGTGTCCGCACTCACAGTTTTAGGTTCATTTAAAAAGCTAGACTGCATAACTTCTGAAATAATATTACGACTGTTACAAAAAGGAAACAAATGCTTTCAGTAGGAATGGCTTTTATTGCAGATTAATGAAAAACAACAAGACAAGAAAGGACACAAGCAAAATCGCCAGAACTAAATTAGCCATACTCCTCCTCCCTTGTCATCCTGCTAAGTAGGCAAGAAGCAAGAGCTCTGAAACACAGTGGGGTGCAGGCCCATTCCCAATGGCTTGTGACTTCTCTTTTAAAGGATGTATGTATCTGGTCTTACCACCACCGCTTGTTGGAGAAATCTTTTAAGGAGTGCTTCTTATGTGCATCATCATCATCATCATCATCATCATCATCACCGGCATTCCTGTACTGCAGTCTGTTGGAGAGACCTCGGTCCAGGGGAGAGGGTCTCCCAGCTTAACAGGCCCGGGGATTAATTGACCTGTTGAGAGCATCTGCCAGGGGATCCATGTCGTCTTCTTGGACTGCAGAGTAGCTCTTTCTTCTTGCATGTGCCATTTTGGCAGAGGTGCATTCTTGAATCAAGGAGCCTTTTCTGTTGTGTGGGTGTGTGGGTGGAACTAAATACTGAAAATGGCCACCTGATCACTGACCCATCAGAAGTCTTTCTAGCATCTGCAGAAACCCTGATTCTCTCTCAATTCTAGAGTCCTTTTTCCAAAATCAGAAGGGTTCCTAGTGGGTTCTTCAAAATGATTATAACAAGCAGAGGAAAATCTTTTTAGACTGACTAAAAAAATCCTAGATATTGTCTCCTTCCATTGGGTTTCTTACATGGAACTTATTTGTTTCAGCTATACACTGGTTTTGGAACCTACTGTTTTCTAAGCACCTCTTATTAATTCGTTATATTCCATCTCACCTGGTTCCTGTGGAAAACATAAGTCTTTAAACACTAGAAATGTCATCTTCCCCAAAACTGATAGTTTTTCCCACTGATGTTATGCAACATACTTTTTCACTTCTCTCTGTTTGGCTTCTTTGTACAAAACACTTCCTTTTTTGTGCAGAAGAAAACGTCTTCTTTGTCAGTCTCCAACACTTGCACACATTTTGACATTTCACTTTGTAAATTACGTTTGTTGCAAACCAGGTTAGAATTTTGACATTTCATTTTGATACTGAAACAAACTGTCAAAAAGAAAGTCAAAATAGTGGGGGGGAAATATCCTGGTCCAAAGGACATAACTATCTAATTTTTCAGGGAATAGACAACAGCAGACTTTAAAACCAACTTATGCTACAATTGCAAGCACATTTAATTGGAAGTAAGTTGCACTGAAATTGACAGGATTTACCACCAAGTAACAGCCCAATCCTGAGCTGCCCGGAGCGCCCAGGCTCGGCAGCGCTGAAAAGGGCTGCCGCCGAATCCTGCACCTCCTGCACTACCGTGGGAGGCTCCTCGGGAGAAGGGGACATTGGTCCCCTTCCCCCGAGTAAGGTAAGCAGCCCCGCAATGGGGCTACTCACTTTACCACCGGCCAAAAGGTCAGTGGTAGAGTAAAGGCGCTCATGTAGGGCACGCAGCCTTGCACGAGTGCCCTGGATCCTGTGGAGCTCAGCTCCGCAGATCCTCCTCCCGTCCGCTCCCCAGCACACCTCCCGCTTGCCCCCGCTGTCCTCCCCCGTCCCTGGAACGCCTCCCCCACGCCCCCACCTCCTGTTCCGCAGCCCAGCGGTCCGGGAGACCGCCAAGCCGCGGAACTTGGGCTACCACCCAGCACTAGCCCAGCACCAGCCGGTGGGAGCCCGGCGGCACTGAGTCGTGCCGCCGACCACAGGATTGGGCTCTAAGTGTGCCTATTTTACGATGCAAAACAAACAAAATGGGAAATTTTTAGGACAAGCTGGTTTTGAATTCTAAACAACCAAATTAAAAAACAAATTTAAACCACATTCTGTATCTCTGAATATACAAGTTCATCATCCACCAATAGATTTCTGTCTGACCTTGCTCAGATAAATTCTGATTTGGAACCTGATCAGCAAGTTAATCCAACCAGCACACTTTCTGTGGTGTAAAGTGAATCATGCAATTTACAGTCGCAAGTCAATAATAATTCTGTGGCTAAGCATCATTTCAACAGTTTTGAAACAGGACTGGTTATCAAAGGGTGGCTTTGGGCATGCAGTCAAAATAAATCACAACTACTTTTATATAGTTTAGCAGAGTGCTTTACCTCTCCTGCGAATGTTGTTCCATCCACAGCATGCTCAGAGCCAAGGTCATCACTGGCTCCCCAGTGAAAGTGAATTTGCCGCAGTCTATAATTGCCAATGAGAGGACCCCCACTCAGCACTAAAAAATATAAAGCAAAACACAGCATTGTTTGAATGTTGAAAACTCTTCAAAAATTTAACATGTGTTTGAGCATTGCTGATAAATTCATTTAATTTTAAGAAAATGTGCATAGACCTGAGACATAAATCATTCAGTTATGACAGGCAAAAAAGAAACAAGAAATACGAACTGTTCACATGAAATCAGACCTACAGTGAGAAACAAAGGCTCCAACTATGCTGCAGGGAGAGAGCAAGAGTGAGAGAGAGAGAGAGAGAGAGAGAGAGAGAGAGAGAGAGAGAGAGAGAGAGAGAGAGAGAGAGCTGTGTTGGAAAAAAAGATTTCATTTCATTTAAACATGCTTTCGGACAACTATTCAGCTATTTTGCAGTGGATGAGACTGAACACTTCCGTGCAGAATGCAGGCAGAACACTCAAGCCTATTTTTCAACAGCAATGAATCTGAATATTATAAATTATAAAGAAGAAAATCTCCAATGGTGGCGAACTTAAGACAAAAGGACCTTCTCCGGAGAATGGAAGTGTTGCAATTCATTGAGAATGTAAGGTCACCTCAGGTAAGACCTGAACACTCTTCCAAAGGCAATGGTATAGCTAGTGAGGGGGTGGGCCGTCCTGGGTACCACGCCAGAATGGGATGCCATATGAGACCCAGCCAAGACGGCAGCTGCTATGGTCTCCCTTCTGGCAGCTTCGTAATCTACCCGCAGCCCCCTTCTTCCTCCTTTGGAGGGCTTAGTTGAGCCTCCAAATGGAAAGAAATGGGGGGTAGCAGCAACATTGCAAAGCTGTGCCCACCGCCTCTAAGCTACCACCACCTCTACAACACAAAGAAGGTACTTGGCCCAGCTAGGAACATTGGCTTTTTAACCTCTCTCCATTCTCGAAGAGAGCCGAACTGATTGGCTTCTTTAGCAGCTCACAACTCGGAAGTAATTGGTGGTGACATCATCACCACCCCTGGATGCCGAAGAGTTAGTTATGATGCTGCCCAAAGCCTGGAATAAAAACAGAATTAAATCTGCCCCCAAACAAACCTGATTTATTTTCAGAGTCATCAAATTCCACACTAGTAGAGTGTCCATTGTTGAGTATGACCTTAGCAGAAGTGGGGTCATAGTTAGGGTTGAGAGGACGCAGAGTGGGGTCATATTTGGTCTCCTCTGTTTGGATATCAATAGGAGATTGACGGTCTCCATTAGCAAGGGGAAAAACTTCCTTCCAGTGAGAAGGCCCTAAAATGCATGACGGCAGAAAAGTTGTATGTTAGAATCCATTCTACACAGTGAGAGAAACAATGGAAAATGAGGAAAAAATCACAAGGACCTACCTGAATTTTCTTATTTTTTTCTTTAAAAAATATTATTCAGTTTATTTTTAAAAAATGGGTTGGATTTAAAGCAATGAAAAGTATACTCCCCAGTTGTCTTTGGAGAGCTATCAGGCAGCTCTCAACACAAATAAATCTTAATTCTAATGAATTAAATACCCAGAGTTGCGGGCTAGACCACTAGGGTTGGTCATTTTCTGCCTACTTCCAGGCATTCCGGTCATTAGGAATGGAGCAAGCACCTAAAAAATTAACACACATGCAACAGATTCAGAGAACATCAACCCATCAGCTGATCAATGTGCAAAGTACACATCTAAAACATCTCATTCCGATCCAGTGTCCTACTGGGCTGAAATTTGTGCCTCTCAACACTTTGAAAAACCATACAGTGATTCAGAACCAAATGCTGGGATACCCCCCAAAATGCAGATCGACAAGAACCACACTGACTTTGGTTTTATGGGGTCCTCGTTCATAACGGAGCATGCTTCATGTGGTGATCTAATAGGTCCCCATCTTGATGTAGCACTGTGATGATGGGAAGACAAGACAACTGACTCTCACAGAATAAGCCTCAGATCTAGTTGATACATATAGCAGAGTGGGTGGTGAATACTGAGGTGGTATGGAGAGCTGTAGAACCATCTATTCTAGCTTTCTGTAATGCACAGTGGCCCACCAGGTGTCTGAGGGAGCACACAAGACAGCAAGACACCTGCATCCTTGTGCTACTCCCTTGCACCTGGCATTCAGATATAGCCTACTTCTAAAACCAGCATGTCACACATACCCATCATGGCCTGTAAACTGTAATGGATTTTTCATCCAGAAATCTGTCCAATCCCCTTCAAAAGGCATCTAGGCCAGACACCATCATCACATCCTGTGGCAAGGGGTTCCACAGATTTATTTCCCACTGGGTAAAAAGTTATTTTCTTAGGAGAAAGGTTCTTAGCCCAGCTCTCTCCGCGTTGTGCTCATTTTCTATTTATTTTATTTATTTATACAGGTATTTATATACTGCCTTTCTTTGGTCTCAGATTTCTCCTCAGACTTTTAATCCAAGGCGGTTTACATAGGCAGGCTGTTCTAAACCCCCATAGGGATTTTTACAACTGAATAGTTCTAGTCTTTCATAGAACTCCTCGTCCCAGCTGGATTCCTTCCCAATCTGGCCTCTCTGGCCCTTCACCTCCCACTCTCCACTTGAAGGCAACTCCTCTCTGCCACTGAGGGTCAGCTCATCAGTATATCAGCGTGTCGTCAGTTCTCAGGTACTTCGGTTGTTTCGAACTGGCAGCCTCAGATCTTCAGGCATACAAGGTGGCAGCTCTACCAACTGAGCCAGACCTCCTGCCCTAGTCCTAAGGAACTTCTTTGCAGACAGAAGCAATCAAAATTCTGATTCCCTCACTTACAGCCTGAAGTTAGGGTTGCCAACTCTTGAAGCTATTCACGGAGATTTTTAAAAGCAGTCTGGAGATGGATGTTTTTTCTTGGAAACTTCAGGTCAATCCTGAAGGATTGGCAACCATATGTGGTTGGTGTGCCCAGTGCAGGACTGAGGCATAAGCATAGCAAGTTACAGTTTAGGGCTTAACAAAATTTCAGAATTTTTTGGGAGGGGCTTTACAAATGATAAGTAAGGTTAACTCACAAAATATTACTATTTAGATTATTTATATCCTGCCTTCCCCTATGAATAATCAAAGCAGCTTACAGGGTAGTCAAAAACCAGTAACATACAAACATAAAATTAAAATAAAATGGACAAAACTACTGGTTGGGGTGGCTGACAATTCTAGCTTTAGAAAGCACATGGATACATTCTTCCTTCCATGTACATTCTTTTTTACAAGGAGATTGGCTCCAATGTAGTTCCATCTCCTTAAGTTGTTAGAAGTGCTTCTGGTGAAACTCAAGGCTTGCTTCAGGCTGACTCTTCTTCCTCTCATTCTGTTCTTTTCCATTCCTTAAAAAGTTTGCTACTTAACCCCAAAGGGTATCAACAACCTATGGAAGTTCCCTGCCTGCCAGTTTTCCACTGATCAGCCAATGGAGGCTACAAGAGATGCCTATTCCAACCCAAGATCTTTCCACATCAGAGGTTCCCAAACTACAGCCTGCGGGCCAGATCTGACCCACTGATTCTGACAAATCCATTGAGCCCAGTGGCACCATAACTGGATGTGTCCTCCACTCCTTCCTCTTCTCCACTCCCCCATCACCTTCTGCTGGGCTTGGTCACTCTCTGACAGCCCAGCTGAGAGAGAGAGAGAGAGAGAGAGAGAGAGAGAGAGAGAGAGAGAGAGAGAGAACAACCCTGTAGCTGCAAATACTGCCAATATTTTTTTCTCCTTTGTTAAAATTCTTTATGTGCAGAATGAACATATTATTTTATTTAAGTAATAAAATTAATTAATATTTTAATTAATATTATTTATTAATCTTAATTTATTTAATACTCCAGCACACCATAAATACAATGGGATGTGGTCCTGACAGCTGAAGGTTTGCGGCCCTTTCCTCCATATAACTGGAGCTGATTCCCAAAAGAACTTCCCAACCCACAGTTATTACATTAGACAAATTTTCAAATTCTGGGTGACAAGAGAACATCTTGACCTCTCCCATGTCTCTACGTCTGTGGAAACAGCACAACACCATCTCCCAGTGCTATCTGGGATGCACATTTTGTCCTACGTCAATCATGTCTCTGTGTCACCAAGATTATCTTTCAAGCTGTGCTTCATACTAGACATGAAAAGACAGTCCATAATGGCAGCTATACAGGTACATGTTCCAGTTCTAAGAGACAGTCCTATGTCCTCTTTTGTTTGGGGCTATGTCATGTACTATATAGAGAAATAATTTTACAAATTTTTTTACCACTGGCAAACCGACCCAGATTATGGACTGCAATACAAAATCAAAGTGCAGTACAATCCTGCGCATGTCTACTTGCAAATAAGTCTTGGGGCACAATTCTATGCATGTCTACTCAGAAGAAACTCCTATTGTGTTTGATGGGGTTTACCCTCAGGAAAGTGTGGGTAGAATTGCAGCCTTATTAATTCAATGGGAATTATTAGCTCAATGGGACTGACTCCCAGGTAAGCATGCTTAGGAATGGCCTGCACAGGTACATTTAAACTGATTTCTTTTCTCTGCAGCCAAGACACTCTTAAAGATAAGCATGCTGATTTAATTGGTGTTCGCACTGTTGCCTAAACCTTTTTACTTCAGAGAAAGTTTGCTAACTGCTCATCTGCTGTAGCCCTGTATTTTCTTGCTATAGATATAAAAACACACAGCAATTCAGGGAATTGCTTAGACTACAAGGTGCCACAAAACTCTTGTTTGAAACATGTAACAAAATGTGCATTAAAATGGGCACCTACATTAGCTAGTTGTTATCTGTAATACTACTTCCTGCAGTAACTCCAGTTGCATGAATTAATTCATTTCCAGTTACATGGCATTAAAACTCATTTTGAAGTGTCCAGTTGAGTAGTTCAACAGTACTACAACTCCCAACATACCAGAGCCCCCTGACAGTGAAATAAGTGATGCCTTCACTCCTCCTCATGCAACATTATGTATGTACAGTAGAGTTGCATGAGCTCCATGTACAGCACAACACAAAGTTGTACAGCTTTATCTTTGATCCAGGGCTTGCTACACAGACGTCATCCGAACTGCTGTTGCATCAAGATTAGATCATGCCATGCAATGTACAACTTTAAGCTAACGATGAAGCATCTGACTTGCTCAGCAAGTTACACAGAAAACTATCCTATTGACTTCATTTTTAAAAAGACAATGACCCTCTAGGAAAAGAGTTGCCACTTTAAAAAAAAAAAATTGACATTCACTATGTGGAAAAAGTTGTCAACCTTAAATTTAATAGACTGTGGCTGCAATCCTAACCACACTTTCCTGTGAGTAAACCCCATTGAACAAAATAGGACTTACTTCTGAGTAGACCTGGTTAGGATTGTGCCCTGTGTTTGCACATTTTTAAAGCAGTTTACTTTTGACTTTTGTTTTCAGGTGATCTCTGTGAGATTTTTAGAATGACTAACTGCAAAACAATAAAACTGAACAGTGACTGAACTGTTTTGCAGAGCCTGCACGGGTCAAGTGGGGGTGGTTTGAAGAGGCATTGTTCATTACGTTATTAGATCCTGTCTATCACAGTGAAAGTTGTCCATGTGCAAATGTACACACACACAAACTCATCTTCATCCCCAGAAGTGTATGAATTAAATAAACATGCATTTCTTCATGCTTGCTCAGTCTCTGGTTTCTCTCTGGCACAAGATATTTAGCACTGTGATTGATTTTAAACTTGTGCATTTCGGTTCAAAGAATCATGAGGGCAGGAGCATTTTCTTCAGACCTTTCCCTACCTCCCCAATATGTGATCAGCACATAAGGTGGCAATTCCAAGCACTGTTGGGGGTAACAGAACACCAAGACCCCACACCAACTGACACGACAGAAAACCTCTTAGGTTGTGCTTTGCTGGAAGCAGCATTTTCCATTTCCAAAGCACCCTCTCTACCCTTTCTTTCACACATGGATTTTACCAGCAGGACTGGAGCAAGAGGTGCCACTGAAATCCATGGAACGGATATCTGCATCACAGCTGCTGGCTAGCAAGCCCAAATGTGTGTGGATCTGGATTTTATTTTGTCTAAGCAGGCACCCACTTTTATCCCAGGCACTGTAGCCTGTAAAAGATGTGCAGCAAACTTCAGGCAGAACTGCATTTTCAAATCTTTTCATTTTCCCCTCTCTCCCCTGGCCAAAACACCCTGAAGCAACAGTTTCTCTGTTTGCTGCTTCATGCAGTTTTGTGCTTAGAACAATCTATCATGAAATGTCAAACTTACATTGGCTAGAATGGATGTGCGATTTCTCTCTCAACTGAGCAACACTCAGAAGAGACAAAAAGAACGTGTGAGAGGCTCAGATGTGATTTTGAGTGTCACCTGTCAAAACAGTCTTACCAAAAATGTTCTGAACTGCCTTGGAAACAACTGAGAAAGCTATAGAGCAGGGGTGGCCAAACTCACTTAATGTAAGAGCTACACTTCAGATAAACTTCAGATGTGTGAGAGCCTCAATATTTACGAAGCATTTAAGTTTTTATATGTGTTTACTTACCATGAACATTAAACTTATGTTTTAATTCACAGAATTCTCAGTTTATACCCAGTACATAATTATAAAGCTAAAAATTTCTTATTTTATTAATTGTGATGTGAAAAGAAGCTCAGCCAACATATTTCTAAGAGCTGCACATTATGTGTCAAAGAGTCACAGGTGGCTCACGAGCCACAGTTTGGCACCCCTTGCTATAGAGGGAGTGAGGGAAGGAGAGAAGAGTATGCATATTGTAGAATTCCACATTAAAGAAAAAATTATTAATGCAACAATGCAAGGGGAAAAATAAATCGAATTATGTTAAACTGCTACAGCATTGCATTACATTTAGCAACCAGAAAGAGAATATATATTAAAATATATAAAGGAACAGGAACAGGAAAACAAAAAGCAATGGATGCGCCTGGCTTGGACAATCTAGTTATCACTGTAAAGAAGTCCTTTTATCTCCAAGAAGCAGAAATGTGGTCAGACATGGGGGGCTAAAAATCAGCCCGCTTAAGTTCATTTCCAAGTGTATTTGGCAAATTCCGATTCAGTGCCACTAGGAATCCATTCCTCCTCCCCATGAAAAGCATAACACTACAAAACTGAACAGGATCAGACAGTGGCATAGCTAGAAGGGGTGCAAAGCACTAAGTTTTGCAGGTGGCTGAACGCACCGTGCAAGTGGCCTCCCCTTTGAAGCCATTCCAGGCAGTGGGAGCAAAGAGCAAACAGGAGGCATTTGCCTGGCTCCCAAGGGGAGAGGAAGGGGCTGCTTGCACAACACATTCAGGTGCCTGCAAAACTCAGTGCTTTGCACCCACTCTAGCTATGCCACTGGGATCAGAGCTAGCCAGATGTGCAAAAGTGAACTCTTCCAGAGGTTCCTGACTGTAAAGCTGTAAAGTTTTAATCTGCTTTCCAGTCCCCCCTTTTAATTAAAATGGGAAAAACTGCAGAGGTTTCTGGAGACAGAAGTGACAGGTGAAAGTCGCAACCCCCATGCACAAATCTAACACCCACTGAGTCTCACATCTCAGGAAACAGTCAGAGGGTTGTGCTGGCTGCATGTGTGGTGGAAGTGCCCTGGAAGAGCACACTTTCCCTACTTGGAAAAGGAACGCCTTCTGAGCAGTTCTATCCAGGGATGTGCGGTGGGTGGGGAGGCATGTGAGGCAGAGCCTTCCACAGGAGTTCTTCAAAAAGTGCCACTGCCAGGTGAGTTGCCCAAGCACTAACAACTCATGCGCAGCACATGGGTTGTGAGTGCTTGGGCACCTCACACGTCAGTGGTGCTTTTTGAAGGATCCCGGTGGGGAGGCTCTGCCCCAGCTGCCTCACCTGCCTTCTCACCCACCACATATCCCTGATTCCATCACACTGGAGAGGACCACGTCCAATCTGTCTGTCCTCCACCTTGTGGGAAGCCAGAACTTGGCTACACATCACTTCTCACACAGTCACTAGTGCAAGGCAAAGTTGGCACAAGAGCACCCAGTGCCCTCCCAGAGGCTCACTGCTCCTCCTACCCCCCTAGAAGCCCCCCTCCAGCCCTGCTCCTCTTGCCCCAGAGAGCCCCCAAGGAGCTCTCCCCCCTCACCGTTGTGCTCCTCGTATCCCCAGTGCAGCATGGCTAGTCTGCTAGCTGGACGTGGAAGGTGGCTGCTGCGGGCAGGTGCAAGGCCGGCTCCGGACAGAAGAGGCGCTGCAGGAGCTCTGCGACGCTCGCGGACCGATTGCGCCCAGGCGGCGCCCGCGGCGCTACTTATGCGCAGCGCGCATTGCAGTGACCGCGCTTGGCCGCCAGGGGAGCCGAGCGCCAAAGCGCACTGCTGGGGGAGTCGCGGGCGGAGCGCAATTTCTGGGGCAATGCTGCGAGAGCAACAACTGCAACTGCAGTCCTCTTGCGGGCCGAGGCTTTTCTCCCCAGGAAGCAACCCCCTGGGTTCAGTGGGGTCTCCTTCCCACGGAACGAACCCAGAGGGGACAGCGCCCTGCTGGAATACCCACCAGTGGTCCAACTTCAGTGGGCCAAGCCAGAAGCGTGTGGGAAGATGGCAATCAGCGCGTCCCTTGGCACGAGGGGGAGCAAAAGTGGGAAGGGACCCAGGGGTGGGTAGTCCTGTCCTGGCCTCCTGCAGATCCATCCAGACCACAGTGCGCCACGAGCACCCACTTGCCCTCATATACGTTGCATATACGCAACAGAAATCAAATGCATACACCTGTGGGCTGGGCAGAAATGCGTTAGGCCAGTGGTCTCCCTCACATCTTACATAGAGAGAGTTATTCCCCTGAAGAACCCTAAAAAGATCTGCAGTGACCCATAAGAACATAAGAAAATATGTTCTCTGTCATACATACAGTGTATGACTTTGTAGAACTGATACAACTTAGAAACAGTCATCAAACAGTACTTGGCAAATGGATGTGAAACTCCCTTAATTTGTGAAGAGCTCCTGTCTATGATTAGTCTTTTCCAGATGGTGTCAAAGTGTGTATGAGTGAAAGAATTCCTGCCCACTTCCTAGTCCCTACAATTACAAATTTGGCAGCACTAAGGAATGATCCAGGAATTAACTCTGCTTAAACTTTAGAAGCAATCACCTGTTTTTCCTCCTTAGCAGACCCCAACTTCAAAGCACAAAGGAATTGGTAAGGGTTTGAGGACTGCACCATATCCTGACAAATTTTTCAGGTTACCTCAGTGACAGCTTAATCTTATGCATGTCTACTCAGAAGTAAGTCCCATTCTGTTCAGTGGGGCTTGCTCCCAGGGACATATCTATAGGATTGTAGCCTTAATGTGCTAGTAATAAAGGACAAGCTTCCCTGACATTAAGCCTGCCCATCATTACCTAACTTAGACCCCAATCCTTTGCATGTCTACTCAGAAGTAAGTCCCAGTAGAGTCAATGGGGCTTACTCCCAGGAAAATGTGGATAGGATCAAACCCTTAGGGCCCAATCCTATCCAAATTTCCAGTGGTGATGCAGCCACAGTTCAGCTCTGATATAAGGGAACAAAAGTTTTCTTGGCCTCTGTGATAACTACCCCATCAAAGGATGCAGTGCACACCCCACTGGCATGGCTGCATCATAAGAACATAAGAACAGCCCCACTGAATCAGGCCATAGGCCCAACTAGTCCAGCTTCCTATATCTCACAGCAGCCCACCAAATGCCCCAGGGAGCACACCAAGAGCACAAGAGACCTGCATCCTGGTGCCCTCCCTTGTATCTGGCATTCTGACATAGCCCATTTCTAAAATCAGGAGGTCACACATACACATCATGGCTTGTAACCCATAATGGATTTTTCCTCCAGAAACTTGTCCAATCCCCTTTTAAAGGCATCCAGGCCAGATGCTGTCACCACATCCTGTGGTAAGGAGTTCCACAGACCAACCACATGCTGAGTAAAGAAATATTTTCTTTTGTCTGTCCTAACCCTCCCAACACTCAATTTGAGTGGATGTCCCCTGGTTCTGGTGTTATGTGAGAGTGTAAAGAGCATCTCTCTATCTACTTTATCCTTCCCCTACATAATTTTGTATGTCTCAATCATGTCCCCCCTCAGGCATCTCCTTTCTAGACTGAAGAGACCCAAACGCCTTAGCCTTTCCTCATAAGGAAGGTGCCCCAGCCCCGTAATCATCTTAGTCACTCCCTTTTGCACCTTTTCCATTTCCACTATATCCTTTCTGAGATGTGGCGACCAGAACTGGACGCAATACTTCAGGTGTGGCCTTACCATCAATTTGTACAACAGCATTATAATATTAGCCGTTTTGTTCTCAATACCTTTTCTAATGAAGTTGTATAGGATTGGGCCCTCATTCTGCAGGATGCAGTTGCTTACTGTGTAAACACCAGTTTCAACAGCAGGCCCCCAAATGGGAACCATTTCATGATCAGTATTCTTCACTTAACCATTCTTCACTTAACTTAAACATGCACATTATTTGCAAGTGACAGGACCATGGCATCCAGGACAAAGGTGGCCTGGTATTGGACGTTTGTGTTCATTCTTTTGGTATCCCAACAAACATATGTTTATATTACATTTTTAAATTTATAAAATGCAATGGTAGCGTTCGAGTTAGGAGATAGAGTTAGAATAATAGGCTTTTTGAACTGCATGGGTTTTGTTGTCCAGTAATAGTTTGCTTGTTGACCAGTTATAGACCAGCAAATGACCAGGATGAAGAAAAGAAAAAAAAAGTATGTCTTGGCAATGCCAATGACCAGGATGCATTTCACAAGGATGCAATCATCAAGGACACAAATACCCTGGTACCCATTTGCTTCATCACTAGTTGTGTTGTGCCAAAGTTGTCAGAATGTTAGGGAGAAGTTGAACAATGAATGAATCTGCTGAATGAATCTAAAGCCTCCATAACTGGGACAATATTCACCTGTCCACTGTGTGTGTTCCTGAATTAAAATCCCACAGTGTCAGGAGGGGGCCAGTCACACGCTGGAGATGTCCTGCTAGCTTGCTGGGTGTTGCTTGGAGAGCCAGAGGTGAAAAGCAGGTGTAATGGAAATATGAAAGATCCCTCAAGGAGATAGGGTGTGATGTCAACAGTGGCCCCTTGCTCTGGCAGGCAACCATGGGGTTACTTTAGTTTGTAGTGAGTGTGCTGCACAGCTGCAGCCACTTGAAGGCAACAGAGTCCACAGGCATAAAAGTAGCACCTGATGAAGGAAGAGTTTGGTGGGTAGGAGGAGGAGGAAAGCTTGAAGGAAGAGGAACTAATGGCTGAACTACTGATGGACTAACTGACTAAAGGACAGATGGGTGAATGGACTTTGGAGACTGGTGTGTGGCTGTTACTCCCAAAACCTGTTGAGGACTAAGGTGCTGCTGGTAGGAGAGGGGAGGAAGGAGGATGACTGCAGGTTGAACAGGTGAGCTACCCTGGTGGTGGGGTCCAGCTGTGCTGCAGGGTCATTGTTGCAGAGCCATTTTTGGGGAACACGGGGAGCTAATTAGTTTAAAGTGGGCATAGGTTTTCTAGGTGGAACTTGGCCTTGGAATCTAGCAAAACAGAAGGATAGAAATGTAAGATGGTGTCTTGGCATGTTGTGGAAGATCTGTGGAATGTCCAGGAGAGAGTGGTCTGCACAGGTTCTTTCTGGTGGTAGCCTTTTCCTCCATGATTAGGTTCATTTTTGGGAGCAGGGCTGATGGACAGTTTATTAGTTTTCACCTGTTTGCTAGTAAAGTTGCAACTGTACCTATCCCCTGCCCTATCACTACAGGAGACATTCTGGGCACCAAGCCAAAGTCGCATGCCTGGCTTAACCAACATCTCTGGGAATTTCTCTGGATACTTCTTCCTCACTAATTTGTATAAAGGGGGGCTCAAGACATCATTCATTATGCAGCAGGCCTGGCATGCGGTCAGCTGTAGATTGGGCCACATGCAAACCTACCCATGAGAAGGATACATCCAACAGAAAGAGGCACCACTTCTATTTGGAGGGTAAGAATGCTGTATTGTGCTTTGCCTGTTTGAAAGAACTGTTGCTCCTCCAAGATCCCAGCTTCAGCCTGTCTCCCTATCTGAAAAGAACCTTTGCCCTTCTGGTAATACAGATCAGTGAGTAAATGAAATCTGTGAAATAGTTTGCTGGATACAGAATGGCTCCCATGGACAAACTCTGATCATTTTGCTCTACATGATAGAACATCAGATTACAATTAAAAAAAACAAAACAGGAATATGACATGTGGAGATAATCTGCATGGGACTGGCCACAGTGCCGGGGATTATAATGAATGGGATTCAGTATCTGACATGGAGGGGAAGAAATTGCATGGTGCATCATTTTAACCCCACATATTTGTTTTGAATCTCTACTCACTCCACACATCGCTACTGCCACATGTCTCTCTGTCAAACCATACTGCTTAAGCCATTTCTGCCCAATGTTGCATATAAACAGAGACCAAATGTGGGCTGGGCAGAAGTGGGTTAACCATCGCCTCCTTTTGCACCTCCTATTAATAGTGAGTGCGTGTTCTCTCTTGGTGGTGCTGGTCAAACACTTTGAAGCCCTTTGCCACATGTGGAAGAACCGTTTCATGCAGTTCCACTGCAATATTCCTTAGGGGGTGGACAGGGAATGCTCTGGGGTACCATGCTCTCTTCCTTAACAGGCTTCATGTGCACCCAGATAGCACCACTCTTCTTCAAAGACTAATCCAGAGACTGTGTGCTGCTGTCTGTCATATCATTCTACCTGTGCGTTTTGTTCTCCACAGGTGACTATCCAATAAGAGAAAAGGGAAGATTAAACATTCAATATTTGTCTTGAAAACTCTTGGCATTGTGTTTGATCTTTTTTAAAATTTCATTTATTTATTATTATAAAGGAAAAAGGAAAGGAAAAACACAGTAAAAAGAGAACATTAAAGATACATTAAAAATACAAAGAATACCTCTAATAAAGTAGCACAGGTGAAGTTAAATGTTTACAGTTTTAAATCTTAATCTAAATTTCCATCCATATATACCTTATATCCCCAAAAGCCCCCTTATCTTCTCATTATAAGTATTCCATTTCAGATTATTCTTTCAGACTAATATTCTCTATTCCTTTCAATCTAATCTTCCAATCCACAACTCATTAGTCTCTCTCTCTCATGGAAAAAGTCAGTAATTCATTTCCTGTTCTTCATAAAATTTTCTGTTGATTTCTCTTTAAGGTCATAAGGCATTGTTTGTGATCTTGATGTTCACATTCAAAAGAAAATGTGGAGATGAGGTGGAGGGTGAAAGAATCTTTGATGCTCTAGCCTGCCACTCCCCCCTACACACTTTGTTCCTTTTCAGTCCCAAGGCCAGGCAGAAAAGCTCCCTGTTACAGGTAAGAGAGACCAACATTTTACATGCCACCTCTGGTATTGAGAAATGGACTTCAGTACACTTTAGTTTGTGGGGAATGCAGAGTTAGACATAGAGCAGTGTTTTTCAACATGTGGGTTGTGACCCCAATGAGTCATGAAGTCTCATTGGTGGGGTCACAACAACTTCCCTGTTGCAGTTACTTTGGACTGAACTAACTCTCCAGAAGCTCCTGAGCAGGTAACTCATCTTAGACTGGAGAGTTAGAGTTCATAAACTGGAAAAACAGGCAAAAAAAGGGGGGGAAACAGGACATTCACCACAGTGAGTGTCGACATCCACACATGGATGCTCAGTCTCAGTTAATTTTGTGACTACCAAAATACAGCAATAGGTACATGTATCAAGACCAAGAAACCATTGAGAGAGGTATGTCTTATTTGTTTGTTGTAGCATGAAAAAGTTTGAAGAACACTAACATAGAGTGTTTAACTGGCTACTTGAATACAGAGGATGAGGCAGAAGTGGGAAAGAATGAATCACAGGAATGAAATGGGATGTTTAGGACAATTCTGCAGAGGCTTTCATAAAAGCAGAGTCTTCTAAATATTCCCACAGCATTCTCTCCAGAACTATTATAAGCATTTATCTCAGATTTCTATAACTGCACAATTCCTTAAAGTTTCCCATGAAGCTCACTTATCAAAGATTATAATCAAATAGTCCACTCTTCCACTATTCTTCTTTGCGATGCACCTCAAAGCGTTCCCAAAGTGCTGAGAGTATGCTACCTGGTATTTTTTGGTGTTTGTCTCGTAAAGCTTCTACTGCAGCTTTGACCTGTTAAGAGAAACAAGCAGGGGAAAGATATTCATTCATTTATTTTAAAACATGAATCCTGCCTTTCTATTTGAGTAATATTCAAGGTGGCATGCAGTAACTTAAAAGATAAGAAGCTCCAAAACGGTACTAAAAATAAGACTATTAGAAGTAAGTAGCAGAACAATAACACACACAGTGTTTACAAATGTCAACTAAAAGCAGGCAACAAAGGGCCAGGTGTCTCTCTCATAAGAACAGCCCCGCTGGATCAGGCCATAGGCCATCTAGTCCAGCTTCCTGTATCTCACAGCGGCCCACCAAATGCCCCAGGGAGCACGCAAGAGACCTGCATCCTGGTGCCCTCCCTTGCCTCTGGCATTCTGACATAACCCATCTCTAAAATCAGGAGGTTGCACACACACATCATGGCTTGTAACCCGTGATGGATTTTTCCTCCAGAAATTTGTCCAATCCCCTTTTAAATGCACCTAGGTCCGATGCCAACACCACATCCTGTAGCAAAGAGTTCCACAGATTAACTACATGCTGAGTAAAGAAATATTTTCTTTTGTCTGTCCTTGTGGGAGACAGTTGCATAGCCCTGGCACCATGCCTGAAAGGCAACCATCCCCATCTCCCCATTGAGCAGCAGCAAGCTAGAGACTAGGGGCTCAATCCTATCCAGTACTGGTGCAGCTGTGCCAATGGGGCATTCACTGCATCCTGTGGTGGGGATGCAGTCATACAGGTCTCCTTAAGGTATGGGAACATTTGCTTCCTTCAGGGCTGCATTGCAACTGCACCACTGCTGGAAAATTGGATAGGATTGGGCCCTAAGACCTCAGATATAAAGTTTTCAGGCAAGCTCACATAGGAAAAGTCCAGGGCTAAAGCAAAATCTCCCACTGAACTGTGAAGTGACACCTTGGCAGAAGCAGCTCTGCTGAAAGGACTGCCTCTGTGATAATTGGGCTCTGCTATATCTTGAAAATATGATCAAGATTTGCATTTTTGTTTTCTATCCTTTGCAGCTAATAAGTTCCTCAGTGCTTGCTTCTCTTTGATGGCGCCACTACTGGCCCTTGGGAGGTATCATGAGTGCAGGCCCACGTGAGTGTGACAACCCCGCTCTAAATCATATTGATTTTGATGGTGTGTAGTGGTTTGGGAGCTGGACTTAAGAGCTGGAAAATCCAGCTCAGCGTGTATGAGCTCATCATGATGGCTCAGCCTCTCCTACCTCACAGGACTGTTGAGAGGAACTACGTACACCACTCTGAACTGCTTGTAGGAAGGATGGTATACAAATGTAGAAAATAAATGTAGAAAAGCCTTATGTATATACCACTGTAGACATGTTGAGATCCTTCATGCTAATGGCAAGTGTGTGGCTACCAACAGGCATGACCAATGGCATTGGGTTATTTGGTCTGCGCACATGATCTCACTTCTCCAAATGCATTCATGAAATGCACAAAGGGGAATAAATTGAGTCCTCCTTAACACTGCAATGCTATCCATGTCTACTTAGAAGAAAGCTCCACTGATTTCAATAGGACTTACTCTTTTGTAAGCATGTATAGGATTGCAGCCTAAAATCTTTTCCCTCAAGTGTAAATAAGTAAAACACTTACTTTTTCAAACAGTTCTTCAGTGGTTACATTTGGGTCATACGGAATGGGTTCTCCAACATAGGTTCGCAATTTTACTGGAAAATGTCCCAACATTGGAAAGATGAGTAACCGGGTTCGTTCATAAAGCCATCTCATTGGCCCTGTGTGCAAAGATAAGATCAGGCTTGGATAACACTGAGCGACTGCAGATCATCTTGGGGAGTTGCGTTTCAATATTTGGGACAACAAAAATCACCAGCTGAAGTCACGAGTGCTCAAGGGGAAAGAAGACAAGCAAGTAGCCATCTGCACACCTTGCAATGTTCAATAGTTCAGCTTGTATATGTGTAGCTTAGGCATGTTATCTGTCAACAAGTTCTTAATGGATTTCAGAACAATTTTGATCATTAGCTGGCCTGCGATGCCAGCTTTCATTTAAAACAAAACACAAGGCAGAGCTGAGATTGACATCTGGAACGGTGAAAGTGTACATTCTCATAAACATGACCCACTGAGCTAGAGAAAGAATAGTGGGGCAGAGAGGAAAATTCTGGGTGTCCATCAAATTGAGTCTGCCACCATCCTCCTCCAGCCCACAATGGATAGAGGTGCATTCATCCACACTGATAGCTTCATTCTTGCTAAATGCTATCCTCTACTCACCTCCTTCCTTACCTGCTTCTGTCTTGCGCAGAGTTAAAGTGAGGCAAAAACCCTCTAAACTACACATGAGGAAGGACTTCCTTGCCCTTCACCTTGCTGCTTCCTCATGTGGTCTTTTTAAATAGTTTGGCACCTTTGTTTTTGGAAAAGAAGCACATGAAAAAGTACTGAGGGGAGAAATAAGGGGCAGCCATGGCAACTAAGTGGGCAGCAGACCCCATTAGGGTTTTTTGCCTTTGCTGCAAAAGCCCTGTGGGGTGATTTTTTTTGGCTGGAAATTTAAACCAACCTCAACTCTCTCACCTGCAATGCTAACAATGTACCACATTACAGGGTGGACTACATAAGCCACCACATCTCAAACACAGGCTGCCCAACCTGTAATGTAGGCAAAATGAATCATGTTAAAATGTAATTGCATTGGCATTGCAATTTCAACATTTAGAAATGTTTAAAAATATTAAAGGCGGCTTGAATCGGAAAGAGCATAAACATCTTGATAGGAGCAAAAAGGAGGAGGAGGGCAGGCAGGATCCTGCTGCCCTGACAGAGTTGGGGCAAAACCCTGCATTTCCCAGTTGTGTTCCAGGGGCGCACCTCTTTTCCAGGGAAGCAAAAACCAAAAGCAGGAACTCCTCTCCATTTGCATCAGTGTTACAGGGGAGATTGGAGGCTTCCAATGTGTGCTTGCGATGAGTTCTTATAAGTCTATGATTACACAGGCCAACACACATTTTGCTTCCTTAAACGTTACACCAATTCCTGGGTATATTTGGGGTGCTGATTCCAAAAATGGCGTCCATTTTGCCCTATCATGTCTAGTTTTGGAGATGGAGTATAGCCTCATTAGTGAATGGTTCAAGCAGCTTCCTCATGAGGAAGCTGCTTGAACCATTCACTAATGAGGCTATACTATATCCCCAAAACTAGACATGATAGGGCAAAATGGACACCATTTTTGGAATCGGCACCCCAAATTCTTATCAAGCCACCATAAAGGTTGGGAAAAACTTTTCTGACCCTCAATTTTGTAGGCCTGTGTTATCTGCGCCAACCTGCATTCTTACCCATTAGAGCTCCGCTTTGGTTCTCAATCTCTTTGAAGACAGGAAGCAGTGAATGTAACTTGCTGTGATGCTTCCTAGTCTTTAATTGGTATCCAAAACAAAGGAATTTTCAAGTCCTATCAATGACCTCTTGTGAGTATCCAAGATGATCCAATTTCTCAGCAAGCCTGTACACCCTTTAATTTATGGTCCTGCAGTTGGTGCAATCTAGTGGCCACTGATTCAGGTGAGAAGACTGAGTGTCCTTAGTCATCTTCGGGTGCAATCCTAACTCCTTGTGTCAGTGCTTTTCAGCACTCACATAAGGGCAATTCAGTTCTGAGGTAAGGGAACAAACATTCCCTTACTTTGAGGAGGCCTCCATGAGTGACTCCCAACTGCAGGATGCAGCACACATCCCATTGGCACCAGTATGCCAGTGCTGGAAAGCACTGACATAAGGGGTTAGGATTGCACCCTTCTTTGTCTTTGTGACCCTGACTTTCTCTCCTCCAATTTTGCTATTCACTTCATCTTATCTGGCTTCCCTCCACCTACAACCCCCAGAAGCTGCCCTCATAAGTGATTTCTATCTCCTCCTTCACAAACCAAAAGGATTCAATTTGGTCCTGATACTTTTTCTTTGCTTCACTCCTTTATGACTTGCAGCAGGTCTATGCAGAAGTAAGTTGAATTGTGTCAATGGGGCTTATTCTCAGGAAAGTGTGCATTGGATTGCAGCACTGGTTTCCATGATTCCATCCTCAACAGTTCACTTCCTACCTGTATAATCATTTCCCCAGTGAATTATTTCCCTCATGGCTCTGTTCTGGGCCTCTTCCCATTTTCTCACTACCCACTGTCCCTAGGTGACCTCATTTAATAACACAACTTTTAGTGCCATTAACACACCAATCAAAACTCTCTATGCCAGATCTTCCTTCTTCCATTCAATCCTGGATCTCTGTCAGACATTCCACCTTGATTGCACCATCATTACTTCAAATGCAATATGTCCAAGACTGAACAGCTCCCCTCTCCACCCAAATCCTCCTTTCTTTGTACTTGTCTGTTAGTCACTGACATTACCCTCACCAGCATCATCACCACCCTTGGTTTTAGGATTGATTCTTCCCCTCTCTCCCTCTTCTTCTCAATTCCCATATTTAGTCCACTCCCTTTACAATATAAGCCTACCCCTTGACCAAAACTAGCTTAGACTTGGTCAACTCACCTTGAATACTGCTTCCTTCCCCTCTCTGTTCTTCTGTTCGGTCACCTCCATCCTGCCTGATTTCCCATACCTCATACTAATTTCCTATAACCAAGCTGCAGTCCCCAAAATTATATTATCCATCAAATTTTCATCACTTCCATGTCTTTGCTTTTACTGTTGTGTCCCTTCTGTCTAGATTGTTAACCCCCTCAGATCACCGACTTGTGCTCTCAACCTTTACAAAACATCATGTACATAGATGGCATCATCATCACAACACCTAGAAGTTCTCTTTCCAGACAATGAGAAACATCTCTCCAGTATGTAATTACTTTTCTGCCCTCAAAATTCCACAAACCCCAGAAGTTCAGGGAAGATGGAATCCATACAGTTCTTGGTCATGTTTAAAAAAATGTTCTTTTTCAAAAATTACGATACTCTTACATAAGAACACAAGAACAGCCCCCCTGGATCAGGCCATGGGCCCATCTAGTCCAGCTTCCTGTATCTCACAGCGGCCCACCAAATGCCCCAGGGAGCACACAAGATAACAAGAGACCTCATCCTGGTGCCCTCCCTTGCATCTGGCATTCTGACATAGCCCATTTCTAAAATCAGGAGGTTGCATATACACATCATGGCTTGTAACCAGTAATGGATTTTTCCTCCAGAAACTTGTCCAATCCCCTTTTAACGGCATCCAGGCCAGATGCTATCACCACATCCTGTGACAAGGAATTCCACAGACCAACCACACGCTAAGTAAACCACATGCTCTTATTCTTGGTGGTCCTGTTTTACTTTCACACTGAGAGTTCTTGACTACCATTAGTCATCATTTCAAGAGAACAATGAAATCACACCAAATTTTTATTTCACAAGCTATATTGAACAATATGTGTAGCCTGAGTGCCCTCAACTGCATTGGGAAGTATGTCTCACTGCTTCCTTTTGTGTGTGTATGTGTGTGAGTGCGCGCGCGCAAAGTTTATTTATTACAGATACAGGTAAGGAAAATGGGTTAAACTTAGGGCTGGGACTACATAGGTTGCACATGAGGATATTGGCTATAGATTACAACATGTCTTAATCCAAAAAAGAAATCAACAACGACTGAAAAGAAAAATAGTCATTGATACAAAAATTTCATATTTGTCATACTAATTAATGATTTAACTAAACAATCAATATTGTTTAACTAAAATTATTTATCAAGTCATAAAAAGGCTTCAAATTTTGTACATACAATATTCATGCTGCTATACTGGGGGCTGAGCCAATACTCAGTGAAGTAGCAGTGAACCTTGGAGGGGCTCCGAGGGGACTGCTAAATAGGTGTGTTTTTCAAGTGCCTCAACAAGTGAGGCACGCTTCGTTGCCAAGAAGATTGTACAAAGAGCTGAGAGCTTGAACGGGGGAGTCTTTTGAAACAGGCAATTTCAAAGATTTCTCCCCGTTTGCTCTGTGCTGAATCACATCGTATCCCGGTCACCATCTTGGAGACGATTCGGAAAGCTGGGAACTCCCCCTCCCATGGCCTAGATACAACAGCATGACAGCTAAAAAAGCTTTAAACTGTGAGTAACCTGGCTCATTAAAAGGCTATAACAAGAACTGCAATCAAGAGGGTGGAAGGAGGAAAAGATTAAGATTATTTACATTGGCTGGTAGCCACCCAGAGGGGAAATGAGCGAATCTGGATTTAAAGAAACCCCTGCTGGAGTAAAGATAAGATTATCCTGCTCAATGGTATGCATGGAAAAGAAATAAATAACTAATCTTCAACTGCTAAAATAACTTTTACTTTCGCTTTCCTAGCAAGAAGCCTCGATTCGGGCCTGGTCATTTAAAGGCATACTAACTTAATTTGACAGTGTTATTGACCTGGATTACTGATCCACCCTTTTTGGAAGAAGGGATGCAAGATAAAGATTTGGATGGCTCTTTAATTGTTTGATTGATTTGACGTTGTTATTGACTGGAACTAGGGCCTGCTTGATACCATCATACATCCCCTTGATGTTGCCCGTGTCAGCTGCTATCTGTATCTCGGAACAGGGCTGGAGCCAGTAGTCATTAGCACATCTCCTGGCAGTCTGTTGGACTTTGCTGCGAGCAGCTTGGAGGACCTGCAGGTTGCGCTCACTGGGACAGGCCTTGTATGCTGCTTGAACTCTCCTCTTTTCCTCAATGACTGGTGTCAACTCAGAGTGGGCTTCAAACCAGTCTGCCACCTTGTTGGTCTTCTTGCCGAATATGGACAAGGCGGTGTTGTAAACTGCATTCTTGAAATGTTCCTATCTGTTGGATGCATTTGCGTCGGCCGGGCCTGGAAGAGATTCCTCAAGCACTCGTACAAATTCCTCCACTTTTCTCTGATCCCGGGTCTTGCTGGTATCAGTGTGAGGTCTTCCTTCCTTTTTCGTGTGATACAGTTGCTTTGTTTGCAGTTTCACTCTGCTGCACACCAGGGAGTGGTCAGTGTCGCAGGCAGCACCCTGATAACTGCATGTGATCTTGATGCTGGGAAGGCTGGAGCGTCTGGTGAGGATCAGGTCGAGCTGGTGCCAGTGCTTTGATCTTGGGTGTCTCCAAGAGACTCTATGTTGGGGCTTCATGTTGAAGAATGTGTTGCTGACACAGAGACCGTGATGACAGCAAAACTCTAGCAGGCGTTGGCCATTTTCGTTCATCCTCCCAGTGCCGAACTGACCTAAGCAAGTGGGCCATGAACTGTTATCAGCACCAACTCTAGCATTGAAATCGCCGAGGATGAACAATGTCTCTTTTACAGGGATCTTCTTGATAGTGGTGGCCAGGTCATCAAAGAATTTGTCTTTGGCTTCTGCTGGAGACGACAGAGTCGGTGCATAAGCACTGATGAGAGTGACAGGTCCTGCTGATGACTGGAGCTGCAGGGACAAAATTCTTTCACTTCCCACTAGCTCCCAGTGTGGAAGGGATTGTCACTCCCGAATCGGCCTTTTCAGCCACACTAGATGCTGTTCCAGAACCACCATTCAGAGCGCGATCCCATAGTCTTTCGAGACTGAAGGTTGCCAACATTGACTGGAAGTGGAATATCGACTTATACTTTTTGGATACAAAAATTGGAAATTAGCCCTACGAGAAGTGGCCTGATTTGATATTGACAAAAATTGCATTTAAAAATTTAAAGGATGTTAGTAAAAGCCAGTCCTTATTAATGGATCTGTTGAGGGATTTTAGAAGTGAAATGGAGCAACAGGTCAGAAAATTATCTGAACAAATGAAGCTAACAAACTCTTCCCTGATAAGCATGCAGGAACAGATTACAAATAACAGACAAGAAAAAAGAATGGATCAAATGTTGGATGAAACTGAAGGAGTATTTTGAAACGAGACAGGAGACGGAAACGGCAACCGTCACTATAAGAATTTTAAGGAAGAAAAAAGAGGGAATGTCCGGAGAGCTCGTTGTCTCAAGAAGAGGAAGAATTTTTGGATTAAACCCAAAAACAGAATGAAGAAGAAAAAAAGAGAGGGGTCAATAAATTTAAGAGATTTAAGAAGAAAAAGAAGTGGGAGGAGCAGTGGAAGGTGCAAGAAGGAAAACACCAAGAAGACAGAGAACAAAGCAAGTACTAAGGCACAAAGTTAAAATGGCTGAACAAGTAGAACTTTTTTCTTTTTGTAGATATTAATGGACCAAATTCTTTTTAGAAATGAAGAGTATTTTATTAATCATATTAAATCAAAGTAGATGTAAATGAAAACTTGGAACACAAATATTGCAAAAATTAAAGTGGTATTAAGATAAATAAAAGAGAAATTATATAAAATAATTTACAGATGGTATTTAATTCCAGAGAAAATAGTAAAAGTGTACCCTGGGTCATCAAACAAATGTTGGATGAGTAAAGAAATGAGGGAATTTTTTATTATATGTGGTGGATATGCAAAAAAAGCTGTGTATTACCATTTAAATTGGAGACATTCCTCTTAAATGCGACATCAGAAACGAAGAATCAGACAAGAAATTTTATTTTAAATATTAGCTTAGTGGCAAGAAGAGTGTATAAGTAAAAATTTGAAGCCTTTTTATGATTGGATAGATAATTTTAGAGAAAAATATTGATTGTTTAGTTAAATTATTAATTAGTAGATTAACAAATATGATAATTTTTGTACTGATGAATAATTTTGTTTGGACCAATATATGTTGTAATTGATGGCCAATACCCTCATGTGTAACCTGTGGAGTCCCAGCCCTAAGTCTATCCAATGTTCCTTACCTATATCTGTAATAAATAAAGTATTGCAAATATTATATATGTATATATATTCTTGCTGCTATACTGATATGCACAATAAAATGTTTCTCATATTGGTCTTCAATTTCTGATATCACATTTAAGAGGAATATTTCCGGTTTGAATGGCACTACACAATTCAATATCTCTTGTAACAATATATATCATTTTCCAATATTTCTTTACTTTCCACATATCCACCACATATAATAAAGAATTCCCTCAATCTCTTCGCATATCTAACAGTTATTTGATGACCCAGGGTACATTTTTGCTACTTCCTCTGGAATTAAATATCATCTATAAAACAATTTATATAAATTATCTTTAGAAGATACCGCTTTAATTATCTTAATACCACTTTCATTATCTTAATATTTGTGTTCCAACTTTGTTTTCATTTACATCTGCTTTGATTTGACATAATTAATTGAATACTCCTCACTTCTGAGGAGAATTCAATCCATTAATATCTACAAAAAATTTTCCACTTGCTATTCAGCCATTTTCACTTCCTGTCTTAGTATTTTCTTCTGTCTTGTTATTTTCCTACTTGCTCCTCCCACTGCTCCTTCCACTCCTTCTTCTTCCTCTTAACTCCTTTATATTTCTTGATCCATCTCTTTTCTTCTTTCGTTTTCTCCATTTTATTCTTTTTGAATTTAATCCAAAGATTCTTCTTCTTGTTGAAAGGTAGCGCTCTTTCTCTGAGAGTTCCCTCTTTTTTTCTTCCTGAAAATTCTGAGTTCTAATAATAAAGGCTGCTTTTTCCATCTCCTGTCTCATTACAAAAATCTCCAATTCTTTAGTTTCATCTGACATTTGGTCCATTCTTTTTTCCATCCCCTCCATACTTTTCTTTGTTTGTCTGTTTGTCAGGGAGGAGTTTGCCTCATTTGTTCAGATAGTTTTCCAACCTCTTGCTTCACTTCATTTCTGAATTCTCGCAATATAACCATTAATGAGGTCTGGCTTTCGCTAACAGCCTTTAAATTTTTTGATGTCATTCTTATCAGTATCAAATCAAGCCGATATAACTCTGGCTATTAAAAAAAACAAAAATGGTCCAACAATTAAAGAATCAACCAAGTCTCATTATCTTGCTTCACTTGTAAGGCTAATTCCCAAATTTTATATTTAAAAGAAATAAGTCAATAATCCACTTCAAGTCAATGTCAGTGTCCAAACATTCCAAATTAAGTTAGTATACCTTTAATTGTTCAGGCCTGAGTCAAGCCTTTTGCGGCAAAAACAAAAGTGAAAGTTATTCCATCCTTTAAAGATTAATTGTTAATTTCTTTTCCATGCATACCATTCCAACAGGGTGATCCTTTAATCTTCCCTTATTTACTTTTCTTCCAATCATCCTTGTTACAAAAAAGAAAAAAAACTGCTCCAGCAGGGGCTTCTTTAAATCCCCATTCTCTCTTTTTCCCCTCTGGGTGGCTGCAAGCCAACGTAAATAATCTTAAAGTTGTCTTTCCCTCCTTCCAACCTCTTGATTGCAATTCTTTTTATAGCCTTTTAATGAACTGCTTACTCACAGTTAAAGGCTTTGTTCGCTTTCATGCTTTATCTAGGCTGTGGGTGGGGGGAGTCCTCAACTGCCCGAATTGTCTCCGAAGATGGTGTCTGGGATACGATGTGATTCAGCACAGAGCAATTGGGGAAAACCTCTGAAACCGCCGTCTCAAGAGAC
Source organism: Tiliqua scincoides (assembly GCF_035046505.1). Lineage (NCBI taxonomy): Eukaryota > Metazoa > Chordata > Lepidosauria > Squamata > Scincidae > Tiliqua > Tiliqua scincoides. Next base: position 32,084,077 of record NC_089824.1, read on the forward strand.
TGCCTCGTTCCTTCTTCTTGGCAAGAGTACCTCATTGTTGAAGTCCTTGGAAAACACATCTATTTCGCAGTTCCCCCCCGGAGCCCTCCAAGGTTCCCTGCTACTTCACTGAGTGTTAACTCCGCCCCCGTCTCACTGCTACCAATTGGACTTCTTTCTGGAAAAGGCCTCATAGGATTGCAATCTAAATAAGACATTCTTAAGAAATTTTTTAAGGAATCTTACCTATGTTTCCATATACTCTACATGCCTCCCGACTATTTTGCGTGAAGATAGGAATGACTGGCTAAAACATGAAAGGAAAGATTATGAAATTTAATGTTTTTAATGCAAAGACAACATATCTTGTCCATAAAATTGACTAGAATACTTCAGTGGGTGACTTCAGAAAAATGTGACACATAGTTCTGCATTTCAAAAATCATGGCAGGATTTTTAAAACTTGTGTAATTACTTGCTCTTTCATACCCAATGTGAGGGCATTCCAAGCTATTGAACACTTAGAAAAATGGGAATTAGTAACATATGGCCAGGTAACTACTTGTTACATGCCCTTTTGTGGGCTTTCAATAGCTAACATGCGACAAATGCTTGTCTCTGAAGAAATCTATAGATAAATCCAATTGAGCAGTAGACAGAAAACTCCATTTTTTTATAGTGCAGTTGTATAGCTCAGCATAATATATGGGGTGCCCTGGGACACTTGTGCCCCAATTGCTGTGCTATTGCAAGAAAAGTTCTGCTTTCGTAGCTCCAGTTCCACCAATGGAGATGCCACAGATGCTCATGCAGCTACCATCAATATAAAATATGTCCCAAACAGCAAAATGACACCAATGACAGAGTAGACATAGGAACAGAAAAACCCACAGAATCCCCAGAAAATGGCAACTCTCACTATCCCTGTAATGGAGCACAGGATACAGACTAAACCCAGCAGCCAATTATAGAGCACTAGCCCCAGTACTAAAGCCCCCACCAGGGAGTCCAGAACTCAGATGAAGGGATGTGTGTCATGGAGCTTTACTTCTCTGGTCTCTTGATGTCCACCCTCAGAGAGCTCCATTCCCCTTGACGGTGCTTCTTTGGACACTGGTTTTGGGCCTGGGTGGATGTGGCAATTGGCTCCTTGGACCCCACATTGACTATCCACAGATGTAAACAGCACAGCATGCAAATACCAAACAACATCATGCTTACTCACCACTTTTGCCTCATTGGCTATTTGAGCAAATCCTTGACGTTTTCTCCAGGTGAGTCTGTAATTGTTATCACCATAATTTTGCTCTCGAAGTCCCCCTGGTGCAATGCCCAGCAGATGTCCTTGCTTCAGAAGAGCCACACACTCTTCTCTGTTCCAGTGACCACAGCCTATTGTGGCAAGACTTGTTTTTAGTCCTGGAAGAAGTGGGAAAAGTTAGATATTAATAGTAAGAACATAACATAAGAAGAGCCCTGCTGGAAAAGGCCATAGGCCCATCTAGTCCAGCTTCCTGTATCTCACAGTGGCCCACCAAATGCCCCAGGGAGCACACAAGACAACAGACACAATCTGCGTCCTGGTGCTCTCCCCTGCACCCGGCAATCAGAGGCAGCCTGCCTCTAAAACCAAGAGCTTGCACATGACTTGTAACCCGTAATGAACTTTTCCTCCAGAAATTTGTCCAATTCCCTCTTAAAGGCATCCAGGCAAGACGCCATCACTACTTCCTGTGGCAAGGAGTTCCACAAACTAATTACATGCTGGGTAAAGAAATATTTTCTTCTGTCTGTCCTAACTCTCCCAATACTCAACGTTTGTGGATGTCCCCTGGTTCTGGTGTTATGTGAGACGGAAAAGAGCGTCTCTATCTACTCTACCATTAAGAAAATGACTCCGTTTATCTATTAGTTAGAACAATGTGTCCCAAACTGTGGGTTTTGACCCACCAGTTGTTTGCAAGTGGTGGGCCACAAAAAGTTTTTGAAACATTTTTTTTAAAAACTTTTGCAAGCACCCTTGCTTGATTTGCAGAAGAAAATTGTTAGCTGAAATGCTAACCTGTGCTATGAAGTAATCTTCACACCCCCAAGTTAAAATGCCAGATTTTCCTATTTTCTCTAGCAATTGGCATGCTGTAGATCATGTGTAAACCCAGTTTCAGCCTTCTGTCTGGCCTGCAAGGCCTTAACTGCACTTCTTGCTCTCCAATTCAGCCTTCTGGGTACCCTGAAATGACTGTAAAGGTTTGGGCGAGCAGTCCTTGAACATTCCTAAGGATAGTCTAGCACAGGGGTGTCAAACATAAGGCCCGGGGGCCTTTTTATTCAGCCCTCAGGCTCTCAGCTGCTGAGCAGTGCTGCTGAAAGGGCAGTACTGAGGTGTTACTGCTAAAAGGGCAGCCCGCACAAAAATTGGGCTCTCCCATATCTTGAAATATGATCAAGATTTATGTGTTTTCTCTTCTGTCATTTGCAGCTAATGAATTCCTAAGTGAGAAAAAGTGTTTATTTTTTGTTATGCCCTGTTTAATGACAATACTTTCTGCCTAATGACATCGCTTCCGGCCCTCAGCAAGCATCATGAATGCCATTCGGCCCTCGGTATGAAACGAGTTTGACAGCCCTGGTCTAGCAAATGCCTACAGACACATACTACATATAAGCTCTCTAGCAAACTTGGGAGCACATGACCCTGATTATTATTAATAATCAATAATATTCTTATTAATAAAAAAATATTACTACTTTCTAGCTCTTTTAGTCTAGTGGTTCACAATAGACTGCTGTTTTAAAAAGTGGGTCCTGGTGCTAAAACGTTTGGGAAAGCACTGAGCTAGACAAAACACATCATACAAGGAGATAACCTCACCTTCCCAAAATTGAGTGTATGGAGTAACATTATTGAGGTACTTGCAAGAGAAAAATCAGTAGGTAAAATGCTGACCTTTAAACCTTTCTTCTACTTGTCCTCTGAGATCCCTTTTCTATCAGTTTCCTTCCTTCCTTCTTCCCTAACTTCTCCCTCCAAAAAGGGGGGGGAACTACCCTTTGGTCCTGAGCCAAAGAAGACTGCATGGAGAGAAGGCGCTTGTGCCCTTTCTTCCTACTCTTTTCCACGCTTCCCCAAACTGCTCTTTCACCTGGTGGGATGGAATAGTTTCTGCTTTGCTTTCCGCATGGCATCCCCAAAGCAGGCGAAATAAGAGCTTGGGGAAGTGATTATTGACCTGGAAGAAAGATATAGACAAAGGGGATAAGCAGCCCTTCATCTTCCCCTCCTCCATCCTGACTTACACCTAGCCTTGACTGAGATGGTTTTATACAACAGGAAAAAAGGAAGGGAGAAAAAATGCCAAGCTGCTTGAAATCTGCACCTATACTGCAGCTTGTGTATTTTGAGGACAGGAATTTCACTTGGCCACCCAGTTGCAGTGCCATTTGCATGCAGCAGCAGGAAACCACTTCAGGGAGTGGTGCTACCATCCCACAAACACTGTGGATGACTGGGGGTTGCGACAAGTCAGACACTCTAGCACAGAGCTGAAGGCCAGGTGAAGCAAGAGGGAGTTGGGTGGGATTTAAAGGAGGAGGAGAGTCACCAGTGAGGAAGATGCAGAGAAGGAGAAGGAGAGATCAAGATACGGGAAGGTGAAAGAGCATAGGAGGAGGACAGGGTTAGATACAGCAGAAAGGAGACAACAACAGGAAAGAGGAGATACTAAAAAGGCAGCAAAAAGGAACCACAGAAGGAAGAAAGAAGAATGGTGATGATAAGCAGATAAATAGAAGAGGAAGGAGGTGCCAGCTGCAGTCGGCAGGGAAGAGGTGGGCATCCATTTAAGGACGCTGCAGAGAAAAGGACCCTGAGCGTAGGGTGGAGAGTGCAAACAAGGCATAGAAACTAATCTATGTATGGAAACCCAGCTGGAATAAAGAAGTAGAGAATCATACAAAGTGACTACAGACTCTTTATTTAGATTTATGTGAACACAATGTCATTCCCCAACCCATAAAATGTGGTGAGGAAGAGAGGTGCATGGAGGCAATGAAAAACCTCTAGTTGGCATCTGAAATCCTAGATCTAAACATCTCATAATACTACCAATTTAAAATACTTCTAGTGAAGAGTCACAGGATTTTTCTTTTTACCTGGCAGATGAGAAAATAAACGCTCTACCACTGAACGGATCAGTCTTCCTCTCGTGCTGAGAAACGTTGATACAAAAAAGAAATAATCACTAGCCAGGGCTCCGTGGTAATACACAAGGACTGCAGGTCCTTTAGGAATATTGTCCATGCCGAAAACCTCATAACCTGTCCATAGAAAGGTAAGTTCTTCAGTAGTGTTTAATGGAGCTGCAGTAGATCAAACATTTATTCACACAGACCAGGAAGAAAGAGCAAGCAAGAAAAAGCATGGCCTTTGAGATGTGAAACCTACAGGCCAATCCTGACAGTATATAATGCCACCGAACAAGCTTTCCAGAGGTATAATACATCTTATGGCCATCACGAAAGGTGACATTCACAAGTGTGCAGGCTGGTCCATGCTGAAATGGTGAGCAGCCAGCTCTACAAGCCAGCTGCAAATGAACACCCGCCACCAACAGTAAGATCCTACAAGGGGCAGGAGTGAGGTGGGGAGGGGGAGGAACATGGCAGGTGATGGGCAGAATAGGGAGGCAAATGGGGCAGGAAGGAGGGCAGATTGGGCCCAGGAGGGGAGGGTTTGGAGGTTGCGGTGTCCACCTAATCCTCACCCCCTTCCCAGACCCAATGGGTCTTCGTGGGCCCACCCAGACTTGCACCAGCAATATTGTTGGTACATGTCTGAGTGGATGCACTGTGCCGGCAGGGGCCTTCCCCAGAGCAAGGGAACAAATGTTCCCTTGCCCTGCAGAGACCTACAGAATATTAAACTCCCCTGCAGGATACAGCAGATGCTACAACTGGCCTATACAAATGACAAAAGTTCACATACATGTTGCCTTAAAAATGTGAAATCCATTAGAACTAGTTTCAGCTAGTAAAAATGCAAAGCTCCCAATTGTCTCATTAGTTTCCTGTTCCAACTAGTCTGAACACAAAGCTCTGGAGCGTCTTCAGACATTCTTGTTCTCACTAGTACTAATAAGAATGCGCTGTACCAAAACACTCCAGAGCTTCACATTTTGGGTGAACAGAATACAAATCTCAGAAGACATTTGGAACTTTTGCAGTTTTACTAGTTAGAATGCACATAGAACTTGGATTTTGGCCTAACATATACCTAAAAATTCTGGAATAAAAGTGTAATAAAATAGGCAGATTAACAGGAGTACATAACAGCATGTCCAGAAGATAGACAAATTTAGAAATCCCACTAAAGATGGGAGAGATCACTCATTGTAGGCTAGCAAAGCCCTGTTGATACAGAAACCTCTTCAGGAGGGGCAGAAAAAACTGGCAGAGGGCCCTGGTCTCCTCTCTCAAGGCAAGGAATGCCACAGAAATGGGGGCCACCACCAAATGAATCTTGACAATGGTGTAACAAGGCCTTACCAGATATACAGGCAGGTATTTACTGACACAATAACTAGTTGCCTAATTGTGCACATAATCAGAATTAAATATCATCAGCCAGGCCCTGAGTCCATCAAAATATCCTTCAGCCTTCTGCCTCCCCCCCCCCAAGTCCAGAGGAATATGCCTGGAACAGAGTCTTTATCATCAGCTTAAGACCAGAAGAAATCACCAGGGACCAGAAGAAATGGTCATAAATATCACCTCATATTCAAGATATTGAATATTGGCCTTTTTTTGTGCCTTTTTGTAAGATATTGGCCCTTTTTGTGAATTTTTATATTGTGGGATTGGCTCCATTTCTAAAACTTAGATAAAAAGGGAGTATAGATTTAATCCATTAATTTATTAAAATGGAAAAGTCAATTATAATCAACAGACAGTCTGATTGTATAGAAACAATTTTCTGCAGCAGAAAAAAAAATAGTAGATGGGTTTTTCAACATACTATGCTACTGATTTTATTTTATTTTTTCGAAAGACATTTAGGTCCCCGCCCTCCTATTCCCCACCTCCAGCCCCAATGCAACTGTGCTAAAAAAAGGTGTGTTTCATCCTGTGCTGGATGGGGCAAATGGGAGGGAAGTAAAAATATTTTTAGTGTACCTTAGCTCTGGGGCCACCTCTAGTTCCCCTCAGATATGTCACCTATTTCAGTGGTGTATGCCCATGGAGGGAAAAGAGGCAGGGAAGTCTTAAAAAAGAGGGTTTTAAAAAGCGGACAGACAAAAGAAGAAATTTCTTTACCCAGCATATAGTTAGTCTGTGGAGCTCCTTGCCGCAGGAGGTAGTTATGGCATCTTACCTAGATGCCTTTAAGAGGGGATTGGATAAATTTCTGGAGGAAAAATTCATCATGGGTTACAAGTCATGGTAGTTATGTGGAAGCTCCTGGTTTTAGAGGTAAACTGCCTCAGATTGCTAGATGCAGGGGAGGGCACCAGGACGCAGGTTGTGTCTTGTGTCCTGAAGCATTTGGTGGGCCACTGTGAGATATAGGATGCAGGACTAGATGGTCCTTTGGCCTGATCCAGTGGGGCTCTTCTTATGTTCTTATGGGATAAGATTTGGCATGCACCATTGCTGTTGAATCCATCCACTCACTCTACTTCCCCACTCCCTGGTTCCTCTGACTGAATTTCCCAATCCTCATACCTACCATGCCACACCTTTCCGAGCATATTTATCACAGATGTAAGTATTTGGGATGGTATCCTCCATGATTCAATATCGGGGTCGTCTGGCAGTTTATAAATTTTTTTACAAGTGTATACGACGACGGCTACAGCATAAATTACGAATAATACAGCTATTACTGGAAAATATAGTATTATCAGAGTCACTAACAAGCCCAGCTGGTATGGCATAAAGGCTAGGTAATTTTCCAAAGTATATGCCAGCCAGGTTGTTGATTCTTCTCCAAAAGTATAGTTTGCGTCTTTCGCCGTCATCTTTGGTATAAAAGACAAGCCAAGGAATGTTCTGTTCACAACCAAACAGTTTCTTCACTTCCTGGAGTGGGGGAAAGAAGAATGATCAGAATCACAGTGTTAGATGCAAATTAGATCTAGGCAATACCTGTGCCCTTGGGAAAACTGCATTTTGCTTTAGCTGGGGGGGGGGGGAATCCACACATCCTTCTCCAATCCAGATTTTCTCCAAATGAGACAAACCTTCATGTAGTCATAAAACTCACCTCTCATTTGAAGTGAGCATTTATGGATTCCTGAAGCTTGTCAGGAGAATACTGGAAGTGGAACAAGCAGATTATAAACATCGGATTATAAAGGGAGCAGCACTTGGCGTGCTGCCACCGGTAGCAGAACGTTTTGTACCTTCCCTGGGCGTGATACAATGTATGGATAAAGTCTGGTGTCCCCAAGAATTTGGACAAGATTATTGACCAACACTGGGATCCAAAGAGCTACCTGAGGCTTTTCTGTGAGCAATGACATCGTACAGCAGGGGGTGAAGACTGTACCGGGAGACACCCTCGGAGGGGGATATCACCACTAGTGGCCAAAATTTTGGAAAATTTGTATTTATGAAAAATGCCATCAAGTTCCATATCACTGGAAAGGTAATTTCATGCAGAATGTAATGAAGCAAACAATGTTGAATTATCTATATTCTGTCAAAGGTTATGGCCAATTAACCAGAAAAGAAGACATAAAACTGCCTTATGTAACCAAAAATGGATTTCCTTGATTCAAAACTGACCAATGAGATTGATAGTTCTAAGAGTCAACAAGGTGTTATTATGACTCAGCAGGGACCAATAAGGTGTTAATATGAGTCAGCTCTTATTTCCATGTATTGGAGATAATATTAGAACATTCCATTTCTGTGAGTGTCATCAAGTTGGCCATTGGTTTTTTGCTGGTTACTGATTTGCTGGGTGATTGGTACTGTTATACATTAAAATAAAGTTAATGGGGTGACTCCAACCCTTGTGATGCCATTGCATTAAGACTTTGCGTGTGATATTGTTACTGAAAATATTGCTTGAAATGCATCTTATCACACAGGTGCACAGATAATTGGTCAGGTTGATACAAGCAAGAGATAAGTAGAGGCCTTAAGTTTCTGGAGAAACCACTATGTAATGTGCCTTCAACTCATCCCACCCCGACACCACTGGGTGATATGAGCAGCTGCAGCTGAGGTCATTTGCTTTGCTTTGAGTCCATCTTCGTGGCTTGTTATGGGAACAGTCCAGTGGGAAAGCAGACAGTTCCCAGGGGCTGGGAGTTTTACCAGTTAGAATGAAGGCATAGAATGAAGGTTGCCAATGACTGAAAGGAGGCTGATGCCATGGTAGTTGTTGCATTCTCGGCTAACCTTAAACCAGACATCAACAAATTAGATGTATCTGCGTTGCTTGAGGCAGATACTTGGGATCTCCTGCCACAATTGCCATAGAAATGAAATAATTTGGACATGGTGTGACCATCAACCACCAGTCATGGAACAGATTCAGAAATGCAGGCTCCGTTGGTTTCGCCATGTTTGCAGAATGGATACCATCCGGATTCCAAACAAACTTCTTTGGCGACAGCAACCTGACAGCTGGAAAATTCGGCAGAAGGCACCAAAGAAAACATGGCTAGAACAACTAAACAGCCTAAAAATCAATGTGCAAAGATATGACCACAGAAGGATCACAGACTAATGTTCACCTCAATGGAATCAAAATCAAGCACGTTCAAGGATTCAAATATCTGGGTTTGCTGGTACAGGAGAAAAAAGTGGCCTCCATCACTGAAGTCAACCTTCATTCTATAACTTCATTCTAACTGGTAAAACTGCTGGGTCAAGTTGCAAATTGATGGGGGGACCCATATAACAACCAAGGGATTCCTCAAAAACTGAAGCAAACTCCTTACAAATAGCCTCATAATCTTGTTGGCTCATACTATGGATCCCAGTAATTTGAATGCCCAATGGATCAAACCATGCCAAACCTAAAAGGCTAGTTCGATGACCCTCTGCAATTATCAGATCCAGAAAGCCATCAAAGCCTCTATACTGAACTCTAAACTTACCAGTGCCCTGAACAGGGACATGGTTTCCTTGAAAATCTGTAACCACTAATCCAATGGGCTCCAAACAGGGGGCATTTCTAAGGTCTCTACAGAAATAATAGAAAGTGTCAACTTCCCAGAGTCAACTTCCATCACACAAGGGGACCCTTGAATTTCTACAGTTACATGTATTTTCTCTCGAGTAGTCAGCTCTGGACAGGATATATAGATGTAGTATATGCCTCCTCCTGCCACACTGATTCCTGATGGACTTTCCCATTACGAACTCCCCATCTTCCTCACGTCCTCTAAAACTCTTACTACCACATATGCGAGCAATATGACCCCTCTTGCCACAAGTTCTGCAGTTCACCTCCCTGAATCGGCAATCACCTCCCCCAGAGCTTGCACACAGTCCCTGGTTGTTAACATCAAGAATTCTCTGAGCCTTAGAACTAGGCACTGATGGATCCCAACGGTTGCTCCACTTTAGTCTCTCTTGCCAGATTCGCAGTATCTCCTCTCCCTCTGACCATTCCGACACGGCCTCTTCATGGCAGGCGCTTCCCAACTTCTGAGCAGCCCTTGGGCTATGAGAGGGATGGATATCTCTGGCAGTGCCTCTGCTTTTGCAAGAGCCAGAGCTTCCTTAACTGCTGCCTGAAATGTCAATTGCTCCTTAATAGAAAGATTCCTTTGTAATCTTTCATCACAAACAAACTGGTTAAATAGTGTTTCCTCCAGGTCTGTAATTAACAGCTTTAGCTAATTGACGAAGTGCTGCCAAACAAGCAGCAACAGTCTCACCTTCCAGCTTGTCACATTTATAAAAAGCATGTCGGCATACAATACGAGATGGTTGAGGCAAAAAATGATTTTTTAGCAATGTCATAATGTCCTTATAAGCAATATTCCTCAGTTCCGTTGGAGCTGCCAAATTCTGGGCAATTTCAAAAGTAGCAGAGCCACACACATGCTGAACAAGACGGCCCGCTTCAAAGCAACGTTCATCACTCCATTTGCTACTAAAAAGAATTCAAGGCGTTCTGCATAAGTATCCCACCAAAGGCCTCAAGCTGGCCCTCAGTAGCCATTCTTCTCCCAACCTAAGAGGCAAGCTCTCCCAGAACAGATCACTTCCATGCCTTACCAAATAACGCCAACCCAAGAGTGACCAGGAAATCCATTTATTACATTAGTTACAGAAGAGATAAAACACATAGGCACAGCCTTACTTAAATATCCCCAATGCTCCACCCCCCATTACCCTCTAATCCTACACACCTGTTCCAGACTCCTGAGCACAAGATCATTCCAACTACATTCAGCTGTTCTGCAGACTCCCCCAAATAATTAACCCTTCATACACAACACAGAGGGACTCCTAAAAGCTCTTTGCACATTTAAAAAATATGGTTGCAATGCTAAGCATGTTTAGTTGAAAGCTAATTCTGTAAAAATCAATGAGACTTATTCAAAAATAAATGTAGGATAGGAGGACAGGCCATCCTATCACATAACACCAGTGCTGATGCAACCCTGCCATGAAGGCATGCATTACATCCTATGGTGTTGGGATGAACAGGGAGCCTCCTCAGGATAAGGGAACTTTTGTTCTCTTACACCCAAGTAAGCTCCCTGTCACCCTATGAGTCTACCTGGATCTGTGCCAGCTCATGGCACAAGTTCAAATGGACCCAAGGGGATGTGGCATATTAGCAGTGCCGTTGTGGCCTTTGACCACCACCATGCTTCTTGGTGGTTCCCAACAGATTGTTGTTTTAAAAAGTAGGTCCTGATACTGTGAAAGGTTTGGGAACCACTGACCTAAGTCACAACTAGATAGCAGGAATCAGCCACATCCTGCCCCTTTACTGTGAGGGGGGGGGGGGGAGAAGAAAAAGAGAAATTTAAACTAGCACAGCTTCACTGTCAGGAGAAGGCAACCATTTCTTTCAATTACATCACACCCTGCCCCAACAGAAACACAACACCAAAGCATTAAATAATGTATTGCAAGCATATACAAAGTTAAGTTGTTTTTTTAAATCCATCATTCTCAAGAAAGAAATGCACAGAAAATCTCCTCCATTTCCAAGAAGAGGCAAAGAGGTCCATCTCTACCCACCTCCAATATCCAATCCAGCTTCCTGTCTCCTGCAGCAGCTATTCTAGAGGATTTGACTTCAACCTCTGAGTTTGACTCTAACCTTGTCTCTTTCGGAATCATAAATAATATTAAGGGTGCAATTCTAACTCACTTTCCAACACTGACATCAGGGCAATGCAGCTTCTAGGTAAGGAAACAAACATTCCCTTACTTTGAGGAGGTCTCCGTGAATGCCACCAACTGCAGGATGCAGCACATGTCCCATTGGCACTGCTATGTAATTGCCTGTGGAACATACCGTTGCACTAATGCAACCCCAGTAGGAACAGGGGTCTCATTCAGCCCACTTTTGATAATTTTCTATTGTTTCTTGGGTGAATTGGGCTAGTTAAAACCCACAGTTACATGTGGGGAACACAATGTAAGCTCCCCCTCACAGTTTCAGGTGTTGCCTTGTCTCTGGTCTAAGTGAAAGGGTATTTATCACCTCTGTTGTTAGGTGATGACAATAGCAAAATGTCTGAGCCATTTGAAAGCCATTTGAAAGCCAACAGGCTTTTTTTACTGCTGGATCCTAGCAACACTTAATGTGTTTATTAGGAAAAATGTTGATGAGTCAGGTTTGATTTGTAGCTGACTGTTTAGCAGAAATCAAACCTCAGTCATTTGGAAATTCTCGCCCTCCCCGCTATGCTTTTTGTTGCTTATAACCAAAAAGTCTGTGCAAAAACTGCATAATCCTTCACTGCTTGACTTCACAGCACAAAGAAATAAACTTTTTCAGTTTTTCTCTCCCAAAGCCTTCTTTTTCAAAGATCTATGGGAAAGAGCTATTTCCAACACTGTAAAAACATAGTGACTGAGCTGTTGCAGATCCAGCTCAATGTTAAAGGGGTGGGTGGGTTTCAAGCTATTTACATGTCAGCCAAAGATCATGTAGCACCCCCTCTTTGAGAGGTTTTGTTTTTTAGTGAAGACCTCTGTCTCTAGGTCCTGAGAGTATTTTTTTTTTTTTGGGGGGGGGGGGGGAGGTAGCTATCCGGCTCTGTTGTAAGCCTGCAAAACACCTCAGCTGCTGTTTTAGCAGCTAGCTCACCTTGTAATAAAGGGGTTTTCTTTTCTCCAGAGCATTCAAGGGTCACAGGGATTCACCTCCTCCTTGAAGCTTGTGCTTCTGAAAAATTAGTGGGGGTGAAAGATACATAGACTATCGTTATTTGCTTTACCCAGGCTTCGTGCACTGGAGAGGACACTCTGTTCCAGAACCACCATTCAGAGCGCGATACCATAGCCTTCCGAGACTGAAGGATGCCAACAGCTATTGCTTTTGGTTGCCATTATTTCATTATGGATTCTAATGAAGATTCATATCTTGATCATAGTATCTCCTCTTCAAAACTAACACTAAAGTCAGGTCAATGCTTAAACTATATATTGAAGACTTAGGTTTGATTGACCCATGGCAAGCTTTGCATCCTTCAGATAGTTCCTTGCATCTCCTTACAAGGAAGCCGCGTCGGCGCAAGGAGATTCCCGGCCAAGTCTTGCGTTGGTCCAGCTGGGCTGACGCAAGAATAAAAGGTAGGCGTGGGGGAGGCGGAGACGAGGAGGAAGGGAGGCGTTCTTGGGCAGGGGAGGGTGGGCAGTGAGTGGCCCTGGAGGCGGGCGGGCAGGAAGAGGGAGGTGGGGCTGGGATCCGGCAGTTATGTGGATCCCAATCCCCATTCCCGGATTCAAGCAGCCGCCCCGCTCTTCTCGAACTTGTGCCACCTCCAGAGGTGGCACAAGTCTGAGAAGACCCATTGGGGCCAGCAGCACTTACCCAGGGGTAAGGGGAAAAATTTCCCTTTGCCTCTGGGTAAGACGCTTTTGGTCACAATCCTGTGCTGGATACAGCACAAGCCTCTTGGCTTGCTTGTTCCAGCGCAGGATAGGATTGTGTCCATAGTCTGGAATTCAACTCTCTAGATATGCTTCATCAGTGCTTGAGTTACTTGGTAAATATATCTTAAGACTATTTGGGGATTGATGGAGATTTTAATGATACACCAGATCCTAATTTAGACTGAAGTACCCCTTTATGCGGAACCCACTCTTTGATGATGGAAACATTTAGAGCCTATTAAGGAGAATTGGGTTTCATTGATCTGTGCCATGCACTATGATTAAAGGAAATGGAGTGCCTACTTATTTCTTCAGTTCACCATAATTGTTTTTGATTAGATTATTTTCTCATATCAGTCTCTTTTTTAGTAAACATTAGAGCATGTGAAATAGATGTGATCATGCTCCTATTGCATTAACTTGTCAACTTTTAGGTGATTACAACACAGCAGCCATGGCATTTTCACATTTCCCTTTTAAGTGCTAAAGATTTCAAAATTTGAATGGAACACTATAGACCTATCCCTTTAATGAATATTGCTACAGAGATAGTGATTAATATGTTAATTAAAGTTTACATAAGAACATAACAACATAAGAACATAACAACAGCCCCACTGGATCAGGCCATAGGCCCATCTAGTCCAGCTTCCTGTATCTCACAGCAGCCCACCAAATGCCCCAGGGAGCACACCAGATAACAAGAGACCTCATCCTGGTGCCTTCCCTTGCATCTGGCATTCTGACATAGCCCATTTCTAAAATCAGGAAGTTGCACATACGCATCATGGCTTGTAACCCGTAATGGAGTTTTCCTCCAGAAACTTTTACAATTCTCTTTTAAAGGCGTCCAGGCTTGATGCCATCACCACATCCTGTGGCAAGGAGCTCCACAGACCAACCACACGCTTAGTAAAGAAATATTTTTCTTTTATCTGTTCTAACTCTCCCAACATTCAATTTTAGTGAATGTCCCCTGGTTCTGGTGTTATGGGAGAGTGCAAAGAGCATCTCCCTATCCACTCTGTCCATCCCCTGCATAATTTTGTATGTCTCAATCATGACCCCCTCAGGCGTCTCTTTTCTAGGCTGAAGAGGCCCAAACGCTGTAGCCTTTCCTCATAAGGAAGGTACCCCAGCCCAGTAATCATCTTAGTCGCTCTCTTTTGCACCTTTTCCATTTCCACTATGTCTTTTTTGAGATGCAGCGACCAGAACTGGACACAATACTCCAGGTGTGGCCTTACCATAGATTTGTACAACGGCATTATAATATTAGCCGTTTTGTTCTCAATACCTTTTCTAATGATCCCAAGCATAGAATTGGCCTTCCTCACTGCCGCAGCACATTGGGTCGACACTTTCATCGACCTGTCCACCACCACCCCAAGATCTCTCTCCTGATCTGTCACAGATAGCTCAGAACCCAACAGCCTATATGTTTTGATTTTTTGCCCCAATGTGCATGACTTTACACTTACTGACATTGAAGCGCATCTGCCATTTTGCTGCCCATTCTGCCAGTCTGGAGAGATCCTTCTGGAGCTCCTCACAATCACTTCTGGTCTTCACCACTCGGAAAAGTTTGGTGTCATCTGCAAACTTAGCCACCTCACTGCTCAACCCTGTCTCCAGGTCATTTATGAAGAGGTTGAAAAGCACTGGTCCCAGGACAGATCCTTGGGGCACACCGCTTTTCACCTCTCTCCATTGTGAAAATTGCCCATTGACACCCACTCTCTGCTTCCTGGCCTCCAACCAGTTCTCAATCCATGAGAGGACCTGTCCTCTAATTCCCTGACTGTGGAGTTTTTTCAGTAGCCTTTGGTGAGGGACCGTGTCAAACGCCTTCTGAAAGTCCAGATATATAATGTCCACGGGTTCTCCCGCATCCACATGCCTGTTGACCTTTTCAAAGAATTCTATAAGGTTCGTGAGGCAAGACTTACCCTTACAGAAGCCATGCTGATTCTCCCTCAGCAAGGCCTGTTCGTCTATGTGTTTTGAAATTCTATCTTTGATGAGGCATTCCACCATCTTACCCGATATAGAAGTTAGGCTGACCGGCCTATAGTTTCCTGGGTCCCCCCTCTTTCCCTTTTTAAAGATCGGTGTGACATTTGCTATCCTCCAATCTTCTGGCACCATGGCTGTTTTGAGGGACAAGTTGCATATTTTAGTCAAGAGATCAGCAACTTCATTCTTCAATTCCTTAATCACTCTTGGGTGGATGCCATCAGGGCCCGGTGAGTTATTGATCTTTAATTTAACAATGAGGTCTGAAACATCTTCTCCTTTAACCTCTATCTGACTTAATTCCTTGGTCAGGAGGGGCCGTTCAGGCAGCGGTATCTGCCCGAGGTCTTCTGCCGTGAAGACAGATGCAAAGAACTCATTTAATTTCTCTGCCATCTCTAAGTCTCCTTTTATCTCCCCTTTCCCTCCCTCACCATCCAGAGGGCCAACCGCTTCTCTGGCGGGTTTCCTGCTTCTAACATATTTGAAGAAGCTTTTATTATTCCCCTTAATGTTGCTGGCCATGCGTTCCTCATAGTCTCGCTTGGCCTCCCCTATCACCTTCTTACATTTCTTTTGCCACAGTTTATGATCCTTTTTATTCTCCTCATTAGGGCAAGACTTCCATTTATGCTTCCTTGCCCTTTACAGCCTTCTGGATTTAGTGGAACTCTTCTTTCTTTGCGGTATACACTTCTGCTGGGCCTCTATTACTGTTGTTTTAAGCAGTCTCCATGCACTCTGGAGAGATTGGACTCTTTTTACCTTCCCTTTCAACCTCCTTCTAACCAGCCTCCTCATTTGAGGGAAGTCCGCCCGTCAGAAGTCAAGGGTTTTTGTGAGAGATTTGCCTGCTATTCTTTCCCCGACGTGCATGTCGAAACGGATCGCAGCATGATCACTGTTCCCCAACAGCTCCGTAACATTGACATCTCTAACCAAGTCCTGTGTACCGCACAATATTAAATCCAGAGTCACCTGTCCTCTGGTGGGCTCCATGACTAGCTGCTCTAAGGCACAGTCATTTAGCATGTCAAGGAATCCGGTCTCCTTTTTGTGACCAGAACACAAATTGACCCAGTCTATATGAGGATAATTGAAGTCCCCCATGATTACAACCCTGTCCCTCCTTGTCACCTCCCTGATCTGTTTCCTCATTTCAAGGTCCCCTTCCGATTTCTGGTCTAAAGGACGATAGTACGCCCCCAGTATTACATCGCTCCACAGGCCTGGTAATTTAACCCACAGAGATTCTACGGTGGAGTCGGACCCTCCTTCAATCTCTACTTGGATTCGATCCCTTCCTTAACATAAACGGCCAACCCACCTCCAACATGCCCCTGCCTGTCCCTCCTGTAGAGTTTACAGCCCGGGATTGCGGCATCCCACTGATTCTCCGCATTCCACCAGGTTTCTGTTATGCCCACTATGTCAATGTTTTCCTTTGTCACCAGACATTCCAGTTCTCCCATCTTTGCTCGGAGACTTCGGGCATTCGCATAAAAGCATTTGTACACGGAATGCCCCAGGATGGGCTGCTTATTCGCTCCTTTGTCCCCGCATCCTCTCACTGTGCCAAACCATCTATCACATCCCATCACACTACCATTCCCAATTTCTTCTCCTACTCTGCCTTTGTCTTGTTGTTCTCTAACTTCCCCATCCTCGTCCCAAGGAGATGAGGAGTCCCCAACCGGATGCCCCTCGGCTCCTGTCGGCCTTCCCCCAGGGATCAGTTTAAAAGCTGCTCTGCCACCTTTTTAATGTTATGCGCCATCAGTCTGGTTCCATTCTGGTTCAAGTGAAGCCCGTCCCTCTTGTACAGGCCCCATTTGTCCCAAAACGTTTCCCAGTGCCTAACGAATCTAAACCCCTCCTCCCTATACCACTGTCTCATCCACGCATTGAGACCCCTGATCTCCGCCTGCCTAGCTGGCCCTGTACGTGGAACAGGTAGCACTTCAGAGAACGCTACCCTTGAGGTCCTGGCTTTCAGCTTCCTACCTAATAGCCTAAATTTGGCCTCCAGGACCTCCCAGCTACACTTGCCCACGTCGTTGGTGCCGACATGCACCACAACCGCTACCTCCTCCCCAGCACTGTCTACCAGCCTGTCTAGATGAGAAGTGATGTCCGCAACCTTTGCACCAGGCAGGCAAGTCGCCATGCGGTCCTCACATCCGTCGCAAACCCCCCTCTCTATGTTTCTAATAATCAAATCACCCACTACAAGAAGCCCCCGACCCCCCCTCCTGCTGAGGAGTATCCTGAGTGCATTCAGATACAGGCCTGTCACCTGGAGAAGGGGTCCCCCCTAGGGGATTGTTTCCCTCCTCTCCAGGATGGAATCCTCCAGCCCCAAGGCTCACAGGATGGCAGGCACTAGCTTTATACCCCTAGCTAGCTCCTCCTCCCTCCCTCCTTGCTGATTGAAAGGGGGGCTGGTCTTCCCAGGTGAGATTACAAAAGCTCAGGAAGACAAAAGGCTGTTGATGGGCTTAATCCACTCTGCAGGCCCCTGAATGGGTTGCTTGGATTAGCCTAATGGGGCTCTTATCACCTCCTAAAGGTCAATGACTATGCTAAATTGCCCTGTCTGGTTGGGAACTGGCCCTTCCTAGGTTCTTACCCTCCTAGTTCAGTTCTCTTAGGCTGGACTGTTCTTTAACCTCAAGCTAGTTTTTATTTGAGTTTGTTTATTTATTTATTTATTTATTTCTCGCTCTCACCTAGATCCTGTGTCCCAATTTACTGAAATGTTTAGATTATGTTCTAACTTAGATTAAGTTTAACTTGGGTTAAGTATAGGGTTAATTTAAAACAAAGTAGAAAAACTTGCTTTCCACTTTATCCTCCTCTGTTTTATTTATTTTCTCAAGTGCCTGACCCTTGAGCTCTTACTCATGAGTAGGACTCTGCTCCTGCTCAGAGCAGACCTATGTACACACCTATGTATTTATTTTTATTGCCCTCACCTAGCTCCTGTGTCCCAACTAGCTGGACCTTAGATTCCCTCCCTTAGGTTAGATTAGGTGCTAACTTAGGTAAAGTTTAGGTAAAGCTAAATTTCAATGTTGATTTAAGGTTGATTTAAAGTTAGAAGACAAGGAGTTGGAAAGACAAAGAGTTAGAAAGAGTACACTTACCTTCTCATCGTCGTCCTCTCCTTCTCCAAAACTCAGAGGTCTACTTGCCTTTTCCTCGCCCAGATACCAAACCCCTTACCTGGCACTTTGTTCCCAGAGGCACTTGGTGTCCCAGTTCTGTAGAGAGGGTATTAGAGACTTGGTAAATGTTAATCAAGTAGGGATTATAGAAGGCAGGCAATAATCTTAGTTGAGTTGTTGGCTTGATCACAACTGTTTGGGTGAGCCCAACATCAAGCAGTCCACCTTTTCAACAGCACTACTTCTGCTGAGGTGTCACTTTGAAGTTCAGCAACTGGTGGTGGTGCTGGAAGAACCCAATTATCATGCAGGCTGGATAAAGAGCTTCCTTTGCTAAAGGGCCTTGTTTATGTTTGACACCCCAGGAGCTTGCATTTAAGTGGCACCAGGATGCCACTCACCAAACAACTGAGCAGAATACTGGAATGGATTAATTCTAATGTTTTGGGTACTACAGAGCAGATCTCCCAGCAAAGTGAAATTCATTTATAATTATCTGCACTTCACTTCTCTCAATGTTACTATAGCATTGCCTGTACTTTTAAGGCAAGGTGGCTATTGTGTAAGGCAGTGGTTCCCAAACTTTTTCCGACTGGCAGCTCCCTTGAACTACAGGGCCACTGGCAGTGGCTCACCATTAGGGCTACAATTCTATCAGTTCTTCATGAGGATTCCACAGTTCCCCTGCCTGGTGTCCACAGCTCCTTGGGGAGCCACAGCTCAGTTTGGGAACCACAGGCATAAGGATATATCCAGATGGCAGTCATAAGAACATATGAAGAGCCCCACATGCCCTCCTCCTCCACTTTAAAAAAAATAGTGGAGAAGCAGGCAGCCCCCAGTGTGGCATGGAAAGACTCATGGCCACCCTTGGAGCTTTTTTGTGTTTCCCTGAGGGCCGCCTGTCCTCCTCCACTATTTTTTTTAAAGGAGAGGAGGGCGGGCAGTGGCACTTGCAGTGGGGGCACAACTGGGTGGGGGGAGCAATTTTGCTGGCCCTCCCATGTGGCACCCTGGGGCTTTTGCCTCTCCTGTCCCCTAGGAACACCACTGATCTGCCATTTTGCTGCCCATTCTTCCAATCTGAAGGGGGGGGGTGCGTGCGTGTATGTCTGTGCAGGTGCATGCATGCAACATTACAAGTTCACATACTACCAGAAAGCCAGTATGCTGGTCTTCTTGCGGCCCCTGCCAATCCCCTGCAGGTGGTGGCAATTGCAGGACCACTATGTACCCTTTTAAAAAGCACTCTTCCTTAAGACCCATCAATAACAGGCTATTTTCTTTTGCAGAAGGCCTCCATGGGCCCCCAATTTGGACTAAGGGTCATGGTGCATAGGAGTCATGGGACTAAGGGTCATGGAGATAGGCAGCTCTGCCTTTCCATCACTGCCACAGCTTGATCTAAACTGCCTTCCCAAAGCTGCTACTAACCACAGAGGAGAAAACTTGCAGACACAAAATTTTGCCCTTCTGCAATTAATAGCAAATCTGTGGGAAAGGATTTACACTGGAGAATTGGTGTGGAGGGCCAAAAGTTAATCTCCCCTTCCATCATGCTGTGGCTTCAGTCCAGATTGCTCTACTCTGTTCAAAAGAGAAAACAGTATCTGAAGTTCTAACCACAGCACTCTTATGTGGCATTTAGTCTGGCCTTGAGTTTATTGCAAAAGAACCAGCCCATACAAGCCATGACCATAGAGACATAATCAGGTGCGCAAATCTGCAGAGAATATAAATGCAGGAAATCTATGCCACATGGCAGTGGTTCCTAAACTATGAGCCATGGGTGCCCAAGGAGTCGTGGACACCAGCCAGGGGAGCCATGCAATCCTTGCAAAAAACTGCCCATCCTATACAATGTATAGGACTGTAGCCCTAATGGGGAGCTGTGGCCAATGGACCAGTAGGTCAAGGGAGCCGCTAGTCAAAAAAGATTGGGAACCACTGCCATGTGGGATTAGGGAGAGAAATGTGACAAACAAAGAATCTTGTTCTTTGGGGGTTACAAAATGAAGGTTGAACCAAATCTCATTCTAACCTGGGGGCAACCACAGAACTCAAATTCACACAAGTCACAACGTCAACAGGGAATCTCCATCTCCTAATGCAGCATCTCACTAAATTCCAGTTGCATCTGCTGGGCAGATTCACCAGGTATCTTCTTCTGCCCTTAAAGATACCTTCGCACTGCCACTTGCAGTTTGGTCCTTGTGCAGCACTTTGGGTTTTGCCCCAAATTGCAGCCAGTTTAAAGTCAGGTATGACTCAAAACATTTTCCGTCCAAATACCATTGCTAGTTTTATTTGTGAAGCCTACTTCTTAAAACACGATAAACAGCCTTATTGACGCTCATATCGAAGTAGATCACAAATTCCTTGGAATGCCACAAAATTGCCACCAATATGAACTCTTGAATGATGCCTGTGCCTGATTCTGAATGCAACACCTTCAGCCAGTGGCATAGTTAGAGGGGGTACAAAGCACGAGGTTTCGCAGATGGAAAGGCTCCGTGCAAAATTTAGTGCTTTGCACCCCCTCTAGCTACACCACTACCTTCAGCTCCTAGGATAGGAGCCCTTCTTTGAACCCCAATGACTGAGGACAAACAGCACAATCTTGTGTGTCTACTCAGAAGTAACCTGTGTTGCATTCAATAGGGCTTACACCCAGGTGAGTGTGCACAGGATTGCAGCCTTACTCAGGGTGTGGTTACTGGTCCCAGAGGAAAAGTTACCAGCACCACAAGGCTGGGTTGCTTGTCATAAGAACATAAGAACATAAGAACAGCCCCACTGGATCAGGCCATAGGCCCATCTAGTCCAGCTTCCTGTATCTCACAGCAGCCCACCAAATGCTCCAGGATTTGTCTACTGTGTGCAGCCAGTTCCATGGTGCAGTCAGTGGAACTCACAGCCCAATCCTATGCATGCCTACTCAGAAGTAAATCCCAGTGTAGTCAATGGGGCTTACTCCCAGGAAAGGGTGCATAGGATTGCACTCTCACTCCCTAAAAAAGAGTTAGAAATGATCTCCTTGTTAGGGCTGCATCTTTTGAACACTGAGAGCCCAATCCTATGCATGTCTACTCAGAAGTAAATCTCACTGTAGTCAATGGGGCTTACTCCCAGGAAAGTGTGGGGATTGTAACCTTAAGCAGGAGAGAATCTCACTGAGCTCTGAGAATGTCAATCAGCTCAGCAAAGGGGCCCAGGATTGCGCTGCGCGCCCCGTGCGCCTCCGTTCAGCCCCGCAGCGCTCCGCCTCTCCAGAGCCGCACACTGGCCGAAGGGGCGGACCTCGCAGGAAGGCCAGGAGGAGCCTGGCAGGTCCACCTCCCGCCTGGGGTGCCCGGACGCCTCCCGATGACGGCAGAGACACAGACACGTGGCGCGCAGGAGCCTGCCGGGCAGAGTGAGTTCGGAGAAGGGGCTTTGCCAGGGGCTGGAGGAGGAGCGGGACTCGCATGCGGGGGGAGGGCGCAGTCTCCTGGAAGGGGGCACGCTGGGACTGCAGTCCCACCCACACTTTCCTGGGAGTAAGCCCCACTGACTGGCATGGGACTGGCTTCTGAGTAGACCTGCATAGGATTGGGCTCTAAGGCTGCAGTCCCACCCACACTTTCCTGGGAGTAAGCCCCACTGACTGGCATGGGACTGGCTTCTGAGTAGACCTGCATAGGATTGGGCTCTAAGGCTGCAGTTCCACCCACACTTTCCTGGGAGTAAGCCCCACTGACTGACATGGGACTCGCTTCTGAGTAGACCTGCATAGGATTGGGCTCTAAGGCTGCAGTCCCACCCACACTTTCCTGGGAGTAAGCCCCACTGACTGGCATGGGACTGGCTTCTGAGTAGACCTGCATAGGATTGGGCTCTAAGGCTGCAGTCCCACCCACACTTTCCTGGGAGTAAGCCCCACTGACTGACATGGGACTCGCTTCTGAGTAGACCTGCATAGGATTGGGCTCTAAGGCTGCAGTCCCACCCACACGTTCCTGGGAGTAAGCCCCACTGACTGGCATGGGAGTCGCTTCTGAGTAGACATGCATAGGATTGGGCTCTGAGATTCTTATCTGTTTCTGCTTCTTTATGCTGCTTTTCCAGGGCCTATGAGAGAGTGGTAAAGGGGGTAATTTGACTTGAGCTCAGGGTCAAAAAGGGCGCTCAGGAGCCAAAGGAGTGGCCCAGAAATTTCCTGGGATCTCACATTTTCTGGTCTCACCTGGACTCACAAGCCTGCATGGGATGCTGGAGGCACTACCATGGGTGCAGAAGCCCTATGCACTGGGCCCAGAAATGTATGCATGACACTCCTTAACACAGGGCGCAATCCTAACCAACTTTCCAGCACCAAGGTAAGGGCAATGCAGCCCCAAGATAGGGGAACAAACATTCCCTTACTTTGAGGAGGCCTCCTCGACTGCCGCCCAACTGCAGGATGCAGCACATGCCCCTCTGGCACAGCTGTGTCAGTGCAGGGAAGTCAGTTAGGATTTGGGCTAGTGTCAAATCTGGGAAGAATCTAGCCTGCTACAATAGCTCTTTGGCTTGTGGATCTGCTTACTATGAAGGAGTGTACAGGAGCTCAGGGACACAGCTAAGGAAGTAAGTTTTCTTACTTTTCACACTGGGCACTTTCCATTCTAGTGCCAACCTAAATATGATGATGTGAATTTTCTGCAATGATTTTCTATATTTAAATTATTTTAGAGAGACTTAGGAGTGCGTTCAGTTTTCCCTATTACTGTATCTAGTTGCCAATGCCGCACAGGCAGGTAGATTTGGGCTCTGCATTGGGAAGTCCAGCAGAGCTGGACTCCACAGAGGATTCTGGCTGTTACTATCCCCACCACCCTGTTTTCACTCTCTCCCATCCATTTTGCCCCCCCCCCTTGGGAGGGACCCAACAGAAACTTTGTACCCCCTGATAAAATTCCTCTCAGTGATCCTGGCATTCTAAGCCTTGTTCGCACAAGTGTGGGGGAGAGGGGTGATCTGGACCACTGACCCCTCTTCCCTACCAACACCCTCTAACTGCATGCTTTTTTTCCTGGACAACTGAAGCAAGCCTAGGAGCATACAGCTTCGTGTGTGATCAGGGATGATCTGAGATTTGAACCAAAGGAATCCTAATTTGCAGTTTGGTCTCTTAGAGCTCAATCCAGTTTTCCAGTGCCAGTGCAGCCATGCCAATGGGGCGTGCACTGCATCCTGTGGTGGGGAGGCAATCACAGAGGCCTCCTCAAGGTATGGGAACACTTGTTCCCATATCTCAGAGCTGCATTATGGCTGGACCAGTGCTAGAAAGTTGGATAGGATTGGGCCCTTAGGCACTATTTACATCAGCAAATGTAAGACCTGTATTGTTTAAGCCCAGGAGACATAGGACCCAAATAAGTAAGTTTTTCCTGCTCCAAAATAAGTGTGCCTAGGATTTCAGGGTGACTTGTGTAAAAGACTGAGGGCACAATCCTATCCAGTTTTGCAGTGCTGGTGCAGTCATGCCAGTGGAGTGTCTGCTGCATCCTGTGATGGAGGGGCAGTCACTGGGGTCTACTCAAGGCGTAGGAACATATGTCCCCTTACCACAGAGCTGCATTGTGGCTACATTGGAGCTGGAAAGTTGGATAGGATTGGGCCCTTAAGCACTTCCTTGTTGTAGCCACAAAACCCTATTATTCAACTGTTGAAAAGGAATCATACAGATGGGCAAAACAAAGTAGAGATTTTTTTTTAAATTCTAGACAATGGGCAAGAACAAGGCTAAAGGTCAAAAGCAGAGGAATGTCTTCCAAGTGGCTAACAAAAAAATCACAAAACCCAAAAGTAAAACCAAGCCGGTGATGACAAGCCTAAAAAAGGTTGGTACAGTATTAACTATTGTTTTCAGTGTGTCTGAAGAATTGCTTTGAATTCTTTGCTGTAAGAAACATCTTGAAATCTCATGAGACTGTGTTGTGCAGGCTCCTGCCATCAAACCTAGCTGTGGCATGGTAACAGAAGCTACAAGGCTATGGAACACCTAATTTGTTGCTCATTCACCCGACTTCTCTCTCAAATTTATGATTGATAGTCAAAATTGATTATAAAAATAATTGCTTTTCTCTTAAAAAATAACTCTGGGGCACAAAACTATTCTTGGTTATTCTCAAATGTGTGTTTCTTACCTTGCCCATCACACATTTTCCTTTCCTTCTCCAAAGATGACTGGTCATGTAATCCTATGTTCTAGTTAATACTATTGTTTGTGCTACACCAGTCCAGTACACATCAATATCTTAAGCCTGTCCAGCACAAAGCAAACAACTCTTTGGTGGCCAGCATTGATGGTAACCCTGACAGCACCCATCATTCATGGGACAGTGGCTCAACAACAGCCCCACACTATGATGATTGACTCCTTGTACGTCTAGTGAATCTACCCACCCACAGTTGTGACCTTGTTTGAGATAGAATGCAGAATAGCAGTTTCAAAATATAGGATTTGACTGCGGTACTTTCAGAGCTTATCCACTGTTGTAGATGCACAGTGGGTGTTGGGTTTTCCTTCTTGCATATCCTTTTGGTGTGTAGGGTAAGGAAGATCTGGAAAGCTTTATGCTTAAATCTCTGATTTAGAGACATGGTTTTCAAGAAAAAAGCAATGGACTGACTACATTGCTTCTCCACACTGAGTGCTTTGCTAATCTTGCATATTTCTGGAAGTTTCCCTTCCTTAGCAAAAGTAATGGGCCAAGGTACTGCATAAGACTGCTTCTTTTGCTGTCCTACAGTTAGCTGCTCTGTCAAATTCTTTACCAAACTTCTGAAATGTTTGTGTGTAATTCAGTGAAGCCCAAATGAAAGAGGTTCTGCCTTACTTTAGAACTTGTTCTATTCAGTGTGTATCTTTATAGCTGTTAACATGCTAATAACTTCAGGTTCACCTAGAATATGTATCATACCTTATTTTCTTTATTTCCCAAGATTAATATTTTGAACGATGAAAAGGTTAATATGGTGAATAAGGTATTTATAGAAGTGCAGAAAGAAGGCAAGCCATTCTCCAAAGCCCCTGCATCAGACTCTCCAAAGGAGCAGGTAATCACCTGGTAATTCTCTGTTTATGTGCTAAAAATGTGCTATCTTGCATTCTTGATTTGGGCTGCAATTACTTATCTACGAGTATGTCCCATTGATGGGCCCAATCCTATCCAACTTTCCAGCACCGGTGCAACCTCAATGCATCCCTAGGGAAGGGAACAAATGTTCCCATACTTTGAGGAGGCCTCTGTGAGTGCTTGCCCATCACAGGATGCAGTGTATGCCCCACTGGCACAGCTGCTTCAGCACTGGAAGATTGGATAGGGTTGGGCCCTAACTTAGTAGGGCTTACTTCTGAGTAGACATGCATAGGCTTGATATGCGTATATTAAAATAGGCAATGTGAATCCTGTCTGCTCCTTAATTACCTGACAATGAGAAAACATTGATAGCACTGCTGATCATTAAAGGTATCTGTTTTCATTTTGGAAAGAAGAAAATGTTTCTCCATATTGTTTTGCTAATGAATTCAGGTCTCTGAACTGAAAACTTCCTATTTAGGTGTTTTGTCCCAGAACAAAAGTGTCATAGCACTTGATCCTTGAAGGGACTGCTGCAGATCCTTGAAATGGGGAGCACTGAATCTCTCAGGATTGTATTTAAAATCAGAATAACTATTCTGTTGTAGTCATTTGCTAGTAAGGCTCTTCCATTCTCCGTCAATATTGTGCTTGACTTGGGTGATAAGCTATTTTTTTTCTGCAGTTGTTGAGTCTTCTCAGTTCTGACAAAGTAATTCAGTCAGAAATAGGATTGCTTAAACACATGCCTTTTAGGCTTCAGTTCTCCTGAAGTCTGTAATGATAGCTGTACAGTCGTATTTTGAGAAGCAGGATTGTATTCCTGCAAGTGTGTACATAAGACAAATAGCTGAAGAAGAAATCTCTACTGCCAAGTACATGAGTGTGCGTGTGTTTATTTTCCCTTCAGATTCCAAAGCCCCTAACTGTTGAACCAGCTAATGTGGATGCTGCTGTTAACTTGCTGTCACAGTTGTAGCAGGAAAGACGTCTACAGGCTAACAACGCATTTCCTGGTATATCAACACACAGAAACTCTTTGTATATTTTTTTATTTTAAAAATCTTGTTAATGTACAAGCATTGGCAATCTTTAATACAAACTACAAATAGTGCTTTCCCAAAAGCTAGGAATATGGAATGTCAGAAGTAAAAAATAAGGAGGGGGTAAGAAAGAAACTTAAAGTGCTAATAAAGAAGGCACTCACCAAAACAATTAGCATAATTTAGATAATGCCCTTCATGTTTACAATTGGCAGTGACATTTTTAGACATAGGGCCAAAAGCTTTAGAATCACCAGAGTCAGGTGGTGAAACTTGAATAAAATGCATTAAGTCTATTGGCACTGTGAAATTTTGGTTTCTGAAGAACAAATAATAGCACAGGCCAACACACAGTTTGCTTCCTTAAACTTTACACCTATTCCTGGGTATATTTGGGGGGCTGATTCCAAAAATGACATCCATTTTGCCCTATCACATCTAGTTTTGGAGACATGTCATAGCCTCTTTAGTGAATGGTTCAAGCATCTTCCTCATGAGGAAGCCTACACCATGGCTTCCTCATGAGGAAGCTGCCTGAACCATTCACTAATGAGGCTATACTATATCTCCAAAACTAGATGTGATAGGGCAAAACGGATGCCATTTTTGGAATTGGCACCCAAATTCATATCAAACCACCATAAAGTTTGGGAAAAACTTTTCTGACCTTCAATTTTGAAAGCCAGTTCATTATTTGTTCTACAGAAACCAAACTGCATTGTGATGGTTTGAGGGTACCAACCCCTGCACTGATTAAAAAGCCACTTCTATTTGAGCTTAGAAAGTATTCATAGTAATGAAGTCAAAGAGAAATGCACGCCCAGTGCTGGTGAACTACAAAAATGTTTACATTCATTTTTTAAAATATTCGTGATATGAAATGAAATCTACAATATTATATCGTTAGAGGTAGATGAGGCAATCTGGCTGATCAAATCTAGTAGTTCAGTATCTGCACATCAAAAAGATCACAGACTCCTTCATTATCATCCAGGTTGAAGCTGTAGTCATCTCCAGGAGTAGGGGAGAGTCGTAGGAGAGGAAAAACTGTAGAACAAAAAGTATCTTAATTTAAGCACAATTGGTGCCCCACAGCTGTAGGATAAGGTCACCTGCAGCAGACACAAAGTTTACAGGCTCTCCTGTAAGTACTCTTATGTACTCAGGTGGGTAGTTCTCAGTGTACCTGGACATTATGTAACCAGCTGAACCTTTGTTGCTGTATTTCTTTATTCTTTCCAAAGTTCCTCATTTTTGCTGTATAAAGGTCTTTTGGGGCTGGGAATGGGGTTGTAAAAGATCTTCTACTGTATACTACCTTCTATATAGAAGTTGTGTATTATATTACATACTCAAGAGTATTATATATTCACTGTGGCTTTTTTTGTTGTTGGACTGAGCAATATCCCTTCAATAGATATTATGCAAAAACAGCTGTTTTAGTTTCCTGAAAAAAGAACCTATAAAAGCTACTGTGACTGTGTTGATGCAGTGGTAATATTTATTAAGGGATGTTTTAATTGGTTCTGTATTTTTTAAACCTCTATTTTTAAAAACAAATTTTGAATGAATTCAAGACAAAATACAGGCAGCCCTTGATCTCTGAGGTATCTATTTGAAGCTGTGTGCCAGTTGGGTGTGGATGGCCTGGAGCTTTTTTGGCCGAAAACTGGAAGTTTTGCTTTTCAGCCCTCAGAAGGCCCTCTGAATCTAACCAGGGCACAGCATCAGTCATGTGTGGAGGCTTTGAGGTTCCCAAAACCATGACTTTGAATATCCATGGATGCTCTGGGAACAGAACCCCCACAGATAACAAGGGATGCCCTTTACATGCCTTGCAATAGTTCATTCCCCTCTGGTAAAGTGAACTGAGAAGGAGCATGTAGAATTACTACCTACTTTATCTTGTGATGGAATTTAATGAACAAGAGAAATCAAAGGGAAAAAACATAAGGTTGAAGTTATGTTCAACCTGAAGTTTCCTGGCTCTTGTTTCTCTTCAGCCTAGTTATATGAGCAGCCTGAATGAGGCTGCTAGGCTGCAATCCTACCCACACTTACTCAATAAGCTTACTTCTGAGTAGACATCCCTAGGATTTCTGTGTGTGTGTTCATATATGAACTTGACACACCTCTGCGCACCCACGCCCTCAGAGATGCCTCATTATCATCTCTGGTCTAAAGTGTTGTCCTGCATAGCATGCTTTGCCAGTGCAGAATATGATGGGCTCAACTATGGAGCTGAAATGTAGGACAGAAGCACATTTACAGCACAAACCTCACAGGTTTATTTGGAATGAAGTCACACTGTATTCAATGGAATGCAGTCTCAGGTATCTGTGTAGGATTGTAGCCTTTAAAAATGAGAAGGAACTGGGGCTTTTTATGCTGAAATAAGCTTTGGGCCACATCCTGCCACACAAACATGAGATGTAATTGTTTTTCAGGTACATGCGAGAAGAGAGCTTGCTACATGGGTAGTCAGTTTGTGCTACGCTACGAATGGAAACAGATCGTTGAGTTTTCTATGATGAATCAGGATACATGCAACAGAGGATATGCTCCAAGAATGTGTTAAACCATTAATGCTTCCAACCATATTGTGGTTTTGCAGTTATAAAAGGAACAAGTTTCCACTCTAAACAAATGAACTAAAATTTCAGAATGTTATACTGGAGCAGTAAAAGCAGCTGTGCTAAGTGAAGCCACAATTAAAGAACTCTGTATCCTGCAGTTCACAATGTAAGAGTACGTGATTTTAATAATGTTCATTGTGAGTTTGTTAAGGAATGTAAAGACATGTAGAGATTTAGCAAATAAAGCAGTTTAATTCTGCTTAGGACTCGTTTGGGCAAGATTCTGTTCTATCAGGGTGACTTTAAAAAAAAATGGGACTTTTTCTTCTTTTCACTATTTATATTCCATCTTTCTAATGCCAACCTCAGAGAAAAAAATACAAAATGTAAAACAATGGTTTCATGGACCATTCTGAGCTTAACTAATAGACAGTTGCATGTCTGTAATTGTAAAGAAAAGTAACAGGAATAGGAAAAGCTTACCGTCAGAGGACATCAATTCATCAATTATATCGCCGTTAATTATACCTATCAACACAAAAACAATTTTGTTTCTATTTGCATAGGTAAGGCCATTCAATTATCTACCAAATAAGACAGAATTATATGGCTTATAGCACCATGTGGTAGAACTCCAGAACAAGGTTTTCCCCCTTCTAGGACAGCATCAAAAGGAGGCAG
This sequence comes from Tiliqua scincoides, assembly GCF_035046505.1. NCBI lineage: Eukaryota > Metazoa > Chordata > Lepidosauria > Squamata > Scincidae > Tiliqua > Tiliqua scincoides. The sequence continues at coordinate 32,113,728 of NC_089824.1, forward strand.
CAGCTAAATAGCTGTGCTAGGTTACTTTCCTATTTTACAATTTCAGCTACTGACAACCCTCCCCCCACCCCAGCAAGCACCAACAGAATGATTTTCTTTACCGCCAGGCTCGTCCATCTTTGCTATGTCAAATGTGTTTGGCTTGAGAATACTATTAACATCCAGTGATAGGAAGGGCTGACAGGTATTTGAGCTAGGTGTGGTTTCTGGTACAAGGTTGCCATACAGGTCAGAGTCTGGAATGCTGGCACAGAGAGTTTCAGGAGATGGGCTCCTTTCCAAACTGCTGCCTGTTAACATGGGGAAATTCATGTTAGAAAACCAACATAGTGCAACTGACAGAAACTTGAACACACTTTTTGCTGAACTCTCCTGTTTCCTGTCATAGGTGTAAATATTAGCAGGCATCTGATAGTATGATTAGACAACAGAGACATGTTCAACATTTCTGTAAGCCTTCAAATTCAGATTACCATGCGAAGAGTGTCTTATTCCCTTGAGAAATCTGATTCTTATCAATGCTGCAGTGGTTCTCATGCCCTTACCACCACCACTCCTGCTATGACGGTCAGCTTGGAATCAGAATTCCCAAAAACCTAGCAGGCACTACCAAGTCTCAGACTAGGGGGGTTATTGTATCTAAGTACTGAATATTGATGTCCATCATTGCTTGATGGAATGGATTATTTGCACCTACCTGTTGGCATTTCTGTCACCAGTGCCTGCGAAAGAGATTGTCCCTGAATAATGTCTTTAGACTCCTGTAAATTCTGAGGATCTGTATTCGGTTTGGGAGAAGTTAGTGAAGCTGCAGCTTGAGATGGAGGTTGCACAAGATCATCTGGTGGGGGAACTGGAAAAACAACTGGCTTGGAAGAACTGGGTTCTTTATTGATGAGCAGCACATGGATAGGTCCCAAATGACTCTTTAGGTTGATCTGATATTTCTTCTGCCCCTTTAAAAAGATGGTGCTTTTAAAGGCAAAGTTACAATCGTTCACAAAAGCAGAATAATCATTAACTATGTCAATCAACCTTTACATGATCAAGATCATAAGACAAGGATAAGAAGTGAATTTTCCTAAAGTGGCTGCATATGCTGAATTCACATCTTCCTAGAAACAGCAGGGTAATTAACAGTGAAGAGTCGTTGGCAATAATTCATCTCACAGACACAAACACCCCCCAAAATTGTCTTTTTAGCTAGGATGTCACAGTTGAATCCTTCTTTATACTCACTGCTTCCCAAATCTGTTTCAATTAACACTTAGCTTGACTCAAGGTACAGGCAACTCTTCAGCACAGAACACAAAGCTTATGCTTCCTCAGAACAAGAGTGAGTATACATTGTACTCTAATGAACATTGCGCTACAATCATTTTATGGAATTAAGCTATTTTTTTCTTCCTAGAGTTAAAAAAAATTAATCAAAACTACCTGTGCTGGGATGGATGTATTTAATAGAAACAGAAGTTAAAAATAAATATTTTGCAACAGATGCTGGCAACTGTTTGGCTGAATCTTGCCCATCTCTCCCCCCCCCCCCCATTTTTCTTCTATTGGTGATTCTTGGGAGGATAAAGGGGAGTGGAAGAAAGAGTGCATTAAAAAAGAAAACCTTCTATCCCCTCTCTGGAGCTAGGAAATGGCTCAGAGAGAAGGTAGGGAAAGAGAAGAGGAAGGTGGTTTAGGAAAGAAAAAAATCTGTTCCACACCATCAGTTTGGGTACTTCCAGGTGTCACACTCCTGAGGGAGTTTACAGAATGCAAGAGCAACAAGAGAACCACTCTTGTTCATGAACTCTGCATGCCCCATCTCCTGAGTGCATGTGGCCAGGCACTGATAGATCATAGGGAGGACAGCTTGGTTTGCCAGCACCTGTTCAAGTAATCTACTGATAAAATGTGTTGATGACTAAAATGTTAAGATGGGGATAGTGCAGTAGATCAGCTTTCGGTTCTAATTAAGATCATAAGAAGAGCCCTGTTGCATCAGGCCAAAGGCGTACCTAGTCCAGCTTCCTGTATCTCAGTGGCCCATCAGATGCCTCTAGGAGAGCTCAAGATAACAAGATATCTGTATCCTGTTTCCATTCTGTTGCATCTGGCATTCAGAGACAGGTTACATTTAAAACCCAGAGGCTACATACAGCCTTGTAACCTGCGATGACTTGTAACTTGCGATAGGACTTTTCCTCCATAAGTCTGTCCAATTCCCTTTGAAAGGGATCTAGGCAAGGTGCCATCACTACATCCTGCAGCAAGGAGTTCCCCAGATTAATTGCATGCAGGGTAAAGTAATATTTCCTTTTTTCTGTTTTGACTCTCCTGCCAGGCAATTTTAGTGGATGTTCCTTGGTTCTGGTTTTGGGTAGCAATTTAGATGTTATTCAGTAATTCCCACTCGGATGAAGATATGAACAATTCTTCCTAAAGTATACATAGGGGTTATCACCTGTAATCATTGTCAATTTCTCCTTCGAAAGACAACAAAACCAAAAGTGTACTATGATTTTTCAAAATTGTGTAAGAAACTAAACTGAAAGTGTTAAGTCGTAAAGAACAACTTATGATCGTCCAACTTAATTTCTGGAAAAAAGAAAACAACCACAACTCTTCTAGATTTCTTTTAAATTTGCCCTTCAGGCAAAATAAATATCCACATCATGTAAATTAAAAAATAAGTATATTCGTCCAAGCTGTTAATTAAGCAAACTAATTCCCAGACACTGCCCTGAACCAACACAATCATTTTGTTTTTTTGCTAATAATCAAACAGGCAGATTAAAACAGCTGTTTATACATACCACATGGGGTACAGGAACTTCCAGCTGTGTGCCAGAAGGTGCCTGGATTGCGAGCAGTGTATCGCCTGACATGGAGTAATTAGCAAGTGTGAAGTAAAGGCATTTAGTTACACACATTGTGGGATAATACACAATAAACTCAACATAGTACATGCATAGCCTTTTATAATCAGCTTGGAAGCCACACATTTTCATGCAACAAACTAACAAAATCTACTGTTATCTCCCTTCCTCCCCACATAAAGTATGGCTTTATTTATGGACAGTACAGTGATACTTAGCTCTGTACAATCCTAATATCACTTCTCTACATTATGCCACTTTGACCTTCTTAACTCAATCTGGTGCTTCCTCTTCCTCCTTTTGTCCAGTGCAATAGCTAGGGAAATGCATCTAATACTTATTTTTGAGTGATAGCCAGATTTAAAATAACATACAGCATGTTGTATTGTGAGTGGGAGAATTCTACCTCCTGCTGATGATATCCTGAAGATTCTTAGGGCAAGACAGGTCTCCTCCTGTCTTTTCATATTAGAATCAATTCTGAAAACTAGCCAACAAGGTTCTATTTCAACCAACAGTTTAGTGATTAAACTAGCAACGCTGACTGTATAGCCTTCAGGTCACATAAGATACACCACTGGGTTCCCTTTGTTCCCACACCAGGTATGAGTGGACTGAATATCCCAACAAACGTACCATTGAAGCAGTCACAAATATCTTCATGAGTGATATATGAAAAAGTGGTTTGTATCAAGGAAATAGAGTAAATCAGAAAGATGACAGTGTGAAACTAGTGATATTTTCAGTGTTTAGATGTTCATGAGAAGTTTGGAGTATTTCATCTGGCATGCAATGCAACAATGATTGAAACTTAAATGGGTTTACAATAATGGCTACTACCTATTTTAAAGCAGACTCCACAAAAAGGAAAAAAATAGGACTGCCTCCTCCCTTCTTTTATTAGGCTTTGATGAAAACCTACTAACAGCACAACCCAAGAACATTTACTCAGAAGAAAGTCCCATCACGTAGAATGAGATCCTCCCAAGTAAACATGTATAGAATTACAGCTTAAATCAATGGTAAGCTACTAAGATAATGTCCTTTATTGGACTGCCATCAAGCCTTCAGAACTTCACTTCCCTCATATTCTACAGAGAAATTCTGCCCCCAACACTCACTGCCAGCAGCCTACCAGTCACCCCTATGAGCTGTTGGCAAAATCTACAATACCATTTGAGAAACTGCCAATTGCTTTCCATCATGCATTCTAGCTTCCTTTTTTTGTGTGTCCTGTTGCAATATTTCAAGAATTATACAGTACATGTTTTAAAGGATATCTCTTATTTGCGGAGTCTTCCTTGACATTTTTGATGCTTTGCTGTAGCCACAGTTTCTGTTGATCCAGCTCCTTTTCTTTCAGTTCCAGATCTTCAATTTCAGCTTCAAGGTATTTCAGTCTATCTACAACCTCCTTTGTATTGCAACCGGCACCAACACCTCTTAAAAATGAGTGAAAGTGTATTATTACTGAAAAACACAACTTATGAAGAGAAAGTAGGGAAAAAATAGCATTGCAGAAGGTGGGGTGACAAACTTTACAGAAATTTTATGATATTTGTTAATATGTTAATGTTTTTATCTGGTTTTTAATATTATGTTTTAATCTGCTTTTAACCTGTTGTAAGCTGCCCTGGGTTCCTTTGGGGAGAAGGGCGGGGTATAAATAAAGTTTATTATTATTATTATTATAAGTGTTAGTTCCATACATGATCTGAACAGGATGCCCAAATCTAAACTAAATCTAGTAACACTTTTTTCCCCTCACAAGGAAAACAGAATGATCTTTACTATAATGGTGGGTTGGATATTTAAATCTAATTTTTTTGGTTCCCCCTAAACAAAGTGTGTGATTAGACAAGGTAGAATGATATGCTAACTTTTATCCAGAACACTACCTATTCACTTTTTGCTTCTGCTATTTTGATAAAACACTAGAGAAGGGGGTGGGGGAGGGAGGGAGGGAGGGAGAGAGAGAGACTCTTATTTCACAGTTTGTAGCCTCATCTCATTATTCCTTTAATAGTAACATCAGCTTGGAAAAATACTGTTTTCAGGATTCAGTTAGTGCTGAATAGATGGGACACAACATTATCTGTCTGTTTGTCTCCCTGGGTTTAAAACATGCATAAAGCCCTATACTGTTTGACAAGTCACCAAATATTGGCTGCCTTTATGTCTAGTTCTGAAGATCTGGGTCAACAAGAGCTTCACTGTCCATCACTGTATGGCTTTGCTGAAGAAAATAAAAGATGAGGATACTGAACTGAAAACAGACTAGATATGCCCGGAACAGCCAGCATCGTACTACAATTTTAACCAGGGTGTGATATGAAGTTCAGTGGAAATGGTGCTTATAGGGAGAACAACAGGCTTTCAAAAGTTGTGAGAGAGAACAAGAGTGAGAGAGAATCAACTCTTGCATGTTATAGCTCTTTGAATTTTCTGGGGTGGCTGGACATGCCTCACAGCCAACAAGTCAATTTCCTGGCCACCAGAGAATGCATTCATTTTTGTGGCATAATATACTTCCATCCCCTCTCAGACCCTTGCCTGAAGAATTAAAGTGGCCCCACGGAATAGAGAATTTAGCTTTTCCTGAAATAAATTACTATTAATTCCAAAATGCTTAATTGCATTCCGTGAAAGGAAGGTGTATCAGCCCCTTTTATTTATTTGTTTATTTGTCTGTTAAAAAAAAAACAGAAGTACAGAAAATTGGTTCTCTTACTTCCATTGAATGCTGTTCTTTGACTTTTTTTCAATGAGATCTATACCTTCCAAAACGTTGGTGATGTCATAGATCCGTCTTTTTTGTCTTACTGCGAGTGTGTCAGCAGCCTGGTGAGAAAAGAGAGATAAAGAACAATTAATGCAAATGAAGTGCAAAAGGGAAGGCTCATTAGACAGCTCCAGTGAAGCTGGACAAGCCTCTTGGGGAATATTAATCACCACTCTCAAAAGATAGCTCTTCAAACTGACAAAGCCACAGATGTGCAGTTAGATGTCTTGGACCACCCTCCCTGTCTCTGGAGTAAGACAAGGACAGTCACCTTCATACAAAATGCCTGTAAGAATGACCCCCTCAAACATGCCTGGAGAATTCCTTGCATGAGAACAAGTTCTTTCAGAGTTACCCATGCATGTGTCAACTTGGGGAAAAGAAAGCAGGGGAATAGTTGAAAAGATGGTATGCCATTCCTGAACAGGATCCAAAAGGAATAATCTGCCATTTTCTTTTAAATATGCAACACAGACTATCAAGAGTGGAAACAATATGGCAATTCACTGTGGCAAACGAAGGTATGCTTATTTACATTTTTTGTGGAAGTGAAATGTTACACCAGACTTGCTTAAGGTCCAAAAGGCAATGGGCAAATTGGACAATAAAAGACAATGATGGATCTCATGAATCGAAGCAGAAAATGAAATAAGAGAGACAAAAATCAGATTAAAATCATGAGGATTCAGAGGCATGCTCTAGTACAGATTATTTTATTGCACCCACAGTGGTGCAAAACGACAGCAGAAGGGAAAGTAAAGTTCAGTCTGCAAGTAACAGCCTCAGTGATTAGCAGTCTAAGCTCTGAGCCTCAAATTTTTGTGTTGGCATGGTCCCAGGCTTCTTGCCTTCAGAGGATCAGGCCACCTGTAATTGTTTTTCTTTCATCGGGTCAAAATACATTTGGTTTCTAACACTGGTTAAAATGGGCAATAAAATTACAATATTTTAATACTGATCCAGGAGAACAGAGGACTGAACTTAGTTGCAAAAATACTCTGACTCTAAACATGTTTGTCTGGACCTCTCTCTCACTGAAATCAGTGGCGCTTATTTCTGAATAAACCTGCCAATGTTCAGATTACAAGTTTGCTGGCAGTGAATCTCTAATTGCAAGCTTTCTTTGGAACAAACATACAATTTCAGATCATGTGGAGATTATTAACAGCTTTATCACATTTTTAATTGTTTTACAATATTTACTCTGTACGTCCACATAACAGCTTTGGGAAGCAGGCTGTTATCTTAATTCTATAGATAAAATCAAGATGTTGATGGATGGCAGTGCACCCTTGGCCACTAGGAGACTGGAGGTCTACAATAGTAGTGATTTGAATCCATCCTTGCCCAGTTCCAGCACTGTAGATCCTCAATCATAACTCATATCACAGACTTCCCTTTAAATGAACACTTGTCCATCTAGCTCAGTATTTTGTCTACACTGACAAAGTGAAGCAGCTCTTCAGAGTTTCGGATGGGCTTTTCCAGACTGGTTTAGAGCTGCCAGGGATTGAACTTGGGACCTTCTGCATGGGACCCATGTGCTCTGGGAACCATGTGCTTGTCACTGAGCCACACTCCCCATCAGATCTGATGGTTTCATATCCACCATTGCTTACCATCGCCACCCCTTCCTGGAATAGGTTTCATATGATCTTTAGAGCGTCATTCTTCATTGCATACTATAGTTAGCAACTTGTTCAGGACAGGGCACAATTCCTTCTGGGTTAACAGTTTACCATGCCCTCATGACACAGCGGCACATGTTTTCTCTCTTCTTGGGCATTCAGAAGTAAGGTTCCTCCAGTAGGTAGGCAGCGAAACTTGGAAGGCTTGATTCAAATCACACTTCTGCAAGGAATTCACATTACAGTCTTGGGCATGCCAGTTTTAGCCATCATATCAGTCTATCTGGAATAGCAGCTACTTACTTTGATTTTCCACAGTGTTACGCAAGACCAAAAGTGCTATATAAACAGAGGTAGCATGGTGCCACTCAAGCCACTTAAAAATACAGTGATGTCACTTTGCAATCTTGAGTGGCCCCACAATGCCTATTGATTCTCAATGTGCTTATTTCCTTGCTGCAAAGCTACACAGGAGATGGCCTTTTATTAGATTCGGTTAGTAGCGCATCTGCTTCAGTACCTACACTACAGTGACAGTCACTACAGTGACTAGGAATGCCAGGGACTGAAACTGGGCCATTCTGCATGTAGAGCATGTGCTCTACTACTGAGGCCTCTCTCTAGTTGTTGTTATTTATAATACTTGCTTGTTTAAGTAGTGCCATCACCGAGCATGGCACTTCACACAGAGGTGAAAATATAGTTTCCTGTCCCAAGGAGCCTACAATCTACATACTGATTCAAGGGAAAAGACGGGGGGGGGGTGTGTGGAGGGATGGGAAAACAGGAGAAGCTAAGAAGTTGATTCAGTGACATGTACTTAGTATGGCCACAGGAGTCAATGGGGTCTAATGCACTGGCGAGCCAGGCAGCTCCAAGCGACCACTGGACCTTCTTGAGGGTGCAGAGCTGGCAGAGTGGTCGGCCTCTTCCTTCCTGAATAGGAACCTCCTCGGGTCCCAATCCAGAAGATGAAGGCCTGAAACCAGAGGTTTAGAGATTATGGTCCCAATCCAGGAAGGAGATTATAACCCCTCTGGCCCCGATCCAGAGGTGGCAGAGAATATGGCCCCGATCCAGGGGGGAGATTCTGGTTCCTCTGGCCCCGATCCAGGGGGAGATTCTGGTTCCTCTGGCCCCGATCCAGGGGGAGATTCTGGTTCCTCTGGCCTCAATCCAGAGATTATGGCCCCGATCCAGGGGGAGATTCTGGTTCCTCTGGCCCCGATCCAGGGGGAGATTCTAGTTCCTCTGGCCCCGATCCAGAGATTATGGCCCCGATTCAGGGGGAGATTCTGGTTCCTCTGGCCCCGATCCAGAGATTATGGCCCCGATCTAGGGGGAGATTCTAGCCCCTCTGCCCCAATGCAGAGGTGGCAGAGATGATGGTCCTGATCCAGAGGTGGCAGAGACTGTGGTCCCACCGGGGGAGGCGACGGTCCCTCTGGCCCCAGTGCGGAGCCGGCCCGCCCCACCGGCCCCCGGACCCCCTCGCACGCACCGCCTTGAGGTCGAGCACGCCGTCCTTGGCCTCCTGCAGGAGGGACACGAACTTGGCGGTGAGCAGCCCCAGGCTCTTCTCGTGCCGGCCGCCGCCGCCCGCGCCCGCGCCGCCCTCCGCCGACTCGGCCAGCAGCGCGGCCATGCTGCATCCCCCCGCCGGCCGCAGCCCCACGTGGCGCCGCCGTCTGCTCCTCCGGCGGCAGCAGCGGGGCCCGCGCCAGGCTTCGCCCACCGGCTGCCCGAGCGGAGGAAGTGACGCGCCGCAGTTGCCGGGAGACCGCTCTTGTGTAGGGAAGAGGGAGAGGAGCGGCCGGGGAGGAGCGCGGCCCCCTGTCCCCGGGGCTGATCCTGCGCGGAGCAGGCGCAGCAGGGAGCCCTCCCGCGGTGGCGGGCCTGCCTCAGCCGCTTTGAGGGCACCAGAGGGGCCCCACCAGCCCAGGCTCCTCTGCCCCACGGTGGCCCCAGACGCCTAGGGGGCCCGCAGGACCCCGCACCCCACTGCCACTGCCCTGCGCCCGCCAGCCCACTTCTAGGGCCACCCGTCAGGGCTTGGAACCTGTGGTGGACCCTGCCCACATCCTGTGGCAAGGAGTTCCACAGGCCAGACCAGCCATTTTCAACCACTGTGCTGTGGCACACTGGTGTGCTGCGAATGGTCCCCAGGAGTGCCGTGGGAATTTGGGGCATTTATTAACAGGGCCGTTGGGGGATGCGAGCCCCCCCCCCATTGACAGCACAGTGTGCCTTGTCAATTGTGAAAAAGCTGATGGTGCGCCTTGACCATTTTAGTGCCTTGCCAGTGTGCCCTGAGATGAAAAGGGTGGAAAATCACTGGGCTAGACACACGCTGGGTAAAGAAGTATTGTCTTCTGTCTGTCCTCAGTGGACGCCCCCTGGCTCTGGTGTTTCGCGAGAGGGAAAGAACATCCCCCTATCTATCCATCCCTTGCATAATTTTGTACATCTCAATCATGCCCTCCCTCCCCAGGTGCCTTTTTTTCTAGACTGAAGAGCCCCAAACACTGTATCATTTCCTCATTGGGTGGCGGTTAACAACACTAACGGCACAATCATAAGAAAATAATAAGAGCCCCACTGGTTCAGGCCAAAGGCCCATCCAGTCCAGGTTCCTGAATCTCACAGTGGCCCACCAGATGCCGCAGAGGCCACAGAATACAAGAGATCTGCCTCCTGGTGCTCTCCCTTGCAGTTGGCATTCTGAGGTAGCCTACTTCTAGAATCAGGTTGCACATACCCATCAGAGCTTGTAATCTGTGATGGATTTTTCCTCCAGATATCTGTCCAATTCCCATTTAAAGTTCAGTATTTCTCAACCAGTGGTACAAGTACAGTGGTACAACCAGCCTGGTGGTACTCGAAGGACCCCTGCTGCCCGGCAGAGAGACTAGGAACGGGACACAACAAACAGCAGCAGGAGGCTCAGCTCAGCAGGCAGAGCTACAAAGTGTGTTTTTCCTGCGCTCGAAAAAGCCTTCCCATCCACCCTGACCATCTTACTGGTGTTTGTCACAGTGCATCTGGCCTCCCAATCCAGAAGTAACCTCCTGTGGTACTCCAGTGGACCATGTGAAGTGGTACAGCAGACGACAAATGCTGAGAAACACTGATCTAGGCCAGATGCCATCACCATATTCTGTGGCAAGGAGTTCCACAGACTAATTACACAATGGGTAAAGAAATATTTAATTTTCTTTTTTCTCCTGAAGATTTCAGCTTCACATAATTTCAAGAGTTCAGCTACAAGATCAGACTTGGTCCAAATCATATTATCAAGCATCAGCAAATTTTTTACAAATCCTTTCATACAGGTGGGAATATCTTTACAAAATCGTGGGTATGCAATGGGGCAGTGAGTGAGCACACACACGTTACATGTCACTGTTCTTTCTTGAGAACTTAGTTTATCTGTGATCTGTTTTTCCCCACTCACTTGAGATTGGTTCCATAATTGTTTTGAACATGCAAAATACCAACACAGAGAATAGAGTTGCAGCTGTAGGAAGTCTTGATCCAGCTCCATCCCCTCTGCCAGTTATTATGTGATGGTACTGTACTCACATCTATTTATGAATGCAAGCACATATGCACACAAATGCATGCATATACAGGTCCAGCCAGGTCGACCTGGTCAGCAGGGACGGCCTCTTCAAGATTCTCCCCAAGATCGGATGCCCACCCAGGCTCCTCAGCATCATCAGATCTTTCCACAAGGACATGAAGGGCACTGTTGACTTCGATGGTTCCACATCAGACCCCTTTGACATCTGAAGCGGAGTGAAGCAGGGCTGTGTTCTTGCACCAACCTTGTTTGGGATTTTAAGAACATAAGAACAGCCCCACTGGATCAGGCCATAGGCCCAGTATCTCACAGCGGCCCACCAAATGCCCCAGAGAGCACACCAGATAACAAGAGACCTCATCCTGGTGCCCTCCCTTGCATCTGGCATTCTGACATAACCCATTTCTAAAATCAGGAGGTTGTGCATACACATCATGGCTTGTACCCCATAATGGATTTTTCCTCCAGAAACTTGTCCAATCCCCTTTTAAAGGCGTCTAGGCTAGATGCCATCACCACATCCTGGAGGTCCACAGACTGACCACACGCTGAGTAAAGAAATATTTTCTTTTGTCTGTCCTAACCCGCCCAACACTCAATTTTAGTGGATGTCCCCTGATTCTGGTATTATGTGAGAGTGTAAAGAGCATCTTCCTATCCACTCTGTCCATCCCCTGCATAATTTTGTATGTCTCAATCATGTCCCCCCTCAAGTCCCCCCCCCTTTCTAGGCTGAAGAGGCCCAAACACCGCAGCCTTTCCTCATAAGGAAGGTGTCCCAGCCCCGTAATCATCTTAGTCGCTCTCTTTTGCACCTTTTCTTCGCTGTCCTGCTGAAGCATGCCTTTGGAACTGCAACAGAAGGCATCTATCTCTGGACCAGATCAGACGGAAAGCTCTTCAACCTCTCCAGACTGAGAGCAAAGTCCAAAGTCCAGCTGAAATGTCTGCGTGCCTTCCTCGTTGCCGACGATGCAGTTGTCACTACCCACTCTGCCAAAGATCTCCAGCAGCTCATGGATCGTTTTAGCAAGGCCTGCCAAGATTTTGGACGGACAATCAGCCTTAAGAAAATGCAGGTCATGGTTCAGGATGTGGACTCGCCTCCCTGCATTACAATCTCTGAGCATGAACTGGAGGTTGTCCATGACTTTGTGTATCTTGGCTCAACGATCTCCGACACTCTTGCTCTTGATACTAAGCTAAACAGACGCATTGGCAAAGCAGCTACCATGTTTTCCAGACTCGCAAAGAGAGTCTGGTCCAACAAGAAGCTGACGGAACATACCAAGATCCAGGTCTACAGAGCTTTCGTCCTGAGTACACTTCTGTACTGCAGCAAGTCATGGACTCTTCGCTCACAACAGGAGAGGAAACTGAACGCTTTCCACATGCACTGCCTTCGACGCATCCTTGGCATCACCTGGCAGGACAAAGTTCCTGGAACGTGCTGGAATCCCTAGCATGTATGCACTGCTGAAACAGAGACGCCTGTGTTGGCTCGGTCATGTTATGAGAATGGATGATGGCCAAATCCCAAAGGATCTCCTCTATGGAGAACTCGTGCAAGGAAAGCGCCTTACAGGTAGACCATAGCTGCGATACAAGGACATCTGCAAGAGGGATCTGAAGGCCTTAGGAGTGGACCTCAACAGGTGGGAAACCCTGGCCTCTGAGCGGCCCGCTTGGAGGCAGGCTGTGCAGCATGGCCTTTCCCAGTTTGAAGAGACACTTGGCCAACAGACGGAGGCAAAGAGGCAAAGAAGGAAGGCCCATAGCCAGGGAGACACAGCAGGGACAGACTGCACTTGCTCCCAGTGTGGAAGGGATTGTCACTCCCGAATCGGCCTTTTCAGCCACACTAGACGCTGTTCCAGAACAGAGTGCGATACCATAGTCTTTCGAGACTGAAGGTTGCCAACTACTACAGGTGCAGCCTTGTTATACAGATTTTTTATACACGGATTTGACTCAACATGAATTGCCCCTGCAAATGAGAAGAACATAAGAACATAAGAACATAAGAACAGCCCCACTGGATCAGGCCATAGGCCCATCTAGTCCAGCTTCCTGTATCTCACAGCGGCCCACCAAATGCCCCAGGGAGCACACCAGATAACAAGAGACCTCATCCTGGTGCTCTCCCCTACATCTGGCATTCTGACTTAACCCATTCCTAAAATCAGGAGGTTGCACATACACATCATGGCTTGTACCCCATAATGGATTTTTCCTCCAGAAACTCGTCCAATCCCCTTTTAAAGGCGTCTAGGCTAGACGCCAGCACCACATCCTGTGGCAAGGAGTTCCACAGACCGACCACACGCTGAGTAAAGAAATATTTTCTTTTGTCTGTCCTAACCCGCCCAACACTCAATTTTAGTGGATGTCCCCTGGTTCTGGTATTATGTGAGAGTGTAAAGAGCATCTCCCTATCCACTCTGTCCATCCCCTGCATAATTTTGTATGTCTCAATCATGTCCCCCCTCAAGCGTCTCTTTTCTAGGCTGAAGAGGCCCAAACGCCGTAGCCTTTCCTCATAAGGAAGATGCCCCAGCCCCGTAATCATCTTAGTCGCTCTCTTTTGCACCTTTTCCATTTCCACTATGTCTTTTTTGAGATGCGGCGACCAGAACTGGACACAATACTCTAGGTGTGGCCTTACCATCGATTTGTACAACGGCATTATAATACTAACCGTTTTGTTCTCAATACCCTTCCTAATGATCCCAAGCATAGAATTGGCCTTCTTCACTGCCACCGCACATTGGGTCGACACTTTCATCGACCTGTCCACCACCACCCCAAGATCTCTCTCCTGATCTGTCACAGACAGCTCAGAACCCATCAGCCTATATCTAAAGTTTTGATTTTTTGCCCCAATGTGCATGACTTTACACTTACTGACATTGAAGCGCATCTGCCATTTTGCTGCCCATTCTGCCAGTCTGGAGAGATCCTTCTGGAGCTCCTCACAATCACTTCTGGTCTTTACCACTCGGAAAAGTTTGGTGTCGTCTGCAAACTTAGCCACTTCACTGCTCAACCCTGTCTCCAGGTCATTTATGAAGAGGTTGAAAAGCACCGGTCCCAGGACAGATCCTTGGGGCACACCGCTTTTCACCTCTCTCCATTGTGAAAATTGCCCATTGACACCCACTCTCTGCTTCCTGGCCTCCAACCAGTTCTCAATCCAGGAGAGGACCTGTCCTCTAATTCCCTGACTGTGGAGTTTTTTCAGTAGCCTTTGGTGAGGGACCGTGTCAAACGCCTTCTGAAAGTCCAGATATATAATGTCCACGGGTTTTCCCGCATCCACATGCCTGTTGACCTTTTCAAAGAATTCTATAAGGTTTGTGAGGCAAGACTTACCCTTACAGAAGCCATGCTGACTCTCCCTCAGCAAGGCCTGTTCGTCTATGTGTTTTGAGATCCTATCTTTGATGAGGCATTCCACCATCTTACCCGGTATGGATGTTAGGCTGACCGGCCTATAGTTTCCCGGGTCCCCCCTCTTTCCCTTTTTAAAAATAGGCGTGACATTTGCTATCCTCCAATCTTCTGGCACTGTGGCCGTTTTGAGGGACAAGTTGCATACCTTAGTCAAGAGATCTGCAACTTCATTCTTCAAGGAATGTGCTGATCCCTGGAGAAGGGAAAAATGCATCCCTTTAAAATCAGTTTAAAAAACTGAACAGTCCTTTAACAATAGCCTCCTTAATGAGAGAGAGGCAGCTGGCTCCATCAATCCTTTTCTCTCCAGCGGACCCCTCCCTTCCCCCTGAGCAAGTGAAAGAAAGGTGATAGCTTTGCATTGGTGAAGGGAGAGGCTGAGTGAAATGCCTTACTAAGCTTGGAAGACAACTGATTGATGGATTGTCTTCTTAATGACTTATCATACATCACAAAGGTCAGCAAGGCTGTTTTTAAATCACCTGAGCAAAGAAACTTTGTTTTTTAAATTGATTTGCTATAGTGCATTTTTCGCCATCCACTTGAGTGCTTGGAATGGAACCCACAGGAATAATACCTGTAGGTTCCATTCCACCCTGTACTTTCCCCTAACAAATGCTACATGAATCATGGGAAAAATGAAGGGGGGGGGCAGAATACAAACCATACAAAAATATTCACATGGAACTGTATTCAGATAACCATAACACCAAGGGAGAACAGCAAAACCACATAAGAGTAATTTTTGTTCTGGGCCAAAGATCTGCCACATAAAGTGAAGAAGGAAAAGAATTGAAATAGGATTGTCAATAAATGAAAGTGATGGTGATATCCCATTTTTACATGACAGAAGACCATGATTTTCTTAAATGAAAAAGCTTATTCAAGAGTCAGGGAATTCTTCATTCATGCCATCTCCATCAATCACAGCTCTTCCCTTTTTTGTTTCTGAACTGAATGTTTGACTTTTTGTTACACAAATATCACTATTGCTAGACAGCTTGAAAAGACAACTATTTATTTTGAAAATATATACATTAAAGTGCAAATGTAAGTCATGCCAGTTTCCCAATGGCTACAGCCATCAATTTGCATTATCAGTGATATGACTGAATGGTCAGTTTCTCTGTTTCAGAGGTCTTGCTGAATGTCATTCAATGCAGCTGTAAGCCGTTTTACTTTCTCTTCTGTGGCCTTTTTATTGTTTGCAGTTTCCTGCAATAGCTGACGCATTTCTTCTTCTACCTGGTGAATCTGAAATGAAACGTAGCGATAAGTTTTACAAATCTGCTTCTGAATTCTGCCAATAACAATGTGCTTATACTATATTGCAAGTTTACAATATCATTTTCTTCCAAAGTGTTACAGAAAAGTAGAGGTTTCAAATCAGCTGAAGGTGCATCTGTGAAGCTGCAAAGATATGGCAAGTTTTTAACATTAAAAAAATGTGCAACAAGGCCTTAAATACAATGAAAAAATTACTCCTCAAACATCAACAATTTCACTACGGAACACTCACTAATACAGGTTGAGTATCCTGTACTAGCTGCCTTGAGTCCCTTCGGGGAGAAAGGCGGGGTAAAATAAAGTTATTATTTATTATTATTATCCTTTATCCAGCTTGGGACAGCAAGGTGTCTGGATTTCAGATTTGTCTGGATTTTGCAATAATTGCATAAATATAATGAGAAGTGCTTTCTCTTGCTCTTTTGATTGATACCCATAAGGGTGTCTGTTAGTCTTTTTGAAATTTTTCAACAATGTCTGTAGAGGTATACACCACACAGCAGAGAATAGAACTTACAGCCTGTCTTGTGGGAATGAGCACAAGACCTTCTATTGTTCACATTACAGAAAACAAGTCTTGGACAAAAATGTCTGGATTTTGGAATAGTCTAGATTTTGGATATCTGGATAAGGGATAATAACCTATTTTCTCCAAAGCTTTCCTAATGAGAAAAGATCTGTAAACAAGCTTCATAGGCATAAAGATCACTGATGCCTTGGGATAATTTCACAGAATTTTTACATTGTGCTTTTCCAGATCTTATCTAGTGCAAAGATGGCTGTGTGAAGACATGATCAATCAACCATCTGGCTTCTGTGGGTACTCCTCAAGGGAGGATAGGTGCCAGACCAGAGAAGTAACTGTATACTAATGTCATCTTAAATGGAACATGCAGGTGAATGATAGCTAGTTCAATGACCAAGGCAGGATGTTTTCTCCTCTCCCCTCTAGAGGTGAGTCCTGCGCACGCAGTGAAACTTTTGAACCATCTTCTCAGACAGACCCAATTAATGACCAATGCTGAAGTTATCAACAAGATGCCAGCAATCAAAACTGAAGCAGATTGTTCTGCTTAACATATAATAAGTAGAAATGCAGTTGAACACTGTTGGTATTCTCCATCACCTTTTCATTTGCTGCCACAATTTGTTGCTGCTTTTCATTTGCTAGCTGCAGCAATTCTGCTTGATGAGCTGCTAGTGTGGATTCCAGTTGTCTTCTGAAAGCATCATCCATAGAATGGAGCTTTTCCATCATAGTCCTAAACACAGAAAATGAACCCTTAATCTCTTAACACCTCTTCAGTGTTCTGTCACATACAACCCATGCTTGCAGTCAATAATAATAATCTTCCGTGAGTTAAGTACTCCACACATCATACTAGCATTTTGTTAGCAACGCTTATGACTGCATTTTCTTTAATTCTCACTTAAAAGTACTATTAACAGAACACATTAGATGAGACAGTATACTTGCTCCTCACAGGAAATTAGGAGAAATATATAAGGAAGAAAAACATGGATTTGTTGCAAGTCTAGTTTTTCTTTAAAAAAAAATGTGTTTACGCTAAAGGAGTTTATGCATTTGACATAAAATAGTTCAAGATGTGGCTGGGTCCATAAAACCTCCCAATCCTACCTACTCTTTCAAACTTAAAACTTTTAGCAGAAATCTCTCTATATACACAACTCTAAAGTAGTCTTTGCCAAAGTGTGGTCATGAGCCCATATGATGTGGGCTGTGGGTGGGTCCAAATTGGAGCCATTCCAGAAGCAATGAGTCACCCCAGAGGCTTCTTCTGGGTTTTGCTAGGCCGGTGACCCACTCTACTAACCTCCATAGGCCTCAGAATGGTGCCCAGAAGCCTCTGAAAGCCACTTTCTGTTTCTAGAAGCAACTTCTGGTTTGCCACAGAAAACCGGAAGTGGCTTTTGGAAGCTTCTGTGGGCCATTTTGAGGCCCACGGAGGCCAGTAGATTGGGTCACCAATGCAGCGACACCCAGAAGTCTCCCCACCAGGAACATTGCAATCCACCATGGAGGATGAGATGGGTTGTGGTGCCATTAAGATCAGGAACCGCTGCACTAAAGAATATTTATGCAGAGAATTATATTCCAGGGTTGCACTTCCCTTGCAGGAAAGAGTGTGCAGCTTAGGAGTTATCTTGGACTCTCAGCTCTCCCTGGAGAACCAAGTGGTAGCAGTGGCTAGAAGTGTGTTCACCCAGCTTTGGCTGGTGTGCCTATACTTAAGCTGATTGGACCTGGCCATGGCGATTCATGCTTTAGTGACTTCAAGACTGAACTACTGTAATGCACTATACATGGGGTCTACATTTAACACGATTCAAAAACTGCAATTTGTGCAAAATGTGGCAGCCTGGGTGGTTACAGGAGCTAGATGACTCTGCTGGACCACTGCTTCAGCAGCTATACTGGCTGTTCATTAACTTCCGGTACCAATTTAAGGTGCTGGTATTAACTTTTAATGCCCTTCATGGTTTGAGTCCAGGCTATTTGAGAGACCGCCTTCTTCCATACATGCTGGCTTGACCTCTTAGGTCATCTGAGGTGGTTCTTCTACAAGTGCTGCCTCTGTGCCAAGGGGGTGGCAGCTCAGGGGCAAGCCTTCTCTGCAGTGGTGCCACAACTATGGAATTCCCTTCCAGGGAAATTAAGAACTACTCCTTCTCTCATGGCTTTTTGGAGGGTCTCAAAACATATCTGTTCTGTGGCATTTGGTTTGATGGGTGGATAGTTGCCCTCTGCACTTTTGCAAACTGCTGTGGCTTGACTGCTTCCCTGGACTAATCTGTTCGCCTCAATGACTCAATGATATGTGTTGAGTTTTGCTTTGTTTTAATGTTTAAGTTAGTGTTTGATGTTTGAAGTAAGGTTTTAATGCTGTGTAGGCCATTTTTCTTTTAACTTGTTTTGATACGCTACATTTATTATGGAGCTTTGTAAGCTGCCTTGGGCATTTGCTTTGGTATGAGAAAGGTGGAATATACAATTTTCAAATGAAAAAATAAATTTCCTAGAGTTCATGAAAAGTGTTTTGTTAAAGAATCAGAGCCCAGTTACAGTGAGGAAGCAGATGGCCCTTCTAAACTTTTTCGCTTAGCATTTTCATAAATACACACTCAAGTTTAAGCCATGCTTTAAGCTGAAGAACCCTCCAAAGTTGCAGGCTTCCTTCTGTAAAGGTCATTCCTTTCTCTAATTCCCCTAAACCACACACTACTCAGCAAAAGCTATCATACAGCATATAATAACCCCCCATACCATCTGTCTTGAATGGGGGGTGTGCATGTGTGTGCCAGGAAAACCACAAACAATATCTTTTGTATTTACTTCTGAGCTTGAAGACTTTTGTCCCTCTCCTCAATCAGCTGCTTCTCCTTTATATCAAAATTTTCTTTCATTTGTTTAACTTGTGTTTCCAGCCTGCTCAACAATCCTCCTTTATCTTGCCACTTCTTATTCATTGCACTGAAAATTAAATGGACACATTTCAGAATGGCTTCAGAGACTACTCACATTATACAAAGAAAACAATTGTCCTATTTTTAAAGCATCAGAAATGGGGAAGGGGGACAATAACTTGGGGCCCAATCCTAAGCTTTGTGTGTCAGATCACCGCCAGCATGCCATAAAGCATGTTTGCAGGCCCTATCACTGATGCTCTGCTGGTGCTAGCCCAGTGTGGACCAACAAGCAGTGAAGAGGTAGTTAGAGGCATGGGGGAAGGTGGGGAGAAGGCATTCTGGGGAGTGGGGAGGCAAAGGGAGGGAGGGGAGGAGGCGTTCTGGGGAAGGGAGCTTAGCTCCACCAGATTCAGAGCCCCCGTGTTGGGCTGGCCACCCGATACAGAAGCTCTTGATTCTACACCCATCTTTGGGTCACCGTAGAATTGAGTAGCCCCATTGCAGGGCTATTCACTTTACCTGGGACAAGGGGACAAAAGTTCCCTTTTCCTGAGGAGCCGTCAGCGGCTGCCTGGAGCACAGAGGATGCGGCGGCAGCCATTTTCAGCGCCGCTGCATCTCCGCGCACTGGGCAGCTCAGGATTGGGCTGCCCATCATCACACCTCAGTATGGTACAACATTCTCACATATGCATAACTTGTTATTATTTTTAAGTACCTATAAGCTTTCTTGATATCTTCAAGCTCTTTATCTTTTTCTTGCAACTGTTGTTTTAGTTCCTCTTTCTTGTCATTTTGTCTTCTTAACTTTTCCATTAACTCATCCAATTGTATATCTCTTTCCTCTAATTGTTCCTCAAGCCTCTTCTGAATTTTAGTGTTTTCTTCACAATGCTTTCTTATGCGCTCATCTCGTTCCTGTAAGGCCTAAAAAAATAATCACTGTCAGTATACACCCCATTTGCACTAATGAAAAAGTACTTCAGCTAAGAATTCTTATTACTTAGTTCCAATAAAGACCATTTAGTTGCTTCAAAAGAATAGTGCGTGTTTCATCACAAAATTGACTGGATTTAGGGCAAAGCTTTAACCGCTTATACCAGAAGAACATAGGAGACATCCAGCCGTTTATTATTAAACTCTGAAAGCAGAAGCAAGAAAGTGTTATTTGGGCCATATAATTTGTGCTGGAATATTATTCAAGAAGCCAACATGGGCATGGGGCTCATCCAATGGCTGGGGGCACAAAAGGCAATGTCCCACTAGAGCAGCCATTTTCAACCGGTGTGCCATGGCACTTTGGTGTGCCGTGAAAGGTCTGCAGGTACGTTGTGGGAGTTTGGAGCACAGCGGCTAAAAATCTCTTCCAGGTTCTGTGGCTCTGTTTCTAGGGCAACTGCCTATACAGGGTGACCCAAAAGTAGGTGGAATAAATGTTATCATTTACTGTCCTCCTACTTTTGGGTCACCCTGGACAGTAACAAATTGCCTGTCCCTTCCTCTGCTATGTGATGAGTAAAAATTTAGCAGCTGTAGCATAAAGCATTAGAGAAAACTTACTCTATTGCAGTTCGGTATCAGAGAACTGATTCAGCATAAAACTTTGGTTAGAAATTAAAAATGTGACCACTTTACTTCTAATATTGATGGACTGCACGCGTTATGACGGATGTCCACACACAGTAATAATGCTGTTACCATATTTTTGTCAGATCACTATAAACATTTTTAGTCAATATTAATATTCAGGAGAGTTATAAAGAACTTACTTCTTTCAACTTCCGAATGGTTTCCGTCTGATCTTCTACTATTTTAGATTTAATCTTCAGTGCATCACTGCTACGTTCATTTTGTTTTTTCAGAGCCTCAGTTTCACTAGTTAGAACTTCTATTTTGGCTTCCAATTTTCCTCTATCTTGTGCAAGAGAAGCTCCTGGGGGGGAAGCAAACACAAATTTGCTGCACATCTCCTCTGCAGATACGGAAGGTACTTGCCAGATTGTCAAGCAAGCAAATCCACTATCATTTCCTCTCTCCTTTCTATCTCCCAAACAAATATTTATGTCTGTTATATTTCTATCCCACATTTCCTCCATGGAGCTCAGAGCAATGCACAAAGTTCATCTCCCATTTTGGTCTTAACAATCTGGGTAAGTAGGTTACGCTTAGTGATTTGAACTAAGGATTTGAACTTGGGTCCCCACTCCTAGATCAAACATTCAAACCACAATGGCATTCCTCCTCCTGAAATAAGGTTATCGGACTTGCTATCTATATTGGCCATTGAGCCACCATTATAAGAGAGATACTTTGCACTCTTACAGGAGTTTAATATTCAGGCATAAATGTCAGTGTTGTTTTTCATCTACATCATCTACATCATTTCTCAACATTTGCCCTCTGCCATACATCTCTGCATGGTCCACCTATTGGAAATACAACCAGAAGTAACTGCTTCTGGACTGGAAGGCACCGAACACCAGTAGTGGCTCAGGGTGAACAAGAGAGCTTTTCTGAATGCTGGAGCTCTGCCTGTTGAGCCTCTTACCACTGCTTATTGCATTGTGTTGCTGGTCTTACTGCCAGGCAGCAGGGATCTTGAGCATACCATTGGGCACCACCTTGAGTACTACTGGTTGAAAAACACTGATCTACAAAACAGAGACTGAACATTCACCCTGTTCTGCCAGCTCCTGTCCCCATATTTTTCTTTCTGCTTTTAATCCATCAATCACAGACTCTTGGGCTGTTATCTGTGAAATCAGGTTGAATTTTTCCTGTTTAAGCAGCTCAAGTTGAATAGTCTGTTGCTTGCGTTCCTCCAGCATGTTTTCAAGCTCTTGGACCCGATTCTACAGAAACACAATGAAAATCAAACAAGTATTGAGAGTTACTCCATAGACATTTCTATTACAGTATCTTTCAAAATTGTGTGGCTGTTGGTGAAGCCTCTAGGAGTGAAGCAAACACACTGCCCTCATATTTTAAATTGTGAGCTGCTTGGGGGGACAGAAACTAACTTCATGCAGAAAAAGTGCTGGAAGCCTTCTGGTGGGAAAAAAAGAGCAGGATATGAATAAATAAATGTCACCGGGGCGCACGGCCTCCCCTTACTGTTGCTGAGCTTATTTGGTCTTGAGAACAATGCAGCCAGAAGGGCCTAGATCAGTGGTGCCCAAACTTTCCAGGAATTCGGGACCCGCTTTAAGTTTTTGCGGGAGGGGGAATGCAGCTATACAATTGATACAATCGCACCACTGCCGGGGCTTTCAAGGGCATCCTTACACTTACTTGAGCTCGTAGTTTGCCTTGGAGGGAAGGCAGGGAGCCCCGTGGACACCTCCACGGGGGTCACTAAGCCTTGTAAAGTATAAAAATAAAGATTGTGACCTACTTCCAGTTTGCGATCACAAAAGCAGAAATGGATGGCAATCTTTATTTTTAGATTTTACAAGGCTTGGGGAGCCCTGTGGAGGTGTCCATGAGGATCCCTGCCCCCCTCCCCAGAGGCCAGTGTGAGCTCTGGTAAGTGTAAAAACACCCCTAAAAACCCCGGCAGTGGTGCGATCATCCTGATCGTGGTGCTGCATTTCCCCCCTCCCCGCCCCTTAAAAGGGCATAGACAAGGCTTCTTGGGCTGGGCATCATGATGCCTCAGTTTGAGGATCTCTGGCCTAGACAAAGACAAGAAAGGGAGAAAGCAACAGACCAAAGAAAGCAAAGGGTGAATGCATATGGTTGCGTTGTTATCAAGGGAAGATGAATTCCAGAAAAATTAGGGAGAAAAAGTGGAGAAAGACACTAATCTGGAAAAGGAAACAGGGAGATGGAGAAGAGGAGAGGTAAATGAAGTTCACATATATTGACTCAAAATAGCCAACCAAATCTTTGGCTGCGGATCTCTAATATCCAATAAATGCAATTTATTGAATTTGGTTATACTAGATTGGAACAAAAAGAATAACCATTAAAACAATGGTATCATGAAGTGATTGTAGACTACAATTGTACTACAAAGTATTTCCTTTAGGTAGCAATAAAGTCAGGGTTCCATGTACAGAAAACAGAAGACATTAAAAAGTATACTGTAGAAAGTCATACTTTCAACTTGTGTGTCGTTTCTTGCTTTGATCTGACTACTTCTGCAATCTTGGCTTTTTGTTCTTTCACCATGGATGTCAGCTCTTGAATTAGAGTACTTGATTGCTTTTCCTTTTGCTGAGACTGAACAAGAATATGCTTTTGTTCTGCCAGTTCAGAAGCAACATTGTCAAAAGCCTCTTTAACCTATTTTGGCAAGAAAAACAACAACAGGTTATTGCAAAGATCACCTCCACTTCTAGAACAAACTACTATGTAACAATTCTGATGAAAGGAAGGTTAGTCTTACATCCTAAGAAAACAACCACATGCAGGTCATCTCAAAGTAGATATAGATGTTCTGGCTTCTACAATTTCAGTCTGCAACCTTGTCCGGTTGAGTGGGCTCGCCCCCTCTGGCAAGGATGGTGAACCAGCTTTGGCTGTTCTCAACAAGATGCCTAGGACACCTCTGCTGAACACAGATGTCTCCTGCACTTTCCCCTCTTTTGCTTCAGAGCAGAAGTGAAAAGTGCAAGGACAGGGTCACAACCAAAGTTTATTTCAGTATTTATACCCCCTTTCTCATAGATTCAAGGTGGTTTACATAGGGAGACTGACCATAAACCCCATTTTTCAATGGGGTTTTTTAAAGTATTATTCCATGCAACACTCATAGAACCCTCAATTTCCCCACAGTACAGTTGTCATCCTGGCTTGCCAGCTCTTGTGCCTCCAAGCTTTAGCAGGCAGCCCTAAATCAAGCCTCAGACCAGTGCTCAAGATGTTATCGGTTTCTCCTCTGCATTCCCTCACACCCCTCCTCAGAGATCCGCCAAGGGTTTTGGTCTCCAATCCAAAGCAGCTAATCCTGTTTAGCTTTTTCAGGCATAGTGACAGCTCAACCTCCAGACCACGACTCCATTGAGCTCCACACCTTCATCTCCTGCTTCAGATGACAGTAGGTGAGGAAACAAATACCAAAAAATGGGGTTTGCTTTGGGACTTGAAAGAAGCACCAGCCAGCAGTTGGCAAATGTTATAGATATCTAACCTACGTAGCAGCAACCAATCATTAACAATTTAGCCTTCTAAAAACAAATGATTTGAACTTTTGTAGCAGAAACAAGAGAGTTCCCGAGTTCTCTCTCTACATAGTCTCCATCTCCTACCTCTGTAAATCTTTTGGCTTCTATAGTTAATGCAGTACGAAACTCGTCTTCCAGAGCCTTATAATTCTGGTTTAACAGATTGATTTTTTCCTGCAGTTCCTTAACATGGTGTTCATGCCTCTGTTGCTCCTTAGTGATTTCTTTTGACACAGCTTCTTGGAATTCTGATCCATTTAAAGCAACTCTTGTGTCAAGTTCTTTTCTGAAATACAAGCCATATGGGTAAGAAATTACCAAAAAACACACACCCTGATAAATGACTGTTGCTTGCCTGTAAGGGGGAATACTTTTGGCCATCTAAGATACATGCACATGAATTTCAGAGTGCTCAAGAAAAATCTCCCACTTAAAATGCATACTGTTACTAAAATTTTTAAGAAATACATTTCGTAATACAAAATAATGTACATTCCATTATACCAAATATAGACGACTTTTTAAAAAGCAGCAGTATCTTGCTTTTTTGGGAAAACAAAAGAAATGCCTCCTATGCAATGTACAAAACACAAGGTTTACAAAAGATTGTATGTAGTCATTTCAGTAGTCTAATGACAGAATGGCTAGCCCTGCCCAACCAAACAGTGTCATGTTTAAAAACTCACAAATGCTTTCAGCAGCAGAAGGTGGGTCAAGCAAAATAGTATTTTTTGTTTTAATTTGCCCAACCAAAGCTACACAACTTTCCATGCTGATATTCACTCTCTGGATTGGCAGAAGGGATATACCTGTGCTCCTGCTCTCTTAACATAAAAAGTTCATGGACTTGTTCCATCTTCTCTTTCTGCTGCCGAAGAGAAATTCGAAGCAGTTGCACTTCTCTTTCAGCTGCTGATGCTTTAAGTTCTGCAGCTTGTATTTGTTTCATCTGTGCGATGTACAAAATGATAAAAGAAATTTAATATTAGCAGCTGTTACTATATTTTGTCTGAAACAGCAAATCCTTGCCGGAGCTCTTTCTGTCATGGTTTATCAAGCCGGAGCTTTGGAAAAACCCTGAGGTTAATTGTTCTGGCCTGCTGTATAAAGATACAGGGTGCACCCTTTATCTGTGGATCCCGTAACTGCAGCTTCACTTATCCATGAATGTGGGAGCCACCTCCCCCCACCCCCATACATGATTTAAACCTACTTACCAAGTCTTACTTAAGCTAGATCGCTACATGCTTAGAAGCATATAGTGACCTTCAGGCTGCCTCCTGGCAGCCCAGTGTAAATAACTAGATTGAGGTTAACAGGAAGCAGAACTTAATCACTTCCTGTTAACCTTTGTCTAGTTTTGGTTTTTTTTTAATGTCCAGGCTGCCAGGAGACGGGGGATGCAAAGCCTAATGGATGGTTGGTAGCCCACTCTCCTGTACACAGAAGCAATCAAATGTTCCTGAAAACATGGGGAATGTAACACAATTGTGGCAACACTTTTTCAAGCTGCCAAGATTAAAAGAAAACTACCACGTGTGCAGCCAGTCTATTTATTATATTTTTACCTCACCTTTCCCCCATTACCTTGGGCCCCCAAGACAGCTTGCAGTGTCAAAACAGCACAGCAATAAAACAGCAAAAAGGCCAGAAGCAGCAGCTCAAAAAGAAAAGCATCAGCAATACTTAAAAATAGAGCAGCATGAAAAGAACATAGCAGCAAAGAAAATAAAAGCAGCAATAAATGATAATAAAACAGTAAAAGACAGCCATAAAAGATGGCAAGAAAACCAGATATAAAATGCTAAAAAAATCACAATATGTTACAAAAATCTTCACCACCAACTAGCACTACACAGATGCCAACCGAAATAAAAATGTTTTTAGCCCTGTCAGAATGCTTTAAGGGAGGGAGCAGTTTGTAACCCATAAGGGAAGTTATTTCTGTTGGCGTGACACATGTGAGAGGGCCTCATCTGATGATCTCAAAGAGCAGGCCAGAATGTATGATAGAAGGAGGTCCCTCTGGTCCTAAGCCATAGAGGGTTTAAAGGTCAAAATCAGCACCTTGAATTGGACCCAGAAGCAAACTGGCAGCCAGTATAGCCACCAGAGCTTGTCTGATGATCAAAATGCCAAGCCCTAGTAACCATACGGACCGCTGAGTTCTGTGCCAGTTGAAGTTTCTGGACTGTCTATCACACACACACACACACACTTGCAGGCTCTTAACCATATTAATATAGCTTCTTTCCATACTTCGGTTCTAAGAATTATTGCTTTATTATTTATTTTCAATTAGGTTGACCAAGGGTCAGCTTGTCAATTATTCTACTTGTCAAATGCAACTTTGATCAATGCTGTGTGATAAGATGAATCTCACAAAATTCCCTCTTCTGTGTTGGCCCTGGGGTCCATAGGATCAGGCTGCCTGCCTCACATTATTCTACAATCAGAACCAAAAACTGTACCTCTGAAGCTTGCTGTTGTATCCTTTGTGTCTCCATCTTAGACAGTGTTTCTTCCAATGTCCGCAGTGCCTTTTGTTGATCCATCTCTTTGTGTTTTGACTGATTTAATTCCTTGCCAAGTCTTTCAGCTTCCTCTTTCAGCTGCTGAAAGTCAACCTGCAGTTTTGTCTTTGCATTTCGCTCTCTCAAAACCAGCTCTTTTAGTCTGAAAAGCAACACAAGAACTTACTGTATTCACAAATGTTATTCCTTTTCAGTGGAAAAGCTATTAAGGCAGCTGAAATTTGATGTACTAAGAGATGCCAAAACAGCACTTCACAGCTTTAGAAACTCTATGGTTCAATCTAGTTGTCAGGGGCTAAACATATCTTATTTTTTTAACATTTTATGTCTGGTTTTCTTGCCATCTTTGATGGCTGTCTTTTACTGTTTTATTATCATTTATTGCTGCTTTTATTTTCTTTGCTGCTATGTTCTTTTCATGCAGCAATACTATTTTTAAGTATTGCTGATGCAACTATGATGGTTGCATCAAGTTTGTGCAGCATTAGCACTGCTGCTAAGAGGTTATGGTGGAATTTATGCCTCTTCACAACTGTAAATACACTTCTCATCAGACCCTTCTGCAAAGTTCAAAAGTCTGTCAGGGCTGTAAATATCCCACTGTTCCAGGCGAGTGCAGCATATACAATGTTTGGTATCAGGTGCAAACTTTAGCATTTCAGTTTTGCTTTTCCTTAAGAGAAAAGCAGCTCTCCTAACAGATGCAATACCTGACTTGTAGCCCAATCCTATCCTGGATTGGGCTGTCAGGAGCAGGGCCATACAACAGCAGAAGAGCCTTTTGCTGCCAACAGAGCACACAGTACCTTGCCGATGGCAATTTTGGGAGCACTGCTGCAAGAAACAGCAGAACTCCGCATGCAATGTCAGACCTTTCCACGACTGTCAGAGAAGGTTAGGCAGCAGTGCAGGTTAGTGGGATGGGGGTAAAACTGAGTGGGAAGGGGAGAGGAATAAGGTGGGAAGGCTGCAGCTGGCGGGTGGATACCATAGCTAAAGTGTACACCAGATCCTATCCTCTTTTTGCAGCTTTTCTGTCCCTATTTCCTCCTTAGACTTGCACCAACTACAGAGCTGGCACAGGTCCAAGGAAACCCACTGTGGATTGGGAAGCTTATGGAGGGGTAAAGGGAAATAATTCCTTTGAAGCCTCCTGATCCACCCTCCCAATACAGCGCACTCCTTTTGCAACCATTTGTTATACAACTGAAACAACAGTGAAATTGTAGAAGGCATTACTTTGAAGAACTTCCCTTGAAGAATGGCTAAAGCCTGAAACTTGTTTAGACACTGACGCTGAAATAAACCTATGTTCATCTGCTGTAAGTTTGTTGAGTTTTACTGCTCTGTTAAATGAAAACATGCAAGTGAAATACCTAAGAAACTCAAAGAATAGCATCCACTGTCTGGAAAAAGGGAAACTGAAGACTACCCAAGATTTCGCCTTTCATTTTAACATGATTGCTCCTCACCTGTCTGTAGTATAGACAGCCATACTTTGAATATCCTTTTCTTCTTTTGCCTGGCTCTGCAGCTCTTTGATACTCTCTATCAGTTTCTTTTCGGCCTGTTCAGCTTTCCATCTCTTCTCTCTCTCCTGATCTAGTTCTTGAATTAGTGCCTGAAAAGAGAAATATCACATTCCAAGACCTAAAAGGTCAAAGCTACAAATGCCACTTGTTTGCCTAGATTGCTGACACAGAAGCAAACAGGGTGCGTGTGCTAGATTTCCTTCAACTGATTGAATTAATGAGAACATTTCAGGATAACTTCTGCAAGCTTTGCTTACAGCCATCTCGGATGGGAAAGGCAAACACTAACAAATGCAACCAAAAAAAAATCTTGCTATAAATGGCAAGATTTGAATATATAATCTTAAGGGAATTAAAGAACTGAGATATTTATTCCAGAATGTTCAATAACTTATTCTGTAAAGCAATGGTATCAACCTCAAAGCACTAATTTAGCACAAAAAATTAGGGCAGCTACTTTCAACCAGTGTGCCACAACACATTGGTATGCCACAGGTGTTTGGGAAAGGGTCATTTATTAGTAAGATCATTGGGGGATGGGAGCCCTACACCAACAGTGCAATGTGCCTTGTCAACTGTAAATGATGGTGTGCCCCTTGACAATTTTAGAACCTTGTCAGTGTGCTGTTAGATGAAAAAGGTTGAAAATTGCTGGACTAGGGACTATGGCTGAAATCCTAACCACACTTTCCTGAGGGCAAGCCCCACTGAACAGATAGGACTTACTTCTGAGTAGACCTGGTTAGGATTGTGCCCTACATCTCTCCGAAGGCATCAATGTGTTTGAGCTGAGACTTCGGTTCCCTTGATGGAATGCTCTTCCATACAGAATAATTTCCTCCATGTATATAATACTAGCATGTCAAGGAGAACCTTAACCTAGCCTTTTCACCCCTCATATGCTACGTAGTTTTATATGTGAAAATATTTTTTTATTTTGTTCTTAATATTTTTAAAGTTTCATACCCTATAAGTGGACTCTTGTGGTGTACCAGAATGTAAGGCTTCTAATGTTTTCTTTTGACATTTCTGTTTATTTATCAATGTCTTTGATGATTTCCCTACTATTTCCAAGCTTGGTACTTCCAAAGGACTTGAATTTTCTTCTTCTAATTGAGATCCTTGATTTCCTGACTGCACAGAAATCTGTTCTTCTCCCCTAAAATAACAAAGTTAACACAACTGAATATTGGAACACATCAACGTCTTACAGTAAGACTTGCTTCCAAAAGACAAAATATATCTTGCTTTCAAATGTTCCCAGCTTGGTGAAACTATGATAAATTTTTAGTCTAGTGAGAATCTAGAGATTGCAACTGAAAACCCCATTTTGAATGTTTTGAAGAAAGAGTATTTTGTTACTGTAATTTTAAATGCATTCGTAATATTAGTCCACAAGGAATTATCTAAAGTAGCAGCAGACTATTCAAGTGCCCTTATTAGGAACATATTTATATCCTCCCTTTCCCTCTGAATAAAAAAAGGTGCTCAAGGCTGTACACAATATAGAGGAAAATAAAACTGTCAAATGCAAAAATAGGAACAAAACATGAAGTGCAAAAATAATAAACATAAGAACAGCCCCACTGGATCAGGCCATAGGCCCATCTAGTCCAGCTTCCTGTATCTCACAGAGGCCCACCAAATGCCCCAGGGAGCACACCAGATAACAAGAGACCTCATCCTGGTGCCCTCCTTTGCATCTGGCATTCTGACATAGCCCATTTCTAAAATCAGGAGGTTGCACATACCCATCATGGCTTGTAACCCATAATGGATTTTTCCTCCAGAAACTTGTCCAATCCTCTTTTAAAGAATAATTATAAAGAATAGTCTAATAAAAAACATTAACACAAAATACAGAATATAGTCCCAAAAACAAAAAACTAGGCAATTTTCAACTGGTATGTTCTGCGAAAGGTCTACAAATGTACCCTGGAAGCTTGGAGCACAGTGATTGAAAACCTCTCCTGAGTTCTGTGGCTGTTTCTAGAGTAACTAAGGGTGCAATCCTAACCCTTTATTGTCAGTGCTTTCCAGTAGTGACATAAGGGCAATGCAGCTCTGAGGTAAGGGAACAAACATTCCCTTACTTTGAGGAGCCTTCATGAGTGACACCCAACTGCAGGATGCAGCACATGTCCCATTGGCACTGCTATGCCAGTGCTGGAAATCACTGACATAAAGGGTTAGGATTGCGCCCTAACTGTAGTAACACTGTCCCAGAGCCAGTGGAGTAAGAAAGACAGACCATTTGTTACTACAGATACTTGTCCCAGAAACAGAGCTGCAGAACCTGGAAGACTCTCCTGGAAGCCAGAAGTGACATCACAAGAAGTGAAGACCAGAGAGGTCAGTGTGCCATGAGAAGAAAAACGTTGTAAATCTCTGAACTAGGAGGAGGAGGTCAGGCAGAAAAGGAAAGCCCTCGCTGTTTTCGTTTTTATACTTTATCAAGTTTTGAACAAAGGCAGAATTATTTATACAGAGGGCCATCAAGAAACAGACCGTCTATATTTGAAACTGTTTACTTGAAAATATGACTTGGAGTGGGTTGTAAAGTCCCACAAATTCAATGAAACTTGTTTTCAATATATTCAGGACTGTCTGCCAAGCTGCTCAGGTACCAAACTCCTTATAAGAAGACATAAGGAAAGATGTTTGATTAGGAACACAAGTTTTCTACATGAATTTGGGCATTAATTCATCCCTCCACTGAGGATACCTGTCTAAGACCTTGCCCCTCTGAGAACGGTACTTGGTAGATACAGTTGACTTTCGAAAATTAGGAATCTTGCTTCTTTTAGGCACCTTTTTGCTGTTCTCTTTTCCACTCCCACCGTCGCTCTCTGATGTGAGATCTGTATCTCTTTTGGCTTTGAGAACATTTGGAGCAGTGCCAGTTTTTGAAGAAGAATTTGCCACCTAAAAATAAATATAAGTATATTCATCTCATCTCAAGTATGATGAGATCAAGCTTCTCATCATACTTGATTTTCAGCTGTTGGCTTTAGAAAGAAGGGCAGCCAGTTAGAAAGACTGACTACATTAGAAGTCACTTAAAACACTATCATCTTTGCAAATGAATTAACTTCAAAATAAGAACTGCCATTATGAACTCAAGCAGCCACCAGATGAGATATGCCTTCCCCTCCAGCTCCCAACTTACATCAACCAAGCTCCTGACCTGTTAGCTTCACTGCTTTTGACTCAGATGAGTGCTCTCTTATGTGATCAAACAGTATTGCAGACGCTAATTTGTATTAAATAAATAGAACTATGCTAGCTCAGGTGGCCTGTAAATCATACTGACCAGCTCAAGAACACAGGTCTGCTTCAATTCAGAGTAATTGAACCAGAAGCACAGATTACTGGTGATTTTCAAACATTCCATATCATCCTATCTGCAAGAAACTCCTCAGTGCCTATGACAGAAACCCCAGTCAGGGGTGAAGTCAGGCAATGCAGAACTTTCCAAGGGGATACTGTAGAGTGCATGTGCATTTTGCGCTCTTGAGCCTCACCAATGCCCAGTGTGAATGAACAGATTCTGTGGCTCCACATGGCACACTAATGGAGAAGCAAGCTGTTTTTCAGAGAAGCTTATCCACCACTGCTTATCCTCCAACAGAGAAACTGCTGGTACTAATAAAGCCCAGGGCTCCTAGAACACAGCTTAAAGATCGAGCCCACAGGCTCCTAGAGAGGGTATCTTGAAATTTTGCAAGAAGTAGAGGGAACTATGGGAAAGGGGCTGAAAAAGTGCACGTCACCTCTACTAAGAAATACCGGAAGGATAATGACCATGTTAATACCACCTCTGCTTGGTTCTGATTGTGTTCTACAAGCTCTGGCTTTACGGTCAGTTGGGGCAAATGTGTCAGAGATAAATACAATCAACATTTCGCAAGCTCAGCTGACAAACAAAAGATCAGAACTTACTACCTTTTCCAGTAGAAGAGATATTTGATTCTCTAGTTTTTTAATTCTCATGTCATTGTCAAAATTAATTCTTTCTGGCTCGGAAGAGGAGATAGCGTCCGTGGAAGAACTAGTGGCAGGCCAGTTTGGTATACTCTGACGTTGGCGAAACTTAGCTAGCACCTGATCAATATGGGGTGTTATCACCGGCAAATTAACACAAGTCTGTTTGGAAGAATAGACAAACCATAAGTAGCACAGGGGAAAACATACACAGATTTTAAGTTTCAGAAAATAAAAATGAAATAAAAATCACAGCACCTCTTCATCATACTTTGGAGAGCTAGATGAAGTCAAGCAATCCAAGAGGCCCTCTAGGCATTTCAGATCGGATGCATTTGTTTCCATCAAGTTTACTGGTTCACCAAATATATTCCTTCCATCCAGGATGGTTAGCTGGGGTAAAGCTTGAAGTAGGATCTCTCTGTAGCCTTAAACAACAGACAATACATTTTATTTCCCATTCATTATATTGGAAGTCTAACAAATTCATTTCAGTATACCATATTCAGTATACCACATTCTATTCTCTGAAAAGTATGCTCAGTGAAATATTAAATGTTAATCTTATATGATACTGGAAGCGCTGCCCTTAAAGACAAATACACAAAGCCACACACTAGGGAGACATCTGTTCATTCACAAACGGGAATGGGTGAGGCTCAGGGTTCCAAGATTCTGCTTGAGGTGTTTGCCATGGTGAGGATGGCTAGCACCACTGCCTTCAGGTTAGAGGCCATTCTCGTTGGGGAGGGAAACAGCACCATTCCCATGCAGCTATGGGGAAGATCTACACCCTCCCTCTAGCTTAAAGGTGAAGACAAAATCTGGGATTAGCTGATTTGATGTGGCAGCAGTAGTGCTTGGCAGACAGTTACCCATCACTGACAACACCAGGCCCCATTCCCAGCACCAAGAAGTTTGGCATTGACCATTTTACTGGTAGATACCACTACAGCCCACCATCCAGTCTTTCCATCTGGCTCCTAATTTGAAAGGGGAAGGGACTGTCCCCCCAATTATACTTGGTTTCCAATGCCATCTGCAGCGCAGCAGGAAGAATCTCTGCTGACTGCATTCTATGGATGTTTACCTAAGACTAAACCCCATTGAATATAGTAGGGCTTACTTCCAAGTAACCATGCACTGAATGGGAAGAAATACAAGACGCTGTCTTATACATAAGAGCAGGGGTGTCCAAACGTTTTGGCAGGAGGGCCACATCATCTCTCTGACACTGTGTTGGGGGCCCAGGGAAAAAAAGAATTTACATTGCAAATTTGAATACATTTACCTGAATGAATATATTAGAGATGAAACTTACATGAATGAATGAAGGTCTTGCAATAGCTTATGGCCTATAAAAGGTCTTGCACAAAGCAAGGCTGGTCTTTCCTTCACTGCCGCTGCTGTATCACAGACATGAAACAGCAAGCAGTGGAGGGAGCCCTTGTCCCACAGCTCACGTGAGAGGTTGAACAGTCACCCTCACGCTGAGAGCAGTTGTATCGGGCCACCGTAGGCTCAAGCAAGTCTCTGGAGGGCCAGAGGCTCATTGGAGACCGGAGGCTCCCTGCGGGCCGGATTGGGAGTCCCCCTAGGCCACAAGTGGCCCCTGGGCTGGAGTTTGGGCACCCCTGCATAAGAGGTTCAACTAGCTCATTATTGTCTATTCTGAACAGGCAGTGGCACCCCAAGGTTTCAAACAAAGGTCTTCCCCAGTCCTACCTGGAGATGCTGGGTATCAAAACTGGGACCTTCTGCATGTAATGCATGGTCTTTACCACTGAACTTTGTCCCATTCCCTTGGGAGGAACAAAGTGCTAGCAAAAACAGAATATGGCTTGGTTACCAAGGTCAAATTTGGGGAACACCCATTATCTAGTGTACAATTCTTACCCGTTTTGGCACACACTGGATTACTTTTTCCACTCTTCTCTAAAGAGAGATTGGTCAGGTACTGTAATCCAGTCAGGCACTGGAGTAAATGGTTGACATTACTTATACAATTGCTGTGAAGCTCAATGTGACTGATTTTACATTTAGCTCCACGGAGATCTAAAAGTCCTGCAATAAATTCAGACACAAGTTGTCAAGCAAACATCACTTGAAAAGAAGAACCAACATCACACTCTGAAATACAATTTTGTCTGACCCATAGCAATATTAAGAAAAAAGGAAACTCCTGCAGTCCCTTTGGAAAATTTCCCAGATCCATTTGGGGGAGGGGGTAAAACTGGACATTTACGGTTCTCGCAAAGCAGGGAGTTTTAATATCAGGCAGGGAAAGAAAATCACCTCAAACATTACTTTGAAGATATAACTAAAATATAGCAGGCTATCATTATTTAATTCATTACTAGATCTTTTCTGCCATGTGTGTGAGATGGGTTAGGAACAGAAAAGAACTATTTATTTTTCTCCCAAGACACCAAAACTTCTTGGACCAGGTCCAATGCAAAATGCCCACTCAACACTAGAATCATTTTCTATTCTATTTTCAAGCTACCCTGTTCTCAAGCACCTTTGGTGAAATTATTACAGAACTTATTACAATGGAACATATGCATGGGGGGGGAGAGACACCCATCTGCACCGGACTACATGCAGTATAACTCTTGATGAATTAAGTAATACAAACGTTTAAATCAGCCTCATCATTACCTTCATTTAAAATATTTAACATATTTTGAATATTGCAGGGTACAACCAGCAACTAAGAGCCCAATCCTGTGCTCGGCGGCACGGCTCCGTGCCACCGAGTACTGTCGCAAACATGCCATAAGGCACGTTTGCCAGCCTCACCGCTGGGCTAACACGGGGCACTTGCCCAGCTTCTGCGGCTCGGCGGTCTCCCGGACCACCAAGCAGCGGCATAGCAAGCGGGGGCAGGGAGGAGGCGTTCTGGGGAGGGGGAAGGCCAGAGGGGGCGGGCAGGGAGGAGGTGTTCCGGGGAGGTGTGACGCGGGTAGGGGGGCGGGCTGGAGGCATGCCTGGGGGAGGGATGGGAGGTGGATCTGCGGAGCCCCACTCTGCAGGATCCAAGGCGCTCATGTAGGGCTGCGCGCCCTACAAAAGTGCCTTTACCTTACCACCGACCTTTTGGTTGGCAGTAAAGTGAGTGGCCCCCATTGCAGGGCCGCTTACCTTACTCGGGGGAAGGGGATGAAAGTCCCCTTCTCCCGAGACGCCTCCTGCAGTAGCCTGGGAGGCGCTGGATCTGGCGGCAGACCTTCTCAGTGCCACCGAGTCTGGGCGCCCCGGGCAGCTCAGGATTGGGCTGTAAGCTTTCCAGTATGACAGCAAGTTTGTTAAGAGTTCTCTGTCAGTTTCTCTTACCCATAAGATCACATATACGGTTATAAGACAAATTCAGTTTAGTCAAGTTAAATAGCTTTCCCAGTCCTAGAAAAAAAGGAAAAATGGTAAGATTTACCTATTGCACAGAACACGTTACAACAATTAGAAATACATAAGACACAGGAATTTTTTTAAGTTGCATATACAAATAGATAGATAGATAGATAGATAGATAGATAGATAGATAGATAGATAGATAGATAGATAGATAGATATTATATATAAAGATAAAAGTTTTAAGTTGGATTCAAGTGATGGATATATGAAATGGAGTTTTCTTAAAAGTTGTGTTTTAGTTATTTCTGCAATTTACACCCCACCTTTTCAACAGAACAATGGCCCCGTGTCCCTCACAGCCACCAAAGGAATATCTGTTTGTTGCAGCACCAGGAGCAGCACATACAGACGTGATCTTATGGCCCTGGGCAGGCAGGCTCAAATGGAGAACAGCATTCTTTAAAGTAGGTGCAGGAGTAAGAAAAATCAACCTCTACCACCCAGTCAAAGACTGTATTGTATTGGCAACCTTCAGTCTCGAAAGACTATGGTATCGCGCTCTGAAAGGTGGTTCTGGCACAGCGTCCAGTGTGGCTGAAAAGGCCAATCCGGGAGTGACAATCCCTTCCACACCGGGAGCAAGTGCAGTCCGTCCCTGGTCTGTCTCCCTGGCTATGGGCCTTCCTTCTTTGCCTCTTAGCCTCAGACTGTTGGCAAAGTGTCTCTTCAAACTGGGAAAGGCCATGCTGCACAGCCTGCCTCCAAGCGGGCCGCTCAGAGGCCAGGGTTTCCCACTTGTTGAGGTCCATCCCTAAGGCCTTCAGATCCCTCTTGCAGATGTCCTTGTATCGCAGCTGTGGTCTACCTGTAGGGCGCTTTCCTTGCACGAGTTCTCCATAGAGGAGATCCTTTGGAATCCGGCCATCATCCATTCTCACGACATGACCAAGCCAACGCAGGCGTCTCTGTTTCAGCAGTGAATACATGCTAGGGATTCCAGCACGTTCCAGGACTGTGTTGTTTGGAACTTTGTCCTGCCAGGTGATGCCGAGGATGCGTCGGAGGCAGCGCATGTGGAAAGCGCTCAGTTTCCTCTCCTGTTGTGAGCGAAGAGTCCATGACTCGCTGCAGTACAGAAGTGTACTCAGGACGCAAGCTCTGTAGACCTGGATCTTGGTATGTTCCGTCAGCTTCTTGTTGGACCAGACTCTCTTTATGAGTCTGGAAAACGTGGTAGCTGCTTTACCGATGCGCTTGTTTAGCTCGGTATCGAGAGAATGAGTGTCGGAGATCGTTGAGCCAAGGTACACAAAGTCATGGACAACCTCCAGTTCATGCTCAGAGATTGTAATGCAGGGAGGTGAGTCCACATCCTGAACCATGACCTGTGTTTTCTTCAGGCTGATTGTCAGTCCAAAATCTTGGCAGGCCTTGCTAAAACGATCCATGAGCTGCTGGAGATCTTTGGCAGAGTGGGTAGTGACAGCTGCATCGTCGGCAAAGAGGAAGTCACGCAGACATTTCAGCTGGACTTTGGATTTTGCTCTCAGTCTGGAGAGGTTGAAGAGCTTTCCGTCTGATCTGGTCCAGAGATAGATGCCTTCTGTTGCAGTTCCAAAGGCCTGCTTCAGCAGGACAGCGAAGAAAATCCCAAACAAGGTTGGTGCAAGAACACAGCCCTGCTTCACTCCGCTTCGGATGTCAAAAGGGTCTGATGTGGAGCCATCGAAGACAACAGTGCCCTTCATGTCCTTGTGGAAAGATCTGATGATGCTGAGGAGCCTGGGTGGACATCCAATCTTGGGGAGAATCTTGAAGAGGCCGTCTCTGCTGACCAGGTCGAAAGCCTTTGTGAGATCTATGAAGGCTATAAAGAGTGGCTGT
This sequence comes from Tiliqua scincoides, assembly GCF_035046505.1. NCBI lineage: Eukaryota > Metazoa > Chordata > Lepidosauria > Squamata > Scincidae > Tiliqua > Tiliqua scincoides. The sequence continues at coordinate 32,151,216 of NC_089824.1, forward strand.
CGTTGTTCCCTGCATTTCTCCTGCAGTTGTCTAAGGGAGAATACCATATCAGTGGTGGACCTGTTGGCTCAGAATCCACACTGCGATTCTGGATAGACGCTCTCTGCAAGTACCTGGAGCCTCTTTAGTACAACTCGGGCAAACAGCTTTCCTACAACGCTAAGGAGAGAGATGCCGCGGTAGTTGTTGCAGTCACCCCTGTCACCTTTGTTCTTGTACAGCGTGATGATGTTTGCATCCCTCATGTCTTGAGGTACTCCACCTTCTCTCCAGCAGAGACAGAGGATTTCATGCAGCTCAATGACGATGATCTCTTTGCAGCATTTTAGGACTTCAGCAGGGATGCTGTCTTTTCCAGGTGCCTTGCCAAAGGCAAGGGAGTCCAGGGCCACGTGAAGTTCTTCTAGGGTTGGTTCACTGTCAAGCTCTTCCAGCACAGGCAGGCACTCAATGTTGTTCAGTGCTTCTTCGGTGACTACATTTTCTCTGGAATATAGCTCAGAATAGTGCTGCACCCAGCGTTCCATCTGCTGCACCCGATCCTGGATGACCTCGCCTGTGGCAGACTTCAGAGGGGCAATTTTCTTCTGTGTTGGACCTAGGGCCTGCTTGATACCATCATACATCCCCTTGATGTTGCCCGTGTCAGCTGCTATCTGTATCTCGGAACAGAGCTGGAGCCAGTAGTCGTTAGCACATCTCCTGGCAGTCTGTTGGACTTTGCTGCGAGCAGTTCGGAGGACCTGCAGGTTGCGCTCACTGGGACAGGCCTTGTATGCTGCTTGAGCTCTCCTCTTTTCCTCAATGACTGGTGTCAACTCCTCAGAGTGGGCTTCAAACCAGTCTGCCGCCTTGTTGGTCTTCTTGCCGAATATGGACAAGGCGGTGTTGTAAACGGTATTCTTGAAATGTTCCCATCTGTTGGATGCGTTTGCGTCGGCCGGGCCTGGAAGAGATTCCTCAAGCGCTTGTGCAAATTCCTCCACTTTTCTCTGATCCCGGGTCTTGCTGGTATCAATGCGAGGTCTTCCTTCCTTTTTCGTGTGATACAGTCGCTTTGTTTGCAGTTTCACTCTGCTGCACACCAGGGAGTGGTCAGCAGACCACCTCTACCACCTCTACCTCCCAGTCAAACCTCTACCTCTCCCAGTCAAACCTCTCCCAGTCAAACCTCTCCCAGTCAAACCTCTACCACCCAGTCAAAGACTAACCTTCAACTTTGGTTATCAAATTGCAAGACAAGTTTAAGGTACGCAGGTTTGCCAGAGCACTCAGTCCTTCAATCCTTTGTATGCAATTTGATGATAGATCTAGATGCTGCAAGTTCAACAAGTGGCCAAGCCTTTCAATCCTGGAGATCTGGTTACAGTGCAAGTTGAGTGTGTGAAGTTCTAAACTCAAAGGGAGGTCCGCCAAACTACAATGGAAGAGCAAGCAATTATTGATAGCCATTATTTTTAAAACTCATGGATAACAAGAACAGACATTTGTATAATACATCAAAGCACACATATCTCTTCACAATAATCCTTGCCTGCAAGGTAGGCAAGGCCCATTCCCTACTACTAAGCATATGAAGACAGATTGCAACTACTTGCTGATGAAAGCTAGCAGAGCAGAGGTTAGTCATGGTTTTGGGAGAGTGAAATTCCACCTTGGCTGTGAAACTCACTGGGTAGCCATAGGCCTGGAACTCTCTTCCAGTCTAACCTACCTGTTACAAAAATAAAAGACAGAAAATACAACTCCAGTGTATTTATTCCTGTCAGTATTCCCAAGAACTCAAGGCTGCACCTCCATAACTGTTGCTTCTTCCCAATTTATCCTCCCAACAACTTACCAGGTATGTTAGGCTAAGAGTTGGCAACTGGCCCCAGATCACCCAATGATACTTGAATGTTGAATGGGGATTTGGACCCACATACCCTTGATCCCAACCCAACAGTTTCACCATACATCACATTGTGCCATCCCAAGTACTTGAAAAGCGCAATGCAAGAATGAGAAAGTGACCAGCACATGGTCAGGCACACTGTCAGTGAGAGCATACAGTTGTTGGGGGTCCTGGGGCAATGCCCTAATACAGAAGGTTTTGGGGTCAAACCTAGGCAGGTGAGTCCTTTGACAGGCGTGGGCTCTCAGCCAGTGCTTCCTGTTATCATCACTTCACTGCCATGTGGCTCCTTTTCTCCCACAAAGGAAGGGCCAGCACCTCAGTGGAACAGCATCTGCTTTGCATGCAGAATAACCGAGGTTCAATCCCAGGGAGCTCCAACCAGGAGAAAGAAAAACAATTTATATCTGAAATCCTGGAGAGCTGCCTGCCTGTCAGAACAAACGGTGTTGAGCTAGATGCACCAGCAGATTGTCTCAGGAGAAAGCAGTTTCCAACATTCCATACAACAGGTTCCTCAGTAGCCATTGCATCTGCTCAATATGCATGGTATTCATCCCCCCATCTATCCTTTTGCAGTCTGAAAGGCATCATTTTTCATCTATCCAATGCAGAGCCCAGAAGAGCCCCACTGGATCAGGCCTAGGGCCCATCTAGTCTAGCTTCCTGTATCTTGCAGGGGCCACCTGATGCCTCCAGGAGCACACAAGAAAACAAGAGACCTGCATCCAGGTGCCACTCCCTTGCACCTGGCATTCTGAGGTAGCCTACTTCTAAAACCAGGGTGTTGCATATATCCATCACCGTTTGTAACCTGTGATGAACTTTCCCTCCAGAAATCTGTCCAAACCCCTCTTAAAGGCATCCAGATGCCTTTAAGGCCAGATGCCATCCCCACATGCTGTGGCAAGAAGTCCTACAGACTAATGACACAATGGGAAAAGAAATGTTCTGTTCTAACTCTCCCAACACTCCATTTTAGTGGATGTCCCTTGGTTCTGGTGTTGTATGAGAAGGAAAAGTACATCCCTCTATCTATGCATAATTTTGTATGTCTCAATCATGTCCCATCCCCTCAGGTGACTCTTTTCTAGACCACTGGTTCCCAATCCATGGACCACCAGTGGTCTGTGAGGCCCTGAGAAGTGGTCCGTGAAGTCCCAGGATAAAAGACTGCCTTTATTCACTTCCAGCATCTTGCTGAGCATGCACTCCTCCACAGACCACTAGAAAAGGCGGAGAACGAAACGCCCACAGCCGCAGCTAGCAACAAAAGTGGCAAGCCACCAATCTTCTCTACAAATAATACACCTAATAAATCTCTAATTATTACAATAATTGTATATTATACAATATTATACAATTATAGGGGAAGTATATTATATATGTTATACAGGTATGTGTTACTTAATGACAGGGATACCTTCTCCAGTCCAGGTTGTTATGCAAATGTTGGGTTGTTTAGCAAACTTTCAGCCCAATCTAGTGCCTTTGTTGTGTAAACAGACACTCCCTGGCTGCACAGGCTTCTGGAGATAGATTGCCTCTTCTTTGCATTAAGAGCCTCTTTGTTGTGTAAAGATACACACTGCTGCAGGCTATGGGAGACCTGACTGCCTCATTAAGAGCCTCTTCCTTGTGCACACCTCTGTTGTGTACTGCACTGTTGTGCGGGCTATGGGACCACTGCTGTGCAAGCTACAGGAGACCTGACTGCCTCTTTGTTATGCTTTGACCACCGTCATATATGCGGTCCATCGCTAAGCGGAAGGCTGTTAAGTGATGCATGGTATTCTATAGTATAGGGGGTGGGGTGAAGGGTTGCACGTGGTCTGTGCCGGTTCCAATTTTTGCCACAGTGGTCCGCGGGCTCCTAAAGGATGAGAGCCCCTGGCTAAGACTGAAGAGCCCCAAGCACTGCAGCCTTTCCTCACCAGGGAGGTGCCCCAGCCAGCCCCAGCCTAGAAAATAACAGACGCCACATGGCTGAGCTCCAGCACCCAGTCAAGCTTGGTGCTGTAGTGCTCTGGCCCCCGCTCAGCCACATGTGTTGGGGTGCGAGCTAAGGAGGCAATGCTATCCACATTTACCTGGGAGAAGGGACGTGGGGTGGGTGGGGAGGCAGGTGAGGCAGAGCCTCCCCACCAGTCCCTTGAAAAGCACCGCCACCATGGGAAGCACCCACAACCCACGTGCGAAGCTTGGGTGCCTCCCACGGTGGCAGTACTTTTCGAAGGACTCTGGTGGGGAGGCTCTGCCTCACCTGCCTCCCCACCCACCCCATGTCTCTATCTGGGAGTAAGCCCCATTGACTATAATGGGGCTTACTTCTGAGTAGACACTCATAGACTGGGCTGTAAGCCCCTCCAACATCCCCTGGCTGGCTGGGCACACCTGGCACAGCTCGCCCCTCACCCCCTGCCCCACAGTCGCCCCCCCCCGCGCACCTCCTGATGCCCTTGTCCATGAGGCTGAGCTCCCCCGAGTCGCCCCCGCCGGGCTCCCCCATCCCGCCGCGACTCCTCCTGTCCACTCTCGGTGCCGCCATCCACTTTGAATCCCCTCCTCGCCCCGGCTGGAGCACCAACGGCACCGCGGGGCCTGACGGGAGGGAACCTGCTCGTGCCATCACGCTTCGAGCCAGGAGGGCGGGGCCGAAGCGGCTCCAAGAGGTAAGCACTGAAGGTTCGTCGACACTTCCGGTCCGGCATGGAATGCGAGGCGTAGTCATGGAGACAGTGGTTATAGACTTAAGAAGCATACAGAGCGATGTAGAGATTATGAAGGACGGATAAGGTGGTTCCGGGGGAGCTACCTTACTGCCCCATATGGTGGTGATCGAATTACAACCGGAAGCGGTCATAATATGTAACTTTTGTATGTTTTCTATCTCTATGGCGATACTGCCGAGGTTCTGGGAAAGGCTCTGCGAGAAGCACACTGAGAGCCCATAGAGATAGAAAGGTCAGAATCATATATACGGAGTGTGATTAAGAGTACTCATCAAGTGACCCTCCAGTTTCTTCTGAGTTTTCCTTGCTACTGTGCACCATGAGCCGTGGAGGTTTACTCAGAAGGAAGCCCTACTAAATTCAGTCGGACTTACTCCCTAATACATGGATTTACCTTGCAACCCAATCCCAAGCAGAGTTATTAGGGCTTCAACAACTGAAAGAGCTGAGTTTCAGGGACATCAGTGGGTGGGGAGGCAGGTAAGGCAGAGCCTCCCCACTGGAGTCCTTTGAGTAGCACCGCTATCCTGTGAGGCGCACAACTCATGCACAGGGCAGGGGAGGCAGAGGAGCAGGCAAGCAGAGCGCATGGGTTGTGGGTGCATGTGCGCCTCACACGGTGGCACTCTTCAAAGGACTCTGGCGGGGAGGCTCTGCCTCACCTGCCTCCCCACCCATGCAAGTCCTTGCTGAGTTTACAATCAGAGCATAGACCATGACTCTGCTGTTGCTGGGGTGAGGTTGGTGTCACTTGGTGGCTACCTTTGCTTACTGACAGCACTACGCAAGGTGCAGCTGGCCGGGTGCCCTACAGGAAAAAAACAAGAATGGCCTTTCAAGCTGCATGGGATACCTGCCAGGTTGGAACTGGTGCTTTACTCAGGCCTTGTAGCCTGGAAGGCACCACAGTGGACTCAATGACAACTTTTCTCAACATCTGTCCCCCCACTGTACCACTTCACATAGTCCACCTATAAGTAGCACAGGAAGTAACTAGCGATAACATCATTGCCACTTACTTCTGGGTTGGGAGGCCAGATGCAATGCAACAAACACCAGTAAGAGACTCAGGGTGGATGGGACGACTTTTTTCAGTGCAGAAGAGCATGCTTTGGAGCCTTCTACTGCTGTCTGTTGTATCATGTTCCTGGTCTTGCTGCCAGATGGCAGGTGTCCAGGGGTTCCATGAGTCCCACCAGACACCTCAAGTACCACTGGTGGTATCCATACCACTAGTTGAGAAATGCTGCTCTGTGAGCACCCCCTGCAAAACAAGAAGAATAAGAATAAATTTGGGTTTATTAAAGATAGGAGCATTTAGTGCATCTTGACTGTTCACATGTTCAGGTGGTAATGATGAAACTACACACCACTTCCCGTAAGCAGGGTGCCCTCCTGAGTTTGGGAAGGTCCAGCTCCACAGAAAATGACAAGATGCAGGGCGTCCAAGAGGAATTTTATCAGGGGGTACAAAGTTTCTTTGGGGCCCCTTCCCAAAGACGGAGGGGAGAAGATAAAACAGAGCAGGGTGGGTAGTGACAAGGGTGGGCAGAAAAAAGGGGAAAGGGGCAAAACAGGGCAGGGGGAGGGTGGCAACAGCCAGAAAAGCCTTTAGAACCCAGGTCTACTGGGCTTCCAATGCAGAGCCCAGGTCTACCTGCCCTAGTAGCATTGGCAGCTAGATATAGTAAAATGGAAAATCAAACGCACTCCTAAGTCTCTCTAAAATCTTTTAAATATAGAAAATCATTGCATAAAATTAGCATTATCGTATTTAGGCTCACACTAGAATGGGAAGTATCCTGTTTGCACCAAAACGTACTTTGGCATTAGCTGTAGACCCGCAGTTGTGTCCCTGAGCTCCTAGACACTCCATCATGGCAAGAGGATATTCATGCCAAAGAGCTAGTGTAGCAGGCCAGTTTCCTCCCAGATTTGACACTATGTTAAGGAGTGTCATGTATGCATTCTTTGGCCCAGCACATATGGCTTCAGGAAGCAGCAGCAGCAGCCGTACCCAGCAGCACCCAGCATCCCAAGTGGACAGTGAGTCCAGCTGAGACAGGAAAATAGAAGATACCAGGAAATCTCTGGGCCTCCTCCTTTGGCTCTTGGTCCCCCCCCCCTTTTTTTTTACTGTGGGCCCAGGTACAAATTACTCCCTTTACCCTCCATGCCCTGACAAGACGTCTAAGTCATCTACATTCTCACAGTGATCTCTGCAATATTTTCTCTTGCTTTGCATAGGTAGGGCTCCCAGGATTTAGGAAAGAACCAACTCCCCCGCTTCACTTCACATGGAGTGACGTACTGCTTCTGACACTTTGGGCACCCACCCTCCACAACATGACAGAACTTGACTGAAATCTGCCACCTTTGCAGCCTGTGGAGGGGAGCGATGAAGGGGTGCAGACTGGCAAACAATATGGATCGAGGCTAGATAAAGCCAGTGAGTTATTGATGGTCATCTGCAGGACTCCATGAATCTGAGGCAGTTGTGTCAGGCAGCAGATCTGCAGAAGAAGCCCAGTTCAGTCTGTCCACTGGCCTCCAGTGCTCTTCCACCTCTGCCCACTCCCTAGATTAGAAAAGGAAGGGGGGTGGAAGAGGAAGGGGGAAGGAGAGGGGAGTGGCAGACAAGAGCATTCTCCTCATCTCACTTCTGCTCCATGCCCCTTCTTCCTTTTCCAATATAGGGAGGAGTAGAGTCTGGCACATCACCAAGTAAGGGGGAGGTGGCACTTGACACTCAGCCTCAAGCATCAGGAAGTCTGTTTTGGGAAAATCCCCCCATTTTATTGTATTTCTGGTTGTGCTATCTCCCGATCTTGTCTGATCTCGGAAGCTAAGCAGGGTCAGGCCTGGTTAGTACTTGGATGGGAGACCGCCTGGGAATACTGGGTGCTGTAGGCTTATACCATAGTCTTTCGAGACTGAAGGTTGCCAACCATGGTTGATCCTGTGCTACTTTGATATCAAGAACAGGCCTTCATATATGGATGCCAGCAGGCAAAATGAACTATTCTCCCAGAAAACACTGGCCTACAGGCCACATTTTCACTTTGGTCAAACTCAGACTCTTGGTTGTTTGTTTGTATTCCCTCTTCTCCCCTCACAATCACACATCCTGGAAGGAAACTGATAATCCTACATTGTATCTCTAGTTGAATGAAACTCAGTAATCCTGTCAGACAGTTTTCCATTGTATCTTCAGTTTGTGTTTGCTTTCCTGAATGCAATTCCAGTAACTTCTGTATTTTGCACCTAAACATTGGATTATACCTGTATTTTGCATTAACTTAGGTAAACCTCACTTTAAGTTGCCAGACATCCCCTGGCACCAAAGAGCTAATTTGTATTTTAGCTGACACTGCTAGCCCTGTTTACCTGCATCCTGGTTGATTAAGAGGAATTCCCTTCATTCATACCCAAGCTACCTTGTTGTTGGCATCCTTCAGTCTCAGAAGACTATGGTGTCACGCTCTGAATGGTGGTTCTGGAACAAAGTGTCCTGTCCAGTGCGCGAAGCCTGGGTAAAGTAGGTATGGAGGATAGGCTGTTACCCATGCAGCAAATCCCCCCTCTCCACGTCGCTGAAATGGTCCAATGGAAAGGCAGAGGCCAATACGGTTGGTTCCAGCGGCGTCGCAGGAGTTGCCAGAACGTGACTGTGTTCAGCCATGAACTGCCTCAGGGACTCCGGCTCCGGATTTTGCCTCGAGGTTGACTCCTGAAGCCTTTTCCATAACTGGATGTAGCCACAAGGCAGTGGAGGTTTGGGATCAGAGTTTTCCTTCTCTCAAGCTACCTATTGATACATTAAAAGCAAACACCCTAAGTTACACATTTATTCCCCAAACATTCTGCTTACATGTAAGCAACTTTTCAATATCCTTAAATACTAAGGAAGTTTGATTAGCAAAGGTGTCCACACACATGCTGCTCACAGAAACTGCTGCTCACAGACCAGACGCCTAGACAGGTAGCTCTTTCTGTTCCCTTTTCTCCCCATCTTTAGCTAGCAGCTGGGGTTGGCAGAGTAGGGATCCCTGAAATCCTTCCCTACCATTCCCCTCTTTCTGATTTCTTCAGATGCACCAAATACACTCTCACGACACTGCACTCACCACTATAGGACACTCTGGTTAGGGCATTACAATAGTCCTCTACTGATTCTTTTTGATATCTATTTTGTGTCCCTTTTAATAAAGCTGTAATCATTTATTGGAATATTTCTCTTAGTCTCTTCTTTAAAAGGAATTTCTGCAGAACGCTGGTTCGCATCCAGTCTAAGATTCCAGTGTTCCAATAGAGCAGGTATACTAATTCCCCTAAACAACTAAACCAGGCTCTTTTGGTAACTTGGGTCTGTTCTGTCCATCTCTGCCCTAGAACAAGCCCACCAGTTTCCTACTTTCTCCATCCTGCTGTCTTCAGTAATCAACAAATACCTGTGTTTGGACCCTCCTTTCCCTAGAATCTGGCTTTGCACTCATTCACAGTTTTATGTTAGCTTCATCTCAGTGCACGTGCACCTTTTAGTTTAAAGATTTAGCAATCTGTTTATTTTCTGGAGCCTGTGAAATAGCTGGAGATCTGCTTTATCAAAGGGTGCACAGATTAGCAGCATAAAATTTATTATGAATGCTAATAAAATGTTGAACCCAAGCCTTGTGAGACAGCTTGTCTAGATGGCATGGCTGCACTACACACTGTTTTGAAAGGGGCTACATGCCCAAATTAGAGAGCGGAACTCAGACCCTTGGCTGAGACAATCCAAAATAGTTATTCCTCATGGTTTCTGTTTCTTTTGGGGCTCTCAAGAGGTCCTTAGAGCTTCATGGCAAAATAATCCTTGCCAACTGTTTAGGTAGCTATGTGGGCTTGGCCTGAGTGGTTTATTTGTTTGCAAATATACCTAGGAGTTTAAAGGCAGTTAAAAAAAAAGAAAGAAAACTCTGACAGCAGCTTCTGAGAAAACAGAAGCAGAGTGTAGCAGATGGCTCTGGTAGTTCTTTTACAGAAGGGACATATGAAATCCTTCAAGTGGTGCTGAGGTCCATTGAGAAGGCCACTTGCTAAGTCAATAAGGAGACAGGAAGGCTTAATGACCATATGCCTCATAATCTGGGCAGAATTGCAGAAAGATATTAGTGTGATTAATCAGATGTTTCTTATTTGCTGGCATGGTTTGGATAAATTCTCTCTCTTTTTCTTACCTGTTGTTGTTTTAATTCTTGATATCCAGTGTGCCTGCTGAGTGCCTATTTGTTCAGCTTTAATTAACCTAAATACACTTTCACGGTTGTTTTGTAGAAAATTCTAAGGTGCCAGATATTCAGATATTAGTAACTGACTTGGAACAGGACACCTTAATCTTCTGCTTTTCTGTCACTATGAATGTAAGGGCCCAATCCTAAACAGTGCATGCTGATTTACCACCAGTGTGCACTGTCGCAAATGTGCCATAAAGCACGTTTGCAAAGCCCTAGTGCCGGTGCTAGCTCAGCACCAGCCAATGCAGGGCTAGTGCTGGTGGATCACCAGTGCTCTGCCACTCGGCGGTCGTGCAGACCACCAGGTGGCAGACAGGTAGGTGGGGATGTGGGGGGAGGCAGGAAGGAGACGTTCCAGAGTGGGAGTAGGTGGGGCGGGGAGGAGGTGTGCTGGGGAGGAAGCAGGATGGGAGGGAGGTGAGACCAGTGGAGCTGGCCTCCACCTGACATGGAGGCTCTTGATTCTATGGCGACCCAACATTCGTCCCCCTGAGTAAGGGAAGTGGCCCCACAATGGGATTACTTGACTTTACACCAGCTAAATAGCCAGCACTGTACTGGTCACTGACCGTAATAAATGAATGATGATTATGATAGCCAGCACAGAGTAAAGAAGCCTTTAGATCTGGTGGACCAGGCTTTAGATCTGGTGGACCTGAGCTCCACCGATTCCGCCCACCCCCCACCCCACTTCCTCCTCCATTGCACCTTCCCTTGCCCTCTCCCAGAACACCTCCCTCCCCACCCCAATTTCTCATTCCACCGCCTGGCTGGCTTCTGACCAGCTCTGACTAGCATTCTAGAGACTGGCTGGCATTTTCCTTATGGCACATTTGTGACAGTGTGTGCTGGGGCAGGGTTGGGCATGTAGGTTAGGATTGGGCCCTAGGTTCCTGTGTCCATGACACAGAAAAATAGCAATTACAAAAAAAAGACAGTAAATACTATTTTTTTTTCTTCAAACACATGTAATAATGGGAGTTAATCATAACCATGTTGTATAAACAGCTGTCTGTTGTAACATAAGGTGAGAGGCCCATTTGAAGTGCTGAAAATCACTTGTAATTTGAGAACATGTTGGGGAAAAAAAAGTGTTTCTATGACTTGGCCAAATTCCTCGTTAGTAGGTGGTTAATCATCAGCATTTTGCTTGTTAAAGGATACAGAGCTAGCAAACGTTTGTATAAATGTTTCACTGAACTCAGGCAAGTGTGGATAGAAAATTAAGATCTTCCAGTGTCTAATTGTGGTCAGCTGAAACAGCAAAGCAGGAAAAAAATGAAGCAAGACGTGTGTGAACAGGTCGAAGAAACAAATAGAAGCGAAGACGACAAGATGCAACTCAAAAGAACCATTGGGTATTTTGAAGGGGTGAGCTTTATAATTGGGACAATAGTTGGCGCAGGGATCTTTGTCTCACCTACAGGAGTGCTGAAATATTCTTTACTCAATGTTGGTGTTGCGTTGATCATCTGGGCTGTCTGTGGGGTCATATCGCTGATGGGTGCTCTCTGTTACGCAGAGCTAGGCACATCGTTGCCATTTTCAGGAGGAGAATACAGTCACATCAAGAGAGCCCTGGGCTCCCCACTTGCGTTCATCTTTATGTGGACAGCCATGTTCAACAAGCCAGCTTCCAATGCTGCCCGGGCCTTGTTGTTTGCAGAGTATGCCACCCAGCCATTCTATGGTGAGTGCCCGGCTCCTGAACTGCTAAAGAAATGTTTAGCCCTGGCTGTTCTCTGGTTTCTTGGGATCCTCAATGGCCGAAGTGTCAAGATGGCTGCTTGGGTGCAGACCGTGTTTACCATACTGAAGATGATGGCTCTATCTGTAATTTCATTGGGTGGGATCGTTCTGCTGATAAGAGGACGGAAGGAGAACACAGCCAGATTTGAGAACGTTTTCAGTTCAGAGATTCCTGACGCTGCACAAATTGCAGAAGCCTTTTTCCAAGGACTGTATGCTTATGGTGGCTGGTGGTCACTGAACTATATGGCAGGTATAGCTCTCATTTTCTGTCTATGGGGAGCTGGGTTGTTTGTTGAACAATGACTGCAGAATTTGGATTAAACACTGGTACTGGTAACTACTTTATTAATATGGTTCTGTATACAGGTTATGTATTTATACACACATACATCAGTGGTTCTCAAACTGGTGGGTCATGACCCATCAGCCTGGGAAGCCCTGTCTCTGACCCCTTGGGGGGGCAGGGGGATGGCAGCAACGTGATTACCATGATCATACTGCCACCAGAAACAGAGTTGTGTTTTTTTTAAACTTACCACAGCCCGTACTGGCCTCTGCAGAGCTCCCCATGCCTTGGAAGAGGTAAAAATAGCAATTGCAACCCTCTACCAGTTTGCAATTGCAAAACTGGAAGTGGGTCATGATCGCTATATTTATTTTTCCCAAGGCATGGGGAGCCATGCAGAGGGGTCCGTGGGGCTCCCCACACACCCCATAGGCAAACGTGGGCTGTGGTAAGTTTTAAAAACCCTCTGTCCCCAGCGGCAGCATGACGGTGGTGATCACATTGCCACCATACCCTCACACCAGCAAAGTATTAGAGTAAACTCCCAGATAGTTTGAGAACCACGGATATAAATAAAATTGGTTTTATTTAAATTTTATTAATGATGTGACATTGCAAGTTTATTCTTGTACACCCCTTTAAGTGTTGAAAAAGTGGTATAAAAATCTTTAAAATAAATAAACATCGCTTCCTAAAATGGCTTTTTAATATAGGTCTACTGCAGGGTTTTTCTAGGCCACAGGGATGGGGCGGGGAGAAAGGAATGCAGAATTTACTAAGAGGATAGTCACGGTGCACAATTAATTCACTGTGACTTTAATCCTATCTATACTTACCTGGGAGTAAGTCCCAATGATGACATTCAACTCTAGGTACATAGGTCTGGTTGACCTCCATTAATTTAGCCAGCAATACCTTAGCCTAAGCCACTGTTAGCCAAACTACAGAACAAGATGATGGAACTTCACTTGTTCCTACTCAGTTCTCTCAGCCCATATTGTTACTAGGAATGTGTTTTCATGCCAAGAACAGGGAATCAAGATAAAGAAAGGGTCATTGTGTGCTGCTCACTTAGAACATTATAAGGGGGTGGTGAACCTTTTGTTTTGTTTTACACCTGGTAAAAGCTGTTGCTATGGAATTTTAGCCAAATCTAAGGTGTGGAAATAGAACAAACAGAGTAATTGTGTTAAATCTTTATACTTCCTTGCATCCTATTGAATTTGAAGCATTCGGTCTCTCCCTGAGGGATGTCAGTTTGACCAGTGTGACCTGCTCTTGAGGAAAAATCAGACTGCCAATAGATAATGATGCAGACTGACAGCCCAATCCTATCCACACTTTCCTGGGAGCAAGACCCATTGACTCTAATAGGACTTACTTCTGAGTAGACATGCATAGGATTGAGCTGTGAGCCAGTAAAAACACAGTGTGGTCATAATCTAAAGTTTTACAAAGCTACTGTACATACACAGAACTTTGTCAGGTTATCTCATCCTCTCCAATTTCAGGAAAAACACCATATGCAGAACATTCTGGACATTCCTGGAAAGAATGACATGGTCCTAATTTGCATCAGATTTCCATCTTAACTCCAGATCTGCAGGTTTGCAATATATATATGTGTAGGGTTACCAGATACAAATGGGGACAGAGTGCCTATACCTTTAACCAGTGTATAGAAGAGGGAATTTGGGCAGGTACAGTTTTTCAAACCCTTTCATGTTGAGCTGCACTTGCCACTATTCCTTCTTCTATACAAAATGCCTATATAAAAGGGGTATAGGCATTCTATCCCTTTTTGTATCTGGTAACCCTATATAGAGAATACTGTACACTCATATTTGTGCTCCACTTACTACTATGAATTACTATTTTTATGCCATTCATGTACACGGCACTTTACAAAGATTGAGAGGACTGGCCTCTGCCTTATGACCCTTACAAACTAGATATTGATATGCGGGAGACAACAGAGGCTAGGGAGAGAACTGGTGATGGGGCAAGAAAATATGACTAATGGTGGAGCAAAAGTGGAAATCCTGGTAGTGACTCAAATCCAGTTCTTAGCCCAAACTATCAGACATTTTGAAATAAATCTCCATAATCCTGATGATTGGAAATGTGTTATAAAAATAAATAGCTGAAAAGATGTAATGCAGGCTACCCAATTCAACTCATGGAATATCTCAGACAAAGAACAATCCCAGGTTCAGTAAATAATATAATGCAGTGTTTCTCAAACTGTGGGTTGGGACCCACTAGGTGGATCGTGAGCCAATTTCAGGTTGGTCCCCATTCATGTCAATATTTTATTTTTAATATATTAGGCTTGATGGGATGTGACTGCATTTGAGGAAATGTTACAGACCTGTACTTTTAACAAGCTACTATGTATATTCTTTTAACAATGATAGTCAATGGGACTTACTCCTGGGTAAGTGTGGGTAGGATTGGAACCTAGGATTGTCAAAAATTTTCATGCTTGATGATGTCAGTTCTGGTCATGACATCATTTTCAGTGGATCCTGACAGATCCTCATTCTGAAAAGTGGGTCCCGGTGCTAGATGTGTGAGAACCACTGATATAATGCATAGTTTCACATATTACAAATAAATATATGTTGGGACTTCTAAATTATATTTTCCAGAGGAGATTAAAAACCCCAGCAGAAATATCCCCTTGACTGTGATGACGGCAGTTCCAGCAGTCACTGTATTCTATTTACTTGTCAATGTTTCGTACCTGACAGTACTCACACCTAAAGAAGTTGTCTCTTCAGGTACGGTTATTGGTTTGTATTCTTGATTCCACGAAAGGGTTGATAATACGGTATTGTTATGTGCTGGTGCCCCACTTCCCCAAGCAGCAAGAGACTGTGTGGGTTGTAGCACAGCTCAGGTTTGAGCATCCTTTGGAGGAGAAACTCCTGGAGACTGACAATGTCTTTGTAATATTTGCTTCATTTACAAATCTACAGGTTTGAGTGTTTAGACAGGGTTAGTAGCTTGTGTTCCTGCAAACACGATCAGCTACTTGTGTTCTCTAAAGACAACTACAATTGCAGCTCTTGCTTTATATTGCAGACTCTGCCAGACTCTCTATTTGCTTCTCCAGTTCACTCTGTCCTTTGTCTTATTCTCTAACACAGAGATGGAGGAGGGTTACCTTATGCTAGTGGTTCCCAAACTGAGAGCCATGGCTTCCCAGGGACCCACAGAAACAGTGGAGTACTCACAGAAAATCCATTCCATATACAATGTATAGAATTGTATCCCTAATGGGGAGTCATGGCCAATGGCCAGGTAGGTCAATGGAGCCGCCAGTCAAAAAGGTTTGGGGACCTTTCACCCTAGCCCCTTGTCTCAGGTATTTGTACTTGAGGGCTCTTAGGATGCCAGTGGAGGCTTCTGTTCAGGACCACTAACTATTCACTAGCTCCTGGCTTACTAGCTTGACAAAAACACTCACTGACCAACACTCCTGCCTGCTAGCTTGTTGCAATGCCATTTATACAACACAGAATTCACTAGACTGGCTTAAGGTCTTCAGCAAACAGCAGCAAGGACTTTGACCAGAATCCTGCATTCACTTAAAAGCTCCTGACGGTAAATTCTGTGGAAGAAAACCGAGGGATATGCAACACAATCCTATGTATGTTTTCTCAGATTAAAATTCCACTTGGTCTGTGGAGCTTGTTCTCCAGGAAAGTGTGCCTGGTGTGTTAGTTCTCATCATCCATAGACGATCAATCCATAAATTTGACGCACTGTGGATCGCAAGCCTGTGATGGAAGACCTCCCAGATTTGATCAGAGGTTACACCAGGAGACCTTCTGGTGTGGGTTTCCGCATGCCTCAATGGTTCTGATGGCGAGAGAGAGGCAACTTACACAGCACGTTGCAATGTCTGCAGTACTTACCAAGTTGCCCCTTCTGTAGTTACATCTATGCTTGGTATTCCTATCATTTTTATTTCTCTCTCACCCTTCCTTCAAGGAGTTCAAGATGGTGTGCATTCTGCCCATGTTGTCTTCACATTGACTCCAGGCCACCTCATCATCTTCTTGGTGCAGTGGCTATTTGCACCCTGTTGTCCTTAGCCCTGGTCCAATCCAGAGATTATTCCAAGGGGTAGAAAGGGGAAATGGACACTGACCCAAAATATTTCTTGTTATTCACTTTGCTCCCCCAACATTCAGTCACAAAAAACTATAGTGTGATGTATTTTTGATCTTCGAATAATGGTGTTTGCCATTCTCTTGCTCCCAATACATTTTTCTAGCTTTGTCCCTATGCTTAAATGTACATCACATTTGCATGTGTGGTGCCTCCATTAATCAGCCCAGGAAGACTGTTGAACTAATTCCAATAATCGCTTAATGATTCCAGTGTTTCCTTGCAGTTGCTGTAGCCGTCACTTGGGCTGACAGAGTGATCCCTTCTGTGGCCTGGATGATTCCTGCATCTGTAGCTGTTTCCATATTTGGTGCTCTCAACAGCAGCATGTTTACTCTTGGACGATTAAGCTATGCTGGAAGCCAGTCTGGACACCTGCCCAGCATCATCTCCATGCTTAACATCTGGTATTGGACTCCAGCTCCAGCCATGATTTTCTCAACTGTTATTGCATCCATTTTTATTATCCCATCAGATCTCATTGCTTTAACCAATTATTTTGGATTCTCCGTTTGGCTCATGATTGGATTGACATGTGCGAGTCTGATTGTCCTGCGGTACCGAGAGCCTAATCTACATAGGCCATACAAGGTAAAAAGGAAAAATTTTTTATTCTGTGATAAAATTATGGGGTAACACAACTTCCTGTGGTCCTTGCAAATACTGTGAGGCAGACTTTTTAATTTGAGCAAGCTTAACTCACTGGTATCAGTGGAACATATAAAGCTGCCTTCTGCTCACATAGACCACTTACTATATGAATGCTGAAGCAAATGC
This sequence comes from Tiliqua scincoides, assembly GCF_035046505.1. Classification (NCBI taxonomy): domain Eukaryota; kingdom Metazoa; phylum Chordata; class Lepidosauria; order Squamata; family Scincidae; genus Tiliqua; species Tiliqua scincoides. Next base: position 32,168,112 of record NC_089824.1, read on the forward strand.
TTGAAGCAAGCTTAGATAAGTACATGTGAAGGCATCCCTATATACATACACTTGGGGCCCAATTCTAAACTCACTAGTGCTGGTGGTACGCATATACTGCCAGCTCTGGGTGTCACAAACGTGGCATAAAGCATGTTTGCGGCACCCTGTGAGGAGGGAGAGTTGGTGCTGGGCCAGGAGGAGGACACTATGGAGCCACTGATGGTAAGTAGTACAGCTGTGCAGCAGTACAGCTTTTTGGGACAGAGGAAGGCATTCCAGGGAGAGGGGAAGGCAGAAAGGGGAGGAAAGATTGGCCTGGGATGGGGGAGGGACCAGTGGAGGCCTCCTGATATGGGGTTTAAGTCTGTGCCAATAGAAGTAGACCTGAATAGCTCCATTATAGGACCCGGGGCTTTCCTCAGGAGAAGGGAACAAAAGTCTCTTTCCCCCAAGGAGACCTCAGTTGGCCTTCCTGGCCCCGTTGGATACAGCAGTAGCCATTTTGGTGCTGGTGTAACTGGCAGTGTCAGGGAGGATAAAACTGGACTACCCACCATGTGTAGGCTCACAGCAGAGGTTAAAATAAGCATGCATAGATTGGATGCCTAGAAATGGAAGAATCTCCCCCTCTCCACAGGTTTACTGGCTTCTCCTTAAACCCATCATATCAATGGCTGGATATGAGAAGCATCATAAATAATATATAATCCTGGTCACTTAGTTCCAAATGATCCGTTTACCGCCAGCACAACTGTATTGTCTTAGCAGTGTCAACCATATTAATATGTGTGCCATTCTGTAGATAATTTTTTTTTTTAGTTAGATTTAATTCAGGGATGACAGTATGGAAAGCCTCTCTATACATCCTGATGGACAGTCTGGCATAATTTCCACATTTGCGAGTGGAGGGGGAAAAGAGTGTGTGCATGAAGTATTAAGAGTGGTCTCTGAGCACTAGTGGGGTGCAAGCATGGAAGCCCCTGCCATGTGAACAGACGTAACTCAGCGGTGTCATCATAATCAAGGATGTGTTGCAACAGTGAAGAGTGGCATGAAGTTGTAAGTCACATATAAATGCTAGTCAGGTGGGAGAGCATGTGGAAGGAAAATTGTACCTGCAGAGCCAATGCAGGTTTTGCATTCACATTAGTTTAAAACAAAGCCAGTTTAAACTTCCCATATGAACAAAGAAATATCTGTTGATGTTGGGCATAGTTACTGCAAAGTCGCTGTTCAATATCCAGTGGAAATGGGTTGTATAACAGTATAATACAGCTCTGGAGAGAACTTTTGCCTGGGGCTTTTTCAGTTCCTGCCACCTAAATCCAAAAATAGATTGCCAGCTGCACAAGATCCTGTATTCAGAATTTGAACAAGAATGGGTTTTATTTTCTGTCTTCAGTGCACGCTTGCTCAGATATCTGAGTTTACCTTTCTCAAAAGTTCTGTTTGTCTTTTGCAGGTTTGTCTGCCAGTCGCCTTTGGAATGGTGGGGATTTCTCTGTTCTTGGTTTTAGCACCTGTTGTCTGGTCTCCAAAGATGCAGTACGTTTATGCGTTGCTTTTTATGCTTGCAGGGCTACTCTTCTACCTGCCTTTTGTCCATTGGAAAATACATTTTGAGTTTGTTGACAAAATCACATGTTATCTGCAGTTGCTGTTGGAGGTTTCACCCGCTAATGATAAATCTGACTAAGGTTTTTATACTTTGCATTGCTGGCTGGTAAAGCAAGAAGAGATCTCTTTGGCTTATAGATTATTTGCACTTCTTGTCACCCAGTTAAAGAAATCTTAAACTGCAATCTTGTACACATTTACCTGGGAGTAGGTCCCACTGAACTTCAGTAGGAGATAATCTGAGTAGACATATATGGAATTGGGTTGTTAAACTACCATCTCATGCATATTTGGAGGCAAGCTACAATTAACTGAGTGGGAGACACTTCTGAGTACAGTTTATATGTATCGGATCTGACTTTAAGGCTGAATTCCTAAACACAGTTACACGGGAGCAAACTCCACTGAACATAGTGAGACTTACTTCTGAGTAAAAATGCATAGGATTGCACTGTCAGTGAGGCGTATGAGTTTTTTCCCATTAATTGAGTGCCCAATCAATTACATCTGCACAAAAGTGTTCATCAAGTGGAAGAGATGGAGCTACATTTGAAAGATGGGTGCCTTCTAATATAATCTATTTTGGGATTACCGTATATAATAAGTTAAAAGGTTTGACAAGCAACAGTAGGCGTGAATACTTGAAAGTTAGTTCCATTGTGCTCAGTAGGGCTTATTCCCTAAATCAGAGCTGGGCCCTCCATTAGGTCAACAGAAATAGTAACCTCAGGCAGCAGGTTGGTGGAAGGTGCGTATCTCAGTCTGTCTGCTGCTCCACTGCTCTTGGCTTCACTGTTCTTCTTCCCCTCCCTTGATATGAAAAGGCAGAGGGGGACAGAGTGGAAGAGGAAATGTGGAGGGGAAGAAAGTGCTGATATAGAACATTGCAGAATGGAAGAGAAACTGGCACATCAGTGGATGAGGGGGACAGTATTTGGCAAGGCGCCTCAGGCCTCAAGAAATCTTGGGCCGATCCTCCTCTATTTGGGCATTGGACTGTCATCTTAGGGTGCAGTCCTAACCAACTTTCCAGCACTGGCATAAGTGCAAAGCAATTCTGAGGTAAGGGAACAAACAGCAGGCCCCCCAACAGGAGGATGCAGCACATGCCCCACTGGCACAGCTATGCCAGTGCTGGAAAGTTGGTTAGAATTCCACCCTTAATTACTTTGACCAACTTGCCCATCAATCTTGAACTTTCAAGATGGGACAGATTATATCTCAAAATCCATATATAAATTGTACCTGCTTACATTAGTCATCTTATCTTTGTTGCTCTGACTCCTGGCCAAACTCTTGTCTTTCCTTGTCTTCCTTCTCTCTGTTGACCCTCTGTCCATCTACATTTAGACTGTATATTCCTTGAGTCAAGCACCTGATTGGTTTTTTTTTGGGGGGGCGGGGGGGGCGGAATCCTGTTGTTCTGTGAAGTGCCACATACATTGATGGCACTACATTAAACAAAAAATAAAACAGCATCACAGTTTTGCTTATTGTCTATATGCTTTTTGCAAAGATCTTGAATTATTCAACCTTGTTTTTCTTGATCTCTTTCCTTATCTCAGAAGGATCTTCTGAGATAAATTGCGTTTCAACTTGCTTTTCAATGTAAGTAAGTGTAAAGTCATGCACATTGGGGCAAAAAAATCAAAACTTCACATATAGGCTAATGGGTTCTGAGCTGTCTGTGACAGATCAGGAGAGAGATCTTGGGGTGGTGGTGGACAGGTCGATGAAAGTGTCAACTTAATGTGCGGCGGCAGTGAAGAAGGCCAATTCTATGCTTGGGATCATTAGAACAGGTATTCAGAACAAAACAGCTAATATTATAATGCCATTGTACAAATTGATGGTAAGGCCATACCTGGAGTATTGCGTCCAGTTCTGGACCACATCTCAAAAAGGACATAGTGGAAATGAAAAAGGTGCAAAAGAGAGCAACTAAAATGATTACTGGGCTGGGGCACCTTTCTTATGAGGAAAGGCTATGGTGTTTGGGCCTCTTCAGCATAGAAAAGAGATGCCTTGAGGGGGGGGCATGATTGAGACATACAAAATTATGCATGAGAAGGATAGAGAGATGCTCTTTACACTCTCACATAACACCAGAACCAGGTGACATCCACTAAAATTGAGTGTTGGGAGGGTTAGGACAGACAAAAGAAAATATTTCTTTACTCAGCGTGTGGTTGGTCTGTGGAACTCCTTGCTGCAGGATGTGGTGACAGCATCTGGCCTGGATGCCTTTAAAAGGGGATTAGACAAATTTCTGGAGGAAAAATTCATTTTGGGTTACAAGCCATGATGTGTATGTGCAATCTCCTGATTTTAGAAATGGGCTATGTTAGAATGCCAGATGCAAGGGAGGGCATCAGGATGCTGGTCTCTTGTTATCTGGTGTGCTCCCTGGGGCATTTGGTGGGCTGCTGTGAGATACAGGAAGCTGGACTAGATGGGCTTAAGGCCTGATCCAGTGGGGCTGTTCTTATGTTCTTATCTCTTTGCATGTTGAAGTCTTATTTAGCATGTTAGGATTGCCACTTGGAAAAGCTCATTATAAAACAAATGCACACCTTCCACTTTTGTAAGTGGAGTGACACTCCATGGGTTTGGCTTCTGGCTTTCAGAGCAGAGAGTGTTGGAGAATATCGGTTTCCAGATCCCCAACTAAATATTGATTTATTTTAAATAATTCTATCCCTTCTATTTCTTTCCATAAAAATGGGGCAGCGAAACTGAGAATAAAAACAGATAGGTAGTTTGGTGGCTGTCATGAGTCAATCAAACTGGGGGGGGGGGGCACTGCAAGATAAAATCAAGGCACTGAATGTGCACAGCCCTGTGAACTGTGGCTTTTGTGAATGCATTCTGCTAGCACTTAATATTAATGCAATATTATCAAATGAGTGGCGACATTTGACATCTTTGCAACTGAAGAAAAGAAAACAAAATTACATCCCTCCCACCCCAAGCATGGTCCTTATACACACAGAAATATTGTCTGGGGGCAGGAAAATTGCCTCTTTTGGACCTCCCCTGAAAAAGATTCTAGATTACACCAAAATTGCATGATCACAAGTTCAACTTAAGCAATGTTTGGAATTGGGATACCAGAATTTCAAAGTACATATTGAAATGGAGTCTATCAATAGGTCCACCAGATGGCGCCATGCTAATATACCTGTAATGAAGAATTAGGTGGATTATACAGTGCCTAATAGAAGCAGTATAAAATAAATGATCTCAGGTAAGAAAAATGTAAATTATTCACTATATTATAAACTTAAGCGTCAAAATGAGGCAGTTTTTTTGGATGGTCTAGCTTTATAACGTTTTGAAAATGTTACAAGGTGACTCTGGGGACCACATAATTTCAATGGGTTTACCTTAAGTAAGAACCCATTGAATGCTAATTAAGACAAAGAAAGATAATTCAAGAGGGAGGGATTTCAACAATTTTGGTGCCACTACAGATAAGTCCCTTCCTCTTTTCTGTACCAGCGAAGCCTCTGAGATTGGTAGCACCTGTAGAAGAGTCCCCCCCCCCCATTACCTAACTGAATGATTCAGGTAAGGCCGCAGCTGCCACACCAACTGAAGTTGGGCAAAGGCACCTCTGGTCATAGCTGCCACCTGAGCAACCTGAGCAGGGATAGGGATGAATCTAGGAGTCTCCCCAAGCTGTGAACCTGATGCTGCAGAGGGAGTGCTACCCCGTTCAGAACAGGTGAGTAATCCAATACCTGCATCGCAGAACACCTGACCAAGAGCACTTCTGTTTTGTCTGGATTTAATTGTGCACAAGAACAACTAAGGCCTAAATCCTAACCCACTTTCTAGCACTGGCATAGCTGTGCCAATGGAACGTGTACTGCATCCTGCAGTTGGGGGGCACTTATGGAGGCCTGCTCAAAGTGAGGGAATGTTTTTTTTTCCTTACCTAGGAGCTGCATTGCCCTTATGTCACTGCTGGAAAGTGGGTTAGGATTGCACCCTAAATGTATTGGCAACCTTCAGTCTCGAAAGACTATGGTATCGCGCTCTGAAAGGTGGTTCTGGCACAGCGTCTAGTGTGGCTGAAAAGGCCAATCCGGGAGTGACAATCCCTTCCACACCGGGAGCAAGTGCAGTCTGTCCCTGGTCTGTCTCCCTGGCTATGGGCCTTCCTTCTTTGCCTCTTAGCCTCAGACTGTTGGCAAAGTGTCTCTTCAAACTGGGAACGGCCATGCTGCACAGCCTGCCTCCAAGCGGGCCGCTCAGAGGCCAGGGTTTCCCACTTGTTGAGGTCCATCCCTAAGGCCTTCAGATCCCTCTTGCAGATGTCCTTGTATCGCAGCTGTGGTCTACCTGTAGGGCGCTTTCCTTGCACGAGTTCTCCATAGAGGAGATCCTTTGGGATCCGGCCATCATCCATTCTCACGACATGACCAAGCCAACGCAGGCGTCTCTGTTTCAGCAGTGAATACATGCTAGGGATTCCAGCACGTTCCAGGACTGTGTTGTTTGGAACTTTGTCCTGCCAGGTGATGCCGAGGATGCGTCGGAGGCAGCGCATGTGGAAAGCGCTCAGTTTCCTCTCCTGTTGTGAGCGAAGAGTCCATGACTCGCTGCAGTACAGAAGTGTACTCAGGACGCAAGCTCTGTAGACCTGGATCTTGGTTTGTTCCGTCAGCTTCTTGTTGGACCAGACTCTCTTTGTGAGTCTGGAAAACGTGGTAGCTGCTTTACCGATGCGCTTGTTTAGCTCGGTATCGAGAGAATGAGTGTCGGAGATCGTTGAGCCAAGGTACACAAAGTCATGGACAACCTCCAGTTCATGCTCAGAAATTGTAATGCAGGGAGGTGAGTCCACATCCTGAACCATGACCTGTGTTTTCTTCAGGCTGATTGTCAGTCCAAAATCTTGGCAGGCCTTGCTAAAACGATCCATGAGCTGCTGGAGATCTTTGGCAGAGTGGGTAGTGACAGCTGCATCGTCGGCAAAGAGGAAGTCACGCAGACATTTCAGCTGGACTTTGGATTTTGCTCTCAGTCTGGAGAGGTTGAAGAGCTTTCCGTCTGATCTGGTCCGGAGATAGATGCCTTCTGTTGCAGTTCCAAAGGCCTGCTTCAGCAGGACAGCGAAGAAAATCCCAAACAAGGTTGGTGCAAGAACACAGCCCTGCTTCACTCCGCTTCGGATGTCAAAAGGGTCTGATGTGGAGCCATCGAAGACAACAGTGCCCTTCATGTCCTTGTGGAAAGATCTGATGATGCTGAGGAGCCTGGGTGGACATCCAATCTTGGGGAGAATCTTGAAGAGGCCGTCTCTGCTGACCAGGTCGAAAGCCTTTGTGAGATCTATGAAGGCTATAAAGAGTGGCTGTCGTCGTTCCCTGCATTTCTCCTGCAGTTGTCTAAGGGAGAATACCATATCAGTGGTGGACCTGTTGGCTCGGAATCCACACTGCGATTCTGGATAGACGCTCTCTGCAAGTACCTGGAGCCTCTTCAGTACAACTCGGGCAAACAGCTTTCCTACAACGCTAAGGAGAGAGATGCCGCGGTAGTTGTTGCAGTCACCCCTGTCACCTTTGTTCTTGTACAGCGTGATGATGTTTGCATCCCTCATGTCTTGAGGTACTCCACCTTCTCTCCAGCAGAGACAGAGGATTTCATGCAGCTCAGTGACGATGATCTCTTTGCAGCATTTTAGGACTTCAGCAGGGATGCTGTCTTTTCCAGGTGCCTTGCCAAAGGCAAGGGAGTCCAGGGCCACGTGAAGTTCTTCTAGGGTTGGTTCACTGTCAAGCTCTTCCAGCACAGGCAGGCACTCAATGTTGTTCAGTGCTTCTTCGGTGACTACATTTTCTCTGGAATATAGCTCAGAGTAGTGCTGTACCCAGCGTTCCATCTGCTGCGCCCGATCCTGGATGACCTCGCCTGTGGCAGACTTCAGAGGGGCAATTTTCCTCTGTGTTGGACCTAGGGCCTGCTTGATACCGTCATACATCCCCTTGATGTTGCCCGTGTCAGCTGCTATCTGTATCTCGGAACAGAGCTGGAGCCAGTAGTCGTTAGCACATCTCCTGGCAGTCTGTTGGACTTTGCTGCGAGCAGTTCGGAGGACCTGCAGGTTGCGCTCACTGGGACAGGCCTTGTATGCTGCTTGAGCTCTCCTCTTTTCCTCAATGACTGGTGTCAACTCCTCAGAGTGGGCTTCAAACCAGTCTGCCGCCTTGTTGGTCTTCTTGCCGAATATGGACAAGGCGGTGTTGTAAACGGTATTCTTGAAATGTTCCCATCTGTTGGATGCGTTTGCGTCGGCCAGGCCTGGAAGAGATTCCTCAAGCGCTTGTGCAAATTCCTCCACTTTTCTCTGATCCCGGGTCTTGCTGGTATCAATGCGAGGTCTTCCTTCCTTTTTCGTGTGATACAGTCGCTTTGTTTGCAGTTTCACTCTGCTGCACACCAGGGAGTGGTCAGTGTCGCAGGCAGCACCATGATAACTGCGTGTGATCTTGATGCTGGGAAGGCTGGAGCGTTTGGTGAGAATCAGGTCGAGTTGGTGCCAGTGCTTTGATCTTGGATGTCTCCAAGAGACTCTATGTTGGGGCTTTGTGTTGAAGAACGTGTTGCTGACACAGAGACCGTGATGACAGCAAAACTCTAGCAGGCGTTGGCCATTTTCGTTCATCCTCCCAGTGCCAAACTGACCTAAGCAAGTGGGCCATGAACTGTTATCAGCACCAACTCTAGCATTGAAATCGCCGAGGATGAACAACGGCTCTTTTACAGGGATTTTCTTGACAGTGGTGGCCAGGTCATCATAGAATTTGTCTTTGGCTTCTGCTGGAGACGACAGAGTCGGTGCATAAGCACTGATGAGAGTGATAGGTCCTGCTGATGACTGGAGCTGCAGGGACAAAATTCTTTCACTTCCCACAGTAGGTGGGATGATGGATTTCAGCAGGGTATTTCTGACCGCAAAGCCAACGCCATGTTCCCTGGTTTCGTTTGGTGGTTTTCCCTGCCAGAAAAATGAGAAATTTCTCTCCTTGACAGATCCGGAATCTGGCAGCCTAGTCTCTTGAAGGGCGACGATGTCCATCTGCAGTCTGCTCAGCTCCATGTCGATGACAGCTGTTTTGCGTGCGTCGTCTATTTCTTGCAGGTCATCAGAGAAGCGGATGCGTGCGTATTTGATTCTCCCCCCCCCCAATAACATACTTCTCCCAGTCAGGGCAGACATATTCATGACACTGAAGGCCCACCCTTACAAAGCAGAAATCTTAGTCTCACTCTACACCCAGTTTCTGATATCTCACCACTGATTATCCAGTCTTTATTATAGCCATTAGGACTACAGGCGAGCTTACTGTAAAGATCTCAGAATGCTGGCAGTCTGAGCCCATGACTGCATTTCATCTTTCTGCAATGCAGATTTGCAGGACACACATACCCTTGGATATAACAGACCAGAGGAATGTAACAGATGACACAATAGTCTCAGCTGTAAGAGAACTGTATTACTATGTAGCATGCAGCTAAAATGGGTTTACGTTATGTCTTTTTGTGTAGATAATAATCCCGTATTCCCCAGGCATGCATTAGAGTGTCCTTTTAATTCCTTTAAAAACATTTAATTTAATTCCTTTTTGCTATTTTTATTCATTTAGTAAAATGTCTGAAAATGTTGGCTCTCTTGAAAAGTGGGTGAGTAAAACAGTCGTTGCTCTTAATTATTAGAACATATTATTGGCAGCCCAATCCTACTGTGCCAACATGGCACAGGCTACATCCTGTGGGGGTGTTTTGGGTCCCAGAAGCCTCCTCGAGATATGGAAACATTTGTTCCCTTGCCCCAGTGCAAGTCTCTGCTGCCAAGATGACCTATACCAGATGCTTTGCTGGCCCAAATCCAAATGGACTTATGTATGTGAATTGGGCTGGGAAGGGAGATAGGATATCAGTGTGGCTGCTGATGCTGCCCCCTTCTCAGCCTCAATCTGTCCCCCTCCCCACTGCAGTCTCCTCGCTGTTGCTCTCCTACCCTGTTCTGCTCACTCCTGCCTTCCTGCCCAGTACTGAGGCTTACTTCTGAGCATTCAGGAAATAATTGCGGCGATGTCATCACTGTAAATTACTTCTGGGTCAGAGGGGTGGTAGGACAACTGGCGTGCCCTGGGGCAGCAAACCGGTCAGCCATGTCGCTGATTAGGATTGCCCCATAAAAGCTTTGTGTAGGGAATGATTTCTAAATATCATTAATTAAAGCCAGGGTGGTATAGTGGTTTGGGAGGTGGACTTAGACCTGGACAATCCAGGTTCAAATCCCCCCTCAGCCACGAAGCTTCCTTGGTGACCTTGGGCCAGTCACTTTCTCTCAGCCTAACCTACCACACAGGGTTGTTGTGAGGACTGTGTACACTGCCCTGAGCTCTTTGGCAGGAGGGTGGTATAAAAATGTGAAAAATAAATAAAAATTAAATAAATAAATAAATATGCACATGGACGCACACAGCCTTGATAGTCTGAGTGGCTGGCAATGTTTGGTCTACAGTTTCAAGAATATCTATATTTCTGCCACCTCCACTCCCTATTTCTGGACTGCATTTGAATTTCTTTAATCAATGCAATCCTGTACATGCTTACTTGGGGATAAGTCCCATTATACTCAGTGGAACTTACTTCTGAGTAGGTGTGTACAGGATTGCACTGTTTGTTTATTGACTGATCTGGCTGACTGAAGGCCCGATCCTGCGCCTGTGCATGCCATCTTACAGCCAGTGCACACTGTCACAAACATGCCATAAGGCACATTTGTGAGTCTTACCACAAACACACCACTGGAGGTAGTCCAGTGCAAGTTTGCGCTGGTCCGGTACTTCAGGTGGGCCAAGGTTCTGCTACCCGGCAGTTGTCTGGACCACCAAATGGTGAAGAGGTGAGTGGGGGTGTGGGGGAAGGTTAGGAGGAAGCATTCTGGGGTGGAGGGAGCTGGGCGGTGTATTGAAATCTCGGAAGATAAGGCAAGGAGGTAGGATGTGGTGTCTGCAGTGGCCCTTTGCTCTGGTGAATCTGGGAAACATGGGGTTAAGACCTGGGCTTTCAGCAGAGGGTGTACTGCACAGCTGCAGCCACTAGAGGCAGTCAAGCTATTACAGGATATAAGCAGCATCTGGGGGAGGGAGAGTTTGTGGGTTGTAGTTGGAGAGAGAGTGGAGGAGGGAGAGAAGACTTGCTGGCTAAATGGACTGACGTTTTGGCTAACTGACCTACTGGCCAGTTAACTCATGGACTGACTCACGGCTCTGTTTATCAGACTGTTCTCTGGTTAATAACTTACTGGACTTTTGGACTGATTAACTGGCACCTTGACCAACAGACTGGTGGATGCATGATGAACAGGTGGACTGATTTGTGGCTTAACTAACAGACTACCCAACTAATTAATGAACTGATTGCCTGGACTGATTGCTAGGTGGAGGAAAGCTGAAGGGGCACTGTTGCACCTGGAAGAACTGCTGCCTCAGGAACTGGGAGGAGGGACCCTGCAGGCTCACAGGCAAGCTATCTTTTTCACTGGTGCTGGGGTACAGTGGTAGTGTTTGCTAGAGCTGGTTGTGGTTAAACTAGGGGAAAAATTAGACTTAAAGTGAGCACAGGTTCTCTAGGCCAAGTTTATAGCAGGAATTTGACAAGACCTGGGCATGGTGGAGGTGCGGCAGGGGAGGGAGTGGGGTAGGATTGGGGTGGAAGCTCCACTGGATCCTGAGCCCCATGTCGGGCTGTGTGGCCCAACATGGAGCTCTCCAATTTGGCAGTCCCATTGCAGGGCTACTTCCTTTACTTGGGGGTAGGGGGTGAACGCACCTTCTCCCAAGGAGGCAGCGGTGGCTTCCTGGGACACACTGGATCCTGCGGCAGCCATTTTGTCACTGTGGCAACCACAGGTCAGGACTGGGCTGCCCACCTTCTCATTAGAATTTCACTTTTTCAAAGAATTTCAATTTGCATCTCAGATTATAAGAAGGAAGCTCCAGAAATGTGAATTTAGGGTTAAAGTAACAATAAATTGCATACTTAAAAGTTTTGACAAATTTCAGTATGAGCATCATCTGTTCAGGTTTTTCAAAGATCACTTGAGATTTCTTGTGGATTATGAACACCAGGTGTCAATTTTCTTTTCTCCAAACGGTTTGGAGCTACATGCGATAAATCCTGCTGCTTGAAGAATGTGCTCGGATAACTGTATGGGAAGAATGAGATTCCCAAAGAAAAAAAATAAATGGGGATGTTATGAATAATGAGATGTGAATGGACTCTTTCCTTTTGCTGTGGCATTAGAAGAGGTTAATGGGGAAGAGGGCACAAGGTGCTGTGAGGAAGATGTGGGCAAACTACATGCTTGCAGATGTTCTTTGCTTTTTACTGTAATCACAAGATTGATGACCCAGAGGCTGGGGCAGAATGGTGGCTCACTGGGGCAGAGCCACTTGCCTATTATAGGCTGAGTCTCAGTAATCATGAGGGTTCCATTTCCAGCACCCATGTGGTTAAAGGAAATTCTTTTAAAAAACAATGTCCTTTTGCTCATCAATTTAAAAACAACTTTGCTGACCTTTGTAATTCATAACAGAGGCATCAGGCAATCAATCATTCTCTTTTCAGATGCTTAGAAAGGCTTCACTCCCTTCTCCAGAGGAGATGATAATCAATCACTTGCATTCTTTCACATGCTCAGGAGGAAGGGAGGGGTCGCTTACCTCAGAGTGAAGCTGTTCTAAGCACCTGGAAAGAGAATGATTGATGGATTGTCTGTCAGCTGCCCTCTCCTGCACTAATGAGGCTATTGTTAAATGATGTTTTTCCCCATAAATTAAGGGATCTTCTCATTGTGTTGAGATAAAACCATGGGTGAAAAAATCCATGGATAATTAGGTTATACCCATATATCATGTGGGTATAAGTACAAATCTGCCTCTGAGTTACAACAGATCAGAGGTTCTAAGATGCGAATTTGGGAAGGGAAGTTTTTTTTTTTGTTGCTGCTGTTAAACAACTGGAAGTCAGCAACCCTTGCTGATCTACCAAGGTAGTTGTTTTATGTCTGGGTGTCGAAGTCCTCTCTAAAGTTTAACAAGAAAGATGGTTCTATTGGGAGAGGCAGCTTTCCTACTTCCATTCCAACTTAGGTGATTTCCTCAGTGTTGCTGTTTTTTAAATAGAAGAGCTGTACTTGTTTTTGCAGTTGATACTATCAAACAACATGTGAAATTGCTAAGAAGCACAGTCAGTGTTTTGTTTCAAGAGGAGAAAGAAAAATGGAAGTAGTAACACATAATATGGCATGACTCTCTTCCAAGAGCCCTTTCTAGAACATTCTGAGCCGTTCAGGCAATAAGATTCGCTATCACTGGACAACAGAATTGATGATGCCCATCACAACACTGTCCTTGGACTCACATTAGAAACTTATGTATAAAACACCCACCTGCACACTGTTAACAGACACTACCAACTTGGCATTACCTAAGCATTAGAGAAGATGTTACTGAGAAGCACAGGTGATTTACAAGAGTGTATCCTGCTGTCATTACTTTGCTGCCTTAGGCTGGTTTTGAGTCCTTTTTTTTTAATGAGGCTACAGCATTCATTGGAGCATCTTTTGAGCAAAATGGAAATATAGTTTTTAAATGCTAGAGATTCCAGAGGGGGAGTCTGCTGCAACAAAAACAAGAGTCTTGCGACATATTAAAGGCTAACATATTTATTGTGGCATTTTAATTCATTGGTTAGTTGTGAGTTCATGACTCTCCTTAGGGCTATTTTGCAGATTACAGCATGTGGCAGAAAAGCAGCTATGTACGTTCAGCTCTTCTCTCATTCAGTCCTTTCCATGTTACCCAAATGAGGATGGAGCCTCAGTCCACCAAGCATTTCTTTCTCCTTCTCCACCCTGAACACCAGGAATAGTAGCCATTGGGTGCCCAAAGCAAGCACCAATTCTTCCCCCCTCCCAAAAAAACACACACACACATGTGTGCACACAATCAGGTGAATGGCTGCACACTCAGGGTTGGATAGAGGAAAAGGTGGAAGAAAAAGAGGAAGTGGAGGTAGAAGTAGCGAATTGTGTTTCTCTAGCCTATAGTTGGGCTGTGATATTTCAGGGTCTGGTCCTACCACCCATCCAACCATTTCTTCTAAATATAACTGTGTATGAGTCCTTGGTGCAAGACCCCCACACCACCTGAATACCTCCTAATTTTGTCACCTCCTGTGCTCACTCATGTGCTTGCATGTGTGCCCCCTTGGATGGAGGGGAGGAGGATGAGCAGGTGGGAGAGCAGTGGGCCAGTGATCATCTCTCCTTGTGACTAGGGAAGCAGGGGAGATGCAGCCCTACCCCCTTTCCCTGTTTTTTCCTGAGCTTAGCATGCAGCCTCCTGCCCCCTCACTGAAGTGAACAGTGTGAGCTGAGTTCCTGGCACATGCTACTCTTGTTCATTTCAATCAGAATTGCAAAGGAGGGAGGCTGCATGTTTCACTGGGAAGGGAAGGGAGGTGGGCTCCTGATTGCTTCTCCCTGCTTACTTGGTGTTTGAGTGGGTGGGTGGGGAGAAGTAATTTGGAGCCTGGACAGCTTTTTTTCTTTCTTTCTTTCTCCCAGATGGGTGAGGCAGCAGCCACTACCCCGATCCTCTTCTGACTTAGCGTCAGCAAGATGAAAGAGGATAGGAGTGGGAGAGGGCAGAGGACAGGTGGGCTGGGGGTGTGTTAATTCCCCAACCCTCCAAGGGTGCCGCTCCATGCAACCAGTGGCGTAGCTACAATAAGTACTGCAGCCACTGCAATGTGCTGTGTAATTGGCTCCACCCACTCGCCGTTGGAGCCACTGTGGGCAGTGACAGCTACGTGCATAAATAAATAAGAAAATGGTCGGGTCCAGTTTTATATTTTCTCCAAAGAGATGAAAACGTCACATCTTTACTGTAACATTAGAAAACAGACAGCACTAGACCGTGTGATCTTTACATTATTGTCCTAGGAAACTATTTTTCATCTTGTGAGGCATGGAATGCCTAAGCGTAGGCCACATGGGTAATTCCATCTTTCCTTCCCAGTTTAGTTTGAACCATGACAGATACATATCAGAAACTCTAAATGTTTGACTGTGGAATGGCACTATATAAGAGCGAGATCATTACTTCTAATGCAGTGGTCATATTTACCTGGAAGAAGATAGCGGGAAAGCAATTATTGTTAAGCTCACTTGGCATAAAGATTTCTGCTCCATCTGTTATGATATAAGAAATAGATTTCATGATGAGAAATTCACTGGTATACTTACAAGACGTTGTCACTCTGAGGCACCATTCATCATTATCATAATTTAGATTCCATGCTATTGATCATGGATGTCAAATGGTTTTTAAATGTTTGCTTTCTGAGAGAATTGGATGGAGTGCCTGCGTGCCAGTGTATCTTTCACAGACATTTTTCCTATACAAAAGGAAAGGGGGGGAGAGACCCAACCCAGCAGGCAAATGACTTGCAGTCAACAATAAGATGCAGTTCTATATTCATTGCAAATGTAATAAACCTTACGCATTTCAAGGTGCAGTCAATGTTTCATCAGGAGGAATTTCAAGGGAAATCATTTTAATCAACTTTTCAGGGTAATCAATTACCGTATGGCAATGGATCCCAAACATTCCCTCTTCACAGTGCCCTCTCCACACTCTCTTGTTCCACTATGCAACTTCCTGGTTAGTCTGTAATCCAGGGATAGGCAAATCTGGGGTGGCTTGACCTGCCCCCCCACGACTCAATTTGAAAACAAACCATAATGGGGGCACTTGCTGAGTCACTGAGTCACCTTTTTACGACTCGAAACGACTCGAGTCAACCCTCCCTTTAAAAAGTCTGCCATAGTAAAAAATGGGGCTGCTGCCAGGGTGTGTGTGTGTGTGTGTCAGAGTTCTCTTTAAAGACCCCCCTGATGTCCTGGCTCATCTGTAAACAAGGCGAGATAGGGTGGGAGGGACTGTGTGAGGACGGAAGTGGCAAGAGGAAGGAGAGTCATGCACGGCAGCTGCGAGGCTTACCAGGACAACCCAATCCTTAGCAGCTCTACTCAGAAGTAGTCCCACTTTAGCCAATAATTCAACGAGGCTCCCTCCTCCCAAGTAACAATGGAGCTTACAGCAGCCATGCCAAGCAGTTGGCAAGTGTGATCACTACAAACCATCTCCCTCCGCCTCCCTGGGCTTCTCCAGCCAATCATAAGGCAAGGACCCCCTTGGGACATACAAGGACCCCTTTTGTATTTGAGACATACAAAATTATGCAGGGGATGGACAGAGTGGATAGGGAGATGCTTTTTACACTCTCACATAATACCAGAACCAGGGGACATCCACTAAAATTGAGTGTTGGGCGGGTTAGGACAGACAAAAGAAAATATTTCTTTACTCAGCGTGTGGTCGGTCTGTGGAACTCCTTGCCGCAGGATGTGGTGCTGGCGTCTAGCCTAGATGCCTTTAAAAGGGGATTGGACAAGTTTCTGGAGGAAAAATCCATTACGGGGTACAAGCCATGATGTGTATGCGCAACCTCCTGATTTTAGAAATGGGTTATGTCAGAATGCCAGATGCAAGGGAGGGCACCAGGATGAGGTCTCTTGTTATCTGGTGTGCTCCCTGGGGCATTTGGTGGGTCGCTGTGAGATACAGGAAGCTGGACTAGATGGGCCTATGGCCTGATCCAGTGGGGCTGTTCTTATGTTCTTATCCTCCTTCTGCCTTACCTCAGCCAAAGAAAATTTCAGAATGCCCATTCTTTGTCCAATGATAATTGTTTCCTTTCTTCCTATCAGAGATAGGCATGAGAGCCCGCTCCTGCCTCCCGTCCTCCTGCCAGATACAAAAGCAAACATTAACCCTTCCCTGCATCCTGGCTGGAACTTCCCTGCTACTCACCTGGACTGAATGATGGCTCCACAAGGTTTTTCATACCACAAAAACAGTAAGCAAGCACACCCAGACACAGGCAGACTTGAGTCTGCATGCATGGGGATGAATGCTGAGTCAAGAACTCAAGTCAGAGTCTTCCATGCACGCGATTTGAGTGTCCACAAGTCAGCAAAAAACATGCATTTTTGTGACTCCAAGTTGGGAGACCTGACTCGGGTTCCCATCCCTGCTATCATCTATATCCTCCTGGCTCAGACAGAAAGAAAAGCAGAAAGTGCACATTTGAGAACATGTTATCAATGGGCAGTGCCTTGAAACAGTGCTGGAACATGAAGGTGTAGGCCTCTGGTGGTTGAGCAAGGCCTTGGCAAGAATCCAGAGTTCACCTCTGAGCAACACGTCACACAACAGAGCAATACAACTTACAGAGTCAGAACCATCGAGGAATACCTTCCACAAGAGCAGTTGAACCAGTGCATGCCTGTTTAGACTGCCAAATGATTTTCTAGCTCTCAGCAAGGGTGGATTTGCTGGCTTCACCTTTGGGACCTCATGAAACTTCATCCCTGTAAATTTGTGAAAACTTGAGGAGGAGAGAATGATAGTTAATCTGACACTGAGTTGTACACCAGCTGTGCCATCTGGTATTGCTGCTCCTTGGGGTTGAGATGCGTGCTGACAATTTGCCTCTATCAGCACTAAAGGTTTAGGATTCCTAATGGCACAGGATATGAATGCAAGCTGACATTTAAAGGCATTTTCCTGGAATTTACTTGTGGTAGGCACGGATGGGTGACTTTCAGGCATTTCCACTCATGCCCCCAGAACGACTTAGTGCCTTATTATACTAATATTATTGGGTTCTCTTAGCCGAAATTGTACTCTGGAGAGACCTCCTCTCCTTGTGAGGAAACCTTAGAAGACTCAAAACTCCTGGTCAGTGCTGAATTTCATGGACAGGCAGACTGTTTGCCCCACATTACCATGTTTTTCTGGCTTTTGTCTTTTTTTCTCAGGCCAATGGGCAGTAAAGGTTCATATCAGGTCACAGTGAGGATGCCACTGGATTAATCCCTTTTACCATTGTGCTTTGACCCAGAACTAGCTTGCCCCCCACCCCATTTTTCAAGGGTTTGCAGTCTTGTCACATCACTAGACCCCACCTCAAAGATTTAAGTTTTTTGGATACATCAAAACTGGCAATCCTACTTAACTTATTCCCTGATCCTATCCTGATCCTTCTCTGCTGCTGGAACTAGCGTTCTAGCAGTGGATCCTGCCTTACAGCATTTATACATGTCGCTCCTGCAATGCTGAAGCTGTGCAACGCCAGAGCACTACCAGAAAGGCTGGAGCAGCCCTGAATGTGGCTGCAGGTCGGATGCCACTAGGTAGGATGGTAGGGAGTCAGCCTACTTTAGCAGTATAAAGTCTTTGTGCAAGTATTCGGGAAGGGGAAGTCCAGTAAAAAGTCACCCTGGATCAGTGGAAATCTTTAGATTGCGCTACATGTGCCTTTTAAGCCAGCATGAGTGTTTCTTTATATACAGGCTCAACCTTGTTATACATGGATTTGATACAACACAAATGGCCACTGCAAATGAGAAGGAATGTGCTAATTCCTGGAGAAGCAGAAAAATGCATCTCTTTAACATCACAGTTTTAAAAACTGCTTTTCTGACTGTTGTAGAGAGACAGTCAGGCAAGTGATCATTCCATTCTCCAGCTGAGCCAGGCAAAGGCAGGCGGTCCTTTGCATTTCTTATTGCTGACTCTCTACAACTGTAAGAAAAACTGTTTTTAAACCATAATTTTAAAGGGATGCACTTTTTAATTTTTTAAAATTGCTTTTATTTAACACATTTTATGGTACTAGCAAGTGTCCCAGAATCAAATCCCTGTGGATGTTGAAGTACAACCTTATTTCATGAGGAGCAATGGAGGGGCAAGAAACCTGGAAGTGGATCTTTAAATCAATTTTTCCACTTTTTTAATCCATAGATCTTTTTTTTTAATCCACTAGAGCAGGGGTTCCCAAACCCCGGCCCAGGGGCCACTTGCGGCCCTCTGGGCCTCTCAATGCGGACCTCAGGGAGTCCCCAGTCTCCAATGAGCCTCTGGCCCTCTGGAGATTTGTTGAAGTCCGCACTGGCCCAACACAACTTCTCTCAGCATGCGGGCGACTGTTTGACCGCTCGTGTGAGCTGTGGGATGAGAGCTCCCTCCACTGCTTGCTCTTTCACATCTGTGATGCAGTGGCAGCAGCAAAGGAAAGGCCAGCCTTGCTTTGTGCAAGGCCTTTTATAGGCCTTGAGCTATTGCAAGACCTTCATTCATTCATATAAGTTCATCTTTAATATATTCATTTATGTAAACTTATGTAAATTTATTCAAATTTTAAATGTAAATTAATTCTTTTTTTTTCCCTGGCCCCCAACACAATGTCAGATAGGTGATGTGGCCCTCCTGCCAAAAACTTTGGACACCCCTGCACTAGAGCAAACTCTCTGGGGGTTTGAAAACCGCCCTGTGCGAGTGTCTGCAGGGCTTCCTGATGCTTCAAAAGTGAAAGTGGAGTGATCACATGCCACTTTCACTTCTAAAGCATCGGAGAGCCCCGCAGACACTCGCGCAGTGCTCCCAGCACCCCCAGGAGGCTGCAGGAGGCTCTGGTAAGTGCACCCAAGCCCCTGCAGCCCCCTGAGCGGCACGATCCTGGGGATCGTGCCACTGCCTCCTCCCAGCCTCCTGGCTGCCCCCGCCCCCTAAGGAGGCAGAGACCAGGGCCCACAGGCTGGAGCATCAAGACACCCCAGTTTGAAAAGCCCTGCACTAGGGGTTCCGGAACAGAACTTTAGTGGATAATGAGGGACGACCTGTATTTTTCATTTTTTTAAAAAGCGTTTCTTTTCACCTGATACTGTTTTCTGACCAATCTCCCATTTCTTTCCTTGAGATGACCAGCATCCTATACTGTCTAAACACAGATGTCTGCTACAAAAATAGAGAAAATCAAGAGTTCTTAATTAGTTCGTAACAAGCTGCACCATCCCAGTAACTTTCTTAAAACACCTTCACTACTTCCATTCTTCTGCTGTACCTGGCAATGTAGTTTGCACTGGAGTTGCATGTTGATTTAAACCAACGGTTTGTTCATAGGGAAAACTTATTTCATACTGGAATAAGAACAACAACAAAAAAAGCTGGAGGCAAATGTGACTTGATGTTACTGCCACAAAGGCCCTGGGATTGTAATAATAGCTACCTATCATACCTACGTTCTCTAGACATCAGATCAATCATTCCCGGCAATTTGCAGATTAAGGTTTTTTTGGGGAAAGGGTTTTTCCCCCTCTTTTTTTTTTTGCCCCCTGATGTATGGTTTGCTTGGCTCAAGGAAAGCAAATACCATGAACAGGTAATTCAAAAGATGGATACATCCTTGTTTTACAGAGTAGGCTGCAGATCGCTTTTCTAAATGAGATTGCACGCCTGCGAAATTAAGGTTTTCAAATAAAATCCATCTCTTTTTTCTTCCTTTCTTCTCTATTCCTTGATATCCCGAGACAGAAAATACACCAGAAAACATCAATAAACATATAATACCACCACAAAAAAAGAAACAAAAATTGGTAGAAACAGAAAGTGTTAAGATGAAGAAGAAGGTTGTCCAGGTTAAGTCAATAAAGGCAGAATAAGTGAACAAGTCTTTCCAAAAATGTTGGCCAGAAATTGCTGATGGTCTTGGAATGTCCATTAATGGATGAAATAGGAAAATGCCATGCTTTATAAAGCCTGTCCTCTGTGCAAACACTTCTTATATGGAAATTTCTCAGAAAGCATCATCTGCCAAACTCTAGCGTTCTACTTTTCTATAGAGGCGAAGGAATCGGGAATAAAGGAATCAAGCCCTGAGGTGAAACCTCTAGTTTAGCTGCTAGCAACAGGTACAACAATAAATATTCATGTAACAAGTCAGACTTTGTTTCAGGGACAACAAATAGAAGAACTACCCTTGGATCTGGTGCAAAGCAATGGCTAACAGCCCAGTCCTACCTAAATCTCCCCCTGCTGATGCAGCCACAACACTGGAGCACAAGCTGCATCCTCTGGGTAAGCAAACATTTGTTCCCTTGCCTGGGATAAGCCCTCACTGGCAGCCCAATCTTATGAATGTCTACTCAGAAGTAAGTCCCATTATACTCAATGGGTCTCACTCCCAGGTAAGTAAGGATAGGCTTGCAGCCTGGGTCTGCTTGGATCTGTGCCAGCTATATAGCTGCCTCAAGTTTGAGTGGATCTAGAAAAGCAGATCAAGGCTGGACAAGGGGATAGGATCTAAACCTTGCCTGGTTCTTCCTGTAAAGGACCCGATGTTAGTTCTAGCAGCATAAAGCCACATTAGGATTGGGCCATTAGTATGCTAGAGATTTTAGCCAAGATTTGTTTCCAGTAACTAAATAGTAACTTTCTCACATGTCCACCACATAAGGAAATATGAGCTATCCAACTTTTCCACTGCAGCAAAGAATGTTCTTTATTAATATGATGCAATTTAAGAGAACACATATGTAGTAATTTAAGAGAATTTTCTCTAATCTGAGCAGCAACTGGTTTGAGTAAGTGCTTTAGTCTTGACCCACTAGTTCTTTACCCAAATCCTTCCCCCATGCCTTTTTTAAGCCCACAAAGAAGCCATATATAGAAGAAATAGACATTGCAAGAATCTTGGCAATGACACCCTTAAAGTTGAAAACGGGATTTACAACCAGCCTTTCAAGTAGTGAAAGAGGCTGAAGCCTCTAACTGCCTCTATCAGCCTCTAATCCGGCCTGACCTCTAACTGCCGGATGCAAAATGAAATGAGAGACTTGGGAGGACTGGAACGGCTGCAATCCGATCTCACCTAGGCAGTTCTAAATTTGAATATTTGATAATGCTACCTTCTTAACAAATAAATCTCTGAGAGCCCAATCCTATCCAATTTTCCAGTGCCAGTGCAGCCATACCAATGGGGCATGCACTGCATCCTGTTGTGGAAGGCATTCACAGAAGCATTGGTGGGCCACTGTAACATACAGGAAGCTGGACTAGATGGGCCTATGGCCTGATCCAGTGGGGCTGTTCTTACGTTCTTAACATTTGTTCCCTTACCTTGGGGCTGCATTGCAGCTGCACCAGTGCTGAAAAATTGGGTAGGATTGGGCCCTGAGTCTGTAAAGTTCTTTATCTTTCCAAAGGCCCGTATCTTTTCAAATGGGCCATTTTAGTGAAAAAAAGTGAATATAATAAAAAGGAGGGATTAAAGAGGATAGAAAGAGAATTAATTTATTCTTCCACTCCTGCCAAATCTGAAGCACACCGTTTAGGAAAGGATTAGTTAAGGAACGCAGAAAAAAATGAAATTTAGCTTTAAAAAAGGCAGCAGTTAATGTTGTGGGAGATAGATCAGTCCTCTCCAAAGGTACCCAGCCTCTATCTTCATTAGGAAAACTAACTAGTGCAGTTGCAAAGGATCTCCCAAGTCACCTTTTAAAAAACAATTTATAGAGAGTAGATTCACTTCACCTCAGCCCTAGGGTTTCTTCCCTGGTGTATATATTTAGGACATCATTAAAAAGTAAAAATAAATGTGGGGCTAGTTGTTCTGCAACTAACTGCCTTATAAAATTTGCCCATGAAACCTTATAAAATTTGCCCGTGCTGTCAGTCTTGGGAGCATGATATTTTTTAAGTTTAGAAATAGCGTATGGCCCAATCTTACCTAAAGGAAGCACAAGCAGAACACATGCTCTGCCGGTGCTGGCTGCCGCAAAAGTGCCGTAAAGCGCTTTGTGGCAGTGCAGGGAGCTGGCAAACCAGCAGGAAGGCTGGGGCCTTCCCGTGCAAGCCAGTAGATTGACATAGACCTGTTGGAAGAGGTAAGCCCACACACGGGGTGGAATGGGGCAGAGGGAGGGCAAGCAGGGAAATGAACTGGGTGGGGAGTGGGTAGAATGGCAGGAGATAGGGTGGGTGAGGGTGGATCGAACCCAGGAGGGGATGGATTCAGTGGTATGCACTGAATCCCGACTCCTTTCCCAGGCCTGATCTGCCTGCACAGATCAATGCAGAGTTGTGTTAGTGAGATCGCCTGTCCAGGTCCAAGTTGATTCATTGCAGTTGCTGGTACTTAACCCAGGGCAAGGGAACAAATATCCCCTTACCCTGAGGAGACATCCAGCAGCCAGTAATCCCACACACACCGGCACCACTGCATGTGGTTACGGCACTAGCTTGGATGTTTTAAAAGGAGATTAGAAAAATTCATGCAGGGCAGGTCTATCAGTGGCCACTAGCCCATGACAACTATGCAGTTTCCAGATCTAGCAGCAGTAGGCCTCTGAATGCCTTTTGCAAGGGATCAATGGTGGGAAAGAAATACACCTTTTTTCTCCAGTTTGTGGCTTCTCAGAGGCAGCTGCAGGGCCATTGTGGGAAACAAAGCTCAGTCTTACCCTCTACCAAGCTATAGCATGCAGCCATGCCAAAATGGTGTGCACTACATGCTATGGTGGAGGGAGGAGGCAAATGAGAAGTTAGTAAAAACATTTTCACTTACCTCCAAGTAAGCCCTCAGACCACCTCTTGGTGTCCTTGGATATACACCACCTATTTTAGTGGGACTGGATCCACCACTTCCCTACCCCTCCCTACCCTTGGTTCCTCCCCCAACATGTCCTGCTCTTCCCCTTCCTCCCCTTCCACACCCACAAATGCTTACCTGCAATAGCAGGTCCAAAATAGCTGCAGGAAGCATGCACTGTGCACCATTGACACCCAATCTATGGCAACAAAACACTATCCCACTGCTGTAAATAGGATAGGATTGGGCTGGTAGAATTCTGAAATAATGGACCTTTGACATGACCAATTAACTAGAAAAAGAAAACACAACCACCTTATGGAACCAAAAGTGGATTTCTTTTACTCAAAACTGACCTATGATTGTTCTGAGAACCAATGACGTGTTGTTATGTTATTGACATGCTGCAATAACATGATATTATGATACAGCATGGAACCAATAAGGTGTCTCCTTATTTCCATGTATCATAATACCATTACCGCTGCTAACTGGGTAAAAAGGCACTTTTTCAAGTGGTGCTCCTCCTATGTTTGGCAGGGAAAGAAAAACCGTCCCTCTTCACCTAGCACAGTGTCTCAAACCAAACAGGAGCACACTTTTTATTTATTTATTCAATTAAATTTGATTTTGTCTTGGGAGGGGCTACAAATCTTCTTTGTAACAAATCTGCTACCCCAGGTAGCAGGTAGATACCTTAGCTATGCCACTGACAGAGCAAGTGGGTGGTGAGCTGCTGGGGGGAGGAGGTGGGTTTCTTCCAATTTTCATTTTTAAAAAAACCTGGTGTGACATCATTTCCGGTTGTGATGTCATTTCCGGGGCATTATTTTGAGCTTGGCACCGGACTACACGATCATTAGCTATGCCACTGGCCATGACATCACTTCTGGTGGGTCCCGACAGATTGTTTCTAAAAAGTAGGTCCCAGTGTGAAAATGTTTGAGAACCACTGCCCTATAGGACTGGACTGTAAAACTTAATAATGATAGTCATATCTAATATTTAAATTCAACCAAGGTATATATAAGTGGCCACTAACTGGCTTTGGATTAGTAGAGTAAGAAACAGCAAGTCAATATGTGACTAAACTTGAACTGTTGAAGATGATGAAACTAGTATGGCAAGATATAAATCCGAGAACAAGCACTGACTGGAAAAGATCCCTGAATGTGTGATCCTAGCCATTAATTAACCTCAGATTAACTGAACAGGACACACTGTAATGAAGTAGCCCCAGAAATCTCACACCACTGACACTGTCAGAAGAGGCATTGATTCACTGTAGAATTCTTCACTTGCCAGATCTTTGTGGTTTGGACTCCTTGTGATGTCGCTGCTCCTCCTTCCTCCTTTTCTTTCTTTCTTTCTGGTGGGCCACCTCTGACTCTCGATAATTGTTATCCAGGTCAGCTTCAGCATCACCAAGAAGGGCAGGTTCTATATCCAATAGGGGGTGTACGCTTGATTCAGGAAGAACCACATTTTGAAGTGAGTCACTCTGCTTCAGAGCCACTTCAGAGAGAGCCCTGAATGAAGCAAGGTCCCTCTGAAGTGCCCACAAATAAAGCAAAACTCTCCAAAGCAGGTCTGGATGGACAGCTGCTTCCTTTTCTCACCCTTCCTTTCTTTGCTGTCTCAGATTGCCTGGAGCCTTTTCTTCCATCAGTGAAAGGAAGCCTCCAAGTATCCAGGGGGAGGAAGGGGAGGAAGGCAAGGGACAGTGTGATTGACAGCTTGAGCTAACAGTGAGGCACAGAGCAGCTGAGTGGAAGTGGCTAATTGGTACTTCCTTTCCTTCCTTTTCCAATTAATGTGATTTTTGAGAGGGAACCGTGAACATGAGAAAACAGATAAGCCTCAAGCTAAGGTTTCCGCTGCCGTCTGTGAAGTAAATGTTTCCAGGAGCTTTTGATGTTTTTTTTTAAATCAACAAATTCTTTCTCATTTCATTACTCTTAAGCTATCCATTCCTCCCCTTCAAAATGACCTACCAACGACCAGTGACTAATCCAGAGCTGCCTGGCGCGCAGGGCTGCAGTGACGCAAAAAATGGCCACATCCAGCACACTCCAGGCAGCTGTGTTACCAAAAAGGGCTGTTTTGTTTAGGGGAATTAGTATACTATCCTTTTTGGAACTTCAGGATCACAGGCTAGATAACAAGACGGCGTAATGCAGAGAAATTCCCTTTTTTGCTTAAGAAGGAGACTGAGAGAAAGATAACTTTTTAATACAAGATTAGATTTTTATTACAAAAGCACAGAGGAAAACATAATGCACATTTCTTGGTTCTAGTACTTGAAAAGTGTACCTAGCTTTATGGTGGTTGCATGTGGAAAGTATTTGGTGCATCCGAGGAAATTAGGAAAAGGGAAATTTGTAGGGAAGGATTTTAGGGGTCCCTGGTCTGCTAAACCCCGTTGCTAACTAAAGATGGGGAAAGAAGGGGAGAAATAGGTGGGAGAGAAAGAAGGGAAAGAGTTCCAGAACGCAAAATAGTTACCTGTCCTGAGGAGCAGATGGATGGGGGGGGGAAAGTCCCCTCCAGTCATGGAGGCCTCTTCAAAGTACAGAAATGTTTATTCTCTTACCTTGGGAAAGTTGGATAGGATTAGGATCAGTACTGGAAAGTTGGATAGGATTGTGCTCTAAGGGACTTTTCTACCTGGGAAGGATGATACTGTCCTTGGTAACCTAAAACCCAACATACTTTTTAGTGTGTGTGTGTGTGATTTTATACAAATGAAACTTGCTAATTTGCAGTTAATAGGTTCTTCCTACTCAGTCCACAAAAGTGGTAATCATTACATGACTGCAAAGTACTAGCATGGACTATAAATAAAAAAGATCAGGGAAATAACTGCATATTGAAGAAAGCTCAAAGTGTTCATAAAGAGTATTGACTACGGCGCAGAGAAGCCTTTCAGGCATCCAGAGTCAATACTAAGAGGATCATCAAGACAACTTGCGTCAGAAAATGATTTTTATTAAACAGTGGCTCAGATTATCCTTCTCTTGTCAAGCAAATGGTTTCCTCCAGAATTTCTGTGGGATTTGAAGAAATTGCTTCACGGGTTATCTAGCAAGCAAGACCTTGAGAATTCACCTTCAGAGAAACATTTGCAGCCATCTCTTACATGGTTTTATTCCCTCTTGCAAGCCACAATTTCTCTCTCTCTCTCTCTCTCTCTCTCTCTCTCTCTCACACACACACACACACACACACACACACACACACATTTTATTATGCTGCAAATTGAATTGCACGTTCTCATTAAAAGGAAGGAGGTAACAAAGATGTATAAAAATGGCATATTTTGAGAAAGGAAGGCAAATCTCTCTCTCTCTCTCTTTCTTATATTGAAGACTATATGAAGAAATAAAACATGTTGGCTGCCATTCAAATGCACTGGCTGTGATCCATCTCTAACTGCTCATGTTTCCCATGACTAGCCGCCCTTGGTTAGGACACTCACATTCATCATGTTCTTCGGGACGTATGTGAGAATCCCATTATGGCTGCGCCCCTAAATGCATGGATCTTTCTCATTAGACTGGGGTAATGAGAGACTGTATAAGAAATAACAAGGGAAATGCCCACTTCAGCTTGTTGGAATGCTGCCTTTTCTGACCTTTGTTGTCCTGCAAAAGCCTATTGTAGCAGGGATGTATTATTATTCTGTTTATTTAAAAGTGGAAGATCTGTCAGTAGCGTCTTATAATGTCTTAAGGTCCCATTCTCTCATGGGTGCACTTAGCCAATCCTTTCTACTTCTCCCAAAACATTCCCCTTCTCATCAGTAGCACACCAAGGGTTGGATAGCAGGAGTGGCCAACCCAGGTGTCAAATCTGTCCAGGGTATAAAATGCACCATCGAGTGGCCTCCCCTATGGGAATTTCAAGGCGGAGGCTCTACTTGGCGATATCAGGGATTGATCCTGGGACCACCTATGCATAAAGCATGTGCTCTGTCATTGAGCTGCAGACTCTTCTCCCATTACACACTTATTGCTTCTGCTTCTCCACAGTTGCCAGCTCATCCCAGTGAAAAGCAAATATATTATCAGGACATTCAATTACACATTTACATAATTTGATTTATTGATTCTGATGACATAATGTTTTTGCAGAATCTGAAGAATTTTTCAAGAGCTGGAAATTAGATATTCTGTTTTGCCTCATATCTTCAATGGAAGGAAAGGCTGCACTTTGTGAACAGACATTTCCATTGGTCAACCTTCTTCTCTAAATTTCATTCTAAGATCCAGTTTCACACTTCTGGATTGAGTAGGACAGCTCCATACATAAATTCATGGATAAATCCAAACATTCTGCTTAACATAGTAAGGTTTGACCCGCCACTCTGACAGCTGGAATAAGACTCTGGGGTTCAGTTTAATGTAGTCTTGCACTCCAGATTGTGCATTTGCACAGCTTTTGAAAGAAATCAAGTTAATGAATGCTTCAAGGTTACCTTATGTAGGCCAGACCCCTGTCATGTTGAGACCATCTTCTTCCAGCTGTAGTCTTTGTACTTGTGGAACATTTGCTGTTCTAGATCGTGCATTCAGCCAATTGGGTGGCTATACACTGGGGATACTGTAATCATGAATGACAGTTCTTGGAATTACATTTTAAATCCCGTCTTTGTTCTAACAAGATTATGCATAAACAACCCTCTGCATTTTATCCTCACGACAGCCCTGTAAAGTAGGTTAGGCTGAGAGTGGACTAGTTTGGGCAATATTGTAGTACCCAAACCAGCCCCGTATCTGGCCTCTCTGTTTCCATATTAGTTTTGTTAATGAAATGGGGAGAGTAGTTCATCTGAGCCATTCCTCTAGGTGTGCTGCTAAACCAGGGCTGGTCCAAGATCTCCTGACATCTGAGGTAGCCCTGCCTTTTGTGGTGATGTGTTCCATCCTTCTTGTTCAGCTCCATCTTCCTTTTCCAAACCAAGAAGTGAGAGGAAAAGGAGCAGTGGAGGAAAATGGCAGACAGAGGTGAGCACAGCTTGCCACTTTAGGTGGTCACCTCAGTTGGTCTCATGGATGGGCCGGTCCTATGCTTGACATCTGTAGTGGTAACCCAGAAGTGTGTAGCTATGTGCATTTCTGTAACAGTGTTTACAACTTTGTAGAGTGTGTTTCACTATCAGGATGCTAGATCCAACAATTGAGCCTATGCATAGAATTGGGCTGTAAGTCTTTTGGTTGTTTTTTTGTGAACCTAAGTCATAGGTTAAATATGAAGATAAAAACTAGTTAGGCTAGGCTCCCCCATTTAAAACAACTAGATAGGTGGGGCCTACCTGGGCCCACCAGCCCTCCAGACCTGCTCTATCATCAGTGTTATATTTCTCTCGTGAAGCATGCAGTGTTTGATATGGGGTCTGCGCTGACAACTTCTTCATAGCCGCAGTTCATATGGTTAAAAATCACCCTATCAAACCAACCCTATCAGCATAGCCATGTGCGGGGGGCTGAAGGGGCTTGTCTGCAGCAGCCTTTGAACAAAAATAGTTGAGTAGAAACGTGACCACAGAGCTCTGGGGGTGCTGAAGAATGAGCACATACGGGTCACGGCCACATCACCAAAGCAGCTCATGCACAATGGAAAATGTGTGGTTATGTTCTCCGTTTCTTTTGAAGCTTTCCTATAGATTTTAACAGCTCCTCTCCAGAAGTGATCTTACTCCTTTATAGGCTTTAAACTCCCGGGTTTAGAAAATGGACCTAAAGTTATTTCATTTTAATTGAAACCCCTGCTGAACAGGATGGCATTCCTGCCCTTGCATTGTGAAATCACTTGCTACAACCAGGACTTTTGCAGGTAATTTATTTCAGGTGGGACTACAGACAGTCAGGATGAGATACTAATGAGCAAAGCCTGAGATCTTGCACTGATGAAAAGAGAAAATAATTTAATGCATGCCAGCTCTAATTTAACTCTTTTGATCACAGCATCAAATGTTCCATTACTGACATTCCATTTTCTTAGTCTGTTTGAGGACGATAATGGATATGAGGTCCACCTTCACTGACTGGCGCTCCCAACCTGCCCTTTCTAGCCCGCTGTCTTTAGGAATGACCTGATGTCAAATGAGATGATAAGAAATATTCACTGACATGAATAAGAATTCCATTGCTACGTACCAACTCTGAAGACATACCTTCATGAATAGATACAGCTTTTTAAGGCCCGTGCCTTCCTGTTTTAGGGTGGGCAGTGGTAACTTCAGATGAGAGAGGTTTCAGTAAAACTTATGCACATAAATAACTGCCTTACACCAAATCAGATCATTCAGCCACCTAATCAGGATCTCTCTAGTCAGGGAACCTCCTGATGCCAAATGCCATGCCCCCCTTATCCAATGATGTGCCAGTCTCGCCTCCTCCCATTCTCCAACGTTCTAGTTCTGCACTATTCTTCCCTCCACATTTTCTCTTCCTCTTTGTCCCTCTTGTCTTTTTCCAGTGCAGGGAGTGGAAGAAGGAAGAGAAGTGGAGGCATGCTGGTGATGGAGACGGGCACCCCCCATCAATTTGCTGTCTGAAGTTACCAGTTCAGTTGGCCTCATTCATGGACCAGCCCTGTCTACAATGACTGGCACCAGCTCTTCAGGGTTTCAAACAGGAGTCTTTCCCAAACCTACCTGAAGATACCAGAGAAAGAATTGGGGCCCTTCTGCATATTGTGTGCACCTCCTGAGCTACAGCCCCATGGGGCCTCCTTATCCGCAGATATACCTCACCGCAGATGCTGAACCTCCAGATTGCCTCCCTGCAGAGCTCTCAGATGCAACCAGACTCTTGTTCTAGTTGTGTCTGGGAGGTTTTTCTGAACTTCGGAGAGGCCATGCTCCACTGCCTGCAGACTCTTCAAGGCTCAGAATGACGCCCAGAGTGTTTCTCAACGACTTCCTGTTTAACTGGTTTCTGTGGTAACTATGGTATCTGGTTTAAACCGGTTTAACCATGGTATCTGTGATGAGTTTTAAACAACATGGTGGAGGCCATGGAACTTCTGGGGGTGGGTGGGATTTGGCATGCCCACAAATTCTGTCCTAGACCCAGGAGTCCTGCTGATGGCTCTGACTATTTCTACGTAATAGTGGCATCAGTGCAACTGGGGGGGGGGGGAGAGGAAAATACAGTTCAGAATATCACTGCCACCTGCACATAGAAAACTAGCACATTAAGGTAAAAAGCTCAGTAAACACCTTTTACTGACTGTGGAAAGTTAGCATGTTTGGAATGTTCAGTGTGTAGTTCCTCTGCTTGTGTTCTACGGTGGTTCAGTCTGAAGGAGGTTCATGCCTTTTCCTTTGCATTATTTGTCTCTGAGTTATCCCAGCAGGTAGCACTCCATCCCCAGTTTGCAAGCAAGATGTTTAGCTGATGCACTTTAAACATATCTCCTAACATTCAGTACATCTTTAGAGGGACCATCCTTCCACCTGAATTCTGCACTGGAAAGTTAATTGCTATAACTGGATATAATGTACCAAGTACTTTTTCTATGAGGGTCGCACAGGAGCTGTGCTGAGTTATTACAAACGCTTTCATAGACGCTTGTGCAAAACCAAAGATCAGGTGTCTTTGACCTCAAGGTTTACTAGATGACCATCAAAGAAGATGACACGGAGCATTACTTCCCATTTTCTTTTGAACAAGAGGTGCATTGAAGACCAGTTTTTTCCAACCAAGAGCAGCCGATAAGCCATCACGACAAAAGCTATTTTGTACTCTGGGACCGAAGGATTCTTCCTGCCTCTGCATACTGCGTTTTTGACATCATGTCTTTGCACTTGATGAACTGTACACCTGATGGAACAATCAGTGCTGTACTTTGCTTTCGAAACAGCCCAGGTGCAATTGCAGGGCTACTTTCCATCCCATTTCTTATATTGCTGCTATTGATCTGCTGCTCTTCTGTTGCCTTGTTACACATCTTAGGTCATCCAAAGCACAGCTCCCAGCAAATTAGCCTGAATGACGAGCATTGAACTGGGAGCGATGGAGGCGTGCAGCTTTTTCTCTCCGTCACTTGTGCACTAAAAGAAGAGATCGAGAGTTCAAAATTCACTTAGAAACAATCTTCAAGAAAGCAGAGTGAGGTACAGCCTCCATCAGAAAGGCAACTCAAGCTTGAAATCACCACAATTGATTTTATGTAGTTTGCTGTCAAAAACTACTTTGTGTTCCCAAGACATGAACTTTTGCAGTTGGTTTCTGGAATGCATTTCTGTAAATAGTCAAGCTAGATGGAACCATTGGATGCCTCGATATGTATGACTTATTGATTGTTAAGTGACACAGTTGTGAATTGAAGAAAAAAATACACTACCAAGGCAGAGAGGATTATCTTTTTTCTGTTAAAAAATGCAATGGGAATTGCCTATCCAGGATTGGGCTGATGCACTCAGGGGTTTTTGTCAGCAGAACAGAGCTTCACTGTCATAAAATAGCTTCTGGTGGTGCACCACTGGCAGGCATTTTGTGAGCTCTGCAACAACCAGTGGCAGTGAGGAGGATCACTTCTGGACCGGCAAATATAAGTTCAATTGTGGCAGTGGCAAAACGGGGAGGGGAGGAATGACGGTGTTCCCGGATGGGACAGAGGACAGGGAGGGAGGCAGACTGGGGGTGAGATTGGGAACATTCACGTGCACTATATCCAAACCCCTTCTCTGTCTCCCGGTCCGCTGCCATTACATGCCTCAGACTTACCTGCTAAATAGCAGGTGTAGAATTGAGGAGTCCCATAGTGGTAGTGAAGGCTTTCCCTTTGACAAGCAAACAAAAGTTCACTTACCCCAAGGAGACCTTTCCAACTGCCCTCCCTCCTGCAGATGCAGTAAACATTTTGTTGGCACGGCTGCATCATTGGGGTAGGGAGGGTTGGAAGACTGGGCTGAGAGGCTTGGGTGGATGCCTACTATTTTGGTCTGTTATACACTATAAGGAATGTAAGAGCACATGCTCTTAAACATGGAGGCTCATGTATACATGTGATAAAGTACAGATGGCTATATATGAATCTCTGTGTACAAGAACAGGTGCCCTATGAATTGCTTTGGGCTCTGCATCAAATAAAATTACCAATGTTATAGACTCTTTAAAATCTCTGCATCTCCCCTCAGAGACATCTCCCCTGTCTTCCCCCACCCCTCGACAGAGGGGAAACAAATTGTTGCAAGAAGACAGTTTAATATAATGCTTGTTTTTGTTGCCATTGAAAAGGTTGTGAGCCAAAATGCCTTTGGCACACTGCACACTACAAGAAACTCACTGTTTTTAAGAACCGGTTCAAGACTTTGCCTCTTCTTCTTTGCCTCCTGGCACTGGCAGCCTTTCTTCTGTTCCAGTTCCAGCTCCCTATAGGAAAGATGTCCAAATTCCCCCTTTGACTGTTAACAACTTAAAAGTAAAAACAGGACGCCTTATGGCTTATGCATCCACTTTTCACCATATGTTGTAATGTCCAATAGCACTTTATCATACATTTGTTTGAGGAAAAATGTGTAGTTAGCCATATATTACCTATATATACCAGACTTTTAGAGCCCAATCCTGTGGTCCGCGCCGCACCTCCATGGTGCGAACCACAGTTGCAAACATGCCATAAGGAACGTTTGCGGGGCTTACCGCTGGGCTGCAACTGGAGGTGGCTCAGCAGTGCCTATGACTGCTGGGCTGTGGAACAGGGAATGGGGGCGTTGCCGGGGGTGTGGGGGAGGCATTCCGGGGAGGGGGGAGGCGTGGTCGGGGGCACTCGACTGAAGGATCCAGGGTGCTCAGGCTGGGCTACTTGCCCTACATGAGCGCCTTCACTTTAGCAGTGACCAAACAGATGCCGCTAAAGTGAGTAGTCCCATTGCAGGACTGCTTCCCTTACTCGGGGGAAGGGGACAAACGTCCCCATCTCCTGAAGAGCCTCCCACAGTAGTGCGGGAGGCTCTGGATCCGGCGGGAGCCCTTTGTGGAGCCGCCGGGTCCTGCAGCTCCAGGCAGCTCAGGATTGGGCTGTTAATCTTCAAATGCCTTATAATAGCACTACCTACGTAGTGCTTCACAACATTCAGTTTCTAACTCAACTTACATCAAGTCTGTTGACTTTTGTCTATTGATCAAGTCTATTGACTATTAAGTAAACTTGCACCAAGTCTATTGCATCAAGAAGAAGGACTACACCACTTGTTGTTGATTTGCTGTTGGAGGCGCAACAGGAGGAAAATCAACTGGATCAACCAAATTCTCTCTTTGATTCCAGCTGAGTATCATTCCCACTGATCGCTTATACTTTCCATCATTCTGGAAGGCTTCCTCTGGGGCCTACTGGCCCAACCAGTTCCTGGAATCCATCACGTTCCTACATGCATCCCAACCTTCTCATCCTGGGATGGTCTTTCTAGCTTTTGCCCTAGTCCTTTTCATCCTGTCAACGGCCTAGTGCTTTTTGCAGCCTTGTAAAGGGACTGAGCTACAGGTCGAGGGCATGTATTCCAGCCCTTATACTTATCCTTTGAAGAACTACTCACTAGTTCTTTTATTGACTTGCTTGAGGCTGTGAATTACTAATTTTGCTTCTCATACAGTACAAAAAGAATTTGAAGCCCACAGTAAAAACATTGCCTCAAACTCTGAAGAGGTCAGCACCAGTTGTCCACCACCTTTGCATCTAGCAAGTTATTAAGAGCAAGGGGAGGGAGAGGGCACATGTTATCTGCCTTTGAATAAGGATGCGAACAATTCCATGTGGCTTTTTATCAGTGTACAAAGTAAATCCCTGTTTTCCACATAGGGCTTGCCTTTATCGCTCGAAATGCAGCTGATTCAGGAGCCCAGATGAGGCAGAACGACAGACATTGCTGCAGGCAACATCTGTCAAGCTTTGCTTTTGCCCAGTTTGCACAGCGTTTAGAACATGATTAGAATTCACACTAACGAGTAAGAGGTGGCTTTTAAATGAATGCTCAATGCAAATACAACGTTATCATTAGCAGTAGTAATAGCAATAGCATATAGAATCCTTTCTGATGATGGCAAGGAGGCTAACTTTGGGGCAAATGTATGGTAGGGCTTGTGATCTGCTCCAGAGAGGCACAGCCACATTAGGTTATGGTGCCAGGCTTCCTAGCAATAACACAGGCCTACAAAATTGAGGGTCAGAAAAGTTTTTCCCAAACTTTCTGGTGGTTTGATATGAATTTGGGGTGCCGATTCCAAAAATGGCATCCGTTTTGCCCTATTCCGTCTGGTTTTGGAGACACAGCATAGCCTCTGTAGTGAATGGTTCAAGCAGCTTCCTCATGAGGAAGCCTACACCATGGCATCCTCATGAGGAAGCTGCCTGAACCATTCACTAATGAGGCTATACTGTATCTCCAAAACTAGATGTGATAGGGCAAAACGGATGCCATTTTTGGAATCGGCACCCCAAATTCATATCAAACCACCAGAAAGTTTGATGACCCTCAATTTTGTAGGCCTGTGTTATTGCTAGGAAGCCTGGCACCATAACCTAATGTGGCTGTGCCTCTCTGGAGCAGATCACAAGCCCTACCATACATTTGCCCCAAAGTTAGGCTCCTTGCCATCATCAGCAAGGATTCTATATGCTATTGCTATTACTACTGCTATTACTACTACTACTGCTATTACTACTACTGCAGTGTTGGAAAGCACTGACATAAGGGGTTAGGATTGTGCCCTTTATTATTAGTAAACAAAATAGTACCAAAAGGGGTAGGTGTTTCCTAGAATCAGAACATTAAAAACCCTGCAGATCAAACATCCATCTAGTTTCCAAGAGTGACTATCCAAATGTCTCCAGGAAGCCCAGAAGGAGGATTATGGTTTATCAGGCAATAGTATCCAGGGCTTACACTGATGGATCTTGTGATCCATCAGAGCAAGTCTTATGCCGATAGCCATGGTCACCAGGGCAAATGGCTAGAGGCCACGTACTGGCGACAGCAGCCAGCTGAACCTCTTCCATCCCCCTTCATCGCCAGTGCTAGCTGAGCTGGGGGCAGGAGAGGGACGATCTCAGCAGCCGCCAAGCACTTAAAGATTTTATCCCCCCTTCCCACCCTGAACTCACCCCCCAGGAGTCTTCTTGGACTTACATCAGCTAAAGAGCTGGTGTAAGTTCAAGGAGACCCAGTGAGTGAGACTTATAGAGAGATAAGTAAAAAAGATGTTTACTTACCTCTCCTGGGGCATTTGGTTCTCCCTGCTCATAGCTTGCAGCATGTGCTCCGTTGTTCTGGCCTGGCAGGGGATAGGATTGGGCCTCAAGTCACATTTAGTGTGCATTACTTCATGTGCCAGTTTAACAAACCTGAACTGTAACCCTGGCTGTGACTAGACCATCATATCAGCATGAAGTGAAGTTGTGAGATATGTTGTACCTTTATAAAAATGGCAATTGACACATGGCAACTCAACACTGACATAGCTCCTGAAGACTCCTTAGTCCAGGGAACATAATCAATGATTGCAACTTTATACAGCACAAATTCTCCAGCTTCATTCTACTAAGTTTGCAGCAAATGTACCTGGATACACTTTTAGACCAGCGGTTTCAGAAACTGAATATATCTCAGACACCTACCAGTTTCGCAAGTCAGCATTTGGCAGTAGACATTACTAAGGAGAATTAGTGCGTTAATCAGATAAAATATTTATTTACAGGCATGTAAAAATTATGTTACAACATTCGAAACAAACCCATCATGATTACACAAGTTCACACTGACAAGATTTTCAGTGTATGAATGCAAATAAACTCTCCATACTGTTTGTTAAAAACCACCACGGCTTCAAGGGCTGTAGGAGTCTGGATAGATGTTTTTCATTGTTTTGGGAACTGGGATTTTTTTCCTCCTGGAAGTAATTATTGTAGAGGAAAAGCTGCAATACTACTTAATCTCAGTGAAAGGTTATAAAAAAGTAAAAATCTTTCTGTCTGGATCAGATTACAAATTAAGGTTACAATACAATATAATACATCTCTCTGGATCAATCTCTCCTCTGTGTGTAGCACTGGAAAGGCAGTGTGCTTGCAGTTAGGATGGGACCTTATCATACCCTGCAGCAGTGCTTCCCAAACTAACTGGGCTGACAACACCCTGGTCCTGTTACTGTCAGTCACCGAACCTAGAAGTGCTGATTACATGCAAAGTGATGACCGTCAGCACTTACTTCTAGGATAGTGCCTGGAAAGTAAGCCAAAAATTCCACATTAAACCACCCACAGAGGATGAGTGGGCACAAACAGAAGTGTGCCTGTGGCCGTCTACTCTGCAAACTGCTGTGCTATTGCTGTGGGGCAGCTTGGCCATCCTGTGGCCCACAACATCCCAGGGAACTTGTCGTACCCTCCAGTGTGTCGCATCTCCCAGTTTGGGAACCTCTGCCCTATAGTTTAAACTCAGCTTGAACTACTGCAAATGCTGAAATAATGTAATGGATTGGGAAACATGTGAGAGAGCTGTAGTTCAGGGTGCATGCTTACATTCAGAAAATCCCAGTTTCTATCTCTAGTATCACTGCATTGAATCAATTCTTGAGATTAGGGCTAGGAAAGACCTCTGTTCCCATGTCACATTGAACAGATGTGTTTTTTTCTGATTTGGGACACTCAGATTTGCTTTTCAGGTAATCTGTTCTTCATGTCTCTACATAAATGCAAATTGTGTAAAATAGCAGGCAAAACAAACTAGTGCACAGCTGGGGTCCTCCATGACGTGGTTCTATGTCTGTGTGTGCTAGTCACACAAAATGTTTGTGTGTGTAAGAGGGCATAGCAATGACTCAGGGCATATTTATTCTATATCTGAAACTTGAACAATTTGGTGAACAATGCTAGAATAGGCTAGTCCTAAACAGTATCACCAACATGTTAGGTCTAAAAAAAACTAACATTATTTAGTTGCATAAGAATAGCCTTAGATGTTTTAAACAGTTTTTTTTTTTTAAATATTGAATGTCTAGACATTTGGGGCGCAATCCTGCCCTTCACTTGGGCGGGTGCAAGTCTCTTGTGCCAGCCCAGGAGGGTTTCAAATGTGCCGTAAAGCATGTTTGCGCCTCCTCGGGAGTAAGCCGGGCTGCCTTATGGAGGTGCGCGTAAGACACCTGGATCCCATCCCCCGTTCCTGGGGAGTTCGGAGCAGCTTCAAGCTGCTCCCCTCTCCTCTGACCTGTGCCACCTCAGGAAGTGGCGCAAGTCCGAGGAGACCCATAGGGGCAAAGGCGCCTTACCTGGAGGTAAGGGGAAAAGTTTCCCTTGCTTCTGGCTGAGCGGCTTTGGGCCCGTATCCTGCTCTGGATACATCACAAGTCTCTTGGCTTGCCTGTT
Source organism: Tiliqua scincoides (assembly GCF_035046505.1). Taxonomy (NCBI): domain Eukaryota; kingdom Metazoa; phylum Chordata; class Lepidosauria; order Squamata; family Scincidae; genus Tiliqua; species Tiliqua scincoides. The sequence goes on from NC_089824.1 coordinate 32,205,669, forward strand.
CCAGTGCAGGGTAGGATTGCGCCCTTGGTGACTTTGCTATGATAACTCAGCTAGGCTGGTACTAAGAAAATAGTTTTTAATAAGAACAAAAAACAAACGAACAAACCCTGGATCGATACCATTTTATTTGCAGAGCTGTCTCATTACTAGTACTTTCCCTGGACAAAAATCAGTCATATATGTAGAATGTATATAAACCTATACAGATTTTACTATCAGCAGATGACGAAAATGTGTAGATTGTTTGGTCGAAAAAAACCAGAGTTCATTCAAAAGCTACAGAATGAACTGTGCAGTCTCAGGAAAAAAAAAATCCAATTTCAAACCTCATTTGGAGAGCACTTGAAATTCTCAGGATTCAGGGAAGCTTATGGAATAAGTGTGATGTAAAATAGTGCATAATCTAAGATGCCTTCTAATGTTTTTAGGATAGCACTGATATTAGGAACCTGAATGACCTTTCTGCTCAACCGACAGCTTTAGAAGGGAGCACCCACATTATTTGGGTCAAATGAAACCAAATAACCTGGCAACACTCTGGGTCAAATATTGGGTCAAATAACCTGGCAACAATCTGCAATAACCTGGAATAACAGGTTTTTGAATTGTGTTGAACCAGCTATGAGCTTATCTGAAGCAAAGATAGAGTAAGAAGAGGAGAGGGATTTACAGTAATGACTAAGAGCCCAATCCTGAGCTTGGCATGCCGGATCACTGCTGGCACACACTGTCGCAAACGTACTGTAAGGCATGTTTGTGGGCCCTAGCGCTGGTGCTCTGCTAGCGCTGGACTAGTGCTGGGCTAGCGCCAGAACTTTGCCGCTCAGTGGTCGCATGGACTGCTGAGCAGCGGACAGGTAGGTGAGGGCGTGGGAGGAGGCAGAGAGGAGGCGTTCCGAGAAGGGGAGAGGCAAAGGGAGAGCAGGGAGGGAGCGGGGCAGGAGGGAGGGGGATTTGGTGGAGCAAAGCGGCGGCTGCCTGGAGAGCTCAGGATCTGGCAGCAGCCAGGATATGTGCCGGGCAGGTCAGGATTAGGCTGTAAGGGCCCAATCCTATCCAACTTTCCAGCACCAGTGCAGTTGGAGTACAGCCCTGAGGTAAGGGACAAACATTCCCATACCTTGAGGAGGCCTCTGTGGTTGCTTCCCCTCCACAGGATGCAGTGCATGCCCTATTGGCACTTGAAAATTGGATAGGATTTGGCCCTGAGGCTATGGGGCCAATGTAATTCAAATCAAAGATAGTTTTCCCAATTCATTTCAATGAGATGTATATGGTGCATAAATGTGCTGTGTACAAATTACACCCATTTCATTGTCATGATGCCCTGAAAAAACCCAACTATGAATACTTCTTTGCCCTTCGTAATGACTCTAACTAATAAATATATTTGCTTTCAAACATGAATATAAATAAATAATAATTAAAATACTATTCAACATATTGAATCATAAATCTTTGACATCTGCTTTGTGTTATTCTGTAAACATTTAAGTGCAATATCACCTGACTTTAAATATGATGAACCGTAAAACATGCTAATCATAAAAATAGCTTTTACAAATATACATTTGTATACAGTGTCTCCCTCATTTTAAATATGCCCTTCATATTATCATACAATTCATTGGCCCTTCTGACATCAAAATTAAAAAAATAATACCAAGAATTAGCCAGGAAAAAAAACACATTTACAATCTAAACCATAAAAATCTGACAATTGTACAGCTTTAGAACATATAAGAAATGGAATTTCTAAGTTTCAAATGGTAATGTCCATTTCAAGAAATAAATTCAGTTTTTTTCCCCCCATAAAAATTGAGTCAAAGTTGTTCTTAACTGGCAAGAAATTGCAGTTTACATTTCCACATGGGAAAGTGAGTGAATTATCTTCTCCTTTTCCAAAGGGACTGGATGCGATTCCCAATTCATTTGATCTGTAGAAACTATAAAATAAAATGTGCAATTTAGTTTGCAAACATTTTAAAGAGAGGAACTATGAGAATTTTTGCATCATTCACCACAATCCAATGACTACAACATGTATTAGTAGGGCTGATCGCGTATTATGTTGTGAATAATGGCACCTCGGTTCATTTTTACAGATCAAGAATCTGTGTAATCACATACCTACCCAAGTACAGTTAAATACGTGAAGAGGACCCTGATTGTCTTTGCACAGACAATAGAATAATGCCAAGTAGTTTCTGCAAGTAAAAGTGATTTCCAGATAGTAACAATTCTAAATTAGATACTTTAGTATAAGCTGTTACTGCCTGAGTGCAATCCTATGCTCAAGAAAACAGGACGGCTTTCTACCTAAGTTTATTCCCTTATTTGTCATTTTAAAACCTTTTTACCCCACCTGTTCTCTCTGAAAAAGATGTGCCCAAGGCAACTAATAATTCATAAGAAAATTGGTTGACTCGAAAGTCTTCTTATAATGGTGGAACTATGGAATGGCATCTATATTTTTCTGCACCTTATATTTTATACAGAAGCCAACAAGATTCATTTCCATGTGAATCTATTCTTGTAAACATGTACAAGAATATACCAAACCCAGTTCACTTTTAAATTAGAACCAGATTGTCAGGCAGCATTACTGATAAGAAGAGGTAGGTTTTTGTGTCCCCTTCCATCTTTCTTTTGCATCAGAGGCAACACTGATGGCAATGAAGTGGATCTATAGATTTTACAAGAAGAAAACCAGTGCTGCCTTTCTCTGCACCTTGTCACTCTAAAGAGCCCTTCTCTTTTTTGTCTCTTCTTTCCCTTTGCCTGATTGCCCTCTTCTATTACACAAGGACAGGGAGATAGACTATCAGGTTATTTATTGAAGATCTTTTCTCAAGCCTGTCATGAGCACTAAAAAGCTTCCTTGGATTGTGATTAGCAAAAGAGCATTGCTAACCATCTGGATCTGAGGCATGAATGCCACTTTGCTGACATTGAGAAACAGTGAAAATCCCGCATGCCCATACATACATATGGAAAATGACTCTGGTGTTTTTGTTCAGCACATCGCTTTGGTCTTTCTCTAGTCTGAGAAGCATGTGATGGAAAGTTAATGTCTAAAGAGACTCAAGCTCTATTATCTCCAGAGTTACAGCCTACCCAAGGCTATGATTAACCCAAGGTAATATAAAACAAATTTTATTTCACTCCTTTCAGCTAAATTGTATATAATTTATCTTCAGCTATATGGCAGCTGTAGCAATTTTTAAAAAAAAAAAATCTCAGAATGAATAAGGGCCCAATCCTGACCAACTTTCCTGCACCAGTGCAGCCACAATGCAGCCCTGAGGAAAGGGAACAAATGTCCCCATACTTTGAGGAGGCCTCTGTGACTTCTTCCCCCACCCCATAAGCACGGCAGCACTGGCACTGGAAAACTGGATAAGATTGGGCCCTAATTTCTCAGAAAAAAAAGTTATTTTAAAATATACAAACTGTAAACTACAACCTAAGCCAACAAAAATTAAAACAAATTACAGGCATCCCCCATATCTGTGGGGGATGTGTTCCCTGCCCCGCCTGGAAACAGAAACTGGAGATAAAAGGGAATCCTGTAAAAAGAAGTAAAATACCTCCTCATGGCCTCCCTGCAAAACCCACTCCCTGCCCATTATCTTTGTTTAGCTTCTTTATCCTGCAACCAAGCAAGTTTGGGTCTTCCTTTTACTGAATGCTGAAACAGGAATGTGAAAGGCAGGGAGGCACTAGAAGGAGAGATGTTAACTGTCCTGCTTCCTGTCAATATCCTTACTGTGTCTCCCTAGTGTACAGGCTGCCTGCCTTCCTTTCATATTCTTTTTTTAACGTTCAGTAAAAGGAAGACACAGACTTGCTTAGTGCCAGGATAAAGAAGTTCAACAAAAGTAATGGGCATGTGGGTGTTGTGGAGAACTGCAGATAATCAGATCCACAGATGCTGGATCTGCAGATGGGGGACGTACGCCTGTATCTTCTAGCAAGCAATATGGCTTCATTTGATGTTCCTGTAAACAAAAATATCAATATTGAAAAAGCAAGATTCACTATGGCTTGGATCCCAGTAGCTCTGTGGGTTAATGGAAGGAGAATTGTGCTTGTCCAAAGGCCTGTTCTGCTTGAGGAGATCAAAGGCCTGCCCCAGGCCTCCTTCCATAAACAGATTCCCATGACCAATTCCTCAAGCTTTGCAAGAGCTGGGAAAAATACTATTCAAGACTTCTCTACTGGAGATTCCAGTTACATCTCCTTCCAGAGACTTAAGTTATGAGTCAAGAGTGCTTGTTTTAAAAATTGCTATCTCGCATGCATAAATTGCTTATCTCACATAAGACAAGGGAAACAGTGGAGATTTGGAAGGTCTTTGATGTGGCTGCATTGTGGACTGAGGCTACTTATCCTGTTGCTGTGAAACCTGAGAATATTACGTTTCAGGGAACGTGGCAGCAAGGATGTCAGCCATGCAAGTCTCCTTGCACAAAGATGGGTCTCAAAGACAGAGGCCTATAAAGTACCCCCTAGCATGCACTGAGGCAGTAGCCTTGATAGGAGCAGGACAAAGAACCTGAGCTGCCTTTCTTTGGAGGAAGGAAGGGATCCTAGACATAGAGAGGGAAAGACAGAAGAGGCCCCAAAGTTTATAGGTTAGCCCATGCTGACTCATCAGCTTCACTAGGGCTCATTGGTGGGGGGGGGGAGAGAGAGCTGGAAAAGAAAGGGGTTGCAGAGTGCAACGAACTTGGGTGCTGGCTGCCACACTGGTTCTTGGATGGCAGCTGGTGACTGAGGGCCCAATCCAGACCCGTGCATGCTAGCTTACTGCTGGCATGCACTGTCACAAATGTGCTATAAGGCACATATGTGATCCCTTACCGTGAGCCCAGCACTGGAGATAGCCAAGCGTGAGCCTGTGCTGGGCCAGCTCTGGTGCTGGGCCCACATTCCACTGTCCATCTGGATGACCCGGGTGAGGGTGTGGGAGGAGGCAGGGGAAGGCGGGAAGAGGGCATGGGGAAGGTGTGGCAGGGGGAGGAAGCAGGGTGGGAAGAAGGCGGGATTGGTGGAACTTGGGTCCACTGGAACCTGAGCCTGCGTTGGGCCGCACGGCTCCAGAACCGTCTTCCAGAGGGAAGGGGATGAGGAGCTACCGTGGGCTGCCTGATTGCTCTCAGGATGCTGCATTAGCCAGTTTGGCACCGTGGCAGTCCTGTGCTCTGGGCAGCTGAGGATTGGGCTCTCCCTCAACTTAGCACCTGCAAGTTAATGTTCCATGAATGGATAGCAAAGCAAGATGCAGGAAGACCAGTAGAATGAATAATGCAAGGCTCTAAAGCCAAAGGATTTTGTAGATGTTCACTCCATAAATCCTATGGGATTCTAGGTGGCATGACTCAATCGGGATCATCTGTTGCAGACTAAGGACCCCTGCTGGACTCTGCCTTTGTTTCCTCCACCCATTTGAGAAAGCTGCAACTAGCTCGGAGGTCCGTTGGCTGGTTAGCATGCCTACTAGATTGGGTTTATCACAGGATTGGTGAGGACTGTTGAAGCTGTGAAACCTTTCCTTTGTGTTATAAAACTTTTCTCCAATTCAAGAGTTGTTAAGAGGTGGCTATATAGGATCAAAACACACCAAATATGCTATCCCAGCAAAATTTGGAGCTGGTAAGCTTCCTCTGAATTTTGGAGGTGTGAAAACTCTTCTGAATTTAAGGAGTAAACAAGTCTCCATTCCAATTTGGAGTGTTGAACTCCATGGGTCAATTAGGAAGGGAGGGGGCTGATTACCTGGTTTCATCAACAGTGTGGTCTTCCTGGGCTGTGGATCTGTGGCCTCTTGCCAACAGTCCAGGAAACAGTCATATTATTGGTCTGGCCCCTGCCCTCTAGGCAGGCACCTGGCACCAAGGTCATTTATATAAACGTATATCTCCTGCACACCTTGAATTAAAAGGAATTAAACAAAGATAAAATATTGATGATGTAACAACATACACTGAATGTTCACAGATTCCCCCCCCCCCCATTCATCACTCTAGGGCAGAAGTTTTCAAACTGGGGCATCGCGATGCCCCAGCCTGAAGGCCCTGGCCTCTTTCCCCTTAATGGGTGGGGGCAGGGAGGAGGCAGCGACACGATCCCAGGATCGCGTTGCTAACGGGGCTGCAGGGACTGGGATGTACCCACCAGTCCCTGCAGCAGCTGACCCGGGTGCGGGGAGCCCTGTGCGAGCATCTGCAGGGCTCCCCAGGTTGTCAGAAGTGAAAGTGGAACAATCGCACTCCACTTCTGGTTTTGCGGAAGTGCAGTGCAATTGCTCCATTTTCACTTTTAGCAGGCTGGGGAGCCCTGCAGACACTCGTGCAGGGCTCCCCATACCCCGGGACGGCTGCTGCAGGAACTGGTGAGTGCATTCTAGTGTCTGCAGCCCCGTTAGTGACACGATCCTGGGGATTGTGTCGCTGCCTTCCCCCGCTGCCTCCCCCCACTCCCGCAAGAACTTACAGCGGTGCAAACTCTCCATGAGAGTTTGAAAACCGCTGCTCTAGGGGTTATCGGATTTTTGGGAAGAAGAAATACCAGTTGCATTACTTTATGGAGCGAAGAGAATAGATCAAAAGATCTTGGCCATTGAGCATTACAGGCAAAGGTCAAAGAGGCAGAAAGTGTCTTCACTGAAAGAAAGTTCAAGGAAAAGGAAGATGAGTTCCCCTGCTATAAAGTCAAGCATCTTCAAGGAGAGTTTTCTTCAAGATGCTGCAAGGAATATGTAAATGGAGCCATTTGAGAACAACAGTAGGTTCTTTTGGAGAGAGTGGAATGTCACTAGGTGACACTAGGTGAATTGACAAACACGGGGAGGCACAAGGAACAAAAGAAGCCACAGCAGTGGATGGTTAATACTGAAATGGGAGAACTAATTTGATATGAAGTAGAGCAGTTGGACAAAGAGCAAGAGAATGGATTTTCTGCTTTCAGTTTGCATAAGAGAAGTGTCAATGAGATTGTAATGGAGTTGAAAAGTATTGACATAAAAGATCAAGTAAGAATTGTGAACACAATAGGAAAAAATAATATCAAAGCTGGATCTGTTTTCGACAGCATGTATTAAATGACATCCTAAGATTTTTTTTGTCCTATTTAATACCAATTTGCGTGCTCATGATAGAGAATAGCAGCAGCATCAATTTTGCACTCAGTAATACTTTTATTTTGAAGAAAAAAAAATTGCAAAGTGAAATGATGGATGAAGAGATACATCATGGTGTATAAATTGTTTAGAAGTGATATTTTGTTGCATGCACTTAATTCTATTCTTTGACTCTCGATCTCAGTTCACACACTCTTCTATACCAAGCGATTTTTTTTCTTTTTCCCTTCATCTTTTACTCTGAGTTCATAAGTCAGAAGGTTGCTGTAGAATTCCATTCATCTCTAGACTCTGATGAAATATGCAGCTTCAAGAAGGGAGGCTTGTCAAGAAATGATGAGCAAATGTTCACTACAGACCATGAAAAACTCATGATGTTTAGCAGCCTCAGCAGGTCACACAGTCCTGTATACTGGAAATGCATCATGTCCCTGGTTACTTTTGGAGGCCCTATGGGAGTCCTGACCAACTCCTGCACTACTTTGCCTCAGCCTTTTCGCTTGGTCATTGGCCAGGATGGGGGCTTTATTTCCCACTAATGCATGGACCACCCTCCCCCTACCCCCTTCTCCCTTGTTGCCAGGGCAACTGAGCAGCCAGCTGAACCTCCACTGGGACACATTATAGGTCAAGACATGGCCTCTTTTGGCTCCACCTGAAAGGCAGTGGCCTGGCTGCAGGGTCTGATGGCCTCTCTCTGCTATTCATGCTCTCTTCTGCACATCTATTCACAATTAAGGAAACTAAATGCATTTCAAGCTCAAGCTCTGCTGTGAAGGCACATGTCATGGCTCTACTGCTGAAACTAAGCAGGCCTGGCTTGAATGTTTCCTGGATCTCCTTGGAAGCCATATTTGAGCTGCTCTGAACTTTTGGAAGAACAGGTGAAAGCAAGTAACTGTATGAAACAGCTGTCGTTTTTGCTTCCACAGAATGTTTTTGTTTCCACAGCCATGGAATGCAGTATAGAATCAGGACTGAGCACTTACTTTTCTGTATGTCGTACTTTGCCACATCTTTCTTATTTTGGTTTCATCTCTGGACCAGTCCCACCTGGGCTGGGCAATGGCAGCATGCCTTTTTCGCTGACTGCCATACAGCAGTCAGTGCCAGTTGCAAAAGGCACTCCAGCACTGTTCTACTCAGCATACTGCAGGAAGGACAACTTCCAGGCTGGGTCAGAGAATCAGGAACCACCTGCCTGATTCTCCTGCCTGATTCTAGGAAGGGACCCGGTTTGGTGGCAGCAGTGGCTGCCAAATCCTAACCCCTTTCCTGGAGCTGATTCATGGCATGGATCCATGTTGACCTGTACTAGCTATTTAGCTAGAACAGCTCCAGATACATCTCCTCTGTGCCACAAAAGCTTAACTCCAGGTAAGGGAATGATTGTTCTCTTACACAGAGGAGACCTCTGCAACTGCCCCCCCCCCCAACATGATGCAGTGGTAGCCATTTTGGAGCATTGGCAGGTGTGGGGGAGAATAGGATTGGGCCCTTGGTTTGTCAATCCTTGTCACAACTAAGCAGTAAGATTTTCATCTTCTCATACTCCAGTCCTGCATAGTTGCATTACTGTAACGTGATGTTTGTGACAAAGTTGAGCATTGTAGCAGCAATCACAATGCTCTTCCCTAAGGCATTATTTGCTGGTGTGGCAGCCTGCTGGCATTCTCTGTCTACCTAGCAAAAAAACATAAGAACTGTCTTGCTGGAGAATGTTTCTGAAACCAGCTGGCAGAATGCCCCTGGAGGCCCCTAAAGAGAGCACGAAGGTGGCCATGTCCAGGGATTTAGAGGTTCTATTTAGCTGTCATTGATATCAGCCTCTGGTATTGTGGCATTTTCCCAGTGCTGGGATACTGAAGCCTGATCAAGGACATTCAGAGGACAGGATGTTCACTTGTAGTTATCGGGCCCTTAGAGTGTTGCCTATAAATTTGCAATGTGCAACCTAATCTCTCCATCTTGGGTTTTTCTGAAAATGTAAAATGCCAAATATTCCCCAAAACAAATTACTTGCTTGAGATTTTGATAGAAAGATATGAAGCAAGGGAAATGTTCCCATCTTGCTGAAAATCAGCATATAGGGGATTTGGGCGTAAAAGAAAATCCTGTTAGAGCAATGAGAAGAACATGGTTAAATTCAGCACAGTTCTTAAGAAGTCTGCCTGAGTAATTGACAGCCAAAACAAATGGGCTGATCATAAAGGCTTCACAGAAGCTCATTTATGCAAAGATGAACAATAAACTAGTTGAGTGTAATACTGTAAATATTAAGCATAGAAAGGGCAAATTAGGGTGTTGTGCATTCGCTGCTTTCATGATATGCTTTTATTACTTTTTTTGCAGCCACAGATTATTAGGTACGCGGCGGTTTCAGAAGGGGCACCACATCAGTATTTGTCAAGTGAGTATCTACTAATGAGGGTTTTTTTTTTTTTTTTTTTGGTCTTGCAGTTTTCAGTTCTTATGGTCTCAAACTGTGAAACAGGAAAAAGGATCCACATAAATAAATATTTGAAGAGAGGACCTTCTATTAATGGAAATGACAGGTCCTTGATCTGATTCTTTGAAGTCTTTGTACCACTGAGATTTCCACCATTCTTGCACCATTCCATGGTGCTAAAGAGAAACAACGAAAGCCACAGGAGTCTTGCCTGTACAGGTGAATTCTAACAGGGTCAAGCACCCTCTCTTCCCCCCAAGGATAGAGTGCAGACCCCTTGGAGTGGTGGTGGTGCAAGACTGCTGAAAAGAAGAATGCAAAATTTCAGGAAGTCTCTTCTTTTGTGAGCCTGGGTGGGTTGAATGGCTCCTAAGAGAGTACTGTATCCTTGATTAGAAATGTAGGGCTTGTGAGGGTAATTATACCGCAGTGCCCCCATTATCTCAGCCTGAGTTGGGAGAAAAGAAGTCCAGGTGAGTATCAAAGGCAGCAGCTCTCCCTTCAGACAGGGATCTTTTGCAATCATAATCAGAGATACTAGGGATTGAACCTGGGCCCTCCTACATTCTTCTAAGCTACAGTTCCTGGCCTTGCATAGAGCTGGGGCAGATCCAGCATTTGTGTTGGGGTGGGGTGGGGGAATGAGCACTTAACTCCAGAGCCCAGAACAACCAGGTGGGTAGACCTGGGCTCAAGGTTTGCTGGATGGGTAGACCTGGGCTCCCACCCGGACTTGGAGCCCAGATCTACCTGCCGGGTAGACCTGGGCTCCCATTCCGACTCTGCCACTTCTTCTAGGTGGGTAGACCTAGGCTCCCTGCCGTGAGATCTTGGGCCAGCCAGAGCATCAACTGGGCATGATCTCACCACCGAGGGTGGTGATGGGTGTTCATCAAGGGTGAGATGGGTGTTCCCCATCCCAGTGGGCAACCTTCCTCACTGGTGGAACAGTTTAGAGGGGGCACACACCCATGCGCTGCCCCCCCCCTTGGATCCACCTCTGAGCAAATGGGACTTGCATCTTTTAAGTCTTCCAAGAACAAAACTCTCAGTCAATGGAAAAACAGTTACCACATTTCTCCTGGATAGTTTTTTGAAACAGAGGAAATGCATTCCCCCACCAGCAGTCTGAAATGGTAGATGTAGAATGATTCGCGATTGTTTCATGTATTTATTCTCTCTTTTGTAGAGATCATCTGCCATCTTTCATGTAAGATGGCTTCTGTTAGGGAGACCTGTGTTATCATAAGAACATAAGAACATAAGAACAGCCCCACTGGATCAGGCCATAGGCCCATCTAGTCTAGCTTCCTGTATCTCACAGCGGCCCACCAAATGCCCCAGGGAGCACACCAGATAACAAGAGACCTCATCCTGGTGCCCTCCCCTACATCTGGCATTCTGACTTAACCATTCCTAAAATCAGGAGGTTGCGCATACACATCATGGCTTGTACCCCATAATGGATTTTTCCTCCAGAAACTCGTCCAATCCCCTTTTAAAGGCGTCTAGGCTAGACGCCAGCACCACATCCTGTGGCAAGGAATTCCACAGACCGACCACGCGCTGAGTAAAGAAATATTTTCTTTTGTCTGTCCTAACTCGCCCAACACTCAATTTTAGTGGATGTCCCCTGGTTCTGGTATTATGTGAGAGTGTAAAGAGCATCTCCCTATCCACTCTGTCCATCCCCTGCATAATTTTGTATGTCTCAATTATGTCCCCCCTCAAGCGTCTCTTTTCTAGGCTGAAGAGGCCCAAACGCCGTAGCCTTTCCTCATAAGGAAGGTGCCCCAGCCCAGTAATCATCTTAGTCGCTCTCTTTTGCATCTTTTCCATTTCCACTATGTCTTTTTTGAGATGTGGCGACCAGAACTGGACACAATACTCCAGGTGTGGCCTTACCATTGATTTGTACAACGGCATTATAATACTAGCCGTTTTGTTCTCAATACCCTTCCTAATGATCCCAAGCATAGAATTGGCCTTCTTCACTGCCGCCGCACATTGGGTCGATACTTTCATCGACCTGTCCACCACCACCCCAAGATCTCTCTCCTGATCTGTCACAGACAGCTCAGAACCCATCAGCCTATATGTGAAGTTTTGATTTTTTGCCCCAATGTGCATGACTTTACACTTACTGACATTGAAGCGCATCTGCCATTTTGCTGCCCATTCTGCCAGTCTGGAGAGATCCTTCTGGAGCTCCTCACAATCATTTCTGGTCTTTACCACTCGGAAAAGTTTGCCCTGACTATATAGTATAGTATATCCTTATGCCCTGACTATATAGTATTCATAAAATATTGCATTTCCTTTCATTATAATACTAAGAGCCCAGTCCTAGCCATATGTACTCAGAAATAAATCCCATTGTAGTCTATGGGGTGTACTTCCAGGTAAGTGTGAATAGGATTGCAGTCTAATATTATCTAAGTCTTTAATTATGCAGTAATATCCATATGCATTTATCTTGTAATATTCAAGTATTATATAATTGAGGTTTTAATCTATTGCACTTCTTGTTTTGCTTCATTAGAAAAAAATGGCTCTCTCTTATCGAAGTAAGAGAGATGCTGCCAAGTAATTAATTGGGTGTCATCTGTGTTGTTTACAGAGGACAGTACTACTTTGCAATGCTTTCAATTCAGACACAGAGATAATTGATTAGCATTACTAATTTCACAGAAGCAAAGAAAAGCATGACAGATAGGATGGTGATCTATTCTGTAGCTACAAAATCAATAAGTGTTAGAATCGCTAGTTCTGCTACTTCTTGAATAGGTTTCACTCCAAGCCACAGTAATTTCCAGTTATTACATACAGTGCAAAATTTGCCAAGATAACTGCTGTGCAGGAACTGCAAGTAACAGCAGCGCTAAAATATCTGTAATTTAGAAATTACTACCATCATAATTTCACAGGGCCCTGACTTCTAAGTTTTGTGCACATGATACACGTTCTGTTTATTCTCATACAAGAAAGCAAATCCCTGAGTATCTGAAAAGGAATCATTCAGTTTCTTTTGCTTCATTTCATTGTTCATAGTGCCAGAAGCCTCAATGCTTCTTTCTTTAGAGTTTGAATGGCTCAGTAATAGGTGTAGATCAGGGGTCTCCAAACTATGAGCCGGGAGCTAAATCCAGCCTGGCACAAGATTTTATCTGGCCCAGAGCAACTCTTTTTTTGTCAGAGCATTTGCTAATGTTTGACATTTTTACTCATTATAAATAATTTCTCAGTTTAAGCACAGCATTTTTTTTTTGTAATTGTCACATTTCTCTTTTGTTCTGAATCATATCATGCCGATTACAAAAAGGATCCAAGTAAAATGTATTCATTTAAATTTCATTCATTCATTTAAAAAACTGATATTCTTGGAAAATAAAATAAAAAATTTTTAAATTTATAAAATTTTTTTTAAAAATACTGATATTCTTTTGGCCCACAAAAAATTTGTAAAATATACAATGTGGCGCTCATACTGATAAGTTTGGAGACCCCCCTGGTCTGGATGATCAGCAAGCAAGGAAAGAGAAGCAGAAGGAAGGAGGTTCTTCTGGCAAAGCAACTGACAGCCCAGTCCTACTTACTGATAGCACCAATGGAATGCTTGTTCTGCCAGCTGGTTGCCACAAAAATGCCATAAAGTGCTTTGCAGCAGTGCAAGCAGCTGGCTCACTGGTAGGAAGGTCAGAGTCTTCTAGTGCATGCTGGTGGTCATTGGGAGGTCTACTGGAGCAGGTAAGCCTGGCGCAGGGGGCTGGAGGGTGGCGGGGTTGAACAGGCTGGGGGTGGGCAGAAAAGGGGAGGGGATGGGTGGAATGGATTGATGACAGGGGTGACAGATGGGCAGATTGGGCCTAGGAGGGGGTGGGTTTAGCAGTGGTGTGTGCCAAATTCAAGTCCCCTTCCCAAGCCTGATCCGCCAACATGGATCAATGTGGACTTACGCCAGTGATAACACTAGTGCATGTCTGAGTTAACCGGTTGCAGCTGCTGGGGCTTACCTTGTGACAAGGTGACAAATATCCCCGTACTCCAAGGAGACCTCCAATAGCCAAAATCCCTCTGGTGGGATATAGTGGAAGGCACATTTGGTGCTGCTGGATCACCATGCAGGGATTTAGGCTGGATTGGGCTATAAGGGTTGCAGGCTTTACCGCAAGAGAATGACACACAATGCAACCCACAATTTAGCTAAGACTTTCTTCTTCATGGTAATAATACTTTAACAAATATTGTAATAATGTGTAGCCATTACTTGTGCAAAATCCAATCATATTTTATGTAGGTACGTTAGAATTGCAGTGATGTTTCCCTTCCCAAAGTCTTTGTATATAGCAACATGTATCTTTTAATCAATAACTTTAAGTAAATAATACAAAGTCATTAGAAATGATCCTGATTTGGGCAAAGCCATCTCACATGCCCTAACTTGTTATTCCCATATTTCTTCCAACAAGTTTCAGACCCTGTACCCGTAACATGTCACCATCTATTTGGAGTCCAATAAACTAGGAGATCCTTCCACATGTTCTATCTGAGTCTGTGTTCACTGTATGCATAAAGAATATATGGGTAACATACTAGATTTTGAAAAGATTGCTTCCTCCAGTTTGCATTAATAGATGTCACTTAGTCCATATGTCACTTAGTCCATTTGCCAGGTTTAGTCCCAGCAGAGCCCATCTAGAGTATATTTGAGATCCTTTCTCTAAGCTTCTGTTTAACTCAGAGAGAATCCATAATAGCCTGAAGCAGAGTGATATACAGGTGCAGTCTATTTATCCACGGATTTTTTTATCTGCAGATTTGTCTCAAATGGGGTGGGGGAACCGAAAGTCACACACACCTTTGCCTCCTTTGCCCTCGCTCCATTTCCAGGCAGCTCAAAACACTGCAAAAAGGCTCTGCCTCATCCAGGCAGGGAAATAGCCCTGGAGTCCTGGAGGAAGTTCCCCTTGCAAGGAACAGTGACATTCCTGGACTCCCTGAGCCAGCAAAGAGGCTGAAGAGGGGAAGGGGGGGGGTTGAAAATCTCTGTAGCCAGAACACATGCAGCAAGATGGAGCTCTCTCTCTCTCTCTCACTCTCGCTCACACAGGGGAAGGTGTGGTAGCAATAGAGGGGATTGCCTTAAAAAACTCAGGGAGTGTTTGCCAAATTCCCCCCCCCCCCAGCAAGCAAGATAGCTTGCTTGTGCAGGCTATCACCAACACAAGCAAGCCTTCCCACCAAGCAAAGCATGAGATATAGCCTACAATCCTCTCCACACTTTCCTGTGAGTAAGCCCCATTGACTGGGATGGGGCTTACTTCTGAGTAGAAATGCATAGGGCTGGACTCTTAAAAGATCAGCATCCCCAACTGTGAAAGAAGCCAGGCAGCTGGCAATGGGGAGGGCTGAGAACAGAGGGGCAGGCAGGAGGGGAAGGAGAGGGGATTGCTTTAGAAAACCCAGGGAGTATTTGCCAAATTCCCCCCCCCCCATTGAGATGGTGCAGGCAATCACCAACGCAAGCAACCCCCCCTCATGGTGCAGGCTATCATGGACACAAGCAAGCCTTTCCACCAAGCAAAGCATGAGATTTAGCCTACAATCCTCTCCTCACTTTCCTGGGAGTAAGCCCCATTGACTACAATTGGGCTTACTTCTGAGTAGAAATGCATAGGGCTGGACTCTTAAAAGATCAGCATCCCATGTGAAAGAAGCTGGGCAGCTGGCAACGGGCAGGGCTGAATACGGAGTGGAGGGGATTGATAACAGCTGCCTTAGTTTCCTTCCATCCGGAAGTGTCAGGCTGCAGTGTATTTGCGTAACTCTATGGAATTTAGCACAACGCGTTTTTTGTTAATCACACAGAGTCACGAGACGGAACTAACGCAGATAAATAGGCTCCACCTATAACTAAAAAGTGAGATTTCTTCCTGGCACAGTCTTCAAATAAATCAATCCAGCAGCAACAGCCAGTAAGATGGTCTAAACTAGTCATTGCTTTTTAAGTGGAAAATACAAGAAAGCTTGTCACCTCCCCTTGAGTGAATACTTCCATTGTTTTGTTGATTTTTACCCTTTTCTCCCCTTCAATGCAATAAAAAATTATTTTCTGGCTATGTATTCACCCTCCCTATTAGGGCAAGCCAGAACTAAAGTGTGCATGAGGTATAAGAAGACAGACTGGTGGGAGGCAACTTTCTTATTGCTCATCTGCCTCCATCACTCCTCCTGCTTTTCCCACTCCCTGGATTTGAAAAGGGAGGGAGATGGGGCAGAAGAGGATGTGCAGAGGAGAGGAGATTGGTAGGCTGGAAGAGCAATTCAGTTTTTTTTCATTTCATGGCACACTGACAAGGCATTAACACTGTCAAAACATACCATTTGGTTTTTGACAATTGACAAGGCACACCACACTGCTGGTGGGAAGCTCATACCCCAATGGTCCTCCTAATAAGTGACGCTCACCCAAACTCCTGCAGCACACCTGAGGACCATTTGTAGCACACCAATATGCCACAGCACACCATGTGAAAATTGCTGGGCTCGAGCGTCTTTGACATATTAGCTCATTGCTCTCTTCCAAATTTCATCTTCCTTTCTTTTCCTCTCTTCTTTTCAAATCCAGGGAGTAAAAAGTGGAGCAATGGGTAAAAGTGGGTGGCATTTAACATGCCTTTTGCTGGCCTTGGGCAAGCACAGATCTTACAAGATTACAGTTGTTGGCTCTACAGCAAGGGCACTCCCACTCCTTTCCATTAAATGGGCTAAGTTTCATACTGTTTACTCTCATTTGGTACTCTGTAAATACAGCGCTGAGAGAGAAGTATAATCAGCTTCATAATCTAGAAAAATCCTGAAGAAAAGGAAGTAAGAATAATGCCTGCAATCCTATGCACATTTTCTTAGTCTAAAGGAACCTAGGAATAAACAGGCATAAAAATGGGCACTAAATTGATGCCATCTCATTACATTCATCAAATACTAAATTGGTTTACATTCTGAGTGTGATGTGGAGCAGACTGAAATGCTGTTATCCTAGGCATATTATTTGAAAACAAGTTCAACTAAACTTATTTCCAAGTAAATGTGATGCTGATTCTGAAATAGAAAAGCTTTTACTCTGGTCAGGTGGTCTTTAAAAACTATTGTCTTTTTAATTCCTCCACTCAGAAGGAACACATGAAATACTTGCAAGGTAGTATTTTTTAAGAGCCCTGATATATTGGACATTAAAGGCCCAATCCTATCCTCAAGTTATGCCTGTATATCTTGATGTACACTGGCTTAATGACATCCCTGCGAATGTAGAAGTCTGCTTGCCGACAGATGCTGTCAGTGTGGCCTCCAAATAGGATTGGGCTGGAATGCTGCTACCCATTATAGAATAGGGTAGGTATGCTTTATGCATTGAACAAACAATTCATCATCATTCCCATCACAAAAGAGTCACTTCTGGTTTTTAGTTCTCAGAAGGCCCTCTGGACACAACTGGAGCACAGCTCCAGTAACATTCAAAGGGTACAAATCCAGCCAATTTGCTGGTTCAGAACTCACAATTAGATAAAACTGTGATCTAATTCCTGAATTCAGGGATAAACAGGTCCATTCTTACAGGTCCTGAATTCATGGAAACATAGTCTGGACCTGTAGTCTTTAGGGTACATGTTTGCAGGCTGGCAGGCATCCGTTCTTCCTTCCATCTTTCTTTAAACATGTACCCAAGAGACTATAGGTCCAGACTGTTTATCCATGGATTCGGGACCCATGGTTTTATCTAATTGTGAATTCTAAACCAGCAGATTTGATTCATCCTTTGAATGTGACTGGTTGTGTCCAGAGGGCCTTCTGAGGGCTGAAAACCATCAGCAAAACTAATTTTCAGCCAAAAACAGGAAGTGACTATTTTCAGCCCTCAGAAGAAATTTTCCTGCATATATCCTTCCTAGCCCTCAGAAGGCCCTCTGGCAGGAACTGAAACACAGTTCCTGTCATGTTCAGAGGGCAACAGGGTGTGTGATCCACATGGATTTGATTACCTGCAGGTTTCGGCATCTGTGTGGGTTCCAGGAGCAGAACCCCCGTGGATGCTGAGGCATGAACCGTATATGCCTTTAAACATTTGACTATGTCATGTCTTAAGTGTACTTCCTAGCACAGCTAATCTGGTAGCTGAAAACTTTACACCTGCCTCAACTGCTCAAGCCATTCATGAGGAATAAAGGGAGGTATTAATGCAATGATTCCCAAGCTTTTTAGAAGCTGCTGCCTGATTTATAAATGCCATGGGGTGTGGCTATAATGGTGATCAGGCAGTACTACTCACCGCCCTAAGTAGCAGCTTGTTTAAGCTGCCCTGATGCACATAACCTAATCTAACATGTCAGTTTCAACAAAAATTGGGTCATGAGCTACTGATGGGTCCTGCACCCACAGTTTGAGAACCACTGTACTAATGCATTCTGTTCTACTCCCTGTATTTCCACTAAGGGTACCAACTCACGGTAGAGGCAGAGCACTGAATGCAATTGTGCTCCGGGGTAAGATATTTCATTCAGCTATGGAATCCACCTCCAGAAATGCCCCTGTGCAAATACTAACATTTCCTTGGTATTCAAAAGTAGAAGGGTTATTTGGAAACAGTGTAAATAATGAACTGTCTCACAATAGTATACAAACACATCTTTTAAGAAGTGATAAGTCATCAAATTTGAGGACTAAAAACGAATTAGAGCCCAATCCTGTACTCAGTGGCACAGCTCCATGCCACCAAGTACAGTTGTAAATGTGCCTTAAGGTACGTTCACGGGGCTCACCGCCGGGCTCCTTCCCGTGCTAGCCCAGCGCGGGCCAGTACTGGGCTAGCGCTGGCCGGCTGCCCAGGTTCCACGACTCAGAGGTCTCCCAGACCGCCGGGCTGTGGAACGGTAGGCGGGAGCAGGGAGGAGGCATTCTGGGAAGGGAGGAGGCCGGCGGGAGGCGGAAAGAGGGCGGGCGGGAGGCGTTCCAGGGGGATGGAGGGAGGAGGATCTGTGGAGCTTGCTCCGCAGGATTCAGGGGGCTACATGAGCGCCTTTTCCTTACCACCGACCAAAAGGTCGGCGGTAAAGTGAGTAGCCCCATTGCGGAGCTGCCTACCTTACTCGGGGGAAGGGGAATGTCCTTTTCTCCCGAGGTGCCTCCTGCGGGATGCCCTGGATTCGGCAGCAGCCCTCTTCGGTGCCACCAAGCCTGGGCGCCCTGGGCAGCTCAGGATTGGGCTGTCCATAGCTTAGACTGAAGACGGCAATAATTTATTTTCAAAAGAGTTTAAATGGTGTAAGCACCAATTTCTGCACTCTTGTCTTTGGTTAATCAGGTCTTGCAGATGCTATGAGAAATGATGGTGCTAGCACACCACATTCAGCTCTCCAAATAAGTGACTGTCTCTAGCCTAAGATATCCTTCCAATATTCATTCATTTTTTCAACCTCCTGTTTTTTCCCTGACTGCACAAATGATCAAATTTGAATTAAGCAGAACTAGGTTCTTAGTGGGCCAATAAGTGATGAGCAATATATGGTACAGAAAACATCAAGGGAGAAACTAACTCTGCATGTTGCTTGAATTCTAAGCTTTAACACTATACACAAGAGAAAACTTTCATAACAAACTAAACAAAGGCCATTTGTCATTGAGGCTGAAACAAAAATGCTCCACAAGAGGTACCTTTCCTTTCTGAAACTGAATGATAAACACTTGAAAGTACCAATATTCAAGATACATTTGAAAATGGTAATAAACTTGTAAAATAAGCCAAATGCAGTTTTTCAGTTTTAATAAGATAAAAAAGCAATAAATGCTATGAAAGCATCAAAACTATGATACCTTACCAATTAAAAAAATGTGTTTCTCAGTGACTGTATCATAGGGATCTGGAGGGAAAAACCTTTTCACAATTGCATCATAGCATACTATTCCTTCAAAGACCTTCAGGATGGAAACTGGGTATAGAACATTACACATCTATTTATTTTTCACAAGTTTATACCATCCTTCCTCCAAGGAGCTCAAGGTGCTGTACATGATACCTTACCTCCTTTTATCCTCACAACAACCCTGTGGGGTAGGGGAGGCGAAGAGATAATGACTGGCCCAAGGTCACCCAGGAAGCTTCATGGTTGAGTGGTGATTTAAACCCAGATCTTCCAGGTCTAAGTCCAACACCAGAATCATTACACCATCCTGGCTCTCTATTGTTTTGTTATCTATCTGTCCTGCAATTTACAAGGAGTTCTCTAGGTTGGTTATAGTCAGCAGAGCAGAAGCCTTTTAATATCATACCACAGGTACTGTTACGTGAAAATCCCCTTTTTCCTTTTAGTTGTGATTTTCTCTCTATCTGGTTATGTACTATGGACTAAAATATCATGCAGGTTAAACCTCAGCACACAGGCCACAATCAGGTCAAGTCACAAGCTTACACAACTTCCACCTCCCTGTGGTTACACATTATAGGCATCTTAAATCCACCTCCCTATGAAGAAGTTTGGCATAGTAAATCATTGTTTAAGTGTCTCCTACATTACTGTATTCATTGTATTGTTTTAACCCAATCACTGCTTAAGTACTGTATGCAAACCTGAACTGCCCTCTGTGTGTTGCTGACTCATTGTATTGTTTAAGTTCCCCCAGCTAGGAAGCCAGCCATTAGACCCCAATGAATTTTGCTGATAAGGGACATCCTGATCTTTTCAATGTTTACCCTGCTATGTGGTAGTAAGCAAGCTACCAGCCAGCTCAGCACGTTCTGAAAACCCTTTTTAAGAGAGGGCTTCCTGCCACATGCTCTCTCTCTCTGGCTCCCCCTTCAAGGACCAACACATCTGTGTTGTGTCAGAGGGTCCTCCACACAGGACTCTCCCCCCCATCCAACTGCTCTACAGACAGGTAAGCTATCTTGCGTCTAGAACTCTTTCCCTTCTTCCCCCCCCCTTTCCCCCCTCCGTCTCTCCCCATCTTTAGTTAGCAGCTGGGATTGGCAGATCAGGGACCCCTAAAATCCTTCCCTACAACCTTTCCCTTTTCTAATTTCCTCGGATGCACCAAATACTCTTTACATGCAACCACCATGAAAGCTAGGTACACTGGATTCAAGTACTAGGACCAAGAAACATATACTTATCATTTTTCCATGTGCATTATGTTTACCTTTGTGCTTTTGTAATAAAACTATAATCTTTTATTAAAAGTTATCTTTCTGTCAGTCTCCTCTTTAAGCTAAAGGGAATTTCTCTGCATTACGCCATCTTGTTATCCAGCCTGCGATCCTGAAGTTCCAATAAGGGTAGTGTAATAATTCCCCTAAACAAAACAGCCCTTTTGGTAACAGTACTCTGGTTAAAACCATTCCGTTCCTCCTGATTTGCAGAAGGAAAGAAGGGGACAGAGAGGGTAGCCTGCACTATACAGCACTGGAAAGAACTGTATGGATGAAATCAGGTGCAGGGAGTGGAGACGATGAAGTGACTAGCATGGTCTAATGGTCACAGAAGGTACCCCAAATAGTACCGTAGCTTTGTGAAAAGGTTATTACCGCTCCTAAAAGACAATGTCTCTTGCACGTTCATGTACAACTGTGAATTCCTTACCAACTCATTGCTTCCATCCTCATCAAAATCCTCCTCTATCCCATCAGTCATCTCTTCTCCATCCCCATCCACATCTAGCCCTCCTTCAATAGGCTCTTCTGTAGAATTGTCTGCATTCTCTGATATGCATTCCTCTTGAATCAGCTCTGCACTGTCTTCTATTTGTTTCTTTTGGGCTTCTGTAAGAGAACGAGAACATGGCTAAATAATCTCTTTTTTTCCTGAAAACAATTGCATTCCAGGAATAGAACACATTCTTCCATCCCACAGAATGATGCTAGGTATAAAACGTATATTATTCGGGACAGCAGCCTCAATCCAGAGATCTCCTTTTCAGCAAGCTGAAAGGCTGGTACGCACCCAGTTGGACGTCTCACTTTATGCTTTTGAAGAGCAAAGAGAAGCATCGCAAACTATGTCATCTGCTCACTCGAGCTGAAAAAGTTCCATGAGATGTGGGAAGCTGCAATTTGAAGTGGATGGATGGGATCCTGCTAGGCATGCAGAGTTAGCTGGACTGTGGGCAATATTATTACCCTTAATCAATTGCACTGGTGTCCTGACCAGCAGCATTCCCAGAAGGAAGGCACAGCCCTAAGTTTTGCATTCAACACTCAGTGGAAGTGGCCCCTTCCATTCGGAGCCGTTCTGGGCAGCAAAAGCAAAGCGGACATCAGTTTGAGCTATCCACAATACTCTACGAGCATCTGTGTACTTAAGCTGCAACACCGTTCAAAACTTCTTTGTTGACTTGAATATAAAAAGAGATAGTATCAAGTACCAATCAAATAAAGCTCTCCATGCTATCCCCCATCACGCTGTAGCATGCAGCTGTGCCAACAGGGCATGCACTGCATACTAAGGAAAGGGGGCAAACAGAAGGCCAGTGAGCGGTAAGTAAAATGTTTTTACTTACCCCTCAGTAGGTCTTTTGGTGGCCTATGGGTCGCCTTGGACCTATGCCAGCTACGTAATTGGCATAAGACTGAGAAAAGAAAGGAGGTAGGGCAGGCTGGGAAATTGATTACTGCTATCAGGATCTACCCCCTCCCTCCCTGAAACTGCCAATCCCCCCACCCAAACCTCCCCCTCTCCACCCATGACATATCCTTTCTATTGACTTATGTTAGTCAGCATGCACAAGGCTCTGCAGTAGCAGGTAGGCATAGCTGCCAACCAGTTCCATTGGTGGCTTCGAAACTCTCAACAGCAGCACTCCATTTACAGTGGTGTCCAATGGCGTTGCTGGGAGGGTGCGGGCTGCACTGGGTGACGTGCACGGGGGGGGTGACACCACTACAGGCCAAAATTTTTTAAATCTTGGTATTTTTGAACAATACCACCATGTTATATATCATTTGATGTGTGATTTTACACATATAGCAATGAAACAAAAACCGTTTTGCAATATCTCTATCAAAAGTTATAGCCAAAAACCAGTGCGGGTGGGGCAATGGTACATCACCATGCCCACTGCCTGGGGCCCCACCCATTGCATGGGAGGAGGTCCATCATGTGAACAACACGCTGGCCTCCCGCACCGGGTGACGCAAACCCTAGTGTCACCACTGGTGGCGCCCCTGCATTTATTGCAGTGGAAGACAACTTCCACTGGTGTAATTGTAACATAGCACTGGGTAATAAGGGTATGACATTTAAATACACAGGGGGTACAACTTTGGGGCTTATTAATTTTAAAAGGAATAGAGCAAAACTTGTCCTCAACCTTTTCCTTTAATATTAATATTAAAGGATTTAATATTATTTATTGTTGGCTTGATTGCCCAGAAATATTTTGTATATTCCTGAAAATGGTAACCAATAAAATATAACAATCTGAAATCCTTTACATTAGGTAAAGGCTTAATTCTGGGCTCTGTTGAATACGAAGAATAATCTGAATTTTGAAAAATAAAGTCTTAGGAAACAATTTTTTTTAAGAGGTAAAATTCTTAAATAAGGAATTAAAACAGACTGAACAGATAGTACAAGTTGCTTATATCAAACACAAGAAATTTTAAATGATTATAGCAGCTAGAGTGAAAGTTTTAATTATATTTTATATGCAACAGTAAGGTCTGTCTCACTGATTTTATAGAAGCTATTAAAGTATAAGAAAAAAATGTGTTTATACTTAGATGCCTTCTGCCGCTAATTAATTCTAGGCTTTAAAGTTTGCAACAGCATATATGGGATGATACACTCAGATCATAAAGTTTATTCTTGAGTCTAGCATAAAAAAATCTCTGAACTGGTTATATATAGGAAATCTAAGAAGTGGGAAGAAAGGAATAGGACGTCTGGGGCACATTTAAAATACTAAAAAGTGTATGAATGCAAATTCTATTTCTCAGGGGCTTTGTCCTCTGGGCTACGGAAAGCACTTTGATGAGAAATGTCTTGACAGATCCATGTTAACAAAGGTAATGCATCTCAGGTGATCAGTCTCAGGTCTCTTTATTAGAATGCTAGCTGTTAGAGTCACAGAACTTTAGGGAGGCATCACTTAATTTTGTCCAACGTGAGTGAATAATTTTTTTAGAATGGGATGTGTGATGTTTGAGGTCCCCCTGCCCCCTTCTGATACCCACATGTTTTCCTTAAGGAACGTCTCAGTGTAAGGCTCAATATCCTTGCTGGATATCAGTGAGGTGTCATGCGTTCAAAAAGCTGAACTCTTGAATAGATACAGTTGGGGTCCAGGGAGAAAAGTTGCATGTGGAGATTATGTTGCTTTTAAGTTTGCTTGTAATTACTTCTTAATTTTTGCTTTGAACCAAACCTGGGCACTTTTAATGCCAGTCATTTTCCAAGCCTACTTGCTTATTTTTCCTCTTCTGAAGTATCTAACTCCTTCTCTGCTCTTCATGATAAACATAAATAAACTCTTATTATGTTTTAATCCTTCACCTGTCTGTTGGCAGGTGAACTCAATCAAAGCCTTGCCTGGATTCTAGCTACAGTTAAGATGGTAGCAGAATATTTCGATTGTGGTTCTAGGGCAAATCAGGGAAAGGAAGGAGGCACCAGGAGCAAGGTGCCCCCCCCCCACTCACCACTGAGTACAACAACTGATGTCCAGAACAATGCCATGGCCCCTGGGATAACAATGGCCCCATATCTGCTACCACAACATTATTAGCCCTGTTATACTACCAACTGGGTAGATGGGACTCGATAGCCTGGGTAGATGGGACTCGATAGGCAGCTCATCTGAGAGAAGGAAAACTCTGATTCCAAACCTCCACTGCCTTGTGGCTACATCCAGTTATGGAAAAGGCTTCAAGAGTCAACCTCGAGGCAAAATCCGGAGCCGGAGTCCCTGAGGCAGTTCATGGCTGAACACAGTCACGTTCTGGCAACTCCTGCAATGCCGCTGGAACCAACTGTATTGGCTTCTGCCTTTCCATTGAACCATTTCAGCAACGTGGAGAGGGGGGATTTGCTGCATGGGAAACAGTCTATCCTCCATATCTACTTTACCCAGGCTTCGCACACTGGAGAGGACACTCTGTTCTAGAACCACCAATCAGAGCGCGATACCATAGTCTTCCGAGACTGAAGGATGCCAACCAAAAAAAAAATACTATATTTTCATTGTAAGTTGCAGAGCGCTGTCATGTTATGCATTGTTCTGTAGCACAGAATTAGGCAGAAGGCTATGAATGATACAAGACTCAAGAGGTTTTGGCTACATGGCATCCTAAAATCACTTCAGTCATTTTGAAGCTACTAATTTAAGCTACTATACATGCAATTTCATACATTTACAAGTTATCTGTTTATATTTCCACATATATAGTCACACATTATGCCTCTAAATTTTTCCCCCTGTGGCCAATAGCCACTCCAGAGGTAGGGGAGAATTCCCAATCCAAATTACCTTTCCAATGCATGTTGTCTGAGAAAGAAAAAGATGTCAGGAGCTCCAAACACAACACTCTCATATCACTTCAGATCTGGCTGCCAGCCCAGTCTTAAAGGCTTGTTAGCTGGTTTTACAATACAATACAATACAGGTATTTATATACCGCCTTTCTATATCCTCAGATTTCTCCTTGAACTTTATTCAAGGCGGTTTACATGGGCAGGCAATTTAAATCCCCATAGGGATTTTTACAATTTGAAAGGTTCTATCTTTCAAGAAACCACAACAATCAGATGTTTCTGTCTTGATCTGGCCGCACATTCTGGCCTCCATCCTCCCATGCTCAGAGCAGATGGAATAACTGGGCTCAGCTTGTCAGCTGCTTCAAGGTCGCACGGTGCCGGTGGCTTTGAACTGGCGACCTTCAGATGTTATCTTCAGGCAAATGGAGGCTCAACCCTCTAGACCAGACCTCCTGCCCAGGTCTGGTTTTGACCAGGATCGGGCTGTTTAAACTTCCTTCTGGTTCTACTGTTCAGCACAAAATATTTCAGAAATTTCTCTCCATCCATGCTAAAACTGACAAAATGATTGATAACTGTGCACTGGATTAATTCACCCTTTAATGAGCTACTAACAACTATAGATCATTTTCACCTACCTGCTTCAGCCTTCTGCTGCTTTTCAATCTTTTCCAGTCTCCCTAGCAAAGAGTCAATTTTTGTTTTGATTTGAGTTAACTCCTTCTTGATCGTTTGCAATTCATCGGATTTCACTGAGTGAGAAAAAATAATAAAAAAAGAAGGGGAAGAAGAAGAAGGTAGGAACCTTGAAACAGATCACAGTTTCAGCTCAGAGGAATTCTAGCACAATATCATCTTTATACCCTACAAACTAGAGTTCAAGGCATATCTTCAAATATTATTAGTTTTAGATAGTCTTTAATCTTTACGAGGAATAAATCCACCCTTTGCAAGGTGTAGAGATGTACTCCAATGTTCAATTTTTCCCATGCAAATATAAAACCTAAAGGACAAATTTTAGCTTAGATTAGAACAAAGAATACATTTTGCATGTATATGTACCATCCTATCCACACTTATCTGAGAATAACAGCCCATTCCTGACTGGGACTGGGTTATCATGTGCAGCCATTTACGACAAGGAGTTCTGTTGTCATAAAAACAGCTGCTGTCATAAAACAGAGCACACAGTGCTCAGTCAGTGACTATTTTGGGAGCATTGCCGCAAGACAGAATGTTTGTTCCCTTACTTTGGGGTTGGAATGTGGCTGCATCAGCACTTGTAAGTTGGATAGGATTGAGCCCTTAGAGTAGTCAGATGAGTGATCCCAAGCAATCAAGGGCCCAATCCTATCCAACTTTCCAGCCCTGGTGTAGCCATGCCAATGGAGTTTGCACTGCATCTTGTAGTGAGAGGGTAGCTATGGAGGCCTCTATAAGGTAAGGGAACATTTGTTCCCTCATCTAGGGGTTGCATTGCAGCTGCACCAGGGCTGGAAATCTGGATAGGACTGGACTCCAAGTTGATGTCAAAAGACCATGGAGCCAGTCAGATTGGGTACAGAAGAACGAACAAAGCCAGAGTGAGGGCAATGCTTCTTGTATCAGGAATGCTGATGATTCAATGCCCATTGGAAATCATATCCCAATTGGCTGGAATCAATCATCTGATTGATAAAGGCAGCACTGTACTACTTCTCAGTGGACCAATATTTTTGCCCACTGTTGACACAATGCCTGAAAAATCACCTGAAAAGGAGAGATGCTTTTTTGGTGTTCACAGAAATGTTGAAAATTGTTGAAATGAAATGTTGAAAACTGAAAAGCACTTCTTTTCATTTCAGTCATAACTATAGTCATAACTATAAATTGATTGTCTGACGTGTAGAAAGAAAGATTAAAGCTTACTTTGGTAGGCATAGGAAGTATTTAAATCCATCTAATATCATATCAAGCTGTTCATCTTTTACACTCTTAGAAAAAAATGGCTATTACACAATCAACAGTTCATTTATGAAGCACCAGTTTGACTACATGTAGTTTTTTCCCAAATATATCCTCTGAATCCATAAAGAAACAAAGGAGAAAATGGTTCAGTATTTTTCCCATTTGCCATTTCTCATATACAAATATTCTGACAACATCTGTTCCATCTTTTCTAGCAGAAAGCAGAATTTGTCATGGAACATCAATGCAGCAATCTACATTTGCTGCTGCTTTCAACAGAAACTACAAGGAAGCTGTTTCATGGTTGACTTTAAAGGAAACTGGCTGAGGATGGAAAGATTTATTCTGCAAGCTACTGGATTTAATAAGAAAAATTGGTCACCAATTTAGAGGAAACTCCAGTTGAGGATGGCAAGATTTATTTCACAAGCCACTGGATTTAATCAAAAAAACACTGGTCAGCAATTAGTCAGATTCAAAGCAAGGTTCAAATCCCACAAATTCATTACGAAAGCAAGTGGGGGACATTTAAGTCTTTGCTCTGCTTCTAGCAGATAATTTGCCACTTCTAGAAACAGACCACTCTACACCATTTTTGCAGACGCACAAAAATCCTTATATTGATCTGAGGCTGGCTCTCATTTGTAATGCTTTCAGACAGCAGAGCATGGATGGGATAGTCATCTCTTCCAGTATCATACCATCCCAGTGTTTGGTCACTGGTACTCCCATTGCATATTCCTATGATCGTCACTTCAGGAACAGACTTTCTGCACCTCAGCCTTGTGCCCAGACTCTGACCATAGTCTCCTATTTCTGCAGAACAGCGAATGTGCTGGGCACAATTCTGTTACAGGATGGTTCTGTGTAAAGATGGCTTCGCCATGGCAGGTGCAAAGTGAAGTTGCTAGCCTAGGTTTGGGCTCCCAGTAGATTCTGACCCTCGCAGGGGTGGAAGATTACTTGCATGAGAGTGTTGCCACTCTGTGGCATACCCAGTGGCATAGTTAGCCAGGGGTGGGGGGTGGTTCACCCCATGTACTACCCTTGGAGGGGGTACCATGAGTGATCTTGTGGTGGTTAGGAATAATACCATCATGTTACGAACATAAGAACGTAAGAACAGCCCCACTGGATCAGGTCATAGGCCCATCTAGTCCAGCTTCCTGTATCTCACAGCGGCCCACCAAATGCCCCAGGGAGCACACCAGATAACAAGAGACCTCATCATGCCCTCCCTTGCATCTGGCCTTCTGACATAACCCATTTCTAAAATCAGGAGGTTGCGCATACACATCATGGCTTGTACCCCGTAATGGATTTTTCCTCCAGAAACTTGTCCAATCCCCTTTTAAAGGCGTCCAGGCCAGATGCCGTCACCACATCCTGTGGCAAGGAGTTCCACAGACCATTTGATGTGTAATTTACAGCAGAATGCAATGAAGCAAACTGGAGTGAAATATCTCAATTCTATCAAAAGTTATGGCAAAAAACCCCAAAAAACAAAAATGCAGCTGTCTTAAGTTAACAAAAAGTACCATTTTCCTTAACTAAAATGGACCAATGAAACTGACTGTTCAAAGAACCAATGAGATGTTGTTATGACACAGCATGGAACCCTTAAGGTGTTAGCAAGGTGACACCCTGGAGGGTGACACCAGGGATGGTTCCAGTGTTTGTGTTGGGGGAAGTATGAGCATTACTTTAACTCCAGAGCCCAGGTCAAGCAGGCCTGGGCTCCTGGGTGAACCTGGGCCTCAGTGGCCAAGGTTTTCTGAGCAGGTAAACAAGGGCTCCCATCCAGACTTGGAGCCCAGATCTACCTGCCAAGTACACCTGGGCTTCCATTCTGACTGCCCTCTAGACCTCTTTTCTAGGCAGGTAGATCTGGGCTCCAGTTTGGATTTGAAGCCCAAAGCTACCTATTGGGTAGACCTGGACTCCCATTCAAACTGCCCTCTGGAGCCACCTCTTCTAGGCTGGTAGGCCTGGACTCCTGTCCAGACTTGGAGGCTAGATCTACCTGCCAGGTAGACCTGGGCTCCCATTCTGACTGGCTTCCAGTTTTGCTCCCCATCCTGGTGAGTGCATTACCCGCTGACAAATTCATTTTGTCATATGGGAGTGAAAAAAATTTATGGGCTCTGGGTGTCAAATGACCTAGCCTGGGTAAGGGCTACTCGCCACAATGCGGCACACAATGGAGGTGGCACAAGATAGCACAATGGAAGTGGCACAAGGTGGCACAAGTCCAAGAAGAGTGGAGTGGCTTGAAGCTGCTCCGATCTGGGTTGGGATCCGGCATAACTGCCGGGTCCCAGCCCCACCCCCAGCTCCCCGTGCACCCGCTCATCATCCGCCCCCTCCCGCTTCCTCCCCACCCCCACCCCCACGCCTACAGTTGCCTCTTTTGTCGGCACGGGTGCGCCGACACAAGCGGCAGTGAGGAAGCATCTAGATGTGCATTTCATGATGTGCATCTAGATGTGCCAATCTAGATGTGCCGATCCGTGCATCTCATGTGCATCTAGATGTGCCGATGCAGCTTCCTCCCACAGAGGTGCAAATGTGCTTTATGGGACTTGGGCCAGCATAAGGCACATTTAGGATTGCACCCTAACTTGCGTTCCCTAGTACTTGTGTCTTGTGTGTACAATGTCCTATACCAACCTGAATGACACTAAGCTGCCCCCTTAGGGGGAAGGATGAGGGTGCTGCCATGATGACAGTACCTACTCTTGTCTTTTTCACCATGTACATAACCCACACTTCTGGCCATACGTTTCTTATGTCCTGAGTGTCGTTATGATGCTGCCTTTTTTTTTTGCTTAATTTCAGACATTCATCTGTTTAAACAAGAGGAATACGAGTCTTGGATAAACAAATACATAAGTGTCACAGCAATTTAGAGTAATCCAGAATATCAAAGAGTATGACTGCAATTTAAACCTATCCAGGTGGAAGTCTCATGTGGACAATTCCAGGATTTTGTTAACCTTGGTTCTAAATGCAAATGCTTGTCTTAAAGGATTTAAAATATTATTAAAACGATTAGCAATTCTCTTTCCTTGTGTACAGTGCTTTGTGATCCTACTTTTCTTCATAGCTGTGAGATGACACACAATCATCCAATGAAGTGAACATCATAAAGCTGCTATGCACTTACCCGGTGGTGCTGCAAGGGGGGTGCGGGCCGTACCAGGTGATGCACTGGGGGGGTGACGCACCCTGGGGGAGGACGCACTAACATCGCGGCATTAGGAGCTACTATGTCATGCCATACACCATTGGATGTGGAATGGCCAGCGGAGTGCAATGCAAAAAACAGAATTGAAATTGCTCCTTTCATTCAAAGGTTATGGCCAAAAAACCAGAAGGGAAAAAAGCATGGCTCCCTATGGAAAGTGAAAGTGAGCTGTATCGTGTGTTTACTCGCGAGTAGGCGAACTTGCCTTAGTGCATCAGAAAGGGCAGGCTGAGAGGAATCCAACGACACCAGAATGGATCTGATGGAGCTCTTTTTTTCTAATGTTTTCTATTTTGCATTTGCAAAACCAGGTGGGTCTTTGTATTGATATGCTTGAAAAAGAACTTTAAACTGGGCACTGGGAGGGCTGGAAATCTCACTGATTCTTTTTGGGGCATTGTTATTGCAGGCAGACTACAGAGTAAGCTCCATTGACCACTATGGGACTTACTTCAGAGTAGACATGCATAGGATTGGGCTCACAGGCTGCACTCCTACCCACACTTTCCTGAGAGTAAGCCCCATTGATCACTATGGGACTTACTTCAGAGTAGATTCACTTGGTGGAACAGGACTGGTTGCCCCTTATTTAATTATTATTTTTATTTTAATTTAATCATTTATAATTATTTATTTCAATTTGCTTGATGATGTCACTTCTGGCCATGACATCACTTCCAATGGGTCCTGGACAGATTGTCATTCTAAAAAGTGGGTCCCAGTGCTAAAAGTTTGAGAACTGCTGCAATAAGTTGTTAGTAAGTTGACTATGGGGTGTGTGTGTGTGTGCGTGTGTGTGTGTGTGTGAGACTCTACAAGTTTTCAAAATCACTAAAATCAGAATTTGGAGGAATAAGACCATCATGTTATATATCAATCAATGTGTAATTTCATGCAGAATGCAATGAAACAAACCACATTGAAATATCTGTGTTCTAACAAAAGGTACAGCCAAAAAACCAGTGGGGGCAGGGTGATGGTACATCACCACAGCTACCACCTGGAGCATTGCCACATGGGGCATGCACCTCCTGCACCAGGTGACGCAAATCCCAGTGACACCACTGCATTTACTTGGGAGTAAGTCCCATTGAATTCATTTAAACTTACTTCTGAGTAGACATGCCCAGGATTGCACTGTAGGAATCTGAGGGTCCAATCCTATCCCGCTTTCCAGCTCCAGTGTAGCCATAACACAGTCCCATGGTAAGGGAACACATGTTCCCATATCTTAAGAAGGCCCCAGGGACTGCCCCTCCACCACAGGATGCAGCACACACCCCACTGGCACAACTGCACCAGCACTGGAAAATTGGATAGGATTGGGACCTGAATCTAAGGCTCTTGGATGGCCTTTGTCTAATATTAGGTTGGCTTTATGAATTTCAGCAATGTTCTTTTTTTCTTCGTAGTAATAGACGACTTAAAAATTAAGTAAGAAGATGTATATTTTAATTTGGAAGGATGACAAAGCAGCTGCCTTGGGTGCCCTTCAGGGAAAAAAGCGGAATATAAATCGAATAAATAAATAAAATAAATAAATAAACATAATAAAATGTCAGCTAGATCAGAATTTTTTTTCCTGCTGGTACACACTTGTTAAGAAGACGCTTCTTGTTTTCTCTGTATGTAGCACCCTGCAGAGTTGATGGTTCAACTCCTCTAATGAATGCCCTGTGAAATTCATTATGCTCCTCTACAAATCAGCAAAATCATGTCTTCCCTTCTCTCATTCAGAACTGCTGGCTGAGAACGGAAGCAATTCCAACAGCAAATCAAGCATGAAAGTCTCTCTCTCTCTCTCTCTTATAGAAACCTGTGCATTTCCAATTAATTTTTCAGGTGTGCAGGATATGAAGCATATATTTTTCTGTAATGCACTGGGACTTGAGAAAGGCTGGGCTTTTTTGCCATTGTAATCAAAATGAAGCTGCATAAATGTAATTTTCAAATCTAATTCAAGGAGAGCAAAGTTGTGCCTCAAGGCGCTTGGTGTCAAGGCAATGTCTCAAGTCAGAACAATGCTATTTGCTGGCTCCCACATTGTGATACTCTCAGTTGAGATGCTTTGTTCTGCTTTAATGGGTGAGTTCATATACTATATAGAGGAAGAAAATAAAGTGCAAATTTGTGTTCTTTTCTCTGTTTAAAGAAAGGAAGCTGCTGTGTGTCTCTCGTGGACAGAATTAGACAATTCATCCTTCCAGCATATCACTGTCTTTGCTGAACGGCAGCAACTGTCCATGATTTCACAGCAGAATTTTTCTCTATCTAGCTGGAAGTGTCAGGCATTGAAATTGGGCCCTTCTGCACGCACAGGATGCACTCCACTTCTGAGCTGGAGCCCCATCCCTGGGTCAATGTGGGAAGTGTTCATTACAGGTCTCACTCTTGGTAGACTCCATGAGTACCAAGTTATTACTGGAGCTTAGAGGTCTTGCTGTCAAGATGGTTTGTCTTCTTCTGTGCATTGTATCAAAAGGGTTGTGGAAACCAGTCTTACAGCCCAATTGTATGCATGTCTACTCAGAAGTAAGACCCATTGTGTTGATGGAGTTTACTCCCAAGTTCATGTGGATAGGATTGCAGCCAAGGGCATGTACAAATGTGAACCTTAGTTTGGTTTTTGCTTAAATATGTCATACAAATATTTAACATATACTGGTCAGTATATAAATTTGATTTCATAATCATTGCCATACCCACATTAACAATATTCTTACATGGCAACTCACAGTGTGTGAGAGGGTTCATGTCATAATCAGAGACAAAGCACAAATTCACAGCCACAGGATAGGGAATCAACCGAGGGCCCAATCCTATCCAACTTTCCAGCACCGGTGCAGCTGCAATGCAGCCCCAAGGTAAGGGAATAAATGTTCCCAGGCCCTGAGGAGGCCTCTGTGACTTCCTCCCCAACACAGGAAGCAGTGCATACCCTAGCAGCACTGGCACTGGAAAATACGATAGGATTGGGCCCTAAGGCAGGTGACCAGAATTGTGCCTCATTTGGTGATTTCAGGCTGCTTCAACCTGCCGATGACCTCTTGACTTGTGAAGAGCTTGCTATGTTCATTACAGACAAGACTCAGACTCTGAAAAGGACGCTCTGTTCCTACTGCTATGGAGAACTATAGGCTCCCAAGGGAACTTCATATACAGGCGGCCAACAGGGCTCCTCTGTTGCTTTGTGGCTCGTTTATAATATGGAAGGACAATAGTTTTCTCACTGTGTGACTTGGCAGACTTTACAACTATTTGCTAATAACCTGCTAATGCAACAAAGATTCACTTTTTCAGATGGTGCTCTTCTTATATTTACCAGGGAAAGTGTAACTGTCCCTCTTCATCCCAGCCCAGCATCTGTTCTAGTGGCTGTTGCTGGTGTTCATCTGCACTTTTCTGACTGTGAGTCCTTTTGCGACAGAGAGTGATTTAGGGCACAATCCTAACCAGGTCTACTCAGAAGTAAGTCCTATTTTGTTAAATGGGGCTTAGTCTCAGGAAAGTGTGGTTAGGATTACAGCCTTAGTTATTTTATTTTCTCTGTGAACTGCTTCATGAACTTTTTTTGTTGAAAAGCAGTACAGGTCCAGCCTTGTTATACACTGATTTTTTATACATGGATTTGAGTCAACACGAATGGCCCCTGCAAATGAGAAGGAATGTGCTGATCCCTGGAGGAGGGGAAAATGCAGCCCTTTAAAATCACAGTTTAAAAAACTGCTTTTTACTGTTGCAGAAAGACAGTTATACAAGTGATTACAGGTATAACCTAAGTTATATGAGCTGATGAGAAGGGCCCTTTAAATTAAAGGAAAATAATTGTTTAATAATGCCAGAGAGGGCAGCTGGCTGACAATCCATCAATCATTCTCTGTCCAGGTTTCATTCATTCCTTCCTTCCCCCTGAGCACGTGAAAGAAGGCTAAATGGCAGCGATGATCACCTTCTCCATTCTTTCTGCCTTGCTGGGGCTCCTGGTGAAGGGAGGGATTGCTGCGTCCTAGTGAAGCCTAATCTCCTGGAGAGAGACTGATTGACTCTGTGTGCATTACAAAGGTCAGCAAGGCTGTTTTTAAATCACCAGAGCAAAGAAACTTTGTTTTTTAAATTGATTTGCTATAGTGCATTTTTTGCCATCCATGTGAGTTCTTGGAACGGAACCCTTGCAAATAATGAGACTCAACCTGTATAAAAATATTCCTCCTTACCAGAACAGAGCAATAGATACAGATTAAGTTTGCAGTGTTTACTACAATAAACAGCACAGGTTCTAGCTGTAATTGAGACCCACTCCTGGAACCTTACCATGGGCTTCTTTGAGTTCATATGCCCCCCAGAGTTTGGGAATTCCGCTATCCTTCTGCCTTTGCTATAGCAGAGTAGAACTACTTCACTCCTGATATTACACACTGTTTACATTTTTAAAAGCACTTGAAAAATGTTTGTTTTCTACTAGTTTTCACATTACACCAATAATTTAAAGGTACCTTTCCATCCCTTCATGTCTGTTAAAATATTTTTTATTTTAAATTTTTAGGGCTTGAAGCATTATAATATTTAATACCGAAGACATGATATAAAAAAGAAAATTCCTACAAAGACTGCAAACAATGATTGTTTGTCTTTTCTTCCAAAAACCACTTTGCATGCGTGAATGAGAAAAATTCTGTCATAAAGCTGAAATGAAAGCCTGTTTACAGCAATTCCAGAAGTGTTCAGCTAAAATCTTTCCAGATGTCCTTTCCCCCAAGGAAAATATAACTACTTTCCCCTCCTTTAGCTATCAGCAGTCCTTGTGCCTCGTATCAGGCCATCCGTGTGCCTAGCAATCGTTAAGTTAGGGATAGCTGAGCATCCCCTGCTTGGTCTGAAAAGTGCTCACTAATTCACACACTTTCCAAATGAATAAGCACAAAATCTCAATAAACCATCAGCCCTCAAAAGCAGGGTCAAAACCTTCCTTCACATCTGTAAAACATTTAGGGAGAGGTGGAAGAGAAGTATTGTTCTAGGCAAACAGGTCAGTAATCTAAGTGGTACATCATTCAACTCACATTTTGAACCTGATGCAGAAGTTCCACTTGATGTAGACCGTGAAGCTCCTTTCATGGAAAACAGCCCCTTCCCGCGGCGAGTTGCTGTGACTGTTACACGTGGCCGTTTCAAAGGAATCACTGCACGTGGTGGGGCAGGCACTCGGCTATGGTAATCAAACAACCTTAAGGAAATGGAAACAGAGGTTTCAGAATACTTTATAGTGGTTCCATGTCAAAGACATCTTGCAGACTAAAGTTCCCCATTTTCAAAGAGAAAATTATTCTTTGAAATCACAATGGTTTTACATCACAGTTATATTAGATTTCAAGGACCTTTGTACATTAAGAAGCACATTTGTATTTCAGCCATACCCATATGTGTAGCTTTTGTGTAAATTCAGTAAGGAATATCATTATTAGGCTGTCCTTTTTTTGAAACATAAAACCTGCTACACATAATTTCATTTCACCCGAGTAATTATACCATGAAATTTTTTTCTAAACAATAACCTTAGCTCTATTATTACAGCTGTGGTTTCAATTTATAGTTTTCTGGTCTCATAGCAACATTTTACAGTGACATTTAGGCTAATCGGTCCTGAACTTCAACATTGCTGGGCTGAAACATCTCTGATGGATACATTAATGTGCAAGATTATTTATTTCACTATTCATTCAAGTCAGTAAGAAACAGCCATTCAGGCAGATCTGAATTAATAAGAAGAGAGAAGAGAAAGCACATAGAACTTGGCTGGCCCAGGGGACTGTCATCCCTGTTTTCTCAGCAGAAATTCACCTGTTACCTCCAAATAGTACTTGAGGTAGGTACTCTCAAATGATGCAGCAATTTTAAATAAAGTTCATTTCAAAAATTCTTGATGTGTCACCAGTTCCAGAGTCTAGGAAGTCCTCGGCCCAAGCCCTTTTCTGGGCTTCCCAGTGCTTGTGCGTGCATTAGAACATTTTCTTCTCCTGTCAGATTTCTACTCTGAGATTTACTATATTTCATTTAGTTCAGTTCACCTCAAATTCTTTGATTGTGTTCTAGTAGTTTAAAATAAATGTTTAAAAATAAAAAATGGGATTAGAATATCCCAAATAAAGACAAAAAGGTATGTTAGAGAGCTAGCCTAGGCATGCAGTTTCAGAAATATGCCTGATTGCGGCCCCAATTTTATGCAAGTTGCATGCTGGTGGGGTGTGTGCACCACTGGCAGCCCAGGCCTTTGCACTGTCACAAAAGCGCCATAAAGAAATGCCCACCGGAGCAAGTCTGTGAGTTTGGCACAGGGTGGGGGGAAAGTGGGGGAGGGTGGGAAGGGAGTGTAACAGGGCATGGGGAGGGGGCGAGATCAGCAGCACTGGTGTTGACCGTATCCTATCCCCCTTCCTGGGCCTGATCTGCCAATATGGGTCAATGTGGACTTGCGCCAGTGATATTGCAGGTTCAAGTTGATCCATTGAGCTGCTGGGGGGTTACCCCAAGGAGACCTCCAACAACCAAAATTCCCCCACACAATGTAGTGGAAGCCATACTGGCACCACTGCATTGTTGCAGGGGAATTTAGGTAGGATCTGGCTGTGTTTTCAGCAGGTCTCACACCAAGGTAAACTCATACAGAATTATATCATGGGGTTGTAATCCTATACACAAATCCCTGGGAGTAAGTTCCATTTGAAATCCATAAGTTTTCAATGTTAATGTAACAAGAGTTTCAAGCTGTCTGTTAGGGAGCTGTTAGGAAAAGGCAATGGACTCTAGTGCATGCTCTTAGCCCAGTTTCTCAGTTTGCCTCCTGCTGAGCTGGTGCTTCCTGGCTGAAGTCCTTTCAAAATGGTTTCAAAGGCGGCACTTGTGTATTCCCACTGATGACATCACAGCTTCTGCATTGGAAAAGTTCTGTTCTGTTCCCACCTTCCCTTGCCTACACCCATGGCTTTAACAGCAGCAGTGTGCATTAGATACTGCAGCTGAAACACCATCCTCAGTGCTAAGTAAGAGGTGAATGGACTTCACGTTTCTGCCTCACTGACCAAGAAAAGCCTTTCTTAGTTAAAAACAGCTGTTTGTGGAAAACTCCATTTTGGTCCCCCTTCTACATAGCAGTCCTTGGGGAGCAGAAGGGCTGTGCTGCAACATGGTTCCAAGTGAATCGCTTGAGCAGGATGAATCCAGCACCACAGATCACACTACCTGGCATAGCCCAGCACCTCAAGATGGAGTTGCATTCCTGATGCTGTGCACACTCAACCCAAACGATAAACCATAAAGGCAGTCACAAATCAGCCATAAAAACAAATTGAGTCCCATGAGAAATAAATGCAAACTTTTTTCTGACCTACTTATCGGAGAAATATGACAAACAAGGCATGTAATTTATGTACCCAAAGACAGGAATAAAAGCTACACCTACCGATTGTAGAAATCATCTCTGTAGTAATCGTAATCAAAGACGTAGCTGCTGCAAAAAGAATACAAAAGAGCCACATGAAGTGACGTGGGACACTAACTGCCTTACCTGAAAAAAAACCTTTTTTGTAACTTTATGATAATAAAATGTTAACTGAGTTTCTTCAGAACCTATTTTCTCCTAAAGGTCATAACGAACCACGTTAGCCCATGAAAAAATCCAAAAGTCATAGTATGGTAAAATTAGTATGGTAAAAATACCATAGTATGGTAAAATTTATGCAAATGGAGTCCTAATATGGGATGAGGATCCCTTACCCAAAATGCTTGGGACTAGAATTGTTTTAGTTTTCTTTTTTTCAGATTTTGTCATATTTGAATGTCGTACCTTGGAGATGGGACCCAAGTCTAAACATGCTCATAATGTATATGAAACATATGTTCATTGTATAAGGTGGCTTCATATGTTCCTTAGGTAATGCGTAGTCTCAGACTGTTTTACTGCACGCTAGAGAGTACCAGTAGTGGTCCTGGTGGTTTTACTTCCAGGGGCCACCCCCTCATTTGCCACCTCACCGACCCAGAAGTAATTGCAGTGATGTCATCATCACTGCAATTACTTCGGTGCCACCCCCTTCCTTCCTTCCCGCTTTGAAAAAAAGGGGGAAAGAAAGAGGGTGGCCCAGACTATGATATAGCCTTTCGCTCCACTTAGCAGAGATGCAAAAGGCT
Organism: Tiliqua scincoides; assembly: GCF_035046505.1. NCBI lineage: Eukaryota > Metazoa > Chordata > Lepidosauria > Squamata > Scincidae > Tiliqua > Tiliqua scincoides. The sequence continues at coordinate 32,244,161 of NC_089824.1, forward strand.
CCATCGATGCTGTTTCATGCTGCTGGAAGCGGTATCTAGGTGGAGAGTGCCACCTGCCTCCTGGAAGTGGCTCTTGCCTCCTGGATGCCACTTCCAGTGGTGCCAATAAGCTCTAATCATCTTGTAACTCACCATCTTGCTCCTCCAAAATTAGAGGTGAGCACCACTTCCGGCCAGCTACCCAGCCGTTCTGAGGGCTGCCCTCTTCTCCTCCCCTTTCTTTGAAGGGGAGGAGAGGAGGGTGGCCCTCAGACATGGTCAGGAACTGCTTTGACAGTGATTGCTGGAGTGCAGTCACTGTTGGTGTGGTTCCCCACTGATCTGAGGGCCACCCTCCTCTCCTCCCCTTTAAAGAAAGGTTCCATATTGCACTGATTAAAGTGGTGGCAGAGGTAACAGGTCACAGCTCCACTCCCTAAGCCTGGTGCCTAGGGCATTTTCCCCCACTGCCCCCTGAGTATGCCACTGGATAGTACCCCTGGATACAGATCTGCTCAATTCACAACCTTAGAGGTTGCAACTCTGTTTCCTGTTCTTCTGTATGTATTGAGTTGCTGCCTTCATTGAATAAATAGGAAACTTCAGATGCAGAAACTCCCCTCCCTTCACTGGCTGAATACCAGTGCTGGAACGAACAAAGTGAGAAAACCAAATAGGCACAGATAAGACTGATGTAAGATTAATGTGTGTGGTTAATTATTTTTTCCAATCAAAGTGAAACATATTTTCTGTGCAATCTTTGTAGAGGTGTTTGCTGCAGAACAAACAAAACATGAAGCAAAAGTAATCTGATTTTTAAAATTTATTTTTAATTCTTTTGGAAAGTGTTGGTGAATCATCTTGCTCAGCTTTATATGATCATGGAAACAGAAAATAGAAAACCATAAAAGTCTGAATCATGCCAGAAAATGATTGTTCCATTTGTAGTTGCCTTGGGCCATGCATTATACACTCACACCAATGTCCTTACACAATGTACAGTTTATATTCTCTTGTGTAATAATGGAAATAATAATGGAGGTTTAAAAAAAAAACAAAAAAACAAAAAACAAAACGAACACTTCTGTTTTCCTTAAAACAGCTAACTCCCCTTGCAATCCTGTATCTGTTTACTTGGAGGTCAATCCCACTGTGTTCAATAGGGCATAGTCTCAGGTAAGGATGTACAGAAATACAACCTGAGAATCTTAAATAGGGGGTGATAGCAGGGCCAACCCATCCATTGCCTCAGTTACCAGATTGGCAGGGGGTTGCCCACCAACTATTCACCCACCTATGCTGCTCTTACCAGTTGCTGGGTTTGAAAAGAAAGATGGGAAGAGAGGGAGGGAGGAAGTGTGGAGGACAGCAAGGTGGTGGGCTAGCATACGACACTACAACCCACCATTTTCCTTTCCTCCTCATTTCCTCTTCTACGCCATTCTCATCTTCCTTTTCAAATCCAGGAGGCAGGAGGAGCAGCAAAGGAGCACTGCTGGATAAAAAGAGACCAGCATTTGGCACTGTGCAAGGGGGCTGGAAGTGTTTGGTGTGCTGCCTTAGGTACTGAGAGGTCCTTGGGTTGGCCCTGGGTGATCGAATTCATGCACTGAATATGGCAATATCTTTAAAAGACAAGAACAATTGAGTTTCTCACCTAAATGATCCTTCAGCCTGTCAGTAATCACCAACCAACTGAATACGTGCCTCACAGCCCAATAAGCTGGATTTCTTTGCCGTTAACTTTTGTTTCAGGCCAAGTCAGCGCATGCAGCAGAATGAAGTGGAAGAATAGATAGTACTATTTTGGACTCAGGTGTGAGAAATCTGCTGTGTGGGCTTTACTGAAGCTTTTTGCAGAGAACTGGCATTTCAGCCTTTGCCAACACGGAGAGGCAAAATTCCCATTGCCTTCAGTGCAAAGACAGCAGAATTGCACCCTCTGGAAATAGCTGCCTCATTTACCGCTGAGCTCCACCCAGCAATTTTTTGTTAGCGACATAAGCTATTTTCATAAATGCTCTTTGGGAGCTTTTTAGGTCTCCTTTTCAATACACTACATAAACTTTACAGCATAAAAAACCTACAATAATTATCATTTCTAAACATAACTGCAACCTCCTCATTAGTCTCTTCCTCTTTAGTTGTACACAATTAAGAACAAAATAAAGGGCTCTGTGAGGATCAGAGACACAAAAGCTATTAATTTATTTGCAGATATGCACAGCATATCTGAGCGCGATTTCAGAGCGCGATACCATACCTTTCAGAGCGCGATACCATAGTCTTTCGAGACTGAAGGTTGCCAATACATGAATACATGATGCACAGCATTGCTAACATTATTTTGCAACATGACAAAGAGCGGCAATTAGCCCAGCTTTAATATTTAAGTATTTTATGTTTATACATCAAGGAAAGAAAACTATATATAATATCCTTATTCAGCTGAAAGAGATCTGCTTCAATGAAAAACTCATGTGGAGTAAAATGGATTTCATTCACATGTGTACCTGAATCCCCCAAGCCAGAAAACCAAAGGCTATTAGCTTTAGCTTAAATAAATCCTGAAACAGACCCTGTAGCTAAAGCTCAAGACTTTGGCCTCTTCCCCCTAACTGTACAGGACATCTGGGTCATAAAATAGGTAGAAGTGGGCCCCAAGGAAGTCCAAGGGTAAACAATGCCTGTTATCTAAATATTGCAGGACAAGCTTTGAGTAACCCCCCCCCCCCACAGGACAAGCTGTTCACAAACAATCTGAGGAAGTAGGGACTTGCTGACCAAAACATGTACTTTGGAATGTGCTGTCATAACGCATGTTTTCTATAGATAATGTTGCAACTGTCCCTTTCACCCCCTCCCCTATTGAAACAGGTCTATAAAGATGTAACTGATTCTAATGATCTTTGCTCACTTGCCCAGAGGTGAGCCCGTGCACGATAATAAAAGCTTTGTCTGAAGTCCTCTGCTTCTCCTGTCTGTGTTGGCTCTCTGAGAACCCAGGGGTACTCTGCTCCTTCGGGAACACATGGAACATACTAGGGACTACTGTCCCTGAACAGGAGCCTGGCAGTTTAAAACTGGAATGTAGCTCAGCGAGACATCACAGAATATGATATCCAGCGAACCAGAGAACCTGGGCTGGTGCAAATCTCTTGTGCTGGCCCAGGAGAATTGCAAATGTGCCATAAAGCACGTTTGTGCCTCCTCACGAGCAAGCAGCACCAGCACATGGAAGTACGCAAACACATAGAGGCTGAATCCAGCCTCCGTGGCAGCTTGCGGGGCAACCCTTGCCTCGGCCCAGTTGGGCTGACGCAAAGCTCTGGGGTGGGCAGGGAGGAGAGTAGGCATTCTGGGGTGGGGGGAGGGCAGGTAGTGGCTGGCCCCAGGGGTGGGTGGGTGAGAAGCGGGAGGTGGGGCTGGGATCCAGCAGGTATGCTGGATCCCAACCCCTGTTCCTGGGAAGTTCAGAGTGGCTTCAAGCTGCTCCATTCTCCTCAGACTTGTGCCATCTCTGGACGTGGTGCAAATCCGAAGAGACCCATTGAGGCTTGGGTGCCTTACCCAAAGGTAAGGGGAAAAGTTTTCCCTTACCTCTGGCTGAGCCACTTTGGGCCCCTATCCTGCGCTGGATACAGTGCAAGCCTCTTGACGTGCCTATTCCAGCAAAGGGTAGGATTGCGCCCTATGTGTATGAAATCTTGAGAGCCCATTTCAGGCACAGAAGGGAGTAGTGGCATGCAATATCATCTCAACTCCAAGGAACATTTTCCAGTATCTCATGGAGGCTTCCTACACAAGCTCCATTCATTTCCTAAGGCATTTCTATTTAATAAGTGGAAGTTTCCTTTAACATTTAAGGTACCTCATTTGTGTTTTATGTGTGTAGGTCTGCCACAATATCATAGAATATTAGAGTTGTAAGAGACCTTGGAGGTTATTGGCCAACCCAGTGCTCAGTGCTTGAACATGTCTGAGCCTACGCTTGAGCTTGAACCCATCTGAGGCCATCCCTTTCCCCTACTTTGTTTCCCACATACTTTCAGTTCCCACTGGTAAATAGCAGAGGACACAAATGCAAAATATTTCCAGTGGTAAACAGCCAAACCCAAGAGCCATAGTTTCCTTTAACTGTGTAGGGCATGTTGTATCTATGAAACTGCATGTTTGGTTTAAGTACAGCTGGTCCAGCCATGAGGAAACCTGATCTGGTTTTTATCAGGTTTTAAGGGGGCAGCAGATTCAGGGCTTTCTTCACCCTCAGTCTGCTGCTGCTTCCTTCCAGATTGCTGTGGGCATGAGCAGCATCAATTTGCTTCCCACTCTAAGGCAAAGGAAGTGGATGATCTGCTCTGACATTCAGGTTCCCCAAGTCAGGAAGTGTGGGAATTTCAAGGGTCCGCACTAACAAGCAGAGTTCCTTTGTTCCTGTGGTACCTTTTGATAAAACCAGAAGTCCTGCACTACCAGGTTTGCGAAAACTGTGCAACAGAGCACTGTAAAGGGCTTTTTGTTCAGCGTGCCATGCCAGAGACTGACTTAAGGCTGCACTGGGTGACGTCCTTGGTCACGCCACCCTTGAATTTACGGGTAATGAGATGCCACTCTTCTAAGCACATGGCATAGCCAATGTATATTCAGGGCAGTCTTTGTCAGATTGTATACCTGTATGATTGATTATCCAATTTATTGGCAATCTGCTCCACGTTGCTGGAGCACAGCTTGACATGACAGGTATAGAAGATTTCATTGACAGATTCAGGAATAAGTGATGAGCTCAAGGTTTGAAATGTTCCCACCACATTTCACTGAATGGCACCTTGATAAATTAAAATTGCAGTGGCAGCATCAGACCTGAAAGAATAATCACTTTCAAGTACAAAATAGGGCTCTGAAAACATTATGTACTCCCAAGAGATACAGTAGCCCAGAGAACACTGAACAAAACACAGTGGAAAAGCACAGTATGTTAACAACCATTAATTACAAAATGACAGTGTCAGAGTTTAGAAAAACTGAATAAGCAATTTCCAGAGCAAGAGAGCCAGAATCTCTCAGAAACAAGCAGAAGTATATTTTAACATGCCTACACATTCTGCTCCAATCTTAAAATTAAATTCTCCAAATTAAAAATTTCCAGTGCAGTGTTTAGAATTAGAGTGTATTAACAAGACAGCATCAACACTGCAGGTAATGTTAGAGACAATATTTTCCCCCTCACAATACAGTGTTAATTAATTTATGGCCCAATTCTACTGAAAGGCAGCAGCAGCCGAACGTATGCCCTGCCAGGGCTGGCTGCTGCAAAAGTGCTGCAAAAGGGAGCCAGCACTCCAGTGGGGCGGCTAAAGACTTCCAGAGTGCATTGGCAGAATGATGGAGGCCCACCAAAGCAGATAAGCTTGGCGTGCAGAGTAGAACAGGGTGGGGCTTGAATGGGGTGGGGGAAGGTGGAATGGGGAGGAAATGGGGTAGGGGTGGCAGATCAGGCCTGGGGGGTCAGGATAGGTGGCAGCAGTGCATGCTAAATCCCAGGCCCTTTCCCAGACCCAATTCACCTGCATGAATCAATGCAGATTTGCACCAGTGATATAGCTGGTGTAGATCACAGTTGACCCTTTGTGGCTGCCGGGGCTTACCCCCATGCAAGGGGACAAAAGTCTCCTTGCCTTGAGGAGAACTCCAGCAGTTAAAAATCCCCCATGGGATGTCCACACTGGCAATGCTTCATTGCTGTGAGGGGACTGAGGTTGAAATGGGCTGCCTGTATTGCTCAGAGATGGTTAGGAGTAATTGTGAATTGTCACCATGTTTAATCTTGTATACTTTAAAGCTTGTTACAAGATTCCCTCTTGCAATTGACTCTTCTCTTTAGTTATTTTTTAAAAAAACACATACACACAACTATACTTGTATCTATTGTACACACACCTGCCAATTGAGGTTTCAATTTAATGCATCTGAGGAAATAGACTAACTCATGAAAGCTAATGCTACAATAAATACGTTGATCTTTAAGATGCATAAAGACACTTTCTGGTTTTTGATGTTGCTCTATAATGCTACAGAGGGTACTTTTTACTGGTTTGACTACAGCAGCATGGAATGACTAGAACATAAGAACATAAGAACAGCCCCACTGGATCAGGCCATAGGCCCAACTAGTCCAGCTTCCTGTATCTCACAGCGGCCCACCAAATGCCCCAAGGAGCACACCAGATAACAAGAGACCTCATCCTGGTGCCCTCCCTTGCATCTGGCATTCTGACATAACCCATTTCTAAAATCAGGAGGTTGCGCATACACATCATGGCTTGTACCCCGTAATGGATTTTTCCTCCAGAAACTTGTCCAATCCCCTTTTAAAGGCGTCTAGGCTAGACGCCAGCACCACATCCTGTGTCCAGAACTGGACACAATACTCCAGGGGTGGCCTTACCATCGATTTGTACAACGGCATTATAATATTAGTTGTTTTGTTCTCAATACCCTTCCTAATGATCCCAAGCATAGAATTGGCCTTCTTCACTGCTACCGCACATTGGGTCGACACTTTCATCGACCTTTCCACCACCCCAAGATCTCTCTCCTGATCTGTCACAGATAGCTCAGAACCCATCAGCCTATATCTAAAGTTTTGATTTTTTGCCCCAATGTGCATGACTTTACACTTACTGACATTGAAGCGCATCTGCCATTTTGCTGCCCATTCTACCAGTCTGGAGAGATCCTTCTGGAGCTCCTCACAATCACTTCTGGTCTTCACACTCGGAAAAGTTTGGTGTCGTCTGCAAACTTAGCCACCTCACTGCTCAACCCTGTCTCCAGGTCATTTATGAAGAGGTTGAAAAGCACCAGTCCCAGGACAGAAAGTGAAGTATTTTGCTGTAAGGGTACTGTGTGCGCGTGTGTTTTTTTAAATGTTACAAATTCTGAGCTACAGTAAACCTCACATTCTGTAACTTGGATAAAATATGCAAGTTGAATACTTCAACAACCTCTAAAACCTGTTGAGCAGAAGCAATGGTGAAATGAAAGAGTGTTCACAGCATAGACAATGATGAGCCTGTCATTCCACTGTCAACTCTCTTAAAAACTGTTGCTTATTTGCAGCGTCAGTGAGGCATTTTAATGGCACTGTAGCCCTGAGGTACTTCTGGAAATGGGATTTCAACCCCTTGGAAGTTAAAGGTGATTAGATTCCGTTCTTCAACACAGATTGTTTAGAGTTGGTCATCAAAGTATAATAATTAGTCCAACAAAACAATATACAACCACTAGTAATTTATTTATAAGAAATTTCCTGCCTTTTGTTTCTAGAAAGTGATACCCAAGGTAGCAGGGCAAAGATTTTTGTGTTGCCCTTATTCTTGCCTATTTTTCTCCATTTTAGTCCCTTTTAACCCCACAGAGGCTTTGTTGATGCCTCAGCATCCTAAAAAATTTGGGTTAATTTCCTGCTATAGCCCTGCACCATTATAGAAAGGCCACATGGTAACCCAGAAAAGGATTGTGTGTATCTGCTATCTTCATGAAGCTTCCCCAGAGACAAAGAATTCTGGCCGACATATGCTGACTGACTGGGCAGCTAAGCCTACCTGGCTAGGTAAAGTGTTGAGATAGTAGGTTCCATGTGATCCTTGCTCTTCCACAATTATTTGACCCTAGGTCTGAGGTATTCAATCTGTGTGCCCCGCCTCCCTGGTAAGGCGTGGCTAGCCTCCAGGGGCGTCACCAGGCATCTCGGGGAGAGGGGCTGGCTGGGCTGGGCTGGGCTGCTCTGCTCTGCTGCACGTGCTGCCTGCTGACTTGCTGCTTGTCTGCAGCTGTGAATGAGGTGGGTGGGGCAGCGTGAGGCTGGGAGGGCTGTGAAACATGGTGGTGAGAGGGAGAGAAGGCTGGCTGGGCAGGCAGAGGTGCCGCATCTCATGGAGCTCTCTCCATGTGCAACCTCACCCCCAGGACTACATTTCCCAGTGTGCCCCTCCCCCTGGGCATCCTGGGATTGGTCAAGCCTGGAGAAGAGGAGAAGAGGCTTCAAACTGGGAGTGTAGAGTTTGCAGCTCAGCAAAGGAGGGAGCCAGCCTGCTCTTAGTGGGGGGTGTCCAAATGCCCCAGCCTGTATCCCTCCATCTTGCCTGGGGGGAACAGGGGTGGCATCTGTATGCTGGGTGTATGTGTGTGAGCAGCTCCCATCTGCTTTGGGGTGAGTTGTAATCTTGCTGTATGTGGCTGCAGTCCTTTCCACACTTTCCTGGGAGTAAGCCCCGTTGACTCAAATGGGGCTTACTTCTGAGTAAGAACATAAGAACAGCCCCACTGGATCAGGCCTTAAGCCCATCTAGTCCAGCTTCCTGTATCTCACAGCGGCCCACCAAATGCCCCAGGGAGCACACCAGATAACAAGAGACCAGCATCCTGGTGCCCTCCCTTGCATCTGGCATTCTAACATAGCCCATTTCTAAAATCAGGAGGTTGCACATACACATCATGTCTTGTAACCCATAATGGATTTTTCCTCCAGAAACTTGTCCAATCCCCTTTTAAAGACATCCAGGCCAGATGCCGTCACCACATCCTGCAGCAAGGAGTTACACAGACCAACCACACGCTGAGTAAAGAAATATTTTATTTTGTCTGTTCTAACTCTCCCAAAACTCAATTTTAGTGGATGTCCCCTGGTTCTGGTGTTATGTGAGAGTGTAAAGAGCATCTCTCTATCCACTCTGTCCATCCCCTGCATAATTTTGTATGTCTCAATCATATCCCCCCTCAGGCGTCTCTTTTCTAGGCTGAAGAGGCCCAAACGCCGTAGCCTTTCTTCATAAGGAAGGTGCCCCAGCCCAGTAATCATCTTAGTCGCTCTCTTTTGCACATTTTCCATTTCCACTATGTCCTTTTTGAAATGTGGTGACCAGAACTGGACACAATACTCCAGGTGTGGCCTTACCATCGATTTGTACAACGGCATTATAATATTAGCTGTTTTGTTCTCAATACCTTTTCTAATGATCCCAAGCATAGAATTGGCCTTCTTTACTGCTGCCACACATTGGGTCAACACTTTCATTGACCTGTCCACCACCACCCCAAGATTTCTCTCCTGATCTGTCACAGATAGCTCAGAACCCATTAGCCTATATGTGAAGTTTTGATTTTTTTGCCCCAATGTGCATGACTTGACACTTACTTACATTGAAACGCATCTGCCATTTTGCTGCCCATTCTGCCAGTTTGGAGAGATCCTTCTGGAGCTCCTCACAATCATTTCTGGTCTTCACCACTTGGAAAAGTTTGGTGCCACTGCAAACTTAGCCACCTCACTGCTCAACCCTGTCTCCAGGTCATTTATGAAGAGGTTGAAAAGCACTGGTCCCAGGACAGATCCTTGGGGCACACCGCTTTTCACCTCTCTCCATTGTGAAAATTGCCCATTGACACCCACTCTCTGTTTCCTGGTCTTCAACCAGGTCTCAATCCAGTAGAGGACCTGCCGTCTAATTCTCTGACTGTGGAGTTTTTTGTGAGTAGACCTACATAGGTGTGGGGTCTGTGGCAGCTTAACCCAGGATCTTCACCTTTCTCTTTTTCCTCCCCCTTCAAAAAAGAAAAAAAGCCACTCTTGATGGCTTTGTGTCCAAAAATTGATTAAAAATAAAAATCCCCATTTCTTTTCAGCCATTCCCTTTTTCCTCCTGCCTCCTTTGGGGGGGGGGGGGTACTCTGCTGGCTGCTATTGTAAGACAAAAGGCACAATCCTAGCTAGGTCTACACAGAAGTAAGTCCTATTGTTCAATGGGACTTACTCTCAGGAAAGTGCGGTTAGGATTCCAGCCAAACAGTCTCTAGGTCTCAGTTTGCATCAGTTTGCAATTAGCAGATACACACAAAACAAAGTCTCCCCCCCCCAGCAAATTCATCACTTCTTCCCTCCTCCCTTTCCAAAACCCTCCAGGTGTGCTGCTAACAAACTCAGGGCATAATCCTAACAGGTCTACTCAGAAGTAAGTCCTATTTTGTTCAATGGGGCTTACTCTCAGGTAAGTGTGGTTAGGATTGCAGCCTCAGAGTGCTAGCAGCTTTTTTTTTTTGTTTCTAGTGTATAATTATAACACCTTCACCCCCATTTTGGGGGTAACTGAGGTGAGGTGTTGTAATAGGGAGCCGTGGCCAATGGCTAAAAGGATCAGGGGAGGTGCGAGCCAGAAAATTTCGAGAACCACTGCCCTAGGTTATCAGCAAACCTAAGTTTTTAAGGACACACACAGAGGGTTTCTTTCCTGCTGGTCTCTAATCTGTCATCTGATTTCCTTTGTCTAGGCATTAGCTAAAAACTTACCCATCCCTCATCAGGGCACAATAATTCAAACCCCTTCATTCCCAGGCAAAATAAGTAGTTGAGATAAGGAGATGCCCCATTAACTTGCTTCCAGAGACTTTATTTTGTTTTCTGTTTTTCTGGAAGCCCTGTGCCAACTTTGTCAAACCCTGTTTGACTACCTCAAGTGACAGGTCATAGAGGTAAGGCAAGAAACCTCAAACCATGCAGAAGAAGTTGCAATGGGAGCCAGTTCTGTGTAGCCTGTAGCTACTTATGGTACCCCAGTAACACAAGAAGGCATGACACAGTCGTACCTCCCACGTTGCTGAAATATCACAAAAACCCAGTCTCTGACAATGAGCTCTTTCTCATCAATCTATTCACCTTCCTTCTTTGCAGGTACTAGGAAGAGCAATCACACATATCTATACAGAGTACCGTAATGCATATCTACCACCTTAATATACTGCTACTATAGATATTACCAGTGTACATCTTACTGCTTTTATATAGTCAGTCCAATCAAATTATCATAATAATTTCCCAGAACTGCTGACAGCAATCTGCCCTATATTCTCTAAACCATGTGGAAAAGTTGAAACTGTTAGCCTCTTCTTGTGCAATGCTTATTTTACCTCTAGCATTTTCAGTTTTCTCCCAGAAAGAGACCATTATCTTTACACATCAGTAGTGGCCTCCGAGGACTGTCACATTTTCTATGACTGCTCTGCGCAGCAAGAAAGGTTTATAGCCTATAAAGTATACACAAGAATATGAAATGCATTTTCCTATGAAACTTACATGGAATGAAAGGATATTCTGAACAATCTATTTGGTAATAGCTTCTTTGTTCTAAAACTAAGCTTTTACACATCACCTACCAACAACGCCATAAGTAAGACAGAAAGGGCAATAGTTTGCCCTAGGGATGATGGATCATACTTTGCCAGGGATATGTGATTTTGTGGATATAAATGTGTCAATATAGGTTATTTTCTATACTTGCTTCTTTTTTCCCCCTTTTTTGAATCATTTATTTATTTATTTAGCTATAATAAACATAAAATAGAAAGACAAATACATACATAAACAAAACTCTAATAAAGCAGCCCGAGCGAAGCCAAAACATTCCCATACTTATAATCCAAATACATACAGTTCAAACTTTAACAAATACTAGTCTATACCACTAATACTTCAAAATCAATCTTCAAATCCAAAATACCTCAAATCACCATCATCTCTCTGATTCAAAAAATCAATAACTGGACTCCAATTCTTCAAAAAGTTTTCTGTTGAATTCTCCCTAAGCAAAATTGTTAATTTATCCATCTCCGCATAATCCATAAGTCTTATCCACCATTCTTCCACCGAAGGTATATTCATAGTCTTCCAATTTTGAGCATAAAGTATTCTGGCAGCGCTTATCATATACAAAAATAAAACTTCATTTTTTCTTTCCACATACTCATCTGTCATACCTAATAAAAATACTTCTGGCTTCAACTGTATATTTGTTTTTAAGATCAACTATCTGTGCATGAATTTGTAACCAATATTTTTTAACTTTTGAACACGTCCACCACATGTGGTAAAATGTTCCCTCTTGTTTCTTACATTTCCAACAACTATTGGACATAGTTTCATACATTTTGGCTAATTTACTTGGTGTCACATACCATACTTGCTTCTTGACACTATATTTGATCCAAGAAACCTAGGAAAATCAATTAAGATGTTCACTGGATATCTCCCCCAAATTAGCAAATTGGTGCCTACTGATGCATGTGCCTTAGCTACTGCTGAACAATAAACACCTTTCTGAATGGGGACATAATTATTATTAAGAATATTTATATACCACTTTTCTCTCCCTACTCACCAAGCTGAAGATGAGAGAATTTATATTTTAAATTTGCATGCTTGACTTGGAGGCATAAGCAAAGTTACACTTACAGCCCAATCTTATACTTACCTGATGGAGCCAACCATCCTCATATCCTGCCTTGCGATGGCACTGACTGCCGTAAAGCAGGCAGTGCCTATCCCAAAAGGTGCTCCATCACTGCACGACTTAGTGCACTGCTGGCAGTGTCAACAGGAAGGTATGGACCTTCCTGAAGTGATGATGGATCTTCTGCTACTGGACAGGTAAGTAACAGAAGAGGTGGAAGGGGGCGGCAGAATGGCTGAATGGGGGGGGAACAGGGCAGGGCAGGATGGAGAGAGGCAGGGAGGGGTATAGCCAGATTGGTTCCAGCAGGGAACTGGGATTGGTGCTGCTGGCACTGCCGATATCCTAACACTGTTCCTGGGCCCGATCCTGTGGCGTGGATCAACATGGATGTGAAAGATCAAAATATCTGTCGCAGGTCTGGGTAGACCCCTCCATGCTGCAGAGGCTTGTCTCCAGATAAGGGAATGATTGTTCCCTTGCCTAGAGGAGACCTCTCCAATAGGATGCAGAGGTCACCATTTTGGTGCTACTAAGTCAATGGGGGGGGGGGTAGAAAGAATAGAATTGTGTTCTTACTGTGTAATTTAAGCAGAGGGCTGCTTAAATCTCCCACAGTACTAGGTCAAAATGCCTAGTAAAATCAATCTTTCATTACTAATGACAAATGTAAGAATGGCCCCTTAATAAACTAAGACCAAGAAACGTGTTGCATTAATTAAATTGCAGAACAGTAGTGCAATTCTTTTCCCCCCATGTGCCTTAAATAGATCACACTAACACCAACTACTAACCAGTCATGTTGAAAGCTAAAGCTACTCTGAATACATCACCACAATAAGGATACTCTCTTTCTTTTTTTACATTTTCAATGGAGTGGAAGTCCCTGTTCCTGTGGTACGTTGAAATGAAACAAGAAAGCAATGGGTTTAGGAATGAATAACTGTCTAATTTCCTCCTACGTTAGACGAAAGGCCAATGACAGTAAAAGTACAAAATAGGAATAGGCTCTTTTAGATCAGCAGTGTTTATTAAAAGCGTAAATCTCATGTAAAAAGAACACTCTGCAGTGAATTAGTACATCATTAAGAAAACTGTGATTTTGTGCTGTAGAGAATGCAGCAGTGAGATTCATCAGGAAAAAACAACAACTGGTAGACCTTGTGGAGAGAGCCATTGAATAAGAGGGTACCCATGTTCCCTTATTGAGGTACTCATTGACTATATTCCTTGGGACTCCATGGCTTTCTCCATGGGTAATGTTGAATGGGGAAAGACTTCCACATCACATGGAGGAGCTCTTCATACATCCTGTACTTCCTTCAACAGACCAGTTCCAAATGCTTGAAGGTCTAAGGCAATGGTTCCCAAAATGTGAGCCATGGCTTTATGGCGAGCCACAGAAACTAGCCAAGGGAGCCATGGAATCATTGTGAATTATTCAATGTATAGGATTGCAGCCCTGATGGGAAGCAGCAGCCAATGGCCCAGTAGGTCAAGGGAGCTGCCAGTTGAAAAGGTTTGAGAACCACAGGTCTAAGGGCATGGCCAGCAAGTACACAAGCATGGGGTGCGGCTAGCCATATACACTTGATGCTGCTCATACATTGCTTCTCTTCATGATGAATAATGTCCAAATAAGACTTTTGTGCATCTATCTATCTATCTATCTATCTATCTATCTATCTATCTATCTATCTATCTATCTATCTATCTATCTATCTATCTATCTATCTATCTATCTATCAGAGCGCGATACCATAGTCTTTCGAGACTGAAGGTTGCCAATATATAATCTATCTATCTAACTTGAAATATCTTGAAACGCCCAGTAAATGTTACTGGAAGAGAGAAGAGGAGACAACAAGCAGCTGTTTTTTGATAGTAGCCACATATATTCCATGTCTAGTTATGTCCTTAATCTGTCTAAATCCTAGTGCCCTAAATATTTTTTTAAATTTTTTATATTTTTAGAGCAAAAAAATACACATCCTAAATAATAATAATAATAATAATAATAATAATAATAATAATAATAATAATAATAATAATAATAATAATAAAGCAAATACAAAACCAACAAAACTACTAAGCTACAAAATATAATACAAAACTTAACACTTACAATACTTAATACAAAATTTAAAAAGACTTCCACTTATCACTACCACAGATATATATAATAATATCTGCTTTTATATTATTTAATACAATAAGATTTAACCTTACTATTAGATCTCTATTAAATCTCTTTCTTCTTTTCAATCTCCAGACCCACAGATATATACTTTATTGTCTAAGCTCTGCAGAAAGACCACAAATGGCTTCCACTCAGTCAAGAATATCAGCCCAATCCTAACGCATAGGATTGGGCTCTAAATCTATTGTCTTTCCTCTTATTAAAGACATCAAGTTTGCCATCTCTGTTAACGCTAGCATCTTCACCAGCTTGTCTTCTACTGTAGGTATACTAGAATACTTCCATTTTCTGAGAATGGAATCTGAGGATGAATTTGTTTCCAAATTTTTTTTTGCTAACTTGCAAGTCCACCACATATGAGAGAATGATCCCTCCTGATGTTCACACTTCCAACAAACTCCCGTTGTGTTATAAATTCTACCCAATTTCATGGGGGACAGGTACCAATTACAGAAATTCTCTTTCAGATTAGCATTTAAAGTTCAAACCTCTTGCCCACAAACCCATTCATTGTTCCATTGATATATTACAGCTGAAATTTTGAGCCCATCATGCAGCCTTTCACTAGTTTCTCTTTTGTTTCAAATATCAACAGGAGTTTACAGATTTTAGCAATAACTTGTTTATCATTTAAATATACCTCTTGAGTTCTGATTTAGTTTGTTCAATATCAAAAATCCTTTTGTCTACTCTAAACCTTCCCTGCATTTGTAGTTAATGAAACCATGGACACACATGACCTTCATCTAACAATTCCTCTCTTGGTTTTAAAATATGTTCTCCTTGAGAAAATTTTAATACATCATGGTATGTCAACCAATTATGTGTACTTTTCTTTTCTTTGTAGAGCTTCTTGTGGTGATAACCACAATGGTGTTTTTGGGCAAAATCTAACTTTGTATTTGTTCCATATTCTTAGGATGTCGCACCTAAACTCTGCATTAACCTTAGCTTTGATACCCATAAGTACCCATGCCAGCCAAACCTCAATCCATGTCCTTCTAATTCCAGTAATCTTCCGTTTCTCAGAAAGAATGTTTCATCCATACTAAGCAACATGCTGCGAGCCCAACTGTAACCAACTGTTCAGTACTGATGCAACCACAATGCAGCCCCAAGCTGAGGGAACAAATACTACCTTACCTTAAGGTCTCCATGACTGCCCCCACCACCAGAGAATGCAGCATGCACCCTGCTGGCACGTTGGTACTGGAAAGTTGGTTAGGATTGGGCTAAAAATCCAGTTCAGAGGCTAACCCCCAATTTTCATTTATATAGACCTGGTTTTAGCTCATCACAAATATGGATGCTAACAACATAACTGTCACTAGATGGTTCCATGATGGAAACATTCTATATTGGATCACAGAAAGTAGATTTTGGCGTACAGGAGCCATAGCTTGACTGCAGCTTCAGCACAAATGTGGAGATACTAGATTACTAGATGAGACACAAACAACTAGAGATGCTGGCACAGTTCTTCTGAATGTTGGGGGCTATAAAATAGTGCTACAGATGAGAGATAAACGTTAAAAGCTCCCTAATTCTTCTCTGAAACAGATCAAAATCTAAGTGGAAAGGAATTTGCAGCTTCTCTCTGTCCACTTCTCCACTTCATAAGCTGCAAGTGTCACTTTTCCTTTAGTTACCCAAATGGTGGTAGTGAAGCAGTCGTAGCAGACTGTGACAGGAGAAGGGGATATGTCCTTTCTTCTTTTTCTCCCCATTGCCCTGTTGTACAACTGGGAGGAGTGGGGAAGATCACCTGCCTACTCACCCATCAGGGCTTGCACAAGACCTCCTGATGTCTGAGGCGGCATGCCAAATGTGCCCTCTTAACCTGATGACGTACCAGTCTCTGTTTCTCTCACTCTCCAATTTTTCAGCTCAGCACACCCCTCCCCTCCATACTTCCTCTCTGTCCCCCTCTTTCTTTTCCAATCCAGGGAGTAGAATGAGAAGGAAGAGCGGTGGAGGCAAGTAGGTGGACAAAAGATGTGCACTCCCCCCAATAACCTGTTGTCTGAGGCAGACACTTCAGTTGGCCTCATGGATGAGTCCACTCTCTTACCCATGCTGTTACTACTCCTGCCACCACTGTTTGATTAAGGAAGTAAAGGGAAAGGATTTGGGCCAGTATGGGTTTGGCAGGGAGGGTTCTTTGAAGATTGGTGGAGACAGGTGTATGTTGGTGGAGACAGGTTTTTCAAGCCTCAGTTGTCTTAGAAAATGATGTACGTTTTCCCTCAATTTTTTTTGAAAGAACTGGAATTGCTGCTCAGTTAATCCTACTGCTATCCCCATAGCTGAATGCTATGCACCTCTAAACTGCTAATTTACCTGAAATTATCTTTATGGTCACACAGAGCTTAAAAATGATACTCAGTTGGCATCAAACTCACTTCCTTGTACTAAGAAAGGAGTGTAAATTAAGACGGGATGGGGAGGGAGATGTTTTTAATTGTATTGTAGCTTTTTAAATTTTTAATCCCCCCCCCACATATATATATCTCCTGTTCCTTCATTCCT
This sequence comes from Tiliqua scincoides, assembly GCF_035046505.1. Lineage (NCBI taxonomy): Eukaryota > Metazoa > Chordata > Lepidosauria > Squamata > Scincidae > Tiliqua > Tiliqua scincoides. The sequence continues at coordinate 32,261,150 of NC_089824.1, forward strand.
AGCATAGTTATTCTGAGGTCTTCATCAAAAGCAGCTGAAACATAGATGTAAACTCCCACTTGATCTCTATGCTTAATTACAGACTTCCTGCATCACTAACCAGCCTGACAACCTGAAGTTTTTACACAGCTAAATTGGGAGACTTGATTTCAGTGATATAAGCTGAGCTTTCTCACTCAGAAACCTTTTGAGCCATCTCTGAAACACCCGCTGCTCAGAAGCTCTCCTTTGAAGTGTGACCACTTGCCAAGTACTATAAAAAACTGCAGGTAGCCAAGCTGTAAAAGAGACAGACTTCTTTCACCAACTGTCTGTAGCAACGGGATAAATCTCTGAATTGACAGGTGCAGTCCCATTCCTGCCCAAAGGGTGCAAGGGGTGGTTGGCTGAGATGCGGAGACCTGTCATTGGCAGTGCTTCTTACAACACATACAACATGCACACACAGGGGAAAATCAATCATGTGCAGGGGCCTTGCAAAATGGCCAATGGCACAGTTGTAAGATTTGGGGGAGAAAAGAAAATGGAGGCAGGAGTGAGAGGTGTAAAAGAATTTTACTTAGGGCTCAAAAGCCAAAAAGGGGGTTCAAACTGGAGCCTAACTGAAATAACTCACTCACAATTTAACTCACTTGTCTACAGCTAACAGTCACACACAATGGAGCCTGGGGGAAGGTTGAATGCAGAGAAAGGAACTCCTTAAAAAGAGAAGGGCTGAGAAAACAGGGGAAAGCTTGGGGGAAAGGGGGTGCAGGACAGTGGTCCCAAAATTGTGAACTGTAGTGTCCCAGGGCACCACAGCACACTCACAGGGGTACCATGCAGCTTCTTCTTCCTGGTTTGCTGGGCCAAAATCATCTGAAATCTTGCACTATCATGTGAGATTTCGTGCAATGGTGCCACAGGGACAGAGAGCCATGGACAAAGGCACCGTGGCAGCAGTAAGTTTGGGAACCACTAAGTGTAGGGAATTGGATGAGTTTCCCAGAGGAACCAAGGAGAGGGGTGGATTTGGGGTAGAGAGAAGGAGAAAATAGGCAAGAAACTGGGGAGGTTAGTTGGAAAGAAGAGAGAAAGGGCTCAGGTTCATGCTGTGGCAAAAGGCTGTGGCTAGAAGTGGATCTCTGAACTGAAGGCTACAGGGAAGGGCTGAACCCAGAAGCATGCTGTGAATGCACGTCACCTGCTTATGGAGGGGGAGCTGGTCTCTCCCACCACCTCTGACCAAAACTCTAAGCCTCTAAGGGAGTTATAAGTAGACTCTTATATATGGAAGGTTCTAATCTCCAATAAGGATACCCTGATTAGGACATTTCCTAGTTTTTGTGTGGCTTGAGGGATCAGTCAAGGGAGTTTGGTGGAGGCCCAAAACCAGCCTTGGGTTTCCATTAAAACAATATCTTAATATGTTGTAGCAAAAATAACCATAAAGACTAACCAACTCATTTTAGCATTTGGCTTGCAAGGAAGCTCTTGCCACACTTTTAAAAAATGTCATCTTTAAGGCAGTAGTCCCCAACATTTTGGCACCAGGGACAGGTTTTGTGGAAGACAATTTGTCCACAAATTGGGGGGGATGGGGAATGGTCAGGCACCTGCCCTTGCTAACAGCTGGGAAGAAGGGGGTTTCCTGAGTCCTCTCCAGGGGTACCTTGGTGGGGTGAGGCTGCCGGGGGGCCTCAGACTAGGCGCTGGGGGAAGGGGGTTACGTCACCCCGCTTTCATCCCTCCGGGGGTTACAGCCTTGAGATTGGTCCTGGGCAGGTGGCTGTTAGCTTCATAGTCTCCTGCCTCACCATACTGCCTGCTCACTGCCTGGCTTCCCTCATGGTCTTTATGGGACTGGTCAGCCTCTCTCGGCCCCACCCTTCCTCTCTGGTGGGGTCATAAAGGGACCCCCTTTCCCTGGTGGCTAGAGGTGCCGCCTTCCTTCTTTGCAGCCTGTCTTCTCCCAGCCAGCCTGCTCTCTCCTTGCCTGCCTTACTGGGGTATACCTTCTGGCATCTGCAGTGTCAGGGAGGCTTCTTGTCTTGTGTCGTCTGCGGAAGGCAGGTCCCTGAGTCAATCTCCGCCTGGTGGGAGCAGCTGGGGGCCACATGTCTGCACCTGGCACCGACCTGCCTGCCTCCGGCGGTGGCGTCATCAGCTGGAGATGACCCCAAAGGCCCCAGGGTTCCCCAGCACTTCCCCGCTGGAGCCAGGCGAGGCACAGGAAGGCCAGACACTCGCTCCCTGACAGCTGCTGCCTCTGTTCTCTTGCCTTCCTTCTACTGCAACTCTTCTACTGAGGCTGGTCTCGGGGTAAGTTAGGGTCTGGAGCTCACCTCCTGCTGTGCAGCCCAGTTCTTAACAGGCCACGGACTGGTACCGGTCCGTACAAGATCCAGAAAACTATTAAAATAATCATAATAATAATAACTCGGTATTTATATACCGCCTTTCTGGTCATCGGATTACTCCTCTGACTTTATTCAAGGCGGTTTACATAGGCAGACGTTTCTAAATCCCTCAAGGGGATTTTGACAATCATAAAGGTTCTCTCTTTCAAGAACCAACAACATTTCAGAATGGATCTTCCTGGTTTGGTCCCACTTCTGGCCTCCAGTTCTCCCACGCAGGCTGACAAGCAGCTCCATCTCTCACATAGAGGGCAGCCAAGACGCTTCTTGCTCACACCAAGAGCAGGTGGAATCACTCAGCTCGGCTTGTCAGTTGCTTCAAGGTCTCGCCATTCTCAGCCGTTCAGGGAGCTGCCGGTGTCCTCAAACTGGCGATCTTCTGATGTTATCTTCGGGCTAACGGAGGCTCTACCCTCTAGACCAGACTTCCTGCCCAAAACTTGTAGCTAAAACTCCTGCAAAACTTGTAGCATGTGGTGGCAAGCATCACAAAAGCCAGCTGTATTTGTGGCATCATGCAAAAGTCAACCTGGAATGAATTCAGTGCATGTGCATGATTCCCCCTCCCCACTTGGGAGAACATGGCAGGAAGTCTGCAGATCTGATTGAAAGGGGAGCTTGACCCTTTCATTGTTGTTTTTGTACCTACAAGACTTGGGTGGCTCAGACTGTCAGTGGACAGAATGTTAACATATATACTATGTGTAGCAAAGCACAGAAAGCAAAGTAACTTTGAATAACAATTGTTAATAAGAAAGAGGAAACAAAAATCTATAAGAAGAAAAGAAGTCAATACTATAACCAATTAGGAGAGGGGAAAGTGATTCTATGCTCTGTTGGCTTTCTAATATGAAGAGTTTCCTTGCTAACGGTTCTAAGGTCACAAAAATAAAAAAAAGAGTTCGTTACATCTGGTGTTTGTGGCTAATAAAAGTTAATGGAATTAGAAACAAATTCTGTCCACTTCTAGTTTTATTAGTGTAGCATGTGTGTGTATACACATTTTCTACAAAATGGGTGAAAACTCCAAGCTAGTACTATTATACTGCAGCTAAGTGTGCTAATAAATAAATCAGGCCTATGAATAATAATTGGAAATGGAGTTGGTCGGACCAGTTACATATAACTGAATTAGTTAGTTAGTTGGCAACCTTCAGTCTCGAAAGACTATGGTATCGCGCTCTGAAAGGTGGTTCTGGAACAGCGTCTAGTGTGGCTGAAAAGGCTGATTCGGGAGTGACAATCCCTTCCACACTGGGAGCAAGTGCAGTCTGTCCCTGGCCTGTCTCCCTGGCTATGGGCCTTCCTTCTTTGCCTCTTAGCCTCAGACTGTAGGCCAAGTGTCTCTTCAAACTGGGAAAGGCCATGTTGCACAGCCTGCCTCCAAGCGGGCCGCTCAGAGGCCAGGGTTTCCCACTTGTTGAGGTCCACTCCTAAGGCCTTCAGATCCCTCTTGCAGATGTCCTTGTATCACAGCTGTGGTCTACCTGTAGGGCGCTTTCCTTGCACGAGTTCTCCATAGAGGAGATCCTGTGGGATCCGGCCATCATCCATTCTCACAACATGAATACAGTCCGCGAAAGACCTTCATGTTAACGGCCACTTATAAAAGAAAAGGTATTGAGAACAAAACAGTTAATATTATAATGCCATTGTACAAATCGATGGTAAGGCCACACCTGGAGTATTGTGTCCAGTTCTGGTCGCCGCATCTCAAAAAGGACATAGTGGAAATGGAAAAGGTGCAAAAGAGAGCGACTAAGATGATTACTGGGCTGGGGCACCTTCCTTATGAGGAAAGGCTACGGCGTTTGGGCCTCTTCAGCCTAGAAAAGAGGCGCCTGAGGGGGGACATGATTGAGACATACAAAATTATGCAGGGGATGGACAGAGTGGATAGAGAGATGCTCTTTACACTCTCACACAACACCAGAACCAGGGACATCCACTAAAATTGAGTGTTGGGAGGGTTAGGACAGACAAAAGAAAATATTTCTTTACTCAGCATGTGGTCGGTCTGTGGAACTTACTGCAGGATGTGGCCTGGATGCCTTTAAAAGGGGATTGGACAAGTTTCTGGAGGAAAAATCCATTATGGGTTACAAGCCATGATGTGCATGTGCAACCTCCTGATTTTACAAATGGGCTATGTCAGAATGCCAGATGCAAGGGAGGGCGCCAGGATGCTGGTCTCTTGTTATCTGGTGTGCTCCTTGGGGCATTTGGTGGGCTGCTGTGAGATACAGGAAGCTGGACTAGATGGGCCTATGGCCTGATCCAATGGGGCTGTTCTTATGTTCTTATGAATTTTTAATGAGTACAATATGCAGCAAAATACTCTTACTCACCCGACCGACAGGAAAGGCTCCTTCGATTCAAGTCTGTTAAACAAATAACACATTGAAAATGCTTAAATAACATTCACACACACACAAATAATGCACTGCACAAAGTTTACATGGTGTGCTGGGTCTAAAGGATGTTGTTGTGAGTCTCAGAACTACCACATGGGTTGGCAAGATTGGAAATCTGCCGGGATTCGAAATCTGGCCGAAGGTTCGTCCCCAAACTGAAAAGTGCCTCAACTTGCACCCATGAAGATTAGCATGGCAGTGTAAGGATTCTTTATATGTATACATTACCACTACCAGTAGAGGCCTGACTAAGCCTACATTGCCCAAGGACCCCCAAATCCAGAATTGGTAGGTCCCAACAAGGCTGTTTTCTTTTTTCATAACAAAGTTGGCATGTTGACAGGCTAATGAAATTTCACAAAAAATGCAAGGGCTTCAATGTTCTGATCGAAGTAATAATTGGGTATGCGCTCTCTCTCTCCAAAAATGTTGTGGTGTGATGATGGCCTGTGGATAAACGATTGCAATTAAAAATCTTTGAAATCCATTCTCAAGAAGGAATTCAATTTGCTTGAAATAAAGCTGCCCTCTGTTTGACCTTCTCTTAGTATATTTGACTAAATGGTTTTAGGTGATTTGTAGGGATACAGTAAATTACTTCAAAGTGTTTCAGGCAATAGAGGAAAGCAATTATCCATTGGCCTTTCGTTTAAATTGCTCTTTAATTTAAATTAGTAACTTGCGTATTGAAACTAAAATAAAGATGTTAAGCCTGCAACGCTACATGGAAGAGAATATACTTTGATGTTGGTATTTATTCACAAGTTATCTAACTGCCATTCAGCATCCAGGAATCGTTCAGGAAGAGAGCTCCTACATACCTATCAGTTTTAGTTTTGACCCGATGAAAAATGTTGCAGGCTACATTGTGCTTGTGTTTGAAACAACGTAACTTGCTGAAAAAGCTTGCAAAATTATTTGAAAACAATGTATGTGGGCAAAGTATAGATAAAGAAAAATTGTATGAATTTTAGGCTCCCATCTCTGCCCCCTCTTTGCAATTGCAAACCAGAAGTGGGTCACAATTGCTTTTTTTTAGAGGCTTGGGGAGCTCTGCAGAGGGGTCCATGGGCTCCTTATACCATCTGGGGGGCAAGCACTATCAGGGGTAAGTGTAAAAAAAAAACCCTTTTGGCCCTGGAAGCGAAGCAATCGTGGTGATTGCATCACTGCCTTTGCCCCTCTCCTGCATCCACTTACCCCAGTTCCTGAATTCCCGGAGAATTTGGAACTGCTGGTCTAGGGCTAGGCTATAGAAACCTGGTTTAATAAGCAATCAGCCCTTTACATGTCACAGAATATTGTTTTTCATTATGAAAGAGCAACTGAAAATGGAAACAATCAGTGCAGGCCCATGCACGAGGTTAACAGAAGTGGTTGCTTCAAGCAGCAGAGTGGTGAGGGACCAGGGGAGGATACAGTGTTTGTATGGGGAGGGGGCACGAGCACTTCCTTAACTCAAGAGCTCAGGTCATCACCTCCCCCTGCTGCCCAGCCTCCTCTACTCACAATGATGAGTGATGGGCCAAGGCCAAAGGCACTTGGGATGAAATGTGGTACTTGGAAGTAGGCTGACAGTGATGAGAACTGCCAACTGCTTTTGAACTGCCCAATTTTGGGCCAGTTGGAGCCAGAGGCCGGCAGGAGGGTCTTCCAGCTGTACAGCTCTGCTTGCTGTGCTGGCCTCGTGATGCTTCTGCATGGAGGCTTGCCTGTGAAGTGCCAACTGTGAGCGATGCATTCTCTGCCCTAGCATGGGGCGCCTTGGATGTGGGACCTGATTGGGAACAATTTCCCTAAAGCCATTCCTGATGGGTTGAACCTTAGGATGAAGCTATTGTACTGGTTTAAGGCACCACAGAGCTTCTCAGGATCACGTGATAAAGTTGCCACCATTTTTTCTAGCAAGGTTCCTGTGTTAAGAACTACAAGACAGATATATATTCAAATCTGAATCTTTCACCAGCACTTAGAAACATTTTCTAAAAATCTTGTCCCTAAATGTTAGGGGATCAGCCTACCTGTACAGAGCTGAAAGTGGCCGCTTGTTTCCCGGTTTTGGTCTGTATGGTTTTGGTTCTCCTGCCATGTTGATGTCTGAAAATCAAACATATTTGAAATGTAAATTAAAATGTAGTGCTCAGGGTCATCACACTGAATAATCTGTGAAATGAAATTAAGAGGAAGTAGCTACACGTACATTCCAATTGCTGTTTGCTGTGTAAATGAACGACTGAAAAACAATTTTACTTTCTTTTAGCTCTTCACTATTTTTCTGCTCACTTCATTCTTTCATGAATTCTTCAATTCCTTCTCATTTATTCATTTGTTCTTGAGGCTTCACCTGTTCTCTCTGTTGCTTGAAACAATATATTGAACTTCTAAAACTGTGTGTTTTACTCTTCTGTCATCAGTCAAATATTTTCTTCAAAACTGGCAAGGCCTGAAGACTTTTCTTTTCAGACAAGCCTTCTGAGTCCTGGCCTTTTAAACAACATTTTTTAAAAACACCTTTTACACCTTTTAACACCTGGTTACAGCCCATGGGTCCTTTTTATAAATTGCTGCTGGTTGCTCTTTTAAACTTTTTATCTGATTGCTGTTTTTAAGATGTCTGTTTGTTAAAATGTTTTTACCTTGTTTTAAATTATGTTTTTAATGTGTGTTTTAATTGTTGTTGTAAGCTGCCTTAGGTCCCTTCAAGGAGAAAGGCGGGATATAAATAAAGTAAAAAAATAAAATAAATAAAAACTTGTTCATTTCTAGATGGCCTTTCTTTAGCTTTTGGTCTACTTTAAAAACTATCACTGAACGAAATAAAAGTACTGCTACATTGACCCACAGATCAATAACTCTGGCTTTCTCTTTCTTTTCCCTCCATTTCATCTTAAAGTTTCAATTTTGTTGTTATTGTTAGTTTACATTTTAACTTGAGTCAGGTTCTGTTCTCAACTTTCCTGACGACCAGCAATTGTCAACCTTTTCCATCTCATGGCACACTGACAAGGTGCTAAAATTGTCAAAGCACAGCAACTGGTTTTTAACAAGTGACAAAGCACACTGCCCCACTGGATCAGGCCATAGGCCCATCTACTCCAGTTTCCTGTATCTCACAGTGGCCCACCAAATGCCCCATATGCAAACATTTTCTGAGATTCCAAGAAAGCAGACATTCCACATGCTAAAATTTCATGGGTCTGTTTTGTACACTGGAAAGACAAGTCCTGCAAATCCTGCCACATCATGTCCTGTATTAGGCTTTATTAAAATAAAGTAGTAGTTTTGAAGCTCTGTGTCATCTGCCCATCAGCCTTTGTCTAGCTCTCTCAAAGGTGTGAAAGAGGCATGTCTGGTAAGCCTTGAAAGGCTTCCTCTGTCCCTCTTACAGCCACTCTTCCACCTCTTCACTGGAGTTGCTTTAATCCGGGTCTGGTGGATTGGCACACGCCACCACCTAAAGCAGCCCGCCATCACTGCTGGCCTCTTGGCCTCTCACCTCACTCCTCTTGGGTCCTGCCTCCTGCCATTTCAACAGCCAGGAGATGTAACCAGCAGGATCGTGGGCCAGGGAAAGTTGTAGGGGAGGTCAATAGGGCTGGATGGTCAGGTGGGACCATTAGCGAGTCGGGGGCTGCTGGGGTGGGAAAGATCAGCGGGGGCTGCAGGATGGTGTTGGTGAGAGGAGATTGGCTCATTCTGCATCAGGGGCATTATTTAGCAACACAAAAAAGCCGGTGGGTGCGCCATCCCACCTGCAGAACTGCTTTGCCCTATCTAGCGTTTGGGGGGGGGGGAAACTGGCTCTTTCATTTGTGAGATGACTGTCTCCATCTAAAGACAAAGAGCTTATTCCAAGACCAAGAACAACTGGAATTTTTTTTTAATCAAGGCAGCTGGTGCTCCCCACAAACTACAGCAGTGCTTTGAACTCCCTTCTGCTTACCTTCCCTAACTGAGAGTGGATTTTTCATTATTACCATCACACTTACTCCAGTGATCCTGAAAATGTCCTACAAAGCTGTGATGATAGTGAGTAGAACATGGTTCTTAAAGATGTAAGAGATAACTTCAAGTGATCTTGAAAAGTATCTACTGCAAGTTACCAATTACTCTTTTAAAGCAGGCTGCAATACTCCCACTCAGTGCCTAAAAGGAAGGGTTTTTTTCAGGATCACACACATAACCCTGCTGCACAAAATTGCAAGCCTCTCCGCATAAACATGCATAAATATAGTGACAGATAGCCCTCCTTCCCCCAAATAAGCTTGCAGTAGACAGATAAAGCAGCAGATGCTTCTCCTGCAATTCTAAAGAGGCAGTGTGAAGAGGAAGATGGATGACAATCATGGTCTAGAACAGTGATTCCCAAACTGATGGGTTATACCCTACCAGCTAGGGAAGCACCTGTCCCTTAGGGTGGGAAAGCAGCAACACAATCCCCAGGATCGCACTACTGCCAGGGATAGGAGGGGGTTTTGCACTTACCTGCAGCCAGTGTTGCAGTCTAGAGGGGTTGGGAGGGTTGGGGGAGCCCCCCGCAGGGCTCCCCTTGCTTGCAAAAGTCTTTAAGAAGTGGGGGGTACTTTCGGTTTTTGCGATGAAACAGGAAGTGCCTATTGTTTTTCTTTTTAAAATAATTTGCAAGCACAAGCAGCCCTGAGGGCATCTCCCCGGACCCCCAAGCACTGCAGCGCTGGTGCAGATAAGTAGAAAACCCCCATCCCATCTCCCAGCATCCCCCCATCCCCCCAGCACAATGGATGGGGGGATATCACATTGCTGCCTCCCCCCATCCAACACATACTTACAGTGCTCCCAACTCCCTTGTAGGAGTTTGGGAAGCACTGGCCTAGAGCATCTCTTGGGGACTCTCTAGGCCAGGAGTGTCAAACTCCTTTCATACAGTGGGCCAAATGAATTTATTATGCCTGCTGAGGGCCGGCAGTGATGTCATTAGGCAGGAAGTGGTGTCGTTAAACAGGCCATAACCAGAAATAAGGACTTTTTCTTGCTTAGGAACACATTAGCTGCAAATGAGAGAAGTGAAAAATATGCACATCTTGATCATATTTCAAGATATGGGAGAGCCCAATTATCATGCACTACTCAGTAGCTTTGAGACTGAGGGTTGGATAAAATAAGAACATAAGAACATAAGAACAGCCCCACTGGATCAGGCCATAGGCCCATCTAGTCCAGCTTCCTGTATCTCACAGCAGCCCACCAAATGCCCCATGGAGCACACCAGATCACAAGAGACCTCACCCTGGTGCCCTCCCTTCATCCTGGTGCCCTCCCTAATGCTTCCGTGGGTCTCATCTGGTCCCTGGGTCTTGACACCCCTGCTCTAGACCATCATTCTCATCTCCTCCACATGCTTCTGTTCTCAAACTTGTGGAAGTGAGAAGATTAGGAGAAGAAGGAACAGGGGCTGGTGTGAAGTGGAGCTGGACTAGATAAGCAAATGTACAATTGTTGCATTTCTTGAATTTCTTGGGGTCCTCATAATCAATTTGGCTCAGCTAAAATGCACTGACTAGCAACCAAGTTGTTATACAAGCAACACAGGAATATTTGGTTCAACAAAGCAAGGCAATCATGAGCTTTCGAGCTTATTTTATTTATTTGCCACTCAGTACACTGCATTTTTAAGTTTCAAGAAAAATGTGTTATTTAATAGGTTTAACCTCTCCCTCGATTTTAAATATGCATCTGAGATGCTCTCAAAAGTATCTATTTAAAGAGTAAATAATAGCAGCCGGTAATTCTCTCAATACTGCAGGAAATGATTGTGGTATGTTATTACCTGTGCAAGTCTTCCATCTGGATTTTGGAGATTGCACTGTGTAATTACGATGGAAATTTTATCTTGTGACCTTTATTATAATGAAACCTTCCACAATGTTTTAATATTCAGGTCACTAATTTTTATTATGTAATCTCTAAAGTTAAGCTATACATTGGGAAAAAATGCAGTATTTGTGAACTTAACAAAAAAATAAAATCCCTGGGATTGCAGCATTCATTTCCATATTTTTCTCCATTTTTTTCCATCCATAGACATTTGACCGGGTCACTATACCCTTGCACATTTTAATGTTAAGGATTCATCACATGTTCTTAAGGGAAAGATCTGAGGTACCTTGACATTTATTTCCCACTGGCTATAATGTGGTTTACTTCTGAGTAGTTAGTTGGCAACCTTCAGTCTCAAAAGACTATGGTATCACGCTCTGAATGGTGGTTCTGGAACAGCGTCTAGTGTGGCTGAAAAGGCTGATTTGGGAGTGACAATCCCTTACACACTGGGACCAAGTGCAGTCTGTCCCTGGTCTGTCTCCCTGGCTGTCGGCCTTCCTTCTTTGCCTCTTAGCCTCAGACTGTAGGCCAAGTGTCTCTTCAAACTGGGAAAGGCCATGCTGCACAGCCTGCCTCCAAGCGGGCCGCTCAGAGGCCAGGGTTTCCCACCTGTTGAGGTCCTCTCCTAAGGCCTTCAGATCCCTCTTGCAGATGTCCTTGTATCACAGCTGTGGTCTACCTGTAAGGCGCTTTCCTTGCACGAGTTCTCCATAGAGGAGATCCTTTGGGATCCGGCTATCATCCATTCTCACGACATGACCGAGCCAACGCAGGCGGCTCTGTTTCAGCAGTGCATACATGCTAGGGATTCCAGCTCGTTCCAGGACTGTGTTGTTTGGAACTTTGTCATGCCAGGTGATGCCGAGGATGCGTCGGAGGCAGCGCATGTGGAAAGCGTTCAGTTTCCTCTCCTGTTGTGAGCGAAGAGTCCATGAGTAGTCCATGAGTTCTGAGTAGACATGCTTAGGATTTGCTGGATTTGGTTTAGGATTACATTTCATATGTAATTGTGCTATTCTTAACACATATCTACATGTTAAGAAAACTACAATTACATATGAAATTTGTAACGTGCAGCCTGACCCTAAGTGGGCCTTATACTGCCAAAATGCTACTTCTGGTGATGTAAGGCACTTCATGGCTATCACAAACGTGGCAGATTGCTGTCACAAGTGACGAGTGGTGGCAACGACTCACCAGAGGATGCTCTATAGCCCCTGTACCAGAAAGTCAGCACATGGGGTGGGAGAGAGGCAGGTAGTGGGCGGAACAAGGTAGGGGAGGAGATGGGATGGAATGGGCAAAACGAGAGCTGGAAGGGGGTGGTGTAGGCAACAGTGCTGCCCACCAATATCCTATTCTCCCTTCTGGACTTCAGTCCACCTTCCTGCCTTGTGCCAGCAAAATTTCTGGTGTGGGTTCGAATAGATCCATTCCAGTGCTGGAAGTTTATCCAGAGGAAGATCTCCAGGACTGCTCCCCATAGGATGCAGTGTACAACCTGACAGTGTGGCTCCATTGATGGGGAAGGGAAAGGGTAAGATGGGGACCTGAGTTTTTCTTCAAAAAGAGTTGAATGCAACTGAATTTTTCATCCTGATTTTTACCTGTTTCCAAACCACACTCCAGAGCCAATTTCAAATTTTGATAAACAAATTTGTTTGAATCCAGAGTTACAGCATAAAAATTTTGTCATACATATGTTGGAACTCCAAGATTCTGGTAAATTTGACGGTTTGATTCTGCCATGACAAATCTTTGCTCAGTTACATCCTGCATTGAATTAAATCCTAAGGGTCCAATTTTATGGCTGCCCTCTACTGCTGAAACTTGTGTTCCAGCAGGGCAGAACATTTTCTTGTGGTGCAAGAGCTGGGCCACTGTTGTGCGCTTCTGGGAACAAATGGGGCATAGCATAATGCATGCGGCAGTAGCTCCTGAGGCCTCTGTTGGCACCAGTAAGTTGGTGGTGGAGGATCAAGGTCAGGGAGGGGGAGTTTCAGTTAAGAGGGCAGGGATTGGGGAGGGAGGGGTGGATCTCAGCAGCACCAACAGGTGCCATATCTTATCCTGTCTTTCTCAAGCTGCCCCACCCCTTTTCTCTCCTTGGACATACACCAGCAAAATGGGTGAGAAATATTTTTACTTACCTCCTGCTGGATATCTGATTGTCCCCCACCACCATGGGGTGCAACGTGCGCTCCATTAGCATGGTTGCATTGGTGCTAATGGTGGGGGACAGGTTTGGACAGTAAATTAAACAAAAATGTGTGCACTGAAAATATTCTGTAGGCCTCCATCCATCACCCCACAATTATAAATAGTAATTTGGAAATAAGAGATGTACGAACATTTGGTCACATCAAACAAGGTGTATATTACATTAAGAATAGTTTTTTTAAAAAATGTACTCCTTATTTGTCACTGTCACACACCTTCAAGGGAAAATTTCTCTTAAAATAGGGTTGAAGACACAAATGGACCCTGAATACCTTGACTAGGAAAGGTAATAAAAGTCTTATTAAGAGCTCTAGTCTTGTGTGCACTTGGTTGTCTTTGAAGCTCAGTCCCAAACCTTTAGAAGCAACAGAAGCAGAAAAAAAGGTATCAGAAAAAATAACACCAAACTCAAATTAACTGTCATTGCTTGTAAAATAATGAATGTCTCTGCCACACAATGTACTTTCCAAAATAGCACAAAAATAATTTGATCACATGGTTTGGTCTTGTGTTTGCATTCTCTCTTCTGGTGGAAGTAATTAGAAGGCTTCTGTCATTTTCTTCTACTGAGACAAGGGCTATTGTTAATATCCCACACAGAAAGAGAGATAGTGTGAATTACACATTACTTTGTTTGGCTACCTCTTCTGTTAAATGTTCCCAAAAGGAATGAAACAGGCCCATTATGTGAACTATGTCACTATACTGTGGATACAATTTCTTTTTCTCCATCCGAAGAAATTCTCTTTCATTCCCTACCTGTAGGAACAGAAATCAATGTTGCAAATAACTTGAGCAAGCATATCTTGTGCAACTACTCTCTCTTCCTCCAACCATTGGTTCAGCTTTCCAAGTTCACGGTCCTGAAACCTTCAACCAGAGATGCAAGGGATTGAATATGGACGCTTACACATCAAAAACAAGTGGTCTCTCACTGAAATATGCTCCCTTTGAGGTTGCAGGAGCAGCATAGCAGAAAGGGCTATCCAGCCTACAAGGTCTGATACTGAATCAATGCATTGGATTTCTGCGGGTTCTTTCCCAAATACTTGCAGTCTTGGTAACTGGAGGCCTTGGGACAAAGCCCTGCTGGCTCCCCTGATGTGCCTCGCCTGCCTCCGATAGCAGATTGTGTGCTACCAATGCTACAGTACAGACAGGTCAGGGGTCAGCTCAGCCTGGTGGAACCTCCAATAGGTGGAAGCTCTTGCCCAATCTCTCCTCTGGCCCAACTCTGAAGACAAGCAGTGTCTAGATAAGCTGTGAACAGCTTCAGCAATGAGGGAAGTTTACATACTAGTCCCATAACTAGAAAAGTGGATTTTGGATTTAATACAACTGTTCAGTGAGGGGGAAAAAGGTTCACAAGGGAACATCATACAACACTAACCATATTTCAGCTTCACGGTGACATTGAACAAGTGGTTGGTGTGTTTCATCTGCATCCTTGCAGTGTGTGATGAATCATAATCAGTGGAGTCAGCACATCTTAAAGTAGGATCTTGTGTAATTGCCAGTATTATTCGTTATCTAATGGATGGTGTCAGTAAGGACCATTTTCACAGTGGAAGGTACTGGACAAGCACCCTCTATTACGCTTTTCAGCTCTGGATGATAATAGACATGTTGTTTACAAAAAGATGTCAAGACTGCCTGCCTGTTTCATCTGAGATTCAAAAAAACAGAACAGGGCAACCAATGTCTACACTGGTTCTGCTCCTGTTTTGTAGTCACCGATATTTTTGTAAGGTTCAGGCCAAACTTGTATGAATCACCAAATGTTACTACTGGAACATGCTGGCAGATAATTTAGTTCAAATCTACATGCATTATACTTATGCTATATTTAAACAAAAGGAAGGCCAAGTTTATATAACCTATTTCTTCAAAATGTACTCTAGGCAGTTTGTTGCCATTGCTTAAGACAAGAAATTTCTTCCTGGGATTAACCATAAATCTTCATGTCTACATGAAAGCTTGTATCCTACCTCTACTGGCAGTTTAGGACAACAGATCCTAAAGTGTCTCCTTCTACCCTGTTAAAAAAAATTCGTTCCTCAATAATCTGTTTTGCAGTCTAAACTTTTTTTGGTTGAAAAGTGGTATACAAATACTCTTAATAATGACAATTTTTATGTCTGATACAGTCTGATTGGATGTAATCCAAATTGCCCCCCCCCAAGTTGGAAGATGGGGAGGAAGCAGACAAGGTGGCGAAGCGTCAGTTGCCAGCTATCAGGCAAAGAAAGGGTGGGATTTTGGGGCTGGGTTGCATGAGGGGATTTGGGGGGTTGCATGTGAAGAAGGGATGAGAAAGAAGTGAGGAAATGGCAAGAATGAGAGTGGGAGGGAGATAGAAAGGTGGAGAAAGACAAAGCAGGAAGTAAAAGGGATGTGCTCTCAGCATCTCTGCCTTCTTGTCTCCCCCCTTTCCTAACTTTTCCTTAGCTCTCACCTCCTTCTGTCTCACTGTTTTCCCCTCCTCTCTCTCTCTCTCTCTCTCTTTCTGCTCGTTTCACTTGTCTCTTCCTTTTTCCTCCTCTCGTCCCCTGTGCCTGCTATCTTTGAGGTTTCCCATCTCCTGTACCTCCACCATCTCCCAATCGCCTGGACCAGCCAACTCTTTTTGGCCCACACTGACTCCACAGCTCCCAGTGGATCATCATTGCTGGTTTCATCAAGGCTCAGTGGGTGGCCAGAACAGGCCCACATGAACCCTCTAACCCCACAGAGAAGGGCGGTACACCATAAACCTCTTTGGTTATTATGATTGTAATCCTATATGCATCTACCTGGAAGTAAATCCCATTGAATTCTTTGGGACATACTTCTCAGTTGATGTGCATCTAATTTACTCTTATTGCCCAATATCTTTTCCAAATGGCAGGAACATGGCAGCACCACCACTAAATTCTAGCAAGGGCAGAGTGAATTTCAAGGAGGTGAAAGGGGTGGACATACATAGGCTGGAGAGAAGAGATATCCACTAAGGCCCAAACATGCAGAACATCTATGGGAAATCACATCCTTGAGTGCTAATCCACATGGGATTTGCAACCATGCCCATTCACAACAATCTGGGGGCATTAGAGTGCCTCCTGTAGCGATGTCAACCATATTTTGGCTGTTTTCCTGTATCTTCACATATCCCAGCAGCACTTAACTGTGGAAAGGGGCAAGGATTTCTTCCTGAGGGTTTGCTTTTCCTTGTCCTGTAAACTCTCCCTGGGAGACAGTCTAGGATGCTTTCTCAACTCCTCTGAGGATTCAAAACTGTTATCCAAGTATGGATAATTTTCAACTGGATAATTTCAACTGGATAATTTTGAAAGCAGTTGTTCAAAACCCATGTGGAAGATTCCAAACTCATGAATTAATAAATGGAAAAGGAACTCCGCTTATCCCATGAGGAAAAACTGATGGATGAGGAAACCCACATAGCTTTTGAATCCAAATGTGGGATACATCTGTGAGAATTACTGATTTTCATATGATTTTTGCATGTCTGTTTTGGGCCTCAAGCTGATGAATCTCATCACACTCCTCTGGTTAGTCCCGTTGTATGTCCTTTTAAGATGAACATGGAAAACATGTATAAGTGACAGTCACAGGATTAGAACAATCACATTCTCACAAGCCCACAGATGTACACATTTGATCCTGGTTGTGTATCCGCAACATTGGGCAGAAATGGCTTAAAGCATTCCAAAGTTTGATTCTCAAGAGTAAGTACCATGAAATGAAATATCCCGTAGTGCTCATTGGCCTAAGTCTCTCCAGTTTCACAGGTATTCAGTCATAATTGAGAAAAAATTTATAATGAAGAAACAAATTAATTGCCAAAGATAATCACAAAGCAGACAGTTTTATACTGCCATTTTTCAATGTAAACAACACTCATATATATTAACTGCTAGTAACTAATTCTCTCCTCCCTCAAAGCATTCAAAACACCCTGACACACAGAACACGAAAATACAGCTTTCTAAATGTATGGTTGACACTAAATTCTAGCACACACAGGGCCAATGAATAAATCATGTGCTTACAAATGCTCTTTGTAACATTAATGAGTAAATAACATAAGGAAAACCACAGCCTCTATGGTTAGCTCAGCAAGTAATATGCTCCTACTAAAGATCATAAACAGTGGATATTACAAATATTGTGTTCGAAATAGCATAAGCTGCCTTTACTAAATCAGCGGATAGGTCCATCTACGCCAGCCTTGTCTACACTGCATTATAGCAGTCACACACCAGGGACTGAACCTAGGACCTTTTGTATGCAAGCTTGTGCTTTATCACTGGGCTATAGTTTCACCCCAGAACCACATCAAACATACAGCTGAGTCTCCACATTTTCAATTTTATTGACGCTGCTAACTGGGTAAAAGGGCACCTTTTAAATTGGTGCCTACTTATATTAAGCAGTGGGAGAGCATGTAAGCCTTTTTACTTCAGCACGACACCTTTTCCAGTGGTTGCTGCTGGTGCCTTTTCTGCAACTTTTTAGATTGTGAGCCCTTTGGAGATAAGGACCCCATTTATTTAAACCACTTTGTGAAGTTCATACTTTTGGTTGAAAAGCAATATATAAATATTCTTCTTATTCATTAATTATTGTCAGGTAACATGGAAAAGCTTCAGTGCCAACACAGGTCTTAAATGGGGTATCCTTCCATGTAATTCCATATAATCCTACTGTCTCATTATTCAACTCCCCAGTCCAATTCCATCTTCCCAACCCCCTGAATGGATCACTTGGTGGTGCCTTCATTTTGACACTGCTGATTCACACAACAGCAAATTGTGTGACGTGCAGTCGCTTCTCCAGGGTTATGCTGCCCAATCTTATCTGCATGTGGAAACCGCACAATCCTCCCCACGGTTGTTTCCATCCTTTAGCACTGAACAAGGAAAAATCCACGCCATATTCCATCACTCTATTCTACAGTTGTCATAATTCTAAAAATGGTAACAGTCATTTTTATAAGAAGATTTATATACAGTAATAAAAGTTTTATTACCCACTGGGTTTTTCAACATAAGTGTCAATTGTGCAAAGGAAAGTTTTCTCACCCCTAAACTAATTAGTGCTGTGAATCAAAAATAAAAAGAAGAGCCTTTTAAAACTATAATAGCTACAATTCACTATTCAGCTGCTGCACCAGCATGTGAAGGAAGAACAATAAAGACTGACATCCTGACAAGAGGAGAAAATTGAGTACAGTAGTAACAGTGAAATAAAGTCAACTATCATCTTCCTTCATAACAATGATGAAAGGGGGACAGAACTATATAGGAAAGTGAAACATTAAGGACAAGTTGTGATGAAACCGTGAGGCACTGGTGTATGTGGGGAAGGGGCCAAGGGAGGCAAATGCCCTGAGGTGTCATGCCTGCAGTGCTGGCGGCGCCTTCCTCCCCCCCCACCACCTTCCTCGGCCATCATATGGAGACCTTCAGAGGGCCTTTAAATCCCACTTCTAGGTTTTGGATGAAAACCGGAAGTGGGTTTTAGGCAGTTTAGAGGCCTCAGAAGGCCTTGAGGGAGCCAGTGGAGGCCACATGCAGTCTCTTCTGGCCCTCAGAAAGCCCCGTGGGGGCATGATATTCTCTTCTTGGGGGGGGCAGCATTCTGTAGTCCCAACCCCAGGCAGCACAGAGGCCAGGAACACCAGTGCACGGTTGTTACAACAAACGATTTGCACAACTGCTAAAAGTAGTAGTTCTCAAACTTTTTAGCACCAGGACCCACTTTTTAGAATGACAATCTGTAGAGGCCCACCGGAAGTGATGTCATTAACCTGGAAGTGATATCATGGCTGGAACTGACATAATCAAGCAGGAAATTTTAAACACCCTGCACGGTAGGGTTTTGCACGGCAAAATCAAATCAATTAATTAAATTAACATTTACAATAAATATGTGTTTCGAAATTTATTAAAAATAAAAAAGAAGCCTCCTAACCCTCCCAAGCAGTTCCTGATCTGTTTTTAAAAATTTCCCAAACATCCCAAAGGCTACAATCACATATTCACAATTTTCCAGGAGTAAGTTCCATTGACTATCATTGTTAAAGGCATATGCATAGTAGCCTGTTAAAAGGACAGATCTGTAACATTCCCAAATGCAGTCACATAACATGGAGTATCAAGTCTAAAATATTAAAAATAAAACACACACGGAAATGAATGGGGACCCACCTGAAATTGGCTTGTGACCCATCAAGTGGGTCCCAGCCCACAGTTTGAGAAATGCTGTACTATACTACACCTAAGAAATAAGATGAGTCCTGGTGGGTCAGTCAGAAGATATATGTAATCTAGGATCCTGTTTCCAACTAGATATCTCTGGCAAGCCCAAACATATCATTCTCCACTGCTGCTCCCCTGGAATGGGTATTTAGAGTCTTACTGCTTCTTAACTTAGTGGTGGCCTGCAACCATCATGACTAGCAGCATTTGAAAGACCACGATTCCCCTTTTCAAGACATTTAAGCTAGCAGATATCACTATATCTTGGCCATCACCAAATAAGAAAGAAAAGTTTATGAGACTACAGAGTTATATAACAATAGTCAGTGTGTGTGTGTGTGTATAACAGGGATTATTTTATTTATTTATTTATTTACCACATTTATATCCCACATTTCTCCCTGAAGGGACCCAAGGCGGCTTACAAAAATAATTAAAAAGAATACAAAAAACACAATTAAAAACACCATTAAAAACAAGATAAAAATACATTCACAAAGAACATCTTAAAAATAGCAATCAAACATTAAAAAGTGTAAAAGAGTAACAGCAGCAATTTTTAAAAGCCCCAAGCCTGTGAACCAGGCTTATTTTATCTTGTCCAGTTTCCTCCACAGCTGTATTAGATATCCCTAACAAGATATCCTTAACCAGACATTGTTGTAAACATAAGGGAAGCAGTAGGTATAGAGGAGAAGCCAGTATATGGTCAAAATGTTGACCTTGCAGTGAACATGTGCAGTTGATAAGACCAAGATGAAAAAGGCACCAATAAAAAAAGTGCTTATGTGCAAAGGGGACAATATCACCCAATTCTTGGACAAGAAGTCACTGTCCAAACTGATTGACAAACTGTGTCAGTCCAAGCCTTTGGGATACTGTCTGAGAGGAATACAGACACCATTAATCCTAGGAGTTGCATTTGTCTGAGCTTAAGCTAGTTATGCTATCATTCTAAATTGTCAACACAGCTGAATGCCTGCTTGCCACTACCACTGCAGGCTAGAATTGCAATTATCTCTTCCCACAGAGGTTGCTATTATCTATTAAAAAGTATCTGAGAAGCTACCCAAAAGCCACCTCTGAGGGAAGAAGAAAGAAAGGTGAAAGAGATCATAATTTCCCCCCGATTTCAGGGACATTTAACTTCCTTTGAACAGTGGGAGTTTAGGAAGATGATCACACCCAGGAAATGTTTTGCAGCATTTGCACAGAACTCTGAATGTGCTGTTTTTCACATGATTAAGGCACAATCCTATGGGCCACTTAGGCAGGGGAACTCTTGGACTGTCACTGTATGTGCATAAAAGACTGCAGTGTCATACAAGGAGAGCTGCTCTCATGCACTTTGGGGTCACTCGTGCAAATGGCCACAGGCCAGATGCTGCAATGGTGCAGATATGGTGGAATAGGGGTGGTTTGAGGAAAGGAGGGGAGGCAACAAAAGGGTGACATGATCCTAATTTATATTTTATGTGCTTTTGCGCTTTTATTCTTGGATTATGAGTGCTTTTTGCTGGTTGCTTTTTAATCTTTGTATTTTACTTAATATGCATCTGTTTTATGTATTATTTTAATTTATATTTAATTATTTGTATTTTGGAAGCTGTTTTGGGTGCCCATCTGGGAAAAAAATAGGGTTTAAAAAAATCAAATAAATAAATGGCACCAAATCAACCGCCTCGCAGCAACATCCTGCATCTGCTGAAGCTCCTGGACAATTTCCAAAGGTAGCTGCAAGTAAAGTATGTTACAATCATGTGATCCGGATGCAACTGGGGCATGTGTGACAGTGACCAAGTCTGACTTCTTCAAAAAAGACCTACTTGGTGCACTAGCTGGCCCTGAGCTGAGCAGACACACTCCTTGCTAGACTTGAATATCCAGGAGCAAAGCTGGGTCTAGGGGCACCTTCCAGGCTCTGCACCTGATTCTTAACAATGAGTGCAACCCCATTCAAAACAGGAAGAATCCTTGTTGCTAGATTAGCACATGCACCTCTTTCTTATTTAGATTAAATTTCAAGTTGTTTACTCTCATCCAGCCCACTACTAATTCCAGATGCTAATCCAGAACCTACATGGCCTCCCAGCTATGTGATGGAACAGGGAAAGAAAGAGGAGTATCATCAGCATATTGGTGACACTCAACTCCACATCTCCAGGTGACCTCTTGGAGTGGTTTCATGTACATATGTTAAACAGCACCTTGGTAGTTAACCAAATGTCAATAGAATTCAGTATGGTGTAGTGGTTAAAGTGATAGAATAAGAAAGCAAGGTTCCTTTCCTCAGCTGTGATGGTCACAGTGTGATATGGGGCAGTTAATCCAACCTTCCTTATGGGGTTGTTATGATGAGGGAGAATGGAGAAAGACAAGAGATGCTACCCTATGTTCCTTGACATGAGAAAGAGGGGAAAAAACACCCTTTAAATCTGAGGTTATTGAGGAAATTGCATGACAATGCAGAAGTGTTGGTGCAGGCTAGGGCTGCAATCCTAACCACACTTTCCTGAGAGTAAGTTCCATTGAACAAAATAGGATTTACTTCTGAGTAGTCCTGGTTAGGCTTGTGCCCTAAGTTGTATCCCACGGGAGAATTTCGGCTGCTGGGTCTCCTTGGGGTAAGGGGACATTTGCCCCTTTGTACCTGGGTAAGTCCCAGCAGCCACTATGGGTCAACTTGGCCTGTGCCAGAGATATCACTGATGCAAGTTCAAGTTGATCCATGCAGGCGGATTGGGCCTGGCAAGAGGGATACGACGCATGCTGGTGCAACTAATCCCACTCACCTCCTGGGGACTAATCTGTCTACCCTGTGCCATCACTGGTGGGCATTGCTGTGTCCACCAGTGCCAGCAGGAAGCTTTTCGCTTTCCTGCTAGCGTGAAGGCTAGTAGCGCTATCACAAAGTGCTTTTTGGCGCTTTTGCAACAGTGAGCACAGGTAGAACACGTGTTCCATGGTGCACCAGCTAAATAGACAGGGCTGTTAATCAGTATTACAATGCATATAACACGGCTTGTAGTAATTAGTAGCAGAAGCACTGGGCTTTGAAATGCTTTGGCATATTTGGCAACAACAGCAGGAATGCCTATGTTGTGCAGAGCACACTCTGCTAGCCTTGGAAATATGCTGAGTCTCTAAGCCCAGTGCTGTAAACAACAGGATGTTAAGTGGTCATTATCTAGGAATGTGTTGTGGTTAGCTAGAAGCCAGCCAGTTGTAGCTAGAAGTTTATCAGTATTGCATCATGTGTTTGAAAGTCAATAAAGGCTTGGAGGAAGCTAGGAAAGGAACACTCTCACTCGATCTTACTCCGTTCTGCTTCCGGCTTCCTCCCTGCATCTACATTTGAATCCTTGTCTGCCATCTCATTCATTGCTCTAACTCCTTGCTGCTCCAGTTCTAACTCCCAACTCCCTTCAGTGCTTCTGCTCTCTGCACTCCCTCAAGCAACAAGGTTCTAAGCCTTGTGTGCTTCCCAAAGTAGCATAGCACTGCAGCAACGGCCAGGATGAATCAATTCATTCTGGAGTAGATCTTCACGTAGAAAATGTGAAGCAGAGAATAAATCAATAATGGCAGCACAGAGATGTTTGTTCACCTATGCAAAATGTTACATAGCGGTTGTCCACTATTTCCATAACACCTCCAATACATGACTGTCCTCTTCTCAAAGATCTCCATGAAACACTCCATGTCTTCCCAAAGCAGTACTGTACTGAAAGTTAAAAATAGTCACTGAACATTTTGTATTTTTGTGAGCTAGCAGCCAAGACACTTTCTTTTCCAAGTGTCACTTGGGTTGGAAATGTTATTAAGAAATGGGAAATTATTTAGAAGCTCACTACAAAGAACTGCTTCAGCTATCTATTCTCTAGGGAGTTTTCCATTACAAAGCTTGGTTATTTTCAGTCATGCAGGTGTCAGTTTGTTAAAGGCAATTGTTTGGGAAAAGCCAATTATTCTGAGCTCTGTATATAAATTTCAGCTTGTACTTCCAATTTACATACAGCTGCAGCAATTCATACTTATGTTAAATTTTAAGGACATTACTTCTCTGATCATAGTCAGGGAAGCTTTAAACCGCTTATACAAGCTATTTATCAGTCAGATTACGTTTTTCCAAACAGCTAATGTTTATCGGTATGGCGCAGAGATTTAAGTAGCATTCATTATGATGAGCTTCACAAATGAGCCTGACATGGTTGTTTTCTCACACTGGTTCTCTTTCTTTAAACTAGACCTCTCACTATTACATATAAACAGGAGATAACGAGCACATTGATCAGGCAAGTATCAACACTATACTCAAAAAAGCCTAAGACTTGCAAAAATATTTCTCTTGTCACACTCAAGGCTATTGCATGCAAATAAACTGTCGGAAAGGCAGAATGTCTCTTGTTTTGATTAAAGTATATACTAATGGTTTAAGATAATCTAGCTTTATTAAAGGTCTTGTTTTACTTCTTGAAACTCTCTCATGTATAGAGTCCTAGTGTGGCATACAGGTTAGCTTGCTAGATAAGGACCAAGGAGACATGAACTCAAACCCCTCGCTCAGCCACAATTCTGGCTGAGAGACTGGGGGTCTGTTGCAGTCTCTCAATATAACTCACCTCATAGGTGGAGTGAAAGGGTGGCCTTTGTTCACTGTCCATCACCTCCCACCAGACTACTCAACTCTCAGGCCAAGAGCAGCAGCTCTCAGGCCTCTGAACAGGCTATCTGGGGTACAGAGACAGAACAGAAACTCCTACAGCACCTGCATTCTTCTCCTGATCCAGATGATTCTCAGGCATCTTTCTCCAGCCATTGCCTTCTCCCACAGTCATCAGCCTGGAGCATGTTCCTGCTCTCCTTCCCAGCAGTAAGGAGGCAGACTGGGGGACGACGACTGGGTCTCAGGATTCATTTGAGAATAACAGGGGTGCGGAATCACATACACCCTGAATTATGCAGTAGAATTGTACGATGAGGTCACCAGTCCATCTAAAGTACTATCTAACTGCCAGAAACTATTGATGCAATTAGGCAGGTTTTTTTTCCCCCCTAGTGATGCTTTGCTTGGAGGTGTCAAGGACATACAGTACTATGTACCACAACTGCTGCATATACTCAAGCTAATAAATATCGTGGGCTCCGGCTCCAGGGTCTTTTCAAGGATAAATGCAGTTTGGCTTCTCTTGCTGGAAGGGTGTTGCAGGACCCCTGGATGAAAATGAATCAGGCTTGGGCATTTTACGTATCATACCCTGCCCTGCCCTATCAACAAAGGATACTGCTGCACAAGTTCCAGGAGAACATGGAGAATGACTTCTGATCAATTCATTCTGCCCCTTTGACAACCAGTGACCTGTATCTTCAGTCATGCAATTAAGCAGGACCAATGTTAGAACTGGGGTGGAGGTAAATGTAAATATACCACTGTGCAGTGATCCACAGAGAGGATTAGACCCCTCTGTCTCAGGAATTTAACTCTACTAAGCCTACTCAAGAGACTATGACTTCTTAGTGCACTTAAATCCTATACACTATGCTACCTGAGTAGAACTTCTGAGCTAACTAGAAAGAACCTGAATTGTTTTCTTCTTAACCTAGAAGACTGGATAGATTCATTAATCAACAAAATTAACTAGCATGGTTCCAAATGAAAAGTATGCACTGTTGGAAATGATGTAAGACTGACCAGAACTGATTTTGATTTGGGCAGTACCATGATTTGGCTCACTCATCGTACTGTGGTCCCATTGTCTGTTCAATCAATGGGCATCAACAACCATAAACACTGGGTTGCTAAACTAAACTATGCTTATCAAATGTTGCTTTTTCCTTCTTCCAGATGCTTCTGATGCCCTACAACATATGAACCACATTAAGTAATATTGTAAGGAAAGGTGAATGGGTTGTGCTGAAACCTGACAAATGCCGCATACCGAAATGCTGTTTCAAAACCATATAATGTTCTGATATGCCATAAAATTAAAGGCGTATAAATGAAGGGCTGGTTTCACATCATGAAAAGAAATGCTGAAGCTATTTTGCCTAATTAGTGAGTGCCTTTGCAGTGTTCTGATTCTTGGTGGATAGGAATGTCACTTGCTGTACCAAAAATAGCTTTGGAATTCTTATTCTGTGAAGACTATCAATTACACCCAATGCAATACACTTTGCATTGCATTGTATGAAGGGCAATGGATACTACAGGTATTTCTGATCTTTTGGAGACACGAAGGGGCATTTAACACCTAGAACTTGATTTTCCTGCAAAGAGGAAATCACAGCTCCAGGAATTTCTTTGAAATGTGGGCCAAACTGGGAAGTTGTGAGCGGCAAACCACACTCAACACTTGAGCTTGTGAGAAGAGAGAGAAGTGAAGAGACTTTGCAAGTTTGGTTTTATATCACTTCAGAGCATCGGGCCAAAGCTTAATGGAGCATGTGCTTCGCTTACAGATTCAATTCCTAGCAGATCCAGGTAGAGAAAAACTTTTGCCTAAAACACTGGAGAATCTCTGACAGTACTGAGCTAGATAGACTGCCAGTATAAGGCAGCTTCCTCTGGTCTCAAGGGGTTGGAAGTCCTGCTTCCAAAACCCAGTAAGGACTAGCTGAAGCAGCTGGTCTCTTATTCCCAGCTGTCTCTCCTGCAAGAAGGGTGACCACCCCAGAAAGTATCAGATTGTGTACAGCTGCAATCCTACACACACCTTCTTGGCCAGGCTTTGCTTTATTTCTGACAGCTCTTACAGTTGCTGCACTCTTTTTATAGAGCAGTGCCTCAGGGGGCCTGACTGGCAGCTCTTTGGGACCCTTCTGGCAGCAGTAAAGGATGGTGTTATTTAGGCAAGCGTTTTGCTTTTCAACCAGCAAAAAATAAGCTAAGGAAAAAGCAATGCTGTGAGTGTACATGAGACAAGAAGAGCCAACGTGAAGGCCTGGGACCAGTGGCGTAACTAGAGGGGGTGCAAAGCACTAAGTTTTGCAGGGAGCTTCACTGTGGCATGCAAGCAGCCTCTTCTCCTCCCCTTTGGAGCCCTTCTGGGTGGGGGGAGCAAAATGGAGACATTTGCCTTTGTTTTCCTCCCCCGTTTGGAATGGCTCTGGGGTGGGAGGGGCTGCTTGCACACCGCCCCTCCTCCTCCAGAGCCATTCCGGCTCCTTGCAGAACTTAGTGCTTTGCACCCACTGGGTGGGACCATTTGCATCATCTGGACTTTTAGTAAGATGGATATACACTCAATTTAAGTTACATACAGGTTACAAAACTGTGTCATTTTAAAGACATTTACAGTCCACTGGAGATAAAAGGGATGCCACAATAAAATATGCATTCCTATCTTATTCATTAACACTCATATAATCTTTTGTAAACCTGCTCAGTCTTTAAAATATGCCTCTTTAAAATAATGCCTCAGTCTTAAAATATGCCTCTTTAAAATATGCCTATGTCTTTCAGAGGTTTTCATTCTCCAGTTGTTTGCACAGAGTGGTGTGGCTTTATATTCTGCTTTGATTTCTTGCTTTGTTTTTAGTGTTACAGTTCACAAACAAAGAACAGTACTATATACATTAACAGTGACCCCCATATTGCGGCTGGGGATGACTAAACATGTATTCTGAAACTGGAAGGAAAAATAAAGATTATAGTTGAAAAAAAACTTTTGCTGGAGTGTATTAAGAAATTTGCACCATGGGAGAACTGTGAAGAATAATTCAATTTTATTTTCTCTGTTTATACCAATATCCCGTTTTGCTGTTGGACTAATGGGGACTCTTACCACTTTCTAGTATAAATAGGTAGTCATGTTAATGTTTTTCTTTTCCTCTGCAATTCTCCAGGCAAACGGAGTAATTTTGTTTTATTTGTCTGGCTGAGTTACAGAAGTCGACACAACAAATAACTCGATAGGAAAATAGGATGAATATTCAAGCCTGAAGCCTTTGTGAGATTCTGTTTGCAAAACGAACCAGTCTCATGGTCTTACCAAAAAGAAAGAAAATCAAGGTCATTTTCAAGGACCTTGCTTGCTTTTCAAAGAGCAAAGGCCAATGTGAGCGCACCTTGACCACACAATGGAAGGTATACGATGTATCATACACTACTTTGTACTGTTACTGTCCTCTCTTAGGTCATCCAGTAGTTGGATGAAAAAAGCATAAGGAAGAAAACACTGTAGACCCGACTAGTCACAACCCTTCAACTGCGCTTATAGTCATGGAACGGGATTGAATTCAAGGTTCCCACACAAATCCTTGAAGTGGCAGTCCATAGCCTATCAGCCCCAATAAGAGTGGAGGCATTTTCACACATGTGAATTAGCTCCACTTTTCCTTACAAGGGTCTATAATGCAAATCTAAGTCTTGCATTGGCTAGAACATACGCTTGATATCTTTTCCATTTTGTATTGAAGATATTGGTTCACAAGCAGTGCAAGAGAGACCTAATGGCTCTTCTAATGGCTCTTCTTAGCATTTTGCATAAGAATAGTCTTAATGTGTTGATGGAATCTAGATGTAGATTGCAGGTGCCAATGCAGATACATTTGGCAAAACAGCATCATCATCATTCTTTCAATACGCTGTCAGTTCCTATGCCAGAGCTCTTATTAAAATATTTATGCAGGAACCATTAAGGCTGCAATTCTGGACATACTTATCTTACTTAGAGCAAATCTCACTGAATCCAGTGGGACTTACTAGTGAGTAAACATGCATCTGAAAACTAAAAATTCTCCCAAGCAGCCCCTGTGAGAATCTATCCTGAACGTCTCCCACCAAAATGGTTAATGTGAATGTACATATGCGACGTTCTTTCAAAAGATGTGTTTTAAATATCTTTTTGGAATTCATTCCATTGTGCTGTCTCAGGTATGGCTGTTGAACATGAAAATGCTCACTTGAAAAAAATCACTGTTGGTGACACATGCATTATTTTAAGCACTATGATCAATTATACCATAAACATCTATAAAAAGACTCTTTTAATGTGAAGTCCATTTCAGCAAGGCAGTTAGTGGTCTAGGACGCTATCAGAGATCACTTTAATTAAAGCAGAGCGAGTTGGGAAGCCTGTGTTGCGGGAAAAGCTTCTAAATGTATCCTGTTCACAGGAAATCTTGTGCGTGGCTTGAGTGTATATGCTAAGCTTATGATTAGCCAGCTTAAGATGTAGAACAGATCATAGAATTGCATCCCTAGAAT
The DNA here is from genome assembly GCF_035046505.1 of Tiliqua scincoides. Taxonomy (NCBI): domain Eukaryota; kingdom Metazoa; phylum Chordata; class Lepidosauria; order Squamata; family Scincidae; genus Tiliqua; species Tiliqua scincoides. Next base: position 32,289,510 of record NC_089824.1, read on the forward strand.
TAATCAGCTGATGGAATGATCAAATACGGAACCAATATGGAGATTCAAGAGCAGATAAAGAAATGGAAAGAAGAGACTACAGAAGTTTAGTACAGTAGAATAAAAGACAAGAGACCAGAGCAACAAAGAATTCTGAATGGGGCACTGTAAGTGTGGCTAGTAAAAACAGTAGTGGGAGATCAAGAAAAAGATGGGAGCAATGCTATGTGAAGGATTGTGATTTAGTAGAAAGGATTGATTATGATTTCTTGTTTAGATGTCTTTTTAATCTGGCACCAATACATCAGTGATTAGACACAGCAGATGTATACACACCCAACATCCCAATGGACCACTTTTCTATTTTCTCTCCACTCACATCCCTTTACAACTATGTATGGCAGTGCCTCAACATTTTTAGCAGGTTTATCCATTGCCTCATGATTCCTTGAAGGACTGGAAATAGAACACTTGACAAAATTCCAGGTTGGAGTACAGGTTACTAGGTGATCTCTTTTAGGTGCTTGGCATTCATCAGGCAACACAGATCTCCGACATGATCAGGTAACATGGAGCTGATACATTACATGAGAAGCAAACCCTGATAGCAGGGATGATAGTTATCAACAGGCCTTCCCATTTCCTGACCTGCTCTCTTGCCATGGAGATTACTAGGGTCCAGCATTGGGCTCTAGGATGGTTTCTGGCATCTGTTCCTTCTTCATATAAACATGACAAATACCAGCCCCTTTCACATGTGTGATCAAATTTCTGTTGATCCCATACAGCAGGTTCAGCTGATTCACTGACAATTGGTATACCAACTACTAAAGTCCATCTCCAGGGAGCTACAGAGTAGCTTAACTGTAGAGCATATATGTTGCAGGCAAAAGCCTCCAGTTCAAACCTTGGCATTGCCAGATAGGCTAGGAAACACTGGAAAGCTGCTACCAGCCGATATCGGTACCTTGCAGCTTCCTAGGCTCTTAACTCAAACATCTTCTTTTGGCTCTGGGTTACTACCAATTTCCCAGTCCCACAGTTCCCAGTTTGCCTGCTCTAGTGAGGCTGCTCCTGTTTCAGTTTCATCCCTGCTAATGCTCCCACCCTTGTTTCCTGTTTCTTTAAAACGCCTGGCTGGAAAACTGAAAACCTCAGAATACAGTTTGTGTCAAATATCATCATTGTTAGGCTTTGTGTCCTTTGGCTATGGTTCTGTCGAGGTTGCCCATACACCATGGTCTCTACCACCATGGACCCCTCCTCCAAATTTTGGCACCTAGACTCATACCAACCCTCTGGGCTTGCAATAATTTCTTGGACAGTTTCAGTGTGGATACTATATGGGTCAGCATTTCATTAAGTTTTAAAGGTAAGGCTTGGCAGCAAGCAGCTAGAGCTGTAGTTCAATGGTAGAGGACAGGCTCTGCAGTTAGAAGATCCCAGGCTGAAATCACTGGGAAAGACTACTGTATGGAATTTAGGGGAACCACCACCCTCATATGTTCACCCTGAAAATGTAGCAAATCCCATAGTGCTGCTTGTACCCATGCATACAAGCTGCTGCTGGAACTGTGAGAAAGGCTACTGGGTTTGTTTTTTTAAGGTGTCATAACTGGAGAGCTCAAGGACTGAACATGGTATCTTCTGTAGGCAAAGCTCTACTCACTGGTTACAACCCCTCCATCAAATTTAGGTTGCAAATGGCAAAGATCAGTCAGTAAGGTTTGCAGCTGACTGGATTTCCTTAGTCTAACACCCTAGCCACAAGAGGGAACTAATCACTGCTTGCTCTGGCAAAATGCCTTTAAGAATCACATATGCATGGTGTAAATTAAAAATGCTCCACAATTAACTTCTAGCTCATCTGGAAGGGCATTTGTTTTGCACACAGAAATTCCGGGTTCAATCTCTGATGGCATCATCAGGCAGAAACTGTATTTGTTTCAGATTCCCATCTGAAATCTTCGAAAGTTGCTGGCAGTGAGCATCAGCAAGACTGAGGTAAATAGACCAAAGGTTTGACCCAACATAAGGCAGCTTCTTGAACAGTTACAGCCATCTGAAATGTTTAAAACAATTGTTTGCACTGCACCTTTTTGAATGTTAATTTTCTTCTCAGAATGCGTATTTTTTCATTGTGCTTTGAAACATGCAATGTGTAAATTAAAACCTTCTGTGTATAACTACCTACCATTGATATAATAGCCCACAATACAACACTGGAGTTTACTGATGCAATATAATTGGAAACTATTAGCTCTCCTAGAGTAAATTACTCTAATTTTAGAGTGGATGCCTTCATACAGAACTTCCTTTTCTGAGCAATAAATAAAGTCTTTCTTCTCCACTTAAATGGAACTAATTTTGAACAAATGAAACACCAAAAATCAGCCCCCTCCCCAAACAAACAAAAACACACATTTTAAAGACTGGAAATGCCGCAAAGGGACACTGTTCCCTTAAACTGACAAAATTCAAGTTCGTGCCTGCCATCGTCATTTCTGTGTCCTGCTGTTTTTAACACCTTGATTTTGTGTCACTTTTTGCAACAACTGCAGTTGCAAGAAATAAAGCAACATCCAAAGAACCATGCTAAGTGACAGCTGAACTGGACACACTAACAATACTTTTCATTTAGGGTGACTGCTGCTTGAGCTGGCATGTGTGTCCTCCACAGGGGCAAAATATAAAGCGGTGGCAAAAGATTAGAGGAAAAAGAGAAGTCTCATATATTCTCTAAACAAATGAGCCCTTGCCAAAGCAAAGGGGCTTTTGTAGCCATAAAAACTTTGCTTATGGGTTAAAAGGCTTGAGTTCTTAGAGCTAAGAATTTTTGTGAAGACCCAAACATGTACTATTGCACAGAGCAAAAAAAGATGACAGCAAAACTCTCATTAACTATATATTTGCATTTCTTTCCCCTTGGCTTCTGTGTTTCCCCTTTTGCCTTCTAAGAGCATGCAAGATCATGTGCCCTGAGTTGCAAGACTGTACTACCTTTTTCATCTGCCTGTAAGAGCAATCCAATTGAAGTCAATGGCAAAACTCCTATAGATTTCATTGTTAGCGATTGCCGCCTTAGAGCTCAACTACTGTAGTACAGTACTGTATTGACAGCTTGAACCTTACGAGCTGTTCCATTGGACACAGACGCGCAAAACCGGCAAGGTTAATAGCATGTCACAGCAAGTGCCACGTTTATTTTAAGAAACAGGAACAAAATGTAATTGATGATCAAGTGGATTTCATTCGCTTCTGTGTTCAGTTTTCTTCTTTTCAACCCACACATGTTCCTTCTGCTACGCCCCGCCCCTTATGCTTTGGTGGCTTTTTCCTTTCAAAAGTAGTGCCTGAAAAATGAGGGCAATTGAACTTCTAGTATCCCTTGCCTTCCTCAAGCCTATTTGCATACAATGTTGCAATGCAAAGGGCTCCATCTATTCCAACATTATGCTTGGAATAAAGGACGCCGAGATTGTATGAACTTGCATTTGATCTCTATTTCCTTGTTGGTTTTATAAAGCAGTCACTTGCTGATGGTTTCCATAGTAACAAGTGAGCTTATTTTTCATTTTTATGATCTCTCCTTCATCTAATAATATAGATATTCTAACAAAAAAGCAAAGAAAATTTTCCTTGTGCTATTTAGGTGTTATTAATCCACCACAGAGAAAAGTTGGGAGGCATTTCCTCCACATTGATCTAATTTATACTCATGTACACACACGCACACAAAGAAATACGGATATGCACACATACATAAACATGAACAAGGGCTACTCACATCTTTGATTTCTGCGTTTGCTCTTGTACATGGTCATGCTGAAGGAATCCTGCTATCCAAGAACCAAATCTCTGTGACACTGAGACAAAAGAGATGAGACTGTGCTTCTGCTTTGCAGCGAGGCAGTTGCTCACTGACAGAAGGTAACCAGCAATCTCGCCACGAAAGCCAGGGTAATACCATTCTCATCCATTCCTGGGGAGATATTACTGGCTTGATTTCCTCCAATACAAACTTGGGGGCAAAATGAACCTCTTTGCTGCTGTGTTCTTTCCCAGTTTTCGCATCATTTAAGTGCCTCCCTGAAAATCTAGGCTGTATAAAGGGACATTCACTGAGTTGTGTTGATTGAAAGATGTAATAACTACACTTTCTTTTACAGAGTGACCTCAACCTTTTCTCTTGGAAATTGTAACTGACACGAGAGAGATCTTGAGTAAGTAAATACAGATGCAATAAAAAATTTGACATTTTTTGAATAAGGAACAGAAAGAAAAGGCACCTGGAAGAAAGAGGAATAGGATCAACTAAGTGTTTATTCTTATATCAACTGTAATCCCCAAATCACTTACCCATCAGTAGGGTTCATTATAAATTCTCTTGTGTTACTGATCATGCATAGGTTAGAACTGGAGTAAAAGCAAATAGCCTTTTACTGAGGCTTAAATTAATAAGAGCTTTGTTAGGGAAGAGTAAGGGCTACAGTACTGGCCAGAAAACAAACAAGAATACATTTGGAAGAGGCAACTTTTTTCAAACCACTGATGTTACTTCTGCCAGGTTTGATTTTCTGTTTTTGACTCTACAGGACATTTTATCTGAGTTAATACTGTAGGCTCATCTTAATGGATAGTGACCTTGCTTTTCATAGTGTAGTTCTGCTCCTTTTGTCTATTAATTAGCTGCTGAGCTAAGGTATGAAATCTGTAAATAGGTGTTTGTGTGTTCTGCTGTGCCCTACACTAACTATCTACAATGACAGTCAGCTTGGACACGGATGAATCTGGCAATTTCTCATGTATAGTGGTGTGTGGTTGTGGCTTTAGGCTTATGTGCATGCAACAGTGCATTAAGGGAGTCACATATGAGCAATGCATACAAATGTACATGCAGTGTGTCTCAGTGAGATTTTCCCTCCCAATTACAGGAAATGCTCCCTCTAATTTTTCTTTTCACTGTGTAAAGCCCTATAGTTGCTGCATGGGGGTCACCAGCTCAGTTGCTTGGCAATAATCTAATCGTTGCTGAGGATGAGAAGCTGATGAAGACTGGTGTGTGGCTCAAATGCTGCCACCTACACAATTCCGCTCAGCCAAGCCAGACTTCAACACCCGCCAGCCCTCTCACCACCACGTTATCTTTCCACGGTGTCCAGCAACCTTTTCTGCAATACACAGAGCTTCCATTACAGCTGTGTGGTTGTGCTACCATGCTACTTGCAGGGGTGGGAGGAGAATGGAAACTGGGCACACAGTGTTCATGTGCAGTCACCAATGACATTTTTGTGTGTGTGTGTGTGTACGTGTATGTGTGTATATATGTATGTGTGTGTGTGTGTGTGTGTGTGTGTATAGAATGTGCAATACTTTTATATATACACAATACTTATATATAATACTTGAGACTGTGCAATCTCATGGCCTTCTCCTGGACAGCACCATGTGCAGGAAGTTACCAGGCTCACTAACATCTGAGGAGGTCCTCACATACTTGCTTTGATAATGCATAATAATTTGGTAATGCATAATATTCTATTTCAAGAAGATTAACACCCAATATATTTACCACTTCCATGTGGTGCAGCATTGATTTATTAAGAGTTGAAACTTCATGCATCTTGTATATGCACCATGAAGTCCTTGGTAAGATATTTTGGAGAGATTTTAAATTGCACAGTGTCTATGCAGTGAAATAACACGTTACCTGCTTCACTTCATGCACACTGACAGCTCAGAATCCCCTGAAAAAGATGCATTCATTCTCTGCAAATGTGTCATCTCTGGTACAAGTGCCATTCTCTGATGTTGGTCTTGATGTTCCCATTTTGAACTTGTTCAGAGCAATCAATGACCAGCACCCACATTACTCAGTTCATTGGAATCTTACCAACTATCAGAATTTGTGAACAGCTTCTGGTCATCCTTACTGGTCCATCAAGCTTGTTCACTAGTGTAACATATGCATTATGCACATTTTCTATTTACTAAGTGATGACTAATTTCAAGGCAAGTTAATGATGCTTTTTCTGTTTACACTTTCAGTCAGGAAGATTACAGGGCAGGCCTGAAAGGAAATCACTTTCAATTATGAAACTTTCAACAGAAATGCTTCAATTAAGTGAGAGTTTCCACTAGCCTTGCATTTATGTTACAGAGGGGGCTGGGAGAAAGTGATTAAGGGGGAAAAATTTAAATAGATTTTCTATGCTTAAGATTGAATTTTGATTAGGGAGTTTTCTAGATGTTGTTATGGTAACAAAGGGATTAGCTTTTATCCTAAAGCAGACAAATTAGTTTTCTCCCTTATATTACAGTTCTCAAAGATAAGAGCCAAACTTAATTAATAGGTTACCTCTAGACATTAGGAATGCAATCCACCAAGAGCAGCTCTTGTGCATTCCCTGTTAAAATGAGTAATGTTATTGCCAGTGTTGCCAGAATCGGATGCATTCTTGGAGCCCACAGGGCTTGTGACTTGCACACATGTTCAATACCTGTTAGCAGTTCTCAGGATTTAGGTAGAATTTTTGAAGGACATTCACCCTGCATGTGGTGCAATGGAGTTAGCTGCCTAGATGCTGCACTAAGCAGGCAAACAAGAGTCTTACTCCTGGAATCCCATACCACCTCCCCCAGACCAAAGAACTGCAGATAATCAGTTCTGTCATTGTTCACCACACTTGCAGTCACAGATCCTTTATCTGAGCCAATAGCTTGAAATACACTAGTCATTCTGCTCTACGCCTATAATGCATCTAAACACTGATCTATTGAAACAGCAAGTTTGTGAGGACCAAACACGTTCCACAGGAGATCCTGTGATGGGATCCCCACATGTCTTGACAGAAGTAGCCAAGGAGACCTCTCAAATTGGACGAAAGCAACAAGGCTGATGTATGTGTGTTTGTGTGACCCTTTCCTACATGCTATTTCCAAATCTAATTTCCACCTGCACTCCCCAAAGCTCTGCTGGTGAAAAATATAGATACCCTCATGTTTCCTTCAGCAGGGCAAATGGTAATATGGGGGGGGGGGTGATATCAGGGACACTGTGGGGGAAAAGTCAACCGCTTCTGTGACATTGCAGCTTCCATTCAGCTTGGCTCCCTCTCAATTAATTACAAGAGAAAATCAAAACATTGGGTGTATCCAGTCAGATTTTCCAGGTAAGGTGTAGTTTAGCCCTCAGGTTCAGCCTGCAGTGACTTTTATAAGTCAAGGTAGATTGAAAGTTTGTTCATATCTGAGGGGACACAGCAGAGTGACCCCTGGGAATCCTGCACAAGGTTGTATGCAGGCAGAGAGGTGTTACAAGGTGGGGCTGGTGCAGAGGTTGATGAAGGCACTTGGAGGAGAGGACTAGGATAAGGACTGCTGAGAGGAGCAGCAACAGCAGAAGCTGAGGATAGACCAGAAGAGGGATCAGCAGGCTGATCGCCTGAATAATTGTTACCCTAAAATAAAAGGATAACTTGTTGCATTACACCCTAACTGCATAGTGTGCTCCTTTCCTCCTGACCTGGACCAGGCCCTGACCCCTGTAAGCACCACTCACCCACGTGATCTTGAACTCCCTCTCTGAGAAGACTCTGGGCTCATGGGGGCCATGACAGCATTTATTTCATTTAAAACACTTCCACGCCACTTTTCCACAGAGGCAACATACTTTTACAACATACTTTTAGACAATATACAGGTGGGATCTCAGTATCCATATATGTAGCATTCCGGAACCCCCGCAGATACTGGAATCCGTGGATACCTGGGGTCCAAGTTTAAATGCCTTTAAAACCAAAAAAGTGTGAAAACTGTGGTTCCTACCATTGCTCTGCAAAACTGTGTCGTATCGAAGCCTCCTGTAAAATACAATTCACAATAAAAAATACATTTCACCCTCTTAATGTGTAAAGAAATGCCTTTCTACCAGTATGAAAAGAGAGGGAAAGCCATCTCCTTTCACTACAAGCTACCAAATCTGGACAGTACCAGAAGTATTTGGCTGAACTCTCCTGGGTTCCCAATGATTGAGGAAAGAGTCCTGTCACTGTTGCACACACTGTTGCAGCCACCTCATTCTGGGAGGAAGATGGAAGCAGTGACTGGGCTTTCCTTCAGTATCCTTTCTGAAGTGGCTCATCTTCCCTAGCAGGTTAGAAGGGGCAGACGGCGCTTAGTCCTGCACTGAGGAAATGTATTTGGTCCATCTCTCTTTCATTTTCAAGAGATCAGCAGAAAATGAAGTTTCTAAGATCAGAAACTAAAGTACATTTTTACAGGGTCATGTTCTTTTTCCAGACACTTAAAAAAAATTCACAGGCATTGTACCAGAAGGTGGAATTTGGCCCCTGGTGTTTTAGGAATATTGTTTTGCTAAAATAATATCTATAAATTTGCTTGTAATCTTCTAGGTCCTGAAGGATTCTGGATATGTCTGATATACTCAGTGCCTTGAGCCTGCTCCACACATTCTTCACATTGTATAATATAATTCCTGAAAGGCAAATTGCCCAGTTGCCATTTTCAGAGCGACTGATTAATTTGCTTCGCACCTTTTCGACTGCTGTGCCTAATACATTCAGGATTTAGACTGGTGGCAGTTCTGTCCCTTCCTCTACATATTCATTTTCTTTAAAACAGAATTTCTAATTTCTGTGGAGGTTAGTCAAATTACCAGCTTTAAGCACTAGCCTCTAGTGCTTATAGCAAGACATTTACTTCCCAAGGTGAGATGCAAAGAAATTCCTTGATCCCAAATGGGAAAGGAAAAAGCTCCCCATGCAAACTGATTCCATGTGAACTGACAGTCTGGCTTCATCCAGGCCCTGTTGGTTGCATGGTTTAGTTTTAAAGCAGACTAGCCGGAAACAGTACCGAAAAAGGCCCTACAATTTAGTTATTTATTTAGCGTATGGCTAAATACATGGACTTATGTATCAGTTAGACTAGATCAAATGTCAATGTCCAGTTCATGCAGCCATTCAAGGACAGAGTCACCTTCAAAGAAAAAGTCAGACCATGGGCCAGTATACGCCCTCAGTTTGCAGCCAGACACAATGTGGTACATGGTTTGGTGGGAGAACCTGCAATCACACTACAATATTATTGGTCCAATCTTCTGGGCCATGTACGACAGCAGATCTCACAATCTGCTGTCTTACATGATCCAGCAATGGTGCAAATGTAGCGCAACCACTGAACATAATGGAAAGAGCAATGGCTGGAGGCTCCATGCATGAGCCAGAACTGTCTGGACGCTTCACTGGTCCAGGTAAAGTGAAAGACAGGACAGTTTGGTGTGGGGACTGGAATGAACTGGGGAAGCTGCTTGAGGATGGGAGGGGGAGGATCTCAGTGGCAGTTGTGCATGACAGACCCTGCCCGCTTTCTCTCTTTTGACTTATGCCTGGCATGGTTCTGAGGAGACCCATTGATGATCAGGTGGCCTATCGGAAGGTAAGTAAAATATGTTTTTACTTATCTCTTGCTGGCCATCTGATCTCTCTCTCTCTCTCTCTCTCTCTCTCTCTCTCTCTCTCTCACACACACACACACACACACACACACACACCAGCATTTTGCACACACTTCATTGGCACAGTTGCATGCTGTGGCCTAGTGGGAGATAGGATTGTATCTATGAATGCAGCCTTGTCACAGATACTATCCTATTCCAAAAGGCAATGTTATTTTCACCTTCCATTGGTGACTGTCTGACACCCTCAGGTTACACCTGTGTACTGAAACTGTATCTGCATTTTGAATGTACCCACTCTCTAATGTCCCCTGCACATTCATATTTTGATTAGAAGTGATTCTTTTGATTGTGTGCCAGAAACAGGCACATCAATGCCCACTGAGACTCCATTCACCCATCAAGTCAAATATTTCCACCCAAATGTAAAGACCTCTGGAGTCCCTTTTAGACCTCCCCCCCCCCCCAATCATTAGAGTAAGATATTGTGAACTGTCTATCTCTAGAATTGCATGAAAACATCAAGTCAAAAACTCCTTAAATAATGGACGATTTTGAACAACACATTGCCATTCTATACTGGTACAACAACCCTTGGGTGTATTGCATCTGGGTATGGTATTCACACTGCTTTGAACCCTCTGAACTCCCTGCAAGGCTCTGGGCCCCACATCAGAACCAGGTAGCTTTATTTATGTTGCTCACTCTGTTGCATTCTTCACAACCTTCCCTCTTGCCTACCACTTCTCAATGCCTCTCCGTCCTAGTTTAGGGAGTGGGGAGGAAGGAAGGAAGGATTTCCTCAAATGCCATCCCTAAACATGCTTTTAATTCTATTTCTCTGGCACCCTAATTAAATGCCCATTACACACACACACCACAAACTAGGCACACTCACACATTTTGGTCAGGGTATTAGACTGTTTTCATTTGGGATCAGCATCCCTGTGATTTGTGCTTCTCAGTTTTAGTACAACTTTATCTTTTGACACTATCCCCAGTGGCGTCACTAGGGTTCGGATCACCCAGTGCGGGATGCCAGCACGTCACCCCCCATGCAGTGGGCGGGGCAATACCCCAGGTGGTGGGCGTGGTGATGTACCATCACTCTGCCTCCACTGGTTTTTTGTCTGTACTTTTTAATAGAACAAAGATAGAACACATTCTGCATGAAATTACGCATTGATTGATATTTAACATGATGGTATTATTCTTCCAAATTATGATTTTAGTGATTTTGGTCACTAGTGGTGTCACCCCCTCCAAGGGTGTCAACTTACTAACATCTTATTGCAGCAGTTCTCAAACTTTTAGCACTGGGACCCACTTTTTAGAATGACAATCTGTTCAAGACCCACCAGAAGTGATGTCATGGTGGAAGTGACATCATCAGGCAAATTAAAATAAATAAGTATAAATAATTAAAGTAAAACAAATAATTAGTAATTAGTGCCACTAGTATAAAAAATAAGGCAACTGCACAGAAGAACATCTGTATGCTACTTTCATTGACTGAAATTTCCTAGAGACCATTATTCAAGTGTATGTAAGCAAACCCTAAACCACCCTCCACTTGGCAACTGCAGCGTGAAGGCCAATCAAAATGTACCATTTTCAAGAGCTTGATTTTGACACTTAGAATTAATGACTAATCCTGCAGTTGGCTTCTAATTAGAGAAGTGAGCAATTCAGTTTGACATGAGTGATGAGAAAAATTCTGTCTACTTCTCAGGCAATTTTAAAAACCTCAATAGGTTTCAGAGTTGACTAAATGTGCAAAGGCCTTGATTTCCCACTTGTTTGACAAGAGTTTGTTTTCTACAAAATATTTCTATGTTACGCTATGCTCTCATGCCAGGAACTCTTTCTATCTTCCGTAACGGATTCTGTGTATCTAGGCCTCAAGGGTGGATGGGGCAGTGCTTCCCTTGAGCAACATCCGATGGGCTATGTAGAAGGTCCACTTACCTAAGAGTGTGCAAAACTGATCCTGCAAAGAACTTTAGTAAGGAGGACTCTAGGAAGGCAGGGCTGGACTCTATCAGGGAGGTTTAATGCCAACTCCAAAGGGTTGAAACAGTTGAACTACACTGACTCCCTCAAACCAGAGAGTCCTTGAGGAAGCCTTTTGCAATCAAAGCCAGACAGTTCCCCAGCCAGCATCCCCTGAGCCAGCAGGTCTCTGGGGACCAGTACTGGCTCACCCACTGATTTCTGCTGACCTCAGGGTACACACTGAGATCCCTTCTCCTGCCTCCCTGGTCTCCCTAGCCTGAAATCTAATTTCTAGTTAAATAAAAGGCTATCACTTTTGCAATGCTTCGGCAAGCCTGATAGCAGTTTTGCCTTCAAATTATCTCCACTGAATAAATAAAGAATAAGTTTCTTTATTTCACAGTAGAAATTACTAGTTCCTATTTACTAGTAGGATTTAATTCTGAATTGCTTACATATGTTAAGTTTAATGAGAAGATAAATCTTTAATTCAGCATCTTTATCTGGTTTTCCACATTCCATATTATATATTGATGTTCTATTGGCTACAGTCTCACAGCTTTAACCACTGCTAGGCTAAATGCAAAACAGTTCTATACATTAAATGAAGGGGTTCTTTAAAAAGGTTTTTTTAGCATGCTGAAAAGAAATGATGACTGTCAAACACAAGCATTTAAGACCTGATTGTATGTCAAGATCCCTTCATTCCACATAAGCAAAAAATGTATTTGCATGCTAATTTATTACTACTTTAAAAGCCTCTGCTGGAATTCATTAAAATCCTATTTTAAGATGCAGCAATTTGGAATAAATATCTCAATTATCCTGCCAATATATTATGCAGAACTTTATTCATTTTCTGTTGGGTATCTGCTGAATTTTAGAAACTTGAATGGATTAAATTATTGCTGATTAAGAATATTCTTCACTTTGCAAAACTGTTATTCACACTGTCATAGGACAGCTTTCTTTACCCAACCAACAGTTTACAAGGTGTTTCCTAGATATCCCTGGGCTACTGCGAAATCTTATGAATGGCACCTCAATGAGAAGCTCAGTAACAGATGGAATAACTCCTTAAAAGAAATCTAGCCCACCTCTTCCCATCTTTTTCTCTACTGAAAGCCATAGAAGACTGTTGGATACGTTTTCAGTGATCCAACTGAAACTTCAGTTATCCAACTCTCAGTACAAGCAGGGGAAACAGTGAAGCTGAACAAGCCCAGCCAGTGCTGTGCATGGACTTGGGTGTGCACCCACAACCTTAGTTTTATGTATTTATTGATTTGCCTGTGCAGGCCCCCCCCCCCCCCATAATCATGCGAGACAGAGGCTTGGATTAAACTGGGGGTTCAAAATTTGTCCCCAAAGCAACTCACAACACAAAACTTGAAAATAATACAATGAACAAAAGCAGCAATGAAATATTACCATTAAACAAATTACAGCCTAATCCTGAGCTGCCCGGGGCGCCCAGGCTCGGCGGCACCAAAAAGGGCCGCCGCCGCCACATCTTGCACCTCCCAGGCTACCGTGGAGGCGCCTAGGGGGAAGGGAACTTTTGTCCCCTTCCCCCGAGTAAGGAAAGCAGCCCTGCAATGGGGCTACTCACTTTAGCGCCAACCTTTTGGTAAAGGCACTCGTGTAGGGTGCGCAGCCCTACACGAGTGCCTTGGATCCTGTGGAGCAGAGCTCCGTGAACCCACCTCCCATCCCTCACCCAGGCACGCCTCCAGCCCACCCCCTTCCTGTGTCACACCTCCCCGTCATGCCTCCTCCCCGCCCTCTCTCTGCCCTCCGCCGGCCTCCCCCCTCCCCGGAACAGCCCCGCCCCCGCCCCTGTCCCCACCCCCAATTGCCATGCTGCTGCTCGGCAGTTCAAGCAGCACCGGTGGGAGCCTGGCGGTGAGGCTGGCAAACGTGCCTTATGGCACGTTTGCGACAGTGCTCATGGGCACGGAGTCGTGCCGCCGAGCGCAGGCTCTTAATTGTCTGCAGGCTCCAACCTGATTGGGAATCTCCCCAAAAGAAACTCTATAGCAGGTATTACTTTTGAATAGGGTTTCTAAATGTAAAAAATGTACAATTGTAACAGACTACTGCATTAAACAGTAATACCTACTATGGAATTTCTTTTTGGGAGATCCTGACACACACACACACACAGGTATTTTTTTCCCTCTCTTGCTGGCACCACTAATACATTGTGTGTGTGTGTGAATTTCAGAAAGAGAAACAAACAGAGATGTTGCATTCACATTTCTACCCCAAACATAACAGGAACTGAATCCATGGAGAACCATTCTTTATCAATACTGATGCTGTTCATATATTGGTTGATGGTAAAAATTACTTGTCTGCAATACTTGTCTGGGAGGATACTTACCCGTCTTGCTACCAGCACTGCCCATGCAGTGTATCAACACAAAAGTATTCACTTTAACCATCTTAAAATGGTGTTGCCCATGGAAGTCTAGTTGTGCCCACATGTCAGAAGTATCACATAGATATTGACTAGATCATAAGCAGGGTATAAATTTGATGCCAGCCAAATGCCTGACAACAGTGTTCTACTCCGTGTTCTTTGTAAAGCAGCTTGAAATCTGACCCACAACGTTTCCAGGAAATAGAGCTCTTCAGATAGAAAGAAAGCCAATGGATAATTATTCAGATATAAACAGTGAAGTGACTTGTAGTACATGTTCAAGCTTAGAAGAAATGTGAAAATGTGCTTTGAACCTTGTTCCTCTGTTTTCTTCAAACTCAGTATTTTAAAGTTTCTTTGAAAATCCAGTGAAGAACTTTAATTTGCCAATTGTGCACCAGCTTGGGCTTGAAAGCATGGCAGCTGAAATAATGTTTTTTCACAAAATGCTTCCTTTTGTCCTTGGTATGACAGCTCATGTCGTGTTCCGATTGTGTTATTTAATGTATAGTTGCTTTCAGGTGCCTGTCTGTGTGCCTGGTTGACACGCTTCACTAGGCATTTTTAATTTAAATGCCTATCACTTCATATTCCGCTTCCGTTTGGGAAGGACTTTTCAGCAATTCTGCAGTTATCCACTGTCAGGTTTATGTCTCAGAGAAAACCTGATCATACATCATTCCTTAGTTAGCCTGGTCATTCATTGTTTCAGTGTACTTTAAAACTTTACTTTTTACTATTTTCACTATTCAACAGTCAATAATCTTAGTACACAATACCAAGTCTAACACAGCAGCATCAACACATAAGGGTTCACCATGCAGCGTAACTACAGATGTAGCAAGACAGTGTCACAAATCAACGGCAGGAATCCAAGGCAACTAGCTCAGCAATCCTCACAGGTCTTTGGGCAAATGTTTCTCAAGAGGAGTTCTCCATGCTGCACGGAAACCATGTTTGAGACTGCAAAAGCAGTTTTCAATGTAGGAACAACACTTTGGGTGTGCTTAAAATAGCTCTTTGAACCCCAGCTGATAAAGCTCCCGAGTTACAGCAATGCTACAACAACATCTCTCCAGAATCAGGAACTTTGTACTTCAGTACAGCTGTCCCTCTTATGCCATCTGCTGGGAATACTGCTGCACTTTAAAAGTGGCATGAAAGCTGTAAAAAATGCATAAGCGGAAATGAATCAAAAAGCTTTTATCTTTGCAATTTGTTTTTTTCATTTGTTAGCATGTCAGTTCTCTTCTCTTCTGCCCCTTTCAACTGTCACTCAAGTTGGATGTCAAAGTTTTAAAATATAAAATCACTTGCCTCTGTTTGGCATTTTGTTTCTCTTGTGTATGAACATATGAAGCAACTTGAATAAACTGACAGGGCAATCATATGTATGTCTACTCAGAAGTAAGGCCCATTCAGTTCGGTGAGGCTTATTCTCAAGCAAGTGTGTTTAGGATTGCAGCCTGAATCAAACCATATGTCTATCTACGTAGTTCAGTATTCTCCAACTAGCATCAACCTTCTGGGGTCTTGAGCAGAAGTCTTCTCAGACCTGCTTTCCAGTTTCTTTTTAAGACACCTGGAGATGCCAGCAATTGCAGCAAGAACCTTAGGCATACAAATATATACCCCACTATTGAGCAGTGGACCCATTCCCCTCTTTGCTGACTGTTGATTTTTTCCAGATAACATCTCCTAATTTCACTGAAATTTTCCCAACTGTTGGAAGTTGGTGAAAAATGATATACCACTATAGTTCAATACAAAGTCTGGCCTGGTTTAGCCCTTTATGCTTTTCTTTGCTATAAGTTAACACCTTGCATTCTGGGGATGTTGATGTGTACCAAACTTACTCCTAATAACAGGTTCATATGTCTTAAAAGTACCCATTGGATAGCAAAATATTTTCCTTAGCTTTGGTGTGAGATGTAAGAAACTCTACTGCTATATATACTTACAGAGGACAAGTTTATTAATGGATTTGAGTCTTGCTGGCTTACCTGTCACCTCCGGGCTCAAAGGCAGCCTACCTCTGAAAACCAATTGGCATGGGAGTGACAGCAGGAAGAGTCCTGTTTTCATATCCTATTTGTAGTCTTCACAGAGGCATCCGTAAAAATCTTTTTTTACTTACTCCCTATAGACTTATTGGTCTCCAGTGGGTTTCCTCAGACTTATGCCAACTATCTAGCTGGCATAAATCTGAGACAAGTCTGAGGGTATCCCATTGCTGAAACAGAACCCATTGCTGCCAAGATCCATCCCTCCCGCTCTGAACTTGGCTCACTCTCCACCCCTAACCGCCCATGCTCCTACCCCATTCTGCCCCCTGCTGACTTACAGTGACTGCCATGACTACAGTGGGACAGAGAAGGTTCAGCAGGCCGCTGTGGCCCATGGCCTCTGGCTGTTTGCCCTGGTGGTGGTGGTCCACAGAATGACACAGAAACTTTTGCACCATCTTTCTAGGACTTATGCTGATGAATTGCAAGATCTATGAGCGTAATCACTGAATAGGATTGGGCTGCCCATAGCCTTTGGTCTGATCTAGCAAAGCTCTTCTTATGTTTGCTCACTGGATTCTTTGCAAATAAGAAACAAGAAGAGCCCTGCTGGATCAGGCCAAAGACCCATCTAGTCCAGCTTCCTGTATCTCACAGTGGCCTACCAGATGCCTCAGGGGGCACACAGGACAAGACACCCGTATTCTGTATTTCCTTGCATCTGGAATTAAGAGATAGCCTACTTCTAGAACCAGGAAGCTGCACATACACATCATGGTTTGTAGCCTGTGAAGGACATTTCCTCCATAAAACTGTCCAATCCCCAGATGCCTAAAGGCATCTAGGCCAGGTGTCATCATCACAGCCTGTGGCAAGAAGTTCTACAGATTACATGCTGGGTAAAGAAATATTTTCTTTTGTGTGTACTAACTCTCCCGGTGCTCAATTTTAGTGGATGCCCCCTGGCACTGTGGTGTTCTGATGTTGTGTGAGAGGGAAAAGAACATCCCTTTATTCATTCAGTCCATCCCATACATAATTTTATATGTCTCAATCACGTCCCCCTTCGGACACGTAAAAGAATAAAGACAGATGTACAGAATAGTATTACAGTAGTTAATCTTATTCTGGTATTTAAATACTTTGTGATTTATAGGAGGTGGCAGGGAAATGCACATTTTAAATGTTTTAAACATTGTTAGTGAGGCCTGACATTCACCAGAGCTCATGGAAGGAGATTGTGCTGAGTGCTTTTTACTGTACCATGAAGAGCTCATCTCATTTAATGCAAAACCAATGCAGCTTTCTACTTAAGATATCCTGTAGGACAAGAAATTATGCCTTTTCCAGCTTCATACTATGTCCATTGCCTGGGATAGTTATGTTCATTATTTTTTAGATCATACAGTTTCACCTGCAGAGTCTGTGAAATACATATGATGGGATGCATGGAGCCCTGCTTTTTAACTAGTGGTGACCACATGGCGCTAAGCCATCTGACCTGACCCTACAGGAAGTGGAAGTGGCTTGGGCAGTGGCACACCAGAAGGCAAAATGTAGCTGTGCAGCCCTCAAAAGAGACATTGTTTGGGAAAGGAGGGTGAAGAGTAACCAGGAAGCAGCAGCCACAGAGGACACCTCTCCTTGCAGAAGGGATGATTGTGAGGCAAGGTGCTCACTTTTGCACACAGCTGCAATGGAGAATGGAGATATTCATTCTGGTACTCATTCATTCATGAAGTGGCACATAGAGAAGGGAATACAGAAGGTGGGAAATGTTCGAAAAACTCTGATGCAGAGGTATTTCCTAAAGAAATCCAATTCATTGTTTTCTAAGGTGTCTGTTTATGGCAACACATTTTTTTTTGCCCAATCCCACCAGCATGAACATAAGAACATAAGAACAGCCCCACTGGATCAGGCCATAGGCCCATCTAGTCCAGCTTCCTGTATCTCACAGCGGCCCACCAAATGCCCCAGGGAGCACACCAGATAACAAGAGACCTCATCCTGGTGCCCTCCCCTGCATCTGGCATTCTGACATAACCCATTTCTAAAATCAGGAGGTTGCGCATACACATCATGGCTTGTACCCCATAATGGATTTTTCCTCCAGAAACTTGTCAAATCCCCTTTTAAAGGCGTCTAGGCTAGACGCCATCACCACATCCTGTGGCAAGGAGTTCCACAGACCGACCACACGCTGAGTAAAGAAATATTTTCTTTTGTCTGTCCTAACCCGCCCAACACTCAATTTTAGTGTTCAGCATTTAGTGTTTAGCATGTTCAGCATTCTGTCTTTTGGCATGAACTTGAAAAGCTCAAGCAAAGTCAATTCAGACTCAGTTTTTCAGTGGATTCAGTGGATTCAGTTTTTCAGTATTTCAGTGGATATACAATGCCATACATACTTTTTCTAGATGGGTGGGTACCATACAACTCTCTGATAGTAAAAGTACGGTATCATTGCTTCTGTAATGACATCAGTTCCTATGTTAAATTCCAAGATTACCTCCAGGGTGTTGGCACTGGTGCACTGTTCTAGTAGGCAATTGAATGGAATGAAAAAGCATGTAAGATCTGAAAAAAATATTTGCCAATATGAGATATACTCTATAAAACAATTTGTTTGCTGCCCTCTTCATTGCCATTAGATGCAGGCCTCTTGTGTCCCTTTCTGCATACTCCAATTATACTCCTTGCCTTGCATTTGTTATGGACAAGAGCAGGTAGCAAGACCCTTGGAAGCTTCCTGCAAGTATAAGAAGTTCAAAGCTATGAATTCTATCCCTTTTCTTTGTCCTTTTAACTTGTCTGTGCTTTTAACTTGTCTGTCTTACTACCTGCATTCTTCTATATTGTTAGTTTTATTAAAAATGTATTTATTATTGTTGCAGATTTTATTAATTTTTTGGAAGTTGCTCTGAAAGGTCTGTCTAACGAGTGGGATTTCAATTACTATAAGATGAAGTTCTTAAATGAAAACAGTTGTTTCCCCTGACTCAACTGATAGCCTTCATACTTATTATGGTCAACTTGGGGAGGCTTGTCAGAAAGTTGCAATCCAAATCATATTTACTTTGACATACTTAAATCTGAAGCTGCTTAGGGCTTACCCGGTCAAAATCTTCATATGCTCATGGTTTTAGCACCATGGCACACAATTTGAAGTGTGAGATGTGGCAGGCAGAAGGTCCCAGAAATGACTGGGTAGCTTTTGTTCTGGATATCTTAGTAGCAAGTGGACAAAGCCATCACTGCAGGCTCACAGAGCTCCATCTGAGTATCAATCTTCATATAAACATTCGATCTGCTAATGAGGGACTTGCAAGGGTAATATATGTGCCACTATCTCCATTTAAATGCTCAGACTTTTAAAAGGTCAATAGAAGCTTGTCTGCTCCTTAGTGCCATCAATCACTTCATAACTGAATTTAATTTTTAATAGCAAAATAGCTGAAATAAAAAGTATTTGTTAATCACTGGCTGGTTAAGTGCAGAAATTTGCTGCTAAATCTCTCTCTCTCTCTGCACATTCCTCTCCCCCTTAGTGCTACCTGGTAGAAAAATGAAGCAACTCTGCCATCTAGTGGTTTAATATAGATCTTACACCAAGAATCATGAATCTTATTCAAGAAACTGAGTGAGAGTTTCAGTTTCTCTTTAAACTAAACAGTTTCTTAAACTTTTACACCAAATAGAATTTCTCTACACCAGTATTTCTCAAACTGTGGGTTTGGACCCACTGGGTGGGTTGTGAGCCAATTTCAGGTGGGTCCCCATTCATTTCAATATTTTGTTTTTAATATGTTACACTTGATGCTAGCATGGTATGTGACTAGCTGACGATCAGCCTAAAGAAAACACAGGTCATGGTTCAGGATGTGGACTCACCTCCCTGCATTACAATCTCTGCGCATGAACTGGAGGTTGTCCATGACTTTGTGTACCTTGGCTCAACGATCTCCGACACTCTTTCTCTCGATACCGAGCTAAACAAACACATCGGTAAAGCAGCTACCATGTTTTCCAGACTCACAAAGAGAGTATGGTCCAACAAGAAGCTGACAGAAACAACCAAGATCCAGGTCTACAGAGCTTGCGTCCTGAATACACTTCTGTACTGTAGCGGGTCATGGACTCTTCGCTCACAACAGGAGAGGAAAGTGAACGCATTCCACATGCGCTGCCTCAGACGCATCCTCGGCATCACCTGGCAGGACGAAGTTCCAAACAACACAGTCCTGGAACGAGCTGGAATCCCTAGCATGTATGCCCTGCTGAAACAGAGCCGCCTGCGTTGGCTCGGTCATGTCATGAGAATGGATGATAGCCGGATCCCAAAGGATCTCCTCTATGGAGAACTCGTGCAAGGAAAGCACCCTACAGGTAGACCACAGCTGTGATACAAGGACATCTGCAAGAGGGATCTGAAGGCCTTAGGAGAGGACCTCAACAGGTGGGAAACCCTGGCCTCTGAGCAGCCAGCTTGGAGGCAGGCTGTGCAGCATGGCCTTTCCCAGTTTGAAGAGACACTTGGCCAACAGTCTGAGGCTAAGAGGCAAAGAAGGAAGGCCGACAGCCAGGGAGACAGACCAGGGACAGACTGCACTTGCTCCCAGTGTGGAAGGGATTGTCACTCCCGAATCGGCCTTTTCAGCCACACTAGATGCTGTGCCAGAACCACCATTCAGAGCGCGATACCATAGTCTTCCGAGACTGAAGGTTGCCAACTGGTATGTGACTGCATTTGGGGAAATGTTAACTCTAATTTTAACAGGCTACTATACATATGCTTTTAACAATGATAGTACATGGGACTTACTCCTAGATAAGTGTGGGTTGGATTGCAGCCTAGGATTGTGAAAAATTTTCTAACTTGATGATGTCATGGCATCACTTCCGCTGGGTCCTGACAGATTCACATTCTAAAAAGTGGGTTTCGGTGCTAAAAGTTTGAGAACCAATGCTCTACATTGTTAAAAGGGATTTTTAAAAAATGCACCCCATTTAGCTGAGGTTGTTACTATTAACAATTTAAAGATGAACCTTTTAGAAATACAGTTTTATGACTGGCTAGCCATACCATCATATTATAAAAGAGGCCAGAAGTTGGTGTTTTGGGGGTTTCTACCACTGTCATTTAGCTCAATCATTACACACAAACACACCCCAATGAAATAAAATCAGAAACTTTGGCATCTATTTTGCAGTCTAGGGGTTTTGTTCAATGATACATTTGAAATATTTCAGTGACACAGAAAAACCTGTAGTTACCTGTAGAATATGATGATATGGAAAGATATCTGATTGTCCTATTGACGTTCAGAGTTCTCCAGGTTTTCACCACAGCAAGTAAGAGTTCACAGAAGCCTGTTTCATGATTGCAATTCAGCTTTCTATATTTCAATTCAGTTCAGCCACATAAATCAATTTTTTTACTTCCAATGTTGATAACGGTGTTCATGCTGTTGAAGGGTAATTCACAGCCTATTTACTTTGGGGCATAAAGTAAATTTGAGGCTATTTTGTACAAAATAGTACTTTTTGTACAAAGCAGTACTTTGGGGCTATTTACTTTGGGGTATAAGAAAGGTCAAGGGTCTTGTTTTGGGGAGTTCCTCTTCAAGTGACTGAGAACTGCTGTATCCCTGCCTACATTACCTGAAGCGACAGAAAAAAAATCTCCTGTATCCACCCTTACCATTCATTTCTTTCTACTTCTGGAAAGGCTACAAGGCAGACATCCTTTGGAGCTGAGGCAGTGCCAGTTTTTGCAAATTAACAGTAAGTGAACGTTTTCTTTTTTTCTTTTTTTGGCCCCCACGTTTCATGCCAGGTACTGCTGTCACTTCATGTGGTCATTTCCCAGAGTTGTACCCCCACCACTGCTGTCACAGGATACATCCACCACCCCATCTGCTCTTTCTACTGACTGTTTGCCTCTCACTCATCCCTTCCTTTTCCCTTTGTAATCTATACAAATCCTCTGATGCCAGTTAGAAGAATTGATACAAAAACAAAACAAAAAACCCTGCAGCTTTAACCCTCTCAGTCATGCTGCCGTTTCCATGAGTGAACAGTAGATGAGCCCTTCTTTTTCTCCACCTAAGATTTCATGATGTCATGTGTTGCAGTCAGTTCATCTGTAGTTATTATTACATAGGTAGGCTTCTGAGACCCAATAAGCATCTACAATGTTCAATGTATATAGAACCTTTCAAACTCCAACTGTTATCCTTCAATGGCATACCCAACTTCTTAGGTACAGGAACACTCCAAGCTTTCTGCAGGAAAGTCACACAAATCCCATCAGCAGATTTTCCAGCTGTTATCCTTCTTGTCATTCTCAATATTCCAAACTGCTCTCCCACTGTGGCAAGCGACAGCTTAACAGCTCCTTTCTGCTACCGAGGGTCATGACAGCTTATCAGTGACTTTTCTGGTCTCTCCTCCAGACACAACCCAGGCTGTGCCTGCTTAGCTTCCGGTAGTCCTCACCAAAGTCTACTTTGTCACAAAGTCTACACAAAGTCTACAAAATCTACAAAGTCTACTTTCCGGTCCCTCACCAAAGGCTACTAAAAAAACTCCACAGTCAGGGAATTAGAGGACAGGTCCTCTCATGGATTGAGAACTGGTTGGAGACCAGGAAACAGAGAGTGGGTGTCAATGGACAATTTTCACAATGGAGAGAGGTGAAAAGTGGTGTGCCCCAAGGATCTGTCCTGGGACCGGTGCTCTTCAACCTCTTCATAAATTACCTGGAGACAGGGGTGAGCAGTGAGCTGGCTAAGTTTGCAGACGAGACCAGAAGTGATTGTGAGGAGCTCCAAAAGGATCTCTCCAGACTGGCAGAATGGGCAGCAAAATGGCAGATGCGCTTCAATGTCAGTAAGTGTAAAGACATGCACATTGGGGCAAAAAAATCAAAACTTCACATATAGGCTAATGGGTTCTGAGCTGTCTGTGACAGATCAGGAGAGAGATCTTGGGGTGGTGGTGGATAGGTCGATGAAAGTGTAGACCCAATGTGCGGCGGCAGTAAAGAAGGCCAATTCTATGCTTGGGATCATTAGAAAAGGTATTGAGAACAAAACGGCTAATATTATAATGCCGTTGTACAAATCTATGGTAAGGGCACACCTGGAGCATTGTGTCCAGTTCTGGTTGCCGCATCTCAAAAAAGACATACTGGAAATGGAAAAGGTGCAAAAGAGAGTGATTAAGATGATTACGGGATTTCCTTATGAGGAAAGGCTATGGTGTTTGGGCCTCTTCAGCCTAGAAAAGAGGCGCCTGAGGGGGGACATGATTGAGACATACAAAATTATGCAGGGGATGGATAGAGTGGAGAGATGCTCTTTACACTCTCACATAACACCAGAACCAGGGGACATCCACTAAAATTGAATTGGGAGAGTTAGAACAGACAAAAGAAAATATTTCTTTACTCAGCGTGTGGTTGGTCTGTGGAACTCCTTGCCACAGGATGTGGTGACGGCGTCTGGCCTGGATGCCTTTAAAAGGGGATTGGACAAGTTTCCGGAGGCAAAATCCATTACGGGTTACAAGCCATGATGTGTATGTGCAAGCTCCTGATTTTAGAAATGGGCTATGTCAGATGCAAGGGAGGGCACCAGGATGCAGGTCTCTTGTTATCTGGTGTGCTCCCTGGGGCATTTGGTGGGCTGCTGTGAGATACAGGAAGCTGGACTAGATGGGCCTATGGCCTGATCCAGTGGGGCTGTTCTTATGTTCTTAGTCTTCAGGCAGCTCTTCCTCCACACCACACTTCCTGCCCTCGATACGAGAACTGGTACAAAAGTAATGCCTCTTCTTTTTCTTTAATTTCAAATCTGGCACTGCATAATGCTGCGAGTTTGACTAGGTAGTCACTAGATGTGTTTAGTTTCACCATGCACAATAGCAATGTGACATGTCTCATGAGTATGGCGCACCAGCAGTTCAAAATGGTGGACATTTCAGACATTCTATAAAACAAAGGACCATGACTGAATTCCTCAGTGCAGAAGAAATCAGTTCAGTTGAAATCCATACTCTACACCAAAATGAGTATGGTGACAATACCATTGATGTCAGTAGCATCAGATGTTGGGTAGGCTGGGGCTTTACCTGGGGTAAGGGGATAAATATCCCTCTGCCTCGAGGAGACCTCCAGCTTCTCCTTCCCAGTGCTGAATACAGAGTAGGCCATCGGCATGCTTCCATGCTGTTAAGCGTCGGTTAAGATTGGGTTGTTATTTCAGTGACGTCACCCACTGTTTGTACTACTACTGATTTGGCTGTATATCAAGTCTTTCCCCTTTAACATGCTTTTCTGAAAACATATTTTAAACTTGGTTTCGTTTCCACAATTTTTTTCTTAAGAATTTTCTTAATTGTCAGGATGCCAGTTACTCCACGTTGTGTCCCGTCCCCCAATATACAGGATAAATTCAGCCTAAGCAAGCCATGGTCAAGGCAGAGAAGGTCAGGCAGGTGGAGGAGCTTGACCCTTTCCCCTCTGATAATTTAGCTGCTCAAAACCACCTCCCATACATTGCACTTTCAGCTGGGGGGTAAGATATGAAGACGATACGGAAACCTGATCCACAGGTGAAAGAGTAGCTTGGGAACTGACCAGAGAATAAATGGTCTCTCTTCCTACTCTTCCATCACTCCAACTCACTGTTTGCTTTCAAACAGTAAAACCTTTTTGACTTTCAAAAAAGTGGAGAAAAAACGCATGTAACTCTGTGTAATATGTAATTCAAGCCGTATTCTCTCCAAGGACATACTGACAGGCAATATTTGAAAAAGAAACAAACCGTCCAATTCTAACTAAATTCCCATGCGGCATGGCAGCAGCACCAGTGCGGGGTATGCTGCATCCTGTGAGCAAATTTGGACTGAGGAAGATCTCCTAGGGCTAAGGCAATATTTGTCCCCTTGCCCCAGGGTAAGCACTAACAGCCACAATAGGTCAACTTGGACCTGCACTCGCGATGTCACTGGTGCAAGCCTGTGCTAACCAGTGTTGGTGGGTCAGGCCGGGGAAGGGGTATAGGATATGGCATGCACCAGTGTCACTGATTCTGCCCCCTCCCAGGTCCCCATCGCGTTCTGCCAATGCACACTTAGTATTGGGCCAAAATCTTAGGTAGGGCTCTCATTTTAATTAAAGCTTATTTCTCAAACAAATAACACTTGCATTTACCCAATCTTATTTAAAAAATAAATAAATAAGGGACCAAACTTCTAATTGACAAAGTGGTCCAGCCATAAAACCACCTAATTATTTAAGGTTGTTTGAATTCCCTTTCCCAAGACACTGTTAAAGCAATCTTATGTTTAGTCAAAAGTGAGTCCTACTGCATTCGATGAAGTGTGTACATAACTGCAGCTCTAATTTCCTATTTCTGAACATATTTTTGTTTATATCTATACATTCTGCCTCTGACTGAACACAGAACTGTTACAGCAGCAGAGACACCTTAACATTTAGCTACCAAAAAGCGGTTGGACTTCCACTGATTATCTGCTGGTAAGGAATGGGGACGAGCACAGAGGGGAGACTGAATCCAGACCAAAGAGCTGATTGGTTAGAACCCATATTTCTTCTTCAGTCTCCCAACTGCTTCAAGTGTGCTATTTGGCTTTGGTGCACAGGGTGTGAAGAAATGTATTCAGGAGTTTGGACGTATGACTAGGATAGAAAGAACATTCAGTCTCATCACAATTTAGTAGATATAATCAACACCCTGAGATTTGTAAAATAAATTACAGGTTGTGCCTTGTTATCCACCAGGGGTTCCATGCCAGAAATCCCAGTGGATTAAAAAAAATCAGTGGATACCAAATCAGTGGAAAAATAGCTTTAAACTTCCAGGTTTCTTGCTCCTTCATTGTCGCCCCAGAATGCACAGTGTTTCTCAAACTGTGGGTTTGGACCCTCTGGGTGAGTCGTGAGCCAATTTCAGGTGGGTTCCCATTCATTTCAATATTTTGTTTTTAATATGTTACACTTGATGCTCCCATGGCATGTGACTGCATTTGGGGAAATGTTACAGACCTGTACTTTTAACAAGCTACTCTGTATATTCTTTTAACAATGATAGTAAATGGGACTTGCTCCTAGGAAAGTGTGGGTAGGATTTCAGCCTAGGATTGCTAAAAATTTTCCTGCTTGATGATGTCACTTCCAGTGGGTCCTGACAGATTCTCATTCTAAAAAAGTGGGTCCCGGTGCTAAATGTGTGATAACACTGGTATAGATGCTAGACCACACTCAGCCACTAGATGGGGTGAATAATGGATTATAGTGGAATGAAATTATTCCATTAGATTCCATTATTCACTCTATCTTTAACCCTGAAAAGTTTGCAACCAATATGGTTTAACAGCACAAATGTAGGAAATTGTATTTTGGCGCTTTTTTTCCTTGTTACAAGGCATTTAAAGGTGGACCCCGGTAACAGTGGTGAGTCAAATCTGTGGATGCCAAATCAGTGGATACCGCGATCCCACCTGTATACTGTATTTCCCAAACAGCCCAATCCTAAGTAAATTCCTCTAGTGCCAACACACATGCCCCAGTGTAGGCTACTCTGCATCCTGCTGGGGAATTTTAGCAGGTAGAAAGTCTCTTCAGGGTAAGGGGACATTTGTCCCCTTGCCCTGGGGAATGCCTGAGCCACCACTATGGGTCAACTTGGACCTGCACCAGCAGTATCACTAATGAAAGTTCATGCTGATCCATGGTGGCAGATCAGGCTGAAGAATGGGGATAAAGAAAGGTGCTTCAGATTAATTATTTTATATATTTAAAACACTAATAGGCTATCTTTCTACCCCAATGAGAGATCACAAAGGTGGATTACAATTTCAGTACAACATATAGAAAAATATGTGCCAGAAAATACACCAAAGAATGAGAGGTTCCATTTCCTATATAACGGATTTTTCAGGTGTTTTCCTGAAGACGTTTTTTTTTTTGCTCTCCCTAACTTACAGAGGATTCTACTGTAACCTATATATTGGTGGGAAAAACACACATACACAAACAGAGAGAAAATGTTTTAAATGTTTGTATTTTTTTATGTGTTGTACTGAAATTGTAATCCATCTTGGTGATCTCTTCATTGGAGCAGAAAAATAGCCTATTATTGTTTTAAATATATAAAATAAAGAATTAATCCAAAGCACCTTTCTTTTTTTCTTACAATACAAGGTGCTGCCCATTTTGTTTGTTGAAACCTATTGACAAGGATTTGTTCTGAATTTTTCCTTTCTTACATCTGCTTACTTCCTGATTATAACATTGCTTGCCTCATCCTCAGGTAATCTTTCACTACCTGGTTAAGAGCCAGGGTAGGGTAAACACGTATTTCATGCATGTCTTTTCTGAAGTTTCACCGACAATTGTCAGGCTACCTTCCCAACTTCTTGCAAGGTCAAAAGCAGTTTGAGAACAAGGCAGGAAGGTTGTTCAAATGGGACATGAGAGTGGCTGAAAGTGGCACGCCGAACAGGGAGCTATTTCATGTAAACAGATGTCCGTATAGAAAAAAATGTTTGCATGATTTGGTTTTCAAGTTAGTACCTTATGACTGTGTACAAATCGGCTTTAATAATTTAAAGCCACACTGCACTTCACAATTTAAAGCCTACACTGCATTAGGGTGGGAATTGGAGAATAAAAGAAAATTCAAAGCAAACCATCTTACATCCTTCTATACGTTCTCTCGGTATCAGAAGTAGACAACTGAGGGCCCAATCCTATCCAACTTTCCAGCACCGGTGCAGCCGCAACGCAGCCCTGAAGTAAGGGAACAAATGTTGGCAAACCTTGAGGATGCCTCTGTAACTGCCTCCCCACAAATGCAGGCACACTGCAGTATAGTCAACGGTAACTACTCCTGAAGACTCAACAGGTATGTAGACGTGTTTAAAAATGGTGTTATTTTACTCACCCAGTAAGCCCATTGTGTTCAATAAGGCTTTGGCTGTAATCCTATCTTACTCACTGGAAACAAACACCTTTAGGTTTAAGGATTGTACCGGAACACATTTTCATGACACTCAAAAGAAATGCACTGTTGTTTTATGCCACATGGTGGCACCAAAGGATTTTGTGAAGCTTTTTTCATTCACCCACTTTCAATATTTACTGGTCACAGTATGTTTTCCTTCAAAGTATAAAAACACAATTAGGCCTAAACATACTGCATTTCTGTTCTGCAGCAGGAAACCAGAGGTAGGGCTGACAGATAACTGGCATCAAAACATATTTATCACAGAATGATTCAAGTAATATTGCTGTAAAAAAACAAAATATGCCTGCACAAGAGAGGCTCTTCAGTTTATATAGTATGAGTTTAATAGTATGAGTTATTGCAGGAACAGTATTTATTATTATTTGTTAAAGTTGATACCTTTGTAAGCCCAAGACACATCTTTATTTCATTCATTAGCACCAAGCGCATTTGACTGGGACTGTTATGATCAGGGTGATTCTTACTCCTCTAGGAAAAACTAAGAATATATATATTTTAATTATTTTCTCTATTAATTTAGGGCACAAGCCTAACTAGGTCTACTCAGAAGTAAGTCCTATTTTGTTCAATGGGGGCTTACTCTCAGGAAAGTGTGGTTAGGATTGCAACCTTAATTGTGTCATTTTACTCAGAAAATTTCAGTGGGTCCAGTTAAGTTTCAGTTACATTTTCATTCTGTTTTCAAACTGCCAAAGATGCGGAAATGTATTTATGGTTGTCAAATATTAAAGCAGACTCTGAGAGTAATGCAATTATTAATGAGATCCAATGTGAATTTTGGAGCCTTGTGTCCAGGTCTATTTCTTCCATAGATTCACTGTGCGGCCTGGTCATTCTCCCTTGGCCTTGTCTCCTTTGTATAAAATTGGAATGATTGATCTCCTAGGCTAGTTACAAGGATTAGCTAAATGAAGACTGTAAAGCACAACATGAATAAAAGTGTATTTAAAAAAACCCTTGTCCAACGGATGCAGTGAGGTCCATTGGCAGGGTTGCTTGCAAAATGGCCACCAATCAGCAACCATTTTATGACAGCGGAACTCTCTTCCACTTTGTAAACCCTTATGCATGGCAGCCCAATCCTGCATATGACCCTCATCCTGCATAGGAATGGGCTGCTAATAATCAGTTATGTCAGTGGTGTATAGATGCCGATGGGCAACGTTTTGTGCAGTTGTTCTAATTCACTAACTCATTAATTAATTAAGTGGGTCAAGCAACTGCTTCAGTGCACACCAGCGTGACAAATTTGATGACATAAAGTGTGTGCACATTTTCTTGATATGCCCTGTATGTATAAAGGGGGGGGGCTATTTTGTTAATACAGTGCTGTATAAAAATAACAAGAAACAGTAATGTATAACTTAACTGTATATGTCCCAAGTATTTTGCCAGGCCAAATCAGTAACTCTTTTTCACATTACAGAGCATACACTAGTTTCAGCTGGTTAAACTTTTTTTTTGCAACTTTGGCTAGTAGCCAGGAGTCCCCCACAAATGAAGCAAATATAATGGACTTTCTTAAAGTTCTGAAAATAAATGTGTCCTACTTGGGGATATCTGAAGAGTCAAAGAACATATTGTGGCTTGTTCCTACATGGGGAATCTTATTTGTGACAGGAAAAAGATTACTTTCCTATTAAGAAAGAGAGAATGTACTAACATTTAAGTGTTTAAATTAGGCCATGTGACTTTAGAAATACTTAGGTCAAATGGTGTCATAAACCTCAGCAGGAAATATCTAAGGTACAGTGTCACCATGAATTATCAGGAGGAATTGGCAAAGATTCGCAAGGTAGTAATTAAATTCCCACCGCAGAATGACCTGCACATCATTAAACTCCATAGAGCAATTGAGAGGCTTTTGCTGAGGGCTTTTGCAGGTGCTAGATAAGGAGGAAAATCCTCTGAAAGAATCAACAGCACTCCAAAAGGAAGAAGGAAAGGAAAAAGTGACTCTGTATTTTTATTTTTTTTAGCAGTCACGGTCTCAGGAAAACAAGCTGTCTCCTCAGCTCTGAATGACCCTCATTTCTAAACCCTACGGAACATTACTGCCAAATCAATACTAAAATGGTTTGCTTGATGAGAGAGTGAAGATTTACTTGCTGTGGGAAGAACAGAACCTTTCATTCTCATGAATAGAGCTTCTCTTTGTCCTAGGAAAATCATTCAAAGGAATATCCAGATAATTTTCAATCTAACATCACAGTTCTATAGGTAAGCATGGCTGCATGATGACCCAGAAATGTAGGTGGTGTGAGTAGGATCAACCAAGGATGGTGCTTTTTCATTGTATTCCTGTATAAAGGCACATCAAAATGTGAAGTTGTTTACGGTTGCATTGATATAGTTGCCTTTATGATGTCTGGAAGGTCTTTAGGATATTGTAGGGATGATCAAGCCCCTACCTACCTACCTACCTACCTACCTACACACACACACACACACACACACACACACACACACACAGTGGTCACCTACAGAATTAATACTAGGTTGCTGGTGAACCTGAGGCAAAGCACAGCCTTGCCTGCCCCAATGGTGCACTAGGTGTTACACTACCATTGGTATTGCGCTTTCAGAGATCAGCCGGACCAGGGAGGTCCTCAGATCCTTGGCCAGTGCCCATCCTAACATCATCCCAAAACTCCATTCAGGATCTTTGAGCATTTCTGTCAAACTGTTCTTTATTTTTTGAGTGTTTGACAGGAATGCTCAAAGAGCGCATATGGTGAACTGCTTCCCCTATCCTGACAATTTTCTCCTGCCTTCCTCAACCAAGAATAAGAGCCTTACCTTGGGGCTGGGTAGTGAGCAGAGGGGAGGAATAACCACACAGGAGAGGCCCTTCAAGGCCAGGAGAAAGTGTCTGGACTTGATTCAAAATAGCCCAAACTTTCTGAGCAGGGGAATTCATATTTTGAGCTCTTTCCACTTGAAACGTGCACCATCCCTATTGATGTGTAGTTGGTTATCGCAGGCCTGCTCCTTTTCTGCCTTACTTTGTGCCACATCATGGCTTTCTGCACAGACACATGGCTGTATCTGAAAACACACCTGCTGCCAATGAAATGACATCAAGACAAAACATGGGGCATTCTCAGCAACATCTTAAAGATGCTCACATAACACTGCAGTGCCAAAATGATGGTAATGCAGTGCCATGCGGTCCACAAAATGTGCTAATGGCCATAGCAGCCCTCATTCTGCTGCAACACCCATGACTGCTAATGCAGAGGTTCATTGGATCAGGCTGCATGTGACTTTTCCACAGAGACACAAGGGTGCTGAATCACCTCTGACCAAATATGCTGAAACTTGACGATAGCAGAATGGCCAGGACTTCAATAACTTGACCCACAACTTAGGAGAGCCGAGTTTGGATTTCAGCCAGTTTAGCTGAACTGGCTTACATCCCAGATTTGCTGCCATAAATATGCTGCGTATTGATCTGCAACCCATATTTCTTGCCACTTTTTGGCACAATATTTTATATGCAATGCAAAGGGTATATGTAGGTATTAATGAGACAGTACAAATATAATTTACAGTAGTAAAATAACAGGGCATAATTCTGCTCAGGCCTTCAGGACTGGAGCTGAAACTCACGTAATAATTTGCCTTGTCAAAATCCTGCCATGCTGCTACGTTTATCATCTTCCCTGTTACAAATGAAAGCTTTGTGTGTGCCAGCTCTTGAAACATTATTGTGAGCGTCCACCAGTTTTCTCTGGCCTTTTCTTTTGAAGTACTGAATCCAGAAGGCAGGAGTCCAGACAAGGCAATAAAATTGGCATGGCTCCAAGGCCCATTCCAAGCCACCTTTCTTGAAGTTTGAGAGCAGTGATTTTCAACCTTTTACATCTCACAGCACACTGACAAGGCATTAAAATGGTCAAGGCACACCACCAGGTTTTTGACAATTGACAAGGCACACCATGCTGCCAGTGGGGGCTCACATCTCCCATGGCCCTATTAATAAATGACCTTCCCCCAAATTCCTGTTGCACACCTGTGGACCACTAGCGGCACATTAGTGTGCCACGGCACAGTGGTTAAAAATGGCTGTTCTAGAGAACATTCTTTTTTTTTTAGCAGTTATTCACCTTAATTTGGCTCTTTAGGGAGGATTTCCTTCCTCTTTGGATTTCAGTGGGAATTAACTCTCTGGAATTGCATAATATTCTTCATTTTAAAAAAAGATGATTTGTTCTCAACAGGGCTGATGAGCCTGATTTTCAAACCTTGAATGGTTTGAAGGAACACAACAAAATACATTATTTAGTGATGACTTGGTCATGTACCTGAGGATGCCAAACCCCAGCTACAGGCAAAGTTGCCTACCACTATTGGATAATGATAAACACACACAAAAGAAAGAACATAAGAAAAACTGGATCAGGACAAGGGCCCATCTAGTCCAGCTTCCTGTATCTCACAGTGGCATACTAGATTCTTTGCATATGGCATTCAGAGATAGGACTACAGAGTTGTGTTAGAGAAAACAATTGCCATACATGAAGCTCCAGGTTCAATCTTTGGCACACTCAGGTTTTTAAAAAATCTATCTCAGGTAGCAAGGCTGCAACAGACCCTGGAAAGCCATTGTCAGGCAAACTAGACAACACTAGGCAAGATAAACCAATGGTCTGATTCAATGTAAGACAGTGGTTCCCAAACTGTGGGTCTGGGACTCATCAGTGGGTTGTGACCCAAATTTGTTAGGTAGCAAAACTGACAGATTTGGCTATGTGCATCAAGGGTTAAACAAGCTGCTGCTTTGGGGTGGGGGGAGCAATGCTGCCCAATCACCATTACAGCTACATCTCTTGATATTTATAAATCAGGTAGCAGCCTCTAGGGCCTCTGAAAAGTTTGGGAACCACTGAGATATGCAAATCTATTCACACAACAATTGTCACTGCTTTAATTCTTCCACTCTCTAGAAAGAATAACTTGACCTTATGGGCTCACAGTTTCGTTCCTGAACCTTCACAATGCAATTGGAGATCCCAACAATATACTGATCCTACCCCCAACATTCTACTTATTGCCATTTTGAGTTTCAAACTGAAAAGTCAATGCAACGCCTTCAAAGAAGTCTAGAGTCATGTCCTCAGATTCTTCAGTGTGCCAGGACAATTGATGCACAAACAGCAATTGCAATAAATCTTTGCAATAAACCAACCACATAAGATGGTTGCAAGGAACAATTTTTTTAAAAAAATGAGTGATGACATTTATATATTACGGGAGCATGTTTTCACAAGTTCTTTTTTCGTGATGTGCACATTGGCATACAGGACAAATATGTGTCCATATAGAGATATCTTTCAAGCCAAACTGGGTTCATTTTTTAGGAAGATCTATTTAAATTGCTTCAGTTCAGGAGCTTACTACGACTGGCTTCAACTGAAAGACGTGGATCTGGAGAAACAATGTGAAGGCATTCAAAAAAAAGGTTACACGAACAGCCGAAAGAAGTCAGTAGGTTAATTCTTCATGGTGACCTGGATGTCCTATTAATGTCAAATTTCCCTCGATAAATTGCCATCTATGGAAATATGCTGTTTTGGTGACTGCGTTCTTGGCTTTACTTCAGCTGACAGATTGTCTCAGCTTTTCATGGGTATATCCATAGATCAGACAAGATACGTTAACAATGAGAGCTTAAAATCATAGGTCATTCACTATTTAATACAAAAATTACATACAGGCAATGCTCTGGTTGTATAATGAACATTTAGTTCTGTGTGAAAAGCTCAGCAGCTGCTCCGGCTTGGGTATTTCTCTACAAAAATTTATCCTCCTGTGGTTTTTAATATTATGCAAACACATAATACTGCTTTAATCATCTTGCTTTTTGCAACCTCGAGCAAGGAAGTGCAATGGAGATAACATGCTTGCAAAGTTAATAGTTTATCCTACAGTAAACACCCCCCCCCCCCAAAAAAAATCCAAGCATTTTTGGCATAACATTTTATTGCTCATAATATATGTGGAACATTTTAGTTTGCAAAGGGTTTTATGGTGCTTACTTCCTTCAGCCTTAATGCAATTGTGAGGTAGATTTTTATTATTCCCATTTTATAGCTGATGAAATGAGGCAGACAGCTAGAAAATTTATGGGGCTAAACACAGGAGATCTCCCAGTTCATCCGTTACCTTTTAGCTGCAGTGAAGGGAAGGGGCTTATGAGTCCCACTGCTGAATTCAGCTGAAGCAGAATTCAGGGAGTGAAATCACATCTGAGCCAGCCTATTGCTGAGTTCATACTTGAAACTTAGGACCTCTGGCTAGAAGCTGTGCAATGAACCACAATTATAGCCACCTTACGTTGTCCAGGAATCCTGCTTATACTGCAGAAATGGAGTGCCAATATGTTCCATACAAAAGCAAATACTGAAAAAACAGAAAATGAACTGAGCAAAATGAGGAAGGGGTAGAGAGAATTACAACAAGTAGTTTCGATGTTACCCAAGTTTTGGGATTGGGTGTGTGTCAGTTGAGCTCTTGGTAATATAGTCCAATAGATTGGCTTAAGTTCTTTGATGACCAGTTAGTTGGGGAAGAAGACGATGCTTAAGCAATAACAACAAAGGATAATGACTATTGTGTCCAGATGACTCAGTAGCTTCTTTGTGATACTGAGACATCACAGAAGGTTCTGGGTGCTAGAAAGGTCCAGAACAGGTAGAAAAACAGGTAATCTGGAAATTTCAGCCATATAATTTCAGTTTGATCCTAACCCTATTAATCTGGCATGATGCCTAAAACCAATCCAATTCATTTTAATGAGATTCCCAGGACAAGTTCTCTGTAGAAGGTGCCCACAGTTCAGAAAGAACCACAGACTCCACTGCTTTTTTCCATTTATCTTATTACACCAACAAATTATCTTTCTGTTGTTTTGATATTTATAATATGACTCATAGTGAGACAGCAGATGTTTCCTCAGACAAGCAACAGAAGTTCCTACTAGCTCTATTTTTCCCTCTTGCTTTGAGACACTTATCATCACAGTATAGTCTTGGCTTTTGCATAAGTCTGAAGTCATAGAGCCTAATCCTGAACTCAGTGCTCCAGCTTACCGCTGGGCTACCACCCATGCTAGCTCACTGCTGATTGGCGCCGGGCTAGCGCCCAACATGTACACAGCCTCTGCTGCTTGGTGGTCTCACAGCGGTCTCTGCTGAGCTGCGGAGAGGAAAGCTGGGGTGGGGGAGAGGCGAGGAGGAGGCGTAACGGGGAGGGGGGAGATTGGTGGAGGGTGGAGAGAGGGCAGGGAGGAGGTGTGACAGGGAAGCAATGCGGGGGCGGGCGAGAGGCGTGCTGGTGGGTGGGAGTAGAGAGGCAGGGAGGCGGGTCCAGTGGGGCTCCACCCCACCAGATCCAAAGCATTCGTGTGGGGCTCACTGCCTGATATGAATGCTCTTCCCTCACCATTGACCTTCCGGTTGGCGGTGAAATTAGTAGCCCCATTGCGGGGCTGCTTCCCTTACCCGGGAGAAGGGAACAAAAGTCCCCTTCTCCCGAGGTGCCGCCCACGGCTGCCCAACGTGCGCAGGATGGGGCGGCAGCTGTTCTCGGTGCCGCTGAAGCCGTGCACCCCGGGCAGCTCAGGATTGGGCTGATAGTTTCCTACTGCAGTGAGAAGGTCCTCTGTGATTTATTTATTTATTTATTTATTTATTTATTATTATTATTATTATTATTATTATTATTACTACCCCGCTTTTCTCCTTGGAGGGACTCAAGGCGGCTTACAACAAAGGATAAGACAAATTAAAACACATAATTTAGTCCAATAAACAGATAAAAGCATATTAACATCATAAAAACAGTAGTCAGATAAAAAGCGGTCAGGTAAAAGAGCATAGAACAGCAAATCGTAAAAGGATCAGGCCTGTAACCAGGTTTTTAAAAAGATAGTAACAGATGTTAAAAAGATGTTAAAAAGGCCAGGAACTCAGAACGCTTGTCTAAA
Organism: Tiliqua scincoides; assembly: GCF_035046505.1. Taxonomy (NCBI): domain Eukaryota; kingdom Metazoa; phylum Chordata; class Lepidosauria; order Squamata; family Scincidae; genus Tiliqua; species Tiliqua scincoides. The sequence goes on from NC_089824.1 coordinate 32,325,442, forward strand.
CAGAAGGGTCTTCAGGCCTCACCGAAAAGTTTCAAGAGAGGGAGCAGTTCTTAAGTCAAGGGGAAGGGAATTCCATAGCATTTGTGCCACTACTGAGAAGGCCCTATTCCTTGCCGCCTTCCCACATACCTCCCTAGGCACTTGTAGAAAAGCCTTCTCTGATGACCTAAGAGGACGAGCCGGATTGTACGGGAGTAGGAGATCTCTAAGATACCCTGGCCCAGAGCAGTATAGGGCTTTAAAGGCCAAAACCAGCACCTTGAATTGGACCCAGAAATGAATGGGCAGCCAATGCAGCCGCTGGAGAAGCGGACTGACAGAGTCAAACCGCCTACCTCCAGTAACTACACGGGCCACCGCATTCTGCACTAGTTTCAGTTTCCGAACCATCTTCAAGGGCAGCCCCACATAGAGCGCATTACAATAGTCTAACATCGATGTCACCATGGCATGGATCACCGTAACCAGGTCTGCACAATCCAAGTATGGCCGCAGCTGTCGCACCAGCCAAAGCTGAGCAAAGGCCCCTCTAGCCACAGCTGCCACCTGGGAATCCAGGAGCAGCTGTGAGTCAAGGTGGACCCCCAAGCTGCAGACCTGCTCCTTCAGGGGGAGTGCAGCCCCATTCAGCGCAAGCCGATAGTCCAGCACCTGCATTGAGGATTTCTGAACCAGCAGAGCCTCTGTCTTATCCAGATTTAATTTCAGCTTGTTAGCCCCCATCCAGATCCTCACTGCCTCCAGACAGCGCTCCAGGCCCTCAACCGCCACCCTGGAGTCTGGAGGAAAGGAGAGATAGAGCTGGGTGTCATTGGCATATTGATGGCACCCTACTCCAAATCCCCAGATGACCTCTCCCAGTGGTTTCGTGTAGATGTTAAATTGCATGGGGGACAGAACTGAATCCTGTGGCACCCGCACCTCAAGGGCCAGGGTGTCAAACAGGCATCCCCCAGCACCACCATGTGGGACTGAACCTCCAAGTAGGAGCGGAACCACCGCAAAACAGTGCCTCCAACTCCCAACTTGGCCCAGAAGGATACCATGGTCAATGGTATCGAAAGCCGCTGAGAGGTTCAGTAGGACCAACAGGGACGCACTCCCCCTGTCCAGTCCCTGGCATAGGTCATCCACCGAGGCAACAAAGACAGTTTCAGTCCCAAAGCCTGGCATGAAACCAGATAATCCGCTTCATCCAAGACGAAACACCCCCCCCCCCGCGCTTAATTACCTTCCCCAGAAACGGGATTTTGGAGACTGGCTGGTAGTTGTCTAATACAGTGGAATCCAGGGAGGACCTCTTCAGGAGGGGGCAAACTACCACCCGTTTCAGAGTACAGTAACATCCTCTCCACCAAGGAAGAGTTGACCACCCTCTCTGTACACTCAGCCAGTCCACCCCGGGCAGCTCTTATCAGCCAGGCTGGGTAAGGGTCAAGCAGGCAGGCAGATGGCCTCACACTCCAAAGGAGTCTGTCCACATCCTCAGACTGTACAAGCTGAAAAGAATCCTACAACACTGGACAAGCAGTTGCCAAGGGAACATCGTCAGACATTGTCAATCTGGCATCCAAGTCGTGACGAATACAATCGATTTTATCTGCAAAATGTTGTGCAACATGTCACAGCGGCTGACCATGTGTTCCTTCTGGTCTACTGGAGGGGCCTGATGGAGGAGACTCCGTACCACATGCAACAGCTCTGCCGGACGGTTCTCAGCAGATGCAATGGTAGCAGAGAAGAAAGATCTCTTCGCTGCTACCACAGCCATAGAATAGGCTCTGTAATGAGTTCTACTCTGTGTCCGATCGGATTCATCACAAGTTTTCTGCCACCGTCTGGCAGTTATCTGGCAATCCATTCCAGCCCATTTTGCCTCCACACCAGTGACTACCGTTTTGCACCAATTTTAACAGTTCTATGTGGCAGTTCAACTATATCTGCAGAACCACACTCAAGTTACAATCTTATTCACACTTACCTGGCAGTAAGCCCCATGACTATCATTTGTCTGGGAAGCCACCTACCAGATCCATGAGGCACCCAGAACCCAGGTACTGGGGAGTAGGGAGGCATCAGAAGTCAAATGGCCAGTCCTCCCAGGACCTCAGAAGGCCGAGATTCAGGCCCCATCAACAGCCTTGTTAGTGGCCCCAGCAGTGGCTGGTGCCATGGCTAAGTGCACAGGTGCTCACCAAGCCCCCTAAGAACAAGGCTGCAGCACAGCCCACTGCCAGAGAAAAGCTGAAGGCAGAGCTGGCTCAGTTGCTAGTTGAAGGCCAGCGTAAGGAACAGCAGAGCCAACAAGGAGGAGGAAGGCAGGGTAAAGCAGAACCTCCTCTCCAAAGCACTTGCGGAAGTACTGTGGTCAGGTGGTCTATAAGGTCCCTCCCCACAAATTTTTGGGGGCACAGAGTGGCACAAGTCAAAGGCTCAACAGGGTTGCCCCATCCTGCTTGGTGTGCTGACGCCTTCCCCGGGCAAGTGACATGGTTTCAAACTAATCCCCCCTCACTCTTACTAATTTGAGAATGGCTGTTTCAGATACGGCCAATTATTCCTTTTCCCACCTTTTCACCACAACCAACACAAAGGTAGCATGACTGCCACTGCACTGCATGGCACAGCAATACATGCCATGACATTAATGGCAGCTTCTGCACTACACTACATAACACTACATTCAAATCCCTTCATGCCAGCAATGGGATTTTACAGTGTAGTCCTCTGCTACAGTGCATCTATAAACAGGTCATGACACAAGGAAAGCTATGATGTGGTTCTCATCATAGCATACACTCTAAATATACTATTGCCCTAGAACTGCCTGGTTGACATGGATGAAGGGGCTATTCCAACAGTGCTTTGGTTTCCCTACGTATGTGTCCAGATAACATAGCACACCAAATGAGAGTTTGTGTTTTTAGTCTACTTGTGGGTCATGGTCCAGCAGCAGGGCATATATGTGGCATCAGGTGCTTTTTCCTATCACTGCTGTGACTTAGCGCACTGAAGTCCAAATATGGGCATCTCCAATTATTGGCAAGACCTCCACCTAAGATCTTGGAAATCTGCTGTTGGTCTGTGTTGGTGGTATTCGCCCGGATGAACCAACAGTTTGATTCAGTGCAAGGCAGTTCCATATATCCTTCTAACTATCTACAGTCACACCCCATGCATATGTTTTAAGCTGTACAAACATTTTCTAGAAAAGACAAGACAGGAACCATATATTCACTGAAAAATGACTGATGTGTTATGAAAGCCAGAAATGGGTGATGGATCCTTTCCTGACTGCAAATATGGTTCACTAAGTAATGCTGCTCTTTGTGGGTAGAAAAGGAGGAAAAAGAATGAAAAAGGATATTGTCAATACATCATCCAATACACCATATCCAATACATCCAATACAATCATATCCAATACACCAATGTTCAGTGGATATAACACCTCATGAGTGCACACACAGTACACTAATAACTTTGCAATGATTGTGCAAAGCTGCTATAGAAGAATAAGATGTGGAAATACCCTTAACCTGATTTTGGCCATCTCTGGGCATCTGAACAGTGATTTTCAACCTTTTTCATCTCATGACACACTGAAAAGGCGCGAAAATTGTCAAGGCATACCATCAGTTCTTTTGACAATTGACAAGGCACACTGCATGTCCAGAGGTGTGTTCACATCCTCCAATGGCCCTACTAATAAATGACCCTCCCTCAAAGTCCTATGGCACAAGGTGGTATGTTGAATGTGCCCCTGAGTCCAGTTCAAGTTGTTTCTCGTAGTTGGAAGGTGTTTCTATTGTGAACTTTTCCATGACCCTGGAATCAACTCACACCTCTCAGTAAAACATTTGTATTTTTTTCTATGAACCAGTCACTGGGAGAGATCTGCACGTTCCCCCAACAGACATTCCAGAGAATCAGAAAAATTATCACACATTCAGTTGGTGGTTTTTCTCTAAAATGACCAAAGCTGAACTTATTTAGTCTTCTAAACCATCAATAACTATATTCACCATCGTTGCTTTTAAATAGCAGATTTCTAGTTCTTCTAGGTGTAAAGGGGGGGAGGGAGATGTTGAGACAGCGCTTATTTTAAAATATTTTAAATCCAAGGGAAAAAGGAGGGGTATCACAACATGTCCCTTTCATGATAGTTTGTTGCTTTCAGTGAAATCACCCTTTATTTGACTTTTCCAAGTTACCTGACTGTGTATGCAAATGAATGGTGCTGTTTTAGAAGCATGCTTAAATATATGTGTCTAATGATAAAGCATTGCCTCTGCAAATGAAGCGTTTCCGTTATGTGCCTTCTTCAGTTCTCCATGTGATTAAATTCTCTCATCACAATGAAAGCCATTTATCATCCTCATTGTACAGATAATACGATGATTGATGGCTTTGCATCCAACTGTATAATATGCAAATATAGCCTCGTGCTTCCTCTTTGCCAAAATATAATGCTTTTTCACTCATTTTTAAACCCCCCGTAACATGAATATAAGAAGAGTGTTGTGGAATACGATTACCATAGGGCTTCTGAATTTCCTCTGACCCCTCCTCCAAAAAATCCCCCTCAAAATATCAAATTTATAGTAGCTATTAAGCTTCCTGACAGGTGGCATTACCAGATTATATTTATGCATCAGCTTTAGAAATGCAATTATTTTGGTTGTTTTTAGTGCTATCTGATGGTAAACATTGTCTTCATTTATAGCTGACTCATTGAAAATAAGGAAGAGACAGCTGTTGTCAACTGAGTTTTACAGAACACAGAAAAAGACAGATAATAAACATGTTTTGATACTACATTTTTGGCCCCCAGGAATTAAAACCCCCCCAGAACCCTCACTCAGCTGCTGATATGAAGAAACAGGGCTGCCAAAGTTGTGACCCATCAAGCTGAATACACTACAGCAGTCACATGTCGGGGGCTGCTAGGGATTTGACAATCCTCCTGTTTTTACAGTTCCAGACAGGCAGCAAAACAGGAGCTTTCTTGAGGCCCTGGGGGTGGTCTAATGTAAATGGTTGGTAGACTGCATCTGCCTTGGAGCATGGCTGGAGAACATTTTGGAGACAATGACCACAATGCAGCAAAGTATCATACAACTGCAGCATCAACAGAGCCAGCAAAACAAGAGAGAAAAACTTAGAATCGCATGAGCCAATACACACTAGGGAAAAAAAGAACCCCAATGGCTAGGATCCTTGAGTGCTCTCGCCCTTGCACTTCCACTTGTGCAACGGTTCTTCTGAATTTTGGGAGTTTGCCGCTTCCCTTCTCATACCCAGTGGCGAAACTTAGGCATCTGGCACCCGAAGGCAAAAAATATTTTCACCCCTCCATAAGACAAAATCAAATTCACTCACACCACATACCTTCCTTTCCAAAATGTCCTTCAACCCTCAGGTACAGTTATTTGGGAGTTGCAGGAGGCTGTATAGGGAAAAGGGAGCAGGAAAGCCCCATTCCATGAGTGGAACTTCCTTCACAGCCCAATCATATCCAGGATTGGGTTGTCATATGGAAGCATTCACAACAGCGGTATAGAGTTCTGCTGCTGTAAAATGGCTGACAATGGAGTCTGCAGCACTCCGTCAGTGGTCATTTCCTGAGTGCTACCACAAGTGGTGGCAGGGCTCCAACCCCACCAACAATTCCCGCCATGCCTGCTGGAGGAGGAAAGGCAGTGGAGGGGATGGTGAGTGGACAGAAGCAAGCAAAACTGGGCAGGAAGGGTGGAGGAATGTGGCAGAGAGGTTGCAGGAGGGGGTGGATCGTGCAGTGATAGCATGTGCCAGGTCTTATCCCCCCTTTTAACAGCTGCCCCCCTTTGACTCCTTGGACTCGCATAAGCTAAAGAGCTGGTGCTTTGGCAACTGGGAGGCTTACAGGGAGGTAAGGGAAAATATTTTCTCTTATCTCTCCCAAGCCCTCCAATCTATTCCTCCACATGCAGTGGCAGCCTTTTTGGTATGGCTGCAGTGATTGGGGGGAGGGGAGGGATAGGATTGGCTCTCACAAAAGTTAAGATCCAAGCCTAACTTTTGCAAGGCCTGCTTGCTGGTGCTCTCATTCATTCATTCATTCAGACAGCTTTTTGAACTTTTGTATTAAACTGCACATCAATATTCTACACCAGTGATTCCCAAACTGGGGTACTTGCCTGGACCTCTAGGGGTACTTGAAAAAGAATTGAATAATGATAGAAAAAGGTAGATCTGCATCAGAATCTATCTTCTGGGGCTGGCAAGGCAGGCAGGAAGGCAGCTAGAGGTAAGGGAAAACATTTTGCTAATATGAGGGGTACAATTTATGGAAATGGGTTACCAAGGGGTATGCAAGTGAAAACAATGTTGAGAATCACTGTTCTACACAATTATAATTGAGCACAGTGCTAGGCCAGTTTCACTGCATATATATTATCTGGAACAGTCAATTTATTTGTGGTAAATATGAAGCAGGTTGTATTCACAGTTAACGGTCCTCCTGCAAAATAAGCATGTTTTAGAACTGTGTACTCCATGAGTTCACAACTTCCCACATTACAACTTTTTTTGAAAGAGAAATCACATCTAGCTCTTGAATAGAGCAAGACCAGAAATCGCTGCAAAAAGGGAAAAAAATGGAGGCTTAACCCAAATACAGCTGGCTAAGCAGAGAGTGGAATTCTGTACAGCTCATCAAACTACCTAATATAGCATGAGCAAGAGGAGGTTGTCAAGATACTAATAGATTCAAGGACAATTGGAAATCATTTATTTGGTCCACGATTTCAGACAGCAGCAGCAAAGTAGCTCAATAGATTTATTGTCAATCGTACAACAAAGAGATTGTCGGCTTGGGCTCCTTTTCTTGTGTTAATTGTATCATTATTTGATAGATGACTAATGAAAAAGTTAACCTTTGGGTTCACTTTTAAATATATAATGCACTGTGTTTTTTACCACCTTCCGCTCTTTTGTCAGTCTTTATTTGAGACTTCAATTCCAGCTGTCAGCCTGTTAGAAAGCTGCAGCAAGCCTAGACTTGAAAGGCTGACATTTAGCCTTTCCTCAGCTTCAGTCAATCAACACTATTCCCTGTCTGAACTTTTGAGCACACTTTGCAAAATAGTTGGATACTGTCAGTCAGTCCAGCATCGTAAGACTGACTGTTCCTTTCCTTATAGGAAGTACAACCGCGTGCCAAGAGCAACTGTTTTGCCTCCTTATCTTATAGCCTACCAGACTTCCTATGGGGGAAACACTGTCAGATAATGGGTATAAGAGAGAAATAATGCCACTCCTGGGGATAAAATGCTGGTCAGCTAGGAGGAACAACCTAAAATTCAATAAGGAAGAACACCACTAAAGAGGAAGAATGACGCGAGAACTGTCCTGAAGATGTTTGGCCAGAAATCATTACTATAAATGCCAGTCAGTGTGTTAGTTGGCAATGCTTGAGGTCTGGATTATTAGATAAATATCTTTGACAGACCTGGAGCACAATCCCATGCTTGTCTACTCAGAAATAAGTCCCATTGTCTTCAGTGGATCTTACTCTCAGGAAAGTGTGCATAGGATTGCAGCCTGGGATATGTTTTTGCAAACTGGCGTTGGTCAACCTTACTGCTATTCTGACTAAATGAATTTCCTCTGACAGCATGTCAAGAACTGGCAAGACCCTACTGCAGATGCAGCAAACTGCATTTCTGCTATTCTGACTAAATGAATTTCCTCTGACAGCATGTCAAGAACTGGCAAGACCTTACTGCAAATACAGCAAAATGGCAGATGCGTTTCAATGCAAGTAAGTGTAAACTCATGCACATTGGGGCAAAAAAATCAAAACTTCACATATAGGCTGCTAATGGGTTCTGAGCTGTCTGTGACAGATCAGGAGAGAGATCTTGGGGTGGTGGTGGACAGGTGGATGAAAGTGTCGACCCAATGTGCGGCAGCAGTGAAGAAGGCCAATTCTATGCTTGGGATCATTAGAAAAGGTATTGAGAACAAAACGGCTAATATTATAATGCCATTGTACAAATCGATGGTAAGGCCACGCCTGGAGTATTGTGTCCAGTTCTGGTCGCCGCATCTCAAAAAAGACATAGTGGAAATGGAAAAGGTGATTACTGGGCTGGGGCACGTTCCTTATGAGGAAAGGCTACGGCGTTTGGGCCTCTTCAGCCTAGAAAAGAGACGCCTGAGGGGGGACATGATTGAGACATACAAAATTATGCAGGGGATGGACAGAGTGGATAGAGAGATGCTCTTTACACTCTCACATAACACCAGAACCAGGGGACATCCACTAAAACTGAGTGTTGGGAGAGTGAGAACAGACAAAAGAAAATATTTCTTTACTCAGCCTGTAGTTGGTCTGTGGAACTCCTTGCCATAGGATGTGGTGATGGCATCTGGCCTGGACGCCTTTAAAAGGGGATTGGACAAGTTTCTGGAGAAAAAAATCCATTACGGGTTACAAGCCATGATGTGTATGTGCAACCTCCTGATTTTAAAAATGGGCTATGTCAGAATTCCAATGCAAGGGAGGGCACCAGGATGAGATCTCTTGTTATCTGATGTACTCCCTGGGGCATTTGGTGGGCCGCTGTGAGATACAGGAAGCTGGACTAGATAGGCCCATGGCCTGATCCAGTGGGGCTGTTCTTATGTTCTTACTGGGCATTTTGGAAATACTTATGAGAAGACAGACACTGCATTTTCTCTCTGAGTGGCTATCTGAATTGAGAGAATACAAAAATAATACAAGTTCTTTCTACAAAGCAATTAGAAAAAGAATATCAATTGATTGAAATTTCTGGGGCAAACTGAGAGTCAAGGGAGCAGGAAATTTCAGATAATACCACTACAAAACTAGGATGCAGGAACCCAGAAGGGACAGTGTGTCTTTGAGATCAAACTGTTTTTCTTTTGAACTGAGATTGATGAATTGGTGATAATGCACCAGTGCTGCCTCTGAAAGTGCGTGTACGTGGTCACATGGTCTTCTCAAATCCCCAAAGGTAGAGATCCTCCCTTGAAAGATGGACATGGGACTTTACAAGCACAAAGCTAAAATTATTTTAATTTCAAGGGCTTTTTATTTTTTAATACGTAAAGACTATTTTTTTTTTTTTGCAACGAAGTTTATTTATTTTTTACAGATACAGGTGAGGAAAATAGGTTAGATTTAGGGCTGGGACTACACAGGTTACACATGAGGGTATTGGCCATCGATTACAACATACATTAGTAAAAAAAAATGTCTAAAAACAAAATTATTCTTTAATACAAAAATCATATTTGTTAATCTACTGATTAATAATTTAACTAAACAATCAATATTTTTTATCTAAAGATATCTATCCAATCATAAAAAGGCTTCAAATTTTACTTGTACACTATTCTTGCCACTAAACTAATATTTAGAATAAAATATTTCTTATCTGATTCTTAATTTCTGATGTCACATTTAAGAGGAATGTTTTGAATGGTAATACACACTTCAATATCTCTTGTAACAGTTTATACATCATTTTCCAATATTTCTTTGCTTTTTCGCATATCCACCACATATAATAAAAAGTTCCCTCAATTCTTTACTTATCCAACATTTGTTTGATGACCCAGGGTACATTTTTACTACTTTCTCTGGAATTAAATACCATCTATAAAACATTTTATATAATTTCTCTCTTAAAAAATAACCCTTTTAGTTATCTTAATACCACTTTAATTATCACAATATTTGTGTTCCAGATTTGTTTTCATTTACATCTGCCTTGATTTGATATAATTAATGGAATACTCTTCATTTCGAAGGAGAATTTGGTCGATTAATATCTACCAAAAAAAAAAAATTCTACTTGTTCAGCCATTTTCACTTTCTGGCTTAGTACTTTCTTTGTTCTCTGTCTTGTTGGTGTTTTCCTTCTTGCTTCTCCTACTGCCACTTCTTCTTTTTCTTCTTAACTCTCTTGTATTTCTTGATCTCTCTCTTTTCTTCTCTCTTTTTCTTAATTCTGTTCTTTTTGGATTTAATCCAAAAATTCTTCCTCTTCTTGAAACGACGTGCTCTTTGAAAGTTCCCTCTTTTTTCTTCCTTAAAATTCTTAATTCTAATAATAACGGTTGCTTTTTCCATCTCCTGTCCCATTTCAAAAATCTTCACTTCTTTAGTTTCCATTCTTTTTTCTTGTCTGTTATTTGTAATCTGTTCCTGCATGCTTGTCAGGGAGGAGTTTATTTGCTTCATTTGTTCAGATAATTTTCTGACCTGTTGCTTCATTTCACTTCTGAAATCCCACAACAAATCCATTAATAAGGACTGGCTTTTAAAGACTGGATTTAAAGGACATCCTTTAAATTTTTGAATGCCATTCTTATCTATATCAAATCAAGCCAATATATCTCTGACTGTAAAAAACAGAGATAAAATGGTCCAACAATTAAAAAAAATCAACCAACTCTCATGATCTTGTTTCACCTTCTTGTAAGGCTAATTTCCAATTTTTATATCCAAAAGGGGTAAGTCAATATTCCACTTCCAGTCAATAACAATGTCAAATCAGTCAAACAATTATTAAAGAGTCATCCAAGTCTTATTATCTTGCATCCCTTCTTGTCCAAAGTAATCCTTAATTTTTAATATCCAAAAGGGGTGGATCAGTAATCCAGGTCAATCTGTCAAATTAAGTTAGTATACCTTTAAATGACTAGGCCTGAATTGAGCATTCTTGCTAGGAAAGCTAAAGTAAGTTATTTCAGCCATTAAAGGTTATTTATTTCTTTTCCATGCATACTATTTCAGCAGGGTGATCTTTAATCTTCCCTTATTTATCTTGTCTTATCTCTCGTCTTTTCTTCCAGTTACCCTTATTACAAAAAAGAAAAAAAATACTCCAGCAAGGGTTTCTTTAAATCCGGGTTCGCTCTTTTCCCCTCTGGGTGGCTACCAGCCAACATAAATAATCTTAAAGTTATCTTTCCCTCCTTCCAACCTCTTGATTGCAGTTCTTTTTATAGACTTGTAATGAACTGGTTACTCACAGTTTAAAGCTTTTTCCGCTGTCATGTCGTTGTATCTAGGCCATGGGGGGGGGGGTACCCAGCTATCCGAATCTGTCTTCTCTGAATCTTCTCCGAAGATGGCGTCTGGTATACGATGTGATCCAGCATAGAGCAATATCTGGGGTTTTCCTCTGTGACCGCCGTCCCTAGAGATCCCCCGAGTTCAAGCTCTCACCTTCATGTCTTCTTAGACAATGAAGAGTTCCTCATTGCTGAGGTCCTCTGGAAACACATCTATTTAGCAGTCGCCCCCCGAGTCCTCCAAGGTTCCCTGCTACTGCACTGAGTGTTAACTCCACCCCCCCGCCCCCACATACGTAAGGACTATTAAAGGTACCACTTCAGTTTTCATACTCAGATCAGACATGTGTTTGGCTAAGAGGATATCTGAATTTGGGGGCAGGGCGTATTTTTCAGGCATCATATTTATTCGTTCAGTGGGTATCTGTGGCAGAAATGCTGGAAGAGTCAATATTCAGTAGTTCAGGATGTGCAGGAAAGAGTTGAATAAGGAGATTTCCTGAGCATAATAATTTCTAAGTCAGAGAGAACTCTAAAGCAGGGGTGTCCAAACATTTTGGCAGGAGGGCCACATCTGCTCTCTGACACTGTGTCAGAGAAAAAAAGAACTAATTTACATTTAAAATTTGAATTAATTTACATAAATGAATATATTTGAGATGGAACTTATATGAATGAATGAAGGTCTTGCAATAGCTCAAGGCCTATAAAAGGCCTTGCACAAAGCAAGGCCAGCCTCTCCTTTGCTGCTGCTGCTGCATCACAGATGTGAAACAGCACATAGTGGAGGGGGCCCTCATCCCACAGCTCAGGTGAGAGGTCAAACAGGCGTCCTCACATTGAGAGCAGTTGCGTCGGGCCAGCACGGGCTCGAACAGGTCTCTGGAGGGCCAGAGGCTCATTGGAGACTGGGGGCTCCCCGCAGGCTGGATTGGGAGCTCCTGAGGGCTGCAAGTGGCCCCTGGGCCAGGATTTGGGTACCCCTGCTCTAAAGGACTGACTCACATGTTAAATGGAGATTGTGCTCAGGCAGACACTGTACCCTGTTGTCCTATACAGAGCACAACTACTTGGAAAGCATCTTTAAAATTACACTCATGAGACAAAAGATAGTTTTCATGTCTTGTCTCTGATGCAGTCTCACCAGGGGTGCAAGTTTCATGTGGAGATACTGTCAAATTATCTTTCTCCACCTGGAAACAGGTGGTTGAGTTTCAAGGTAGGAAAAATGACATGTAGTAATTTTGGACAGATCAGCTGTCAGAAATTGTTACCCATATGGACTTTCCACCTAGACAACTAAAAAGATGCTGTAGCTAAAGGACTACTATAGGTGTTTGAGTCAGACTGACAGTCACAAACCCATTACCTCCTTCTCTATTTCAAGATAACAAAAACTGATAGGTAGAATTACTGGACAGAGTGGTTGTCCAAAATTGCTACCTGTGGGATTTTTTTCCACTTGCACCACTTAAAGGTTATCTGGTTGAGGGATTACACACTGACCATTCAGACAAACAGCAGTTAAAGGAAGGTAGTAGATAGCTTACCAACTCAAACATATTAGGCAGTAGGTGGAGATGAGTGTGATGCTTACTGATGTGTCAATTCACATACCACCTGACAGCCCCTCCCTCATTTTCCACAGGACTTGTCTGCCATGTGGCTCTGCCCTCCTTCCTTCCTTATGAGGTCCCTGCTCAGAAAGTAAAGATTCTCCATTTCTGGAGGAAATGGAGGAAGCAGGGCAGAGAAGCACAAAAACAGGGAGGCCTGTCCAGTTAATGATAAGGGAGATGCTTTCTCACAAAATGTAAACACTTTGTTAACTGGCATGTTTGGTTAACTGGCAACCCGTGTTCTCTGTGGATGCTGGTTACCACAGCTCTAACTATATTATTCTTACATTTCTAAAGCAATATTTCAAGAAGGCTTCTGTACAGACAACATGCTTCTGGCTGAAAACGTCATCTTCACCTTACCTCACCTCAAACACAGAACTGTAGACAGATATGTAGCATTTTCTCCTGTCATTTTCTCAGGCCTTCTTAATGAGAAGGAGCAGATGTCCAAGTCCATATATATCCTGGCAGAGAGCTCCCTTTGTGATTTCCCTGTGTGTCAGGAACAAGCCATCCTTGCGCTAGAGAGCCAGGATCTCAAAACAGTGCAGTTTATTGACTGAGCTGTCCATCTACATCTGTGCGTAGAAAACTCAGTGTCGGAGCTGCAGCCATGATGTAGAAACTGTTAACTCTGGCAACAGGTTGAAACTGAGTGCCAGTTGCTACCATCATGATGTATATGAGGGTTTAGCAATCTTCCAAAAAAGGTCCCTAAGGTATGACAAGAATGGGGAATGTTTGTTTGCCTGCAGGTATATCCATTAGATTTGCCAGTACTTACATTTCTAGTTTTTATTGTACAGACTGCTAGGGATGGTGAATGAAGATCAGCAGATACAGAGACCTAAATAAAATATAGGAATTAGCAGAGAAACTAAGTTTATATAAATATCTTAAGCCCTATCTTATCAGGACAGTAACAATCAGTAAGTACCTGTACTTCAAATGCTACTTGCATCAGAAAAAGTCCAGTGATTCCTTCTAATCGAAGGCTGAATTCCTGTAAAGGAAAGCACCTAAAGAAAGAGGGGGAAAGTTTAGGAAAGAAAGCATTGAGTGTGTGTGTGTAAGTGCTAAACCGCGTTCTTCTTTCGTGAAATCCTTCCTGCTAGCAGTAACTGGGCTTCCCAGAAAATTTAAAGAACTCTAAATAACTTGTTCAAGATAAGTAGTTTAGATTCCCCAACCTTCAAGAGTAGCTTTCGGAAAGCATAGGGCTCTGCTGTGGACAGAAGTGGTAGACAACAGGCCCCTTTAAAAAAAAAATAAAAACTCACTGGCAGAGGATGCCCCTCAAAACATTTATTTATTGGTGTTATTTCTTCCATTTATACCCTGTTTTTCAACTATCTAGTTGCCTTAAGTATCTTATTTTTTAAGATATATTTTATCTTTTTTAAAAATTTCATTTTAGTTTTTATTTTATCTTATTTTATATTTTATTTATCTAAAAATACATATTTTAAGAATCTTAAAATAATAACATTAAAATGCAAATAAACTGAACTCCCCCTTGCCAATAATACATTGAAAAACTATAAGCAAAACTATCGAAAACAAGGAAAAGGCAGCACTGTTAACAAAAGAAATACCAGCTGAGCTGCTAATTAGTAAACTATGGGTAGCTGACTAGACTATAATGGCCTTTTTGTGACTAGGAAAGCCTTTACTTCCTTTAAAAAAAACTCTGCAGTTATTTTTACCTGTGTGTCAAGAACAGGCCATCCTTGCGCCAGAGAGCCATAAATGTATCTTTATCAGGACTTCCACTAAAATGAAAGTCCCTGAACAGCCTCTGAACAAGTTGGGTGAATCTGAATTTAGAGAGACATAAGAAGCAGCCTTACCTTCCCTTATATCTCAATTAGCTCACTGTTGTATATTAGAAGCAGGTCTCCCGGGGTTCAAATAGGAGCTCCAGCTCCATGGAAATGACAGAGATTGAAAATGGAACCTTTTGTATGCAAAGCATGTGTTCTTCCATTCTGCTATAGCCACCGCTGCAAATAGCCCTTTCTAACCCAAGACTCAGCCTGGCCTGTTGAGACTTTAAAGGCTATAACCAACCCCATGAATTAAACCTGGAAACCAAAAGGCATGCAAGCTAGCTCCTTGAGATTCAAAGACCAAGGAATCAATTTCAAAATTGAAAAAAGGCACTTCTGGTCACATATTGTGCCTGAAAATTAAGCAGGAGAGCCAGGATCAAGAGCACCTTCAAGCTGCAAATTATTTCACGGACCAGAAGATGTCAAATACCTACCTATTTCAAATGGGCCACTAATCATCAACATATCTGAATTGAATTATTCAGAAGGCCCTTATTATACCCATTCCAGGTAGTGGAGAATTCCACCTAAACAGAATTCAAGAAAAAGGAAAAATATAATTGGGTATCCTCAGCATACTGCTGACACAGAGACCATCTCTCACAAAGTCTCCAATTAATTTAAAGCTGGCCATTGCTCCCGTCTCAAAGTGGCTGTTTCCTATTGATGGGGACAGTTGCAGCCACTGCTTTTTGTCTGGTTGACTACTCTTCCCATGCCCTATGACTACAGTATTTGGAAAGCCAAGGCAGGCATGGAAGGGAAAAAAGAAATGGGGAAGAGCAGTAGAGATGAAAGTGGTGGGCTAGACTGCTCTTTCTGGTGTCCTCCTTCCTGCCTATGAACAGCCTCTAACTTTTCAAAAGCAGGGAGGCAGGACGGAGTGGGAGATGGCTGGGAAGAAGAGGGAACTGGAGTGCTCCTCTTGCCACAGGCTTGAAACTATTTCTCATGGTGTCTGTGTACAGCCACGATGATGACCCTGTGTGGGAGGGACGGGGGACAGGAACGTCTAGACGTCATACCAGGGATAACACAGCTTCTTTCCAATCTAACGGAATCAATTTAATTTGTCTACCAGTTTGATAGGAATATAGAAAAGTTCGGATCTGAACCACCATGAAGTATTTGCTCTGCCATAACAATGATGACTTTAAACTGATGACTCCAATTAATTGTAACACACATTTCCAGACTAGTTGAAAACATTAAAAAAATAGATTGCTGACATATACCAAATATCAGTGGCAGAACATTTGATAATTTTTTTTTTTTTAGTGAATTTCAATTGTTTTGCTGACGGCCTATAATGAATTTGTTTGGTTTTTCAGCTGCTAGTTAATCCGCCTCTGTCTCTACACAGAAGTACCTGTGTCATTGGTTAATAAATTAATAAACACTTAGGGTGCTAACCTATGTGAAAATCCTTTAAAATAAGTGGCCAGTCATCATTAATTCATATGGTTTCTACTTTTACATGAATCATAATGAATTAATTCATTTTGTAGTTATGTAGATGCGATATGTAATTATGGGAATTGCTTAGTAATTTTGCAATTAAAGTACAATTATCTTAAAATGTTACCTACCATCTAATTTCTTCTTTTTTACATTATTTATGACATTTTAGCATAAATTATGGAGAGATTAGCAAAACTCTTAGCTCAAAAACACCATGTAAGCAGAAGTACCTGCACAATGAAATGCTAATTAGTTTCTAGGGAACAGCATTCAGAGATACAAATACTCTGGCAAATACATATCAGTATTGAAGCAGATGTAAGAACACAGAAAAATGAATCCACATCACTAAGACATCAAATACATTACTTGCAGATATCTTCAAGAAGCAGTCTTTCATTTGAAAGAGGAAGGAATTCAATACAGATTACACATATGTTAACAAACAGATATGGCCTGATTACGGATACTGTAATTTAGATAACGTCTTGTCAATAACTCTAGACCTAATAGCCATTTCTCAACCTTTTCTTTGTCATAATGTTTCCCCCACATATCACACTTTAGCATCTAGATACATAAATAGCTGGTCTTCCTACTTTCTTTCTCTACATTACATTCAGTTCTCAACATTCCTTTACACTCCAAAATTCAGCCATTGTAAGAAGTACTTTGAGTAAGGTTAGGGAGGTTAGGGCAGGAGGTTTCATATGAAGGGGTAGGGCTATATAAACAAGGCCAGCTCAGTTCTTGGTAGCTCCTGTTAAGTTCTAGAGAACCAAGTAAATGGACTACTTATTGAGCCTACTTAGCCGTGGATCTGGCTAAACATGGCTCCCACAGACCACACTGAGCCAGGTTTGGTTCAACCTGAAGCCTCTTGTGCTCCGGTATCCTTCAGAGTTCTTCTGAGGCCTGTGGAAGTCTCTGTGAGCCCCAGAATGTGTTCTAAGGACTCTGGGAGTTGCAGAATGTTTTAAGCCCTTACAAGGTCTTTCCTGGGAGAGCTTCCCCAGACTTCCAAAGGCCTTATCTTTAAATGTCACTTCCGGTTTTAACACAAAACTGGGTGACTTTCTAAGGCTTCCAAGAAGGCTTTCTGAGGACCACAGAGGCTTCCACAGGCTTCGGTTGCCCTCTTAGGCTTTAAGGGATGCCTAACTGTGAATTTTCTATCCGCAGTTTTCTGGTATCCTCGGGGGAGTCTGGAAATGGATCCTCCGCTGATACCAAGGCACCACCTGTATAGTCTGGGGCACCACTGAAACAACAAAAAAGGGAGGAGCAGATACAAATGAAATAATGCACTGTCCAACAATAAGGTACACAAAAGATAATCTATTGCCCCAGCATGTTCAAAGCTGAAATCTGAGAAGGTGTGGAAGACTATTCTGGCCCTTTCATGAAAGACCTGAATTAGAGATGCTGGGATAAAACAATTGACTACTAAAAATACTTTGGACAATAATTTTGTGTGTATGCTTATGTGTCATAACCCTACGTATTTTCCTCTGTTTTTGTTTTCTGGATTTATGCCTTCCATTCTTCCCTTGTTTTATGTAGTTAGACTGGGCAAAACCTGCGCATTGGGATCAGACTTAACCCCATTTCAGTGACATCTTTCAATGAATCTCTTTATTTTCTTCAGTATCAATGCACATGCTTTTCCCAATGGCGAAAACAAAAAGTGATGAACCTGGGGACAATATTTCTCTGAGGGCTTCCACCAGCCTAGTTTCTACCAAGAGAGAAGTCCCAAGTAAGAAGGACTTTTCCATTCACTTCCAGCAGGTGAGGAAATTCTATGCACTCCCTCTGAAGGAGCAGGTCCGCAGCTTGGGGGTCCACCTGGACTCGCAGCTGCTCCTGGATTCCCAGGTGGCGGCTGTGGCTAGGGGGGCCTTCGCTCAGCTTCGGCTGGTGCGACAGCTGCGGCCGTACTTAGATCGTGCAGACCTGGCCACGGTGATCCATGCCTCGGTGACATCGAGATTAGATTACTGTAACACGCTCTATGTGGGGCTGCCCTTGAAGACGGTTCGGAAATTGCAACTAGTGCAGAATGCGGCGGCCCGTGTGGTTACTGGAGGTAGGCGGTTCGACTCTGTCAGTCCGCTTCTCCAGCGGCTGCATTGGCTGCCCATTCGTTTCCGTGCCCAATTCAAGGTGCTGGTATTGACCTTTAAAGCCCTATACTGCTCTGGACCAGGGTATCTTAGAGATCGCCTACTCCCGTACAATCCGGCTCATCCTCTTAGGTCATCAGAGAAGGCCTTTTTACAAGTGCCGCCGCCTAGGGAGGTACGTGGGGCGGCGGCAAGAAATAGGGCCTTCTCAGTAGTGGCATCAACGCTATGGAACTCCCTTCCCCTTGACTTAAGAATGGCTCCCTCTCTTGAGACCTTTTGGCGATGCCTGAAGACCCTTCTGTTTAAACAAGCCTTCTGAGTTCTTGGCCTTTTAACATCTTTTTAACATCTTTTAATATTTTTACAGGCCTGATTCTTTTATGACTTGCTGCTGCTCTATGCTCTTTTTACCTAGTTTTTATTCTGACTGCTGTTTTTTATGATGTGTTAATATGTTTTTATTTGTTTTTAAATTACGTTTTTAATATGTTGTAAGCCGCCTTGAGTCCCTTCGGGGAGAAAGTCGGGGTAAAAATAAAGTTGTTGTTATTATTATTATTATTATTATTATTATGCGCAAATCCCTTTTGTGTGTGACACCGCCATCAAAATGAATGGCCTAGATTCTACATAAGGCTCTGGATTAAGCCATTTCTGCCCAATGTTGCATATACACAACAGGGATCAAATGTGTACACCTGTGAGCTGGGCAAAAATGGGTTGAGAAGCAAATGTGATCTTACACACTCCTCTTTCCTATGGAAAAAATACTGTAACTTAACAAGATTTGGGAAGGTGGTCGACCAAAACCTATTGCGAAGGCTAGATTAGGCATTATTTCTGATGCTCCAACACACTCCCAACCTGAACTGTCACAAAGATATAACACTAACCAAAGCATTATTCTGCAATATCAGACAATCTGATTTACTCAAAAAACTTTTGCCAATAGCTAACAAATAAAATAAAACTGCAAATTCCAAAACCCAATCTCAAGAACAAATGAACTGAAATAAATGTGTGATTGTGATCAAGATCTTTTCAAATGAAGCAATGTTCTACACAAAATGTCAAAGAGCTCACTGAACAACTGTTGCTCATTGCGCAATATGAATTGTTAAGTAATGCTACACAATCAAAAATCTGTTTTGTTCTGTATAAGCCTTGCACTCACAATCATCAATGCTGTATCAGTATGATTTGTAAGAGCCTGCAGATGTTTTAAATATAATAATGTCTTGATAATGGCATAAAGATGGGTTATTGTGTGGAAGCTACAGACAGTTGAAATAAATAATTTCTTATCTCAGCTGCACATAGCATTCCTTGCAGACACTACTGGCAGCTGTGAGGACAAAGGTTTAGGAACAGGTAGACATGGCACATTTTGGTAAAACTTTGCACAAATGAAAGGGTACAGCTAAACATCTCTGCTCCAGAAACCCTAGGAACTTCTGCTATTTTACACCAAAACAGGAAGAAAGCACTCTCTACTGAGTTTGCTCAATATCACAGCAATTGAATACAGAAAGCACTAGAGAGCTGCATAAATCCAATACTTTGGTTCACAATAATTGTTCATAACAGTTCTAGTTTTTATGAGTTTTATTTTTAGTGTTGCCTGGAGTAGTCTGGGATCAGGTCTTACAAGTAAGCATCAATTCAAGCACTACAAAAGGAGTAGAGTAGGAATCAGCCACTGGATGGATACCCTGGGGACAAATCTAGTTTTCCTGGGGATCAGCACCACTCCCAGTTAGACCATGTGAGAGTAATTATATATGGTGAATGGTTGTGAAGAAATTGTACTTTGCTTACTGTCCACACTGGGAAACCCTCTGACCAATCACACCTCCCACCCCAATGTCCTTCCCAGGTGGCCCACCTTAAGAACAAATTATCAAGTAGACTGCAACTAAGATCTGAAGTACCAAATGAGATCCATAAGTTCAGCTAGGGACGTTACATCATATTTAGGAGCTGCCTAAAATAGTGCTTTTCATTTTTATATTTTTCACATATGTTCTACACACAAACATTTTTCACTGCAGATTTTCTGAACTTTAAGAGACAATTTCTGATTTTAAGTTACTCTTAAGTTTCTCTTCCTCTCCCCCACTGCTGAACTCCTATGGATGCTTAAGAGAGAAAAGAATGTGGTCTTTTTCATTCCTTCAGTTTACTGTTCATTTCCTACCTAAGTTGAATAAGTTCTAACGGCTAAGTGGAAATAGATTGTAATGGAATATGGATTTAAGTGAGCACCTCTAAGAAGGGCTCATATTACTATAGACATTATTAAAACCTTATGAAGTATGCTCTACAGGTTGAGATTCATTATTCGCTAGGGTTCCATTCCAAGAACTCAATCGGATGGCAAAAAAGCACTATAGCAAATCAATTTAAAGAACAAAGTTTCTTTAAAAACAGCCTTGCTGACCTTTGTAATGCACACAGAATCAATCAGTCTCTCTCCAGGAGCTTAGGCTTCAATCCCTCCATTCACCAGGAGCCCCAGTGAGGGCGAAAGAATGGAGAGGGTTATCATCTCTGCCATTTAACCTTCTTTCACGTGCTCAGAAGGGAGGAGAGAAGCCTGCAGAGAGAATGATTGCTGGATCGTCAGCAGGCTACCCTCTGGCATTATTAAATGACTGTTTTCCTTTAATTTAAAGGGCCCTTCTCATCAGCTTTGAGATAGAAAAATCTGTGGATTGTATAACTTGTATGACTGTCTCTCTGCAACAGTAAAAAGCAGTTTTTTAAACTGATTTTAAAGGGGTGCATTTTCCCCCTTCTCCAGGGATCAGCACATTCTTTCTCATTTGCAGGGGCCATTTGCATTGAGTCAAATCCATGTAGAAAAAATCTGTGTTTAAGAAGTATTTTCAAGTTTTAATCTTTCAGAAATAAACATAAGAACATAAGAACAGCCCCACTGGATCAGGCCATAGGCCCATCTAGTCCAGCTTCCTGTATCTCACAGCGGCCCACCAAATGCCCCAGGAAGCACACCAGATAACAAGAGACCTCATCCTGGTGCCCTCCCTAAAATAAGGATTTTAGTTCCTAATCTATGGAATTAAAACTACCTACTATGAAAATTTAACTATGTGTTCTATCCCAATGCTATGCTGGCTGGCTGGCTGAAGGAAGATTGCAACAAAATCCCCTGTTAGCCTAACACCAGATAACATTGCAAGTTATGATAGTGTACTAATGTTGTCATTCTGTCAAAATCTTAAGCTGGTGTTAAGACCTACACAATGTAAAACATGGCACATTCCTTGTGATTGTTTCCTTTTTGTCTTCCTCTTTACAGCCCAATCCTATGCTCAGTGAGGGCAGGGGCTACTACACAGGGCTACTTGGTTCTGGGTTACACAGGGCTACTTGGTTCTGCACCAGGGATTTAGCAGATCCGAGTAGCCCCATTGAGCAGGCTGGGGCTCTACACAGGGTAAGGGAACAAATGTTCCCTTACTCCAAGGAGATCTCCAGCCTGCTCAATTCTGCCATGGATACATGGATACAGTGTGAGTCCCTTTGTGGCAGCATTGGATAGGACTGGGCTGTCAAAACCTATGAAGTTTAGAGATTAGTTGTGTGAGGCAATGCTTGTGTTTACCGAACTGCTTAATTTTTTTGGATTTGCCTTCCCAATTATTGTACTATTATTCCCATGACAAATCTGTCTATTGTGGCACCTATATCCTTGCTTCCCTTCTCATTTCATGCCAGTCCACTGAACTGTGCCATGAGCATGCGGGACCACTGCATACAATAGATTTTCCTCATGTGCACATGTTACATGCACCTAGTGACAGGGTGAGATATGTATTTGGGGGTTAAATAGTCTGTTTCCACAAAAAAGTCCCGACTGGACTTTGCCACAAATCCCAAAATGCAGGGAAGTCCCTGCTCTACACTAGGAAGAGAGGCGTACAGAAAACAGAATCCACTTTGTTGGTGAACTCCAGGCATTCTGCTTTAACTACGGGTATTGCTGCTTACCAGCTTTGAAACATACTTCCTTGCAGGTCTAAAAACCAGAAAATATGCAGTAGAACATCGCAGGTAGAGCTCCCAACAACAGATGGTATTAGCTTGACAACAACACATTCTGCCTTAAGAATAAATCCCCACATGCAAACAAGGTGGGCACATTAACTGGGAAAACAGGAATGGTTAAAAGATACCAAGTTGGAAATGGCTGGCATCCTCTTTTAGTTATTCATTCACCCACTCCCACAGCTTTGTTGGAACCGTATGTTGCAACTGCTAGTCGTTCATGTATTTATCTGGTTTCCCCGCATTTATCCTCTTATTTTCATATTTATCTTTCTTCATTGGCAAACAACCACCAATGGTTCAACAAAGAAGAGAGATGTTCCCAGCTTTTTCATGGCATGCAGACCAGCAGCAATGACCTGGAGGAAGCCAGTTCTTTATTGTAGAGTGTGTCAGCTTTTTGTTCCAGCATATTTGGGGACAACTGCAGCAGATCTGAGTGAGAATGCTGGTATGTTTTGTTCCTTCCTTCTGATTGGTTAGAGCAGCAATCCGCCCCCTTAACAATATCAACATTTCCCTAGTACAGAATGCACATGCGATAAAGGGGATTGTAACTGAAGGCCCACCCACATCTACCTGAATTCATCTGAAGAGACACTACGAAACAAACAACTATCCACGCAGGAGTTATTCACACATTGCATTTATGCACATACAGGTGTCTGTCTGCAGGTACACATTTTAGATTAATTATTTTCATGCATTCATTTAGAAGACATACAGAGACTGGATCCCTCAAAATGAGTACAGTGCATGCACTGAACATAATGCCACGTCACACAGTTTCAATGTATTTACGGTTCTGCATCACTTTCTGGATCCTACTTTCGGTTTCTGGATCCAGTTTCTGGATACCACCTTCATCAACAACTGTAAGACATTTGCTGGAAATCTTACAAGCAACACAAGGACAGCCTCACAGACTGGGTTCCTAACATGGTATTCTACTGAGTTACAAACGTAACATGTAAAACTAGTGGATACCATAGAACAGCGGATTCAACATAACCAAATAAAGATGAACAACATAAACAAATGGAGATGCATTTACAGCTCCATCCTACCCCCACCATGTTATAACATGTAACAGAGTCAAAATAGTGTTTGATTTTAATTTACGTATGCATCTCCTTTTCTTGGTGGAATTCCTTAATCTTGCATAATATTTAAGGGATTCCCTTAAATATTCCAAGCACTGTATTCTTTTAAAATTAGTGGAAACTTAAGGAACTATATTCCATGAAGGATCTCCATGAAGTAAAATGAACTGCTAACCAAAAGGACCACCTTGATGACTTCCATTAATGAAACAGAAGTCGTCTTGCAATGAACTGAATCATCTTTCATTCCTTGTGGAACCATCTTTCTAAGCTATTTAGCATTGCCAAATTCTGAGATGAAACATTTTGGTTTCTGCACAGGTCCTTCCACAGTGGTTCCTGCTGAGTCCAAGGGCAGACTGCAGTGTAAAAACTGCCCAAAGCAGTGTTTCTCAAACTGTGGGTCAGGACCCACTAGGTGGATTGCTAGCTAATTTCAGGTAGGTCCCCAATCATTTCAATGTGTATTTCATTTTTAATATAGTAGACTTAATGCTTCCATGGTATGTGACTGCATTTGGGGAAATGTTGCAGACCTGTACTTTTAATAGGTTACTATGTATGTGCTTTAAACCAGGGGTCTCCAAATCCTGGCCCGGGGGCCAGATGCGGCCCACAGTGAGCCTCTATCCAGCCCGCGGCCAGCTTCTTGTCCTCTGAAAGCCTCCGGCCCACTCCACAGAACATGACCAGAGCTGAGCTCTGATTGCATCTGGAGGGTGTTCTGAGGGCCAGAGAGGCTGAGTGAATGAGCCCACTCATTCATTTATTCATTCATCTAAGTTCCATCTCTAATTTATTTATTTAAATTTTATATTTAAATTTTTTCCGGCCCTCAGCACTGCGCCAGATATTTCATGTGGGCCTCTGGCCAAAAAGTTTGGAGACCCCTGCTTTAAACAATGATAGTCAATGGGGCTTACTCCCAGGTAAGTGTGGATAGGATTGCAGCCTTTGGGATGTTTTAGGATTTTGTTTTTAAACAGATCAGCAACTGCTTGAGAGGGTTAGGAAGTCTCTTCTTTATTTTAAATACATTTTTGTACTTATTGTAAACTTCTAATTTACTTATTTAATTAATTTGATTTGTTTTTGTCATAAGGGGGGTGTTAAAAATGTTCTTGCTTGATAGGGTCACTTCTGGCCATGACATCACTTTTGGTAGGTCCTGAAGACTGTCATTCTAAAAAGTGGGTCCTGGTGCTAAAACGTTTGAGAACCACTGACCTAAAGAATATTGCTTAAAAATGTTTAAACGGGATAAAAACCAGCCTGGCTTCCACACATTTCTTGAAACTGGCCTGAAAGCCAAAAACCACCACAAAAATGAGAATTCCAATTCAAAATGAAGAAACCATAAGCAAGTCTGTCTCTCCCCCCCCCCCCCGCATAGTCAGTTGATACCCCATATATACCATGTAGTTAGGAAAAACAGTAGCTTATTCAGTGCTTTTGCATTTCATGTAAAAGAATATCCTTTTTCACTTTGGGAATGAAGACTGTATGGAGAGCATTTGAAATACTACTGAATCCTAATCAACCTGAATGTTACTTAATGCTTGTTAAACCGAATGGCAGAACACCGACCTCACAACACCCCAAGTGGGTGTTATTTGCCTCTTATCTGCTTTTCTTTGCACACACTCACACCCACACCCCAATTCATCCTATTGACTGGGCTTGAGCATTAAGAACTTAAAATGCTCTTAATTTGCAGAAAACAAATACCAATGGAGAGATAAACCCACACACTTTAAGGAAAAGGACAGCTGATTTATTCACTTTTCATGAAACCAGATCCCCGATCGGCTTATCAGAACAGGGCATAAACCCATACATAAACCCGATGTACCCTTGCCCCGCCCCCACTGGTTTTTTGGCTGTACCTTTTGATAGAACGCAGATATTTCAATGTGGTTGGTTGCACTGCATTCTGCATGAAATTACACATTGATTGATATAAAACATGATGATATTATTCCTCCAAACTCTGATTTTAGTGATTTTGAAAAATTGTAGAGTCACACACACACACCCCGTGTCAACTTACTAACACCTTATTGCAGTAGTTCTCAATCTTTTAGCACCGGGACCCACTTTTTAGAATGACAATCTGTCCAGGACCCATTGGAAGTGATGTCATGGCCAGAAGTGACATCATCAAGCAAATTAAAATAAATTATAAATAATTAAATTAAAATAAAAGAAATAATTAAATAAGGGGGAGCCAGCCCTGTTCCACCAAATGAATTTTCTCAGTAGTCTAACTGCAATAACACCCCCCCAAAAAATCAGTGAGATTTCCAGCCCTCCCCAGTGCCCAGTATAAAGTTTCTCTGTTTCAAGCATATCAAGAGAAAGACCCACCTGGCTTTACAAGTGTAAAATAGAATACATTCCCCTTACCAGTTGAAGCCTCTTTTTCTTGTCCTTTTTAGTGGGGGGGGGGGGAGGAGAGGCTGCCTTCTGGAGCATTTGTTGCGCTCCAGTTCGATCGGATCGGGACCATTCTGGTGTCCTCACATTACCCTTTGCCTGGCCTGATCACAAGCCAAGGCACATCTGCCTACTCATGAGTAAATGCGACCTTGTGGCTTAGTTTCGCTCTCCATAGGGCTCAATACATTCGCAGCAGGGAGAGAGGGACCTCCTTCCTAGGTGTTTTTGGGGGGCTGCATTCATTGGATCAAGCCTATTCTGACATTGTTGGATTCCTCTCAGCCTGTCCTTTCCCACGGACTAAGGCAAGTTTGTCTACTCACGAGTAAACGTGGCCATGTGGCTTAGTTTTGCTTTCCATAGGGCTCAATACACTTGCAGCTGAGAGGAAGGGACTTCCTACTTGGGTGCTTTTTGGGGGCTGCATTCATTGGATTGGGACCATTCTGTTGTCATTGGATTCCTCTCGGCCTGCCCTTTCCGATGCACTAAGGCAAGTTCGCCTACTTGTGAGTAAATGCGCGATACAGCTCGGTTTCACTTTCCATAGGGCTCCATGCATTTTTTGTTCTCTGGTTTTTTGGCCATAACTTTTGAAGGAAAGGAGCTATTCCACTCTGGTTTTTTGCACTGCATTCTGCTGGAACTTCTGCATCCATTGGTATATGGCATGACTGGGTTGCTCCTAAAACCGTGATTTTAGCACGTCACCCTCCTTGTGTGTCATCTGGTTTGGCCTGCACCCCCCGCACCCCTCTAGCGATGCCACGGAACCCATGTACTGGGTAGTTCAGGCCAACAGCATTCCACTTGCATGCTGCAGTCCACTAAACTAGGCATCTCAGGGTTCACTGCATGATATGTGCAAATTTCCCAACACACCAAATGTTTTAAATATTTAAATACAAAACCTGAAGTCCCATAAAAAAAAATGAAAACTTTTTCTTCCACCCACGCCATTGTGAACAGATGGTGATATTTCCCAAGCAACAGCTACGATAAATAAAGTCCATAAGTAGCGTGACAGGCAGCCCTTTTTCTCCCTCCAGCCTTGCAAATAGCTGCTTGGCATCCTTTAAATATAAGCCCTGCAGAGTAACAGCTTTTAGCACGGAAGGAAAATGCTGAGCAGCAGTCAATTTCCAAACTAAATGAGACATAAAGGTCACGAGGAATGGGAAAATAGTAAAGTTGCTTTTACCTAAATAAATAAAGCTCTGAATCAACCATAATCAAGGGACATGTGGTGCAGCTGTACAGTTGTGTTAAGTTGTTTCTCCTAGAATTTCATTGGATGAGTATTTGCTTGGACTCTAATGGCTGCCATTATTTTCTCCTAATCATGTTTTTCCCCAAGTCCCAAACTTTTAAATCTATATCTGCATTTAGTATGAAACAGTGTATTCAAATCTTGCCTCAGCTCAGTGGTGGCATCATCCCCACCAACACATACTTAAGATATTACTCTATCATGCAGAATGCTTACCGTAGATACTCTAGAAAAGTTGATTTCACAGATAAGTCAAGGGCAGGTTTTGAGCCAAAATCCATGGGATTTTCTATGACCTTGGATACGTCAGGGGTGTGTGTGTGTTAGGGGGGTGTCTGACTAGTTTTGTCTGATTTTACCTGAGGCCAGATCCTAAAAATAACCTTCTTGTTACCAAAGAACTGTACAGTCTCTAATTTATAAAAATACAGTAAAAGACCATCAGATGCATTTTTATTCATTAACTTTTTAAATTCTGGTCTTCACAACCTTTTTGTAATTCTCTATCAGAGTAAGTGCACTCTAAATATACCAACAGAACCATTAATCAAATCCTTCTTTAAGGCACCTGATGTGTTAAGCCAGAGTCTCCATATAACATACAACTTATATCACAGAACTTGGAGTGTGCAATTCAATACACAGTGGAGAGACAAGCCGCAAGGACTAAGCGTGAGCAAGTGCAGCTACACATAGTTGCAACCCAATTAACTCAAAAGTACACCCCTTGCTTTCCATGGGTGCTATTCTTAAGTAATGGTGTACTGAATTGTAGCCTCAGACTTTGTTTCAAATGAAAATGAGGATTATATCCTGGTGTTTAAAAAACCAGACCTCTACCAAACAACTGCAAAATGGAACAAGGGTGCAGAAGGGTCGGGTGCAATCCTGCCAAAGAGAAGGAGGCTTGCTTGTTTTAAATGGAAGTGCTGAGCCCTGCAGACGATCGGGCAGGGCTCCCCGCACCCCAGGATGGATGCTGCAGGGACTGGTGAGAGCATCCCAGTCCCTGCAGCCCCGTAAGCGACACAATCCTGGGGATCGCATTGCTGCTTCCTCCCTGCCTCCTCGCTACCCCCGCCCCTTAAGGGAAAGAGACCAGGGACTTCAGACTGGGGCGTCAATGACACCCCATTTTGAAAACCGCTGCTCTATGGGATTACCCGCTCTATTGAGTGTCCAAGGGCCAGCTGGTGAGCAGGAGGCCACTACAGTCTCCCCACTGATGTGCCTGCAGCACACATCAGGCAAGGCTGCTTTGTGAAAGTCATAAAGCAGTCTCTGCTGGTGCAATGCGGGTGAGGGTGTTAGGACTGGGCTGTCAGACTTTTCAAATGCTCTGAGTTTCAGCCTTGCTCAAAACACATAATGCATGTTTAAGGTGTTCTAACCTTAAACCTAACCTCGAAAGAACAGGCAGCCCAATCCCTGCCCAGGTGCCCAATTCCTGAACAGGTGCCCAATTCCTGGCACCCAGGAACAGTGGCACAAAAATGGTGACCGCTGTATCCCATGGGTGGGGGGAAGCCGCCTGACATTCATCCCTTTCCCTGGAGGAAAAGTCCCAGGCAGCAGGGGCCCACGTGGAAGGTGACAAATGTAGATTTGGGTTTGGAACTGTGCCACATTAGCTGGAAAGTAAATAGGAATTAGCCATCACATCAAATGTCATCAATGCATTCATATACATAAGGAAAACAGATTTATATATAATATGCTGTATAGCAAATTCTGCCTCTCAGTGCAGGATGTTTGACCACTTGTTCTTATGGGGCTCCTTCTATATTTATGATTGTTCATTACGTTGCCTTTTTTTTTTTTTTTTTGCACTCTCCCTTCCCTAGATAGAAGGAGTAAACTGGCAACTTTAATGCAAATAGCAATCACCTAAGAAAACTATTTGCAAATGTGTTGTGGAGAGAGGGGACGTGCTGAAATTTTGATGGGTGCCATCTTCACATGAGGTGTCTAATCTGCTATTACTGGCCTGTGTGGGAATTATTTGTTCACAGTTTTTCACTTTTCGGATTGTAATGTGGGCACTATCAAACAATTAACAGATCTGAGTGTGTTAAAGGCTATTTTGCGTTATTTTTAAAGTGCGCTGTTAATCTCTTGCCATTTAGTCTTTATTTTCTTCCATATTGTGAAAGTAATTGAGGATTGAACTGAGGATAGGCACATGAAACAGTTGTCTTAATTAATTTGTACATTAATTTGTAAATTGTATATTAATTCGTACAATTAATTAGCATTGCCAGATGAAAATAAGATATGGCTTAAAGTTATACTGTCCTTGTATTGTAAGACTGTAAAATAGAGGAGCTTATTGTATTCTGTAAGGGGTACTCTGGAACCAGCACACGGGTGGACCAGAGTTTCTTGTTTTGCAAACTCCAAACTCATTTTCCCTAAAGAGATTCCATGATGGTTTTTTGGTTCCCAAACAGGCCCTGCAATTTGCTTTTTCAGCACAAACAAATGGAACAGTGGACATAGCAATGGCAGACAAGGCTTCTTGTTCATCACCAGTAGCTGTGTGGTGGTACATCACACAGAAGGTAGTGGTGGGCAAGCTGATCTTCTCCACCATCACTGTGTTCCACAGAGCATTCCTGAGGTGTTTCAAAGAAGGCCAGCAGGCCTGGCAGAAGCCCTGTGTAGATTGAGTGTATGCCCTAGCTTGCTCCTTAGGATCCCCTGCAGTTGGCAAATGGCTAGCAAATATGCTGATGTGCAAAGTATAGAAAGTACATCCAAGTATAGAAAAAGTGGATAGTACAGAATATTTTCATGGAGCAAAGTGTGTGGTCATCTTTTTTCCCTCAACCTTCTTTGAAAGCCTCGTTTCTAGAGATTATCTCACTTCAGGATTACATTAGTGCTCTGTGTAGCCCCCAATGTGCTAAAACAATAGTCCTTGCCTTTAGGGAGAGACCATAATTAAGAAGAGGCTGCAGGTGTGTGGAAGAGTGTCTGCTTTGCATACAGAAGGGCTACCAAAGGTTTGGCTTAATAATTCTTTGTGGCTCTCATGGGGTCCTATATGGCCAAGTCACCTAGTTGCAATCAGGTACTCAACAGAGTTGTCACAGTGCAAAAAGGCAAGTTTACTCCCACCGCAATGGGAGATCCCCTTCCCATTAGGGCAGTGGTATTTAAACTGGGCCATCGCAACGCCCCAGCCTGTAGGTCCTGGCCTCTGCCCCCTTAAGGGGCGGGGCAGCCAGGAGACAGGGGGAAGGCAGTGGCATGATCCTGTGGATTGCACCACTTAGGGGGGCAGTAGGGGCTTGGGTGCACTTGCCCAAGCCTCCTGCAGCCTCCTGGGGGTGCTGGGAGCCCTGCACAACCTTCGGCAGGGCTTCCCAGGTCAGGAAAAGTGAAAGCGGAGCAATTGCCCCTGCTCCGCAAAACCGGAAGCGGAGCGCGATCGCTCTGCTTTCCCTTCTGATGGGGCTGCAGGGACTGGGGTACACCCTCCAGTCCCTGCAGCAGCCATCCCTGTGTGTGGGGAGCCCTGCGCGAGCACCTGCAGGGCTCCCCAGGTCAGGGAAAGGGAGAGTGGGGAGATTGCGCTCCGCTTCCGCTTTTGCGGAGGCAGAGCAGATAGCTCCACTCTCCCTTTCCCTGATCTGGGGTGCCCTGCAGGCGGTCACGCAGGGCGCCTCGCACACAGGGATGGCTGCAGGGACTGGTGAGTGCATCCCAGTCCCTGTAGCCCCCTGAGCGATGCGATCCTGGGGATTACGTAACTGCCTTCCCCCTGCTGCCTCCCCCCTGCCCCGCAAAGACTTACTGCGGGTTTCAAACTCCTGGAGAGTTTGAAAACCACAGCATTAGGGTATTTATTTCTATGCAGGGAAAATAAAGTGCTGCACTTAGGACCTGTATTTGTTGGTGGAGAAGGGTCTACTCAGTGGTGGCCTCATTTTGCTTATACATGAATACTGTTTATAAAAACAAATAGTACTAAGTGGGTTGCTGCCCTTCTACCTGAGCTCTCTGCAGCTGTGGCTAAGTGGTGGAGCACATGCTTAGGATGACAAAGAACCCAGGTCATAGGCAGAGCTGGAAAAGACCCATCTAAAACTCCTGTCAGTCATGCAAATAATACTGAACCCAGTGGACCAGTAGTATAGGGCAGCCTCCTAAGCTGGTAGAGAGTTAAGACACTTCGTATCAAGAGTGGTAGGATGGCAAGCCCTACCTCCAAGAATCAATATAAATGCCCCTCCTCCTCATTCCTCTTCATTCTATTGTTATAATACTAGCAAATAAATTCATTCATCTGGAATTTTTTCTCACTTCTTTTTAGCTACTGTGTCTTTAGCATAATTTGCCACCATATGGTCAAGCTTAACACCTCAATAATGAAGGCTGAAGTCTGCCAGAGTTCTTTCAGCTGCCCAAGCGTTACATAAAACTGCTTTGGAAATGCAGGCAGGTGACTGATTTCTATGTTGCCCAGACCTGTTCCACAGCACCCAGGCTGCAACCACAAATGCCTTTTTGCAGAAAGTCACAAAAAGGGACAAAAAGCTATGTTGCCTTGTCATAAACTGTGGCCTGTAAACTGGCCTGTAGCCTGCTAATAATTCAGCTCCTGCATCATTCTTCTATTAAAAGGAGTATCCCTCTTTGACATCAGTGAGTCGCTGCAGAGCAAGATTAAAGAGTTGGCTGCAACTCCCGTAGTCACTGACACTTTTATTTGTATTCCTTCCCACGCTGTGTGCAATTTCAGAGGGAAGAAGCATGAAATTACAATAAAAAATATGATGTTGCAGATTCCTAGACTTAGGCACTATGCCAGTTAATTGAATGGGAAGCATAACAGAAAAAGGGCTTTTCACATTTAAGCTCGGTGCCAAGTAAAGCTGGTGCATAAGCATCGTTTTAAATCTCCTTCCAACACTGTGGTTATTGAAAGTCTGGCATGATAAAACTACACCTCTCTTACTATGTTTTCTAAAAACAAATTAAGCAAGTGTCCTTTATTTTTTGCGCTGGAAAAGGAGGGAACTGAAAGGGGAAGCATCCCAGTTAGGTTTTATAGAGAATACATTCTACTTCACACAAAATTCAAATAAGTAAAAAGGAAACAAAAAGAGAAAGCCAGATTCAAATATCTGATCATAAATAGTCCCAAAAGAATTGGTATAAACAACAGCAGTGGTGTTCAAGCTTGCTATCATCAGGAAATGTTTTACACATCAACTTGCCAGCCACAAAAGCACTGCATTAGGTGAATATCTATTTAATGTCATCTTATAAAACTTATCAGCATCATCTGCATGTCACCCAGTCGGAAACTGTTATAGCCATTCAGTTAATAAAAAGACTGTGCCAGACTGAAGAGAGTTTAAGTTTTACAGGGTGAAATGTGCGTGAACAGAATTGCATTAGCTTTGGGTATTAGCCATTGTCATTGTTTTGAAGACGAAGTCTATGCCTAACCACTATACATGTAATACAAGCCTTTTTTCTTCCTCATTTACAGGACATCCCCATTCACAAGGATGAACTGTGCTAGTAGTGGGAACACTGTCCTAAATGCACTTCTCTAGTGTCCCAGGAATGTGTAGCAACACAGATCTTACCCTAGAGACTGGGGAATGAAAAACTGATCTAGCTGTCAAATTATTCCCCTGGAAAGACCAGCCAGTGCAGACAAAGAGGCAGATGTAGTGCAAATAACCCAGCATCTGCAGTGCCAATGTACTTCTTGGCAGTTTTCTGTTTTCTGTCAACTCTGAGATTTTGTGGAGTTGGATCAAAGGTTTTTCTTCTTCTTCTTAATGAGAACAGTAATGACAGGAACTTTCCCTGAAAGACAGCTTGTGCACTATTACTGATCATACTCTACAATGTGCAGAAGTACTAGCGGTGTCATAGGGAGTGTTTTCTGTTCACATAAAGTCACAGGTAGCCTGGCCAGTTTCTTCTGTCAACTGGGGATGC
The DNA here is from genome assembly GCF_035046505.1 of Tiliqua scincoides. NCBI lineage: Eukaryota > Metazoa > Chordata > Lepidosauria > Squamata > Scincidae > Tiliqua > Tiliqua scincoides. The sequence continues at coordinate 32,358,423 of NC_089824.1, forward strand.
ATCTTAAAATCTGACCATGTGTGCAGTGCTTTTCTGGCATGTTTGTGACAGTGTGCGCCAGCAATGAGCCAGCACGCACTGTTTAGGATTGGGCCTTAATACTACTAGTACTTCTATTATGGCAGCAAGGTGTGATCTGGATCAGGGGTGCCCAAACCCTGGCCCTGGGGCCACTTGCAGCCCTTGAGGTCTCCCAGTGCAGCCCTCAGGGAGCCCCCAGTCTCCAATGATCCTCTGGCCCTCCAGAGATTTGCTGGAGCCCACACTGGCCTGACTCAACTGCTCTCAGCGTGAGGGCGACTGTTTGACCTCTTGCATGAGCTGTGGGATGAAGGCTTCCTCTGATGCTTGCTGTTTCACATCTGTGATGCAGCAGTGGCAGCAAAGGAAAGGCCAGCCTTGCTTTGTGCAAGGCCTTTTGCAGGCCTTGAGTTATTGCAAGACCTTCATTCATTCATAGAAGTTCATCTTTAATATATACATTTATGCAAATGTATGTAAATTTATTCAAATTTTAAATGTAAATTAATTCTTTTTTCCCCGGCCCCCAACACAGTGTCAGAGAGATGATGTGGCCCTCCTGCCAAAAACTTTGGACACCCCTGGTTTGGAGGATGAGCTGCTGCCTTGCCTGAAAAGGCTAAGCAGGATCGGCTCAGGCCCCACATGGGTGACCCGAAGCTGCTGACTAGAGACAAAGGAAAGTGGAAAGAAATGGGAACAAGCCTAATGCATGTTTTGAAGCAGCCTGTGCTTGGAAAATGCAAGAGCTGTGCAGCCAGGACGATGACTGCGCCATGAACGGAAACATCAGGAGAAATGGAGGATTCTATGAAGTTTCTCTGATAGAATGACATGTGTGAAAACCCCATTTGGAAAAAAGGGAGGTTTATGGTCAGCTTGCCTACATAAACCATCTTGAAACTCAAGTGTACTCAACTCAAGTCTATGAGAAAGGCAGTATATATATACAGAAATAAATAAATATACCATAGACACTCACCTATATGGTGAGAAATTTCTGCCAATAAATCAAGCTTAAATTATCACCTCGCCTTATCTGTGAGGTCACTCAGGGGCCAGGGCTTTTCAAGCAAGTTGCAGCAAGGGAGAAAGATGCAAAGATAATTAGAGGGCTGTTAATCTCCAAGGCAACCTCTCCAGGGCAAGGCTGCAGCCAAAGATAACCTTTTATTCTCCTCCTGAGAAAAAAGCAAGGCTTCCACCAAAATCAAGCAAGCCTCATACTCTTTAGCAGACCCTGCTGCAGCCTTGTTCCATTTTGCAAATGATTGGCTGAGGTCTGGTTTTTTAAACAGCAGGATGTAATTCTCGTTTCCATTTGAAACAAAGTCCCAGCCTACAATTCAGTGCACCATTACTTGAGAATAACACCCATGGAAATCGGTGGGTCTACTTCTGAGTAAAAAGGGTTGCATCTATATGTAGCTGCACTTGCACCTCTCTCTGCTGTGAATTGAATTGCACACTCCCAGTTATATAAGTTGTATGTTATATGGAGAGTCTCTGGCTTAACATACCAGGCACCTTAAGGAAGGATTTGATTCATGGTTCTCCTGCAGTGGTTCCCAACTGTTTTTCACTTGCTTATCCCTTGGTAGCCCATTACCATAAATTGTATCCCTCATATTAGCAAAATGTTTCTAATTAATATTAATATAAGCCTCATCTCCTCTATATGAAAACCTGTACTTCATGTATTCATCACAGTATTTTCTCTTTTTATCTGTTTGAAGAACTGAAAATTAAGGGCCTAATCCTAATTTTCCAGCACTGGTGCAGCTCCGAGGTAAGGAAACAAAAGTTCCCATACTTTGAGAAGGCCTCTGAGACTCCCTCCCCAACACAGGATGCAGTGCATGCCCTATTAGCACAGCAGCACTGGCACTGGAAAATTGGATTGGATTGGGCCCTATGCCTTTTCACTGTTTTGCACCAGAAGTGTCCTGAGAAATTCTTGCTGATTGATCACTTTCCATATTATGTTTCAGCTTTTTTTTTTTTTTCCCCACAGTGCTGGTTTTCAATCACTGACTCAGACATGAATTGTTGACCAAAAGCTAGCTATTGATGGGGCTTCCACAGCCAACTAACTACCTCTCTTTCTGCCTTGCTGGCCCTGCAAGGCATTCTGGAACCTTTTTATGCCATTATTCAGTTCTTTTGCAAGTACCCCTAAAGGTCCTGTCAAGTGCCCCTTGGTTGGGAACCACTGTTCTACTGGTATGTTGTTTAAAGTGCACTTACTCTGATAGTGTTCACAAAAAGGTTGTGAAGATCAGAATTTGAAAAGTTAAAGAATAAAAATGTATTATGATCTTTTACTATATTTTTTAATAGAGACTATCCAGTTCTTGGGTAACAATTATTGGGAGGTTCTTTTTCAGGATCTGGCTTCAGATAAAATCAGACAAAACTATAATCAGACACAAATAGTTTTTCAGGTCTCAGATAGTTTTTCTAAGGTTACTGGGAAAGAGTATTTATGTTCCTTACTAGTATTTATAAACAGGTAAACAATTCTGCCCAAAGGCATCCTCTTAGTCCTTTCGGAAGTGAGAGAGCAACTGTTTTAATGTCATGTGACATTACTCACTCTGCCTAGGACACTCAGGGCATAGTGATGAATTGATTCATCAGAAAGATTAGAGGCTCTGCAAACATAGTTAGAATGTTTCACTTCCATGAGCCACTGCAAGCATCAGATACAAAGAGAACTGCTGGGGGGGGGGGATGACACACAGTACCAAAAATGGAAACATTACTCTATTGTACATCAGTTCAATTTACAACAAAGCTCTGTGCTGAAGTCTTGCTCAAGGTGTTCTTTATTACCTGCCCCACACTTTGTATGTTTTCTATTATTGTCATGATTTCGACAGCCCCTGCAGGGTCCCTGTACTTCCCAAGAGGGTGTGCAATAGAGTACGTTGTCCAAAATAATTATCTGTAACCACCATTTTACCGGAGGCTATATGTCAGTCTGTGCTCACTAGGTACTTGGAAACTGTCTCTAATTTGGACCTGAAGGCAGGCGTACGTGAATAATACTTACAGAGACAAAACTGGATGGAAACCACAGTGGAACTAATTTATTAGTTTTAAAGGACATCTACCAAAGAAGCCGTAGAGACTCCTTTGTTATTCTTAGTAACTGCTGGAAAGTTTTTGGTGTTACATTTGTTGGTATCTTTTTTTAAACAATGAATAATGAATATCTATAACAGCTTTAAAGGACTCCCACCAAAAAAAAATTAGATCTTGCTGTGCTGTCTTTGGAACTTAGTGTTGTATACTGGGTCATGGTGTGATCTTGCTTCAGTGTAATTGGTTGTCAGTGGATTTACAACAGTATGAAAGTGGAGCAACTCAATGATAAATCAAACCCTATCAAGAACCTATTTCAACGTCAGATTTTAGAGTAAAAATTCCCCATTATGCACTTACCCCTAAAAAACAAATATACTCCCTGACCTATGCATATTTTAAAAATGTGAAATTGAACCACTAAAATTGGTTCCATTAATCATACTGTGCCTTCCTCATTAAATCATATAAGTGCATAATGTTGACATATGATCTTAAGCATTCCAAGCACATTTGCCAAAATTCAGCATTGTCCAATGGGTGTAAATGGTCTAAAACAGGGACGTTCAAATTTTTTGGTAGGAGGGCCACATCATCTCTCTAACACGGTTGTTGGGAGCCGGGGGAAAAATTAATTTACATTTAAAATTTGAATGAATTTACATAAATGAGTATTTTAGAGATGGAACTTATATGAATGAATAAAGGTCTCATGATAGCTCAAGGCCTATAAAAGATCTTGTGCAAAGCAAGGCCAGCCTTTCCTTTCCTTCTACTGGTTCACAGACATGAAACAGCAAGCAGCGGAGGGAGACCTCAGCCCCACAGCTCATGTGAGAGGTTAAACAGCCTGCCCTCATGCTGAGAGTAGTCATGTTGGGCCAGCACAGCCTCCAGCAAGTCTCTGGAGGGCCAGAAGCTCATTGGAGACAGGGGGCACCCCATGGGCCAAATTGGGGGTCCCCGAAGGTTGTGAATGGCCCCCAGGTTGGGGTTTGGGCACCCCTGGTCTAACATATATATGCAGAGTTATTCACCTAAAGGTTGCTCCAACAGCTCCAAGGGAATTCAGTTATGTGCACGCACATTCCTCTATGGGCATGGATAAAGTTGCTCTGTGTGTGTGTGTGTGTGTGTATGTGTGTGTGTGTGTGTGTGTGTGTGTGTGAGTGAGAGAGAGAGAGTGAGAGAGTGAGAGTGAGAGTGTACATATAGGACCTTGAATGAGGGCAATTTGAAAATATGTCCCACTCAAATTCATAGAACTTCCAAAATAATACGTTCCAAAATAATGTGTTAGGAGAGTTTCCTCACTTGCTTTCCTGAGTTCAGTCCCATCCTGGGCCAAACAACACTGCACTTGGCAGCAACACTGGGTAGACTAACAGAAGCTGCACAGGAACAACCCGCCAGGGGTCATAACACAGGCCAACACACATTTTGCTTCCTTAAACGTTACACCAATTCCTGGGTATATTTGGGGTGCTGATTCCAAAAATGGCATCTGTTTTACCCTATCACATCTAGTTTTGGAGACACAGCATAGCCTCTTTAGTGAATGGTTCAAGCAGCTTCCTCATGAGGAAGCCTACACCTTGAATGCTTGAACAACAAGTCCTGTGGTTTATCCTGCTTTGTGAGCTGACTCTGGTTTTAACAAACCATAGTTTCAAATTTTGATATAACAGGAAACTGTGGTTTGCTCAAAACTGTAAGAAAAAACTTTCAATATTTTCCACAGCACACAAAGGAGGGCAAGAGGGGAGGGGAGAGTGGGCAAGAATTGAACTGGTACATTTTTGTCACAACAAATTATGGTTTGACATCTGAATAAAGTCTATGTCACTGAAAAGCCACTGCAAAAATATGAGAGAACTTCAAGAGTGAAAACTCTTCAACCATGGTGAAATTGCAATATTGGAGATTTTAAGGTTCCTACCACTGAGCTACACTTAACACTTCTTGACTCACATCTTTCACCATACATATTAGGACTGAAGCTTCTAATGGGTCATCCCTATGGCTTGCATTGAGACATCAGCTTCTTGAGTTGGAAACACTGTTGGCAGTTCTTCACCACCAGTTGCTGTTCCCATGTTGGAACATCTAATGGACTACAAGAAAGGGGCAGGAAGGCTGTGAAAAGAGTGGACTATTGCCACCAGATCCACCCCATCCCATTCTTCCACCTTCTCCACCCAGTTTCATCCCCTGACCACCCACCCCTCTGCAGTCTTACCTGCTCTGATGGGCACACTAGGTTCCATGGAGAGCTTCTGCCTCTTGTGGCAGCACTCCCCAAATGGCCACTGACAGAGCACTCTGCACGCTGTCAGTGGCCATTCAGCAAAAATGGAACTCTGTTCCGCCATTGCAAATGCTTCAGTGTGACAGCCCAACCCTGCAATCCAAGACGAAAACTCTAATTCACACAACTGTCTAGATATTTGTCATACTTGGAATAAACATGGATGATCATTTGCAAATCAATAACTTAACCAAAACAGGTTTATAATTTTGTGAGGATCTCTTGTCCCCTATTGCAATTCGGCTAGGAAGAACTGGAGTGCTTCCTTACATTATTGATTGAATGCATGGTGGAATTCCCATCAACACATGAGGAGACACTACAAACCATTGGTTCTTTATATGGATTGCCCAGTCTGATAATGTACCTCTTGGCAAACAGCATTCTCCCTAAATTAATATGTACTTCTCATGACAATTGTAATTCTCAGTACTTATTATTCACATAGTACTCTTAATGATGGCTAAAAAAATTTAACATATGTTATCTTAATAACAGCTGCAAAATTTCTAAATATCAATTAGCAATATTAGTAGTAGTGGCGTTAAAAAAATGAATAATGATAGTCATGTGACAGATGAGTGGCTTGCCTAAGGACACTAGTGAGTTCATGGATGAGATGTCAGCTGAGCGTTTACCTTTCATCACATGCTCTTAACCATCCTGCTAAACCAAAGGATATCACTGTACTTGGAAATTTGTGTTTCCTCCCCCACCCCATTTATTTTAGAGATCCACCTCATAAAACAAATATAAAGCTACTGCAATCAAGTTTCGATACATCAATATATAAGTAACAGCATTGCTGGCTTTCACACAGTTGCTTTGAAAGACATTCAGTGAAATTTATGGTTGCTCAGTAGCAAACCAGCACACAAATGCCTACAGCGCTTTATAATTCCTGGATGAATTTTAAAGGGCAGCGGGCTGGATAAAGCTTTTCGAACCAAGCTCTTGATGGCCACATTTCATTTTACACCATTACATTATGCCTTACATATTATTATTTGCAAGCTATTTGAGTTTTTCCCTTGAAACACTGAAATTAATACCTCTACATATGGCATCAATTTAGAAGTGCATAGAATTTGCACAAATTAGAAAAGATTCATACCATTGAAAACTAGAAAATGTTTTTGGGGCTTATTTAACACTCAGTCCTGTATCTCTTGTGAACACATGGGGGATTACGATGAGTACTCAAGAGATCCATCTGGCTACAGCTTTTTTTTAAAAAAGGAAATGTACTATTCATGCAATAAAGTTTTCCACTGCATTTTTGCAAAATGTTCATGGAGATAGTTTTAACTGCTATTGTATTTAAGTTGCAAACCGCACATTATGTATCTGGAAAATTATGTATCTGGAGTGTTCAATAAAATAATAAAAATTGAAAGGTCCTTGAGCATTTGTTATATGGTTAATGTAGGTAAGCTACAAGCAATGTTCTAGAGGCAAAGGATGTAGCAACAGTACTAAAGCTAAGCACATTAGGATCTGATTAGCGCCTGGATGTGAGAGGACTCATGAATTATATAGCCACCACCTTGAGTTCCATGGAAAGTAGTCAGGGTATTAATGAAATTGATAAAACAAAAATAAATTATTAGTAAGTAATCTATTTAAGTAATTAAATAGTAAAGGAAGTAATTTATTTAACAAAATACCCACACTATATATAAACATATGAAAAGCACTAAACAATGCAATCTTAAAGGAGTGCGCTGGCCTAGCATCTTGCAAATGTGCCATAAGGCATGTTCAAGATGAGAGTCAGAAGTGCTGGTGGGGAGGCCTACATCACCCTGCTGATGCTGCATCACAACCCAGGGCTGCCAGCATAGATAGGATTTGCGCCAACTACCACAGGGGCATGGGAAGGCTGTGTCGGGGAGGCATGCCGGGGAGGTAGCCTTTCAGGACGGACAGAGCAGAATGGGGCAGATTTCTTGAGGATGCCAAGCCTGCAGCTGGAAGGCCTCAAAAGGCCTCCTGGACATGACTGGAAGTTGCTGGGTGCAAACCAGAAGTAACTTCTGGCTGTGCCCAGGAGGTCTTTTGAGGCCCTCCAGCCATGGATGTAATTATCCAAGGAACATGGTATCCATGGAGGGTAGCTGAATGGAACCCCCACAGATATAGAGGGACCACTGTGCAATGGTATCTTCTATCTCTCAAAATGTGTTCCCCCCAAATATTAATTGTAACTCATATCCACCACATGTGCATTTTTTGAAGCCTTTAAAATAAATTTTTTTCCCAAAAAGCAAAAAGGTCCATCGCTGCTCTCATGTTATAAAGCAGGGGTGTCCAAACATTTTGGCAGGAGGGCCACATCATCTCTCTGACACTGTGTCGGGGCCAGAAAAAAAAATTAATTGACATTTAAAATTTGAATAAATTTACATAAATGAATATATAAGAGAGATGGAACTTATCTAAATGATGGAACTTATATAAATGAAGGTCTTGCAGTAGCTCAAGGCCTCTAAAAGACCTTGCACAAAGCAAGGCTGGCCTTTCCTTCACTGCCGCTGCTGCATCACAGACATGAAACAGCAAGCAGTAGAGGGAGCCCTCGTCCCACAGCTCACACAAGAGGTTGAACAGTGACCCTCACACTGAGAGAGCTTGCTTCAGGCCAGCACAGGTTCCAGTAAGTCTCCGGAGAGCCAGAGGCTCATTGGAGACTTGGGGCTCCCTGAGGGCCGGATTGGGAGTCCCCGAGGGCCGCATGTGGCCCCCGGGCCTGGGTTTAGGCACTATAAAGTAAGCTTCCTCTAACAAAAATGAATAGGGATAATGACTCTCCCCATAAGAGCCACAGTTCAGTATGAACTAAACGTATAACTAAATGAATGGAAGTTTTAATAATGAAAATGAATGGAGTAAGCAACTAAAAAAAATCAAACATGCTCTATGAAATTCAAGAATGTGCCTGAGCACATGGCACATCATGCTTTCACAATAATGACTAAAGCTTAGTCCAGTGTAGTGACCAATATTCTCTGACTTTTTCTCCTGATTCTCCTCTTGTTTTCCATACAAATGCACCATATTGCCTATGTATATTGTGATATTCTGACTTATTAGTTTTGACATATCCTTGAAACATTATTTGAGCCACAGACTTGTAAACCCTTAATTTTCCCATCTAAATCAGAACTAGCATACAGATGAAATACTTATATTAGATTGCAGGTAGTACAAATTAATCTCGTATGCATATCCTGTCTCAATACACAAAGAAAAATCCTTGGACATATTCATACGAACAACTACTCTAAAGACAGACATTTTTCATCTATTGCTATTCATATTTTATACTATCAGATTTGTACTTCATCCCAATTTGTACTGAACTACTAAATTTGTAGTTCATCCCAAGGGCTTTGGACACATGAAATCATTTAACATAACCTAAACATTTTTCACTGCTTCTAAAAGATGCCCAAGGGTGATGGAAGTTGAAGGAACTTCCACAAATGTGGATCAGCCACATGTAGCTCCTGTGCAAGACACAAATCACATTATAAGAAGATACACTAATGGCACATTCATATGCATGTCTACTCAGAAGTAAGACCTATGAAATTCAGTAGGACTTACTCCCAAGTAAATATTTTTAAAATTGCAACCTTCATCAAATTTGTGATGGGACATGGGATATATGCTACTAAAATAAGATACAGCCCCAAATGAAGCACAACAGAAAATACTTCAGTTGTGTTCATTCATAGCATCAGGAATAGCACAAGATAACATGCAAAAACTCACCAAGTGGTTGCCCTGCAATGATCCGTGCATTTTCTCCTGCCACTGCAGCTCTTGCATGCCTCTCACTCATGTACTGTACGAAAGCATAACCTTTGTGCACTGAGCAGCCGACTATTTTCCCGTACTTTGCAAAGATTGCCTCTATGTCGCCCTTTTTGACAATGGCTGTATTGAGGTTGCCGATGAAGACTCTGGAGTTGATGGATTTGGGGTCATTCTTATTGGTGACGTTACTGGTCTGTGTTTTGCCGGTCATGGTTGGTTTGCTTGATTTCAGCCCTTAAAACAAGATGACAAAAGGTTTCTGTTTAATTGCACAGAGTCAAGTGCAAAGGTCCACTGAGGTACACAATTTCATTAATAACAGCTAAATGAGTCTAAAGACAATTGAGAATAATATGTGCTAATCAAGATTAACAACAAGAAAGGCACCGTGAATTTTTAAAGAGTATTCCCAGAAGTCAATTTTAAATCCCACATTTTTAATATATATTTAAACTATATACATGAAAAAGACTATCTAAATTTAGCACCTATTCAACGTAGTTCAACTTAAAAATTCTGGGCCCGATCCTATCCAACTTTCTAGCGCCAATGCAGTGTAGCCCCAAAGTAAGGGAACAAACATTCTCTTACCTTGATGAGGTCTCCATGATTATCCCCTCACTGCAGCTGTACTCCATTAGCACAGCTACATCAGCACTGGAAAGCTGGACAGGATTGGTCCCTCACTTACTGGCTTATAAAGTATCTATCCATCTTCATCTAAACTCTATCAGGTGTCAGTGAAAAGAACATTTCAGGCCAGACAGAGGGCAAACCTTAACAATGATAAAAGGCTTCCCTTCCTTTATCTAGCTAGTGTCAATCAGTCCACATTACTTTTCCACCCGCTAAATACTATACATCATTGCAAGTGCAGAGCATGTTACATAACAGCTGCTAAGTGCAATCGATAGGTTTCATTAGAAACTAGCAATCTCTTCCTAGCTCTAAAGGGTGAACAATAATATGTTAATAGTATAAACACCTAATTGTCATGAAATGAAAGAGCAGGTTGTTATTTTTATCTAAAGAATGGTTGTAATAATAATAATACTTCTACAGGTTGTGAAGTAGAAGCTTCTACGGGTGAACGAACCTTCTACAGGTTCATTCCAGAACCTCCAGTGGATACCAAATCAGTGGAAAAATAGCTTTAAAGACCCACATCTGGGTTTCTTGAACCACTATTGTCACCCCAGAATGCATTTGCATAGGCACTATCCCTCATTTGGTCACTAGATGGAGTGAATAATGGAATCTAGTAGAATGAAATTATTTAACAGCACGAAGGTGGGAAATTGGATTTTGGTGCTTTTTTCCTTATTACAAGGTATTTAAAGGAGGACCTTGGTATCAGTGGATACAGAGGTCCCACATGTCAAATGCTTTCTGAGTGTGCAAACCTCTTCATTACATTATCCTTAATGAACTGGAAAAGTCTTGATTTGTAGCTCAACCTTGTAGCCACTACGGTACGTAGTGCTCTGCCTATGATTGTTAGGTTCTGAAAAGAAAATGGTCTTTCTGTAACTATATAGACATTAACAGAAGCAACAGAGTTGAGTTTATACTGCTCTTTTTTATTTTAATCTCCAGGATATTGTGTATCCTACTTCAAATTAACAGAATCATTACTCTTAGCTGTTAATGTAGGCTTGATGAACAAGTTCTACCAATTGGAACTACTTTGAGCACTTAAGAGTGCTTAGGAATTGTCAGTATTCGATGATTTTTTTAAAAAATTGAAGTAATTTCCATACTAAGAGACTCTCAGGTGTGATTTGCAAATTAGAATACATACGTTATTTTCCTTGCAAGTATACCACCTGTCACTAAAATAGACGTCAACCGTGTATTTTCAAGCAAACCATATGGCTTCTGTATTCGTCAGCTAACTAGGTAGCAAACTGCCAAACTCCAACATATTTCCCAGTGCTGACAAATGTCTTTGGTGGGGAAGAGGCCATTTATATAGCAATTAAGGGCAGAACAGTTCTAACAGGATACAGCTAAGAAGTATGTTGCTGCTCAGTTCTGCTTCATTGTGGCCATATTTTAGATCATATCACTACCATTCCTCAAGTGAGGTTTAAATCTGAGATGGCTCTCTGCTTGAAAACCATGTTCATTTCTCAAGAACTCAAGAAGAAAAAGACCAAGTATTCATATTTGGGGTGACTTCACTCAAACATCAGTCAGCATGAAGACTTTTTGTAACTGAATCTACTGGCCATGGTTTAACAAGGTAAGTTGTTAGCATGGGGTGGATAACCCCCTCTCCAATGACTATGTTGTCATCTGCATGCAGCTACAAATGTTTTTTTGCAACATGGAGAAAACCACTTTTACTTTTAACTTACAAACAGATATACTTCCTCTAGTTTCAAATGTGCATGTTCTACATTCTGAGCATGCAGAAGATAATACCTTATTTTGGACTGGCACCATTTCACTTTCACTTCCGAACTGAGAGGCACTCAGAGCGCAATCCTAACCAGCACTTAGGCTGGCTCATCAGACTCGCGCCATCTTCCGGGTATTGTGAATGTGCCATAAAGCATGTTTGCACCACCCTGGGGATGCACCCTGCTGGGTAGGCCAGTGTGAGGACTTGCACCACTCTCCCAGTGTTGGATCTGAACCGGGGGTAAGTTTGCGCTGGCTGAGGATGGCCATCGTGAGGGGTTGGAGAGGATAGTGGGAGGGCAAAACGGGTGTTTTGGAGCAGGGGAGAATGGGCTGGTGGGTGGACTAGGCCTGGGAGGGGGGTGGGACCAGCATGGGCAACTTAGGCCAGATCCTAACCTCCCCCAGCCAGCCCAGTATTATACTTGACTGTTCAGATTTGTGTCAGTGATTTCGCTGGCGCAGATCTGAGTAGCCTCATAGGAGTAGCTGGTGCACAACACAGAGTAAGGGGATACATATCTCCTTACTCTGAGTTGTGCCACATATATCTCCTCTTTATGCTGACCCAGGAGCAAGTAGCACCAGAGGGATGGCCTGCATTGGATCACCAGTGCTGGAACAAAGCCCCTGGCCTCTGGCTGAGGTGAGTTTCTCATCAAGCAGCAGAGGGGCTGGGAAAGGGTGGCAAGTGGGTGGGTCAGAGGGAGAGGGCATTTCTAGATGAGGGAGAGTGGAACAAGGGTGGATCAGACCTGGAAGCGGGATGGGATTGCTGGAGGCCTCCTCCACTGACCTGATCTATCCTCCCTCCTGGACCTGCAGCCTTACACAGGGCTGCTTGGATGTCCACCAGTTATATAGCTGGTAGCCCCATAGGGCAGACTGGGGCTTTACTCTGGGTAAGGCAAAAACATATTCCCTCCTGCCCCCTCCTAACCTGCACTGGATGCAGCATAGGACATGCAGCCTGGCTGTGCCAGTGCAGGTTAGGACTGGGCTGCCCATGTCTTGGCCAAAGTACAGTGCCTAAGATAGCAACAAGTCTTGGAACAGTGCCTAAGTGTTATTTTTAGGCATTTAAATTATCACAATGCTGGACGTAACAGATCACAAGTATTTCCTACATAATTAACACTTATGAACCATCTGTGAACAAGATACCAGCTGTAACAGAGTGAGAAACAATAATAAGCAGCTTATTCTCAAAAGGCGTAACTTAAAGTTCATCATCATCTGCATCTGCAAACATGTACAAAAAGCCAGAGGTACAAGTACAGGGAGACCTGGCCAGCAGCAACTTGTTTAAAGGAGCTAAGCTACCTACGGCCCAACTCTATCAAGGGCCCATGGCGGAAATCTTACTATCCAGGGCCACAGGCTTTGCTGTAATGGTCCAAAAGCTGTGCTGCAGTCACCAACTTCAGAGCTGCCGGTACAAGTGGACACAGGCTCCACTTGCATGCCAGAACTGCCTAGACAGTCCATCAGTGCAAATAAGGCTGTTGAGGGATGGTTGTGGGATGGTTGAAGCAGGGATCAGGGCAGGCTGGGGGCATGTTGAGGGTGGGCAGGGGTGAATAGCAGCAGCAGCTGGTGAGGATCTGAGTAGGCTGACTGGGGACCAGGGAGCAGTGGAGTACCCAAGTATAAAGGTTCTGTACATACCTCTCTGCCACTGCATGGTTCCCAGCTAGGGAAACAGACAGAGTGCTGCTACACTCTCAGGGCTGACCCAGAATAAGATGGACTGTTACTAGACCACAAGCTGAACACAAGCAGTGTAATGCAGCCGCAAAAAAAGGCAAATGTGATCCTGCACTCCATTAGCACTGGCATAGAGTCCAGATCATGATAACCAATAGCTGCATTTTATTCTGCACTACTCAGACCCTACCTGGAATACTGTGTCCATCTTTGGACACCATTATTTCAGAAGGCCATTAATAAGTTGGAGCAAGTTCAAAGGGGGGGGGGCAACAAAGATGGTGAAGAGGTCTGGAAGCCAAATCCTAAAAGGAGCAGTTAGGAACTTGGTGTGTAGCCCAGAAAAGAAAAGATGAAGAAGAGATATGAGTTGAAGAGCTCATGTACAGAAGAAGTGTACTTGCAGCCCAATCTGCCTACAGCTTATGATGGCGAGTCTTGTGATATGCACTGTGAGCCCCAGACTGGTGGCGTAAAGTCCGCACTGCCATCGGGCCCAATCCTATCCAACTTTCCAGCCCCAGTGCAGCTGCAGTGCAGCCTCAAGGCAAGAGAACAAATGTTCCCTTACCTTGTGGAGGCCTCCATAACTACCCTCCCACCACAAGATGCAGCACAAACCCTATTGGCACAGCTACACCAGGGCTGGAAAGTTGGATAGGATTTGGCCCATCATGGTCTTTGGGGCCACCAGTGCAAACAGTCTATGGCCCCACTCTGGATGTTTTCAAGCAGAGGTTAGACACCCTCCTCTCAGGGATGCTATATCAATTGCCTACACTGAATAGGGGGCTGGACTAAATGACCTCTATATTCTCTTCCAACTCTAACATGCTATGATTCTGTTTGGTGTCTCCAACTTTCCATCGGTTCTGTTTTTCACCTTACTGCTATACCTTGTCCATATTTAGACAGCCAACCTACTTGAAATCCAACTGTGTGTGTGTGCTTGCGTGCCGATTGTGAGCCACAAGCTGAAGTTGTCATTCTGCACAACATGTTACAGTTAAGCTCGCAGACAAAGGTGTGTTGTAGTATGCAACATGTAACATTTTACAGGGTATTCCTGTTCAAGATGAAATCAGATGATTTTTTTTGTTAAATTAGTTTTATTTTACCTCTTTGTCTCTCTTAGTGGCAACACACGCACACGGGGGACACACACACTGCAACAGAAACAATTAGCAGCCCAATTCCAAAGCTGGGGCTGTGCCTCAGTGTTGCCACCAGGCATCTCGACAGTGCCATAAAGCACATTTGTGGTGACCAGCAAGCACCATGAAGAGGATGCCATGCTACCACCAGAAATAAGTGAGACTGTCAGGTTGCAGTGTGGTTTTTCGGGTTGGGGAGGGGTGGATTGGGCCCACGAGGGGGCGGAGACAGCAGCAGCATCTGCTGCCACTTCCTGAAACCCTCCACAAACCGGATGACCCAACACAGGCCTCCTTGACTCTGCACCTGTTAAAAATTGGCACACAGCCAAAGAGACCCAGTGCTGCTGGTTGCTGTCTGCCCAGAGAAAAGAAGTGAATGCTCCCTTCCCCTGAGGATACCCCAGCAGTAGCCATGGTGCCCACAGGATCCTGCAGTCACCATTTTGGTGCCACTGGAGCCCTGGACATGACTGACTTCAGGATTGGTCCTAAAATAACAGCAACAGATAATCTGTAATTTGCAACATTTCACCGAGGAATGAATACAAGAGCACACTTGCACGCGTTATTTTCACACCAAGGATTAGTGCCTGAATAGCACCTTCCTCCCCACCCACTCACTCACACACTTTACCGCACGTTGCTGCTGACTCTTCTCAGCCTCCTGTATTTATTTCCACTGCAATTCATTTTCACTGCATTAATTTACTCCTCACTGGGTTATGAAGCAGGTGGTGTTGGTAAATAGATCACAACAGTTTCCTTTTTTAAGAACGGATGAAAAGTTTAATAAACTCGTAAGAGATCTGGCTGTAACTTGTAAAGAATAGCTGCACCTCTAACACATTCACAGCAATGTTAAGACTTTGGATAGCGTGGCCAGTTTCTCACGGGCCACCTGTTAGTTACTATCCTTGCAAAGAATGCTGACCTCGGTGCAGCTCTTGATCCACTCTAGAAAAGCAGGTCTTTCTTAAGAAAGACAGGATGCATATTCTAGGATTGCTTAGCTGTGCCTTCACTGTTCACAGATCCTCCATAGTAAACACTTTTGCTTTGTACATTTGAGGCATGTAGATGGACCTCAGGGATTTTAGTTAAAACACACACAGATCCACGCCTGAAGTCAGCCCATTCCTGTTCTAAATGTCTTCCTTAGTGCTGTCAGTCATACACAAGGAAGGCTGGGGCATCTTCTGTTTCATAACAATGCTTCATTTTCCATTGTCTTCTTTTGCTATGGTTTGAATAATGTGTGAATAGGACCCTAAACTATTTTTCCTGTAGCTAGAATTAGCATTGCAAAGTGCACCATATTTTCTGTCACAAAGAAAAGAATTTGTCTGATGGCTGTTCTCAATATTAAAATGTGCGGCCAGGCAAAGGTATTGCGGAAATTTGTAAAAATAAGAATAATATTTGTATAACTGAGATTTGACTGCCTGGAGGCTGGAAATATAATACAATTGTTTAAATTTCCATATGATTATACAGAAGACAGAATTCTTCATAGAAATGAGAAAGAACTCATACTATTTTTCTTACGCTATTAACAACATGCATTTGAATAATACCAGCATGTTCTGAAGTAACTCAGTTTTACCTACAGAATCACAAAAGCTTTGACACACTCAGTCTGAATTAACATGTGTGGGCATACAAATATGGCTCTGCCATATTTATTCTAGAGCATACTGTTAACATTTAATCATATGCAGATGTTTCCTTTCCACGGAAAGGAAATTTATAATGGGCTGGAGCTCTCCCTTGGTGCAGCATTTGTCACTGAAGACAAATGCTATCTTCATGGGTTGGTGAGCAGCAGTATTTCTGAGCACATCAGCATGAGGAAAGGGCTTGGAGATGCACATCAGTGGATGCTGTAACTAAGTACAATGTCCATGGATGCCGCATGTCTGAACAGAGTTTCATCTTCTCAAAACTCGTACAAGTGCTCCACATCAGGAGTTATAGGCAAGCATCCATCAGGAATCCAAACTTCACTGTTGCAACTGGGGCTGTTGGGACAAAGAACCCTAAACTAGGGTTTCCCGAGACACCTTACCCCCCTCATCCTGAACAACCCAACTGTGCAGAACACACAGAAACCCACTGAAATGGAGTCTGATGGAGACATAGAGACACATGTCCTTCCCTCCCACATTGCAAAATGGAAACACCATACACTGGCTTTACCATCATTTTTTAATCTACAGGTTTTAGCACTGTTTCCCACACAGGGTGCATAAGCAAACTCCAAAAAGGGAGACTTTGCTGAACATATATATTGAAATGCAAGGAAACTTCCACCAGGCATTGGGGGAATAAATGGAGAACACAACCACAACCTGTGTCTGATAGACAAGTACTACATTCAGCCTATGAAAACTGCTAGCACAGATTTCATATTTTTTTCCTTGTAGGAGAATGCTGGGAAACATGGAAAAGAATCCATAGTTTACTACACAGTGATTCAGTTATATACAAGACGGATAAGTACTTTTGTAGTGACAATACTCCCAAAAGATGAATTTCCAACTGCAGATATCAGGAAACCATTTATTCTTTCAAGGGATTCAAACTCTCATCTTCAGGAAGTCCTGGAGATAGTGATTTGCAGTTGGCACCCTCTTACCCACTGTGCCACAGTAATGAGTGCCGTGGTCTTATCTGGCTGCCACGGCACTCTTCCCAGTGACATTACTGAGGTTGTATGTGTATGCTGATATCATGGGTTTGTTCTACCATCACCACAAATGTTGCCTTTTACCAGGACAACATGGGCAACAGTGGCAAGTGATCTCATGAATGGTGCATGTTGAAAAGGAAATCAGAGGATTTAAAGCACCCATTCTTGTACTGTTCTAAAATATGACTTTGTAATATGTTGGTCATAACATTTAATGAACATATTTCAATGTGCACATTAAGGCAGTTAACAATTAGTCATCTGAAATGCTTTCCTCTCAGCTAAAATCGGCGCTGGATATGACCCTACTAAATTTAATATACTGATTGAAATATGAGGTAAAAGCCATATTCTGGATTTTAAAAAGGAGCATACATTCTTTGAAGCATGAGCTTTTTCTCCTTGTACACAGCACAAGGAATTTTTTTATTATTTCTTAAAACTTCCCTTTGATGGATGAACAGTTAAAGGAACATTTAGTAGATTTAAAATTTAAACATCTGTTTAAAGTGCTTATTCATGATGGAAGGTGACAGAATAACCAGGGTAATTTGCCATTGGGGCAAAAGCTTAAAAGCCACACTGCTAAAGCATAAAGGCATACAGAGCAGAAAGGCTGTTTTTATTTAGAAAAATCATAGTTACTCTCACAGAAAAGCTGCTTGAAAGACTCATTTTAGAAAGCTGTTTTGCTAGTTTCACAGAAGCTGAGACCTTGGGGCTTCAAAGGCTGTGCTATACACTTTGGAATTTAGAAAGACAGTGCAACTAGGGCAATGAAGGAGATAGGCTTCATCATTGGCAGAAGTACACGACTCGCCAAGGACATCACAATGCTGAGAAAACACAAATATGCAACAATCGTAGTCATTAGAAGTAAGTTTTAGCTGCTGGCTTATCAGTTGGCAATGATTCTTGGCAAACTAATATAGCGTCTAGCTAGCCAACCACAGACACCTGCAAGAGACAAATTTAGAAGACAGTACACATTTTAATTGGATAAACAAAAGCCTTCTTGAGAATCAGAAAACTTCTGCTTTTAGTCTCTTTGTTTGAATTGCAACTGGAATAGAGGCAAACCCTAGGGGACCAAAAGTTACTTGAAAGTAAGAGAGCAAAGAAGCTGGCTGAAGCCTTAGCTCAAAGAAATTACACTTTAGCAGGTGCTAGGCAACCACTAAAAGGAAAGAGGTCACTTCTTAACAAGGATATACACCACTATAGATCCCTCAATACCAATGTACTCAAAGTAACTGGTCACAAATAGAATTAAGACATAGAGTGCAACTGTTAAAGGAAGTTTAAAGGACTTTGCCTGGCAGAGAGCCCCACAGTGTTTTGCTAAAAACAGGAGAAGGAATGCAGGAGAGATAAGAGAGGTGGCTCAAGCAAGGCCATCCTAAGAGTCTGAAGGGAATGTATGCCAAGAAATGGGTTTGAAGTTCTGCCAAGAGGGACAGTCCTGGATAAAATGTTATAGCATCCTCTGCTGGTTCTTGAAAACTTTGTAATACAATATGTTTAAATGTTTAATTTTACCTTATTTGGAAACTTGTAACTTGAAGCTCACCTATCAAGTGTCTCTAAGGCTATCTACAGCCTATTAAGAATTAGCCCCATCTATGATGTCAAACTTCAGCCAATGGGAAGTTCAAATCTTCAAATAAAGAACCCAGAATGTTATAAAGAGTCTGGTTAACATTAGTCCCATGAGATGCCCGTTGCTGGTTAACATTGAAGTGTAAAGTCATGCACATTGGGGCAAAAAATCAAAACTTTAGATATAGGCTGATGGGTTCTGAGCTGTCTGTGACAGATCAGGAGAGAGATCTTGGGGTGGTGGTGGACAGGTCGATGAAAGTGTCGACCCAATGTGCGGCGGCAGTGAAGAAGGCCAATTCTATGCTTGGGATCATTAGGAAGGGTATTGAGAACAAAACGGCTAATATTATAATGCCGTTGTACAAATCGATGGTAAGGCCACACCTGGAGTATTGTGTTCAGTTCTGGTCGCCGCATCTCAAAAAAGACATAGTGGAAATGGAAAAGGTGCAAAAGAGAGCGACTAAGCTGATTACGGGGCTGGGGCACCTTCCTTATGAGGAAAGGCTACGGCGTTTGGGCCTCTTCAGCCTAGAAAAGAGACGCTTGAGGGGGGACATGATTGAGACATACAAAATTATGCAGGGGATGGACAGAGTGGATAGGGAGATGCTCTTTACACTCTCACATAATACCAGAACCAGGGGACATCCACTAAAATTGAGTGTTGGGCGGGTTAGGACAGACAAAAGAAAATATTTCTTTACTCAGCGCGTGGTCAGTCTGTGGAACTCCTTGCCACAGGATGTGGTGCTGGCGTCTAGCCTAGACGCCTTTAAAAGGGGATTGGACGAGTTTCTGGAGGAAAAATCCATTATGGGGTACAAGCCATGATGTGTATGCGCAACCTCCTGATTTTAGGAATGGGTTAAGTCAGAATGCCAGATGTAGGGGAGAGCACCAGGACGAGGTCTCTTGTTATCTGGTGTGCTCCCTGGGGCATTTGGTGGGCCGCTGTGAGATACAGGAAGCTGGACTAGATGGGCCTATGGCCTGATCCAGTGGGGCTGTTCTTATGTTCTTATGTACATTAAACAAACACTATATGTAATGAATCCAAAAGAAGTCTCCAAGTCTCTATTTGAATTCACAACTACATCATCATCAAAATAATAATGTATTTATTATAACTAAGAAATAACAGCAACATTCAACATCTATCCTTGGATTATGTTCATTCTACAGCTGTAGTAGTACTGATATCTATTGCATGGCAATGATGTATTAATTGGCTACAAGCAAAGGTTTAGTACTGTATTGACACAAGTAACTCCACTTTCTTTGCTGTGACTCCATTTTCAGTAGATCCTCACCAAGTGGTGAACTCAAGCAGTGGAAAATTACCAGAGGCCACAGAACTGGTTGTGTTGAGACTGGCACTGTCTGCCTAACATAAAGATACATCTAATGCTAATGTG
Source organism: Tiliqua scincoides (assembly GCF_035046505.1). Classification (NCBI taxonomy): domain Eukaryota; kingdom Metazoa; phylum Chordata; class Lepidosauria; order Squamata; family Scincidae; genus Tiliqua; species Tiliqua scincoides. Next base: position 32,378,640 of record NC_089824.1, read on the forward strand.
AGAGAAATTAAGCTGGACCATTCTAGCTTGGTGTGGGTGCAAATGTATATACAGTACACGTAACTGTATTCGAGGCAGAGAAGCATGACACGAGTGCTTGGCTCAGTTCCCTGTCTTTCACCTTCTGCAGAATTTAATAAAGTCTTGTCTGAAGTCAACCTGTTGTCAGGCATAAACCTCACACTAGGTGCAGACTGAATTGGGCCAACAGCAACGCTAAGCTTTTCCCAATCTAATTTTATACATCAACATAGGTTGAATTCTGCAACAGGCATTAAAAAAGCAAAGTAAGCAAATCTGCAAGTGTTTCTATATTTTGCACAATTTGTTCTACTTCTGCTAGTCATGAGGTTGGGGCAAATTTGCAGCAAATTTAAAGACTATTCCAAATCTTTCTAAAATACCTTATCACACTCCCTTTTTCAGCCGTGTTTGGTCACCATACATTGTGTGCACATGCCCTTTTAAGCTGTTATGAAAGTCATAATGGCTAAAGCTATCTTTAAGAAGAAGGCAAAAGAAAAAACAGCAGAGATTCTCTGCTGTGACATCAATGGGAGATGATACTTTTTACTATAACACGTTATTTTAAGGCAGTGATTTTCAACCTTTTTCATCTCATGGCACACTGACAAGGTGCTAGAATTGCCAAGGCACACCATCAATATTTTGACAATTGACAAGGCACACCATGCTGCTGATTGGTAGCTCAAATCCCCCAATGGCCATACTAATAAATGACCCTCCCAGAGGCACACCTGTGGACCATCCGCGGCACACCAGTGTGCCATGGCACAGTGGTTGAAAATGGCTGTTTTAAGGTAATAAAGGAACATCCAGTTAAACAGCTAAAAACATAGACCTTCTTACTAGTTTAACAATAGACCCCCCAAAGACCCAATAGAAAGCTCTTTAAAAGATGCTCTGAATGATGCTCTGCTGGTAGCAAGTTTCCAAAGGGGTGAGGGGAGAAGAGTGTTGCCTCCCTAAGAGTCTGTCCAGTCCCAATCTAATGCCCAAATGAATCTGGTAAGATGAAGCTACTATTCAACTTTACGGCTAACTCACCCATGCAAGTGTTTCAGTCAATGTCTTATCACACAATAATTACAAATCAATAATTCTCAGCTAATGTCTGTACCAAAAAGCACTGTGTCTGAGATCTAGTACTAGAAAAGCACTGGCTATGAGGGAACGGGAAGCTCAGACACATGCAACTCAGCAATTTTAACATTTCCTAGTCTGTTACATTGCTGAAATGGAAGCAGGCATGTTTTCTTTTAGTATTTTGTTAAAGGAGTAGGAGTGGTGCTGCGTTCATTTTTATGAACTCCCTTTTTAGAAAGAAAATATTTGTCCTATATTTTTGAAATTAAAATATGAATTTTGATTTTCTTTAGAAACACAAGGAAAAACATAGCTCTTAGGCAAGATTATGAAGACAGTAAAAGTGAACAAAGCATTAAAATCAAGCACTTTTAAAGAGCTTCTGATGCTAATGATGTTTACTTAGTACCATTATGCCTCTGGGGTGCCTACAGGCTTGCCAACAAATAAAACAGATACTTTTTAAAACATAATTTCTACATTGCTGAATTCTGTATGAGAATCAACAAAGGGGCATGGAAGCCAATCACCTTCTCTCTGACTAAAGATGTGATGTGAGAGAAAGGACAAAGGAAGAATTGCAGGTGAATGAATTTCAAGAATTAGAGGATAAACAAAAACACTTTTAATGAAGTGAGAGAAAGATGAAAACATGGATCAACTGAACCAGTACCTGTACAATCTATATTCATAACCTGGATGTAGAAAAATTAAGGAAAACTGATGAATCAAATCCATATAAATTTATTAAAAAGTTGTTGGGGAGGGCAAGCGTAATCTCTAATGCAATGTAACTATTGATTAAATTAACTTCTCTTTGTATACAAGCCTTGGCTGTCCCCAGCAACTGGAAGAGAAAGCCACATGGTCAAAAGACAATCCATTCCCAAATCCTTATCCCAATGAGCATCACTGCTTTGGAAAGGGTGACCCTGATTACCATAAAATTGTATGGTTTTCTCATTTAGCATGGATAACATTATGTCATTATCTCAGGATGCCTAATAAGGTTATACATTCTGATGTTAAAAGTAACTGTCCTGTTTGTTCTCTTTCTTACACCAATGCCAAAGTTTTGAATAGAAGCTCCATGAATAGGATTTGATTTAATAAGTGTACAGCAAGGGACAAAGCAAATAATTTTTGTAAGCTACGAAGCTAAGAGCTGCAAAAAGCAGTAGCATAGCATCACTAGAGGAGAAGCCTCTTAACATTAATGGAATGCTTAGCAGCATAAAAGAACTAATTTCTGAAATTGGTAAGTGGATGCATTTCAATTTGTCTGACATGTCTGGCAGCTACACTGGGCTCTAACACTCTGGCTTCTGACTTCACAACATCTGGCAAACGTTACTTATAATCAAGAGCTAGTTGCTTTGAAGAACATCTGCAATCAGCATGTAATCAAGTTCAATGAAAACACAGCCAGTTGCACATGATGCAATTGAAGATTGCAAAAAAACAACAACTGCCAGCACCGTTTTAGGAACTGAATATGATACTGGTGTAATTATGCTATTGCACTTTGTTGGTCTTAGTTTTACAGATCACAAAAACTGGGAACCTAACTGCCCAATCCTATCCCCTGCACACTGAAGCATGCAGTGGAGTGAAGAATGAACATGGAGATGAGTGCTGCAAGCTGTGGGGGAGAGGGAATCAGGAGGCTTGCAAGAGGTAAGGGAAAATAGCCTGATAGCCCATTGGCCTACTGGGACCTCCACCAGCTATATACAGATCCATCCTCTTCCTCTCCCAGCTTCTCCCTTGAAATGCCCTATTACTCCCCTTCCCCGCCCACTGTCCACCCCCTACGCCAAAGTACCTCTTGTGGCAGTGGCAGCAGGACACTCCAGAGGTGAGCACATGCAGTCACCAGCCATTCTCACTGACAGCCCTACTGCATAGGTTATCATTGCATCGGTGGAATGCTACTTCCATGGGTGGAAGGCACCCAAGAGATGACTGCCCTGGCTGCCACCTCTTTCCTCTTTGCCTCCACAGCCACAATAGATAGAAACCCACTTAATTCTGAAGCCAGCCTTACTTCAGAAGATATAAAACCCAGTCTTCTTATATTAAGAGCCCAATCCTATGCATGTCTACTCAGAAGTAAGTATCATTATAGTCAATGGGGCTCATTCCCAGGAAAGTGTGGATAGGATTGTAGCCTGAGGCACACAATGAGGCTAAATTACTCTGTTTCCTCTACATTGTAGAGCACAGACTTTGTAATGGAAACTGGAGAAACCCAAAAGGAGACTTCTGCACAGCCAACAGACAGTCAACGACCAAGAAGTTCCTACGAACACCTGTCTTTTTGAAAATCCCACAAATACTTTTCAGAGTCTTTATAATTGCTCTGTCTCAGTATTACAGAAACAAAAACCCACAAGGAACCTCAGTTTCCCTCCTGTCAAGAATGAGGGAGCTACAGAGGGGGGAGAAATCCATGCAAAATATGACTCCTGCAATACCCTCCCAGCATGTATCCTACTCCCTCAGTCCTGCAATGGGGACATTGTACTGGCTAAACAAACTTTATTGGGGACTAGATATGATGCTTTATACATCACTGTTTCATGTGGTGCCTAATCTTACCTGAAAAGAGCAGCCAGGCAATGCCCCAGTTTAATCCTTTATTTCTGCACAGTTTTTCTCACCAAAAATAGATTCCTGAAGCGGCGTTTAACCCCATATGTGGCACTGCAGCAAACTGGGAAAGGGGGAGAAGACTATTTTCTGCTGGGAAACAGCATGGAAATAAAAGGATAAACTGCATAATGGTCTGATTCAGATCAGAACATACGCGCATGCACACACGCAAACCATAGCGTCTATTTTTAATTGAAAATAAGCCTCTAAGGAAGTAATGCATTTAATGATCACTTGGGAGGCTGCAACAATGTCTGTCATGCAGAGCACATGGGACAAAAGCCCACGGCACAGAAAAAAAGAGAATTTTGATTTGACCAATGCCAAAAAACTCTCTCCCTATGCACCATGGACAGCAGTGGGGACCACTGGGCACTTTACCTACTGACCAAATAACTTATAGAATCAGAGTCAGAGCAAGGAGCACCTTGAATAGTAACAGAGATCTGGTGCAATGGTGTTTGAACCATATCTTAAATGTTACATAATCTATTGACATTAAATATGGACATCAGGCAGGAGGAACTGGAGCTGAGGCATGCGGATTGGCAGAACACCTAGGAGGTCACTTTTCTCTTGGTCACTCACCTCTACTGAGCACAGGCAGAGGAGTCTTGGGAGATGGTTGCCCCAAGTGCCTATCATCCTCTTCACTTCTCCATGGGAGGTATGAACCTTGTTCGTTCCCCCCCCCCGCGTGTGTACGTGGTGCATCCTTGATAGTGGTTGTATCATTGCTGATCATTTGTTGATATTGTCCATGCATGGGGAGGATTTGGATGCACAATAGTGTGATTTCTGAGAGGTGACAATGTCACCATGAACCTGTGGAAATTGCTATCACAGTATTGTGTTGCATAAGAAGTTCTGTCTAAGTACAGTAACTAGGGCCCAATCCTATCCAACCTTTCAGTGCTGATGCAGCTGTGCGAATGGGGTGTGTACTACTTCCTGTGGTGGTGGGGGACAGTCATGGAGGCATAGCAAGGTAATGCTATGTTTATTCTTTACCTTGGGCTGAACTGCACTGAATTGCGACACTGAATAGTTGGGTAGGATTGGACCTTGACAGAACTGTAATAACTTTGTTCCAAAGAAAGACAAAGAAAGGAGCTTTCCAATGTACTGACACCAGCAAAGTCAGTTCAATCTTCTATTATTTTCTAACCATTAATGTGTTTACATATGAATGCAGTGAACAAACTGCTAACGCCTACAGGAGTTTGAAGGTTGTGTCCTTGACAGGTAAAAAAGCAGTATATTTTTCTTCACAAGAGAATAATGCTACATTATTTGTTGTGTCAATATACAGAATGCTACCACTGCAATGAATGTCAAGAGGCAATCCTGCTTTCTGTGACAGGTTCATGAATGTGGAATTTATTGCATCCAGTTATTTGTCCAAGTTCTTTCCCTCTGACTTCCTAAACCACAGTAACAAAAAAAATGTACGAAACCATATATGTATGTAAGATATTTTGAGATATACACTCTTTGCTTTCTTCAGTTATCTTTCCTTTTATTCCCATTTTCTAGGCAATATTATTTTATGCAAGTATTGTGAGCACCTGATCATGGAGATGCTATGTTACAATATTATATTACTGTTCTGATGTTTTACTAGTCTTTAAAATTAGTTTGTCCTATTATTCTTTTAACTATTGCTTCAGTTAAAGCTGCCTGCAATACCTATGCCCATTGCCATGATTTCTATATGGGACCTCCATATTCACAAGCCATATGCAAATGGACTCCAGTTGCAAGAGGGAACCACTTACAAATTCCCTCTTACAACCTTCCCAACACAATCTCCCCCTGCCTCAATCTGCTAAAGAGGTGATAATTCATATGGCTAAACATCATTCTGAAACTGGTTCTTCCAATAGGAGATAATACAGAAACTTCATTTCTCAACAAACCTTTAGCCTCAGCTTTAACTGACCTCTTGACACCTCAATTCCGTCTTCGAATCAATGGACCTGAGTTTCTTAAGCCATTCAGAAACAGAAAATGCACCCTGATTCAGCTAATGCTAGTAGGTGGTTTGTTACATTCAAAACATTATATTGGTATTCCATTATTTTACCACTATCCTGTTGGTTATCATTACTAGTTTTAAAAATATTTTATTTTCCATTTATCCTTAGGTTATTGCTTCACTTAAAGCTATTTTCAACTAGTGTGGCCAGGTTGAGATGGCACACTAATCCTGTTAGTGAAGAAACTTGTACATTTGATTCCTAGTTTAAAATAAACCAGAATTTACTGTTGCACCCAAATGCAGAAAATCCCAGCTTGTTCTTATAATGGTTTGTGAAAAAGCCAGAATATCAAATCAGGATAACAAATTGAAAGCTATCCATTTCTTCTCCTTGCACATTAAGAAGAGTCATGAGTGCATGAGGGTGAAGTTCATGACAGTAACACTGAACAATGGCTTAATTGTGGCTTAGCACTATGTCTGAACTCAGCGTGTGCTGAAGATTGCATTCAGTATGCATCAAAGCATGGTTCAACAAGAAAAAGCAGGCATCCTACTCTATAGAAATGCCAGTTCCAACTTCCCTGACATTTACATACCGTATGAGAGTACAATAGGTATTGTGGATCTTTCTTCACAATGAACTGATATATTGGAATTTCTCCCAAATGGAAACTTACAGAAACCTGATTGTGAAGAACTATTAGAAAGTCTGAGCATCCGTGGCAGCAGTTTCATAATGAGAGAACATAATGAATTGTACTGAATCTGCTACTTTGAATCTCATTTCTTCTTTTAAAGGTCTTATATGTGATGCTTCTTTTGACAGCACTCAGGATGACACAAGGCAGCTGTGTTGTGGGACAGATCCAAGTGGAAAAAAAATGATCTAGACAGCCTAAAAAAAGAAAGTTCTTTCTGTAATACTGGATTTCTCAGCCTGTTTTAATTAAAATATTTTCACTAGCAATTTCAATAGTTTTTTCTCTCTTTCTTTTCAGCATCCGTAAGAAGAGCACTATGAAAAAGTTAACTATAGAAACGAGAAATGAAAACATGATAGCAAAGGTATAACCGGGGAGGGGTGCTGGTGGACCACATTTCCAGGAAGAAATGTGACTCCCTGCCTGCTGGATGCAACGTGCGCCTTGGTGGCGTAGCTGCACTGACAGGAGGAGTTAAATGGGATTGGGTTGTGCATCGACCACACCGTCTCAAATATAGGAGGAAGTGGATGCAAAACGAACACCCAATTTTGATGTAATGTTATCTTATTGAATTAGTACATTTACTCATTAAACATGGTTTTTATCCAAACTCCCTCCCCACAAGAAAGAAAGAAAGAAAGAAAGAAAGAAAGAAAGAAAGAAAGAAAGAAAGAAAGAAAGAAAGAAAGAAAGAAAGACCACACCACTATTCTACTTTTGGACTGAAAACCTGTTCTATTTTTCTGTTATAGTTAATACACATTTAGCTTTAGAACAAATATGCAGACTTCTCAAGACACTATTTAATATGAACTTACTACGGCTAGTAGAAGCGCTTTCATTTATTTTGACAATGCACATACCTCTGTTTAAATTATGCAAAGTTTGCATTTGTTTAATTTGATCCTGCTATGAAAACTGCTCAAGCATTCTCAGCAAATATTGCTGAAGATATCAAAACTCAACATTGTGTGGTTTTCTTATTTCTTTTAGCCATTTCCTCCGCAATAATTTAACAGGATGGATATGAAAATCTTTTCTGTACCAATAATGTGCATAACAAAACGTCTAGAGACTTTCCAGTCAGTATATTAACTATATGTATGTACAGAGAGAGCATATTAGGTTGACATTCTGACTGATAAAATGTGAGCCTACTGCACCATTTAGCAAATATGAACTTCCTTTCTGGAGCAGACCAAAGTCCGCTTATTTCAGCATTCTGACTCTAATAGTGGTCAGGCAGATGCCTCTGAAAAGTCAAAATCTGGGTATGATGCTGTTGATATAGGAATTTTTCCATATCATTCTCAATATAGGTGTCTGCTCTGTCCTCATTATGGGTGTCATGACTTTTCAGTTTGTTCTGAGTCACTAGCAGCTAACCTGCACTGCATCCTATGGTAGGGAGGCAGTCACAGAGGTCTCCTCATGGTAAGGGAACTTGTGTACCCTTAACCTAGGGCAAGCCTCCAGTGCACAAATGGGTCTCCCTGGAACTGTGCTAGACATTTTGCTAGATATTTTGCTCAAGGGAGAAAGAACAGGTGCTGAGACATTCTGGGTCCTCTCCCATAAGCAATTTATCAGCAAATCAGCAAAAATAAAGAAAAAAACAAATATCACGTTTGTCACATCTTACCAATAATAAGTGATTTGGCCTTTATTGGTAATCTAACCCTTGAACAAAAAGCTAAACTATTTGACCCTAGTTGGACCCTTATTATGGACTAGTTGTCCATAATAAGGTATAATTCCATGTCTACACCAAAGTGTATTTTGTAAGTCTACAAAAACCAGATTGCAAACGCAGAAACACTGAACATGAAAATGCTTTATATAGCTGCTAAAAACAAACACTTTCCTATATGATTGATTTTTAAAGCACTTCCTACAGTCTAACAGCCCAATCCTACATCCCGCCAATGCACAGTATGCATCTGTGCCAACAGAGCACACACTGCATGCTATGGAGGGGTGATCAGACGGTTTGCAAGCAGTAAGTAAAAATACAATTTAATTTCCTCCTGGTAGGCTTCCTGTTAGCAAATGGTCTTCTCGATCATGCCTGATATGTTCCTGGTGTAAGTCTGAGGAGAGGACGATGGTTGGTCCAGGCCAGGAAAGAGGAATAGGATCCGGCATATGTGACTGCCACCAAGATTCTCCACTTCTCACCCTCCAACTCCCCCCTTGTTCAGTTCATTTCCTGCCCAAGAAGCACCCATTCAGTCATCTTATTTGGACCAGTGTAGTATCCGAACAGTTCTAGAGTGCACACAGAGCCTCCAGGTGTTTCTGTTGGCAGCTGTGACCCAGTACTTGCTGGGTCACTTGTGACAGTGAATCATGAAGTCCACTGTCATAAATGGTCCATAGGATTGGACCGTGAGTCTTGTAAAAACAATATTTCATACAACTTTTAATGAAGATCAATTACAATGATCAATCACTCTCAACGGCAACTAATATCTGATCTCTCTTAAGAGATATGACAGAGGGATAAAATATGTTAACTGTATTATAGTTCTATGATCGAAACTGCATGTTCAAATCTCAGAAGTTGGAAATGACTGGGAGCTATGTGGTATGGTGAAAGGATGGAGCTCTTATCCAATGGATGGTCCTTGAACCTGCTTCCATATGCAAGCTGCCCAAGCAAGTTGGTTTTTTCTTTGCTCCTGTTTACAGGTCATGCAAGTCTTGTTTAGGCACTGGATATTGGTTTATATTATAGGGAAACTGAACTGATTTGAAATAACGTGGTAGAGATTAACATCCAGTGGTTGAGATTAATTTCTTTTCTGTTTATATTATGTTCGCATAAAATGCAAAATCAACTTTTTAACTTCAAAATGCATTTGACAAAAAAAGTTCTATTTGTACAGAACAAAACCTTTAAACCCTCTTTTACAACATTCTTCTGAAATAGATTGTTCCTCATAAAATCTTTATTCTGTACAATGCACTTTTTACCTACCATTAAAAAGTGCCTTTTCTCTCTATTAGAAAATAAAAGGGCTGGTCCAGAAAAAAAAATCTCTTAAGAGTACAGCAACTTTATGCAACTACATCATAACAGCTTGTATGCAGCAACTGTTACCCTGCAGATGCCTGATCTTGTCTGATCTCGGAAGCTAAGCAGGGTCAGGCTTGGTTAGTACTTGGATGGGAGACCTCCTGGGAATATCGGGTGCTGTAGGCTTCTACAATAGTCTTTTGAGACTGAAGGTTGCCAACCAACAAGCTCTGTGAGCTGCCTTTCAGGAATGGTAGCAGGGAAAAGTATTGAAAAATGTAGCTAGGAAGCAGCACCTGAAAACTTTCATCCCTTCAACAGTTGTAGTGCACTGGTTATTTAAAAAATATAGATAATCACAGCTAACATCTTGACGTCTTATTTAACACTGTACAGTTTATCTTTCCATGCTTCAGTAATCCTGAATTTGATCACAGTCGTACTGAGGAGCTTATGAGTTCTGACTACAGGCGATCCTCTCACCATGAGCTATTTCTGCTTTCTAATTATATCATCATTAGAATATAACCAGGAGCAAGTCTTCTGGGAAGGGATCCATTCATTAAAGCAGACAGTTAAGACTCTGTTTCATTGTGAGTAATGAAGTGGAAGCATCTACATTAAAAAAAATAAGAAGCCCTTGAGACCTTGCCCACGCATCTTCCATAGTCACAGTGCTCTGCTAACCCTCTGTAATGGAAGATCAGAAGATCATCAGGTGGATGATGTGGTGCTGACAGTGATTCCATGTTTTGACAGCTGGTTGACAGCTCTGGGAAGGGCAGGGCTGGCTCCACAGCTGAAATCAATCAAGGCCAATGGAGACCTGGATGGCACCTGAGCTTCATTTGACCTTGCTGGAACATTGAATGAGCTAAGGAGGTAGCTCACAGCTGAGCTGCATTTGGACTTAACAAGGGGCTGCAGGATAAAAGGCAGCACCAGAAGGAGCAATGCTACCACACCAAAGGCTACCCTGACCCAGAGGAAGAGGTTACCTGACCCAGAGGTTACCTGACCCCAGACCTACAGGACACATGGGAGAAGGGGACTGCCAGGACTCTGCTGGAGGACAAAGAAGAAAGGACTGCCAGGACCCTGCTGGAGGAGACACTCTGCTGGAGAGGACACAAAGGAGGGACTCTGCTGCAGAAGACTGAACTGTGCTTTGGAGACAGGATTGGACTTGGACTGGAGGCTTCAGACCTCTACCCACTAAGTTAAGTTGAGTTTTGGGGAGCGAAAGCCTTTGGACAAGAGGACTTACAGGGAGTGTATGTGTTTGTAGCAATAAATTTTGTTAATTGCACAAACTGATAAGGAGTTCTGATCATTTCTTTTGCACACCTCAGCTGTTGTTCTTGGAAAAGGAGGGTGTTGATTAGCCAAAAAGCAGGCGAAGGGAGTTGGAATATTTGGATGGGACAAACTGGCGTAGTTGGCAGGATAGGGAAAGTCAGGCAAGACACCCTCCTTTGCTTTTAAGTGACACAATTACACATGCTGTTCACAACTTAGTTTTTACAGGACACAAGAGAAACATTCAAGTGCACATCCTTTGCTATCTTCAAAGTGGGTCAGCTACTGTTTGGTATCATAAACAATTGAATAGTTTCCTTTTAGCCTATATGTTAAGTTGCATTTCCTAAATAAAATTCATACATTTCAGATTTGCAAAGTTAAGCTAAAACAGGTTGGTTATAAACAGTATCTAGTTCTATTAAAATACAATCAAACTCTGTCAAACTCTGGCTTATCAACATGCTTATCACTCAAAAAATTAATTTTTAAACTGACATCAAGAACTGATTAACAAGTTTCTAAGCTGAGACAAGCCTATGGTAGCTGCTATCACTTAATTCCTTTATCATTCATCATTCATTGGCATCCTTCAGTCTCAGAAGACTATATGGTATCGCGCTATGAAATGTGGTTCTGGAACAGCGTCTAGTGTGGCTGAAAAGGCCAATTTGGGAGTGACAATCCCTTCCACACTGGGAGTAAATGTAGCCTGTCCCTGATGTGTCTCCCTGGCTGTGGGCCTTCCTTCTTTGCCTTTGCCTCAGACTGTTGGCCAAGTGTCTCTTCAAACTCGGAGAGGCCATGCTGCACAGCCTGCCTCCAAGCGGGATGCTCAGAGGCCTTTAAAACCAGAAAGAAACAAGGACATTGTATACAAACTTTGCTCTATCACTTTTCCAAGTCAACAACTTTGTCTGACCAATCAAGAGACAGAGGGAAAAAAAAGATTTACTTGAGAGATACGCAGCCTAGTCTTTTGCATTTGTACCGTAAAGTAAGTTCTATGTAGTACCATGCTTAATCTCATTAAATGTAAATCTCAATTAAATGTCAGCCCTCACTGTAAAAAAAAAAAAACCAGCACAAATACATACATAGAGGAAGAGGAAAAAAACACATAGAATAGTCTTTTGACAAGCACTATGACTTGGTTTAAAGTAGCTAGGAGTCTGGAGAAAGTAACAAAAGGTAGAGGAGCCCATCTCTAATGACAAAGCGCATTTTAACAAGCAAATGTCTGTCTACTTCTTAGACACTTGATGGTTCCAATATGCTGTTGGATCAAGTCTGTGGAAAATATGGTGATATCAGTTAACTAAGGAAGTAAATATACATCACAGAGTACACTGCTACTTAGAAAGCAGTCCCCTGTTACAGGAGTGATGGCCTCAACCTGGGAAACAAAACACTCACTGTTGCCACATAAATACTTTCTGAAAGTACTAGTTGATCATCAATTTGCAAGTAAATAAGCAGCAAACTAGGAAGATTACTCTGGCATTTGATTAGCTCAATATGTGGGACATCAACTTTATTTAGCGATATTTAGCATTTATATCCTGCTTCTCGGTTTTCAAAGGGGAAAGGGTTAAGAAGCTCGTCCCCTCAGCATTGGTACCAACCAAGCTGCATTTTGTTAAGCAGCAACAAAAAAGTCTGTACTTACTATGGAAATACAGTATGTATGGAACTGCCACTATTGATCACCCAAATAGGAGGCTTAAATAGATAAATATAAAACCTCTGTATATTTTACATATAATAGAGGTTTTGGATAAAAGTATCTTGATATTGACTATTCTGCAGTTTTGAACAGTTCAAAAGCTTAATTTTTTTCATTTCATCTTCATTGGAATCAGGTGGTCCAACATGAGGCCCATGAGGCCTCTTTTGGTGGTTCTCAAAAACCCTGCCACACCTATATCTCCTCCTGCTTCAGCTTCGGAGAAGGACAATCTGGAACAGTGCCACAGGGAGTCTGAAAAGCACCACCACATTCACTGCCTTCTCTTCCACTTGCTTTTTCTGCCATCCGGCTCAGAACCCAGATGTAACTGTCAGGGACATCATCATGTCACCAATTCCGCATTTGTGCCTTCAGGGGCGGAGCCAGCATACTGCAGCCCCCTTAGCAGTCAAAGTTGGACCGCCCTGATCTAAATTGATTGTGTGAACATGTGGAAAGTTGCAGTTCTTTGGGCACCCGTTTCACCCCAAACCTTCCACTCCTAAAACAGATAAAAGTTTTGTCTGTAGGCATTGTTAGAATAATTACTCAGAAAATGTCTTGCAAATCAGAAATTTGACTTTACACAGTCAAGGGTACAATGCTATTCTAGCTATGTGTAACTAACAGTCTGTTCCCAAATTATCTAATCTTTTACCCACTAAAATTTTCATTTGCTAAAGACCTTGTTTCATTAGAAAACTAGTATTTTCTCAGGTTCAAGTTGTATTCTTTCATCCCCCCCCCCCCCAATCTGCAGACTGGGGGATAATACCCAAATTAGCCAGCAAGCAAATAGAGCCCTTTTTCATTCTGCTAAAGTCACTCACAATACAGCATATCTTGCTGGTATGTATCAGAACCTTGAATTACTTCAAATTGATACATCACCTGTACTGACAGCAGTAAGAATTCCTTGAGACAAGATCCAATTTTCTTTAATTCAGTCCTTGGCACTAACCTTTCAGCTTAATAGTACTACCCCGCCCCAACCCGTCCCCCCCAACAAATATTTTATGGCAAAGAGGCTGCTTTGCATATGTAGCTTCTTTGGGCTACTCAAGCATTATAATAAATGCCAGGAAATAAGCATCACTAGCAAATGAAGAATTGCTTGCTAATTTTATTTTTACTGAAATGACACATGGAGGCTTTCTCTGGACACTTGCATTGCTAAAAATTCTTAGACATATTCTAGTATTTGAGAATACCCAGGAGACATTTCCTCCCATCCCCCTGCAAAAAAGACACACATCAGAAGCCTCATTAAAACTTGGTAAGTTCTATGTCACTGAAAATGCTTGAATAGTCAGAGGCTATCTCAAAGCACAAGAGAGTAACATGTCATGAATAAATCAGGTTGAAAAAGAAAGCAAACATGTAAAGTGTGAAAATTAATTCAGGGGGGCAATTAATGAAAGCAACCAACTAATTCAATTTCCATTTGAAGATCACACATTATGGGTGTTCTTTTTACAAAGGGTTGACTGCAAAAAGCCATCAGTGCAGGCAGGCAGGCTACAAATTAGTCCTAAGTTTCAACATCTTCCTAGGGAAAATAAGCATTATGAGAAAATGTGGAGTATCTGTGCTACTAATCAAAGACGATCAATTAAAAGATGTTTCATTGAAGAGAGAACACTGAGATGAGAGTGGCAATATTCACCCAGGAGCAGGCCCAACTGAATACAGTGGCACATTTCCTGTAAACATGGATAGGTCAGGCTGACAGCAGCTTCCAGAATTTTAGAGAACACTGGTTTGCATATCAAGACCTCTTCTGTTAGCAATCAATGGTACCCTCTGTAATTGAAAAAATAACTCTCTTGCAATAGTAAGATGTTTTCTCATCCTATCGACCATGATGTTTCTTTGATGTTAGCTGTGCCTTACAGCTTTAACTCTGCATATTGCTACATTTCCAGATTTCTTCTATTGCATTCTGAATTATCAGCCTGTTGTAACTTCTGTGAATCTGGGATTCTGAATGTTGGTATTTTGGATGGAACTGATGAGCAAGATTAAAAGGAGAAAGGCCCCTTTGAACAACTGGCGCAAATGGGACTATTTCCGAGTAGAGCTGCAAAGGATTGGGTCATACTGGTAAGTTTTCTAGCTGCTGCATGTGACTCTCGTCTCTCTTGCCGCTTGTCTGTCTGTCTCTGCTCTCACACAGCCTGTCCCACCCCCTCGCACTTTGTTGACAGATGGGATGGGGACATCAGGGGAGTGTTTAAAGAGAGCTTCGAGACACACATTCACCCCTGCAGCAGCTCCATTTTTTTCTGTGGATCCGCAGAAAACTCATGATGCAAGTCTTTTCGAGTTGCCAAAATGCTCTGGGTGTTCCACCTGGGCACAAAACCGGAAGTGGAGTGCGATCGCTGTGCTTTTACTTTTGAAGACCTGAGGAGCCCTGCAGACACTCGCATAGGGCTCCCTGCATCCACAGGAGGCTACAGGAGGCTCTGGTAAGTCCAGCCAAGCTGCTGCAGCCCCCTTAGCGACGTGATTCTTGGGATCGCGTTGCTGCCTCCTCGCTGCCCCTGCCCCTTAAGGGGGCAGAGGCCAGGTCCTTCAGACTGGGGTGTCATAACACCCCAGTTTGAAAAGCCCTGCTTTAACCCTATGCTTTGCCTGCCAGAGCAAGGGGCCACTGTTGACACAACACACTATCTTCTTGAGGATCTTGCGCATTTCTATTACAACATGAACATCTGAAGCTGCTTTCTGCTGGGTCACGGAGGGACCACACAGCCTTAAATTTAGTGTAATGTTTGAACAGGGGCCAGTGTCAGATGTTTCTAACAGCCACACTAGAAAATCAAGCTATTTTGACTCTCAAAAGTAAAAAATAACCAACCAGCACAAAAGGGTCAACAATGGCAGGACTAATTAACAGCATCAGCAAATACCACTCTGCAGTGCAGGTGTGTCCCAGGCAAACAAAACCCTAATTAGATACAATTAGGGCATAAAAAACTCAAGGCTGGATCCTGCACCTTCTCAGGACATCAGGAAAGCAATGAGACAACTAGGATTAGTTCTCAAATGTTCTTGGTTTCCATTTTTTTTTTTTACACTCCACTGGATAATGTTGCCTCTCTATTATTCTTAATGTCCTCAGGTGTAGCAATTTGTCCTTTGTAAACATAGGGGTTTTATCTTTTTTGCCACAGTATGGGAGTTGAGGCAAAGCACTGGATCGTGGTGATATATTGTGCATTTCATCATTCTTATTAACAATCCTTGCCTGAAGGCCTGACACTGATGCTATGATTTGTTCTATCATTTGATGTACAATCACTGGCTTTTATTTAGGTCAGTAACATTGAGAAAGACAACATGTTACTTACTTTATACTTTATGCCCTCTTACTGCACCCTTACTGCTGGTTTCTCTGCAAGAAGGTATGGAATCTTTTAAATATCTATCAGTAATTAGAAGGTCAAGTATTATTAACCACATACTGAGGTGGAAAGGGAGAGAGTTGCCTAAGGCAGGGGTGTCCAAACTTTTTGGGAGGAGGGCCACATCATCTCTCTGACACTGTGTCAGGGGCCAGGGGAAAAAAAGAATTAATTTACATTTCAAATTTGAATAAATTTACATGAGTGAATACATTAGAGATGGAACTTATATAAACGAATGAAGGTCTTGCAGTAGCTCAAGGCCTATAAAAGGCCTTGCACAAGGCAAGGCCAGCCTTTCCTTCGCTGCCACTGCTGCATCATGAATGTGAAACAGCAAGTAGTGGAGGGAGCCCTCGTCCCACAGCTCAGATGAGAGGTCGAACAGTCATCCTCATGCTGAGAGCAGTTGTGTTGGGCCGGTATGGACTCCAGCAAGTCTCCAGAGGGCCAGAAGCTCATTGGAGACTGGGGGCTCCCCGAGGGCCAGATTGGGAGCCCCCAAGGGCTGCATGTGGCCCCCGGGCCGGGGTTTGGGCACCCCTGGCCTAAGGCAAGGCAAGACTTGGCAGAGGCAAGGTTCACATCAGGTAAGTCCTGATTCACAGCTTTTAGCCTCTTAGTCACTATATTAGACTAGCTGTGTGTGCAAAATCAAAACCATTTCCTGTTTACTCAGTTGTCCTTCCATAAGTTTTGTGATTTTGAAATTCATTCTTATGTAGACAGATAGAGCTCTTCAAATCTTGAAAGCAGGTTGAAAAGGGCTTCCATATAACATCCCCCATCCAAGTCCCATATCACTGTACCAGTGTAATACTGCCATGGTTGTGTTCTCTGTTGTGACATAAAAATTTACTGCAAGCAAGGGCTGGTTCCAGATTTGAGGGGCTTTTGGCAAACCACTTTCCATGGTCTTCCTCCTACCTGGGTGGCTTCTTAGAGAGTCACCATTACCCGAAGGCTTAGGGCACAGAGGTTTGTCTTGAAATCAGAGCTGAACATTGTGCCCCTGTTAAATGCCCTTCAGCACACACAGAGTATGGTCCAGAAATCCACTCCTCCCCAGGCCTCTGGAATACAAGCTACTCTTGGAAGAAAAAGAAGTTGGGTGACTTGTAGTGACTGCAAAGGAGCAAGCTGGCAGATTATTCTTTGTAAGCAGCCAAGATACCTCTGCTTTAGATAAGTTGGCCACCATTGTGCAGGTTTCAACTTGCCCTTACGATGAGCTGTCCCACAACCTGCTCTTTCCACCCATCTCTAAGTGGAAGCAGGATGACATGTTGTATTTTGCATGAAGGAAATGAAAACATCTACAAGTTTTCATCAATGAGATTAATACAGCTGTACCATATTCATGAGTGATAGCGATAGATACCATTCAGAAGAAACACTTTGCTGTACTGTTCAGCAGTACAGTCTTCTCTGGGTTTCACTAACAATGTAAGATTTGGGGAGTTGTGATAAAAATGAGCCATCTGTGTTTTAGTGGGGTTTAACTGTTCTGTAAATGATTGTGATTAACAACCAGGTCTTTATAATCTAACAAGCTAAGTTTGATTGTAATTCTTAGGAGTGTAATCATCTCCCTACCCTGCAATTATACACAATGAATGTTGAATTAGAGGCAGTGGGGGAAAAAAAAAGAACATAAAATAACTTTCAGACTTGGAGAAGCAGACTATGGAGCAGATGCCAAAGATGAGATGATTGGTGAGGGGAGTTAATATCCTTGGAACTGCTGGTATGCCATAAAAGACCAAAGGAAATAGAGATTTCAAAGCATCACTAAAAAACATAAGCAGCATTCACAACCATTGCAGCTCACATTAGACAGGCTGCACCATTACGAAAATATCATTCAATTGCCAGTCGGATCTGAAGTTGGTACAAAAATGTACACTGTATAATTATTTTAATTTCAGGTCATTTTCAGCGGCAGAGGGAAACAGTCTCTCCATTATTCCCAGCTCTGCTTTCTCCCCCAGTAGCTTACACGCACTGTTTGGGGCTGTTCATGTTTTTGCTTTGAAAATTACTGTAAAGAGGCTAAACATCCTTTGGGCAGTGGCTGCTGTAATTGAGATTGTGTCTGACTGAGACTGTGCCAGGAATGTGATGTTTCATTGGTAACAGCTAAGCATTCTCAGAAAGTAAACACCTATATAAAATAAATGTCTGAAATAAAGAACAGAGTAAAGCAGCATCTGTGAAACCACAACTAACTTGCATTCCTTCAAAACTGGCTGTTATGAAGCAAAGTTGTAGCATAAATCGCTTTTCCGAGACAGTTGTAATACAGAGAATTCTAAAGTACTTGGTCTTTTTAATGACATTTTTAAGATGGGAAATAAGAGCAAGATGCTGAACCTAATCGTTACCGTTTAGCCATGGTTGACCTTAATTATCATTCCCTACTTCATGGTCCCCCATTGAAATCAGAATGCCAGATGCAAGGGAGGGCACCAGGATAAGGTCTCTTGTTATCTGGTGTGCTCCCTGGGGCATTTGGTGGGCCGCTGTGAGATACAGGAAGCTGGACTAGATGGGCCTATGGCCTGATCCAGTGGGGCTGTTCTTATGTTCTTATGAAATATCCAAAAAAGAAACCTATGGTTCAGAGCTGGGAATGAGGCCAAGACTTTCTGGCTTCCAGGAGGAAAGGATTCCCATTCTGCAGCGTTCTTGTTAGCCTTACCAATGTAACTCTCACATTTATCAGATCTGTTGTCAAGTTTTTTTAATGGATACTCAGGCCTGACAGAATCTGTCCTATTGTAAGGTGTCAAGGAGTTTGAAAAAAAGGCTGAGGGGCCTTAAACCCTGCACCAGCAGGAACACTCTCAAGGAGAAGGATTACCTGACATGCATGCCTGACAGTAGCAACCAGCCAAACCAGGAAGAACTAGGTGACTGGGAGAGCTAATAGGGTTCTTACTGGTCCTTTATATTTGGCCACTAACTCAGTGTGTCCCAAACTTTTTAACATCGAGATCGACCTAAAAAAAAGTTTCACTTTACAGCTGCACAAGCCTCTGTAGCTATAATGGTGGTTGGTTAGCAGTGCTCCCATCCCAGCAGCCAGTTGTTTAACCCTTGATGAACATAGCCTTATATGCCTTGCCAGTTTTGCAATCCTCCCAAAAATTGGGTCGCTGCACTAACTCATTCCATCACCTTCCTGATTTGTGTATGTCAGACCCTACTGAGCAATGGTTCTCCCATGTTTAGCACTGGGACCCACTTTTTTAGAATGGGAATCTGTAAAGACCCACCAGAAGTGATGTCATGACCAAAAGTGACATCATCCAGCAGGAAAATTTTTAACATTCCTAAGCTGCAATCCTAACCACACTTATTATTATTATTATTATTAACAGTATTTATATACCGCTTTTCAACTAAAAGTTCACAAAGCGGTTTACATAGAAAAATCAAATAACTAAATGGCTCCCTGTCCCAAAAGGGCTCACAATATAAAAAAAATGCAAATGAATACCAGCAGACAGCCACTAGAACAGATACTGCTGGGGTGAGGTGGGCCAGTTACTCTCCCCTTGCTAAAAAAAGAGGAGCACCCACTTGAAAAAGGTGGAGTACCCACCCAGGTGGAGTACCTTACCCAGGAGTAAGTTCTATTTACTAGCATTGTTAAAAGCATATACATAGTAGCCTGTTAAAAGTACAGATCTGTAACATGTCCCCAAATGCAGTCACATACCATGGTACCATCAAGTCTAATAAACTAAAAATAAAATATTGAAATGAATAGGGAACCACCTGAAATTGGCTTGCAACCCACCTAGTGGGTCCTGACCCACAGTTTGAGAACACTACTCAAGTGCATTATGGAGATGGACTATATAGAGTCCTACAGAGAGATATTTTCTAGGAAGGACTCACAGATGGGAAATGAAAACATTGACAAAGAAAGGAATAGGGATGAGCAAGCCAGGATAAATCACTATGCAAACTTTGGTAATGATAGAAGTAACTAAGAGTTCTGAACAGGCTTTCATGAGTAACGTTTTGAAGAATCATTATGGGTAAGATCCAGTCTAAGTTATGCTCATTTAAGTACCATTGATTTCAATGAGAAAATAAAGCATGTAATCGGTTATCTTTCCCACTGAAATGAACTGGTTGTAAATACAGAATGCTTAACTCTGGCTGAATTGTGCCCATTGAATTCAAGGTAATATAATGGAATGAGGGGTGTTTTCTTGTTGCAAGAGATTTTTGGGAACTTCAAGATAAATCACTTCGCACTAGTAATTCTGTAGACTGTATGTTTTTACGATCTGTCATCATGCTGTCACATCCTGAATGAACGTGCAAACAAGATCAAGACACTTGGCTCGTAACACCCAAAGGGTAAGAAAGACAACATCAAAGCAACAAATGATGACCTGAGATTTTTTTTTGGGGGGGGGGGGGGAGGAAACTACATCCTACACTTTTCATATATAATGTACATACTAAACATAGATATTGTAGATGCCTTTCAGTGTTGTAAGCATTCCAGGAATGCGTACAATATACAGAAACTAAGACTGCAATCCTAAGCACACTTTCCTGAGAATAAGTCCCATTGAACAAAATAGAACTTACTTCTGAGTAGACCTGGTTAGGCTTGTGTCCTAAGTATATAAGAAACTGGTATTTGCTGGGGTTCCATTTCAAAACCGATAACCATTCTGTTCCAATAACTGGGGATTCCTTGCTAAGCTCTCCTTGCCTCTGGAGGCTTTCTGATACCCACAGAGGCCTCAGAATGGCCTAAAAGGCAAAAAAGTTACTCCCAGTTTCATGCTAAAATTGGAAGTGATGTTTTTAATGCCTTATATACGCCTTATCATAAATCTGGAAGTGGCCCCCCCTTAGGCCATTCTGAAGTCTGCAGCGGTCGCGGGCAGCCTCTGTGGGCCTCTGGAGGGGGCACGGGGGTCCATGCAGATACGATCCGTGGTTAAGTGAAACCGTGGATATCGGATCTGCAGATATGCCCCACCGCATTCCAGTTGTATTACATTTGTCATTTATTAGTGTTACTTCATGTATATAAAATATGTGAACTCAAGAAAGATATATGGGCATATGATACAAAAATTGGTAGTGATTATTATTTTTTCACCTTACATATTTATACATGTTTAGGCATAAAACTCCCCACAGGTAGCTGCCAACTTACTAAGTCACCGATCATAGTGAATGTTCAGTCACTATTTCGGAATGCTTTATCTCTCAGTTCCTTTGGAGTCAGCAATCAATGTTCAGTTATAGAAAACCTCCTTCCTAATCAAACTGTGCCTTGCTTTTTTAGGTACTTTCTGTATAAATAATTTATCTGAGGAACATTAGCTTGCCTTTTAAGAAAATCTCAGAACACATTCTGTACCTTAGCTCTGGGAATGTATTTGCAAAAATTAAACTTTACCAATCCTGCATGCTTCATCAGTAAAATATACAAAATATAAATTAGATCTACAGAAGCAAAACAGCAACTCCTCTATACATATGGATTTAATAAATAAGTCACTTTAAAAAAACAAAACATTTGAATAAAACAACACAACTTTCTCTGAAATGGTTGTATCTCCTGGATATACAATTCAAATTTCTTTTCAGGTGTAAATATGCATAAATATGCATATGCAAATGTCTCTTCTTTTTAGTTCTGCTTTAGAATCGCAATATTGGGCTGGAATATACTCTCCTGGCTGGTACCCAGTACACATGTATACCAATGTGTCATGCATTTTGCATTCAAAGAAATAAAAAAGTTATCAGGCAACACTTTGTCGGGAACACTTCCTGGCCTCCTCATTACTACCTTATGACTACCAAGCTAAAATAGTTTCTCCTCTAATAATTTAATACTTGGCTTTTACTGAATAGTGACTCTGGCTTTATACTGAATGATCCAGCCAAACAGAAAATCATAACATAAGAACAGCCCCACTGGATCAGGCCACAGGCCCATCTAGTCCAGCTTCCTGTATCTCACAGCGGCCCACCAAATGCCCCAGGGAGCACACCAGATAACAAGAGACCTCATCCTGGTGCCCTCCCTTGCATCTGGCCTTCTGACATAGCTCATTTCTAAAATCAGGAGGTTGCGCATACACATCATGGCTTGTACCCCATAATGGATTTTTCCTCCAGAAACTTGTCCAATCCCCTTTTAAAGGCGTCCAGGCCAGATGCCATCACCACATCCTGTGGCAAGGAGTTCCACAGACCAACCACATGCTGAGTAAAGAAATATTTTCTCTTCTAAGTCTTCCAACACTCAATTTTAGTGGCTGTCCCCTGGTTTATGCAGATTTATATGTTATTTATTTAGTACATTTATAGCTTTTCCATTTGTACAACTATACAAAGTGGGTCACAAAACAATGTTGTAAGCAAAACTAGTCTACAAAAAACCAGATAATAAAAACAGCAGT
The DNA here is from genome assembly GCF_035046505.1 of Tiliqua scincoides. Classification (NCBI taxonomy): domain Eukaryota; kingdom Metazoa; phylum Chordata; class Lepidosauria; order Squamata; family Scincidae; genus Tiliqua; species Tiliqua scincoides. The sequence continues at coordinate 32,400,999 of NC_089824.1, forward strand.
AAACTAACAGCCCAATCCTAAACCAGCTACTACTGGTGGGACAGATGTGCACACTGCTGCAAACAAGCTGTAAGGCATGCTGTAGCAATGCAAAGGATCATCGTGCCAACAGTAAGGTTGGTGCAGGCCTGCTGCTACAAGCTGGAGGCCTGAGCCCACCGGAAAAGCTAGATGCTCTGCAGGCGAAGATGGAAGGAGCAGGGAAGTGTTACATGGGGCAGGGGGAGGTGGCAGATCAAGCCCAGGAGGGATGGTAATGGCAGCTGAAGCTACTGCTGTATCCTTTACCCCTTCTTGAGCTTGGAAGCCCAACACAGGAAGGCTGGAATATGTGCCAGCAATATTGCTGGTGCAATGAGTAGTCCCATTGTGGCTGCTGGGGCTTTACCCAGGATAAGGGGACCAATGTCCCTTTACCAGGAGGAGACCTCCAGCAGCTGCAATTCCCAAATGAGATGTGACAGAGGCTGCACAAGCACAGCTGCATCACAGCACTGGATTTTTGTTAGGATTCCCTTCTTCCCGTACTCCTTGGTCTGTTATAGAACTGTGAGGTTAACAACCTGGTTTGTTTAAACAGTGGTTCTGCAGCTTGTGTGAAACCAGAAACTGTGGTTTAATTCTGGTTATCCAGCTAGGAGGTTAAACAGCTTTCTGTCTCTGCATTAACATCCTTGCAGTGTGGTAAAAGGAGGTTGTGGTGGAAAGAAGCAAGCCCACAAACCGTTGTTTCTCCAGAGCTTATTCTTCTAATGAAAAACTGATTTTTCTGACTGAAAATGAAATGAAAAGTTTCATTAGTTTTTCACTAATGAAAAACTGATTGCAGCGGCAATAAAGAAGGCCAATTCTATGCTTGGGATCATTAGAAAAGATATTGAGAACAACGGCTAATATTATAATGCCGTTGTACAAATCAATGGTGAGGCCACACCTGGAGTATTGTGTCCAGTTCTGGTCGCTGCATCTCAAAAAAGACATAGTGGAAATGGAAAAGGTGCAAAAGAGAGCGACTAAGATGATTACCGGGCTGGGGCACCTTCCTTATGAGGAAAGGCTATGGCGTTTGGGCCTTTTCAGCCTAGAAAAGAGACGCCTGAGGGGGGACATGATTGAGACATACAAAATTATGCAGGGGATGGACAGAGTGGATAGGGAGATGCTCTTTACACTCTCACATAACACCAGAACCAGGGGACATCCACTAAAATTGAGTGTTGGGAGAGTTAGAACAGACAAAAGAAAATATTTCTTTACTCAGCATGTGGTTGGTCTGTGGAACTCCTTGCCACAGGATGTGGTGATGGCGTCTGGCCTGGATGCCTTTAAAAGGGGATTGGACAAGTTTCTGGAGGAAAAATCCATTAGGGGTTACAAGTCATGATGTGCATGTACAACCTCCTGATTTTAGAAATGGGCTATGTCAGAATGCCAGATGCAGGGGAGGGCACCAGGATGAGGTCTCTTGTTATCTGGTGTGCTTCCTGGGGCATTTGGTGGACTGCTGTGAGATACAGGAAGCTGGACTAGATGGGCCTGTGGCCTGATCCAGTGGGGTTGTTCTTATGTTCTTATGATTTTCTGTTTGGCTAGATCATTCAGTATAAAGCCAGAGTCACTGTTCAGTAAAAGCCAAGTATTATTAGAGGAGAAACTATTTTAGCTTGGTAGTCATAAGGTAGTAATGAGGAGCCCAGGAAGTGTTCCTGACAAAGTGTTGCCTGACAACTTTTTTATTTCTTTGAATGCAAAATGCATGACACATTGGTATACATGTGTACTGGGTACCAGCCAGGAGAGTATATTCCAGCCCAATATTGCGATTCTAAAGCAAAACTAAAAAGAAGAGACTTCAGCTCTCAGATTCCTAGAGAAAGGCTACACTCCTCACCACTCAATCGGGCTAGCTCGGAGGAAGCCGTGCCTGACCCTTATTCCTTGGAACATTTAATTGGTGACAGCATCTTGCTTGCACAGCATATTTGAACCTGTGAAGAAAAGCTACATCCTGGAAGCTAATTGACTTGACATAAATTAAGTCACTTGCAACACAAAAGAACCATCTCTAAAACACTAGCTATCCTCACCATGACCAAATTAAATCAAGGAGTCTATGCTAGTAAGAAGATACGAAGAGCGCTGCTGGATCAGGCCAAAGGTCCATCAAGTCCAACTTCCTGTATCTCACAGTAGATGCTTCCTGTATCTCACACCAGATGCCGTAGGGAGCACACCCAACAACAAGATACCTGCACCCTGTTGCCACTCCCCTGCATCTGGCATTCTAAAGTAGCCCACTTCTAAAACCAGGAGGTTGCATGTACCCATCACATATACCCATCACATAGCTTGTAACCTGTGGAGCAACTGGCCTCCAGAGCTCATCATACTTCTTTGATTCATTTTCGGCAAGGTACACAACAATAATGACACTCATTTAGATCTTGGGATAAGTCATCAAGGGCCAGCAAGTTCCAAAAGAAGATTCCTTGATGAGGTTAAGTCATAAAACATTCCAGTGTAAGGACAAAAGGAGTCAAGTACATCAGCCTGAACTCCTTGGAGGAAGGGTGGTATAAAAATGTGAAAAATAAATTTCAGACATCACAAACTGGATTTTGGCAAAAATTAAACACAATATTTAATTATGTGACTTAATTATGAAAACTTCTTAGAAACATATAACTTACTAACAAATCATTCTGATAAAGTCAGAGATCTTTTGCTAAAGTCACAGCAGACTTACTGACCGCATTGAAGATTAAAACTGGTATTAACCCAAATACTGTTTAATAGGTATCTACCTTCAGATGCTCCTCAATCTGAAACATAATCTTAGCAAAACCCTCAAGAAACTATGGTTTATATTAGAATGCCTTTTTTTTTAGTTTTTAAATTTTACCAGGTAATCAAAGATTGATTTGAATCTCCACATTTCCATGCACTCTCACCTTGTCAAGTGCCAAGCCCAAAGAATTTTAGAGCTGTTGAAATACAGGAGACTGTAATATATAAGTTTTTCTTCTTCCTCTGAACTAGGATTAGTCTAATAAATAATGAGCTACCAAAAGGGCAAATAAGTAGCTGCATAATATATAAGTTTATATGTACTCTCACACTTGCATTCCAGTCTTCAGTTTGCCTACTGTATTCCATGAAAAAAATATTCCTAGTGCATGTAAAAGGCTAAAATCTTTTTTTCAAATATAATTTTAAATAATTCTTCAACCTTTATTCTCCCACAAGTTTTCCTTTTTTCCCCACAAGTTGAACTGTTAATATGCTAAATAAGCCTTAGTCGCCCTCCTTTTAAATTCTTATGACTGGAGCCACTGTATCACCTCTATAATTCATAAGACTGAATTGAACTACTACTATCATATATATATATTTTATTCTCAAGAATAAAACTGGAACTTTTGGGGCACCCAAGGGCTTACATGCACCTAGTGGGACTTTTTTTCCTTGCAACTCAACCTCCATGTCAGGTCTCAAAAGTGTGGCTTGCTATGTGGCATGGAGCATGCGCAAAACTGTTGCATTGGGGCTGTCTGAATGGTTTGCTGCATTTTGGCTATTACATCATAAATTAATATGACACAGAATAGGTGATTTCTTGACAGTGACGTGGAATGACTTATGTTCATACTGCATGGCTGACAATGGTATGTTGCCAGAATCAATTATTTTACCCATTATCTTTATGGAGCTCATGCTGGATATCTTTTGTCAGGGCAACTCATCACAGTTGAGATTTTCTACATCTTTTGTTTCCTTAGAAAATACTATATTCCAAACACATCAAGAAAGAAGTCTTTTTCTCTCTCACAGCTTTTCTTTTCTCTTAATCACATGCTTGGAAAGGGAATGCTCGAAGTGCCTCTCTCCATCTTTAAAGTCGATTTATCAGCACATGTAAAACACCAATTCAAACAAAAGTACCTTCTTCCCTCCAGTGATAAAGAGAAAATGCTCAAACTTTCTCAAAAGTGAGCTACCAGGGCATGCGTGAATCATGAGTGCACAGATCCTTTATTGTATGGAGTTGGTCCAGGCAAAGAAGTATTATCTGAACCTGCACAGTGATGTAATAAGGAGACTCAGGGTGCAATCCTAACCCCTTATGTCAGTGCTGTCCAGCACTGCCATAGTGGTGCCAATGGGCTGCGTGCTGCATCCTGCAATTGGGTGTCATTCATGGAGGCCTCCTCAAAGTAAGGGAATGTTTGTTTCCTTATCCCAGAGCTGCATTGCCCTTACGTCAGTGCTGGAAAGCACTGACATAAGGAGTTAGGATTGCGCCCTTAGAGACACCTTAAATAATAACATTTACATTTATTGTAGTATAAGCTTTTGCAGACTACAGTTCACTTCATCAGATGCCTGAAGCTTTATCCTAGGTTGGCATGATATTATTTATATAGCACCATCCAAATCCATGGTGCTTTACAAAAAATGATTGGACTGGCCCCTGTCCAAAAGGCTTAGATACTGAAATGAGAGAAAACAGTGAAACAGAAAAGGAAATGGAGGTGGGAGAAACAGAGGAAGCATATGCAATTGTTTCAGTTACAGTTCTTCACATCGCTCACGAAGTGCAGCTGAAGCTCTGCTAGAGTGGGCCAGACAATCATTCTTTGTGGGATGCCTTGCAATGTGCCGCTCTTCCTTGGGAAAGCATCTCCAGCTTCCTTATCCTGCTTCCTTCTCTTAAGCTAGCTAAGGCAACAGATTAGCTCCTGGACCTTTTCCAGAGCCCTTTTTATACCTTTTAAATCTTGATCTCAGTATCCTCCATGGCTCATGCAATGCATCACACCCTATCCAGCAGAAATGGACAGCCAACACTGATCCTTGGCTCAGCCTTGTCATCAGCCCACAAACTACTGTTTTTCTTTGCTTGTCTTGCAAACAGACAAACTGAAAATATGCTTATTACATCTATCATTTTGCTTCTTTATGTGAGTTCTGTTTTGTGTGTGTTTAGGAATCCTGGTCGGTTTTGTCAAAGTTTTAGGGGAGAACCATGATTAGGCCCAGGCCTCCACTGAACAAACATCCTTAACTGATTCATCAAGGACTCAGAGTACAAGGGAAATAATACATTCCAGTTGATTCGTACTTGGGAGCCTTGGGTCATTGGATAAGATGGATCATTTCATGGGAAAGACAAGCTACCCCACCACAAGTGAATGAGGTGACTTCATGGCCCATTCTCACTCCTTGCCAGAAGCCCTCGGTTCAGTCTACAGCTAAGGTTCTAGAGCATTGCGATGCCCCAACCACTAGGCATTACAACGCCCCAGCCACAGAAGTCCTGCCCCTGGTCCCTTTAAGGGGCAGGAGAAGGGGGAAGGCACATGAATGATCCTCAGGATTGTGCTGCTGCCAAGGCTGATTGGGGGTGTTCACCTATCTTCTGCAGGCCTCAGGGGGGAGTGCAGGGAGACCCATGGAGCCCTCTGCAGGGCTCCCCAAGCCTCTGTATGTGTAAAAAAAGCAATTGGAAACCTCTTCAAGTTTTCAAACATGAAACTGGAAGTGGTTTCCAACTGCTTTTTTAACACATACAGAGGCTTGGGGAGCTCCGCACAGGGCTCAGCAGGATTCCCACATACACCCCTGCCGGAGACTGGCACTATGGAAGCTAAGTGTACTCCCCCATCAGCCCCAGCAACAGTACGATCCTGGGGATCCCATCAATGCCTTGTCCCTTCCCTGCAGCAATTTACTCCAGTTCCCAAACTCCCAAGGAGTTTAGAAACTGCTCGTCCAAATAAAACTACCATGCAGTCACAGTTGTTTGCTGCAGTCTGAACTGTAGGACCACTTTCCCCTTCATTTCTGTCACTTACCCAGTTTTTTTCCTTTCTGCCTTCCTTCCAGATACCCTAAAAACACCATGTTTACCAGCCCCAGCTCTCCCTGGGTAACCAACGTAATTTCCTTATCTCCCTTCTCCCCCCCCCCACATGCGTGGGCCATTATGTGCGCCTTTCTCATTTGAGGATTTCCTGTTCCCCCCTCCTTCTATTCTTCCTGTACACAGCAACTACTTAAATTTAGAATCTAGGTGTATGAATTGCTAAGAAACTCTGGAGTGCTATATTTTGATTCTCCTTCCCTATTATTGTTATATTGTCCCCACAATAAGGTTGCTTTTTGCATCTTTCACCCCCACTTTCATCTTTCCCTGTCAAACTGCTGAACTGTGTCATTGGTCACTTACAGAGGGCCCAAGCACATGAGACAGATTTCCCCTATGAATGTATATTACTGTGGATCTGGTAACAGTATGCTTACCTCTCTGCCAAAGAGAGAGGGGCACTTCTTTCAGTCTCTCTGGCTACCTTTCTGCCTTAGGGTACAATCCTAACCAGGTCTACTCAGAAGTAAGTCCTATTTTGTTCAATGGGGCTTATTCTTAGGAAAGTATGGTTACGATTGCAGCCTTAATCTATTTTTTTTTAAGTTGGTATTTCCCAAACCTCTGATAATGGACACTGCTTTTCTGAATTAAAACAGGAGGCACACCTCTGTCTAACAGAAGAAAAGATTTACTTTTACATGCCCAGAAGAGTGACACAGGCAAAGACAGTGAGCGCTCTTCTCTGAATTCTGGTGCACTTCTTTGTCAGGTGCACTTGACTGCTCTAATCAAAGCATGCTAATTGGAAGGATAAATGGACATTCCAAGCTTCACAAGTGTCCTTAATTCATTTTGCATGATCTACTAGTAGTTCCATATCACACCATCCAATGTGACCTGTTCCTGCTTAAGGATTTTAACACTTCCTGCAACTGTTACAATTATTATTCTTACTACCAGTACTACAATTATTAAATTTAGCGTGCGTGTGTGTGTGTGTGTGTGTGTGACTACAGAGAGAGTGGTTTACACAAAATATAGAGGCCCTTGCCTTGATGGTCTCACAATGAGAAGAAGAGGAAGGAAACGGAACCAGGCATAAAGGGGAAAAATGTGATTATTTCAGACAGAACTCATCACCAAGATCTCTCTTGACTCCAACAATATACATTCCAGGCTTTTGGGGAGGTCAGAATAAACGGCCTATAAAAGACAAAGTCACTGCTATTTCCAGTTCCAAAACTATGTTCACAGAAAAATGAACTGTAAAGAGAAGGCAGCAGAAACAGCCAACTTCGGGTACTTTTCTCTAAAACTCTTACAGTAGTGTTCGGTCTGGATTATTTTCTTGCCCACACTTTTGTTCATGAAATAGGTTAATAAGGAGCTATAAAGACCCTGAACATTAGTGTCTTATTTTTAGACATGTTTGTTTACCCAGGTACTCCCCAAGAAGGACAAGAGACAGAGGCTTGAAATGATTGTAATTTACTGAATTAATAAAAATAACCTGCAGCAGGGAAAAATTAAGCTAGTAAAAATCCCAAAGCGTGCTGGTCACTAAGAGCTTGGGGGAAAATGGCACTAGCTGTTTACCTCCCCCGGGACCCCATGGACGTGACATCCTGACTCCAGGCATCACCCCATCAGAGACAGGGTTAGCCTATCCCAGCCAACCCCAAGGGGTCGAGGCAGCTAGCCAGCACTGACCCACACAGGCTAAGCTGTGAGCTAGCCCTTGCTTAACCAGCCAGGGGCTCACCAGCCAGCCTCACCAAGCCAGACAAGCGTTGTCCGAGCAGTCCTGTCACCCCCTGACCTTGCTTACCTCGACATGCATGCCACCCCCATTCCTGGCTACCCAGCCAGCATGCCACTTGCCATAAGGGGGGGTTAGCCTAGCGCTTAACCCCCACCACCCCACAAAAGCCAAAAAGGCTCCGCAGACCCTGCTGCAGGTCAAAAGAAAAATATATCAGTCCCAGCCATGAACCAAAGTACTCCATCACCTCTGAACAGCAACAGTGAGGAGAACATAATACTGGGTGAGAAATAAAAGTCCCACTGAGCTGAGACACAACCCGCCTCAGATATGCATCAATTTTACGCTGGGAGATGTCAGCTGCAAGGGGGCTGACAGCTGCACCAAACCTTCCATGGAAGCATGTCCAGACAATTACTATCCCCAGTAACCAGTTCTGAATCAGGGTGAGATCCAATGATGTCCTCTGGCACAAGTCATTCTCACCCAGATGCACTACAGTTACCTGAGAAGGCGGCTTGATGTCCAATGATTTTCTCAGGATTACAGCCTACATCTTACTGGACACAACGGTCTGAATAAAATAAACACCGTCATTTTCAAGCATCTTTATCTATTTTCCCATTATATATGTAATAATTAAAATAAAATGCTTTATTTTGATCACAATAATCCCTTAATTTTTACTGTAACCTTGTGAAGCTACAAGTGTCTCTGCAGCAGTGTTCCCTTCAAGCTGCACAACAATGTGGTTCAAAGCCCTTGGAAAGCAAGCTCTACACAACTCAGAGCTCAATGTTCCTGGAGATCATAGAATCACAGAGTTAGAAGGTATCTATAAGGGCAGGAGGTCTGGTCTGGGCAGGAGGTCTGGTCTAGAGGGTAGAGCCTCCATTTGCCTGAAGATTAACATCCACAAGGTCGCCAGTTCGAGGCCACGGGCACCGTGCGACCTTGAAGCAGCCGGCAAGCTGCAGCTGAGCTGTTCCATCTGCTCGGAGCGTGGGAGGATGGAGGCCAGAATGTTAAAACCAGATCGGAGTGTAACATCTTGAATGTGGTGGTTCTTGAAAGAGAGAACCTTCTTTCAATTTGTAAAAATCCCTGCGTGGATTTAATAAGCCTGCCTGTGTAAACCGCCTTGAATAAAGTCTTGAATAAAGACCAAGAAAGGCGGTATATAAATACTGTATATTATATTATTATTATTATTATTATTATTATTATTATTAGATTCAATTATTTCTTGGCAGTCCATAATTTGCTGGGGCAAAAAGCGTCAACATTTCACAGCCAAAGCACACTCTTGCACCAACCTTCCAAGGAAGATGTGCATACAGAATACTTAGCAGTGTACATCTGTAACTGATATGCACATCCACATGCACACTGCAGCCTCACTGAGCTAGCTGGGTATATCCTTTGATTAATATAGAAATATTTCTCTCCATTCAGGTATCAGTTGCTACACACTATGAGAACTGGTTTGGGATTGGTGTCCTGTCTGCAACAGATGACCCAGCTATTCTCCTGTAGGTATTTTCACATGCATATCATTTGGCATCCATGCCCTAATTACCACAGACAGAAAAACTTTCACAAACATGGTTCTCAACTGATATCCTAATACTATACAATGAGATTATCGAGATGAATGGGGTGATTAGCAGTCCAGTCCTATCGTGCCCTTATGGTGGTAAATTTTGCAACCTGCTGCCATATGTCCTGCTGTGAGGTTTATCAGTAGGAGATTTAATAGCCTTGTGAAAAAGGCAGCAAAGAAACAAAATAAATAATCCACTTTGGTTCCCCTCCTTAGGATATGATTAATATTGTTTTATATTTATTTTCCCAATTAAAGTACTGGAACTTAACTTAGGCTGCAATCCTGTAAACACTTACCTGGGAGTAAATCCCATTCAACTCTGACTAGACACACATAGAACTGCTTGTCAGTCATTGCTAATCTCGCTCCTTGATTGGTAATCACGATGTGCTTTTTTTAAAAATACACCCCAAAATTTCAAAAATTTCCAGCAAATAGAAACCCTTTCCTATATGAACTATATAATAACTGTAAATGCTATTATTAAGCTTTATGTTATAAACTGTATTTCGGTTTGATACAATGATGTGATGTCCTTAATAAAATAGTGTGATGTCACAGCTTGCCTGATGCACACAAACTAGGCAGTAAATTGTGTGCACTAAAGATGTAATAAGGATAAATGCAGATTCTTCTCTTCATTACACCGTTCATTCTTGCAAGAGACTGGCCTGCTGACAGACTGACTTACTGAGAACTGCTGTTCAAATCATAAATAATGCGTCTTTACTGATTTAAATTGCATGAATAGATAAATCTGCAAGTAAAATATAATGAAGAATAACATACATCAGATGAAAAGATCATCTGAAATATTCATGGCACTAGGAGTATTTTGTATTATGCTCACAATTTAACATGTGAAAACAAAATTATATATTACCTATTTTCTTTCAATCACAGCAGTCCTGTTACACACAGACACAGCTTAGATATCCCCTATAAGTCGAGTATCTATAAGCAAGACTCTGGTCGCATTCGGAGCTTGGTAGTGTCTGAAATCCACATGATTTGGTTTCACGCAGAATTTGGTACTCGTGAGGGGTCCAGGAATGGAACCATCACAGATAATGAGGGTCCACGTGTATTGTGAACAAGCGAAAGAAGATACGGATACAGTTAGTCAGTAAATGGATTTTATTTGAATGTTAGTATTATTCCTTAGAACGCGACTGACTCTACAGGTGGTGCCTCAGTATCCTTGGGGGATCCTTTCCTAGATTCCCCCATGAATTCCAAAATTCATGGATTATCAAATTCGTGGATTGCAATCCTCCAATCGCAACTGGAGCTGTGCTCTGGTCTCGTGCAGAGACCCTTCTGAAGGCCCCTCTGGATCTGAGGACAACAGGTGAGGCAGATCCATGCGTTCAGGATGTGTGATGAGGTAAAACCACGGGTTCCAAATCTGCAGATAAAGAAGCTCCACCTGTATTATTATTTTGCAGTTATTTACCTATATAGGTTGTTCTTACATTGTACAGGGCTAGTGCAATTAGGGTCAATACTAGAAGCTGTCTTATACCGAGTTAGACCATTGAGCCATCTACCTGAATATTCTTGACTACCAGCAGTTCTCAACAGTTTCAGATGGAAATCTTACTCTGCCTTACATGAAGAATGTTGGGGATTGAACTTGGAATCTTCCGTATGGAAAGTGTGATCACAGTACATCCCTCACTCTTAGTGCATTTATTTGGAAATCACTGAATTCGTATTCAATGTACTTTTCTTTCTATGTCAATATTTGCATACAGTGGGACCCAGGTATCTGCAGATTTGACTCACCACAGATGCCAATGGATACTGGAGTCTGATTTTAAAGCCCTTTAAAAACAAGAAAAGTGCTCCAAAATCAGGTTTCCTACCTTTGCGTGGCCAAACTGCACTGTTTTCAAGCCTCTACAGCTATTTTTAGGACTTATAATTAACTCAGCATCTGACTAGTATCTCTTCTGTAGTGTACCAGTGGTCCAGTTAGTAGGTAGAGCTCCCCAAAGCCATCATTAGAAATGAAGCTGAGAATGTCAGGATGATGCACACAGAATCTGTTTTATTGGGGGTGGGGTGGGGTGGGATCTGGTATTGTTGTGCGTGTGTGATAAACTGATAAAAGAAGAACTCTGCATCCAACATGTAGGGGGACATCTATTTGTTCTCTGACCCATTTAATATTTCAAGCAAGACCGCTGGCTATAAAGGGCATAGTTTCGTTCTGTAATAAACACAGCCCTGATGTTCACAGGGGAAAAATCTCACTGTCAATGCTGACCTTTATAACATTGATTCAAGTCTGTTAAATACTTGGTGAGAGGACAGTACAAGCATACTAGAAGTAGAAATCCATGCTCATTTCGTTACAGGACTGCAGTGAAAATAAAACAGCAAGAAGAGACAGAGTCTGATAAACTCATAATGCCAGATATTTTTCACAGTAATATAGTACCTGCAAACATAATCTGCACTGCTGCCCATAAGGAAAAACTCATTTCGATAATCTAAATATTTTCCTGCTAGTCCCAACTGATTTGTCAGCAACAGTGTTAATGTGTTAGGAATACTAATGCACCGATTTGGAGAATGCTTTTATTCTCACTTTGATATTCTAGGCATCTCAGTTGCTGTCCCTGAACAAGAAAATTACATAATTACTTTTGCAAAGAGGCCTGTCATAATCCAGTGTTCAGTGTAGACCTTTTTTTTCTTCTGATTATAAAATCTGAAATGCCGTGCATTGCAAGAGATCACCCAAAACATAAAATAGAATGCACGCATTGTGAAGCACATAAATAAACACAATCCCTTAGAACTCACCTCCTTGGAGATGACTTTAAAAAAAAAAAGATAAACTGCTAATGTAAAGACACAAATTGACATCTTCCAACCAACTAGCAGGCTCTAGCTGTACTGTATAAATTGCCCCGAGGTCCCCAGCCTGAATGCTGTCTGGTGACTTATCACCAGTCCTTAAAGTGCACTTTTTAAAACCAAGATTTCACTAATCACATCCTCTTTCAAACTCTCAGCCTAACAAACCACTTGTATGACTCAGGAAATGACCTTTAGTTGGTAACATACAGATCAATCAGGAAAGGAAGTCTCCTGCAAAATGATAACACTAAGGGAAGAAGAACAAAGCAATCTATTACACCTTTCCTAGTGTCTCAATAGCCTGTGCTGGTAAAAAACAAAATACTATGCAGCAGATTCACGGGGAAACACAAATTGTGATGTCTTGGAAATGAAATCAGAGCAGTACTGTAGAAAATTCCCCTAACCCAGTGATTTTCAATCTTTTTCATCTCATGGTACATTGGGAAGGCACTAAAATGTTCACGGTACACCATTAGTCTTTTGACAATTGACAAGGCACACCACAACGTTGGTTGGGGGCTCACATCCCCCAATGGCCCGACTAATAAATAACCCTCTCCCAAATTCCCACAGCACACCTGGAGACCATTCATGGCACACCAATGTGCCATGGCACAGTGGTTGAAAAAGGTTGCCCTAACCTCAAACACTATTTTTTTCCCCCCTATTAGAGGTTGGAAGGAGATTGAGAATGGAGAAAAGAAAGATGTGGAATTTGTTGCCAGAAGATGTGACAACAGTCTCTAGTCCAGGCTTTAAAAGGGGATTAGACAATTTCATGCAGGACCAGCATCGAGAGCTTTTATCATTATGGTGGCTTGTTACCTCCAGGTTCAGAGCCAGCCAGTCTGCCTCAGAACACCAGATGCTGGAGACAGGAGCAGCGGGAAAGTGTTATTGTTCTCATGTCCTGCTCGCGGCCTCCCAAAGACAAATGGCTGGCCACTGTGGGAAATGGAAAATTGAACTGAGGCTGCAATCTTGAACACACTTTCCTGGGACTAAGCCCACTGAACACAATGAAAGCTATTTCCAAGTAGACATACACAGGATTGCACAGTAGGTAGGACTTTGGTATCATCCTGCAGAGCTCTGCTTATGCTCTGCAAACACCTGTAGCCAAATCTGCACCAAAATTCAGATTGCAATATTGGTACTAAGGATGGGAAACCTATTCAGTTGCCAGTTTGGAATTTCTTGCACAAATATACTGGTCGTTGGGCACTACAATGCATTATCTTTACTCTATGTCATAGTTAGTCAATATCTGTTAAAAATTTAAAATGACAACATTCATGATGTAAAAAAAAAACAAAAAACTTTTCCTCTAGTCTTTTTCCTCTAGGTCTAGCTTAATGTTTGGAAAAAAACAACAACTTTTAACAGCTTCCATAAACACATGGCAAATTCAGTGAACTTGCCATCAGCCTTCCTCCCGTCAGGGGCAATGAGAACTCTGCAGGCAGAAAACCCTCAGGCAATTAATTATTTTGGTATAAGGAAGCGCAGTCAGAGACATTGTCAGTGGGATTTCTAGACCTCTAAAACGTCTTCCCATAGATCTTTAAGAAAGATCCCTAGTTAAAAAAAAAATGCTACAACAGAACTAAAGCTGCAATCCTAACCTCACTTACCTGGGAGTAAGTCCCATTGAACACAATAGAACTTACTTCTGAGTAGACCTGGTTAGGATTGTGCCCCAAGTCTTTCACAACTTCCCCAACCTGCCACCATTTGACAAGCATGCAATGACACAAACATGGTGCAGATAGCCTTACTATCTATATTATTTGGCTGGCTTTTGTTGTTGCCTTAATTATGTTAAACTCAAGCCAACAACTGACACTGAACAAGTGAGACTGCAGGCAAGGATTCTGTCCTTTTAAATCTTGGAAGCCAGCAGCTAGGAGTGGCCCAAAAGCAATTTTCTTGACCTGTTCTGGTAAGAAAAGACTTCATGTGGATTAGACTTTTAGCAGAGCAATATCTTCTCAGCTGTTGTCACAGCATATTGTCCCTAAGTGGCTCAAGGTTAGCTTCTCATTTGCATCTTTTTAGATTGTGAGCCCTTTTGGGACAGGGAGCCATTTAGTTATTTGATTTTTCTCTGTAAACCGCTTTGTGAACTTTTAGTTGAAAAGTGGTATATAAATACTGTTAATAATAATAATTATTATTCTGCTTCATTTAGAGATTTCCTACAACTTAAGTTGCACTCTGCAGCGCCTGGATTTACAGCTCCCTAAGTGATAAGATTGCATCACTTTTTGCTTCATGGTCCTGTTTAAGTCCCCACCTCATCCCAATCTTTTCCACCTCTCTTGCTGACTTGAATCCAAGGTCCAACCCATCATTAAACCCATCAATGAAAGATTTACCTGGCATCAAAGCAGACAGGGCAAGCCCTGCTTGCATAAGGCTCCAACCAAGGCAGGTCTTCCCATGAGGCATGGTGGATTATCAGGGTGGCAAAATTTGCCCCTGCAGCATTCATCCTCTTGATCTTATTTTGTCTGACTCTCAAAGGACTATGGTAGGCCTGACCAGCAGCCTGAAAGTTGTTGCCTAATCTTCACACTTTGTGGCAGAGCTTTCTAGGGTTTAAGAGGGCTGCTGGAAATGAAACAAAGCTTCTGTCCTTGTTTACTACTGCATTTGTAAATTAATGATATATGCTTGCTGAAGGAGGTTAAAGTAGTTGATCAAAAACGGTCACCACACCCATATGCAAAGCTACTGGTGAAACACTAGCAAAATTTATAGTGTTCTTTGGGTGGGTGGATGGGAGGGAGTCTGTGTTTTCGTCTGCCTGTTTCTTGAAAGGTCTTTTCTCTAACAATTCTTAATGAAAGCTTAATGACTGTAAGCTTATGCAGAAATAAAATTGATGCAGAGCTTTAATGATTTAAGATGCTACAAGACTCTCTGCTGTTTTTGCTGTAATACACTGACAATCCTAGCCTTGTCTACTCAGAAGTAAACCTTATTGAGTTTAATGGAACTTACTCTTAGGTGAGACTACAACCCTATACACACTTTCTTGGGAGTAAGTCCCATGGAACACAATGGGGTTTACTTCTGAGTAGGCAAGCATAGGATTGTGCCTCAACACAGATACCCCTCTCTAAGTTCTTAATGTCCCAGTTTAGTGACATCTATTTTTCAGCTACAGTCACTGACATACTAGAGGCAGACCAGTCCCAGTCCCCAGGGAATCACTGCCCTTATTTTATGCCTTTTGGGAATGCCTGTGTGTGAACTATTAAACAGGTTGAGCCCCATTATTCACAAGTGTTCCATTCCCAGAACTCACATGGATGGAAAAAATCGCATTAAAGCAAATCCATTTAAAAAACAATGTCCCTTTGCTAGGCAATTTTAAAACAGCCTTGCTGACCTTTGTGATGTAAGACAGAATCATTAGGCAGTCAATCCATCAATCTCTTTCTCCAGGTGCTTAGAAAGGCTTCACTTCAAGCCACCAACCCCTCCCTTCACCCAGAGCACAGCATTGGGAAAGAATGCAAAGTGATTATCTTTCTTTCACATGCTCTGGGGGAAGGAAGGGGTTGCTTACCTTGGAGTGAAGCTATTCTAAGTGGCTATTCTAAGTAAGGAGGCCACTATTAAACGACTTTTCCCTTTAATTTAAAGGGCCCTTCTTATCTTGCTGAGATAAAATCGCAGGAGAAAAATGTATGGATAATTAGGTCATACCTGTATTTCAGGTATAGTACTACTACAGAACTACTACTCTCTAGTAGTTCAATATCTGGGTAGGGAATGAATGCATCTTCTCTCTAGTACGCATGCCTGAAAATAAATACTAAGGCTGTAGCTGTAGAGTGCCCAGCAGCCTGGCACAAGTTGGCTGCCATCTTATCTTTTGCCCCAGGCAGCAGAATGCTTTGGGCTAGCCCTGGCTCTATCTAGACATGGAAATTAATTTATTTTAAAACATTCATATTCCACCCCTTCCTTTGCAAAGGCAGCTCACAGGCAGCTCACAATTCATTAAAAATTCAATAAAAGCAACAAAATCAAATCTAATACAGCAAATAATACTAAAATAACAAATGAAACTAATCAGCCAAGATAAAACAAAAGAATGAATAATAAACAGCTACAGTGTCAGGAAAACAATTCAGGGAAAAGCAAACAAAATCAACGAAAGCCTGGGCCAAATAAAATAGCCTCGACTCCCCCCCCCCCCCCCCAACAAGGAAAGAGCAGATCTAGCTCCCACTGCAGGGAATCCCAGATGTCACAACAGAAAATCTCATGCTGTGAGTTACTGGTGATCAAATTTCCAATGGAAATGGAACTCACAACAGAACCACCCTAGATGTTCTGAGGGAATGGGGGAGAGAAACCACTGTTCATGTATATAGGCCCTAAACAAATTAGGGGCGTTGTAAGTCATTGCCAGCACTTTGAATTGTGCCTGGAAACATAAGACAGCCAACATATAGGGGTCATTGGCAAATTATGGTGGTCGAAATCCCTGGTTGCAGTCAGCAGTTCCAGCTGCATTTTGCACTAACTAAAGTTTTGGACAGTTTTCAAGGGCAGATTCATGCCTTTTTAAAATATTTTATTTCACATTTTTATACCACCCTTCCTCCAAGGAGCTCAGGGTGGTATACATAGTTGATTCCCTCCATTTGGCCTCACAACAACCCTGTGAGGCACCCTGTGAGACAGAGATAATGACTGGCCCAAAGTCACCCAGGAAGCTTCGTGGCTAAACAGGGATTTGAACCTGGATCTTCCAGATATAAAGCCCAACTTGCAAACCACTATACCATTCTGGCGCACAATGTCATCAAAGCATGAGTAAAATTTGCCAGATCTGACCAGAAAGGGCGTAGTTGGTGGATCAGCCTAAGCATGTCCATAACTTTGGAAGCAAGCTCAAAGCCAGGACCAAGAGCACCTGCAGACTACAACCTCATCCTTCAAAGGGAGTGCTAACCCATCCCAACCAAACTGGTACTCTAATTGCTGGGTAATGGATTTCTGAACCAATAGCATCTCTGTTGTAAAATTACCTAGTGTGAAATGCATTATGAATCTAAACAATCACATGTTGAGGATTGCCATCACTTTTAAAACTAATGGATCTCTTATATATATATATATAAGAAATATGGTTGTCCTGTACTATAGAATATTCATCCACTGTTTAAATTAAATGCACTTGAACAACTTGTGTCTGGATAACAAGTTCTTTTCCAAATTAACTTTTACAATTATTTGCAATTGTATTTAGGGCATGCGGGTGGATCTGGTGGCAATGGAGTCCACTGGATGCTATCCTCTCTGGCAGCAGCCTCACCACCCCTTTCTCTCCTCAGCCTTGTGCCAGCTAAAAAGCTGGCACAGGTATGAGGAGACCCATTGTGGAGCAGGTGGTTTGCAGAGGGGAAAGGGAAAATCCGCTTTCCCTTCTGAAGCCTCCTGCTCTCTCCACAGCCTCCCCCCCCCCACTGGATACAGCATGTCTTTTCCACTCAGCTGCACCAGAGGTGGGGGAAGGATAGGATTTGGCCATGAGTCACTCAGAACAAATATGGTACATCAAAATGCACTGGTAGTCTTTTTGGGAAGAACATTATTTTATACCAGGCTTTGAAACATTTCCATGTATCAGTAGCCTACTCCAGTGTATAGTCTTCATAAAGACTGAACAACACCAAAATGCGTAACACTTGAAAAACAAATTTACCATCAGAAACAAGATCGAGCATGAAAACCTCGCTGTCTTCTGTATATCTAAAGTTTGAATTAACTTCTGTATAAGCACCTAATTTCGCATGAAAGCCATGACAAGAAATTCACGTGGGGGAAAATCTGTTTTTCACAAAGACCATCAAAAAAGCAATTTAAAACTGAATAAAAAAAGAGGTGATATCTTCTGAATGCTAGGTGTTGTGAAAATTGTGCAGTGAAAATTAAAGTACTAGTTTGTGCTGCAGCCATAAATTACTAAACTAATTATCTAGTAGCAGGCATAACTGAATCATTCAAAGGGGTAATTAGCAATCAGACATAATGAGTACTGCTCCTATTTCTTGTCATACTGTATTTAGCTTCAGTGCAGCCTAGAGGATCTGAATTATTTCGTCTCCTTCTCTGAAGGCATTACTGCTATATTGAGTGCATCAGCCCATATTATTACTCCCAGTAGTTTAATTCTTCACTGGACTGCACACTTCAGATTTCTCCTGTCAAAGTCTCTCCAGGTCTCCTGGGCCCTTTTAAGAAGAGATCTTCTTTAAAAGCATCATTTGATGTAAATATAAACTGCAAGATAATCAAACTGTATAGTACTTTTACTAGATCCAAAATAGAACTGTTTATTAACGTGGGCTATAGAACAGAGTTGCTGAATGTTTTATACAACAGAAGAACCCATCTTTTTCCCAATAGAGCAATACAAACATGTTTACACAAAGTATCATTGAGGTGGCCATCAATGATCTGCAAGGCTGAAAAAGGTGTCAAGGGATGTTTCAAATGAACAGAACACAAAGCATGTGTTTACATTTTAAATCATTCCAGCACTACGCATCTTGATGAATAATGGGGGCTTCTGAAGAGCACCTTAAGAGGTGGTCTGCAATCCATATCCAGTTTAAGTCCATGGCCATTCCTTGGATTTTAGCAGCAGTGGAGCGGTACCCATAAGCTAAAATTCAGCAAGTGAATTGTTTACTCTTTTGGATTTATAATCCTGCCCCATCTCACGGGTTTGAGGTACTAAAATGGTCAAGGCACACCATCAGTTTTTTGACAATTGACAAGGCACACTGTTTTGCCAATGGGGGCTCACACCCCCAATGGCCCTACTGATAAATGACCTCACCCAACTTCCCATGGCACACCAGGGGATAATTTGCAGCACACCACTGTCCCACAGCACAGTGGTTGAAAATGGCTATATGCACAAATAGCATGCATGGTTGGGAACCCGGCAACAAAATGCACTCCCACTTCTCATTACACACATTTTCTCTACATACTTCAGTTGTCTGAAGAGACCCAATACTTGGCAGCCCTACTCAGAAGTAGTCCCACTGTAGCCATTCATTCAGTGAGACTTGTTCCCCCAAGTAACAACAAAGGCAAGACGCCATGAGGTTGGAAAGCAGAATCGGCAAGAGAGTTTTTTCCTGCCACCCTGGGCTCCTGCAGCCAATTGTAAGGCAAGAACCTCTTTGGGCTCTGCCTCCTGCTCTCCCTCAGTCAATGAAAATATTAGAACTCCTATCCTTTCTCTAGTGATCATCTGTTCCTTCCTGCCTGTCAGAATTGGCAAGAGTTCTCTCACCTTCCTGGGCTTTTGCAGCCAATTGTAAGGCAAGAACCCCCTTGGGCTCTGCCTCCTGCTCTACCTTAGCCAATGAAAATATACAAATGTCCATAGTTTGTCCAATGAACATTGGTTCCTTCAGAGACAGAAAAAATCAGAGAGGGGAAAAAGCTCACTCCCACCTCCCCCCTCGTGCCTGATTCATTAACCATTTCCTGGTTCCTGGCTGGAACGCCCTGCTGCTTGCCGGTCAGAATTATGGCCCCAGAAGGTTTTCCATGCCACGGAAACAGTAAGCAAGCACCCCCAGACACAGGCAGACTTGAGTCAGCATGTGTGGGGACAAGTGCCAAGTCAGGGGCCCCCTGACCCGAGTGTTTTTCAGAGTCTTCCATGTATGCTGAGTCACCACAAATCATGCATTTTCGTGACTCAATTTCCCAATTCTGAAAATAACCACACAGCTCTCCACCTTTCCAGCATCCCCCATCTTCTCATATTTTCAATGGTGGCTGTGCTAGGTGGTATGCAATCCTCCTGAAATTAGTTCATGACACACCTAGTGGGTCAAACCCGACCCACGTTTGATAATTGCTGTTCTAACCTTTAAGTTCTACCTGTTTAAGATCTATCCTGCAAAAATTCCTTCCTAGGGGTCTTTGGTAAGCTCTGTGTTCAGCATTTCCTTCTATTACCATATATACTAATGCATAAGTCAAAAATTCAAGGTTGACTTACACATGGGTCAATTCAGTGGGTGCGGAGGGAGCTTATGGGAAGTGTGGCAGCTGTCTGGTGAGGTGGGGAGTGGGACTGGGCTGAAATGCAGGACACAAGGGGTGGGGGAAAAGGAGCAATTTCACTCACCAGTAAATATGGTGTTCAGAGGCAGCCACTTTAGCTTCTTTCCCAAACAGGAGGAGAAGTGAATGCGCTTATGAGAATTATAGTCTGTTTGAGGGCTGCTGCTATGTAAGTGCAACACTGCACTCCTCACAAAGCCTCCTCACAACTCCCATGAGCCCTTCATCTCCTTTCCTGTTCGGAGAAGAAGGTAAAATGCCTCCAATTTTTCCTTTTTGTTGCTGCCTCAGAACAATCCCTGGCAAGTCATTTTCAAAGAATGTCACACACCCCTCAGTTTAACCCCCATCCTGGTAAAAAGCCTGCCAGGAGTTAAGGCTCCCACTGAAATCAAGCAAACCTCCTTGTCTTTAGCAGACCCTGTTGCAGTCTCCTTCCTTTTTGCATATGCCTGGCAGAGGTCTGTTTTTTTTAAAACACCAGGATGTCATCCTCATTTCCATTTGAAACAAAGACTCAGGCTACAATTTCCCATGGAAAGCAATGGGTCTACTTCTGAGTAAATAAGGTTGCAACTATGTGTAACTGCACTTGCTCATGCTCAGTCCTTGCTGTTTTTCTCTCCACTGTGAATTGAATTGCACACTCCCAGTTATGTGTTATATGTTGTATGTAGAGCCTCTGGCTTAACACACCAGGTGCCTTAAAGAAGGATTTGATTAATGGTTCTGTTGGTATATTTAGAGTGCACTTACTCTGATAGTGTTTACAAAAAGGTTGTGAAGACCAGAATTTAAAAAGTTAATCAATAAAGATCTATCTTATAATCTTTTACTGTATTTTTAATAAATTAGAGACTGTACACTTCTTAGGCAACAATTACTGGTAGGTTATTTTTCAGGATCTGGCCCTGGGTAAAATCAGACAAAACTATAATCAGGTACCCCCCCCCCCAGTTTAACCCCCAACTTGTCCTAGGGTCATAGAAAATTCCATGATTTTTGGCTCAAAACCTGCCCTTGACTTATCTGTGAGATCGGCTTATGGGCGAGTGTCTGCTGTGCATTTAACAATACTCAAATCAGAATGAAAAGCTGAGCTGATCTCACTTAGGGTCTTCTACACAGCCTAAGTAAGCAAAACATGTTGTAAATCATTGCCGTTTTTATAATTTGTCACTATGTTCCCATTCAATTATATGTCATGATTGCTGCTTGACAGAGCAATCGTATTTTATATAGCTTCAGTTATTTCATATTCTGAATAGTTTGCTATCATCACAAACATTTATTTACTCTGAACATTTTTACCTTGTCTTTTGCAAAGGTGAGTTACCAAAAACAAAAACCCAAACAAACCACCCCAAACTTATTAAAATAATATATATGTGAAGGGAGCTCCAAAGTCGCGTGCCAACTCTGAATCCATCTGGTTAATAAAACCAAAGATTACTGAGCAATAAAGAATGATTAAAGAACAGTGTTCCAAAATACCATCCTTTTTTAAAAAAAATTAATTTTTTAACCATCCTTAACAGGCATGGACAATTTGGTCAGTAGCATTGGAAGCCACTGATTGTTCCAGGAGTCAACAGGGATTTGTTCTGTAGCCTTTGAGTCCCACCCAGTACATGCTTAGAGTCAGAGGAGCCGCCAATTCTTAACTAACTCACTGCATGGCAATGTAACAGTGCCTGCATGGCATCCACTGTATACTATGGCGGGTTCAACCTCTGGAGCCTTCCTTGGGTAAGGAAACATTTCTTCCCTTGCCCTGCAGTAAACATGTGCTAAGTTGCCAGTTTTACACAGACCTGTACCAGCTGCATAGCTGGTGCACGTTTGTATGTACCCAGGTTGGGGGATCAGGACCAGAAAGGGGGTTGGAATTCAGTAGACGCCACTGCTTCCAAACCTACCTGCTTCCTGGTCCCAATCCACCCTCCTCCCCACCCTTGTCAGTGCCCTGTTCTGTCCACCCCCAGCCTGACTCTTGCCCTCTATGTACACTTATGTGCTGGCAGCCATCCAGTGTCCACTGGGGCATGGAGCGGGTCCCTTTCTGCTGGTGGCAGCAGCCAGGCTGCATTCTCCAGTGTGCCACCTTTTGCAACAGCTGGAAAGTGCCAAATGCCACTGGAATGCTCATTCTAGTGGAACTAGGCACCAACAGGATTAGGCCATATGTAAAATCAGAAGATAGAGTCACAAAGTACACAGCGATTCCAGCTCTCAGTCAGTTCATGATCTGCTCTCTGGACAAGAAAGAGCATCCTGACCAGGAGAGCAACAGGCTGTTCAGCCTTTATGTTGCAGAAAGGATCTTATATTTCCGAGGTGCTAAGGTGCCACTTAAACACAGTTCTGCACAATGGAGCCTTGATATGGTTACATGCACAATTACTTACAGAGAACAAAGCCTTGTTAAAGCCACATCTGTGTCTGAATCATGACAATTGTAATAGGCAAGTTTGAAATGATCTTGAATTTCAGACAAGGACGCTCAAGGAGGTATTTAACTTGGCTTCATGAGCCAAGAGGGCTCTGATGATCTTATCCGGGGAGCTGTCATGCTCAGAACAGCATGTTCTCAGAACAGCATTTCTGAGCAAGTAAACTAAATTAATTCAAGCAAATTGGGGTGTATAAATCATAGCCACAGCTTCTAGGAGACAGCTGAAAATTATCTCCAAGATGGTGCACTAACAATGAATGGTTGGTTGTGGTATACACCCACCTCCCTAGCCTGGTGCCTGAGAAAAAAGGAGTTAAAGCCTGAATGTGACTTGTATGGCAGGCTGTGCCAGACATAAAACAACACTGGAGCTCAAAATCAAAATTTTGGGTGACAAGTCTTGCAGCTAGCCTACTGCATCCTACTGGCTGACCGACATAAGAACATGGTAATTACCTTGCAGGGGCAATTAAAAGACTTTATTTATTTATCTAAAACACTTATATCCAGCCTCTCCTCATTCAAGGGAGGTATCCAAGGCAGCTTCCATCAGTAATTAAAACAATAAAAAATTACAAAGTGCAAAACAAACAACTGGAATTATAATTAAAAAGGAAAAAACAGCATCTGTCAAAGGGAAAAAAAAGAATATTTGGTCTCCAACAGTGGCAATTAAATGCCTCTGGGAAGCTCACAAGCAGGTCACAGCTGTGACATCCATCTCCGGCAGACATACTTGTTTTTGCTTCTCATGGAATTACTGCCAGTGCTCTTCACTAGATGGCTCAAACCGTGACACTGCTTTTTTGAACTATACCTTTTCAGACTACTGTTTCAAGTAGTAAACGGCAAGATCCATGTTTGAATCTCTCCACCCGTTGCAAAAAAACACAACTCCACTTGTGTGGGAAACTGGAAAGGAGAAGAGTTTCAAAAGCAGTTTAGGGTACAATATGGCGATCTACTCTTCAAAAAACAGGGAGAGAGAAAAATGCCGCTGGGAGTGCTGAAAGTAGCTGTTTGGATCCAGCCAGCTAAACGATACAGTTCAGGATCAGTGGCATCTGTGATACCCTGAGAACTGTGATGCCAATATGCCTTCTGGAGGGTTTTGAGCATAAGTTTTGAGCAAACCGGTAGGGCAGTTTGCTAGCTGGTAGCACGTGTCAGCAGTGCAGGGGGATTGAGTGTGGAGAGCAATTCCTATACTTACCAAACACCAGTGGGAGGTAGTAGGTGAACAGAGGATGTCTCAGTCAGTTGAAGTCCGGCCAGGCTACATCCATGCAGGAATGGCAGTGTAGCTGGTCACCAAACACGTACTTTGATGCTGTAAGCTATGGTTTTTCTGATCTCCACCACCTGCCAGTAATTCCTAGTGAATGAATGAATGAATGAACATTCACTCTGTAGAATTGAATGCCACTGACTGTCAATGCAAAAGAAATGGAAATGATCTGTGTCCATACTGTGTATGATGACATACATACAATGAAGGAATGTGTTTGAGAAGTGGAGATTTGTAACTCTGCAGTATATGTGGCACAGTTTGTGATCTGTTTGGAAGTACTGATACAAATGCAGAGCACCTATAATGGGGGGGGGGTGCCTTTAGCAGCTACTGCTCCTAATTAATATTTTCTTTTTATTCTTGTGATTAACACCACTCACACTAGTGAAATCTCAGACCTACAAGATGCATGCTACATTATATTGAAAAGCACCACTGATTTCAATAAGTCTGGACTGCACCTGTAGGCTGCACACCTGAGCAAGTCTTTTCATAGTGTGCTCTATATAAGGAAAGGAAAGAGGAAGAGGACTGGGGCTTCAATTTACACCAGTCATATACTTCTCATTATAAGCAGCAAGTGATTTGTCATTGTTATTTATAGCTCTTGACACTTAATCTATCCACGATGCAGCTTGATGGATGGGTATTTTCATATCCAGAGTTTCACAGACTTTTTTCCCTCATGAATAAGAGTTTATATCTGATCATTCTCATTTTAATGTAGAGTCATTTTAATGACTCTATGTAGACCTGTTTAATTATTAATACTTATTACGTCTAACAGTTAATTTCTGCACAATCTTTTTGCAATTTATGCAAGCAATCTCTACTTTCTTTGCCAAGTACTTAGCAACATTCATATTCTCATGGTTTCAAAACATTTGAAAATGTATTTATCTGCAGTGAATAGAGCCTGAGGATTTTTAAAAAGGTGCTAGATAGATTAGATGCTTAATAAAACCATAGACTGGGTAATTTCTCGTAACCTCATATGAAAATATTGTCTGTGCATCTTACATTCTAGCCCTATTCAGGCATTCATTTCCAGATGGATGAATATACATGGGGTGTGTGTATGTGTGTGTGTGAGAGTAGCAAGTTCTGCCCCATACTGCTGAAGCCTGCCCACATGCTGCATTTAACTGCTTCCGATGTTTCCAGTCATGGGAGAATCTCTCCCTAACTCACACTGGCGAAGGAGGGAAGGTGTATTCAAGTAGGTTTCAAAAAATGTGTCAAAAATTCATTACCTGTGTTTAATAAAATGACCCAAGCTAAACCCAAGTGCAGTCTGGTGTCTTCATTGGCAGGTACAAAGGTAAATAGAATGCCAGATGTAGGGGATGCAAGTATCTTGCGGTCTTGAGTGCTCCCTGAGGCATCTGGTGGGCCGCTGTGAGATACAGGAATCTGGACTAGATGGGCCCTGGGACTGATTCAGCAGGCCTCTTCTTATGTTCTCCCCAGCTATAGAAATTGTCTATGCAGACAAACACTGTAAATGGGGAAAGGGACGGGGCTTGCTTATGTGCTCTTGCTGCCTTCCTGACCACATTCAGACAAATGCCTGAATAGGGATTTTGTAATCCAATACGTTATTTATGACATATTTGCAATTATAATCTGAATATGAGAAAATGACCTCATCTTTTCTCATGTGTCATCGCATACCACTTTCTCTCGTCAAGTCTGAACACAACCAGAACGATGACACACTTAACTTGCATTTCAACATATTCTTCTATCATGAGCACAAGTTAAAGCTAAATGGCCTTTGGGGGAAAATTATTAAACATTAATAGTTTTTTATGCAGTTGCCCCTCACCATCCATGAGGGTTCTGTTCGAGGAACCCTTGCAGATGCCAAAACCTGCAGATAAGCAAATCCGCAGGTTGGGGCTTATCTGACCTCTGGACATGACCAGAAGCAGCTTCTGGTTGCGTCCTGAGGCTTTCTGACACCCCCGGAGGTGTTGGAGTGGTACTTCTGGTTTTCAGAAAAACCACAAGTACCTCACAGTCTAAAAAGAGATGGAGAAGAGAAAGTAGCAACAGCCACTGGAAAAAAACCCATCCTGGGATACAGAGGGACAATTGCTCACCCCCCTGCTAAATATAAGAAGATGCCACTTTAAAAAGCGCCTCTTTCCCCAGTTAGCATAGCAAAATTCAGAAATAGTGAATAGAGATAAAAAGATCAAAAAATCCTCATTTTTAAATTTGAGGTCTGATATTCATATTCACGATCAATCTTATTTTAATCCAAGCATTGTGAAAGAATATGGATGTCAGTGAAGCAAAAAGCAGACAATCTCTGAGGCAGCCTTTCAGTGTCACATATTTCACAAGAAGCAGCTCTCATATAAAATGAGAGCTTAAAAGCAGAAACATAGCATATGTCACCACTTTTGAGTATTTTAACTCACTGCTTTGTTCATTCTCCTCCCCCCCCCCCCATTGAAATGGTTTTTGCCACAGAATAACCCCATAACATAATCACAGTCTTTGCCATTTTCTGTCATTTTTCATGCTGGTGGTCCAACAGATATAACTTTGGCTCCCCTTTATACTCCCATTTATACTACAACCATTGAGAATGAAATGAAATCAAGACATTTTAAATGGGATAAGCATGTCTTTTCTTATAGCAACCATTAAATGATACATTATCTCATCATGCAGTGAAGGGAGTAAGGACCACTCAAACAGGCAACTGATCATTCAACTGCTTGCACCTAGCTCCACCTCCTCTGTCCTTGGAGTTAAAAGACCCACGGTCCTAGAAAGATGTTAGGAGCATGGAGTTAGGGAATGAACCACTCAATCCACAGCAATTAGAGTACTACACAAGAATGGAAGCAGTCCCAATTTGTGCCCTTTACTGGGACAGAAAGGCGGGGTATAAATGCTATACATAAATAAATTTAATTGCATTTTATGTTTTCATCTGAACCACTTTAGCAATCCCTCTAAACTGAGAAGTTCTACTTCCATCATATTTAAAACACAAGTTGAAGAGATACTTTTTACAAGAACGCAGAAAATCGTCCTAAGCTAGGCTAGCCTAGACGCCTTTAAAAGGGGATTGGACACGTTTCTGGAGGAAAAATCCATTACGGGGTACAAGCCATGATGTGTATGTGCAACCTCCTGATTTTAGAAATGGGTTATGTCAGAATGCCAGATGCAAGGGAGGGCACCAGGATGAGGTCTCTTGTTATCTGGTGTGCTCCCTGGGGCATTTGGTGGGCCGCTGTGAGATACAGGAAGCTGGACTAGATGGGCCTATGGCCTGATCCAGTGGGGCTGTTCTTATGTTCTTATGTCCTCATATTTACAGGCTTGCAACTGCCTGACTAAAGCCCTGTTCCTAGATGTACAAAAAAAAATTATCCCTGACAGATCCACCACCCCCAATGCCATCGTACTTTTAGAACCCATGACAACCACCTTAGCAAGTCAACTACACTTCAAGCTACTTCACTGCTTTTAAAGTAGACTGTGCTGTATCTTTTGGTTGCATTTACATGAACAGACTGACTAGAAAAACCTAGTTTCAATAGTTATTTATGACTATCACATGCAATGGCATACCCAGGGGGACAGGAGATGCAAATGCCCCAGGTGCCAGGAATTTGGGTGCCCGGGAACAGCACTGCAACCCACTCCCCCAGCCACTGGTTTCTTTCACAATCACAACTGCGCCAACAGTAGCTCCACTCTTGCAGCTACTGTCAGCATGGTTCCGCAACTATCTGAGGACCACCCTTCTCCCCTTTCTTTAAAGAGGAGGAGAGGAAGGCAGCCCTCAGATCAGCCAGGCAGCCCTCAGATCAGATCTTAAGCGCAGTTTCCTACTGCATCTTAGGGCCGCCCTCCTCTCCTCCCTTTTAAAGAAAGGGGAAGAGATGAGGGTGGCCCTCAGAATGGCTGGGGAGCTGCCATGGCCATTAGTGGTTCACTTCTTCTATTTTGGAGGAGGTCTTTGCCACTTCAGGCTCCAAAAGAGCTGTTTCTGCCACTCCTTAGGAGCTTTTTTGCACCACTGGAAGATACTCGGGGGCAGGTGGCGCTAGCCTCCTGGGTACCTTTCAGCAGCATGAAAAAGCTCTGTTGGAGCCTTCCACGCTGCTAGCACCAGTGGAAACAGCTCCTTCAGAGCCTGGGTTGACCCTCCCTCCCCCTTTTTTTCAAAGGGGGAACAGAGATGATGGCGCACTGGAGGTATTTCAGTGATGATGATGTCACTGCAATTACTTTCTGATCGGGAGGGCAGTAGGTGGGTAAGTGGACCCTGGTGGGAAAACCGCCAGGACTGCCACTGGTCACATGCTAGCGATCAGAGAACACAATCAGGAAAATCCAATATTTACTTTAAAGTCAGAATAACAAACACTGCAGGCCATACTATGACCTCAGACACACTTTGGCTGCTGGAGTTTCACTTGCCTATCCCAAGGTCAGAATTTCCTATTTTAAATGAAACATAAGAGAGCAGAATCAAATTCAAAGCTGTCAGTTTGAGGTAATGGAACTAACTTTTATGAAGCTCATCTTTAAGCATAATAAAGTAAAAACCAAATCTACGCTTCAGTTTAATGTATTTGGAAACTGTAACCATTCCATGCGTGAACAGCATAGTTAGGACTTTGAAAAGTTATAGTAAGTGACTAGGTGAAATGAAGATAGTACATGTCAACAGAAAAGAGAATATTATTCATCACAAAATCCTGCTGTTCAATATTTCTTAAGAGTGTGAGCACATGAAACATTGCTTTTTCCATATTTACACCCAAACTTCGGAATGCACTCTCACATTTAGACCATTTAGACTAAAGAAACATTTATTTCACTTCACTTTAGATCAGATCAAGAGAGCTTTTCTGATTTAATTGGTTTCATCCTGTCTCTTACACTGGGGAAGGTGCCTGCTTGATATATACCCTACAATAGGGTTTCTCAAACTGTGGGTCACAACCTGATTGTGGGTGGGTCGTGAAGCTGAAAGTGACAAGCTGATGAGCAAAATGCATTGAACCCTGTGGAAAGTGAAACTGAGTGATTCTGCACATTTACTTGCAATTACACAAACGTGCCTTGGTTCATTGCAAAGGACAGACTGAGCGGAATTTAACATCACTGGAATGGTCTCAATCCAATGAACACAGCCCCCCAAAAACACCCGAGAAGGAAGTCCCTCCCTCCAAGCTAACGAATGTATTAAGCCCTATGTAAATGAAACTAAGCCACACATTTGCATTTACTCACAAGTAAGTAAACATGCCTTGGCTCATGTGGATGGTCAGGCAAAGGCAAGCGCAAGGCTACCAAGAATGGTCCCAATCCTAACCATGTAGAGATCAACAAGTGCTCCAGAAGGCAGCCTCCCACCATAGTACAGTACTAATAACAACAACAACAGTATTTATATACCGCTTTTCAACAAAAAAGTTCAAAAAGCGGTTTACAGAGAAAAATCAAATAACTAATCGCTCCCTGACTGAAAAGAGCTAATAATCTTGATGCAAAAGATGCAAAAGAACACCAGCGGACAGCCACTGGAAAAGACACTGCTGGGGTGAAGAGGGCCACTTACTCTTCACTGCTGCATAAAAGAGGAACATCCAATTGAGAAAGTACCTCTTACCCAGTTAGCAGCGGTAGAAATTGGCTTCTGAGTAGAGCTGCAAAGGATTGGGTCATACTGGTAAGCCTCCCAGCTGCTGCGCGTGACTCTCTTCCCTCTTGCTGCTTCTTTCCCTGCTCTCATGCAGTTCATCCCACCCCCTCCTGCCTTGTTTACAGATGCGATGAAGACATCAGGGAAGTGGTTAAAGAGAACTCCGACACACACCAGAAGCAGCTCTGTTTTATTCCCAAGGAGCCGCAGCTGACTTTTTAAAGAGAAGGACTAGTGACTTGAGTCTTTTTGAGTCACCAAAACACTCTGGGCAACTCAGAAAGTGCCCCTGTTATGACTCATTTTTGAGTCAAGTCGCAGGGGCTGGAGACGCATGACTCAATCAAGCCGTGCTGGACTTCTTCATTTCCATGCCCATCCCTCTTCATTTCCTCTCCTCATCATTCTGAGTTTTAATGCTGTTTAGAGGGAAGCTTTGAAATTCAATCCAGCCCAAACAAAAAACATGTTAGATTTTGACCTCTCATGCAGTCCCTCCCACCCCCTCCCGCCCCTCTTTACAGATGGGACAGGGCAGCAGGGGACTCTTTACAGTGAACTCACACACACATACACACAGAGATAGCCCGACGACAGCCCTGTTTTTTCTGCGGCTGGCTTTTTAAAGGGGTGGGCAGCTCAACTCGAGTCATTTAGAATCACTAAAGGGTGACTTGGCAACTCGGAAAGTGCCCCCATTATGACTCTTTTTGAGTTGAGTCACGGGCGGCAGTGACTCTAGACTCAAGTCAAACCCTGCTGAATTTTCCCATTCCTGCCAGTGGATCCTGCATAGATTGTCATTCTAAAAGGTGGGTTCCAGTGATAAAAGCTGGAGAACCACTACCCTACAGTAAGATATGGACAGCCCAATCCCATCTAATTTTCCTGCACTAGTGCAGCCGCAATGCAGCCTGGAGGTAAGGGAGCAAATGCTCCTTTACCTTGAGGAGACCTCTGGAACTGCCTCCCCACCAAAGGATGCAGCGCATGCCCCATTGGCACTGCTGCACCGGCCCTGGAAAATTGGATATGATTGGGCCCGTAGTGTACAAGAATCTGATGATGGATGAGTGGAGAGAATTTAAGACTTGGAAATTTGTTTTTGAATAAGTTTAATCTTGACATTTTCCATCTATCAAATATTTTACCTTTTTAAATCCACCCACAAAGATATACATATAATTTTTTTGTCTTAGCCCTACATCTATATATGAATGTTTGAAGATGGTTTCTGTTGAGTCAGTATAACTCTTCAGTGTTTCTGACAGGGGCTTCTCCCAGCTCTACCTACAGATAGAGCTCAACTGAACCTGAGACATTTTACATTCAGAAAAAGGTGTTCTGTCACTGAGGGCACAATCCTAACCAGGTCTACTCAGAAGTAAATCCTATTTTGTTCAATGGGGCTTACTCTCACATAAGTGTGGTTAGGATTGCAGCCTGAGTTACAGTCCCTAAACTAAAGACAGGCATTTAGTGTGCTCTTGCAATATTAACTTTCTTTATTATTATGAATTTAGGACATTATGCCAATCCTATGCATAGTTGTTTAGCAAATAATTCCCACTGATGTTAATGTGGCTTACATCCACATAAGTGTGTACAGTGGGCCCCTGTACCCGTGAATCCTGTATCCATGAATTCACTTATCCCTAGATCGGATCCATAGGGCTCCCCTCCACCCCCCTTTCAGAGGTGAGGGAAGCTCTGATCCCCTTGTCTCTGAAGGGTTGTCTAAGCCCAGCAGAGGCTACGAATGTCCATCTGCAGCCTCTTGTCACTTCCGGTTTTTTTGAGAAACTGAGAGTGACTATTTTTTTTTTTTTTTTTTTTTGCTTTAAGGCTCACTCTGAGCCCAGCAGAGGCCATGGATGGATGCATGTGGCCTCTGCTGGGCTCAGATGACCCTCTGGAGGCAAGGGGAACTTAGCTCCCTTCACCCCCAGAGGGTGGGGTTGTTCCCTGATGTTCATGGTTTCACGTAACCATGGAGGTTCCGGAATGGAACACCTGCAAATACTGGGGCATGCCTGTACAGGATTGCTGCCTTAATGTTGAACCTTTGTCCCCTTACACTTTTAAAGCTCCCATTCCATTTTAATTGCAAATTTTGGTGATTATGCTATGGTAGACATAAAAAAAATGTGCTTATACCATTCTTTATATGGTTTTGGTAGGATTTCATTTACAAAAAATATTTGCAGAGTCTGCAATACAGGTCGTCGTAATTAGCTTGAGTATGCCAAGCTCCTTGATACAGAACATCTAATGCATATTTATAAATGTGTTAATGTTTATTATTTGTAATACAGTATTCACAAGGGACCCTCCCCATGCTTCAAAAATGCTTGCTTCAAGATTTCATTATACCAGTCCTCTGATTTTGAATGTATAAGAGAAGAAGCAGTTCTAGTTTCATTCCGTCTGCCTGTCCCTGCTGAGAGGCATCGCTCTGTAGTGCTTCCTCCTTGCTGTGCCTATGGCAACTCTAAGTATTATCATTTGCAGAAATGCTGATTCCACTTAATCACTGCATGAGATGCACAAAGGCAAGAATCTTGTAATTAACAGAAAAATATCCAGTTCGCTTGCATTATTAATCAATTGCACTGGGACTGCAACAATTACATATTTCTTCATGCTCCAGGTAGACACACACACACACACAATTTCTTACTCACTTGCTTAGTGATTAACATCACACATCACTGCAATTTTTACAGAGTATCAGGACTATACTATTAGAGCTAACCTGATATATTTTTACATGAGCCGTTACCCTGAAATTTAAGGAAGGTAAGCAATAGGCAGCCCAATCCAGCACAACTCCCCTGGTGCTGATGTAGCTGTGCCAGTTTGGCATGTGCTACATCCCATGGGGGAGGTTTGAGCTGTGGAGGCCTCCTCAAGGTAAGAGAACATTTGTTTCCTGTTCCAGGGCAAGCCTTCACTGCCTCACTGAGTCTTCCTCCTTGCAAGTCTGAATCGACCCAACCTATGTAGATCAACACTGGGAAGGGGCACCCCCCTTCCCAGCCTTGACACACACACACACACACACACACACACACACACTCAAGAAGGTATGAACTATAACCCTGGGATAATACGAGTATATAAAGTCAAGAGGAACATGACTTTCTCAGAACTATCAACCACATGTCCATAGCCATTTGACAGCCATAAATTTTGCAATACTAGATGTAGAAATGATGTGCGATCTCATAATGCATGTGAATAGCAGATGGTTTATAATCTGAAATAGAACATTTGTTATTATTTCAGTAGCAAGAGTTTGAGCCCAATCCTATCTGGGCCCCATGCTAGCTGATCTCACAATCCATCACCAAAAGGCCTGTGCCACTTGTGCAGCAAGTGCTCTGCCGTGCTGCCACCAGTGCCCCAGCCACCCCGAAGGCTACGTGCACAGACGACACCAGCCTGTGGAATCCCTGCTGTCACTAGTAAACAGATTGGGGCAGAGTGCATGCTGGGACAGTTCAGAACCAGTACAGGATAGATATCAGCTGCAGCCATGCACGCTGGATCCTATACTCCTTTTTAGCATGGATCTGTCCTGGGAGATCTGGTTAAAGAGCAGGCATAGGAGACCCACAGGAGACCAGACAGCCTATGGAGAGGTGAGTAAAAATGTTCATTACTTACTTCTCCTGGGCTATCTGGTCTCCTGCCATACCATAGTATACATAGTGCTCCACCCCAGCAGTGTCTTTTCTAGTGGCTGTCTGCTGGTGTTGCATCTTTTTAGATTGTGAGCCCTTTTGGGACAGGGAGCCATTAGATATTAGATATTTGATTTTCTCTGTAAACCGCTTTGAGAACTTTTTGTTGAAAAGCGGTATATAAATACTGTTGTTGTTGTTGTTGTTGTTAGTGGTGCTGCATGCTCTGGGTTGGTGTGGGATAGGATTGGGCTGTATGTTTATTATTTCAGGAATGAATTTTTCAACTAATTTGTAAAAAGTTGCAAGGCAGTTAAAGGAGCAATTCAGTGTCAAATTTCCTAAATAACAGTAATTATTTAATGAACAGCTCTTTACAGTGGTGTATTTATTTCCTTATGAATACATTAAACTCCATTCCACAAGTTCTCTACTGCAGTGAACAAGACACAACTATTAATACCTACTTTCATAGCTGCTGTATCTATTTCAGTACAGGATGCTCCCATCTCTTCCTGAATTTTGTACCCAGCTGCATCTAGATTGTAATTAGTGGATAAAGCTATCTAAAGATTGGGCATTCCGAGTAGGAGGTGAAAACTAATTGACAGCCTGTGGCTGGAGAAAATGAAAAGGAAATGCACAAGCAATTTGAACAACTAAACCTGATAATTAAAATATTATTTCAATAGAGAAAGCATTTAGTGGTTTAAAAAAAACATATCGGAAAACAAGATTTATAAGGATAGATTAAAACACTCATTAGTAGCTATTTTCAACCGTTTTCATCTCATGGCACCCTGACAAGGCACTAAAACTCTCAAGGCACACCATCAGTTTTTTGACAATTGACAAGGCACACCATGCTGCCGGTGGGTGGTTAACATCGTTCACGGTCCTCCCCCAAACTTCTTTGGCACACCTGCAGACCATTCACGGCACACCAGTGTGGTGTGGCATACTGGTTGAAAATCACTGCATTCAAGCATCATTAATATATCTGAATTAACATATAGTACTTCATATAATGGCTGTACATTCCTTGTGGTTTTTTTTCAACATGGTTGAATAGATCTCCCTGAAATGCACTACCACTGCCAAATCATATATGACCTTCAGAACTCCTCTCGACATGCTAAACCTATCCAACACACCATTCATAATTTCAATTGATGGTTAAAGCCTTAGTGCACACATGTGTCCAAGGTCAATAGAAAACACTTTAAGTTGCAGAGAAAAACAGTCGGCAAGACACGCCAGATCATTCCATTCAATACATATATGATACTATACCTAGCCAGCAGCAACTATAGGCTATAAAGCAGTAGTTCATAAAACATTTTAGAGACCCTAGAACAGTGGTTTCCAACATTTAGGAGCCTGCTGACCACTGAGGGAAAAATTGGAATTGTCATTGATCATATGCAACCCTCCATGCCTCCACATAGAAGTAATATGATTAAGTTTGCAATAATTAGAGAAGATTTATTAGAGATTTATTCATTATAGAGAAAATGTGTGGGTTGCTGCTTTTGTTTCCAACTGCAGGCTGTCCATTCTCTGCCCTCTCCATGGGGAAATGTCTCCTGAGCTAACACTCCCCAACAGACTACCAGAGAGAGCAGAGGACAGACCATCCACAGCCACAACCGACACTTCAGTGCCGGCTGCAGCTGCAGGCGGTTCATTCCCTGCCCTTTCTGGTGGTCCATGGGGGATTGCTTGCTTGATGAGATGCTGGAAGGGATCAAGGTTTATTTTTTTCTGAGACCTCATGGACCACTTCTCAGAGTCTCACGGACCACAGGTTAGGTACCAGTGTCCTAGAGCAATGTTTCTCAAACTGTGGGTCGGGACCCACTAGGTGGGTTGTGAGCCCATTTCAGGTGGGTCCCCATTCATTTCAATATGTTATTTTTAATATATTAGACTTGATGCTACCATGGTATGTGACTCCATTTGGGGAAATGTTACAGACCTGTACTGTTAACAAGCTACTATGAATATTCTTTTAACAATGCTAGTAAATGGGACTCACTCCTGAGTAAGTGTGGATAAGATTGCAGCCTAGGATTGTTAAAAACCTTCCTGCTTGATGATGTCACTTCTGGTCATGACATCACTTCTGGTGGGTCCTGACAGATTCTCATTCTAAAAAGTAGGTCCCAGTGCTAAATGTGTGAGAACCACTGCCCTAGAGGCTGCTGACTGATTTATAAATGCCAAGGGGTGTGGCTATAATGATGATTGGGCAGCAGTGCCCCAAGTAGCACTTTGTTTAACCCTTGATGCACATAGCCTAAACTGCCCTGTCAGTTTCAAGACCCAACAAAAACTGGGTCATGACTTACTGATGGGTTCCGGACCAACTGTTTGGGAATGACTGCTCTAAAGCATAGTTGATACAACTCTCAGTAATTTATCTATACAGGTATAGCCTATTTATCTGCATTAGTTCCATTCCATGACTTGGCGTGATTAACAAAAAACACATTGTGCTAAATCCCATAGAGTTACGAAAATATAGCCTGCAGCCTGACACTTCCGAATGGAAGGAAACTAAGGTAGCTGTTTTCAATCCCCTCCCCCCTCCTTCCCCTTTCACAGGTGGGATCCTGAGCTTGCTTGGGAGTCCTCTTTGTCCCATGCAGCCTCCCAACAGCACTGCAGGTTCTCCTCCTCCTCTTCGCTGCTGCCGCTCCTGCAGCCCTCCCTGGCCGCAGCCATCATGGAAACTCCTCTGCCCCAGAGCATTCAGGAACTTGTAGTCTGGCTCTCTGCTCACCCTCACCTGTCTCTCCAAGGCTCAGCAAATACTCCCGGGGTTTTTTTTAAAGCATTCCCCTCTGTTGCTACTGCACCTGCCTGTGTGTGTGTTGGTTTCCCCTTCCCTTCTTTAGCCTCAGTTGGCTCAGGGGCTCCAGGAATGTAACTGTTCCTTTGCAAGGGGAGCGTCTTCCAGGGCTCCAGGGCTATTTCCCTGCCTGGGCAAGGCGGAGCCTTTTTGCAGTGTTTTGGGCTGCCTAGAAACGGATAGAGATGCCAGCTCAGGGCAAAGGAGGCAAAGGTGTGTGTGACTTTCAGTACCCCCACCCCATTCTCGTTGAGGCAAATCCGCAGATAAAAAAATCCGTAGATAAATAGGCTGCACCTGTATGGCTTGCAACTCTTCATCCACACCTCCAGTTTCCTATGTATTTGAAACTATTCACTTCCTCTTCCTCCTCCAGTTTCTAATGCCCCAATTCTATCCCCCACCATCCTACACAATGCAGCTGTGCTGCCCAAGCACACACTATATCAGGGGTCGGCAACCTGCGGCTCTAGAGCCGCATGTGGCTCTTTCAGCTGTCTGCTGCAGCTCCTCCTGGTGAAAGTGGCAAACGGGGTAACAGGAGGCACCTGTGCTGGGAGGGCAGGCTGCTTCCCTCCTCCCCCTGAGCTCACTGCCCTCCTCTCCCTTCACCCCCACCTGCCCCACATTGGTTTCCCTTTTCAATTTTGCTGGCTCTGCAGGCTTAAGCTCCCTGTTTTTCCCTTCCCCCACTCTCCAGCAGGCTCAGCCAATCAGCATCCAGCAGGCTCCTGGCTTTTTCTGTTGGAATGGCTCAGGGCCCTTTACTGGCTGACCACCAGCCAATCCTGAGCTGCCCTCCTCCTCAGCCATTGCAAGCCCTTGCAGCCCACCTTTCCTTGAGCAGGTCCCCACTCAGCGCCAGGAGAGGCTTTTCCTCCACAGCAGAGGAGACATCCTGTGTGTCTACTCAGTAGTAAGCCCCATTACAGCAGATGAAGCTTACTCCCTGGAAAGGGTGCCTGGGATGGCAGCCTTGGTGCCTGCTCAAGGCCAAGCGCAAGGACGGGTGAGTGGGAGCCCGCACAGGTCTGTTCAAGAGTAAGCCACGATGTAGTCCCTGGGCTACTCCCAGGAAGGTGTGGAGGGCTGTAGCCTCAGCCTCCTCCTGTGCAGGTCTACTCACAAGTAAGCCCCACTGTAGTCAGTGAGGCTTCCACTCAGGAAGGTGTGGAGGGCTGCAGCCTCAGCCCCCTCCTATGCAGGTCTACTCACAAGTAGTCAGTGAGGCTTCATCCCAGGAAAGTGTGGAGAGGACTGCAACCTGAGAGCTCCAACCAACTTGTCTGCTCAGGAGTCCCGTTGTAGCCAATGGGGCTTATGCCCAGGATAGTGTGGAGAGGGTTGCAACCTGAGTGAGGGAGGGCAGGCAGGCAGGGCAGAAGCTGGTCTGTGGCTGCCCCCCACCATCCCCCCCAGCTCTGGCTTCTTCTCTTCCCCACCTCTGGAGTCTTGTGTCCTTTTTTCCTTCCAGGAGAGTGCCTCTGGAAGGTGGGGGGAGTTCTTTAGTATCCATGTAAGGTAAGCAGATGTCATAACCTCCATATGTATTGGAATCCTGGAAGATCTGGTGAGGAGGTAGATGTGGTGTCAGCAGTGGCCCCTTTAAGGGTAAGGCCTGGGCATCCAACAGAGTGTGCTGCATAGCTGCAGCCACTGGAAGGCAATAGGGCCCTCAGGGATATAAGGAGCACCTGATGCAGGAAGAGGGGTGTGGGTTGGAGAAGGAGTGCAGGTTGGAGAGGAGACCGACTGGACTTATTGACTTTGACTTGGATACTCTGACTGATTTGACTGACTTACTTTGGAATCTGATCTTGGACTGTGACTTGGCTTATTGACTTTGGACTCTGCCCTGGATACTCTAACTGACTTTGTGACTAATGGACTGCTGGAGACACTGGAGTTTGGTGTGTGGCTGCTGTGCCCAAGACCTGCTGAGGACCAAGGGGCTGCTGTAGTGGTGGGAGGCTGCTGGCAGGAGAGAGGACCTCTGCAGGTTGAACAGGTGAGCTACCCTGGAGGTGGGGTCTAGCAGGACTACAGGGCAAAACCAGGGTCATTTGTTGGGGAAAAGAAGGGGAGCTAATTTGCTTAAAGTGGTCATAATTCTCCAGGCAGAGAATGGCCTTGGAATCAGGCAAAACACCATAGAGGACCAGGTGTCTGAAAACACAGGACAAAAATGTATGACAAAACTAACTAAAAGCTACAAGAGGGGGCTACATTATAAAAATGGGACCTATAAGAGCATAAAGGTAAAAAAAAAAAACTATATATGCAGTATTATCTTCATTTTAGATGTCAAAAGGGTTTTGTGGCTCCTGAGCTTTTTTTCCCTCTGGAAAACGGGTCCAAATGGCTCTTTGAGTGTTTAAGGTTGCTGACTCCTGCACTATATGCTACGATGGGGGGGGGGGGGTGACCAAGCAGCCCAGGAGAGATAAATAAAAATGTATTTTATTTATCTCTCAGCTGGCCACCTTGCCATCAACTGGTCTCCTTGTACCTATGCCAACAATTTAGCTGCTGGATGCCTAATGAGGGACAGATATGTTGGGTCAGAAAAACAAGGATAGGGTCTGGCATGTGCTAGTGTCACTGTGATCCAATCCTGGTCTGCCTTGCTCTGATCCTCCTCAATCCTCCCACCCATGAACTGTTCTCACTGCCACCTTTCTTGCACTGGAAGTGTCTGGAGACCAATAGAGTGTGTGGGACTTCCAGCCATTTGCACTGGTGGCCCCAAAATACATGATGGTACTGCAACTTCTGCAATGCCATAGCGGTATTTAGGGCAACAGATCATGAAATCCACCACCTTAGGGGCCCAATAGGACTGACCTGCAAGTTTGTTAGTGAAGTTGTGTGGTTAAATAGAAGCTTACTTACTCAATAAAGCATCCCTTACAAAACATCAAGTGCATGTACACATAGCAAATAAATAAACCTTTTATGTACAGTATATAAGGCTTAAAATATTTTTGGAAGGGAGGGGCTTCTTACTCTGCAAGAGGTTTACCAATTTGCTTAAAGGGGTCCTTTTGCTTTTTAACCCCTCAATTTATGCATTTCCCACTTCAGGGGAATATCATTTGTTACATCCGTGATTATAAGAGTAGACATCACTCACCATCTCAGATAATGAACTCAAGAGAAGTATTGTATGCTCCATCATTACCGCTAATGATGAAGTAGACATGTTATTGCCATTGTTAATGCATTCCTTGATTTTCTTCTCTGCTTTAGAGAGAGAAAAACATTCTGTGAATGCTAACTAGGAAGTATAAGGGCCTGAAGATAAGACTGAAATATCAGATTTTGTACAATACTTTGGTGCCATCCATAAAAAGAACACAATTATTCTGAACTGACAGCTGCATATTAGTACGAAGAGCTGTGTTAGGAGATGTATATTCCAGTGCTCTACAGAAGCCCAAATAGCACATCAAGTGTCATGTCTTTTTCTGTGAGGCCATTTAGGTGCATGGTAGGAAGGTAAAGATCATACCTCCATAGTGAGCAGACTCTTTCTTATATGGAGTCAGACAACGGAGTCTATCAGACACAGAACTGTTTGCATTTACTTGTAGCAACTCTTCCAGATCTCAGGCAGATCTATTATTTATAGATTTATAGATATATCATTTTTTCATCTCAATATTTATTTCTATTGCAATCATTACACTACCTATGCACCCTGTTGAAGAACATAGTGCAAAAAACAAAGACTAT
Organism: Tiliqua scincoides; assembly: GCF_035046505.1. NCBI lineage: Eukaryota > Metazoa > Chordata > Lepidosauria > Squamata > Scincidae > Tiliqua > Tiliqua scincoides. The sequence goes on from NC_089824.1 coordinate 32,440,932, forward strand.
TTCAGTTCTGCTTAGAGAACATAACTTGGTAAGTGGGGTGCAAAGGTTAGTGGTGGTTGACCAAGAAAATCAGAGAGACCAAGGAAAGATTGTCTGTTCAAGGAGACACTCTTCTTCAATAGAATATCTGTTTTGATCCACCTTGCGTGGGAGGGGGAGAGATACACACATACATAAATGTGGAAAATTGGGTTTCTCTTACCATTATACATCACTTAAGGTTGGGTGTTGGAGATGTAATTTAGAGAGGGGAAAAAAGAAAGATGTGGGCAGTAAGTTCACAAGCATTAAAAGTAATTATTTCCTGTGCTATTAAGCTATAAAGCATCAACAGCATATATGAAACAGAGATTGTAAGCAAGGTTGAAAATGAAATGGTATCCCTGCTGTGATGGACAAATAAAATACATCTGTGCTGAAATGAAAAAGTGTCAACTGACACACAGATGGGGATAAAACTGATAGAGAATTATATGATGCCAAATATCAATTAAAATTTGCTAATACACAAATCAAGACGGGGTGATAAATAACAGGATGAGAATTGTGCTGAAATCATTGTGGCCTGTCAAGTTTCAAAATCAATTCAAATGAGGGTCAAACTACAGTATGAGCAGTTCTGAGAATTTCTCTCAGCCTTTTAACAAAAAAGCAGCCACAAAATGCTGGAATGATGTGTGGGTGTCTCTTTGCGTATGAGCATGCATGTAACCCATTCACAAACTTTCTTTTTCATGAGAAAAATGATGCAGGGCCTCTCAATGCATGTTTTCAGCTGATAGAAAAATTTTATTTATATGCAGATGATTTAAAAAAATCACAGAGTGTGTTTGTAAAATAAAGGTCACATTTGCCTACTTTTTTCATTATTTTTGATTAAGCAGGACAGGCCAAAGGATTTGGGTGTATTTTTAACCAAAGCAAATCATGCCAGAATATAGGACATGACCCAGAATATTCACTCTACCACCTAAATTATAGGCTATAGTAATGGTTCCCAGACTGAGCCATGACTACTTAGGGAGCCACACAAACCAGCCAGGGGAGCCATGGAATGAAAAATCAGCCACCCTATAAAATGCATAGGATTGTAACCCTAAGGGGGAGCCACAACCAATGGCCCAGTAGATTGAGGGAGCCGCCAGTCAAAAACGTTTGGGAACCACTGGGCAATATCTACAGTGTACTACCCTAACTATATAACACACTCCTCTCTAAAAGGAACTGAACCCTATATTTGATTTTTGTCTTCTAGAAGTGTCAGGCACTCTTTCATGATGTTGGCCATATCTTCTCTGTTCAAACCTGCCAGTGCTGTTTTCATCCACCATTCAGTGGATCCCTATAATAATCTTAAAAAATATTAGGGCTCAGTTTGTCAACCTTTTACCTTTTACCCCCAGAATCATACTTATAAATTTCAAATTTCCATTATTTAAAGCAAACCGGTTATTATGGATTTTTGCACAACTGTGGTAGTCTTGATTGCCTGGTCATGAAACACCACCCAAACTATCACTTGCTGAATACATTTTATCAACTAAGGACAACAGGTGATTTAAATGAGTAGATATGAGTCATTATCTACTGTTCTGTCTTTAGTAACTTACGGTCAAATCGTATCCAATTTTCCAGTGCCAGTGTAGCTGTGCCAATGGGGTGTGCACTGCATCCTGTGGTGGGAGGCAGTCACAGAGACCTCCTCAAGGTATGGGAACATTTGTTCCCTTAGAGGTTCTCAGATTATCATAGTCAGAGGCAACAGCACTCATGGTTAAAATCTCTGGGTATACTGGCCATAAAATTCCAAAACAACTAATGTTGTTTGATGAATTGGTAAGACTTTTGCTGTTAAATAGAGAACAGGAAGTTGAAATGCCTTGGAATGGTGGAGTTTTGCCTTTGGATGCCTGATGATTTCTAAAGCAATTGTAAGACAAAGCATTGTTTTTAATTCATCAAACAATATTAGTTGTTTTGGAATTTTATGGCCAGTATACCCAGAGATTTTAATCATGAGTGCATTTGTTCCCTTAACCCTGGGGCTGTATTGTGGCTGCACTGGTGCTGGAAAGTTGGATAGGATTGGGCCCTTAGCTCACAGGGTATGAGTCAAAGAATTTAGTCTTCCCCCTTTAGATTTTTTCTGCTATTAAGTTCAGGAAGGGAGGCAATCTGAGATCTTGGGCTGCCAGCAGAGATTCCCCTGATAATTTATCAACCCCTAATTTATAAATGAAACTGCAATTATTTTCTAGCACTATCTCATAAACCCACAAGCTATGCAACATATATACAGACAGAGTGTGTGTGTGTGCGTGCGTGTGAGTGTGTGTGTGTGTGTGTGTAAGCAGAAAGGAACTGCTGAACAAAGGCGCATATAACTCTGGTTGATGGGTCCAAAAGAATCAGGAAATGTTCCCAATGAGTAAAAACTAGGGACATGGTGATCTGAATATCTACACTTTTAAAATAAGTATAAAAATCTGTGAAACGTAAACATTGAAAAAAGATTTGAGGATCTGAACAAAACAGGCTGGAGTTCCAGCATCATGTGACCTAATTAGATCTCACAGGTGAAATACATGAGTTGTAAAGCCTTCAATGAATATTAATTTAGAAAATGCAGAAAACAGGATGAGCAGAGCTGCATTACTAGTCAGCTTGTAATCATGGCTAAAGGATCAGAATCTGGCTGGATTAAGTGCAAGCTCTCTCCCAACACCTCCTTTCTCATGCATGAATGAGGATCACCTCCCACAGACCATCCTTAACAATGCTTTGTAATTATGGTCCACACTGATGTTAACTATAAATAATGCAAACTAGGATGCAGTACTTGAAATCCTGATGGGAAATGTCTAATTTCTGGTACTTCCTTGTTTACATTAACTCTGGTTAATGCAAGTACAGAGCAGGTGTCTAGTAAACTATGGCTAAGAGGAGTAGGGACAGGCTGGAAAGACTCAAACATGAGATGACAAAGTGCATAACCACATGTCCCCCAATCCCTAAACTAGGGTTAATGACAAATTAATGTTAAATGTCTGCAGAAGCCACCAACCAGGGGCTCAGATGCAGCACTGGCAGCACAGGCTTCTTGCTGGCGCTGCTTACTGTCATTGAAAATGTGCTTTATGGCACATTTGTGACAGTCTAGGCCAGTGCAGCAGCCGCTGCACCCGCAGAACCAGCACTTACAACTGTGCTGCAAATGTATTAATAAACCAACGATCATCCAATATTTCTATTTTCCTCTGTGTGACATACTGACCTTTCAGTATTTTTATTGTAATAACAAGATTGCTAGCATTTTAAACAAATCATTGTAAATTCATAACTAATAAAAAAACTATGCATATTGAAATAGAATCTGTGATCAGCATTGATTCAAGTCACCAAAGATGAGTAGAAAATAACTGAAAATTGCCAACTAAGGGTAATGGAATTCCATTTTGTTGTGAGTAGGAAATCTAGGAAAACTTTATACAAGTTTTCCTGCCAATGGCAATTGCTTTGTTTAATGTCCCTTATGGAGTTTCTGGCAATAAGAAGTCTTCAGCAGTACCCAAGGGCACATGCTATTTCATTTCTCAGTATCCTCAATCTCATAGAAAACTCCATCTGTGCAGACAGTAATACCCATATTAAGCCACTTGCAAACACTGTAACATCCCAATATAATAATGGTTGGGGAAGGCTTTGAATGAAGAAAAGCAGATCAAAAGGCAAAAAGGGCAGGCATAGTAAAGAATAAAATGTCATTTGCTTGTCCATGTTCACCCATTCTTAATAATGAAGACAAACAGTACAATCAATGGGAGTAAATTGGTTTAAATCCAGCATTTAGACGAGCTGCGGATTGAACTGAAAGTTTCTATGTTGCCTATCAAGCAACATTACACAGAAATCGAAAGACAGATAAAAAGGGTAGAGGCAAAGGGAAGAGAAATTTTCTCCATTATCCAGACCAAACCATCTTAACCCAGGACTGCCAGGCCCAGAATGAAACTAAACAGGGGGAATGTAAAACAAGAGAGGCCAAAATGCAGTATATGCCTTTTTGGGGATAGCTGACTGGATAGTGAAGCAAGTAACCTCAGAGTGTCTCCGATAAAGTAACCATGAAACATAGTTTTCCAAAATTGGGGAAGTTTTATTAAGAGATACAGAAAACAAATAAAAGGCAGTGCCTACTTTTAAGATCAGTTGCACAGATGTTTAGATGGTTGTGGGTGAAAAGATACTAGTAAATTATTCCATTTAGACTGGCATGGGTTAAAGTGAAAGAGAGAATGTTGGGGTCCCAGCTGGGCTGTTTCCCCCACCAGAAATGACCCAATGGGAGACCAGGAAATTAGTGGGAGGTTTAAAATAGTCACTGGGAAATAGAAGGTATCAGAAGAAGGATAGAGAATTGTCACATGAGTTAGAAGAAGATAAATTACCAAACTTTACTTGGTTGGGTAGACTAGGGTATAATGCCACTGAACTTGAATACAAGAGCCAATTGGAGTATTACAAAAAATGGTGAGTTCAGGAGAGGAAACCTCTTGTACTTCTGTATCTGTGCACCTGCTGAATAAGTATAAACACGGAGAAACCTGCACTTTGGATCATTAGAAATTGGAAGCTGGCATTCATAAGTGTGATTTGTGCATCTGTAATTGCTGTTTCTGTGTAAAGTGATTTTCAGTCATTGGTTGATAACAAGATGGACAATAAACAGAGGACTTTCCCTCTCATTCAAAGAACCATCTCCCTTTCTAGCTCAGTATTGTGAGCAATAGCTTGTCAACCTTTCAGACAGGGTTTTTGCCAGCCATATCAAGAACCTAGAATTTTCTGAACGTGAACACACAGTCTATCACTGACTCACAGACCCTCGCAATGTAACAACCAGAGAAAGCAAAAATAGTGGCTAATATAGTTTCTGTTTCCGACTGCTTCTTACTGACTCCTTATTTCTGAAATCAGCTATGAGATGTTCAGCTGACCCCTAAAAGTGCTGGCAGGGCATGGGTGAAACAATGGGGGATGTTTATGGTGCAGATACAACCACATGCCAACAGTTGCCTGCCTCCAGTGGCATAGCTAAGGGATCAGGCACCCAGGGGCACAAAAAATTTAACACCTCACGGGACCAGAACACCCCCCAGTGTTCCAGGACATGATCCGAGACTCGGGGAGGCCGCATGTAGCCTCCCTGAGCTTCAGAACTCCTCGTGGATGCCTCGGGATCTGCAGTTGGGAATGTGGGTTGGCATCCTATCAAGGAGTGGTCCCCAGGGCATTATACCCCCTGCCTCCTTAACTATGCCACTGTCTGCTCTACAAAGCAGAATTTTTTTAATTCCACAAACCAAAACTATTCGGGATGTCGATTGCCAAGAGTTACTTGTGTAAGCTTGTCTTCTACAGATATTAATGGAATTAACTGGAGCTACATATGTGTTTGTGGTTCTCAATAGAGAAAAGGAGACTCTGGTGGTCAAAACCATACAGACATGTGCCGTTACAATGCCTACAATTTCACTGCACAGAACAGTTACAGAAGCATTCCCCTAGCTAACAAAATTATCTGTTTTTCTGCCTTTTAAAAAGGTTTCTTTAAAAAAAAAAAAAGTACACAATCCTTTTAATTCAAAGCCACTGCTGGAGAAAAATCCATTTCAACTTTGAAAATGTTACAAAGACAAACTGTTTCCAAAGATTTTTAGCAAACAAAGATGCTGAAATCCATTTTGTACTGTTAAAAGTACCTAATTTAATTTAACAAGAACGAGCTCAGCAAACAGCAATATTTTTGTGCCTTGCAGAATACTAAGCACTTAAGACTGCAGCATTTGGGAGCGGTTTTCTGGCAGCACCTGAGGCACTTCTATCCTCCCGTTATTTGAATCGCATGAAATAAAAGAACATGCAGTTAATATCTGCTGCTAGATTGAAAATGAAGGTCAAGTTCTTGTTTGGTTTCTCTAATATATAATAACAAGGAAAAGAAACATTAAAAGGAGTGATGCAGAACAAGTTCTTCCCAGTCCAACTCGGGATAATCTCTTTTGTTTGAAATAGCAGCAAAATTAAATCTACTACTTATTAGAGATAACTGTGACATATGCTGCCCATGGGCCAGTTCTGGCTGCTAATATCCCACTTCTCCCCTATCCCACTCATATTTCCACTGCCAAGTCCAGCTGCTACACCAATGACAGTCTGATCCTAAGTCTTGGGTATCGTATATCTTTATTGCACGTGCGGCAATCTTTATAAATTGGGCCAAAGAAACAAAGCAGACAGAACAGGGCAGCTAACAGCCATGGGCAGTGGCAGGTATGAGGGAATGGGGGTACAACTGTGACTCCAGGCATAGGAATTAACATAGAAGGCAGTCTATGTTATTATAGGCACATTATATTATAATATTGTATATAATATAATATAATAATGTGCCTAATATTATAGGCACATTATAATGAAGTATAATAGGCTCAAATGTGAACTTTGTGAATTGGCCCTTCTAACCCCAGAAAACCCGTACGTCTTCTGTTCAATGGAAACAAGACAAAATTTCAAGCTCTCTTTAAAATTAGGGCTATACATTTAAATCCTCAAATCAAAAACAATAAATCACCACTGAAATCTTATGTCAGTGGTTCTCAAACTTTAAGGGAGCTTTACTTCCTCAGTAAGTTCTTGCGGAGAGGGGCTAGGGCAGTGACGCAATCCCCAGGATCACTCTACTAAGGGGGGCGAGGGGGGTATTTGTGACTTACTTTTTGAAGACAGGGCTGCAGCAGGCTGCAGGAGGTGCGGGGAGCCCTGCCAAGCCCCCTGTTCTCCCCGAGGCTTGGACCATTCAGAGAAAGCAGGCACAAATCACTTCCGTTTTTCAGGAGGCGCTTCGCACCCACTTTCTCCTAATGCTCCGAGCTCAGGGAGCACTGCAGAGGGCTGTGCAGGGCTGCCCGCACCTCCTGCAGCCCTGTCTTCATAAAGTAAGTCACAAGCACCCCCCTCGCCCCCCATATGGGCGCGATCCTGGGGATGACTGCCCTGCCTCTCCCCTTCCCCCGCCCCTTAAAGAAGGGGGGAACCTTTACACGAACTGGTGGGTCATGACCCACCACTTTGAGAATCACTGTCTTATATATATTTAGAAATAATTCCTATTCCGTTCAATGGGGATTACTCCCAAGTAAGTGTATAGGATTGCAGCCCAATGCAGTGATTCTCAAAGCTCTACTTATGCCACCAGTTTCTACATGCTTATAGTCATGAATGCTTTGACAAACCTCCAATATGGTATGCTTTCACACGTTTTGCATGTGTTAGGCATCTGAGTTCAGCTCTCAAGGGAAATACTAATTTTACAGAAGAAAAAGTCCACTAGGCCCTTTTCCTGTTCATACCATATCAGAAAGCATATTCATCTTGATGGAGCATGCAAAAACTCCTGGTCAATTATACCTGCAGTTTTCTGTGCTGCATTTATCCAGTGATGATTATTCTGCTAAATTCTCATTTTAAAAAAATGAACCACAACCACATTTAAAAGTGTGAGCGATCCATATACAACTTCTCTCCAACCTCTGATGTTCATGAGCCAATTCCACAAAAATAAGTTTCAGATAGATGGATAAATGCTTCCTAAAGCAAAAACAAGCAATGGCTTTCAGCATCTTACTAACAGATTTTACATTATATGAAAGCATATACTGTTGTATATGAGTCTAATTCGCTGCATTTGACAACATGGGCTCTAGTCCATGAAAGTTTATGCCACAATAAACAGGCACACAGGAAATTGCTATATATGGCCTTAGACCATGGCTCCATCTAAATCACTTCCTGTTGGGATGCTGACCAGCAACAGACTCTACAGTGTTTCAAACAAAAACCCCTTTTCCCTCTAGATATGCAAGAGATTGAACCTGGGAATTTCTGTATGCAAAGCATGTGCTGTGCCACTGAGCTTCTGCCCCCCCCCATCTGTTAATCTATTAAATTGATTCCTCTGCAAAATGCCACAAGACACCTTTTCTGTTTCCTTACAGAAAATAACATCTAGCTGGTGTAAACGCACAGGAGAAATAAATGTCATCCAAAAGACCATTCAAACATGGCCAGTCTAACCAATAAAGCTGATAATAGAAAGGTAGGTTTTCCCCTAAATCCGATTAGTTCAAGCAGCAATGATGAAGAATTACTGGTATGGAAATTATATCCAGTGTAGGAAAGAGATATGATGCCTTATCTCTCTGTCACTGTTACTGCTGAGTATATGAAATAAGCAGTGGGAACTATATTTGTCTAGAAAGAAAGGATAAACATCTTGAAAAACACTTACTATGCTTAATAACACAATGACAAGGTTAAATTTTTAAAATGAAACTTTAAACTTGTAAAACCCAAAAGGAAAAAAAAATGTTCTGTTAACTCTGAAGTGGATTAGAATGTTCAAAGTGCTTCAGGACTCGACACCATGTAAAGGCTGATTTATACTCCAGGCATCATAATGCTTTCCTACTCCAGAATGACAAATAGAACAGAGCTGAAATTTCAATGGCAGCCCCAGAGCACTAGCAGCAAACGTGTTCCATCTTAATAACAAGCCTTCTGCAATTCTGTTCACTTAACATTCTGAGCAGTTAACAGTCCTTGTTGCATCCAAATCCAGATACAAAAACCTTCCAATCAAACTATTACCTCAAGTGAAGTCTGCCTTGAATAATTCACAAAACAGCAGGGAAGTTGGAAGTGGGGAAAAAGCAGGACAGGGTTTGCTTTTTGAAAAAATGAAGTTCAGATTTTCAGCAGTAACAACATAAAAGCTCTTGAGAGCTCCTTCTTCCTTTTTAAAAGGGAGCATGTGTATACACATGATGGGGAAATGCCTGCCAAGATTTCTGCCTGTCAGTGATTGATATTATGATCAGAACCACATAGTTGAAGACAGTTAAAACTGTAACACCTGATGAAAGATCTGAAATGTTCCAGATTGGTTCCTATTCCACCTGGTTCTGCATTAAGGAAGACAGAGTCCTAAAATTGCAACACTGAAACTGCAAAACAATGAAAACAAATGTGTTAATCTAAAGCAAGGGCCTCTAAACTTTTTGGCTGAAGGGCCACATCAAATAGCAGGTACAGTGTCAAGGGCCGGGAAAAAAAATTAAATACTAAAATTTAAATAAATACATTAGAGATGGAACTTAGATGAATTAATAAATGAATGGGCTCAAATGCCCAGGATTTCTCCAATCACCAACACAGCCCAAGAAATAAAGCACACGCTTCAATGGCCCCCATTCCCCCACCCCAGTAGCACAACTCCAGTTATGTTTGGTCAACTGGGCCAGAGGCTCTTGGGATGAGAGGCTGGCCGCAGGTTGCATCTGGCCCCCGGGTCAGGGTTTGGAGACCCCTGATCTAAAGTAATGCCTTTGAGTGTGGGTTGCTGGCCTAAAGTCAGCTGGTCCTAGCTAGGGAAAAAGAATTTACTGGTGTTATACTTGGGGGGGGGGGCATGAGCGTGGCCCCAAAACATTCTGCACCCCCTCCTTAAAGGGGCAGACCTGTAAAACTAGTTGCTAACCAGGACAATTTCTGGCATAATCTCTCATCCCAAATATCTTGATATGGTTATTCTATTTAAATATTTATGTGAAGTCAGTCACCAATATCCTGTACAAACTCCAACAGTCACAAATTAAACTATAAGACAGTGATGATACAAATCTTCTTAGGCAATGAAAAATCTTCAGGGAGTTGTTGAGACAACCAATATGGGTAGGAGGGCTGACAGACCTTGTCCAGAAGAGCCATCTACAATTGTGGTGCCACTGCAGAAAAGGCCCTGTGATCCTCACCAGCTGTTCTTGTGTTGGTGCAGGACAGAAGGCATAGGCCAAGATCTGAAGCCTTTATGAACCTCAGGATTCAGAAAGGAACACAAGTGCTCAGATGAGCCTTCAGGTAGTTTGGCCCCAAATAATATAGGGCTTTAAATGTAATAATAAACTTTCCTTCAGTTAGGTTTGGAACTAGTTCTTTAAATTGGACCCAGAAATACACTGGTAACTGATATAGCTGAAGTAACATCTGTGCAAGATCTTCATAAAGGCTGACACCAGTCAGCAAGCTAGCAGCTGCATTTTGTACCAGCTGAATTAAGTACATCATAATAAAGGATGTTTGCCTTTCCCATATGAGCCTGTTGGTGGAGGGGCCACCACGTAGGTTGGTGGAAGGGATCACTCTTTGGAATATCCTGTCACAATATGATAGTTGATGGGTATCCTGAGAGATTCTCTTCCATTGATATCCCTCGGTTATGGAACTCCCTATCCTGGGAAAGTCATCTAGCTCCATTTTTCATCACTGTCTGTGAAGATCTTTTGTTTCACCAGGCCTATGGCATCACTGATGCTTGATTTGTTTGTTTGCTTAGCTCCTCTGGGTTTGTGACTGATTTTGTTCAGGCTTTGCTTGGTTGTCCTTTGTTTTTTTTGTTTGTTTGTTTTTTTGGTAATTGTTTTACAAAGTATTTGTTTTACAGTAATTGTTTTATTTATGGTAATTGTTTTATAAAGCAGAAATATTACATCAGGAGCTGTAAATGTCCAGGCCTGGTTATTTACTCTGTAACAGCTTTTTGATGGAAAATGGTTTCTGGCTGCTATCTGCTTCAACAACACAAATACATATGGCCATAGGGAAGTATTGCACCTACCACTTCAGGAGGGTAGGGACTATGACTTCACTTAGTCTGGTCTGGCATTTCAGGGTCAAATTAGACATGACAAAAGAGATAAGCGAAGGCATACCTGTTTTCTAAACTTTTTCAAATTGTGTGCAGGGGTAGGGGAATAAGAATTGGCACCATGGTGGAAGAGTAAAGAGGTTTTAAGTCTTCCCTCCCATATTCTTCCTGATGAAAATCACTCCCTGCCCAAGGCTATATGCTCCACTAGAGAAGACATATGAGTGCCAAGGAATTCCACTATCCCTGTTAGGAATCATGAAGCTAGTTAAGCCAAAATGCAGGAGCAGGTGTGCAATTATTTTCCTGGAACACAGCGTAGTGAGCATTTTGTACTTTTGCAAACTCTTAAAATTGGAGGTCTGTGTACATCGATAGAGCTATGGGAGGAGGAGAGGACTAATTGAGTCAGAATTCCAAACAAGGGGCAGGAAGGAACAGTTGTGATACGAGAGATGAGAAACTGAAAGATCACACCAAATTAAGTCTTATTTCAGATCAGGGTAGTAAATACAGAGTCCAGATGTGATATTCAATAGTCTGTGGCAAGGAAAGAGAAGTAACCAGTGGAATACAAATAACAGATAATACATGTATATATCAGAACATGTATACAAAAGAACATGAAGTTAAATCCATAGACAGATCACAGAAGGGCAGAAGCATTGCAAGAAAAATAAAGCTTTGGAATGAAGCAGAAGAACAGAATTCAAGGACCAAAGCAGAGATTTGGCTTCTGGAATAAATTAACATGAACAGCCAGGAAGCCAAACCAATGATGCAGCTTAGATAATAGGCTACTGACAATTTCCTTTACTGACAGGAAAATGGGAAAAGGAACTATTGTTATCTTTATAACATGGAAATAAGAAATCACGGTAACTTTCAAAAAATTAACTGTGGTGCTTCTCTTTGCATTCTTTAACTTTAAGAATTGTGCTTCCTTTTGTGTAACAATGTTATATATCTACCATCATGTGTGGTACATGGATTTTCCTATTACTTGTAGTTAGTGGGAACTAATCAAAGTGGTTCATACATTTTAGGTTTATAGAAAACAACTAGATTTGAAGTAATTCTCCTTAAATTGTTTTAAAAAACAATCTTTATCCTTTAATGATAACGTTTTTTAAAATGTTAAAATTTATATTCCAATTTCTAAAAGTTGTTCTTTTAAAAACTTATTCTTCTAGGCGCTCCTTATGCACGCACATGTGCCTGCTTGCATTAGAGAGAAATATAGGTAAAGAAATGAAATTATTTTTGGAAGCTAAAAATACACACTAACTTTTTCTTCCTAAAAGAAACTAATTCACATGCAAATATCTAAAGGGAAAGACACTTCGTATACTACTTTGTTGTAGTCACCAGTATTCAGAAACTGTATTGGTACAACTATGTATATATTCCATCTTCTTTTAAATGCAAAACACAGCTAAGTCCCCCTGAAAAACTTATATTTTTAGCCAGGCTTATAGATTTTAGGTTCATAACTTGAGCTTGACTATGAACTATCGGCATACAACACTGGAGGCAACCCAAAAGATAATTGTTCATGCAGCTCTGTCAATTATTTCAGCATGCCTCAGAGCTCCTATGCACTTAAAAGATCTTGGGAAACAGGCAACTATGACTGAATTCTTGGTTGCAATACCTATTGGTGTCTGCTACATTTTACATGTACATAACTGCACTCTTACTACATCAATGCATCGTTTACCTGAGCAGTGGTAAGCACAACTGCAACAATTAATGGCATTCTCCCTATAAATGGAAAACACAAAAATCCCAACTAAATTGGGGCTCCTGATAGCTATCTAAAAGTTGATGGCCCTCTAGGGTAGCCATTTTCAACCACTATGCCGTAGCACACTGGTGTGCCGCGAGTGGTGCACAGGTGTGCCACAGGAATTTGGGGGAAAGTCATTTATTAATAGGGTCAATGGGAGATGAGAGCCCCCCCTGACAGCATGGTGTGCCTTGTCAATTGTCAAAAACCTGGTGGTGTGCCTTGACCATTTTAGTGCCTTGAGATGAAAAAGTGCCATGAGATGAGACCATTTTAGTGCCATGAGATGAAAAAGGTTGAAAATCACTGGGGAAAGAAGATGAAAAGACCAAGATGGTCTTTTTCGGAAAAGCTGGAAAGGATCATTGTCAAGTCATTAAGTGCTAAGGCAGATAGCAAAATGTTTTTGTTCTGCTGTGCCATGACTTGATACTCAGGTGTATGTTAATCCACAAAAGTAGACATAAAATAAGTATTGGATAAACTCAGAATAACTATTTCCAAAGACAATAATGTGAAAAACTCCTTGGTGACGAATTACTACTATGTCTTAGTTTACAGTACATATCAGAGAAAATACAGGAAGAGAACAAACATAGAAAAATAATTATTTTTCACTTCCTTTCTGAAACTCTCTCTGAAACACTGCTGTGTTTAAAAATAAATGAAGTTGCAAGGCTTTGCTGTCAGCTATTCTAAGCAACAATCTACTAATTAGAACTAGCTTTGAAACGGAAGGAGATGGGATGGGGTGAGGTGTGGGTGGACTGGGCCCATGAGGGGGTAGGATCTGTGGTGGTGCTGGCACATGCTGAATCCCGATTCCCTTCCTGGGCCTGATCCGCCTGCATGAATCAATGTGAACTTCACTAGCAATATCACTCGCACAGGTCCGAGTTGACCCATTGCAGCTACTGGGGCTTACCTCAGGGCAAGGGGAAATATTCCCTTATCCCAAGGAGACCTCCAACAGCCAAAAATTCCAATGGGATATAGGGTAGCCCATGCTAGCGCCACTGCATCACCGTACAGGGATTTAGTTAGGATTGAGTTATTAGGCTCAGGGCCCATTCTCATAACCAAATTGGTGTGGACCGAGTCTCCAGACACCTATGTGAGTTTACTCACTTCCAACTGTTTCACCATGAACCCAAATTTCAAATTAATTCACCTTTATAGCATTGTATAGATTCCAACAGAGGTCTGAGCAATGGTGAGGGAAATGTGACTTGAGATGCAACACTGGAGCTATGTGAAAATTTACCCGACTGCTTTGTCATCTTCCAAACTCTGCACAGGTCCATCCAATCTTCCAATCCACACCATCCATATCATTTTGGTTGTATGAATTGGCCTTGGCAGGATGAAATCTGAGAATTCTGTATTAATGCTACAAGTACCATAACAATGATATCAAAATATATAATAGAGCTATATATCAGCAAGCAATGATTTATATTCCTAAAGTAGTACAGTCTTTATGAAACATTTGATTGTCTCAGAGTCTCCTAAACACCACATATTTTGAACGAATAACAAAATATGGATTCACCTAATAAATGCATAAAGTGGTATTTAGTTTAATTTTATCCAAGCATTAGTCATTCACTAACAGAACAAACAGAACTATTCAAATCGTAGATCAAATTTGTACAGCGATATTGAATTTAATTTGCAAATGCTGATAACTCAAATCATTTCAGAATGATCTGCCTAATTAATGCATTTACTGAGTGCATCAGTATGCATTACATACCAAGTGCTGCAAATTTCTTTTGAAGCAGTCAATGGCAGAGAACTCTTTTGCTTCTTTCAGTCAAAACTATGTTACATCTGAGAAGGACAGAGCCTTCAGTATAAGTCTGACCATTTATGGGGGATTCAATTCAGTAGGAAACATGAAATTCCCATTGTTACTTTCTCTATACACAGCCCACATTATCACATGAAAAACAAACAGCCCTTATCCAGCTGTAACTCATAGGCATATGAAAGCTGCTTCTATATTGCTGGTTCGGTGGATAACTGCAGGTGCCTTCCCAGTTCAAAGTGTTGATTCTTACCTTTAATGCCTAAACCTTTTAGCACCAGGATACTAAGGGTGAATTACCTGAAATGTGTAAACAGACTGTGTTGTTTGCTTTTAGTACATGGTGGGCAAAGGGGGGCTAAAGCTTGGCAGGAGGGAGGAGAGCTTCAGGGCTTTGCCCCAACTGCAGTTCTGATCCTGATCACGCAAATGCGCGCGCGCGCGCGCACACACACACACACACACACACACAAGATTCTGTCATTAGGAAAGAAACTTCACTAACTTTTCAATGACTAATAGGCAGATAGAGTGGAGTGGTTAAGGGACTGACAGCCCAGTCCTACCCAACTCTGCACAGCAATGCAGCTGTGCCAGTATGGTGCCTGCAGTATCCCATGCAGAAGTTCTGGCCTCTGGAGGCCTCCCTGGGGCAAGGGACCATTTTTTCCCTTGCCAAAGGTAAAGCCTGGACCTGCCCGCTTTATAACTGGCTCTTTATTCTCACAAACTCTGTGAGTTAGGCTAGACTGAGAGACACAGCTGTTCCAGGTGTGACCAATACAGGTCTTTAGCTGAGCATAGAACTGAAACCCAGTCCTCTTCATTTAAAAGCAAAAATACTAACCTGTACACTATAACAGATCTCATCAGATTACCACTCATCCATCTCTCAGTGAATGGTAAGATTAATAAAAAATAATAATTCAGACCATATTTCTGACAATACCAAGGAGTTGAACACGTGTTGGATAGTTCTACCTGGCCAGCTCTATCTCAAACTCAGCAGAGAATTATTTAAAAAACCAGATGGAACAACAAGGACATTAGCTTTGTGCTGGTCTAGGTGTCTTCCTGTTCAGCCAGTGAAAACACTTAACATTCATTATGGATTCAGAACAAGAAAAGGATAAACACAAATCTGCAAAAAAGACAGGCTATGAAACAAGTACTTGGATACTGTAATAAGAACAACAACAGAAAGAATAAAATAGAAAATAAACTTTGCTGTGCTTCCCGAGTTTTCCTGAAATATTTCAGTCTCTTCTGAAAGAGGGAAGAAGAGAGTTTATGAAAATGTATATTTCATGACCAGCATCAGGGAAGTGACTCACATGCACGAATAGCCTTCCCCCCTTTTGTACAAGTGCAAATGCCATAGAGTCCCTTTGGATGCCCTCATAAGCCCCCATTAAAATAAAACACAATTTCAGTAGCATTTAACCACAAATAAACATAAATCACATTGTTTTCAGTGGAATTCAAGCAAACTTTCTCTGGATCAGAACAGTTTTCACTAATAAAATATTAACCTTTCTGTATCAGAATTAACCCTTATTAAAACAGTTTAAGTTAAAGGACATTGCAAACAAAACAAAGATAAAATGTTTCAGGAAAAGAATATCTAAGAATTGATAGAGCAATTTATCTCAGATCTCAGAGCAATTTATCCTTGCTTCTTAAAGTTTTACTGTCACAGAAAGGGCTATCCATATAGATGGGACCCACATTTCAGCAGTTAGGAATCCAGGTTTCATTCGCATGACTCCCAATTCAGGTGATTACTTTTCACATCAGCAGTAACAAAGCAATCTCACCACTTGGGAGTCCCAAGTTGGACCCAGGTGAGCTGGGTCCCCAAGTGAGACCCAGGTGAGCTGAGATAACATATCTCAACATAACAGCTTGATATAACAAATGCAGACCTGCACAATACCAGTGAAATACACATACATAGATCACATATTCAGCTTCCAGGTGTATAATTTACAAAGAAAACTTATGCTGTCACTCTAACATTCCTAAGTCCAGGCAGTCAATGATTCTGCTTCAACAAGTGTATATATACAGGGCAAGTGATGCCAAGCTCAAAGAGCCAAGAGTCGGTCAATCATCCAGCTAGGATCATGTCTATGGAAGCTTGCTTAATCTTAGTTCCTTACTGGATTGGGTGAATCTTTGCATTACAAACAAGACAAAGTACCCCTAAGAAATAATTTCATAAGCAATTAAGCCCTTGTAATCAAAATCAAAACATGACCTGAAAACTTAGCCCTTTTGTATTTACAAATGGTGCATGCATTGAATGCTTGTTACTGTGCGATTATCAGTGAGAAATAGGTGTAGAAATGAAATGGGCACAGACCTCTATTTTTTCACTGCAGTGAAATTTAAATATGCTTTCCTAGCCAGAAAACATGCTTAGCAGGACTATTCTTTGAGAAGAAAAACATTCTTAGACGTCATTACTTTATGGAGGAAAAAACTTTTCAAAGCTTTCTACTACCCTAATCTCTTTTATAACTGGCACATCAAAAGACACCCACGTTCCCAGCATGCATCAGGAACACCAAGAAATAAACAGCTAGCAGATATTGGCATTAGCTCTTCCATCTGCTTACAGATAACACCTATTTATATACATCAATCACAGGCATCTAAAATATGTTCTATAGCAAATATGGAATTATTTTTTTAAAGCTACAAAACATCATGAAATTAAAAGAGCATCTTCACTCTCAAAAAAGAATATGTTGTAAGCACAAGATGAGAACTGGAAAAAAAAACATGCAGCCCTGTGTATACTTCAATTGCTTAAATCTAATTAATTCCAATAGGAACTACGTAGCCTGTGAACTGTGAAAATACATTCTGTAAATATGTGAATCGTTAACAGAAAACAACAACATGCACTGGACAGCCCAGTTTACTTCAGAGTAGCTGTGTGTGTCAGCATATTTCCATAATACTTGCGTCAGCATTAAAACTGTAGGAAAAAAATGTGCATCACTGCTGGCACCTGATGAATAGTAGCTACACTGTGGTTGTCTTTATGCTGCCCCCTTCCCCAACTGTTTGCCTTCTACAACAGAGAACAGATGGCTCATGACCAATGACTTCTTCCCCCCATTCTCCAGATCCAAATGCATCAGGGAGTGTGGATGCTGCAGACCCTGAGATCAGGTAGGAGAGGTTCCTTCTTCTCCTGCCGAGTTCCATCCTGAGGCAACTGAGGCAAGAAATAATTAAGACAGGGCAAAGGGACCTCTACCTGCTTACAAAGTGACAGGTGTGATCAAGGCAAACGTTTTATTGCACAGTCTCAAGGAAAAGCATCTGAAAGAGAAACACACAAGTGAGGTTTGCCAAGCATCTCGTCACAGCAGGACATGGCGTACATACCCTGTGATGCTCCTGTGATCCAGGAGCGGTGCTACCTGGATGTAAATGCAGTAGTGCCTTGTTGTAGGCGAGACCACAGAGCCTTACAATGTTATCTTTCCCTTCCCTGTTGTGAGTTGCACTGGAACTTATGAGAAAGGACTGGTCTGCCCTCTATGGCAATGCTGTAGACTGAAGGGGGAAAAAGGCTCCAGATGAGTGTTTGGCCAGCAGTGGCAATAACTGTTGCAAAAGGAGACGGTTAGGCAGCACAGTGTATGCACAGGGGCATTTGGAAATACTATGGTGTAGAGACATGAGGTAGATCTCTGTAGCATCAATATTATTTGTATTATTAATAGTAGTTATATACTGCTTTTCAATAAAAAGTTCACAAAGTAGAGAAAATCAAATAACTAATGGCAATACAGTGTGGCACTGGATTCGCTGCCCTTCTTTGTTTATCTGCATGGGGTACATTGTCCTTGCCCCCCCCCCCGCCAGGTAGTGGAGTGGAGGTTCCACATGTGTTTATGAATGAAGTCCCTGCGGTAAGAATTCTGAGAAGGTGAGTCTTGAAGTATATTGCCATAGAGGTTGTGAGGGCAGCAGGTTGTTTGTGCATCTTTTTTGTTCAAGGTGGCCTTTCTCCATGATTCCCATCACCAAACTGGGTTTATTTATCACATTTTTATACCGCCCTTCCTTCAAGGTTCTTTCCTGCCTTTTGTCCTCACAAGCAGATTGTGAGGTAGCTTTGGCTGAGAGAAAGTGACTGGCCCGAAGGTTCCAATATGCGTCTGCTCTAAGTTGAGCAACATGAAACCAGAGTGAAAGTCCTATGCCACAAGCCCCATCATCTGAGTCCTGGTCCCTCTGGCACAGGCTTTAGTACTAAGGC
Organism: Tiliqua scincoides; assembly: GCF_035046505.1. Taxonomy (NCBI): domain Eukaryota; kingdom Metazoa; phylum Chordata; class Lepidosauria; order Squamata; family Scincidae; genus Tiliqua; species Tiliqua scincoides. The sequence goes on from NC_089824.1 coordinate 32,459,578, forward strand.
GCGGTAAGGATTTGACACATGTTCTGAACAAATTTGACACTCTTGTTACTACACCAAACTGCCTCTTACACCAAGATCCTTTGTTATTTAAAACACAGGTGCATCCACATATTTTAATGTGATAGAACCTAAAAAGGTCAAGAATATCCCCCAAATGTCAGAGTGTGTTCAAGTATCACATAAACTTAGAATATTTCAACCACTTATATAAGACTTGGGCAGAAGAAATGTGATAGCACTATACGTCCTCATTCCTATGTTCATTCCACTGCAGGAAAACCACTGGAGGCATGTATATATACATATACTTATACTGCTTCACATAGTCACATGCTTCGTAATCCAGTTAAAGAATAGGCTTCCTGCTGTTATTGCATGATTGCATATGGGGGAGGGGAACCTGCAGCTTTTATCTCAACTCATATAAATGAATTTATACAGGCAGCATAAACATGCAAAAGTTTCATTAAGGAAAATATTCTTATTTTGCAATTCTGGCTACAGATACTCATTTGCTCCAGAAAATCAAACAGGTATCAGTCTTCTGAGGTGGGTTTTTATAATAAATATAAGCAATATAGCACTATTTTCAATTATAGTCCAAATCCTTGGGCCAAGTCTATAAGCAATTGTTTCATTGAGAAATGACCTCAGACTTCAATTAATAAGTAACAGGCATGGCAATGAAGCTTTGTGCTTTGATTCTCTGCATGGAAGCAACAAGTCTGCCTCTGGGTTTGACATGGTTGGAGTTCCATCTTATATTCCCCTTCAGAGAAATATAAATGCAGCAGCAACAAATACTTATTTTCATGCATTACAAAAATGTAACAAAATAGCCCTGTTCAGGCATTAGAGAGCAAATGCACAAGAGGTTTCTCCTGAATGAGCAGCACAATCCTGCCCCTTCCTGTGATGGGCATGTTATCCCCCACCCTGCATTCAAGATTTGTCAGATAACAAAGGGGAGAGAGTGAATCGGGATGTTAGAAGGGGGTGGGGAGTTTTAAGCACTTTGCCCTGGTTTTAATCCTGATCATGAACCTCCTGGTGCGCTATTTTTCAATACTTTTCATTCACTTTCAATGGAAAGTTTTTCCCCCCATCTAAAGTAGCAAATGGAGGGGATCATGATGGGTGCAAATTATTAAAACATTCCCACTCCCTGTTTTGAGTTCATCACATTTCATGGCCCATCTCTTCTTATATGCAAGTGGGGGGGGGGGCGCGGACAGGAACAAAACATTCATCCAGCCAACTTCTGCAGTTATGCATCTAGTTTTACACTTAACACATTAAGAAGGAGCAAAAACTCAAGAGATTTAGATCTGTGTGTTTCTGTGACTGGATGAGTGGGTATGAAGCAGAGTTTTGTGACCTCTGTAGTAAATAGAGTGGTCCTCATGTGTAAAAATAACAAGACATAAAATGAATAATACGTACTAAAGGCTATTATATACAGAACATCTCTCACCAATGGGAGCTATTACACAAATCTCTGAAGAGATATTTAGGCCATACACCACACATCAGATGGCTATGATCTGGCACTGGAATGCTGACAAGGGACAATGTACTTCAGCACTGTATCCATTACAGTTTGTTCAATCACCAATTGCTGCCCTTAATACAAAGAAGAAAAATAATGACTTCTCCTCCTTGCCCCCATCACCACCCTACTATGTTCTAAAAAAAACTTGCTACATTGCAGTCATACAGATGACTCATGAGTATAAAGACAAACACGGGCAATAAGATTGCTTGAGACTTTAGCAAAGCCCCAAAGCTACACTATCATATGAGAATGAGCTTATGCAATTGTAAGAAGAAAATGCCTGGGACAAAGGGATACACAGTAACTAAACAGGCGGCAGAAACAGTTCACAGCAAAATATTATGACTGTTATAGAAGCTGTTATGGAATACAGGTTGAATCTCATTATTCTCAAGGGTTCCATTCGAAGGACTCAGGTGGATGGCAAAAAACGGAACTATAGCACATCAATTTGAAAAATAAAGTCTCTTTGCTCTGGTGATTTAAAAACAGCCTTGCTGACCTTTGTGAGGTAAGAAAGAGTCATTAAGTAGATAATCTTTCAATCACTCTCTCTCAAGGTGCTTAGAAAGGCTTTATTCTGACCACTCTTCTCTTCACCAATGCAAAGTACCTTTCTTTCAAGTGCTCAGGGAGAAGGGAGGGGTCTTGTTCTGAAGCTTCCTGAAGAGACAATGACTGATGAATTGTCAGCCCCATGCCCTCTCTCTCTCTCCCTTTGTTAAATGACTGTTTAATTTAAAGGGCACTTCTCATTGCATTGAGAGAGAAAAATTTATGGATGATTAGGTTATACCTGTAATGGCTTGCATGGCTGCCTCTCTCTACAACAGTAAGAAAAGCAATTTTTTAAACTGTGATTTTAAAAGGGATGCATTTTTCCCCTTCTCCAGGGATCAGCACATTCCTTCTCATTTGTAGGGGCCATTCGTGTTGAGTCAAATCCGTGTATAAATAGGCTGGACCTGTACTGTTCATCCTTTTTAGGAGGATCAATGCTAAGACAACATGATTATCCAAATCCAAGATTTCCAAGATTATCCAAATCCAAGAGCTGTAGCTGGTGAGTTTGAGGTACTCCAGACTGATTTTGGTTTTTGCAGTCACATATCTCTCTCTCTCTCTCTCTCTCTCTCTCTCTCTCTCTCTCTCTCTCTCTCACACACACACACACACACACACACACACACACACACACACACTTATTTACTTATAAATTTATACCCTGCTTTAGCTCCCTCCCAGGCAATCAAAGCAGCCTGGGATATAATCATTTTTATTATTATATCATCAATTGTTGCACTACTTATTATTGCCTTCATTAAGAGATTAGCCGTTTTATCCATTATTACAATACTATTGCCTTAATGACATTTTATTGCTTTCATTTAATCAATGACTATTTTAGACATGTATGAGTATAGAATGAGTGGAAAAATTGGATTTGCTTTCAGTAAAGGCTAAACTAGAGAAAGTACTGAATGACACAGAGAGACTCAAAATAATTTGACTGAAAAACTTGCTTTGTTTGCTAAGAATAGCTGGAATGATGATCTATTTTATTATTGAGATGTTGACATGCAAGAAACCTCCCTACGCTTCAGCCCCTGAGAAGATATAGAACTAGGTGAGAGCCTGTAAAGAGGATTGAGCATGAGGACAGTCAGAGAAGTTACTGCCCAATACTAGAAAACAACAGATTCAAAAAATGACAACAAAAAGGACTGTAAAAACAGCAAGCCACAGAGAAAAGCCTACCAGGAGCAACTAAGAGTAAGGTCACAATGTACAGCCAACTTGTCCGGTCTTCCACTGTACCTGCTCAGAATTGAGCCAGCTCAATTTGCACACAAGGGGGTGCGAGTGTGCTTATTGTGTACTATGTGTTTAAATTTCTTTGCTAGCTTGATGCTCTTTTAGATTACAAGACTAAGAAAAAATAGACTTAATTATTTCACTTGACTCAATATACCAATTGCTGCACAAAGTTTAATAAAATCATTTAACTGCTATTCAAAGCGTGGTTACTACTCTCAGCCCTAAAACTTCCCATAAAATCTGACACCATGACTACATCCATCCAAAACTAAAAGTCTTGCAGTCCTAAACACACTTACTTGAGAGGAAGTTCCAGTGAAATCAAACAACTCCCCCTCAAAATAAAACAACTGCGAGCACAATCCTAACTATGCAGTCTGCCAACTCAAGTCCCTTGCTCCAGCCTGGGAGTGCTGTAAATGTGCTGTAAAGCACACTCACAATTACTTCAGAGTTGGGTAGGTCAATGCAAAGATGTGCGCTGTCCTCCCCATGCTAGATCCAGGCCCAGCAGGGGTAAGTAAGTGCCAACTTACAGAGGCTGGTGTGAGCATTTGGAGAGGGTGGTGGGAGGGCAGGACAGGGGTAGTTTGGGTGAGAGTGGGGAAGGTTGATCAGGCCCAGGAGAGAGTAGGACTGGTCTGGACAATTTAGGCCAGATTCTAAACCCCCTCCCAGTCAGCCTAGTGTTACACCGGGCTGCTTGGATTTGTGCCAGCAATTTTACTGGCGCAGATCTGAGCAGCCTCAAAGGGGTGGTTGGGGCATTACATGGGATACTCAACCAACTTCTGTGCAGCACTGAATACGGTGCAGGCCACTTGGCCTGCCTTACCAAGTGCAGGTCAGGATTGGGCTGTGTAATAACAGCTCTAATGAAGTATAAGATGCACTCTTCCTATGTATGGAATTCTGAATCTGAGTCTTGCATCTCAGTTCTACATTAAATTCCTGCCATAATGTGTAGGCTTCCGGAATTCCTTGCACAGGATTTGAAAAGCATGTGCAGAACTAATACCCACCCCTTTAAAACCTCTATTTGCATATGATGAGAGGGATAATGACTAGACTTCAAACAACAGCATATTGTATATATTGTTTCCTAGAATTTAAATCTTTTACATAAATCTGGAAGAATATCAGAAGACTGCCAGCACTATAAGCTAATACAAATGCTGCATTCAGAAACTAAGAGAAATGAGGTAATGTCCAGGCAGAGTTAACTACATTAAGAATTTATAGGTTTCTGATCCATATTTCAGAGAACTACTGTACTTAATAATATTTAGAATAAATGTGTTTTCACACTCCCCTTTCAGTACAGCTTACTTCTAAAACCAAGCATTAATCTTTTTAAAAGAGAGCAGCTAACATTTCATTTATCTCATACATTAGTTGACAGGGATATAATACTCCGTTTTTATGCTGATACAGAAGCTGCCTGCAAGAAAAATAGCCCTGGATTACAGAAATTTTGTCATCAAAATTTGTTTTCAACAACTTCTTTTCAGAATTTAAGCACCTCTTATTTATAGCTAATCTCAAAGCTAAGGTGTCTGCCTTGGGACTGTTCTCTGGACTGGTTTGTTTGTTTGTTTGTTTTTTTTTGCCCCTAGCACTCATGTATGAAGTGGTGCTCAGGAAAAAATATTGCTTGAAAATTCAACAACAATAACAAAGAAGAGCACTAGAAACATATTGGAATTTTGGAAGTGGATAACATCAAGTATGATCAAGTTAAAAAAATAGAACTAACAACTTAAAAAGATTTTACAAGCAAAGTTAAATGGTGATAACACAAGTAGAGCAACACACAATTAGAATTCCAATTCCACACACAATTAAAATTGCCCCATAACCCACCACATTTAACACCAGTTATCATTCCTGTAAGCTGCCCTGCCATCAATGTATTTGCTCAGACCTACACCAGCTACTCAGCTGGCGCAAGTCCAAGAAGCCCATGGGGCATATTGGATAAGATGTTGGTGTGCGACACTGCTAACAAGATCTTCCCTTGCTACCCTCAGTTCAGTCCACTTCCCACCCCAATCTTCCCCCTAACCATCCCCTCCATCATCTTACCTGCTCTGGCACAGGCTAGATGAGCTGATGGTATACAAGCAAGGCCTCAAACCATTTGTACCAGTAGCCCCAAAGCACACAACAGCTTGTGGCTTTTGCAGTGCTGGAGCAGGACTTATGAGAGATTTGCTGATGTACACCCTGGATAAGATTGGGCCATAAAAATAGCATTAGGCCACATTACACATTTATCATAATGTATAGTCTGATTATTGGATTACCAGTGCTTTACCCTGTGATGACATCACTAACTAGTGCGTGTAGATTCTCATCACAGATCAGAATTCCAAGAGTACTTTTGGACATTTAGGAGCCTTCTCCTTGCAAGACACAGCTAATATCTATAGACATCTACAGATTCTATACTGTCTTTCCTAGTCTTTTGTGTCTGTCATTCAAGTCAACGTCCACTTGTCTAGGAAACCTCATGTCATATCAATAGGATGAGTAGAAGTTTAGAAATTGAACACAGAGGTACCATCAAAGCCTATAAATGTGATACAGGGATACAGCAAAGTATTAACTAAAAAGCAAATTTGGAATTTAAAATAAGAAGAAAAATAACAAACACACAGAAATGGAAAGACTTCTTATCAAAGACTATTAAAATGTCTGATACTTCTGGTATGCTATTATAAACAACAAAGAGTCTTGTGGAACCTTAAAGACTAACATTTATTTAATAAAATGTTTTTGTGGACTAGAGTTCACTCCATCAGCTGTATGGTTACACATTATAGCAGTTTACACTGGGGCAAACTTAAACAGAAATTTATTTTTCATCATACAAGATGGATGTTTTTGGATTGTTTCAGTTGATGTCAACAATAAAAATTAAATACATTTCTTTAAAAATATATTTGTTACAGAAGAATGAATGGGGGGGGGGTGGTTTATTTATTCTAAATTAAGAGGTTACTCCAGCTGTAAATCCTGACAATAGAAATATCCAGATGGCAGTAGCCAATTTCCAATACATTCTAATTGGTTTAATTGGCTTTCTTGTTTACTAATTGATAGGGGTGATGTAGTTCATACAAATTAACCTCAATTACAGCTGTGATTGAGCATGGCTAAACAGCCAAAGTAAAATTTTAAAGAAGAAGAAGAAAAAACACGTTTTATTATTTGACATTTTAGTCCAGGCTGTCACTGGCACTTTAGCAAGACATTCTAATTTCATTTCACTCACAGACAGTGATATTGGTGGCTTTTTAGCTGTTTGGAATACTGAGCCCCATGGTCATGTTCATTATAGTGGAAAATAATTATTCAAAGGCTGCCTAATCAAGAAAAGCCTACAATCTGAGGTGCTGCAAATCTTAAAACCAGAAATAGTTTTGAAGTGATCATGCAGTTCAAAGAATGCTCTCACACACTCAGAGACATAAGGGCGAAGCTTGAGGGGCACCAGCAACTCACATGGCTGTCCAGCTGCCTGCTCAGTTTAGCTTGGCTTGGTGCGTCCTTCCACCCTCCTTCCAATAGGGATTCTCCTTTCACTGAACAAAAAAAGAGGAGAAGGCGGCCCCCTCCTCCTCTGGAAGAACCTGGAAGTGACCTCATGACATCATGATGACACTGCCCTGGGTGCTGCAGCCCCTGCATACACCTCTGCACGAACTCACATACATCTGGAAGATTTGTTTTTAAAATAAACAAAAAAGTTAATGCTTGATCCTTGGGGAAGACAGCAAGCCCTGTGTTATGCTCACATCAACTTGCAAAACTGAAGCAGAAGTTTCATGCAACCTGACATGATAGTTGCTGTCTAATTTTGCCATCTCTCTCTGACTTAAGACTGTCAGTATTTCTCCATGCTGTTCAAAGGTAAAGACAGCAAAAAGACCTTCTTTTGACTAGGTGTGATCTATTTGACTCAAAATGACGCACCTGGGGAATGATGTCTGCTATTTACCCTTTGGTCCCACCCCAACACTTTGGGGGTGCACAATAGTTTTGCTGATTCTGGTGGGACCCAAGGGGTTAAAATTCCTAAATTAACCTGCCTAAATTAACTGTCCTTTGGGAGAAAGCTGAGAGCCCTGGACCAAAAAACCCCAGCGCACACCTGATCTTTCAGGGGAGATTTGGTCCTTGGACCATCATAAACTCAGGCAAGGCAGGGTGTTAGTAGTTCACTGAATAAAGAGAGGGAGTCAGGAAGGCAGATTTGAGCCCAGCCAAACAGCAAGGTGCTGACCTTTTGTATGATTAGCCAAACACACCCTTGGTAGGGGACAAAAGAGAAGGGAGAGGCAGGTCTGGAACCCATACAAACCACTTCAGTAAGCTGCTCCCTAAGCATCCCAGCACAGCAGGAGAAAGGCAGAAAGCACCTCTTACCTTACCTTACCGCAAATAGGTTCTGTGAGCAGAGAGGCTCCGCCCCCAGAAAGGCCCACCCCGAGGCTAGCTGAGATAAGAAACAACTAGGGTGGGAAGACAGGTTCCATATCTGCTAACAAAGAAACAACAAGAGTGATCTAGGTACAGTTTTTTATTGAACAGCATCAGGGATAGAGCAGCATCTGAAAGAGAAACACACAAGACAGGTTGCTCACCATCTCATCCCAGCAGGGCTGGTGCCCCATCACAAGTTATCCAACAGACAGCCAAGTAATAGCTACCACTGAAGTTTGGCTGCACCAGTTGGTTCACTGTCTGCCATGGAGTTTGCAAAGCCACAGCAGTCTGACTCGAAACAAACAGGCCAGCAACTTGCCAAACAGCAGCTGGGCTCACACTGGTCACTGCAGGCAGGCAGGCAATAGGCTTCCCTTGGAATCTGCACCGTTCCTGTGGGGCAGCTGCCATTGGGGAGCAAGAGGAAAGACACAGTAACAAGGACTTGACAATAGCACCAGATATACCTGCTCTCTGGATTGAAATGCATACTTGAAGTTTGCAAGAAGAGAGGTGCCCAGTTGGGGGCAGGCACATAGTTTCACCCTTCCTTCTCCTGGAGCGCTGCAGTGAACTCTGGGGAGAATCACTGTTCAGTCCCCTTTGGAAATGCTGCAGTCCTAATAAACAAAAGGGATTCAGGTGAGTGTTTGACTAGCCATCGCAACAGCTAGCATTCACCCAAAGGGAACAGACACTCTCTGCTCTTAGCTGTTGTAAAAGGTACAAAAGTTCAGGCAAAACAGACACATATTTCATAACCCTGAAGGGTAAGAAAGGAGAAGGGTAGTGACACGAGACATAGATGCAGCATCAATGTGCGATGGCATGAAATTCCCCCCTCTGCTTACCCATATGGGGTGTACTGTCCTTGCTTCCTCTGTTGAAGTAAATATTCCAGTTGGGTGTTTGTGTGTAGAGTCCCCCTGGAGCACAATCCCTGTAACAAGAAATCTTAGAAGACACAAGCGTTAAAGTGGCTTGCTATACATACTGTGAGGGACAAGAGGTTGTTTGTGCAAAGTATTCCCTTTGTGTGCCAAGTGCCCTTTCATCATGGTTTCCATCACCGAAATTTCCCTTTGAGAAATCAGAGAAGTACGGCTCCATGCCATGCATCTAATGAATGTAGTGTCCCTGACAGGGGTATACTGTGACTGGTGTCAACATTAGCACAGAGGTTTTCTGCCAATGCATGGGCACCTGCAGTCGCATGGCCATCATTGCTCCTTCCTCTGTGGAGATTACAGGAAGCTGGACTAGATGGGCCTATGGCCTGATCCAGCAGGGCTGCTCTTATGTTCTTAATGCTGACTTTAGCCCTCTGAATGAAACGAGTTTGACATCCCTGACATAAAGCATTAATCTTGTAACTGATCCAACAGCTAGAGAAGCAGTATATTGAAAATTATGTTATCAACAGAAAAACGTAATGTACCAAATGCATGTCATCAGTCATAATTATTTAATATCCTCTTGTGAGAAGATATTTTGCAAGGATTTTCTTTCTATAATTTTATGTCAAGGTGATGAATATGTGTTTTCCCTCCCCCTGTATCTTTCTATTTGGACTTGCAATTTTCACTTCTCTGGCTACTACATGGGCAACCTTTTTGACTTTCATACATTTCTCATGAAATTTCAATTTAAAAAAGCATTTGCTTGATCTTGTTATATATTTAAATACCTAGCATCTTCTATTCTAAAAGCACTAGGGAGGTAACAACAAGTTAATATACATATAAATTGTTATGGTAAAATAAATGAAATTAACACACATAATCTGAAACACATTTACTTAAAAGTAAGTTGATTCATTACAACATACTACATACATACATACAACATACTCGTACTTTCAACAAAGGCTGCCCAGCACTGAAAAATAATAATGTTAATCTGACCCACCATTTTATCAGTTCAGTCCCAGCAACGTTTGCACTGATTTCATACACCAAAAGTCATACTGTGTGAAAGAACCAGTAAGTTTCAAGGGTATATCTTTACTGCCACTGAAACAAATTTGTTCACTCTCTTGACTAGGAAAATCACTACATGTAATTTGATTCTTTGTATGTTTCCTGAAAGTAAATCTAGTTAAGTTCAGTAAGAACTCAACCTAGGCATAAGATCATAAAACTAAGGTGCCACTGATCAATTTTAGATTTTGTTTTGTTTGTTTTATCCACTATTTTGTAATATCTGATTTGCAATAATTCTCTTATTTAAATGCCAGAAATGTATTTCCTAATTTATTAAATGGAAAATGATCCCTTTGTAACAGAGACAATATCAGTTTTTTCAACAATATTACAGACAAAAATGCAAAGGCACAGAAAGTTTTAAAAAGCCATTTGAAAGCACTAGAACTGTCTATTGCACCATGAAACTATAATTACAGAAGAATCTAATATTAACATTCAGTCTTTGTCAAAATAAAGCTACTAATGTACTAATGAATGTTTTAAAACTTGTATTCCCAATTTGAGAGATTTCGTCTATATTTATAGTGATAACTGCTAGAAATATCTGTGCTTTTTGCCTAATTAATGTTTTTCACCTATGGGAATTCCGTATCTCAGACTTCTGAAGGTGGTAGCAGAGGAAAATAGATGACTACCTTAGTGACAATAATTACAGGATCTCATTAGAGTTGTAATTACCTGATCATTCTCCATTTCAATGAAGCTAATATAGATTAGAAATGTGGAAGAGAGAAAGGAGCATTTATTTCTTATATTTATAACCTAACTCTTTTCCATGATGGTATATATTAGCATAAATATGATACTCCAGACAGGCTCACATCCGAACACTGTCCAGAATGAGACCTCCTTAGGTTGCAGTATCATATTACCTTCAGACCATGTTAGAGCTCTCACATTTTTGGTCAAGCAGAAGATTTGTGCTTTTAACAGTTATACTGTATTTTTCGCTCTATAAGACGCACCTGACCATAAGACGCACCTAGTTTTTAGAGGAGGAAAACAGGAAAAAAAAATATTCTGAACCAAATAGTGTAATAAAATATGTCTCTCCGCTGCTCTGTTTCCATGCTCCTTAGCATATTTTACTACCTCTAGTTTAAAAGGAATTTTATATACTAGCCTTTTCTGCTTTATCAACCTTGCACTGGTAGAATGAGGTACTGTAGTATTTTTCTGCAAGTGCATTGTCACTAAGCGCTGAACATTTGCATTACCATTGAGTGCCTGCATTTGCATTACAATTTGCATTTGCATTACCATTGAGCACAGGCAGGACCCTGGTCAGGGGCAGAAGCACCTGCCAAGAAAGCTCTGCTGCCCTGAGAACGCCTGCAGCTTTGCAGTATTCACTCCATAAGACGCACACACTTCCCCCCCCCCCACATTTTTTTTGGGGGGGAGAAGTGCATCTTATGGAGCGAAAAATACGGTATGCCAGAAAGCTATCAGGTACTATTTCTCCCATTACTTTATAATCCATCTAAACAAAATATGTTCCTGCACTTATTTGCCCATTATATGTCGTCTTCCTTCAAAATATTCCAACAGGAAAATTGTTCACAAATATTGGGTTGAATCCAAACTTACTGGTGTGCTTGAAGATGCTCCTTCTGTGAACAGAAGAACTATGCTCCTGGAAGGACCACTTCCATGTGTGGAATCAAGACACCTTCTATGATGGCAACTCACCTTCCATTCATAAATACAGAACTTCCACAACTCATCAGTAAGTTTGACAACCACCCAATGTCACAAGCTGCTCCGCTAGGTTGACCTTCTTTGAAAAGGTCAACAGGCATGTGGATGCGGGAGAACCCGTAGACATTATATATCTGGACTTTCAGAAGGCGTTCCCTCACCAAAGGCTACTAGAAAAACTCCACACTCAGGGAATTAGAGGACATGTTCTCTCATGGATTGAGAACTGGTTGAAGACCAGGAAACAGAGAGTGGGTGTCAATGGGCAATTTTCACAATGGAGAGAAGTGAAAAGCGGTGTGCCCCAAGGATCTGTCCTGGGACCAGTGCTTTTCAACCTCTTCATAAATGACCTGGAGACAGGGTTGAGCAGTGAGGTGGCAAAGTTTGCAGACGACACCAAACTTTTCTGAGTGGTGAAGACCAGAAGTGATTGTGAGGAGCTCCAGAAGAATCTCTCCAGACTGGTAGAATGGGCAGCAAAATGGCAGATGTGCTTCAATGACAGTAAGTGTAAGGTCATGCACATTGGGGCAAAAAATCAAAACTTTACATATAGGCTGATGGGTTCTGAGTTGTCTGTGACAGATCAGGAGAGAGATCTTGTGGTGGTGGTGGACAGGTCGATGAAAGTGTTGACCCAATGTGCGGTGGCAGTAAAGAAGGCCAATTCTATACTTGGGATCATTAGAAAAGGTATTGAGAACAAAACAGCTAATTTTATAATGTCGTTGTACAAATCTATGGTAAGGGCACACCTGGAGCATTGTGTCCAGTTCTGGTCGCCGCATCTCAAAAAAGACATAGTGGAAATGGAAAAGGTGCAAAAGAGTGTGACTAAGATGATTACTGGGTTGGGGCACCTTCCTTATGAGTCTCTTCAGCCTAGAAAAGAGGCACCTGAGGGAGGACATGATTGAGACATACAAAATTATACAGGGGATGGACAGAGTGGATAGAGGGATGCTCTTTACACTCTCGCATAACACCAGAACCAGGGGACATCCACTCAAATTGAGTGTTGGGAGAGTTAGAACAGACAAAAGAAAATATTTCTTTACTCATTGTGTGGTTGGTCTGTGGAACAGGCAATGGCGTCTGGCCTGGACACCTTTAAAAGGGGATTGGACAAGTTTCTGGAGGAAAAATCCATTATGGGTCACAAGCCATGATGTGTATGTGCAACCTTCTGATTTTAGAAATGGGCTATGTCAGAATGCCAGTGCAAGGGAGGGCACCAGAATGAGGTCTCTTGTTATCTGGTGTGCTCCCTGGGGCATTTGGTGGGCCGCTGTGAGATACAGGTAGCTGGACTAGATGGGCCTATGGCCTGATCCAGTGGGGCTGTTCTTATGTATGTTAGGCTCATGATTAGTAGGAGTCTTATTTGTACCTCTGTACAATATTTTTTGCGAGATCTTTATCTGGTTTGTTATTTCAACATTCGTTCACCATTAATATCACACTGGGATCTTTTATTTGGATACCTTTTCTTACTACTCTACATTTTTTTTTATATCCAGGAAAAGATAAGCCATTCTTAAATCCTGGAAATACTACTATCCTATACATGTTTACTCAGAAGTAAGACCCACTGTGTTCAGCGGAGGTTATTCTAAGGTAAACATGGATAAGATTCAAACCAAAGAAATTGGTTTTGTCTTCAAAAAGGAAGTGAATTTGTTAACCAGAACCCACTCTCTCTCACACACACCCCTTCATCAAAGAGAGTAAGAACTGTCAATTTGATGAAGTACAACTCACATCTCATTAGTGTTGAGCACATAAGCAGTATTCCACATAAAAAATGAATACTAAAATATTCACAATTTCCAGCTGTTCAGAATCAATTTTATATAGATAAAAATATGTCAAATTTAATTTATCAGATGCTTTCTGCTGTCATATTACTCTTTTGTTCAATGTACTGAAAAATTATAACACACCCTTAGTAGTATTCTAGGCAAGTACTGAAAAGGTGAAAAGAATAACACAAATCTGTTATGTACCAAGGTATAATAACTATATGGATGAATAATCATTCTGAAGTCAGGAAAACACAATCCATTTTATTGTAGTTTCTATGCCTCTAGGGAAGCAGGGACATAAGGTCTTATGCGATGAAATATTATTTATTTTTAACCATAAAGTAATAACATGCTATAACAGAAAACATGCATTTTGACTATATCCTGAAACCATAGGGTATAAATATTTCCTTATACTCTGAGATTCAATGGATCTTCATCAACTGTAGTACTGCAAAACAAATATTAACACCTGGGAACTTTTTGTCACAAGGAGCACCTCCCCACACATACCTCTCTCTTTTACTCTTACATGGAGCCAATATAAGGAGGCAGTTTCCTTACCTACTCCCAAAGAAGCTAGTGAAATAATTAATTTTGAAACTACTTTGTAATGCATTTAATTAAATGTATGATGAAGCTCCGTTCTGAATGCTGTGCACAGTTCTCTGGACTTATCTCAAAAAACAAGGCATGGCAATGAAAATGTACAGAAGAACAGCAATCAAGATCAAGCGGTTGGAGCATCCCAGCCTCTAAGAAGAATGGTTAAAGTGTTTGAGACAGTACAATTTGAAAGAAACATCGAGTAAGGGGAGACGTGATAGCTGTATATAAAATGACGTGTAGTATGCAAAAATGGATAAATATATGTTTTCTCTCTTTGTTCCATAACACTAGAACTCAGGATCAGCCAATGAAAATGAAGGGTAGAAGATTCAGTCCACACAGAAAAAAGCACTTCTTCACACCATATAGAACTGTTTACTGAATTTGCTATCAAAAGCTATGGTCACTGGCTTAGATGGCTGTAACAGCTTAGTCAAATTCATGGAGAACTGATCTAGGAATCACTGATAACCATAGCAGGTAAATAGGCCTCCAGGTTCAGAGGAAGTATGTCTCTGGATATTGGTTGCTGGCAGGGGAATAGGAAAGGCTACTACCTTCATGTCTTGTGGGCATCTGATTGTTTTCACTATAAGAAACAAGATGATGGACTAGATGGCCTTTTGGTCTAATCTACCACTCTTATATTCTTAAACATGGTGCAGCACAGTTTTGCTGGAAAAGTATCAGTGTTTCTATACCAGCAGTATAGAATTCAATTCCTAGTACCATTTTTTAGGCACAGGTACTAGAGTCTGTAAATTCTAGTACTCATGCACATTTTCACTCCTATAGCAAGAAAAATGCACTCTATAATAACATTATTAATTTTAATTTTAATATAATATTAATTATTATTAATAATATACTTAATAATTATATTAGTATATTAATATATTTAATATTAAGTATATTATTATACATAATATTTTAATAAAATAAAAGTATTTTAATATTTAATATTAATTTTGCTCTATTAACAATTTTATAACATTATTAATATTAATGTACGAGGGTCGCCCAGAAAGTAATGCACCACATTTTTTTCTTCAACAATTATTTATTGAACACAATGAAACTTACACACAAGAAAGAATGATGTTTCTTCTCCACTCCCTATTTTTCCACGTAATCTCCGTCCAGTTCTATGGCCTTCCTCCAGCGAGACACAAGGGCATGCATGCCCTGTCGGTACCACTCCTTGTTCTGGTCACGAAGCCATTTCTGCACTGTGCAAATCACCTCTTCGTCATCCTCAAAATGTCTTCCGCGAATGGCATCCTTTAATGGCCCAAACAAGTGGAAGTCTGAGGGAGCTAGGTCAGGGCTGTAGGGTGGATGGGGTAACACAGTCCAAACCTGTTTAGTGATGTGTTCCAAAGTCCTCAAACTTGTGTGAGGCATTTATCATGTGTGAGCATTATCATGTTGAATCAAACATTCACCTGGGTTGTTATGGCGCCGAAGTCGCTGGAAGCGCTTCTTGAGTTTGGTTAATGTCTTCACATAAGCTTCAGAATTAATGGTGCTGCCTCTTGGCATCACATCAATGAGTATGACGCCCTCACACTCCCAAAACACAGTGATCATGACCTTACCGGCGGAAGCAGTTGCTTTGAATTTTTTCTTCTGTGGAGATTGAGGATGACGCCATTCCATCGACTGTCGTTTTGTTTCGGGCTCAAAATGGTGAACCCAGGTTTCATCACCTGTCACAATCCTGGACAAGAACGCTTCCCCCTCATCTTCAAAACATTTCAGCAACTCAGAAGAAATGTTTTTTCTGAGAGATTTGTGGTCCACCGTAAGACAGCGGGGAACCCATCGTGCACACACTTTTGAGTAATCAAGAGCACAGATGATTGCATCCACACTTCCTTTGCTGATTGACAGCTTCAGCGCCAACTGCCTAGTCGTTATGCGTCGGTCCTCGCGAATGAGCACATCAGCAAGCTGCGTCTTGTCAGGTGTGACAGCCGTGGATGGCCGCCCCGAACGCTGCAAATCTTGGAGCTCTGCCGAACCACCTTCTAATGGCCTCACCCTCTGTGCCCAGCGACTAACCGTACTTCTGTCGACTGCAGATTCTCCATAAACTGTACACAAACGTTTGTGAATGTTCCCAACAGTTTCTTTCTCCACAGTGAGAAATTCAATGACGACACGCTGCTTGTAACGTACATGATGCCTTGCTAGCAATAATTCTAATTTTAAACTGCATAATATATCTGAATAAAATGTAAGATAAAAATATATTCTGCATGCCATTACTGTTGCTATCAACTCACAATCAAACTTTTAAAGACAGTGCTAGATAATTTATTAATGCATTAAATCAGTGCACAAATTCAATAGATAAAATTCTTTTTTTTATATAAGTGCTCCCACACCTTTAAACTGAGAAGGTGAGTTACTAAATGCTTTGTAATAAATACAAAATGAAAGCATATCTGTATTGCATATCAGACAGGAGGTTAATATAAGTTCATTTAAAAGGTTAATATAAGTTCATTTAAAAAAGAAAAGAAAAGCATTTCAGGATTCTACTAGAATGTTAAATTGCCACCGATTTATCTTGGGTGCAAGTAGAATCTTATCTTTTCTCTCCTTCTAAGCCACCTTTTCAGGGCCTCTTCATGCAGTTGTTATGCAGTGTTAAAACACAACGAGTATTCATTATGCCAACATTAATCTGCAGACATTACACTTGATATAATTGCTGTCTGCCTTAATTCCTGGTTTGTCCTTTTGTAAGCATTAATTACATATGTCAACAACAATCAGTTTAGAGGAAGATAATTGCAGGTATCAGAAAAGGTTACTCTTGGCAAATACATACTTCAAAAATAATGCCTTAATGGTATTAAAGTTTTATACTTTTGCTAGATGCAGTAGTTTGGGGTTTTTTTTTCCTTGAATACTTTACGTATTGAATAGCTTCCCCTGTTAATATTTTTATTTGTACTTCTAGTAAAGTGTTTACCTTATTTTTTCTATCCAAAAGAAAGCATGTTTAAAATCCCCAGACATGAGAAGGAAGGATGTAGAGAAGTTGAGTACATTTTTTTTTTAGTTGAAAAAATTTTAAGCACAGACTTAACTTCCTTTTGAAAACAGTGGGACATAAATGAAATTAAGTGGGCTGAATTGTACCCATCCTTGGAGATAGCAGTTAGTACAATAATGATTAATTCTACAGTATTTGTTAGATCCCAAATTGGTTTGTGTGTGTTTGTATCTATGCCAATTTATGTATCAAATAAGTCCACAAAAGGTTTATTTTATAGAAACTAATGACCGCATAGTGTGAAATTAAGTAGGTTTCCTATCAACCTTTCTGTGGCTTCTTCTTGTCACTTAGGGCACAATCCTAACCCATCATGTCAGTGCTTTCCAACACTGTCATAAGGGCAATGCAGCTCTGAAGTAATGGAATAAACATTCCTTTACTTTGAGATGGCCTCTGTGAGTGACACCCAACTGCAGGAAGCAGCTCATGTCCCATTGGCACCGCTATGCCAGTGCTGGAAAGCACTGACATAAGAGGTTAGGATTGCACCCTTAGTGTCTATTGGAGATTTTGAAGCTACAGCGTACTTGTGTTCAACTTGTATACAGGATGAGGAGGTTGGGGGAGGAAGATGGAGCAAAACAGATTGAATAGACTGTGAGTCCAATCGTGAGCTCGGCGCTCCGGCTTTTTGCTGGAGTGCAGTCGCAAACTTGCCGTAAGGCACATCTGCAAGGCTTACCGCTGGGCCAGCACCCATGCTAGCCCAGCGCTGGCCGATGCTGGGCTAGTGCCAGGCGGGCGCCCACCCTCTGCTGCTCAGCGGTCTCATGGACCGCCGAGCCGCAGCACAGTAAAGTTGGTGGTTGGCAGTAAAGTGAGTAGTCCCATTGCAGATCTGCTTCCCTTACCCAGGACAAAGGGAAGAAAGTCCCCTTCTCCTGAGGCGCCGCCCGCAGCAGGCTGAGGTGCGCAGGATGCGGCGACAGCCATTCTTGGTGTTGCTGCAGCCACATGCCCCAGGCAGCTCAGGATTTGGCTGCCCCCCCCCAGTGACCAGTGATGGGTTCAACTTTGGCTGCACAGCTTATTCGAGTAGCATCCTGAGTCATGCTTTAGAAGTGCACTGCATGAACACAGTTTTCCTCTGAAAATGGAAGGAGAAGTCTGCTCAAGCAAAGCGTCCTTGCACAAGCAGAAGAGGATTTTTGAGCAAGGAGAGCATTCTCAGAGGGAGCTAGCCTTCACAAAGCACACTTCTGCTAATTGAAGCATTACCTTAAACATAAGAACATAAGAACAGCCCCACTAGATCAGGCCATAGGCCCATCTAGTCCAGCTTCCTGTATCTCACAGTGGCCCACCAAATACCCCAGGGAGCACACCAGATAACAAGAGACCTCATCCTGGTGCCTTCCCTTGCATCTGGCATTCTGACATAGCCCACTTCTAAAATCAGGAGGTTGCACATACACATCATGGCTTGTAACCCGTAATGGATTTTTCATCCAGAAACTTGTCCAATCCCCTTTTAAAGGCATCCAGGCCAGATGCCGTCACCACAACCTGCGGCAAGGAGTTCCACAGACCAACCACACGCTGAGTAAAGAAATATTTTCTTTTGTCTGTCCTAACCCTCCCAACACTCAATTTGAGTGGATTTCCCCTGGTTCTGGTGTTATGTGAGAGTGTAAGGAACATCTCTCTATTCACTTTATCCTTCCCATGCATAATTTTGTATGTCTCAATCATGTCAGTGCAAATACTGAAAAGCTCTGTGCTCCTGTCCAACACCAAATCCAGTAAGATAAAATTTATGTGTTCAATAGCGCAACAAAAAGATTCCATGTTTTTTGCCAGGTGTACTATTTCATTCTTGTAATTGAACATTTTAATTGTGTATCACAACTGCCTAAACAAAGCCCATTTAAATTTATACATCATAGTGTTCTGGATTAAGGAAACCAAGTTATTAAACTGAATGTAGAACGTGTGAGAACTAGTCTTTTGTTTTACATTTATTATTGTCCAATACATTTCTTTAGAAAGTAACATCACGAGAACTGGGAAAGCATTCTATATCTCTTTAAACAAAATTAAATAATTAAAACATTTTTCTATTCTGAGCAATTCAGCATGAAAATATTGATTCAAATTTCTTTAAATGATACTAAACATTTGTACTAGATGTAAAGTTTGTGCTAAAGACAGGACCAGCCCATCCATGAGTCAGGCAGTAGAATGGTAAGGGTCACTCATCTCTATCTGCCTACTTGCTTCCACTGCTCCTCCCTCCACTCTCTGAATTGTAAAAGGAAGAGGGGGATAGAGAAAAAGAGGAAATGTGAAGGGGAAGAGAGTGCTGAGCTAGAAAAGCGTTTCTCAAGCAGTGGTACGGGTACCATCTATGGTACTTGAGATGGGTCCTGGCGGAACCTGCAGGCTGCCCTGGACGTCTGCCACGCAGCAGCGAGACCAGGAACACAACACAACAAACTATGGTAGGAGGCTCCAAAAAAGCCCTCTGGTTCACCCTGTGCTTCCTACTGGTGTTTGCTGCATTGCATTGCCTCTCAACCTGGAAGTAACAGGTAATGATGTCATTGTCAGTTACTTCTGGCGGTACTTCAAAATGATGGACTATCTGAAGTGGTACAGCAGAGGACAAACATTGAGAAAGTCAGAGTTAGAACACTAGAGAATGGGAGGGGCAGAGGCTGAAACATCATCAGATAAGGACAGCATTTGGCATACCACCTCAGGCATCTGAAGGTCTTGAGCTGGCTCTGGTTGAAAAGATAATAAGCTAATGGGCAGAGAAATCCTGAGCTGCCTGGCACCCAGAGGAGCAGTGGTGCCAAAGCGGTTGCCATTGCATTCAACGATCGCCAGGCAGCCACCAGCAGCTCCTGGGGGGAAGGAGACATTAATCCCCTTCCCCCAGGTAAGGGAAGAGGCCCTGCAATGGGGATACTTGACTCTGCGCCAACTATTCAGCCTGTGCAAAATAAAGCAGCCCCATGTCAGGCTGGGAGACCCAATGCAAGGCTCTGGATCCACTGGTCCTGCCTCCTCACATCCCATTCCCTCTCCCCACTCTGCCTTCCCCCCACCCTGGAACACCTCCTCCCCACCCCCACTCACCGCTCTGCCACCTGATGCTCTCCTGTAGCTTTGGGCAGCATGCAACAGGCCTCTGGCTGGCACCAGCTTAGTGCAACCTTGCGCTGAGCCTGCATTGGCCCAGAGGTTTCGCAGGCATGTCTTATGGCATGCTTGCAACACTCAGCACCAGTGCAGGGCCAGGATGGGGTCCTGAATCAGAGTACAAAAAGGGAGGGAGAGAAGGAGGGATCATGCAGTAACAATGCTCTTTCATGTAATACCAGACAAGACCATGGTTTGGTATTATATCTGAATTTCCAGAAAGACTTCCTGCCACAGGGGTGGCATCCACTTCCCACCTATAGTTTCATCTCCTGCTTTAGAACCTCTCTGTCAAGGAGCATGGTGCTGACATAGCCTCTATGGCTCACCAACTCCATATTTTCCCTATAACAAATATTATTATAACATGCATACAACTATAATTTCCATCATAGCAATGAAATTCATTTTATCTAAATGTTGCATTTTTATTTTCTATGTGATCATATTAAAAAAAAACAAAAACATCCTGCAGAACAGAGCAGCTCAAGTCTTAGTGCAGTAGATACAGTGCATTATTTCTGGAATATTCTCACTGAGACATGACAATGTGGTGCTCAAATGTTGTCCAAATTAGTAGTTGAACCTATGTAGTATTTTGAACCTGTTAATCCTGCTACTGTTCCAAGATTGGCTTATTAGGGTCATTGGCAGGATTTGATTGCTTAAATACATCTGAGCTGTTATATTAATAGTCTGGAATCGGCAGATTTTGCAGTTAGCATGACTATTAAAATTCTTAGTGAATTATACAAACATGCCCCACTGTCAACAGTTAACAATGAAATCCTTTCCTCAATTAAAATTGCTAAATGAATTTAATGCATTCCAGCAGGACTATACGACTACAACAAACCATGTTTTGTGTTTTGTTATAGTCCCAATCCTTTTCAAATAATTGCTTTTATGCTTTGTCACTGTATTGTTGTATCAAACCAATTACTTCAAAACCAACTCACAAACTGATAAGTATGATACTATCAATAACAAGAGATCCCAACGTGTAACAGTTTCACAACGCATCCATCCAGGCTGCTTGTCTTCCAGGTGTTCAATTGTTAATCAGCAATTTGTTTTATTATTTGATACTAAAAAAACCAGACACAAAGGAGGCAGTTCATAATATTTGTCTTTACTGCAAAAATCCATATTAAAAAAGCTTAAAAGAAAGCTCATCATAGCCCAATCCCTCCTACGTAGTGATGCAATAGCTCCAGCACAGCTTCTGCTGCATCCTGCTTTGCTGGAGTTTTGATTGCTGGAAGTCACCTTGGGGTAAGGGGACATTTGTCCCCCTGCCTCACATAAGTCCCAGCAGCTGCTATGGTTCAGCTCAGATCTGGTACCACATTGATCCGTGAAAGCAGGCCCAGGAAGAAAGTCAGAATTTCGCATCTGCCACCACCAATCCCACAACCTCCCTGGCTCGATTTGCCCTCCTCCCCACCCATCACTGCCCTGTTCTGCCCTTCCCCACCCCATTCCATCCCCTGCACTGAGCTTGCCTGCTCTGGCAGGACTTCCGTGGTCCAGTGGAATGTGCAGGAAGGCTCATTTTCCTCTGGCACAGTGACATCCAGCATTTCATGGCTGCTTTTCAGCAGCCAGCACCAGCAGAATGTGCTTTCTCCCAGCATGGCAGTTCAACAAGATCAGACTGACCGAAAGGTAACTGTACTGTGTGATTGTGGTACACCTGTAACCCTCTCCAGCAAAATTTGTTTCCCACATATGAAGTAGCACAGGCATAGAGAAAGGACTAGACAGAAGAACTGTCAGATTTTTGTTGTAAAGAAACTGAATGGGTTTAGTTGTCTTAGGGCGCAATCCTATCCTGTAGTGGAACAGGCAAGCCAAGAGGCTTGCTTTGTATCCGGCACAGGATAGTGGCCAGAAGCGGCTTAGCCAGAGGCAAGGGGAAACTTTTGCCCTTAGCCCTGGGTAAGGTCCCTATGGGTCTTGTCAGACTTGCGCCACCTCTTGAGGTGGTACAAGTCCAAGGAGAGCAGAGTGGCTGGGAGCTGCTCCTTTCTCTCCAGGACCGGGGTTTGGGATCCAGCATAACTGCTGGATTCCAGCCCCGCCTCCTGCTCCCTGCCTGCCCAGGGCACAGCCCGCCCTCCCCCCCCACTAGGAACGCCTCCCTCCCGCCTCTTCCCCGCCTACCTTTTCCGCTTCTGTTGGCCCAGCCACCCCAACACAAGTCCAAGAGAGGAAGCTGGTGCTGAGGCTTGCATCAGCCTCTGCAGGCTGGCACTTCTCAGAGCGCCAACGTGGCTTCCTCTCAAGGAGGTGCAAACGGTACATTTGTGACACTTCTGTGCTGGTGCAAGGGACTTGTGTCGGTCCAAGGGCGCTTCTGGATTGCACCCTTAATATGTTTATGATGTGAAAATGCAACATCTCTTATAGCTGTTGCAACCAACAGGTTTTGTGAATTAATCTTGGCAGACAGCACTGTCATAAGATTATAGTGGGGAAAAAGTAGTGTATCCAATAATTAAGGTACAAACTATGGCAGTAGTTGAATAACATCTGAAACAGTCAAAAAGCTCAGTGCAGCTGCAAATGGGAGAATTCTGTGCTGTTATATTGGGTATATTTATAATATATACATTATATTAATTCCTAACAGCAAAAGAAACCTAAGGGAAATAAAGTGCACAAATGACTTGTGTGGCCCCAATTCACATTATATTAGCAAGAAACTAAGTCATAACTAAATTCAAAAACACATAACTGGATGCTGACCAAAGCTACAGAAGACCCATGTCTGTAATTAAAGCTGCGCAATCTCTTTTTGGTCTGCATTTTTGCTGATTTTCAGGAGCTATTTGAGACTATTTTACCAAACTGTGAAGAGCCCTTGAGTGGTGGATTGGGAGTTTGAGGGGGTTATAGGTGGCAAAAGTGGGCTTTGCAACATGAAGTGGTGATGCTCTTGTGAGAGATGCTCTTTCAGCGCTGAAAGAAATACATCTCTGCTGATTGTCTGGCAGCCATTGGGCACAGTAGTATATGTCAGAGTACACCAGGACATCATGCAGTCACATGATACCCCAATGCACACTGGGATGGAAGATGGTACCTAGCAGCAGCCAGGTGCCCAACAGAGAAGCAAAACTTTGCTTCAATTGTACATTAGTTACAGATAAATTATAACATACTACATTACCATATGAATCACATTATCCACATTTAATAGTGACAATAAGTCAAATCACAGACCTTTTGTGAATTTTATTTTTTAATGGGAGCCTGCTTTTGAATCAAGATGTCCAACTACTCTTTTCTAACCAAAGTTTTGTTCTTTAGAACCCTCCTAGATGTTACCAAGTTAGCAAGTGACACTCAAGAAATAGAAGGATGTGACCAACAAGCTGTTGCTTAGGAAACTAACTTACACCAAGTCAGATCATTGGACAATCTACTTAGTAGTGCTGACAATAACTAATTGCAGCTTTCCAGAGTTTCAGGTGGGTATTTCCTAGCCCTACCTACAGATACCAGGGATCAAACTGGAGAGAAAGAACCATGTACGCCATGCTGAGCTCCTTGGAGGAAGGGAGATAAAGTAAAAAATAAAAATAAACCTTCAAAGTGCTGAAATAGAGGGAAATTTTATTATTTCTCTCTGTGCTTTTTTTCCTGCTGAAAATTATGTCACTGAAGGGTATAATCTGAAAGATGCTGTTTGCTGCAATAGCACAGTGCAGAGGTAAAGAGTTAAAATAATCCACATCTATACTACAGTCTGAACTGCAGCCTCCCATAACTGTTAAACACAAGAAGATTTAAGCCTGCAGCCACACACAAACCATTTCGCATCAGTTGTAACTGGGTCTTTAGTTGTCTAGGGTCTTTATTGTGAGATGGAGCACAGCTACAGCACTGGCACATGATACTAGGGATTTATCACTATTATATCAGACTGACTAATTAGTGCATTACCAGCACAATCTTCGTCTATAGCACCAGCCAGTATAACTCGCAATTCTGTGAGACTGAGAAGTCCTCCTTATGAAAGTGGTGCACACTGCCTGCATGATAAGCAACCTTTTATTACTTGTATCTGTACAATAGTAATTGTTTTCAATCAGCAGTAAAAACTGTGACACTATTAACTGCTTATTAAAGCTATAATTTATAGCTCTTAATCAGTGATAAGTAGCCTAATTCTTATAATTTAAAGTAGTTTATTGGGAATGTAATCCCCTTCTTTTGTTTTTTAGGGCATGCATGAAATGAATAATTTTAATACATAGGTTCCTAAAGTCAGCTGTTACAAGCAGGAATATTTACTAAATACTATGGGGATTTAAATATGTTTGAGAGATTGAATTTCTTCATGTTGAAACAATTATTTGTTAATCATATTCTCTTGCAAAACAGACAAAATGAGGGCAACAATGTCAGAAAAATTACAGTATCCTGAGTCTCCCAAATATGTAGAAACCACTACTTTATTTCTGGACAGCCTCATTTGATTTCCTAATTCATGAGCTCTACCCAAGCGCATGAACTCAGTGAACTTCTCTGAGTTCACTATCAGAGAAAATGCTTTTTGTAGTATAAAATGACAAAGTGAGCCTACATAGCAATTCAATATATGGGGTGTCCCAGAAATAAGAGGGCAGTTTAAGATTTGGCATTTAACCAGAAAAAAATATATTAACTATGTATGTACAGGAAAAAATATAAAAACACAGAACAAATGCTAATTACAACAATAGTTTGAAGTGCTATCCATTCATATCAGTATATCAACTTCTTTTACAACAGAATAACACACCTTCTGACATAAATCTGCAGTAATTGGCACAGAAGGACCAACACATTTCTTGCCTAAATTACTCAATTATTTTGGGTTTTGAGGCATTAACTTCTTTAGAGTGCCCCAGAGGGAAAAAAAAAATCAAGAAGTAAGATCTGGTGACTGGGCAGAATACTCAGCTTGTCCATGGTGTCTGGGAGGCCTTCTGAGGAGGCTGGGAGGCCAGCGAGACCTCTGGAGGGCCCGACACAGCCTCCAGGTAAGTTTTTGTGGCACCAGCACCCTGCCCTTCAGTATCTGTGGGGGTCATGGAACCGATCTCCCATGGCTACAAGCCCCGGTGTACCAGCAATAAAAATGAAAGCTAAAAGTTACTTCTGTACCTCAGTATGGTGCACCTGACCATAGAATACTAATGAATATTAAGGGAACTGCACTACTGTTAGCATGCTTTCAGGTGGCAAATTTTTAGTCTCTTTGTTCAGTAAGTTCTGAAATGCCAAGTGGAAAAGAAGGCATTTCTTTGTTCAAGAAAGAAAGACCAATTTTCCCTCATTATGGCAAAGAACTTCTTTATCCTGCTGGCTAAGGTGTTACAATGAACATCCTACCTGGATAATTACAACTTTGGCTTCAATTCATTTCATGGCAAGAAAACAAGAAATGATTCTAGCATTCCCAAGCAAGCTCTTTACTAGTCAAGAGTACTGAATATAGTGCCCCATATAAGTTCATTAATTCTATGGTTTCAATGACAGAATGAATTAATACAAACATATACAATCATTCTTGCTCATCTGCAAAACCCTGCTTAGTCATTTTTCTTCTGTTGTCAGTTATTTGCAGTTCCTCTGTCCTAACCCCTACTAACTGGGTAAGAGGCACTTTCTAAGTGGGTACTCTTCTTTTATTTAGCATGGGGAGAATAACTGACCCTCCTCACCCCAGCACTGTCTTTTCTAGTGGCTGTCTGCTGGTGTTCTTTTGTATCCTTTTAGATTGTGAGCCCTTTTGGGACAGGGAGCCATTATTTGTTTGATTTTCTCTGTAAACTGCTTTGTGAACGTTCCGTTGAAAAGCGGTATATAAATATTGTTAATAAATAATAATAATATACTATGGGTCCCGTTAGGGAGAAGGGCGGGATAAAAATAAAGTTTTATTATTATTATTATTATTATGAGGAGTTTTGCTCAGCCACAGAAACTGCCTCACGTTTAAAACTGGTGCCTAGTAGATCTAAGCACTGCAATCCAACTACCAACTTTAGATGTACACCTGGGTATGCCTGTGACTGCTGGCCATGTTTGTGACAATCATCGACTGTTGGCAACCTTCAGTCTAGAAAGACTATGGTATCGCGCTCTGAAAGGTGGTTCTGGAACAGCGTCTAGTGTGGCTGAAAAGGCCGATTCGGGAGTGACAATCCCTTCCACACCAGGAGCAAGTGCAGTCTGTCCCTGGTCTGTCTCCCTGGCTATGGGCCTTCCTTCTTTGCCTCAGTCTGTTGGCCAAGTGTCTCTTCAAACTGGGAAAGGCCATGCTGCACAGCCTGCCTCCAAGCGGGCCGCTCAGAGGCCAGGGTTTCCCACCTGTTGAAGTCCACTCCTAAGGCCTTCAGATCCCTCTTGCAGTTGTCCTTGTATTGCAGCTGTGGTCTACCTGCAGGGCGCTTTCCTTGCACGAGTTCTCCATAGAGGAGATCCTTTGGGATCCGGCCATCATCCATTCTCACGACATGACCGAGCCAACGCAGGCGTCTCTGTTTCAGCAGTGCATACATGCTAGGGATTCCAGCACAATCCCACAGTGCTGCACAGTATGATTGCACAGTGTGATTGCACAGTGACAATCATAGTTCTACAATAAAGCCTTGAATTAAAAATCATGCATACTATAGCATTACCAACGGCCCTCTCAAGCACCAACACCAGTTGCTATGAAGTGCTCAACAGCAAGGAGAGGATTTTGTAACAAATGGGAAATCAGGATGAGAGCCAAAAATGTCAAGATTATTATCATTTCTTCTCTGAAGAAGCATTCCATCTCAGTGAGTGTATACACCTACTGAAGGTAGGCTATGAAACTATTCTAAGAAACTATTCATAGGGATTCTAATGGCTAAGCAGAAAATATGGGATCCAAATACACTGGGTTTCCAAGTTACAGACAAGTGAGTTATAGATGGCTGCATCAGCACTTTTGCACAGGCACAGACTGTCTGTTGTGATGCTTTTGGGATAGCACTGGGTTGGCAAGAGCAGGCTGTTATGACCTACATATGTTCTGACTTCCAGTCAAACCTCCAGAATGGAAGTAGTATATATCCTGGAGACTTATCATTAGTGGAAGCAATTCTTTCACAGGCAAGTGAGTGAGAGTGTATTTATAAGACAAGTTTGGTTTGTGTTTTACAGAGAAGTGACACAGTGAAAACAGAGGTACTTGGAATTGGATGTTATTTGCTCAGATATCTTCCAATTGTTCTTGCATTTTTGTATATTCCAAAATTAAAAACAAATCAAAAAAAAGCATAATTCAACAGTGCCAATATGTTTGCAGCTAAAATTTTGAATTCGCAGACTGTGAAGGGCAATAGATATCCATCCTTAGAGAAAACATCTGTATTCCACTGTACTAACACTTTATTTCTAAAGACGTAGTGCATTAAACTGAATTTCTCTAGAAAGAGGCTAAAAATCTGCATCATAATATTGATAACAAACTTATATTCACATGGATGGATCTATTTCTTCAACAAGAAGCCCCAGCAGGAGCCAATCAGGTTGCGGATCCGCAGGTTGTGGAGGGAGGTGCTTCTTCCTGTTTCTGGAAGAACAATGGGATGGAGGATGTGTCATGGTTTTATGTTCCTGAGAGAGGGAGGGGGAGAGGAGTTGCCTCACAGACAGGAGAAGGGAGTTTTAGCCATAAGGACAAGTGGGTTTTTGCAAGTAGGGAGGCACAGGGAGAGACCTGGTGAAGGCAGTTCCTGGAGTGCTGGATAACAAGCCACCAATGGTTCAGGTGCTCATTGGATTGCTCACTCCCACGTTGCCACAGTTGGTTGTCACAGCTGGGGGTCGTACAAAATGAACCAATTGGCATGTTCTGCATTGCTGCCTTCACTTGAAGAACAGCATGGCTTTTGTTTACTGACGAATGGACTGGAACATCGGGGAATGTTTAAAGAGAACTCTGACACACACACATCCCCATTTTTTGTTTTTTGACTCAGTGCCCAAAATACACCCAGGAATAGGTCTAACCTTTAAGACAGTAAAATGTGTGTAGGTCTGTGTGATTTGTCACCATCTTGATGTAACATGTTAAACCCTGTATAGCTGATGGATGTTTGGTTGCTGTCATATCAATGCAGTTCAACTTCCTTGAGAGAGCTTTCCTGCTATGCTTCTTGCAGGCATCCCAGATGACATCAAAAAATGTCAGTTCTGAATAGGTGAAGTGGGATATAAAATGATCACACAGATGCAATAGTTCAATGAATGATGAACAATTGGTCTTGGCTAAGACCAAAGATGTTCTTATACTCCTATCTCCCCAAGATGCTCAACAAACAAATGGTACAGTTTTTAGTCTATTGCAGCCTTTCTACATATAGATATAGTTATCAATATTGATACATATATATATATTTTTTTTAGGATAGTCAAGCTTGGGCAAAGGAAATGATCCTATTTCAGCCTAGTACAAAGGTGCTGATTGCGAACGGGAAGTGGGTCATGATAACTTTTTTTAGCTTGCCTGAGGCTTGGGGAGCCCTGCAGAGGGGTCCTTGGATTCCCTACACCCTCCAGAGGCCAGCAATGTCAGGGATAAGTATAAAAAAACCAAACTTTTTCCCCCAGCAGTGGCATGATAATGGTGATCATGTCGCTGTCTTTACCCCTTGCCCGGAAGCACTTACAGTGGCCCAAACTCTCCCACAGAGTTTGGGAAGCACTAGCCTAGTGGTTTACCTAACCAAGCATGGAGTTTACATTTCTTTTCTCCAAGAGACTCTTACAAAAGAAATTTATTATTCACTTATTTATCCTATTTCTACACTGCCTCTGTCCCCCTAAGGGGATCTACTTCTATTACTTATTACACCTTCAAACCAACCCTTTCTTCAAGTAGCCCATGGTGCCATGTGTTCATTGTAAAATGTGAAAAGGGTTGCAGAAATCACATATACATCTGCTACATACAAGCAGGCTCAGGAATTCCAAGCCTTACTTGCAGCTGCACATACAGATTCTACATTTATTTCTGGACCATGGCGACAGGCATTCCATTTCTGTATTTTAATACATGATACCCTTTCTCATATGTCTCCAAGAGTCCTTGAGTTATTGTCTAACTCTTGAAAATGGTAAAAATTACCAGATTCAAACAGAAACCTAGAGTGGCAGAAAGAAGGTTAAAGATGTGGAAACAGTAATATCCAATGAAAAACACACAAAGAAGCGATCTACTAGCATAGCATAAGATTTAAAGAAAGATACAAAAAAATAATGCTAGATCAAAGACTTTTTAAAAGGTATCATTTGGGAGACAAGTTTTTAAAAAGATACAGAGTATTACAGCAATTAAAGTACAGATATGTTTCACTTAATGAGGTTGATACATTCTCCTAAATATGTTGTTATGCTCTTTGCAATCTTCAGTGACTGCAGCAGCTGGGTAGCGCCCCAGAATGCCTTGCTAGGGAACCCCTGCACTCAAGACTTCAAGCTTCCCTAGCCCATTCACACACAGGGGACCACCAATCTGGCTATAATCATGCACACTTTGTGCCTCTTTGGCCTCTGCCAGCATGCCTGTCAGTAAGCTGCACTTCCTGTCCCTCTTCCTCTGTTTGCTCCAATGATAGCAGAGAACAGGACACTCATAATAAGTGTCACCCTTGGAGTGACAGAATGAATATGCTGCACACCTTGAGACCTCTCTGCTCCAGGGAGTCTCACCTGAAACTAGCTGAAGAAACAACTAGGATGAGGAGAAGGGATTCCTCTGCCAGCAAGGAGAAAACAAGGATGATCCACCCAAAATTTTGACTAAATGGTAACACGGATAGAGCTGCATCTAAAAGAGAAACTCACAAGTGGAGTTGCCAACTGTCTTCTCACAGCAGGGTTCTTGTGCCATTGCAAGTTATTCAACAGACAGCCAAGTAACATATGCCACAGTAAGGTCTGGCTACACCTCCTGGTTCACAGTCTGCCATGGAGCCTGCAAAACCACCAGGGCCTAAATGAAACAAGTTGTCTGACAATGTTGCTGAATCATAGCTGAGCTCCCACTGATTATGGAGAGCACATAGGTTAGAGGCTTCCCTTGAGGTCTGCACTGTGTGGGACAACTGCCTGTGATAAGCAAGGAGAAATGCAGAGAGTAACAAGAAACAGACAACACCAGCAGTCATAGCTCAACTCTGGACTCAGAAGCATACTTATTGTTTGTGAAAAAGAGTAGTGGCACCAGATTGTGCTCTCTTGTGGGTGACAGCATGGTGGCTTGGAAGTACCTTTCCCCCTGTGACAGTGATGCAGTCCTGAAAAACAAAAGGGATTCTGTTGAGTATTTGGGTAAGTAGCAGGAATAGCGGGGCCCCCTGGCAGTCACCAAAAGGGAGCAGATACTCCTTGTTCTCTAGCTTGCAAAAAGAAGGCATGGTTAAGCAATGCAGTTGATAGCAGAGACACAGAACTGGGAGAGGGGTTCCCACCACTCTTTTTCTTATCTGTGTGGGGTACCTTGCCCTTCTTCCCCTGTTGGGGTGGTGAGGTAGAGATTCTAATTGGGTGTTTGCATGTAGAGCCCTCCTGTGGTAGACTACTTGCAGTTGGATTTCTGGAAAGACAGGAGTTAACAAACTACCTTGCAAAATATGCTGTGAGGAATAAGACACAGTTTGTGCAAAGTGCTCCCTTTGTGAGTCAAGTGCCCTTTCAAGGCTGCCATCACCAAAGTTCTCTTTGGAGAGACAGCCACATGCAATGCATCTGATCCTTTACAGGGATTTTAGTACTGGAGCTGGTATGCTCTGATAGGCTGCCAAATGTACTATGTATCCTATACACCATAGGAAAGTGGGTGGGGCATGGGAGAGCAGATGTAATTCTCTGCTGTTTTCCCTTCCCCATTGTTCCTTATGGAGTTACCCACACCAGCTCTGTCACTGGCATAGCATTTTTCCAGTTGCAGGAGGGCATGTCCATTGTCTGAAAGGAGGGTTAGTATATGGTGTACAACGACTCATCCTCAATTCTCCCACATCCTGCCCCAATCTCCTCCCTGTTTGGGCCTCACTGCTGGCAAAGTTGCACTGGTGCCCGAGTAATGTCTGAGCATGCCAGCACAACATTTTCCAGCATTGTGCCAGCATCCATGGTGCGCTGCCGATGGGCACACTTCTATGCCAGCAAGGCAGTCATTTCACCAGCATACATGGAAATACTCCATGTATCTCAAGGGAAGGATTAGGCCTTTAGAGGTGAACATTTAGGTATACTCTAGCTCCTAAAACCAAATAGCCATTTCTCTTAGAAGAGTGGGCCCCAAGCAACTGCAGCTACCACTGAACAACATTTCAAGGGTATTTTATGGTATGACAAGGGGGATACTTGACAAGACTGAGAGCAAAGTCCAAAGTCCAGCTGAAATGTCTGCGTGACTTCCTCTTTGCCGACGATGCAGCTGTCACTACCCACTCTGCCAAAGATCTCCAGCAGCTCATGGATCGTTTTAGCAAGGCCTGCCAAGATTTTGGACTGACAATCAGCCTGAAGAAAACACAGGTCATGGTTCAGGATGTGGACTCACCTCCCTGCATTACAATCTCTGCACTTGAACTGGAGGTTGTCCATGACTTTGTGTACCTTGGCTCAACGATCTCCGACACTCATTCTCTCGATACTGAGCTAAACAAGCGCATCGGTAAAGCAGCTACCACGTTTTCCAGACTCACAAAGAGAGTCTGGTCCAACAAGAAGCTGACGGAACATACCAAGATCCAGGTCTACAGAGCTTGCGTCCTGAGTACACTTCTGTACTGCAGCGAGTCATGGACTCTTCGCCCACAACAGGAGAGGAAACTGAGCGCTTTCCACATGCGCTGCCTCCGACGCATCCTCGGCATCACCTGGCAGGACAAAGTTCCAAACAACACAGTCCTGGAACGTGCTAGAATCCCTAGCATGCATTCACTGCTGAAACAGACGCCTGCGTTGGCTTGGTCATGTCGTGAGAATGGATGATGGCCGGATCCCAAAGGATCTCCTCTATGGAGAACTCGTGCAAGGAAAGCGCCCTACAGGTAGACCACAGCTGCGATACAAGGACATCTGCAAGAGGGATCTGAAGGCCTTAGGGATGGACCTCAACAAGTGGGAAACCCTGGCCTCTGAGCGGCCCGCTTGGAGGCAGGCTGTGCAGCATGGCCTTTCCCAGTTTGAAGAGACACTTTGCCAACAGTCTGAGGCAAAGAGGCAAAGAAGGAAGGCCCATAGCCAGGGAGACAGACCAGGGACAGACTGCACTTGCTCCCGGTGTGGAAGGGATTGTCACTCCCGATTCGGCCTTTTCAGCCACACTAGACGCTGTTCCAGAACCACCATTCAGAGCACGATACCATAGTCTTTTGAGACTGAAGGTTGCCAACCAACCAACCAACCAACTCAAGGGGGATAGGTAAAAGCAAAAAAATAAATAAACTGATATCAAGCTAGGTGTTCTCCTAAACTATAGGCAGAATTTACAGGAGCTTGCAGCTACAGGCATGATGGATCCTGGCAGAGGACTAGCATGGAAAGTAGTATGAACTGCTCCCTGGGGTATGGGGATGTTGACACAGTGAAGGAGTGATGAATCAGACAGAGTACTAGCTGCTACCTCAGGACTCACAGCAACAGCGGACACCCAGCTGTAGTTATTTGGGTCTAGCAACACCATGATTTCTATAAAAACTGCCCTTCCCATCGTATACTTGAATGTGCATGAGTTTCTGTAATGAAAAACCTGTACATAAAGGCATGCTTCTAGTTGACTGTGTTCCTCTGAACTATTTTTTAATAAATGGAAGTTGTTTACAAGCAGCAGCATAGCTAGAGGGGGTCAAAATACTAAGTTTTGCACAGCAACTCACCAAGGGGTGCAAAAGGCCCTCCCCTTTGGAGCCATTCCAGTATCTGCTCTAGCAGCCCAAAATGGCTCCAAAGGGGCAGGGTCACTTGCATGCCACGCTGAGGCGCTGTGCAAATCTTAGTATTTTGTACCCCCTCTAGCTACACTACTGTTTACAAGCCTAATCTTCTCTGCTCAAGCCAGGACCTGTTGGGGCCTGGGAGTCTAAATTCTGTTTGGAACCCACAGACAAAGAGAAAATGTTATACAGTCCCCTAGTAGAGAAGAAAACAGCTCTCTTTTTTAGTGCTGCCTCAAAGGCTCTTCATCAGAACAACTGCAATAAATAGATCTCATGACTACTTTAAATGGGTAATTGGGAAGGGAATCAGGGATGCAATCTTTCTTATACAGGATAGGCCTATGTGAGAGTAATCTCAACTGAACACAACGCCGTGGGATTTACTTTTGAGTAGATATGTATGGGTCTTCATTGTAGGTCAACACTGGATTGGGGGTCTTAGAAGGGGTGTCATTAACAGCTCTTCTAGCAGCTGTTCTTGCCAATGGGGTTAAAAGTCAAAATGACAATAGGCGAGAGTGTTGCCTGACACTTCCTTGTGCATACAGTTTAACTGCAGAGAAGAAGGAGGGCGGAGTGTGATAAAATCCAAAAGACTTTTAGAAAAGGGACAAAACACTGCAACCTATAAGAAGGCAGTCATTGATTTCCCTGGATTATTTTAGATGCTCTTCGAGTCACATGCAACCTTCATGACTGCATCTTTGCTGGCTAGAATAATTTTAATGAAATAATTGTTCAACATACAAAAACAGGTGGGGTAGTAATACACATGCCATGAAGGATTCATTATACCCCAAGATTGCAGTTTAATGAGATGAAAGGGACCTTCACAACTGAGTTTTCCCTGCTTTCATGACTGGATTATTTGATTGATAACCATGACTATCAGAAGAATAGCAAGATTTGTTTTGTTGCAAACACCAAATATTAATCACTAGCCAAATAAAACCATTGTATAGAATCCTTCTCTGTAATCTGATTTACCGTAAACTCTATGGGAAATTCTATGCTCAGCATAACAGCCTACTAGGAACTGAGAATAGAGGCAAAGGGGTACAAAATAACACTGGCATTTTTATTGCTTGTTTCTATGCAGCAATAAAATCAGAATATTACTTTCTTATTAATATGCTTTCTTGTAAGAGGATTTCAGAAATGTGCTGCGTAAGAGAAAACACTGGGCAACCTCCAACCACAGCGAAGAACTTTTAAATCCTACTGATTTCAGTGGGATTTGTCATGTGGCCCTGCGGTTATTACCCAAGTGTTTTGAATATAATATATAACTTAGTTTCAAATAGCACTTTGGAATGAAGCAAAGCATCTTCCAAGTAACATCACCAATGCCAGCCCCTGCTAACTGGGCAAAGCTGATCCTTTGAAAGTGTCTTGCATTTCGCAGGGCACAGAGCAACTTGGCCCTACTCAACTCCAGCACAGTTATCTTTTCTAGAGGCTGTGTGCTGCTCCAGTGAGGATTGTGAGCTCTTCTGGGAAAAGAAACATTCTTCTCATTTATTTTGCCACATAAACCAATGTTTAGAACATTTTCATGAAAATTGGTACATAAATGTTATTAGTAATAATAGCTCTTGTAATGGTTCTGATGAATTTATTGGCCTATGAGGGTCACTGATGTTGGAATGATAGGTCTGGAAATCCAAATAATGTTTACTTAAATGATCTTTTCGGAACTGAATGAGGAACAGCTAATCTGTCTCTCTCTCTCTCTGCACATACACATACATAACTTTACATACACATACACTTAATACATATATGCCAAAATGGCTGACATTTCTGCAGTTGCTATTTGTTTTACAATCTAATCTAGTGAAGCTTCCTCCAGCATACTTCAACTGGGTTGTATCCTAAACTGTCCTTTCAGTCACAAAACACAAGTGCACAAAACAGAAGTGCAAAGTTCTTGCAAACAGAAATTCAAATGGAAACCTGACCTGGTTTTGTTGTTTCCCAGTATTTCCCAAACTGCTCACAACCTGATTGTTGGAGGGTCATGAAACTGAAACTGACAAGCTGATAGCAGACAATATTAAATCCTATGGAAAGGGAAACTGAGCCACACATGCACGTTTACTCATGAGTAAGCAAACATGCCTTGGCTCTTATTAAAGGCCAGGTGAAGAAGAACACAAGACAACCAGAATGATCCCAATATATGTTCACAAAACTCAGTTTATCAGAAGGAAGCCCCCCTCCCCCAGTAAAAAGCAGTGATTCCCAAACTTTGAACCCTGGCTCCCCAGGAAGCTGCAGAAACCAGCCAGGGGAGCTACGGAATCCTCGCAAAAAAACCTGCTGCCCTATACAATGTATAGGATTGTAGTCCTAATGGGGAGTCACGGTCAAGGAAGCTACCAGTCAAAAAACTTTGGGCACTACTGGTAAAAAGGATAAAAACAGAGGCTTGAGTGGCTGATAAAGTGAAACCTTTTTTTATAGTTTCATAAAGCTAGGTGGGTTCCAATAGAGTGTAATTTTAAAAAGTGGGTCCCAGTGTTAAAAAGTTTAGGAAAATAGGAATTTTACCTGGGGTAAGTCTTGTTCCTGATGGAGGCAGCGGGCATTCCTAACCAATGGGATTGTCCCTCACTGCTGCTGGAGGCAGGGCCAATGAAAAGGTGGGCAAAGCTCCACAAGCACAGGGATCCAATCCCCAGACACTACTTGCTGTGCCATGACAGGATCCTCATACGTGCTACTGTGACTGGTTGCAAAATATCATCACAACTGTACACTGTTTGAAAACTGCTTTGCAAATAAATGGGTATAATGCTCCAGAAATGGAAGAGTTTGAACAAAGGAATTACGTCATAGGAAACCCCAACTACCACCTTGCACCTATGTTTATCCAGTATAGGGAGTGATCCCCTGCGGTGTGGTGGGCGGAATGCCCCCTGCCTCCACCAGGCTTACTGCAGGTAAAGCAAATTCCTATTTTTCCTGGTGAAAGCAGGGGCATTCCTCACCAATGGAATCTACTAGAGTGGTATCTCTCGGGGGGGAGCTAGATCACTTGCTTTTATACTCTCAGTACCCTCTGGAGAACTTTCCTCCTGAAGGAAGCCTCTGAGGAGGCCAATAGACCTTGCAGTGCTTAAAGAAAGTGTGAGGTGATGACCACGTGGTATCTGAGAGTGATGCCATGCCACTGAATGTTGCCAAAGTGGCTGCCACCATCTGGAGGTTGTCAGCCAGCTGCCTCGTATGTCATCGGGATGAAAGCTCTAAGCAATTTAGTTAAGAGTTACTAGGGACATGTTACTGCCCATAGTAAGCTACAAACAGAGCATCCATCTTCCTGAATTGGCAAATGCGTTCTGAATGGAACCTTAGGGCTCTTTTGACATGTAACGTGTGCCCAGACTTTTCCCTTGGATGTTTAGGATTAGGGCAAAAGGATGGTAAAACTAGTTCTTGCTGTCAATGAAAAACTGAATTGACTTTGGGTAAGAAAAATGGGTTAGTCATAAGTACCACAAGGAATACACAAAAGTAGGGAATACACAAAAGTCAGGATGGATAAGACTCCCAATTCAGATACCCTTCTTGCCAATGTTATAGCTTCTAGAAAGGCAGTTTTATATGACAGGACTTTGTGGAACTGTGGCCATAGGCTCGAAGGGAGGACTCATTAAAGATGTTATTACCCTGTTCAGAACCCAATTTGGAAGCAGGAGGAGGGAACAGGAGGAGAGTTCAGCAACGCTACCCCTCTGTGAAAGCATTTGGGGGTCTAAAGATATGCAGACCCAGCCCCCTGCCCCTGGGGTGCCTTGGAGAGCAGCTACTTAACCACATAGCATACTAGTTCTAAGTTCTAAGTCTAAGTAAATTTCCAAGATAGCAAACTGAGTTGGGAGAGAAGCCCTTATCTCTGCACCAGTCCCTAAAGATTTTCCAGGTGGTCCTATACATCTTCCGAGTTGATGAACACCTAACCTGATCTTTATAACCCTATCTGAGAAGCCCAGTTGGCGCAATTCTAACCTTTCAACCTCTGCACCATCAATCAGAATTTGTGTGGTTACGGGTATTGTAAAGGGCCTTGTGATAGTAGAGCTGGTTGGATTGGAATCTCCCAAGGTTCCTATGTTAATAATTGCATTAAGCCTGGGTACTGTGGCCATCTTGGTCACTTTTGTGCCACCAGAACTTCTGTCTAGCACCAACGAATTCAGTACAACACTTGAGCCAAAAGGGGAATGGGAGAGAATGCATTTAGGAGCCCCCAAGTCCAAGGGCTTCATCAGTGCATCTACTGCTTCCGCTCCCTTGACTCTTACCCTGGAGTAGAATCTGCTAATTTGCGAGTTTTACACAGTTGCAAACAAATCTACCATCGGGTGTCCAAAACTGGCCATCAATTTATGGAATGCTAGAGGATGCAACCTCCACTCTGTTTTGAAGTGCCTTCGTCTGCTTAGCCACCCTGCCTCTTCTCTCCTGCCATGAGATAATACATTTTCCTCTGCTCAAGAAAGAATCCTTCTTGCCTCCACCATGAGCTTTTTATTTTTCCCCTCAAATCTTGTGCCACCCTGATGATTTAGATCAGTCTTGGCAGACATCTGTTCTTATTAGAACATGACAATGGCAGAGGTGAGGTTTGAACTGAAAACAGAGCAAGACAGATAGCTCTCATCTTCAGCAGACTGATGCTTTGAGACATCTCCTGAGACTAATAACCCTGAATCAATCTGCCATTTTGAAGGGCCTTCCAACCCAATATGCTGGCATCTGTGATCAGGACTACTTGTTGTCAGTTCTCATTGGCTCGATCCCTTAGACCAGAGGTGCCCAAACCCCGGCCCGTGGGACACTCACGGCCCGCTGCGGGTCCCCATCCAGCCCCCAGGGGGTCCCCCACCTCTATAGGTGTTCCCACTATAAAAGACACTGAGCTTGCCTGCTAGTCTCTTCTTCCTTGCCCATGGGCTGGGCTGGGCTGGGATCAGCTCCGTTTGGCTCCGCTCAGCTCCCCTCCCCTCTCGCAACCTGAGCCAGGGGAGAGAGAGAGAGAGAGAGAGAGATCACTAGGGAGGGGAGCCCAGCCCAGCTCACAGCAGGTCTCCCTCCCGAGGGAGGGCTGGTTGGCTGGCTGGCGGGCCAGGCAGACAGCAGCAGCAGCACATCGGCAGGCAGATAGGCATACAGCTGGGCAAGCAGGCAGCCCAAGCAAATGAAGGAGGGCGGGCGAGGGGCAGGTGAGCAGGTGGGTATGTGAAAGTGTGGAAGATCCCCCCCTCCATTTGTGTGTGTGTGTGAATGGGATCATAAACTGGCATGAAGATCCCCCCTTCTTAGGATGAATGTGATCATAAACTGGCATGAAGATCCCCCCTTCTTAGCATGGATGGGATCATAAACTGGCATGAAGATTCCCCCCCCTTCTTAGGGTGAATGTGATCATAAACTGGCATGAAGATCCCCCCCCTTCTTAGAGTGAATGTGATCATAAACTGGATTGAATTCATTCATTCATTTTCCGTCTCTAATATATACATTTATGTAAATTTATTCAAATTTGAAATGTAAATTAATTCTTTTTTCCCTCCGGCCCCCAACACAGTGTCAGAGAGATGTTGTGGCCCTCCTGCCAAAAACTCTGAGCACCCCTGCCTTAGACAACTGTCCGCTGTATAGCCACT
Source organism: Tiliqua scincoides (assembly GCF_035046505.1). Taxonomy (NCBI): domain Eukaryota; kingdom Metazoa; phylum Chordata; class Lepidosauria; order Squamata; family Scincidae; genus Tiliqua; species Tiliqua scincoides. Next base: position 32,498,420 of record NC_089824.1, read on the forward strand.
ACTGCAAATTCCTCTTCAGGGTGGTGGAATCAGAGTGTGGAAGTGGCATCTCCTATCTTCTTTCAGTGGGACCAGAGGAACTCCTGAAGAGTTCTAGTGTGAGATTGGGCCTCATTGACCAGCTGGTGACAGGACATCAACATTCCTAGCAGGTGGGCCAGCGTTGTCACGCTAACTTGTCTTTTGTACTATTCTCTGTGTTGGAAGAATGGAAATGCTGGCACTTTCAATGAAAGTTCCAAAATTTGTGCCACTTGGGTTTGAATTTGGATGGCTCTCTATTCCTTCCTGCGAGACGAATGGGGCGAAGCACTTCTTGGCTTTAGTCTTCCTTGACTTGGAAGCTATGGGAAGCACATTGCATTTGTCTGTGTTTCAATAATAACAGGTCTAATGCTTGTCCATATAATTTAGAACTCGAGAATGGAATCTCCAGTAATCTACTGGAGATTGCACAGCCACAAATTTCTTCTGGCTACCACGTTGGAGGTGATAGTTCTAGAAGAGGAGAGCATCTGGCCAAGAGTCAGTTGAGAAAGCAGCTGACAGGGATACCTTTTTAAGTGTCTGATTGGCTTGGATAAGGTGGAGTTGTCTTTAACCAGTTCCTACACCCAGAAATAGGTGGCTCAGGAGAAAACCCAATTGACTGCTGAGGCTCTGAGAGCAAATGAAATAGTCTCGAAAGCTCTCTTCAGCTATACCTCAATGCACTTGTCACATAGGTTGCAAGGGCCACCTTCCCCATCTGAAGGGATCACAGCCTGAAAAGACACTGCTGCAATAGGTGCATCCACTGATGGAACCTTCAGTTTTATCTTGCTCATAGTTTTGTGTCTCAATAGCCATGCAGCGAGGAGGATCACTCCATAATTTTAGGATAGGTTCTGGAAAAAGGTATCTCTGCTGGCCTCAGTGGACCCTGAGAAAAAAACTTTCCAGAGATGCACTGATCCAGTGGGGCTGTTCTTATGTTCTTAAGTTAGCAAAAGCTCACTTACCCAATGATACCTTTCCAACCGACCCCCCAAACCCTCCCCCAGGTTACAGCACATGCTCCATTAGCCAGGGGTGGGGGAAATTTAGGTAGGTGGGTACGATCAAGATCTTGCTGTTACTAACAAAGTGCATTTATCACTGCAGATGATCTAAGAAGAGTAGGTTTACCTGAACAGCCATTTAAATAATTTTATAACACAGCAAGTTTATCTTATGAATGAGAAAATTCTTAAGTTCATCCCTCTATTCAGGATGAGCTGGATGAAGAAACCTTACAAATTTAATGTTATTATACATAACAGTCCACAGACTTATGAAATTAAGTGAAGGTTAATTTAATTATTATATTTGGTGAGTAGTAAGTCTAGCAGCTACATGCAAACATGGCTGTCACTAACAAGTAAGATTGAAACATTATGTGACTATTTGCGGGGAATGAGACAAATGCCTGTGGTCATGGACAAAGTCAGGTATCTGTACCATTAATACATGAAAACATCCATACATGATGGATTGGATCTCATTGCCTGGAAAACTATACTTGAATTCCTTATAAAACATACAATGTGCTCAGCACATCTTCACCTACAGACAAAATAGTTCATCAAGTGCACTTTCACCCACCCATTTGAATTTAACAGCAATTTTAATGAAGCTCAAGAACAGTCACTAAGATAAGGCAATTTCACAGACAAAATGGCATGCTAGAACAATATCCAGACCAAGTTACAGAACTGTGAAAGTAGTTCCATAAACTCAAGGGGCTCTAGATAACAGTAGGCCACCGACAGCAATGTTTAAAAGAACCAGAAAACAAAATTAACTCAGCTCTCACATAAGACCCATTTCATGGCCCTAACTCTAACCCTTAAACAACTGTCTGGATCTCATAAAAAACTCTCTTTGTGGAATGGTAACAGAATTTATAGAAACTGCTGACCCTTAATGTAATACTTTTTATTGAGTAATAACATTAATCTACAATGGAGCTAATACAGGGATTGGCAATATCATTTTACAGTGCTTAATTTGATTTTACCACCATTACTGAAAAATTCTGGCACATTAAAAAGTCTCTCTTTTGTAAGTATTAATCTAAGAAAGCATAAACTTACTTTGGAAACTGAAAACTATCAAATCCTGGAAAAGTACCAAAAGTTGGAAGAATGAAGAAAGTCATTAACATTTCAACTGTGGTGGAAGTGATTTAAATACTCGCCATATACAAGGGCATAGTGACTATCGGAATGCAGGACAACTTTCTACTATGTTACTGGGAGTGCTTTTAAAAACACTTGTAACATGCACATATGGGGGATAACACTTGTGAGTTTAGGCCACAGTAACGATTACTGGGGCAATGGTCTTTTCCAGTGAAAGGAAAATGGAAACAAAGGTAAAGGTGCACCAAACACCTAAATTGGAATTACTAAATTGCTCGAAAACAAACAGGAGTTCAAACTGGGCTTGCTGAATTCACTCACTCACTCCTCAAATTCTGCAGCTAAAACTGCACAAACAATGGAGCTCTGGGACAGCATTTAGGAGAGAGGAATGGGGAGAAGACAGGAATGTTCCTGTCAAGGACCAATTGAGTGGCATGGGACTATACTTTCTGGTCACTCAAAGGGGAACTTTGGTGAGGAAAGCCATGGCTCACAAATGGAGTACCTTGCACAAACAACCTCCTGTCCTTCACAAAATGTATGGCAAGATATTTTGTTGACTTCTGCCTTCCCATAATTCTTATTGCAGGTAGTCTGCCCCAGGAGGACTCTCCATACAAAATATCCAACTGGAATCATTACTTCAGCATTTCTCAATGTGTGCTCCTTGAAGTTTTGGGCTCCCTGAGACCATTGTTAGGAATGGAAAAGACTATGGATACAAAAAAGTTTGAGAACCACTGTTTTACTTCACTAACCCAACAGGGAAAGCCAGGGGATGAGAATCTCATGTTACAATGTACAGTTTTTGCAAGAGTTAGGAACAAGGACTTTCTGCTTCCTTTTGGTGAATGCCAGGGACTTTAAGCATTGCTACTTCTGGACAAACACTCATCAGAATCCTTTTTGTTTTTCAGGACGGCATCACTGCCACAGGAGACTGAACACTGGTCCTCTGCAGAGTTCCACTGCACGCCCCCTCCCCACTGAGAAGGAAAGGTACTTCCAAGCCACAAGCTCTCACCCCCAAGAGAGCAGTTCTTGGTCAAAAACACCAAGAATACATCGCAATTCAGAGATGAGATGCAATTGATGCTGCTGACCATTATTCCTTGTTACTCCCACTGTGTTTCTCCTTGTCACCCACAGGCAACAATGCACAAATGAATAAACATTGCATAGCACAAGAGAAGCCTACAGCGACCAATGTGAACCCAGATGCTCCTTGGCAAGTTGCTGATCTACTTGTTCCAGTTTGTGGCTTTGCAATCTCCATGGCAGTAAGTAAACCAACTGGTACAGTCAGACCTCACTTACACCTGTTATTGGCTGTCTGCTGGACAACTTGCAATGGCAATAGGGAGGAGATGATTGGCAACCCCTCTTGTGCATTTCTTTTTCAGATGTAGCTCTATCTTCCAATGGCACTCAAAAACTTTGGGTGGAAAATCCTTGTTATTTCTTTGTTGACAGGTATAGATCCCTACTAGTTGTTGCTTATTTCAAACTGGCCTCAGGGTGGAACTACAAGGAAGGAGGGTCTCTTTGCTTCCTGGGTCTGCAGCATCCTCATGACTCAGCTCCAAGGGACAGGAATGCTTCTCTGCGGTCCCTGTGGTCCCTCAAGCCCCCTGTTCTCTGCTGCAGTAGTATATGGCAGATAGTTGCAGGGGTATGAGGAGGGCAGCACACTGCCAGTCAGGCATGTAGATGCCAGCAATGAAACAGCAGATGTGGGTTGTGTGTGGGTGTGGCTAGATGTTCAGGCCACTACAGTAGACTCCCTGTGTCACATGCCAGTCCAATGATTGCTTCCTCCAATAGGTGCATCTGCCACAGCCTCTAAGCCAAGTGTGCTTTTTTGAGATATTGCAAGGTCAAGTGTGCTTTTTTGAGATGTTGCAAGGTGTTAATATGGTTTTGTTGCTGTTTATTGTTTTTTAAAATGCCAGATCTGTTTAAATGCTTAATTTTTTATTATGATATATGATAATATAAACTTTTATATTTATAATTATACTTATATGCTGTTAGCCGCCTTGGACGCCCATAGTAAAGAAAGGCAGGGAGTAAGGAAGTAAAATAGATGTCGGATGAGGTGTATTCCTTGGACATGTGTGTTTGTGTGCATGGAACAAGGGGGACTGAACCTGAGGTTTAGGAATTCCTAGCAGTTCTTTGCTATTGCCTCTTTGCTGCTGATGCCACTGGAGCTCCTGAAGCGGGCTGGGCTGCTGCAGCATTCTTGTGTCACATCGTCTGTGTGCGTCTTTGGGGTGTCTCCCATGGCTGGCAGTGGTGCCTGTGGCTGTGTTGCTCATCCTAGTGGCTGGTGGGAGCATCCTCCCATTAATGGCCACTCCTTAGCCCCGTGCCTGCCCCCACACTCTATTCTGTTCATATTGATGACATTTCTGGGCTGTCAGAACTAGATGAAGGAGTTGACTGGTTCCTTAGTAGTTGCACCAATGACGCACACCAACATCAGGACATCACTCTATGGATGATAGGTATGGATATGGTGGTGATCTACTAGCATCAATGTACCGTCAGCATGGCATCCAAATAGAATTGTGACCTTGACATCAATACATGCTCAACATACCATATGCAAAGACGAGTTCTATTTTGATAGCCTTCAACACTAAATATAATTACAGAGGCATAAAATCATGACAAGTAGTAAACAAATGAAGATATATTACCCATTTATACTAACACTTCATTAAATTATTTTCCCCAGTAATTTAAATTATCTTAATTAAAATTGTACAAATCTTTAATAAAACTATTTAAATAAATATTCCTACCCTTGTTGTACAAACTAGTTTAATTAGGCAAAGCAACTGTGGTTTTCTCAGTGCAACTAAATTAATAAGTTCCTTTGCCTAGTGCATATTATGAGAATGGGAATCACACTGGAGACCTTACATCCAAATGAAATACTATATTCATCTTATACACTGGGCTTCTAATTCAGCAGAGGACCTCTATACTTGGGAAAGGCACCCAACCTTGTAGAGTTATAAACATGGAGGAAGAAGAAGTACCCAGCCAGAGAGTACTTACTAGTTCCTATAGAGTAAGGGTCTCCAAACCCCAGCCCAGGGGCCAGAAGCAGCCCGCGGTGAGCCTCTATTCGGCCCACAGCCAGCCTCTGATCTCCTGAGAGCCTCTGGCCCAGTTGACCAAACACAGAGTTGTGTAAGAACCATGAAACAGTACCAAGCAAATAAAAGCAGCAAAACAATAAAAAATAATAAAACAGCAGCAGAAATGTTAACGCAGTAAAAAAACAGCAGTAAAAAATAAAACAGCCATTTTCAACCACTGTACCATGGCACACTATTGTGCTGCTAGTGGCCCACAGGTGTGCCACAGGAATTTGGGGGGAGATCAATTATTAGTAGGGCCAATGGGGATGTGCCCCCCACAATGGCAGTATGGTGTGCCTTGTCAGTTGCCAAAAACCTGATGGTGTGCCTTGACAATTTTAGTGCTTTGTCAGTGTGCCACGAGATGAAAAAGGCTGAAAATCACTGCAATAAAAGAAGCAACAGGAAAACAAAATATCAAAACTAGATACTTTTAAATAGAATATAACCAAAAGAAGCCTACAGTTCTTCCTAAGCAGTATTTTACAGCTCTTTCTGAGCAAGACTTCATATTAAATTAATAGACCAATTAAACCAACAGCTAGAATACTGCAATATTTACTCTCAAATACATTTCATAGTCCTTTTCTAAAAATTGATTTTTGCATTCTCTTCACAAGTTGTGCTTCTGTTTTGGAAAGTTCTTCCACCTAAGCTAGAAATATATATATTTGGCTTTGAAAAGTGAATGACATGAAGCTCTTAGACTTGAAAAACAATTCTTAACCAGAGGTAAAAAAATCTTACTTCTTAGTAAATGGCCATCCAATGACATCAGAATGGTTCCTATCCAATGAAAGCAGACCCCAAAAACACCCAAGAAGGAAGTCCCTCTCTCCAAGCAGATGAATGTATTGAGCCCTATGGAAAGCGAAAGTAAGCTACACGGTTGTGTTTACTTGTGAGTAAGCAAACGTGTCTTATCAAGTCAGGCAAAGGGGAATGCAAGGCTAGCTGCATGGTCCCAATCTGATGAAAGTGGAGCTCAACAAATGCTCCAGAAGGCAGCACCAAAAGAATGAAACAGGCTTCAGCTAGTAAGGTCCATTTTATTTGTTTTTAGACTTGTAAAGCCAGCTGGGTCCTGATAGTGCTATGCTTGAAATATAAGAATTTACACTGAACTGGGTACTGGGGAGGGCTCAAAATCTCACTGATATTTTTGTGGTGAGGAGGTGTTATTGCAGGCAGGCTACAGAGAAAATTCACTTGGTGAAACATGGCTGGCTTCCCCTTATTTAAGTTTTTCTTTAATTTAATTATTCATAATTTAGCTTGATGATGTCACTTTCAGCCATGACATCACTTCCAGTAGGTCCCAGACAGATTGTCATTCTAAAAAGTGGGTCCCAGTGTTAAAAGTTTGGAAACCACTGCCTTAACTCAAAACAGGCCAATGAGACATCGGTGGGGGGGGGGGGGTGGGTTTACACCCTAATGACCAAAATTCTGGACGTCATGGCTTTTAGGAATAATACCATCATGTTATATATCATTTGATGCAGAATTTCATTCATTGCTTGTGAGGAAATATTCACTGCATTTATTTCCTGGTCATTATTATTACTCATTTCATGTAATGACTATTATTATCTATCAGTCTCACCTACCTCATAGGTTGTTGTGAGGAAAAAAATAAAGAAAGGAACTATATACACCACCCTGAGCTGCTTAGAGAAAGGGTAGTATAAAAATGTGAACTAATTAATTAATAGTTAATAATAATTAAATAATTAATTCATTATGTCATATGGGATGACAAAAATTTACGGGCCCCGAGTGTCAAATGACTTAGCTACACCACTACTGTAGGTGTTGGAATGAAGAGCCAGGGAAACACATGCCATTAACAGCAGCTTCTTCGCCGTTTTCTGCAAATGGAGAAAGACAAAGACCAGATGAATAAATGATTATTTGCATGGCTGTATTATTGGAACAACTCATGAAAATTATGCAGGGGATGGACAGAGTGGATAAGGAGATGCTCTTTACACTCTCACATAATACCAGAACCAGGGGACATCCACTAAAATTGAGTGTTGGGCGGGTTAGGACAGACAAAAGAAAATATTCCTTTACTCAGCGCGTGGTCGGTCTGTGGAACTCCTTGCCACAGGATGTGGTGCTGGCGTCTAGCCTAGACGCCTTTAAAAGGGGATTGGACGAGTTTCTGGAGGAAAAATCCATTATGGGGTACAAGCCATGATGTGTATGCGCAACCTCCTGATTTTAGGAATGGGTTAAGTCAGAATGCCAGATGTAGGGGAGGGCACCAGGATGAGGTCTCTTGTTATCTGGTGTGCTCCCTGGGGCATTTGGTGGGCCACTGTGAGATACAGGAAGCTGGACTAGATGGGCCTATGGCCTGATCCAGTGGGGCTGTTCTTATGTTCTTATGAAAGTTGATTGAATGCTCTCAGTGCACTCTTTGAAGAAGTTGTTCCTTTCTTCCTGTCAAGTCATGGTGTCCAGTCCAGCAGGCATCACACCACAGTGGTGGTAATACCTGCTGTGTTAAACCAGTATCAAAAGACTCACAAGGGTCAAATAATGTCTCAAAAGGATATTAAATATATGCAGTGCTATTATAAGCTAAGCCATGTACACCTGAGGAGTACAGGGGCTGTAAGACATATGATAATATTTCACTATCACAAAATATAATTGTCCCATGACAGCAAAAATATCCTATATACATATATTAAGCTCTACACATCTATTATACATATTCCTCAACTCTCAGGCACAGCACAAACTCTTTACATTGGTTAATTGACAAAACAAATAAAAGCTGTATCATAATTGACTTAGCATTAGTAGACACTGTGCTTTATAATAAAATAGATACAGGTCCAACCTTGTTATACACGGATTTTTTATACACAGATTTGACTCAACACGAATAGCCACTGCAAATGAGAAGGAATGTGCTGATCTCTGGAGAAGGGGAAAAATGTATCTCTTTAAAATCACAGTTTAAAAAAACTGCTTTTCTTACTGTTGTAGAAAGAATTCATGCAAGCGATCATTCCATTCTTCAGCTGAGCCAGGCAGGCAGGCGGACCTTTGCATTTCTAATTGCTGACTGCCTGTCTACAACAGTAAGAAAAGTTGTTTTTAAACCACAATTGTAAAGGGACACACTTTTTAATTTTTTTTAAATTGCTTTTATTTAACACATTTTATGGTATCAGCAGGGAGTCCCAGAATCAAACCACTGTGGATGACGAGGCACAACCTTATTAGGAGCAATGGCGGGGCAAGAAACCGGTATCTTCAAATCTATTTTTCCACTGTTTTTTAATCCATAGATTTTTTTTTTATTCACTAGGAGTTCTGGAATGGAACCCCAGTGGATAACAAGGAGTGACCTGTATTTAAGAATATTTGGTAGTCTTGACAAAATGAAGAGCATTATATTTCTGATGCATACACATGGATAGCTTAATATGCCTTTTTATGCACCATTATAAATCTACCCCAAATCTCATTCAAAATCACACAGACAAAAAAATTAGAAAGTACTTCAAGTGGTAATGGTCTCCTAGCAGGTGTCATTCTTTCATATGCCCAGGTTGGATGAAGTCCCAGCGATGCTGAGTAAATGGCAAAACGGTTACTGATTTCGGCCAATGCAAAATTTCATCTCTTCATAATAAAATATTAATACCATAATGACTATTTTGCATATCCTTAATTATAGTGTTACCACCCAGCAGCCACTTATATTAATGTAATTCCAATGACCTCAAGAAGATTATAGGAATGTAACTGGTCATTGAACTGCCATCTAATTACTGTAAACAATGCCTCATTTCTAATTGCAGTTCAGAACAAATCCAATCTAAACACAATTGAAAACATTTTAAAGAATGTGCAATTACTTAAATGGATTATGCCAATGTTCATTAATAACTGTATGTTTGATGTATTTATTGTAACATATTCAGATTCCTTGCATATTATTTCTAGTTTTATAACTGGTATTTTTAACTTAAATTTTATTATGCATTCTATTATACTTTCCATGCAACATTAATTCATGAAACTATACTGTGGCTGATGACGGAAGCTGAACTCTCAGTGGAATTAATTAAGGGATAATCTCTCTTGCTTTGTAGCATACAAACCAATAAATGACTGCTGAGATTAATAGCTTAAGCTAAGCTAAAGTGTTTAGTGAATTCCAAACCCTGCTTATTACATAAAATACAAAGAAAGTGAGGTTACAGTTAAACAATAAAGAACTACAACACAAAGAACAAGAAAAACACACCATTTTTCTTCCATATCCACATTTAAAAGGTGCCTTTTTGGTAATCTTTTCCTTGTTGTACATGAACTTGCCTAGCGTACAAAGCTGAAGAGTATATGAACACTAAAAAGAATCTTATTGTTTTCTCTTAAAAGATTAGGATACGCATAGTTTAATTAAGCAGAAATGGGTGATGATGTGGATGAACAAGCATATATAGATTAGGATTCTAAAAATGGATGGAGCTGTACGCTCGAAGCAACATTTATAGAAGCAATTAAATAATTCAGGGATGAGCACTTAGTTTTGTGTCTGAGGACTACCATGAAAATGTAGCACAAGTCAGAAACAGTTCTGCAGTCTTTCAACATGCAGTTAAAATGCACACATTTGTTGCTTTTGCTCCAAGGAGCACAGGACAAGACACGTGACTTTCCCTCTTCTCTTATCCTCATAACAACTCTGTGAAGTAGGCTAAGCAGAGAAATTGTGAGAAGTCACCTAGAGACTTGACCCAGGTCTAGACCTTCCAGGTCTCAGTCCAACACTACTATACCATACTAACTCTCATTTACACAGACATTATAGACATTAGTCCATTGAATTTTTTGTGATTAGCATAGCATGACTATGCTCAACACATGGATGGAAGTAAAAGTTTAAGAAATTTCAGATACTATCATCATAGCAGAGAGTCTGCCCCACATTACTTTTTCATGTATAGGTCCTCTCTCATGGACAAGGACATATGTTTGTTGTGCAACAATCTACATAAAAACATAAGAAGAGCCTCACTGGATCAGGTCAAAGGCCCATCTAGTCCAGCTTCTTATATCTCAGTGGCCCACCAATTGCTTCAGGGAGGACACAGAACAACTGACACAACCTGTGTCCTGGTGTCCTCCCCTGCTTCTGGCATTTTGAGGTGACCCACTTCTAAAATCAGGAGGTTGCACATACCTATCATGACTTGTAACCTGTGATGGACTTTTCCTCCAGAAATGTGTCTAATCCCCTCTTAAAGGCATCTAGGCCAGATGCCATCACCACTTCCTGTGGCAAGGAGTTCCACAGAGTAACTACACACTGAGTAAAGAAATATTTTCTTTTTTTCTGTCTCAACTCTCCCAACACTCAATTTTAGTTGATGTCCCCTGGTTCTGATGTTGTGCGAGAAGAAAAAGAGCATGTCTTTATCCACTCAATCCATCCCCTGCATAATTTTGTATGTCTTCATCATGTCTCCCCCCCACTTTAAATAAAAGGGGAAAAAGTCCTTTAGCAATAGTCTCATTAATGCAAGAGAGGGCAGCCAACTGACAATCCATCAATCATTCTCTCTCCAGGCACTTAGTTCAGCTTCACCCCAAGGCAAGCGGCCACTCCTTTCCCCCTGAGCATGTGAAAGAATGCTAAATGGAAGTGATTATCACCTCCTCCATTCTTTCTCCCATGTTGCAGCTTCTGCCTCAGAGTGCAGCCTTTCTAAGCACCTGGAGAGAGACTGATTGTCTGTTGATGCATTACTAAGGTCAGCAAGGCTGTTTTTAAATCACTGAGCAAAAGGACACTGTTTTTTAATGGATTTGCTTTATTGTGATTTTTGCCATCCATGTGAGTTCTGGGAACGGAACCCTTGCAAAAAATGACTCAACCTGTATTAGCTGTTTTATTCTCAATACCTTTTTGAATAATCTCCAGCATGGAATTAGCCTTCTTCAGCACCGCCACACATTGGGTTGATACTTTCATTGAGCTGTCCACCAGAACCCTAAGATCTCTCTCCTGAACTGTCACAGACAGCTGAGAACCCATTAGACCAGTGGTTCTCAAACTGGTCAGTCGCGATCCACCAGTTCATGTAAAGGTTCCCCGGTCCGTTTAAGGGGCGGGGGAAGGGGAGAGGCAGGGAAGTGATCCTTTTGTGGGGGAGGGGTCATCTAAATCCAGCCTAACTGCTTTCTGGCTACCAGAGGGGGTCTTGGCCTAACAGAGTTTTGAGAGTGGCCCTCTAATATAGAGGAGTTTGAAGGGCAGCAGAGGGGGGAAAACATAAGAAGAGCCCCCTGCATCAGCCCATAGGCCCATCTAGTCCAACTTCCTGTATCTTGCAGTGGCACCTTAGATGCCTCAGGGAGCACACAAGAAAACGAGACCTGCATCCTGGTGCCACTCCCTTACACCTAGCATTCTAGGATAGCCTACTTCTTAAACCATAAGGTTGCACATACCCATCATGGCTTGTAACCTGTGATGAACTTCTAGAAATCTGTTCAACATCCCTTTATCCATCCCCTGCATGATTTTGTATGCCTCCTATTGGACATAATGGAACTTACTTCTTAGTAGACATACATAGGATTGTGCTCTCAATCATGTCCCCCACCCTCAGGTGTCTCTTTTCTAAACTGAAGAGCCCCAAATGCTGTAGACTTTCCTCGAAATGGAGGTGCCTCCTAAGGCATTATGAATAACTCCATCTTTCATATTTAATTTCACTTTCACTATTTTAAAGGCAATCTTATTGCTTGACTCACTGATTTCTCACATAGTAAAAAGAGTCACTGGCACATTAATGTCATTGGGTCCGGATGTCATCTATCCAAGAGTTATTTAGAAACTAAAGAATGAAGTAGCCGATCTCTTGACTAAAATATGCAACTTATCTTAAAACGACCATGGTGCCAGAGGTTTGGAGGATAGCGAATGTCACACTGATCTTTAAAAAGGGAAGGAAAGGGGACCTGGGAAACTATAGGCCAGTCAGCCTAACGTCTATTCCAGGTAAGATGGTGGAATCATCAAGGATAAAATCTTAAAGCACATAGGCTAACAAGCCTTGCTGAGGGAGAATTGGCATGGCTTCTGTAAGGGTAAGTCTTGCCTCACAAACCTTTTAGAATTTTTTGAAAATGTCAGCAGGCATGTGGTTGGCAACCTTCAGTCTCGAAAGACTATGGTATAAGCCTACAGCATCCAGTATTCCCAGGCGGTCTCCCATCCAAGTACTAACCAGGCCTGACCCTGCTTAGCTTCCAAGATCAGATGAGATCAGGCATGTGCAGGGTAACAGTTGCTGGAAGCAGGAGAACCTGTGAATATTATATATCTGGACTTTCAGAAGGTGTTAGATACAGTCCCTCACCAAAGGCTGCTGAGGAAACTCCATGGTCAGGGAATTAGAGGGCAGGTCCTCTCCTGGATTGAGGAGCAGGAAGCAGAGAGTGGGTGTCAATGGACAATTGTCACAATGAAGAGAGGTGAAAAGCAGTGTGCCCCAAGGATCTGTCCTGGGACCAGTGCTTTTCAACCTCTTCATAAATTACCTGGAGACAGAGTTAAGCAGTGAGGTGGCCAAGTTTGTGGACGGCACCAAATTTTCCAAGTGGAGAAGTCCAGAAGAGATTGTAAAGAGCTCCAGAAGAGTCTCTCCAAACTTGGAGAATGGTCAGCAAAATGGCAGATACGTTTCAATGTAAGTAAATGAATTCATGCACATTGGGTCAAAGAATCAAAACTTTACATATAGTCTACTGCAGTGGTTCTCAAACTTTGAGGGAGCTTTACTCCCTCAGCAAGTCTTTGTGGGGGAGGGCAGTGAAGTGATCCCCAGGATTGCGCTGCGAGGGGGGGTGCTTGTGACTTACTTTCAGAAGGCGGGGCTGCAGCAGGTGCGGGGAGCCCTGCACAGCCCTCTGTAGCGCTCCCGGAGGCTTGGAACATTTGGAGAAAGTAGGCGCAGAGCACTTCTGTTTTGCAGGAGACACTTTGCGCCCACTTTCAGTGAATGTGAATGTTTCAGACACTAATTCAGTGAATTAGACACAAATACATTATAAACACAAAATAAAAAAAACAAACACTAAGCTCTCACTCTCTGATACACTCACCTTAAGCCACTAAACTAGTGCTTCTCACACTTTTAGCACAGGGACCCACTTTTTAGAATGAGAATCTGTCAGGACCCACCAGAAGTGATATCAACAAGCAGGAAAATTTTTAACAATCCTAGGGCACAATCCTAACAGGGTGTTAAACCAGCCAAAGTCCTTTGGGCTGGCCCAGGAGAGTTGCAAATGTGCCGTAAGGAGGAAGCTCCCAGAAGCGCCAGCCTCCGCACCGGCTTCCTCCATATGCTTTGTGTCGGCTCAGATGAGCAGATGCAATGACCAAAGGTAGGTATGGGGGAGGCGGGGATTAGGAGGGAGGGAGACTTTCCTGGGCGGGGGGAGGGTGGGTGGTGGGTGGCACCAGGGGCAGGTGGGCAGGGAGAGGGAGGTGGGGCTGGGATCTGACAGTTATTCCGGATCCCAACCCCTGTTCCTGGGAGAACAGAGCGGTTTTAAGTCGCTCCGCTCTCCTCGGACTTGCACAACCTCCAGAGATGGCGCAAGTCCAAGGAGACCCATTGGGTCCAGCAGCTCTTACCTCTAGCTGAGCTGCTTATGGCCACTATCCTGCGCTGGATACAGTGCAAGTCTCCTGGCTTGCCGGTTCCAGCGCAGGACAAGATTGTGCTGTTTGGCTGCAAAAATACCCACACTTACCCAGGAGTAATTCCCATTTACTGTCATTGTTAAAACCATATACAGAGTAGGCTGTTCAAAGTACAGGTCTGCAACAGTTATAAATTACAGGCTGAGACTAATCATTCGCATGGGTTCTGTTCCAAGCACTCATGTGAATGGCAAAAAATGCACTATAGCAAATCAATTTTAAAAACAAAGTTTATTTGGTAATTTAAAAACAGCCTTGCTGACCTTTGTGATGTAAGGTAAGAGTCACTAACAAGACAATCCATCAATGAGTCCTCCTCCAAGAGCTTAGGAAGAGCTGAGAGCTTACACTCAGCCCCTCCCTTTACCAATGCAAAGGGATCAGTTTTCTTTCACGTGCTCAGGGGGAAGGGAGGGGTCCGCTGGGGAGAGAAGGATTGATGGATTGTCAGCCAGCTGCCCCCCCTCTCATTAAGGAGGCTATTGTTAAAGGACTGTTCAGTTTTTTTTAAGGGGTGCATTTTTCCCCTTCTCCAGGGATCACATTCCTTCTCATTGGCAGGGACCATTCATGTTGAGTCAAATCTGTGTATAAAAAATCAGTCTATAAATAGGCTGGACCTGTATACTGAAAACAAACAAACAGAATTTTTAAGGGACTTTTAGGGATATAGGGCTTAAAAAGAGGAGTTTTAAAGACTTTGTTTCAGTTTAGGGCAGGGGTGTCAAACATAAGGCCTGGGGGCTCGATGCGGCCCCAGAAGCTTTTTATCTGGCCCTCAGGCTCTCAGCTGCTGAGGTGTTACAGCTGAAATGGCAGCCCACATGAAAATTGGGCTTTCCCAAATATGATCAAGATTTGCATACTTTCTCTTCTGTAATTTGCAGTTAATGAGTTTCTGTATATGAAAAGGGTCTGATTTCTGGCCATTAGCTGCTTAATGATGTCACTTTCTGCTTAATGACATCTCTTCCAGCCCTCAGTTGGAGCCCTGAATGCTAACCTCGGCCCTCTGTATAAAACAAGTTTGACACCCCTGGTTTAGGGATTTTTAGGGACCAAGTATGGGCCCTGATTTAATGCATTAGACAGGCTATGCATAGTAGTGCTAGAAAACAGCCCAAAATCTGTAAAAAGCACCTAAGCCACTTCACCTTATCCTTCCATCCTTTCCCCTTAAAAAGAAAACACACATCTTCCCACTATGATAGGTTTCATGCTTTCTTGAGCTTCTGAAATTTTCCCAGACATTTCCCACATGTTCCCAAGGGAATGGTTTTTGGGAAAGAGCTATAACCAAATGGGTTAGAAATTGAGTGTGTGTGTTTTAAAAAAAAAAAAAAACAGCTGTCAGGATGCTGACTTTATGAAATTCAGTGCTGTTGCATTAAAATGAGAGACTCACAAAATATGCACAATAATTAGTAAAAAGAATACTTACTTGATTATATCATCAAGTGTTATTAGTGCTTTTTTGTGAAAAAAAGGTGCAGGAACTCACAACTTGTTAATCTTTTATTTATTTATTTATTTATAAACCATTTTTTATTGGAGAAATAAAATATTTTTTATGTGCTTCCCCCCTAAAGATGAACTTACTTCTGAGTAGACATGCATAGGATTGGGCTGTCAATCTCAACATCCCCTTCCCCCTAGCTACTTTTTCTACACATGGGGAAAAATACTGTACAGGTGCACTTGTAGCATGTAGTATGTAGTGTGGCACTACTTCGAGGAGAGGAAGCAGTGAATGGATTCCAAAAAATGGCTTACATGAGTTTCATGTAGTAAAATTACTCTAAGCAACTGTGGGAGTAAGAACAAAAAAGGAATTCTTACATGAGAGGGGTCCTCAGGTGCACATAGAAACAGCTATTTTTGCAAACAAGCGATTAAATATGGTTTAATTTAGGTATCAGAATAATCTGTGTCTTTGGGAAGGCGCTTGGCATGCAATTGTATGTTCTCTGCTGCCCTGAGCAGCTGCTGTGCATTGCTGGAGAGGAGCTGCAAATGCTGGCTGGCGGAGGGCATTCTTGTGGGGGAAGGACGAGGAAGATCTCTGGCAAGCCTGGACAGCACGTTGTACACACGTAGAATCCCTTTTCACCTGCCCTTAGCAGATATATATCTATGCCAGATTAAGAGCCCAATCCTAGGTATGTCTACTCTGAAGTAAGTCTCATTCTAGTGAATGGAGCTTACTCCCAGGAAAGTGCCTAGGATTGCAGCCTAAGAGCCCAATCCTATGCATGTCTATTCAGAAGTCCTCTTTAGTGAATGGGGCTTACTGTGGATAGGATGGCAGCCTTAGAGTCCAATCCTGTGCCTGTCTACTCTGCCTCTGTTTTGCTCCCTGCCCCCGCTCCTGGAATGTCTCCGAAGGGGAGGGGCCCCTGCAAAAAGGTGCCGGAACTCCGTCCCCCTGCGTTCCATTAGAAAAAAAAGCCCTGAGTGTTATACATATGACTGGCCTGCACTAATCTTGGGAAGTTTCAGTGGTCCCAAAACTGCTCCCAAATCCCAGAAGCATCTGAAGGGTCATTATATACAGCAAAATGGACTAGATGGATGTCATGTCATGTCTTGTTGGGGGGGGGGGGGGTCAGTGCATTGCCCCAGGGGGGTAAAGGGGAATTGAAGGGATTCCTGTTTGGCATTAGCTGAAAGGGGAAATGGCGTGGCTTACCAACGAGGGTAGGCACAGCAGTTGCAACAAACTCCTTTTAATGAAGGGAAGCACACAAGAGGCCATTAAGTCCCAAACTTTGCACGCATCCTCTCACCCCTGCCAAAATAGGACACCAAATACCTAGGAACTTTGAAGCAATATCTGCAGCTGCGATCAGAGAGGAGTTCTGTGAGTGGAGAGGAGTTCTATCCACCCAAACCTGACTGGTCTGGGCATGTTAGGCAAGGCACTGATGCCTCCTGGTTCGCTTCTAATCACTCATCCAGGCCTGGGCCGAGTCCAAGTGCACCCTCAAAACAGCAACAAGTTGGGGAAAGGACAGTTGCTGGGTCCCCTGGTCTCAGATGGGCTCTCTTCCAGAGCAGAGCCAGAGGTGGGTTCTGGGTGATGGCTGCAATGAAGAAGGGATGGCTGCGGTCTGGCCCCACAGTCAGGAGCCTGGTGACCTGCGCTCTCTTCCAGTGGCTGGGCATGCCCTCCCTGGCAGCATGGGGAGAAGTGGGGCATGCTCCTGCACACACCTGTGATGGACGTTCCCCCCTCCTCAGGTTGGCCCTCAAGGTTCCTTGTCTGCCCCTCCCCGAAGCAGGGCATCTTCAGGATCAGAATCCCCGCCTGGCAGGTTACGCTCCTCACTTAAAAGGCCTGTCCTCAAGACCCCCTTGGGGTGAAAACCCATCAGGGTGACTTCAGCATGTCACTGGACCCTTGGCCTGGTCCTGCAGGGCTCTTTCTGTTCTCTTAGTCCCTGACTTGTGTAAGCCTGATTTCAAACCTATGCAAAGGTTATAATAATTACACATGGATGCCTATCTCCTCTTAGCACAGTACCCCCCCATCCCAAACTTTTTCACAGAGCCGTCCATATGCTTAAAGAGATCTAATTTACGTAGAAACAGGCATTTACAGGTGGCTGGAATGGAACCCTTATGTGAGTTGAAGAGTTCCTGTATAACTAATTGCCTAAATTAATGTACTGCTATCTGGTATGGTACAATGCCTCCAATTAAGTGATGAACCACTGTGATACAGGAAGCTGGACTGGATGGGCCTTTGGCTTGATCCAGCGGGGCACTTCTTACACTCTTATGTTCTAACCACCCAATGCGATGCAGGATTAAGCAGCTGCACAGAGTCTATTACAACAGTGGAAGTCACTTCCACTGTTGTATAATGGCTGCCAATGGAATGTGCAGCACTCATCAGAGGCCATTCTCTTAGCATTGCTACAAGAGGTGGCAGAACTGCAGCCTCACCACCAGATTTTGCCATGCTTGCTAAACCAGTTAAGGAAGTGGTGGGGGCAGGGAGGGGAGCACATCAGTGGCAAAACTGGGTGGAGGTGGAAAAGGGGTCAAAAAGGGGGTGGATCCTATGGCAATGGCATGCAGCAGATCCTACTCTCTCCTTTTTTATGTTCCCCTTTCCTTTCCTCTCCTTGGACCTGTGCCAGCTAAAGAGGTGGAACAGGTCAGAGGAGACACGGTGAGTGGGAAACTTACAGGGAAGTAAGGAAAAATGTTCCTTTACCTCCCCCAATTCCCCCCCCCCCCCCCCGCAGGATACCAGACAAGCCTTTTTGGTATAGCTGCATTGGCAAGTAGGTAGAGGGTACGTTTGGGATCAAAGACTCATTATGACAAAGGAAGATAGTTCTAGCTAATGGTGGGAACTTTAAGGAGCTGCAAATCTTCCCCTGAAATATAAAACCTTTTCTTCCAAATATGTTTGTTTAATCACTGTTGCTACTGAGGTAGAAGAAATGACTGACAGCCCAATCCTGAGCTGCCTGCAGCACCCAGGGTCGGTGGCTCCAAGGAGGGCTCCCGCCAAATCCTGCACTTCCCACGCTACTGTGGGAGGCACCTCGGGAGAAGGGGACATTCGTCCCCTTCCCCCGAGTAAGGGAAGCAGCCCCTCAATGGGGCTACTCTCTTTAGCGCCGACCAAAAGGTTGGTGCTAAAGTAAAGGCACTCATATAGGGCGCACAGCCCTGCACAAGCGCCCTGGATCCTACGAAGCACAGGTCTGCGGATCCGCCTCTCTCCCTCCCTCCAACATGCCTCCCACCCACCCCCTGGCACACCTCCACCCTCCCCGGAATGCCTCCCCCATGCCCCTGGCCACACCCCCACCTCCCGTTCCGCAGCTCAGTGGTCCAGGAAACCGCTGAGCCGTGGGGTCCAGGAGACCGCCAAGCTGCGGAACCCGGGCAACTGCCACGTGCTAGCCCAGCTCCGGCTGGTGCTGGACTAGCTCCAGCAGGAGACTGGGGGCGAGCCCCGCAAACATGCCTTACAGCCTTACACGTTTGCGACCACAGGATTGGGCTCTGAATGGAGAAGGAGAAATGGCAGGAAAAATTATTTTGCATTGATACCACAATTTGAAGACATTAGGAGTCAAGAATGTCCTATAGTTTCCCTTTCCCCCCCAGCCTCTCCCAGCTTTGGAGAAGATCACTGGAAGTCTCACAAGCTGCATCGATTATTTTCTTGTAAACTCTTTTAATAAATTAACTTAATTGGCCTAGCAGTACAAACTGTGTTTGTTTGGGCTAATTACCACACTCTTTCAATTCCTTACATTGTAACATCACATGGGTAACACATGAACTATTATCATACATCAAGTTAAAAAAAACACTATTCATGTTAGTGAGAATTTTCCAATGAATAATATTAAAAGGAAATTTGAACTTTGATCTCTGTTAAGAGATCATACTAATTGTATATTTAATTTAGAATTGCAAACAACTGAATTTATGAATTAAGAGCATAGGAACCTGAATACTGTATGAGTTTTGGTGACATACTCTGTGTAGGGAGTGTTTCTGTACTCAATATATGGTCCTTTAAAAAACCCCAGCAAACATAAGACATTTAAAATGTGTTGTAAACGCATAATTCATGAATCTCAGCCTTAACGTAGAACAAATGATCTCCAGAAAAATAAGATAATCTGAACACATTTATATCTTATTTTCTTTGCAGCTACATATACAGTGCTACTTTGCATCACATATTTCACACCCCTGCTAACTGGGCAAAGAACCAACTTTGAAAGTGATGTCCTCTTATATTCAGCGGGGGGGGGGGGGGGAGTGCAACTATCCCTCAACACCCTAGCATGTCATCTTTTCCAATAGCTGTTGCTGGTATCTCTTTAGCGTATGAGTTTTCTGGGGATAGGGAACGATTTATTGATGTATTTTATTATGCAAACCACGTTTCAAATACATTTTTTGAAAAACGATATATATTCTTTACATTTATCCTGCTCAGACAACATCAATCATTGTTCCTACAAAGACTAATACCAAATTCTAATATTTACAACACACATTATCTTTACGCAAAATGTTTTTTAGAGGACCTAGATAAATTAGATCTTCTAGTGATAACCTAGATCAGGGGTGTCAAACATGGCCCCATAGGTCATATGTGGGCCCCAGAAGCTCTTTATCCGGCCCCCATGTTAACTGAGTTTGCCCAGTGCCACCCTTTCAGCAGCACCACATTTGCCAAGTGTCTGGGAGAGAGAGAAAGAAGGAGGCCTCAGAAGGCAAGGAATGCTACAGCGCGGGACAGAGCAAGAAGGGTAACAGAAAGAGATGCTGCCAAGGTACTGGAAGGGCCTTATTATCACATGGGTCACATTTTTAGCAGCACTGCTTCTGTCAAGGAATCACTTCGCAGACCATGTGAAGTGATGCTGCAGAAGAAGTGGCACTGCTGAAAGGGCAGCCCACATGGTAACTGGGTACTCTATATCTTGAAAGTATGATCAAGATTTGCACATTTTCTCTTCTGTCACTTACAGCTAATAAAATTCTATGTGAGAACAAAGTGCTTATTTTTGGCCATCATCTGATTAATGACTATCACTTCCTACTTAATGATGTCCCTTATGGCCCTCAACAGACTCCATGAATGCTATCTGGCCAACTATATATGTTTAATACCCCTGACCCAGATGTTGCATCTAATGAAAGGGATTCTAGTTCAGGAAAGCTTATGCTGGAATAAGAATGTTAGTATTAAGATGCTGTTACAAATCTGTTATTTCTGCTACAGTTCCTCTTTTAGAGATAATCCAGCATTATGATTCACAATTCAGTAATTTTTTTCAGCAATGAACAAAGGGATAATCCACATTGCACCACACTCAAAAACAAAATTCTTAGTGTTTCAATACGACTGTACCATATCCAACGCATACATATGTAAGGTTCTATATTGTGCTTGTAAAGAATTCAAGCATATATTGTGATGTAAAGTATATTATAATTTCTCACAGTATTCACCATCTTGATATATTATAATCTGAATATTATAATCAGACACAGCTTACTTTCAATAAACACCAATAGATGTTTGTTTCTTCTGGAATTAAATCGCATCCATGAGCAGACTTTGAACACTGGACAAAGTTTTTTTTTTTGCAGGTCACAATTCGGTAGGTCTTTTCTGTAGGTCACAATTATATTCAGTGTCCATACACATAGAATGGGGGGGGGGTTGCATGACATTTATTTATGCAGCTTATCAGTAAACATAGGCTGGTCAGCCTAACATCTATACTGGGTAAGATGTTGGAATGCCTCATCAAAGAATCTCAAAATACATAAACGAACAAGCCTTGCTGAGGGACAATCGGCTAATATTATAATGCCGTTGTACAAATCGATGGTAAGGCCACACCTGGAGTATTGTGTCCAGTTCTGGTCACCACATCTCAAAAAGGACATAGTGGAAATGGAAAAGGTGCAAAAGAGAGTGTGACTAAGATGATTACTGGGATGGGGCACCTTCCTTATGAGGAAAGGCTACGGCATTTGGGCCTCTTCAGCCTAGAAAAGAGACGCCTGAGGGAGGACATGATTGAGACATACAAAATTATGCAGGGGATGGACAGAGTGGATAGAGAGATGCTCTTTACACTCTCACGTAACACCAGAACCAGGGGACATCCACTAAAATTGAGTGTTGGGAGAGTTAGAACAGACAAAAGAAAATATTTCTTTACTCAGCGTGTGGTCGGTCTGTGGGACTCCTTGCCGCAGGATGGGGTCACGGCATCTGGCCTGGATGCCTTTAAAAGGGGATTGGACAAGTTTCTGGAGGAAAAATCCATCATGGGTTACAAGCCATGATTATTATTTAATTATTATTAACAGTATTTATATACTGCTTTTCAACTAAAAGTTCACAAAGCGGTTTACAGAGAAAAATCAAATAACTAAATGGCTCCCTGTCCCAAAAGGGCTCACAATCTAAAAAACTGATGTGTATGTGCAATCTCCTGATTTTAGAAATGGGCTATGTCAGAATGCCAATGCAAGGAAGGGCACCAGGATGCAGGTCTCTTGTTATCTGGTGTGCTCCCTGGGGCATTTGGTAGGCCGCTGTGAGATACGGAAAGCTGGACTAGATGGGCCTATGGCCTGATCCAGCGGGGCTGTTCTTATGTTCTTATGAGGGTGTAATTTTGTAGATCTCCATTGATTTTGAACAGAATTTTTGCCTCTAAGGATCCTTCTCTCCATCACTGAAATAATTTAAGAAAAAAATATGATTAAGTAACTACTGCACACATATTGCATTGATTTTCAGTATTGATTTTGTGTTGGAATTTGGAGTCATGCCTCAAGAAAGCTTCAACGTTTTATGTATTTACAGCTATCAGTTGGCAAGGGGTCATCTGTTCATACAAAACATGCCTCAGAAGTGCACAAAGATGTAAGTGATCTTTTTGTAAAAATGATTCTTGACCAGTCCCTTAATGCATAAAGGAGAAAAAGAAAACCACATGTTAAATCAGAATAGTTCACACAACACTGAGATTTTTGAAATACACTTTTTTTTTTCACTTGTCACACTAATAAGACAGATACAGATTATGCCTATTTCCCTGGAGAACCATCCCATAGCCTCAGAGCAAAGACCAACGATGAGTCATTGTCTCATACAGAAACACTCTAGAAAAAAGGCCACACATCATTTAAACACATCCTGATTAGACATATTTTTAAGCAAAATTGGCTTGCCAGCTAGTTTATTTTATTTTCCTTTTAATCAAAAATTTTCAAGTAGAATTAAGTTTCCATGAATACCAAGATTTTACAACTCTTCCAAGAGTACTAACAGAAATCAGTTGTTGTTTGTCAGATTCCTTCCCTTCAAAAAAAAAAAAAAAAAAAAGATCAGAGATGGTACTTGTAATTTTTATGGTTTCTGCTGATATACATATAGTTTATAAATTAAGATTATAGACTAAACTGAGGTTTTAAACTTAAGGCTCATGGGCCGAATATGGTCCCCAGAAGCTCTTTATCTAGCCCACATGATAACTGGGCACTCCCAGCACAACTTGTGCTGAAGCTTTGGGAGGCAGACAGGAGGCGGCCTCAGAAGGCAAGAAACACTTCTGGGAAAGGGGCAGACCAAGAGGGGCGAGAAAGGGTAATGCTACCGAGGCACTGGAAGAGTCCAATTAGCGAATGGACTGCCCTTTCAGCAGTCCCGCTTCTACTGAGGTGTCACATCACAAAGCACTTGAGCTGTGAAGTGACACCTTGGCAGAAAGCACTACCCATATGGATAATTGGACACCCAGCATGATAGTTGGGCCATCCCATATCTTGAAAATATGATCAAGATTTGCATATTTCCTCTTCTGTAATTTGTAACTAATTAATTCCTACATGAGAATGAATGTTAACTTCTGGTCATCATCTGCTTAATGTCACCACCTTCTTGATGGCCCTCAGCAGGCATCATGAATGCTATTCACTCCACTGTATGAAATGAGTTTGATACCCTTGAACTAAGCAAACCAAAGCTGCTTGGGACTTTCTGAAAACAAGAATACCCTTTATATATTTTGCATAGATGACATTTTGTATAAATGGAAGTGGTTCATTAAGAAGCACTTCTTCAGGGAACCTTTAATACATGGACAATCTGCAATATGATTGTAGGTTTATTTGCTGCTGATGCTAAGAGGGTAAGGCAACAATGGACAGTCAGATACTTCTTCACCTGCATCTAAATTAGCAGAAGGCATCTAATGATTCATCTGAATGTCAAATCACCATGTGAAGCTTTATTCAAAACAATTCCACTATTAATCATAACAGTTCATATTGAAAGAGGAGCACTGGCATCAAGCCAACACCTAGTTATAACTTGTGCCTTGTTAAGCAAATTGTGGGGTAGTGGGGGAAGAAGGGGAGAAGAAGAAAACTGGAGAAAAGAGAGATAGATAAAGCATCAAGGTTTTAGCCATGGTGCAAGTCCATGGCTGAATCAGGGCTATAGGGAAGGAGTGAGACCCTCAGTGGAGAATCTAACCCCTCTCTTGTGGTTACCCACCATGAAGTTCCTCTTAAATCATGTCTCACCCCTGTGAGACAGGTCAACTGAATATGTCAATCCTTTTTCTCATAGTCCTTTATGGATTGGTTAAGAGCAGCAGTTCCCAAACTCTCAGGGAGAGTATGGAATGGTGTGTCTGCGGGAGACGAGCGATGGCAGTGACACGGTTTGTCTGTGGGGGAGGGGCAATGGATAAAGGGATAAAGGAGCTTTTTAATAAAACTTACTCCAGCAGCACAAGTCCTCCAATGGGTGAGGGTGCACCTCAGAACAGTTAAAAAATGTGATCACGACCCACATCCAATTACGCAATTACCATCATCGCTGTCGCCCCACCCCTTAAGGGGGCTGAAATAGGGTTATGAAAATAATCCTTGCTCTGGAACTATATTAGAGAAGCTGTTAATTCAAGTAAAATGAAAAAATACTATCAAAATTTTGGTAAGAAGTACAGTACAAGTACTCAAAGTTGTCAATAGGTTCTTGGAAACTGCAACTTTAAGTGAAACAACTTGCAATGAAATCAATTTTACTGTAGGCTCAATGATATATGTAAACAAGAGTTATACTTCTCCAGCATATTTCTGGACCCAAAACATCACCAAACTTCTAAATAAAGACCCAAAGTGCTTCTAATATTAATCACTGAAATAAATGTGGGCATTTCAGGCCGGAGAAAACCCATGCAGAAAAGGGGGAAATGTGCAAACTGCACGCAGGCAGTGGCCCTGGTGAGGAATCAATTCTTTTCCCCTCATCAACTTTATAAAGAAATGACTTTGAACTTTTAAGTTCAAATGACTTTAAGTGAGGACTTGATGTACTGGGAATGTGGTTTATTGATGTTTCAGGAAAAAAGTAAACAGGTAATAGTTCTGAATAATTAATGTAAAAGGAGTGCAATGTTAAAATTGTTTTCTTTCCATCTTACCACTTGGGATTGAAAACAGCAGAATTGGGAGGGCAGGGAGAGGTGAACAAAGGGTGTTTTTTCCTCATCATAGAGCATTTGTAGTAACGTTTTCACTACAAGATTGCCATAATGCTGGATTAGGTATGCTGTTGTTCCTCAATGGTAAGGGGCAACACCTCTGGTCATGGCCAGAAAAACTCTCTTTCATTTAATGGGAAAAACCTTTTAAGTTATGTGAAGGATGATCTTAAAAGTTGTGTGCGAGAGATACAGGTTCCTGCATTTTGCCCCCCCCCCCACACACACACAAGTGGACACTATTTTAGAGGAAACTAAAACATGTTCAAATCATTGTCATTTAAGGGATATTCAAAGGAATGGTTTTTGTTCTCAGTGCAATACTTGCTCTGGAAGGATTTCCATAGAGTTTCTGCATCCATACCAACTGGACCGAAATATATTTTTAGAAACCGTGATGCCTTGACATCACAATCATGTTGCTGTGAATCAAGGGTAATTGCTAGAGCCACACATGACAGGGACCTTTTATGCAGGCTGCATTACAAGAGAATTTAAACAGTCATCAATAAAGTCATTTTTATGTGCCCCACTAGCTGTATTAATTCCAAAATAACCAGTATCTGTTCAGCAGTTCAAACGGCTTTTTCAAATGGAAGAATTAGGCAAGCAGTTCAGTGCTAGATTCATTATTAAGAACAGATTAATCTTCTGTGCTATTTTAGAACTACTTAGAATTCTGTACAGATAGATGTAATTTATCGTCTGATGTTGTAGCACTATTTCAGCAAAGCAAAAGGTCACAGAACGGCTGGGTAGCTTGGTAAATCACACACAAGGCTTCTGCAACTTCTTGGTGGTCTAAACCAGGGGTGTCCAAAGTTTTTGGCAGGAGGGCCACATCAGCTCTCAGACACTGTGTCGGCGACCAGGAGAAAAAGAATTAATTTACATTTCAAATTTGAATAAATTTACTTAATGAATATTTTCGAGATGGAACTTATATGAATGAATGAAGGTCTTGCAATAACTCAAGGCCTATAAAAGGCCTTGCACAAAGCAAGGCTGGCCTTTCTTTTGCTGCCGCTACTGCATCACAGACATGAAACAGCAAGCAGTAGAGGTAGCCCTCATCCCACAGCTCACGTGAGAGGTCAAACAGTCGCCCTCACACTGAGATCAGTTGCTTCGGGCCAGAGTGGGCTCCAACAAATCTTCAGAGGGCCAGAGGCTCATTGGAGACTGGGAACTCCCTGAGACTCCTATTGGGGAAGATCATCCTTTAGATAATATTTAAGCACAATGAAATGCTGACATTAATGACCAAATATCCGATCATGTTATTTATTTACATCTAATATGCACTGTTTTGTGCCTTTCTAAGCTACAATGTTTCTGCAATGTACTGCAGCAATAAATGCTTTCTGTTACCCTTTACATCTGCAAGAGACATACCCCAAACTGTTTCCAGCTTATTTTATTAGTGTTAGTATTATTTCTAAAGGCTCAGGCAAACTCAACTGGTTTTAAACACACAGTAAGACATTTTTGGTTTGTTCAACCTTTCCCTGAACCTGTTGTTCTCTGTTATATTTGATTATTTTTTATTGCACTTCATTATAATATTGTTTTAAAACACTTTGATAATCCAATGTTTGATGGGACAGACAGCCTAAAAACCTTTTAAATACATAAAATTATCTATATATGAAATCTGCCTCGAACCACTGAATTCATTTAAGTATAGTATCCTCTACACCAGGGGTCTCCAAACTTTTTGGCTAGAGGGCCGCATCAAATGTATGGCACGGTTTTGAGGGCAATGGATAGTGCTTTTTCCTGTCTGGAACATGAGGAAGAAAACTCCCTACAGCTGCTAATTATCTGACCATTGACTTCACTCTTGATTTCTGCCTCAGATATCACTACAAATTCACAGTAAACTTAACTATATTGGCAGACAGTATCCGTCACTGAGCTATGTACGCTGAGTCAATTGCCCCAGGGAATAGTTTTCATGGCTGCCTCAACTGCTAAACTTGGCCCAAAGTAACTTCTTTGCGTCACTGCTAACAATATCACTAGGCAGCTTGTAGTTCACTCCAAAGCATGTAATTTAACCAGAAAAATAGTATAAGATTACAAAAAGAAAAACTGTACAAAAAAGAAAAGTTAAATCTCACTGAATTCTATAATAAGCATTTCCTAACATTCTTGTATTTTAACTAAAAAGGTAATTCTTGTCTTCATTTTCAGTAGAGGTGTACAAGGCATGATGTAGTCAAAAACAACTTAGTTATAACTTTCAAAGAAGAAACTGATTATTAATAATTTTGGATTACTACTATAGGGAGATGATAATGCCAGACCATTTTTGTTGTCCTTTACGCACTGTATGTCCATTTTCAGTCTTATAAGTCTCATAAGACTACAAACAAACCAATTTCAATGCAGTTGTCATGCAAATAATTTTATTTTTAGATGTTCTTCCTAAAAGCCAAACTACATTTAATTTCAAAACTAAATCAATACAATTACACTGCAGTAGCAGTCCACTGAGATAACAATAACAATAATAATAAATAATAATTGTATACCTGAACCCTAAGGAGACAAAGTTTTCCTTTCTGTTGCATCTAGAACTACTATTTCAGCTTCTTGCAAATATAACACAGAAAGAGCTCCAGGCTTATTTTTTACATCACCCTTCCTCTAAGCAGATCAGGGGTGCATAAGGTACATTCCTTCATTTTGTCCTCACAATTTTGCGAGATAGGTTAATCCAAGAGTGATTGGCCCAAGGTCACCCAGGAAGCTTCATTATTGGATCTTCCAGGTCTAGCAACAGTGCCACACTATCCTGGCTCCCAATCCTACCTTACTCCCCGTGCAGTGATACAACAATGCTGGCACAGCCCCTGCTGCATCCTACAGAGCACTTTTGGCTGCTGAAGGTTTCTCTGAAATAAGGAGACATTTGTCCCCTTACCCTGAGATAAGCCCTATTAACCACTATGGATCAACTTGGACCTATTGTCATGATGACCCATGCAAGTGGATCAGGCCCAGAAAGGGGGGGGGCTTGATTCGGTATGTGCTGCTGCCACTGAAGCCACCCCATCCTGGGCCCATCTCCTTCCTTCCCATTCCACCCATCCTCCCACCCTGTTCCTCTCCTTGCACTGGGCTTACCTGCTACAGTGGGCCTCGCAACATCCACAGGCAAATGCAAGAATGCTCAGCCTTTCCATCATCAGATTGCACTGCAGAAAAGCATTTTACAGCTGCTTAGCATCAGCCTGTACCAGCATAATGCATGATCCACCAGCACTTGCCTTAGATAGGATTGGGCTGTAAATCCCTGCTGCATCTCTCAATTACCACATGGATTTTTCCTGGTTTTCCCTCAAAATAATCTTATCATATAAAAACTGAAATTATGTATCTATTTACAACTCTATAAACAGAACTTCTATGTAATTTTCATAAAATTTCACTATAATGATTTCAAGATTTATTTAATTGTGTTTGATTCACTTCGATTCTTTTTTAAAATCTGCTGTCTATATTAATTTAGAATTAATATTTATATAATTACAGAATTTACATAATTACAGAATTATATATTTAATTCTGTAAAAAAGATGAAAATGAATACAGTATTGTGACATGGGCATTGCTTGTTATTGGAATGCGGACCTAATCCAAAACAGAAATACTAATTAAGAATATTTATATACTGCGTAACAACCACCACCACCACCACTCAAAGCAGTTTACAAAGTCAAATAAAAGGCTTGATTAAGCCTTCCTTGGTTAAGCCACAGACCTGACAGATTCCAAAATAGATCACTTGATTAACCAGTTTCTAATTCCAAACATTGATTAATAATTATCCAAACTGGATTTCGAAGGGATGTCAAATAAAAGTTAACCACATTATAAATGGGCCCAGTTTTCAATGACGCTTGCTATAAGATAACTGGAAAGTAAGCAAAAAAAATGACTGTGTAAAGCCATTCTACATTCAATTCTTGCGAAAAAAATTATTCCAAACAGGCTTATTAAAGTGCTGGAACAAAAACACCAACAAAGCACACTACAGACATAGAATACTGTGTTACGTATTACACCTAGTCTTTACTATTTAATATACAGGTGTGTGTCGTTTAACAATGGAGATTCATTCCTGCACCCTCATCATCAAGTGACGCCCAACACTAAATGACGTTATCTGTAAGACTCCCAAGAAGCCTAATCTGGACAGAAGTAGGTATTAAAATTCTATTCATTTTTGTCAGCTGCTACTGACTTGGAGAGGAGCAAGGCAGCTATTCTTTCTGTTTTATGTCTGTGCAAGATGGAAACCATTTCCTGATTAGGGGGCTCTATAAAATGTACATTTTCAGACCCTGCAAATTCTTTTCCATTAACAGCATATTGTTTACTAAAGTGGATATTGCAATAAGACATTAACAGAACCAATGATTTGGTTCCAAGAAGGAAACAGCAGGGAAAGAAGTCACAGTGAAGTAGATCACATGCCACCTCGTAAGATATAAACTGGACCAAATTCTTCTGAAGCCTTTCCATTCGATGTTTGTATAATTCCTCACTTCCACTACCAAACGCCTTAGCAGAAGCAAATATTCTTTAACAGTGAGATAAACTAAATTACTTAGTAGCTTGCCCAGATAATCTGTCTTTTTCAAGGACAGATTGATTTAATAGAGAATGTTTCACTTGATCTTAATATAACCAACCTCACAACCATCTCCATATCTTAATGAAGAACATATTTAGAAAAAGACAAAATAAGAACTAAAAAAAACTATGGGCTGGATCCTAAGAATCATTAGTGGGCTTTTTGGAACAGAGCTTTTTCAATTCATCCTTTCTACTACAACTCTATGCCCCTTGAAAAGCTTCTCTCTACCATTTCTGGCAGCAGCCCGGCAACACAATGTAACGACTGCTTTCTTAAAAATTATCAGGCAGTTATATGATAAAAAGTCACTACTGCCCTAAGTGGTTTGCTAGAGTCCCACTGATATCAATGAAAATTGATAATCGCTGTAGGTTTCTGGAATCAGGACCTCTGATGGCAGAATGTTTGTCAATCGGTTGCTACTTCCAAGTAGCTATTTAAAAATTATTTTTAAAAACCATGCAGTACTTGACTATTGCAATGAATTACAGAGGGTCTATACAACAACTTTGTCACTCTAAATCAGTATCCAACTGAAGCAAAATGAGCCATTGGAGAACGGGTCCTCTTCACCCACTCTCCTTGCCTGTCTGATTCCTTTCAATGTTAATCAGTTTTTCCATGACATCAGAATTGGACAACCATAGTTAGCACTTGCACTTCAACCAGAATCAGAAATTGTGATAGAAGGGAAGGGTGGGGAGAGAAGAAGAGTATAAGTCTGTGGTTTGTTCACCATCTTCCAAACTGTGGTTTGGTTTATGAATGAGCCATAGGTTTGAAGGCCCTTTAAGGCTGAGCCATTGGCTTTCATACTTATCTCAATTTAGTGCAATTTTAATGAACTTGTATACGAGTAAGAGTTTTCAGTTAACAGAATGACATGTAATACCACAAATCAATAAAGGTAGCTGGCTATACCACTCAAGAGAAGAAACTCACCTGAAACAGCACCTAACAAATGTTTTGGTAAGATTATTTTTCAGTGAATCAGAACTCAACCCAAACCTAAAACATCATTGTTGACTTGGCTTTAATCAGCACTAAACCCTTAAACTTCAAAAGTGTTAACCCTTCAATTCCTCAGCTTTTATGCTGTTGTATGTATTTTGTTTGCAAAAACCTTTATAGAGAAATAGCTATTATGTTCACTTAACAGTGCAATGCACACCTAGTCATGGAGTTAAATCAGACTCAGGCCCCAATCTTATACCCCACCATCACTGCCAATGCAGCTGTGCCAAAAAGGTACACACTATATCCTGTAATGGGAATTGGGGAGGGGGGGTGGCAAAGACAGAGGCAAGTAAAAATATTTTCTTACCTCTGCATAAGCTTTAGAGTCACCTATGGGTCTCCTTGGACACATGTCACAGATTTTGGTGGCATATGTCCAAGGAGGGAAAAAGGGTGGAGAGCCTCTAAAGAGAGGAGGCAAGATCCACTGTGTGCCATTGCCACCAGATCCACAAACTCCCTACCTTTCCCCATGCCCAGTTCTTCCCACAGAATGCCCTGATCCTCTCTGCTCACGGTCCAGTGACCTATCAGGGAATCCAGGAAGGACACTGCAGCACGGCTGGCAATGTCCACTATTTCTGGCAGGAGCCTGGCAACATGCTATAGAGAGTCACATGTTTCGATACCATAAGTCAGGCTGCACTGCTGGAATGCAAATTCTGGCAGTATAGCCCAATGATGGGATTGGGCCATCACTCTCATAAATGTGTATAGGATTAACTGATTAGAGCCAGTTAAAAATAATAATTTTAGGTGACTGCTGTGTCTGCAGTAGGCATTACTCTAATTAATGCCACAATCCTAAATTTGCTGGCTGACAGCCTAATGTGTCTTCCGATGGTGCCGACTACCATAAAGTAGTCAGCAGTCATAAAAGTGAGCTCAGTAGCAGGCTGCCAAGGATGATGGTGGGAAGGCTGGCTCTCCCGCCACATGCCATAGCAAGTAAGTCAGAGGGAGAAGCAGGAGAGGGTGGGGAGGGTGGAATGGGCGAGGACAAAACTGGGCAGAAAGAGGGCATAAAGGGGGCAGGGAGGATGTGGGAAAGAGATCTGGCGGCAACAACGCACATCAGATCCTATTCCCCTTTCCTGAGGCCTCCCTGCCCCTTTCTCTCCTCAGACTCGTGCTAGTGAAATTGCTATCACAGGTCTAAGGAGACTCAGTGCAAATTGGAACATGAAAACGTAAGAAGAGCCCTGCTACATCATGCCATAGGGCCATCTGGTCCAGCTTCCTGAATCTCACAGTGGTCCACCAGATGCCTCAGGGAGCACACAACACAAGAGACCTGCATCCTGGTGCCCTCCCTTATATTTTGCATTCTGAGGTAGCCTCTGAAATCAGGAGGTTGTACATACCTATCATGCCTTGTAACCTGTGATGAACTTTTCCTCCAGAAATGTGACCAATCCCAATTTAAAGGCATCTAGGCCAGATGCCCTCACCACATCCTGTGGCAAGGAGTTCCATAGACTAACTGCACGCTGGGTAAAGCAATGTTTCCTTTTGTCTAAGTCACCCAACACTCAATTTTAGCGGATGTTCCCTGGTTCTGGTGTTGTGTGAGAGGGAAAAGAATATCCCCCTATCCACTCTATCCATCCCTTGCATAATTTTGTATGTCTTAATCATGTCCCCACTCAGGTCCCTTTTTTCTAGACTGAAGAGCCCCAGATGCTGTAGCCTTTTCTCCTAAGGGAAGTACTCCAGCCCAGTAATCGTTTTGGTTGCTCTGTTCTGCATATTTTCCATTTCCACTATACCCTTTTGAGATGTGGCAATCAGACCTAGATGCAATACTCCCAAGTGTGGCCTTACCATTGATTAGTACAATGACATGATAAAATTAGTCGTTTTATTCTCAATACCTTTTCTAATCATCCCAAGCATGGAATTAGCCTTCTTCACTGCCGCTGCACATTGGATCCACTTTTTCATCAAGCCATCCAACAGTACCTCAAGACCTCTCTCCTGATCCATCACAGATAGCTCAGAACCCATTAGCCTATATGTGAAGTTTTGCTTTTTTGTCCTAATGTGTATTACTTTACACTGTAAAGTCAGTAATCAACAGGAGGCTTACAGAGGTGTGAGGGGATTTAAATCTTCTTTTGCCTCTGAAGCCTCCCAATCCACTCCACCCTGTGCTGGATACAGCATGCCCACTGGGGGCTGCACCAGCAGAAGAGGGAAATAGGCTCTAAATATTAGTGTAAATGCCGCTAAAAATGTTGCCCATATAATTGTAGTCACGAAATAGTTAATGTTATTTACACTATGAAAAGCATCTAGTATCTATGATCTTAAATCACATTTATCAGTCAGCTGATGTGGATTCTTTCAGTCAGGTTATAACAGCCTGCTTACTGTACTTTAGTTTAGAATCTGAATAGTACTGCTTTGTTGAGAAGCAATTCAAAGCTATTCAATGCATTCTACTTAGCCACATTATAGCGTACTATATCTTACTATTGCTCATTACTGTCTCCACTGAAACCACTCTAAGCAAAATGAGGCAGCGTAACATTAAACATGCTGCCTTTTGAGGTCTGCCTAATTCATATAAAAATGTGAACAAAGAAAACATTTTTGAACCTTTTATTATTCTTATTGAGCACACGCATTTCCCTGATGCATAAAATCAAGTTGCTATTTGTAAACAATTTTACTAAATAATACAAGGAATGTTACAACCATCTACGAAACATCAACTATCAGAAGAGTCTAACCAACAAACAGAAGTTTGTTAACACCTCACATACAGGAAAAGGTGACTGTGAGATACAGGAAGCTGGACTAGATGGGCCTCTGGCCTGATCCAGTGGGGCTGTTCTTATGTTCTTATGAGTAATAAGAATAACAATAAGAAAATATTAGGGCCTATTTTCACAACCAAACAGTGCATGTTGGCTGCAGAAAATGTTAGCCTGTGATCAAGCTACGTAGTTTTAATGTGAAGTCTGATGCTGTATCCTAACAGCTTAGAGCCCAATCCTGGGCTTGGTGCAGTGGCTTCCGGCCACTGTGCACTGTCACAAACATGCCATAAGGCATGTTTGTGAGCCTCACCGCCTGGCTACCACCTGTATTAGCCAAGCTGTTTGTGTGGGGCTTGGCGCCCTAATTGAATGCCTTTACTTTTCTGCCAACCTTTTGGTCGGCAGTAAAGTAACCCCATTGCAGGGCTGCTTCCCTTACCTGGGAGAAGGGGACAAAAGTCTCCTTCTCCCGAGGTGCTGCCTGTGGTAGCCTGAGGCGCGCAGGATCCGGTGGCAGCTGTTCTCAATGCTGCTGAGGCTGGGCGCCCCGAGCAGCTCAGGATTGGGCTACCCATTGCGTCTATAGTGTTAAAATCTGTAATAATGAAGGGTCTTGTTTGCCATCAAAGACTTTTTTTTTGTTAAGTCTTTAAGGTGCCTTAAAACTCTTGGTTGTGTTTGAACAGACTAACATGGCCACCTCTATCAAAACTGTAATTAATTATGTGAGAATATTCAAGAACTCCTAAGTTTACATCAGTGGAGGGATTCATGTCTTCATGAATGAGGTTTTAAGAAAACTTTGAGTTGTAAAATCTTCCAGTAACTTGACCTTATTCATCATGTTTATTTGACATACTTAGTAAGTGAAATAAAACAAACTAACAAACAAAAAAACCCTACTTGTTAATTTTCCATAGTGTGTAAATATCTCAAATGTTATTCCAACAACCAGAACCTGTTGAATTAAAGTATTTGTTTATTTAGTGTGTGTGTGTGGGGGGGGGGGGGGAATAAAGCACCCTTAATGTATGTATTTTAAAAGTTAATTGTATTAAAATAAATTCAAATATTTACTTGGTAACTTTTTCAATGAAATAAGTGTTTTAAGACATGAGTGTTCCTTAGCAAGCACTAACCTTGCATTGCTTAAACTTAAGGTAAAGCTATGAGTACACTGGAAGTTGTTAACGTATTAATTTTATTCTGTCCAAGGAGCTGTGCATTAGATATTGATTAGAGGTTAAAGGTGGATCCAGTATCCATGGATCCTGCTCTCTGCACCTCCCTCTGCATCCATTATCTTTGTTTCGCTTCTTTACCCTGGCGCCAAACAAGCCTGTGTCTTCCTTTTACTGCATGCTAGACCAGGAACTTGAAAGGTAGGCAGCCCACCAACATGCTACAGGGACAGATGGTAACAGGAAGCAGGAACTGTCCTGCTTCTGTAAATGTTCTGTGTTCCCTTAATGTACTGCCTGCCTGCCTGCCTTTCATTTTCATCTTTTAATGTTCAATAAAAGGAAGACACAGACTTGGTTGGCACCAGGGTAAAGATGCTAAACAAAAGTAATAGGCATAGGAGAGCCTTGGAATAATTCTCTGAATAGGGTCCTCTTTGATCTGCAGTTTCTGTATTAATGGGGGTTGGGGAATGCATCCCCTATGGATATTTGGAGGAGGGGCTGAACTTTCCTTAAAACAAGTGAATCATTACTTTGAGACTGCTCCATTTGATCAGTATTACATTCATTCATTGTGTTAACTACTTAATGTAATGAAAAAATGCTTATTTATCCATCTCCCCCTCCCCCTCCCAGTAGAAGTATAGCAGTGGAAAATGCTGGTTGTAATATTATATCGGTATAACTCATATTTTGCAGTCCCACTTAAATCACTAATCCTCAACTTTATATCACTTAGGCAGGGCTACAGCATAGAGTCTGTGAGGAACCTACAATTGCAGGGATGGGACACTATGAACATGGCTGGCCTATTAAGCTCAGAATGGAATATTTTGGGTCTTACAAACAATACATCAGTATGAACATAAGAACAGCCCCGCTGGATCAGGCCATAGGCCCATCTAGTCCAGCTTCCTGTATCTCACAGTGGCCCACCAAATGCCCCAGGGAGCACACCAGATAACAAGAGACTTGCGTCCTGGTGCCCTCCCTTGCATCTGGCATTCTGACATAGCCCATTTCTAAAATCAGGAGGTCCCCTGGTTCTGGTGTTATGTGAGAGTGTAAAGAGCATCTCTCTATCCTCTCTGTCCACCCCCTGCATAATTTTGTATGTCTCAATCATGTACCCCCTCAGGCGTCTCTTTTCTAGGCTGAAGAGCCCCAAACACCGTAGTCTTTCCTCATAAGGAAGGTGCCCCAGTCCAGTAATCATCTTAGTCGCTCTCTTTTGCACCTTTTCCATTTCCACTATGTCCTTTTTGAGATGCGGCGACCAGTACTGGACACAATATTCCAGGTGTGGCCTTACCATAGATTTGTACAACAGCATTATAAAATTAGCTGTTTTGTTCTCAATACCTTTTCTAATGATCCCAATTGGCCTTCTTCACTGCTGCCGCACATTGGGTCGACACTTTCATCGACCTGTCCACCACCACCCCAAGATCTCTCTCCTGATCTGTCACAGACAGCTGAGAACCCATCAGCCTATATCTAAAGTTTTGATTTTTTGCCCCAATATGCATGACCTTACACTTACTTACATTGAAGGGCATCTGCCATTTTGCTGCCCATTCTGCCAGTTTGGAGAGATCCTTCTGGAGCTCCTCACAATCATGTCTAGTCTTCACCACTCGGAAAAGTTTGATGTCGTCTGCAAACTTTGCCACCTCACTGCTCAACCCTGTCTCCAGGTCGTTTATGAAGAGGTTGTAAAGCTCCGGTCCCAGGACAGATCCTTGGGGCACACCACTTTTCACCTCTCTCCATTGTGAAAATTGCCCATTGACACCCACTCTCTGTTTCCTGGTCTTCAACCAGGTCTCAATCCAGGAGACGATCTCCCTCTAATTCCCTGACTGTGTAGTTTTTTCAGTAGCCTTTGGTGAAGGACCATGCCGAACGCCTTCTGAAAGTTCAGATATATTATGTCCACGGGTTCTCCCGCATCCACATGCCTGTTGACCTTTTCAAAGCATATTCTTTTTTGTTATTATCAATTTCTCACTAATAAAAGCAATTAAAAGAACAAAGAATAAGGCCAACAATAGCAGGAATTTATTTTCTCATGACACATTTTCTTTATAAAACATTTTTTACATTAATAGCTTAAGATGTTCTGATTGTGCACATATATTTCCCTCAACAAATATTACATTTGCTCCACAAACAAAACACCCACTGAAATCAATATGGTGCAGAAATAAAACAGCAGCAATAGTGAAGAAAATTATATTTCTCCACATGCTATTATGAATTATTTTCATTTAAAACAGAACCTAAACAAAGGAGAAGTTTTACAAATTTGAGGATTGTTTTTCCAAAGTATTTTGTTTTGATTGGCTATGAAAAAAAATCAAAATTCTTGCGGCTCCATTTTTGATAACTAAAGGTGGCACCTACTGAGTAACAGTTCCATGACCAGAAGTTCTCTCTGAGAAAGGAATAGTATTCCCTTCACACAGTGTGCTCATGATGGGAATGCTCCATCCATTCTCAGAGGAAGTTTCTTTTCATGGAAGCCTTACTCTGCATGCCACTCTAATTACTTAACATTTCTATTTCACCCTTTTGTCCATAATGAGCTCTCAGGGGGCTCTGTTATTCATAGATCATGCAGAGTATCTTTATATGGAACATATAGACACATTCAAATACATTTACTGCTGTGGCAGCATCCCACCAACTATGAAGTCAATGCCCATAAAGCAGAAGTAGCAATAAAAACAAACAGCACAAGGTGTATTTACTCAGAGATATATTTTGCCTTCTGTGTACCAGTTCAAGCCAGTATCTTTCATGTACTTTCTCAAATAGTTTACAAGTAAGACTTCCCAGTTCCAATTTATTAAGTGAAAAATAGACTGGATTAGGAATTAGGAAAGAATTAGGAAAGAATTTCATGCTTAACCCCTTTGCGACACTTTTTTTTTTTGCTGACCGAAAATAGAGGCCTTCATGTTCTTACATGGTAAATACTTTATTTCTTTTAATTTCCTTCAAGTCATGCAGGAGAAACACACCTAAACACATTTAACTTGGTACCTGCAAGGAAATGGAGAGAAAATGGCCAGACCAGTAACTAGAGAGGAAATTGCCAAACCAGTAACATTAAATCAACTGACGGCAAAAGGCCACAGATACGATACATATTGTGCGTGAGCAAATTCAGCTAGGACCAGTTTGAACCCCTTCTTTGGTTTCTGAACAATTTAGTAAACTTTTGCGTAACATCACCCTCATCTCCACTTTCTTCTCAGCATCAAATTCTATACTTGCGCCAACAGCCATTACACTGGGTCCCTGTAAACAACTGTTTCCCCCCATGTATGCATGATATAGATGTTTTCAAAAGCACTGCCAGTAACACACTGTGGTCAACTAGAACTTTAAAACAGGAGAAGAGGATGTGCTTGCCACAGTCAATACTATTTGGGAAAAGACCAGATTGAAAACTTCATCGTTCAGTCCAGCAAAATTCCAGGAAATTGAAGCTGGAGAAATGGTGCTTGTGTTGGTTTATATGTAAATCCAGAGTATAGCTAGTATTATATTCAGGTGAACTAGATGTTCTTTATTGCCTGCCTTTTTTAGATTTTCTGCTAACAGCCCATTCTAAAGAGGCACATTCCACTGATGTCAAAATGACTTACTCTCAAGTATAAATTTAGGACTGAAATGAAATCATTCTATTTTGTCAAATGCTGTTGCCAACTAACTATATCCCATTGAAAAGTAGCAGGTAAGAGACTGAGCTGCAAATCAGGATTCACCAATTCTAATCTCGCCTCTGCCATGATCTCACTACAGGTGTGCATCACTTAGCATCGTTCCAATCAACAACAGCGGCTGCTTCCCCTCTCTAACTCCCACACACCTTGCTTTCTGTGGTGGTTGCCTTTTCTTCCTCCTGTTCACTTAAACCAGGGATATACAAACCCCAGCCTGGGGGCCATTTGCAGCTCTCAGGGACCCCCAATCCAGCCCGTGGAGAGTCTCCAGTCTCCAATGAGCCCCTGAACCTCAGGATACTTGCTGGAGCCTGTTCTGGCCCAATGCAATTGCTCTCAGTGTGAGGGTGACTGTGATATTGCATTCAGGGGAATGTCCATTCATCACTACTCTTATCTTCCCTTTGACTTTGGCATTAAATGTACTGTACCACATTTAAGTCAATAAGGAATTTATATAATCAATTTTACTTAACCTTTAAGAAAGAGTCCTCTAATGTAATAATGCTTCTTATTTAAGAAACATTTTTTCAAGTATCTCCAAGAAGAACTAGGATCAAATATAGACAGGTCAGCCACTGGCACTGAGTGTTATCATTGGTTATAGGGCAGGCAAACCAAAGAGAACATGAGTCAGTATTGTGGTGCAACACTTATCTAACAGATCATCAGCTAGCAAAGCTGCAAACCTAACTGCTGCCATCTGGAAATACATTGTATTGAAAGCAATGTGTTGTGTTTCCAGTATTTAGGGTTGTGGTACTATAATAGTAAGATATGCTTTACTGCTCTCTAGAATGGTCAGTTCATAGAGAAAATATGCAATCCACCAATGCTGCAGCAGAAGAAAGAGGATCATGGTTGATGTAAAAAGCACAAAAAGAAAATTTAAAAAGTTGCCTACAATAATTTATTACTTTATTGATGTTACCAACACATTTTGACTCATTCCTTCTCAAGGGACCTTCTCCAACCCATAAAACACCAAAAAAAACTAAAAACAAAGATATTAAAAACCATACTATATGTGTTAAAAGTAAAACATATACAAAACAGTTCACTATACAGGCAGGAATAAATTAAAATTATGTAACTCCAGTATTTGTTCTAAAGAAAGGAGAATGTTTTGTAATTGACTCAAGCCTATGCAATGAACTGTTCTGTTGTACCACTGTATAAGCACACCACTGAAGAAACTACCAAGGTTTGCCGAGCCACTGTGTCCTGTTCTCATGAGTAGTGACTGTTTCTTGGAACAAAGAACTAACCTAGCTTTGCAAATCTGAAGTGACATCAAGGCCCCAGGTATTGGTTGCACGTAAGGTAATTACATGAAACTTTGCACGTCAGGAGAAACAGGTTGAATCACTGCTTTAACACATAGTTCAACAACTGCTACAACAACCCAGCACGGTAGACCAACAGCATAAAAGACACAGATATGCAAACCCCGCTTCCCCCAAACTCAACACTGTTTGTGCTTAGGGTTTGACTGTGGTTTAGGTTCAAGACAACTATGAGACTTTAGATTAGACAAGGGCTTCTCAAACTAGGGCGTCACGACATCACAGCCTGAGGGCCCTGGCCTCTGCTCCCTTAAGGGGCGGGGCAGAGGTAGGCAGTGACGTAATCCCCAGGACCACGTCGCTAAGGTGGCGTGCAGGAACTGGCATTTACTTACCAGCTCCTGCAGCAGCTTTCCAGGGGTGCGGGGAGCCCTGCGTGACCCTCCGCACGGCTCCCCAGTCTTCAAAAAGTGAAAGTGGAGCAATCACACTCCACTTCCGGTTTTGCAGAGGCGGGATGCAATTGCTCCACTTTCACTTTCTAAGCTTCAGGAGCCCTGCAGAAGGTAAGTAAATGCCAATCCTTGCAGCCCCCTTAGTGATGCAATCCTGGGGATTGCATTGCTGCCTGTCCCCCACCCCACAAGGATTTACTGCAGCTCAAAGTCTCCCAGAGGGTTTGAGAACTGCTGGATTAGACCTTGGTTCCAGTTCACTGAGGGGAGAAAAACCCTTCTCTGAATTTTGAGGAGTTCAGGTTCAATGTGACTCCCTGATTTTAAGTATTGTTATGTAACAGAGATAAAAACAAAAACAAAAAAGTTCCCAAGCAACAGAGTTAGCAACAGTAACTGTTTTGTTAAGATGCTTTTTTATCACTCCTTATCACTTTTTTATCCTTATCACTCACACACTGAGGATAAGGACAAGAATAAATGTACAAAAGTGACATAAAACCACCATTTGCTACAGATGTGGAATACAAAATCCATGTAGCTTTCCATATGCATTAACACAACCATGTTTTCCACACAATAAGCCAAGTACCTTATTCACCTCTTAACCTAGGGCTTTGGAGCCGGGGGGGGGGGGGGGTGGTGGTGGTGGTGGTTTGAAAATACGGTTGGAAAACTTGTGTAGAGTTCAGTATCAGTGTGGTTCAAGTCCTTAGAGGAGGCAAGATGACAACCTGGGGGGGTCTCTCAGCGAAGTCCACAAGAGCTCCCCTCCTTGCCTTTTGCTTTAAAGAGCATCTTTCTTGATTGTACTGAGTAAGAGCAAAAACAGCTTTTGCTTGATTTTTTTGCTCTGTGAATATGGTTGGAATCTCCGGGGAGAGGACACGGGGGGAGCTTGCATCCCTCTTCATATCTCAAAAATTATGCTGCAATCCTGAGCACACTTAGAGGCATGCAGGTCCAAGTAAGCTCAAGAGACCTCCATGGCTGCAAGCATGCTTTAGACTACACCCCAAACAGCTACTGAAAGATGGCCCAGTAAATGAACACAGTAAACAAAAAGCAAGTGAAACGTTCTGTCACAGGACCAGAAAGTGTGCGGCCCTTCAAAGGGCAAACCCTGAGGTGGAAACTCCTACCCCCTTCAGTAAACCGGTACTGTTGGGATACATGAAGAACCAAGAAGTCTGCAGAGGAACAGTTGAAAGTGCCATCAGACGGATTAGCACCATTTTTTTTTTTTAATTACAGTCAAGTCAACTGACTGTAATTTAAAAAAAAAAAATCAGGATTGGAATGAGTGTGTGACTGCAAGTCCCATGTGGGTTGGAAGTCATGGATGTGCCATAATATATTATGGATATATTTTCACAGGTAAAACAGCATGTCTCTTCTGGGCCTGAGACAACATGCCATTCTACCACACGTTTGGAATAACTTCTAAAAAAACACTAGTCATCATAACTAATAAGAATTTAATAAGAATTATAGTTACAATGGATCTTGAAATCAAATTTTTTTTACAAGCAAGTCTTTAAAAATAGCTTTGTCAAAGTTATGAAATTATTCTTTTCAAAATATAATTTACTGATGTTCAGAATAAAAGAATGATCAGCATAGTACAAACATTTTACTATTCTAAAAATAAAACACAGACATCTAACAGAACAGTGAAGGTAAATATCAAAAAAGCCACAAAAACATAAATATAACTGCATTAGGGGAATGTAAGCAATAAAAGTAACTGCCATGTGGGAATTCAAACTCTGTTTTCTCTTTCACATCTCTTAATGCCTCTGTAAAAGTTATAGCAAATTAGACATCTCTAGCCTGAAGAAGCATTAATGTACTAGTGACAGTCTGCTCTGCAGTCCAAATTGTACTCTCTGTACAAGTTTTAGTGTAGTCTTGATCAAATGCATTTCTTTTATTGGCCGTAACATAAGTAGTTTCATTACCACTTAAATCTATAACCATGATAAAAATCTAGATGATAAAAGCAGAAGAAAACAGCTCAGCCAAATGAAAAATGAATACTATTTGTTGGCCTATTGGTGCCTTCTGCTTTCAGGTACAAATTGGTAAACTGCGTTGAATTTAGTAACGCACCACTTGGTTAGCTAAGTATGACCATTCCTTAGATAGGTCATTCTGTTTTACCATGCAAAGCATCACTTCAAGTATCCAGAATTCTACACTAACACAATGACTAGACAATACCTAAAATGTGGATGCATTCCAGAACAGCAACAGATATTTAAAAACTCTGTGGCATTAACAAATCTCAGCCCTCATGCTGCTGGTTCCCCACTCAAGCGAGCAGCTCCTTCTTTGCTTACCTTTTAAAAAAAGAAGAGAAAAAGCTTGAACAAAATTACACAATGCAAAATATAGTTTAGCCCTAGGCTCCACTATCCTAATTCAACAGTTATACCAGGAGAAAAATAAACTATCATCTACAAAGCATGACAAAGGGGAGATTATTGTCATTACTTTCACCTGTAGCTCTATGCATCACTCAGAATCAGCCAAGTCAAAAATTATTATGTGCATATCCACCAGGTCAGGGTTGTACTGTGTGGGGCATGGAAAAAAGGAGAAATAAAGTTGTTAAACAAATTATATGATACAAACCTACCAGACAGCACAGCAACAGTACAGAATGAAAGGAACTTTGTTTTAACCCAAGCGACTTAAAAGATGCCCTATTATTCCCTCTCCTCAATTTATTAAACACCTCTGATTAGGATACTGAGCCATCCCTTCCTTCAATAATGCTCTTTTCTATACTTTTTCAATCTCTTATACATTTTTGATAGGGTTAATCATAAAGAAAGGCACTCCTGGATCAGGCCAAAGGTCCATCTAGCCTAGCATCTCATTTACCATAGTGGCCCACCAGCTGCCTCTTGGAAACCACCAGCAGGAGAGAAAGCATGCTTCTCTCTCACTATTGCTCCCCCACAACTGGGACCAAGACGCATACTGCTGCTGAATCTGGAAGAAGTGCACAGAAGGCATGACCAGCAGCCACCTGTTCATGTCTTTTGCCCAAGCCATTTTCCTTTAAAGCCATCTCAGCTAGAAGATACAACCACATCTGGTGGCAAAAATTCCACAGAATAATTATGCACTGCATGAAGTACCTCCTTTTGTCTATCCTAAATGACACTGACCCAGCCAGTGTCACTGAGTGACCCCTGTTCTCATACTGTGAGAGAGGGAGGAAACCTTCACCATCCCCACACCATACATAATTTTATGTATCAATATGTCCTCCCTTTATTTTCCTTTTCCCTCCCCCCCAAAAAAAGTACTCAAATTTGGGAGTCCTTCCATATAAGGAAGGTGCTCCAAGCCTCCGATCACTTGGTGGTTGCCCTCTTTTGCAGAACTTGTGTCTTCTCCAGCACTTCACACAAAGGAGGTTTCTTTGATCCTTTTGATACTAGTTGTGACAAGAGGTAATTCCTCTACACCTGAAACTTCATGATCCCTAGGATCAACTTTTTTTGATACAGGCACTAACAGAGAATGAACAATGACCTACACATGTAGCTGAAATACTTTTCTGAGGAGAAAGATGTGGCAATGAGGACTGGCATATTATTATTTCTCAAGGGCTGTATCAAGCAGACAGGGAAATAATCTACTGCAAAATCATAGGTATCTTTTTAAATTCACACTGGAAAGTATTTTTCCTGTTTTGCTACATAGTAACAGAAAACACACAGCATTGTGCAAGAGAGTACTGAATGAAGAAAGCAGAGAGAGAACTGCAAATGAGAACAGGACCTCGCCAGCTCCCAGCATGATCCAAGAAAACTTCAGGAAGGGCTCTAGCATACTGACAAATTAGTTCAGCAAGGTGCCAAGTGACAGAAGCAAATTTAAAGATAGCATGTGGGTCAGGGCTGGATACAAGACATCATGGTGTAGCTGCTTCGACACACAGGGCAAATTAACAAATAAATCTAATTAACTGTTTTCTTGCCTAGCAATTTAAAATTTGCTTACTACTTTAAAAGGTAAATTTCATCATTTGTTTTAATTGTTGGTAGATGACTCAGTAAGAAAAAAATCTCAGTCAATTGTTCAAGGATAAATGATTCCAAATCAAGGTTCAATTGCTTCTAAGAGATTAAAGAAATTATTGAACTTCACATGCATTTTTAAACTGAAATAACATAACAACCAATCTTTCCCTCTGCATACAAAAAAAGCAAGCACTAGTAAGGAAATGAAATACTACTCCAACCTTTTGGATTAACAATAATTACTGAAATGTTACAGTAATGCTTACTGAAATATTTATCAACAGAAAAACAGCAACTTTGTTTTCTACGAAAGTACCAATGGCAACAAACATTAAAGGTAAGAAGTACTGCATGTGGAAAAAAAACAAATTTCCCTAACAATCTTTAGATATATTTTCTTTTCATTTGTATGGCAAACTAATCTTCATGAATTGCTATCAAATTGGTTTAATATACACAATTATCTTAGATACTTGCCTACATGGTGAGAAATTTCTACCAATAATATAAAGCATAGATCATCTTGTCTTATCTGTGGGTCACTCAAGACTAAGGCTGTTCAGGTGTGTCTTGGCAGCC
This sequence comes from Tiliqua scincoides, assembly GCF_035046505.1. Lineage (NCBI taxonomy): Eukaryota > Metazoa > Chordata > Lepidosauria > Squamata > Scincidae > Tiliqua > Tiliqua scincoides. The sequence continues at coordinate 32,543,263 of NC_089824.1, forward strand.
TGGAGAAGCCAGGAAGAGCTTTAATTTTGCCTCCAGAAGATCTGCGATCTGAGGAATATTTTGCATGATTGCAGACAGCTTACAAACGTGCAGCTTTGTTTACATTTATTGGAATCTCCACTATAGTCTTCTGAGCATGCTCATTAACTCCAAGTCCAGAAGTGCCTCTTAAAATGACAGAGAAAAAGTTGTGTGGCAGCAAAGGAAGCAGGGTGTTCCTGGAGTTTTGTTTTAAAAAGCAATACAATGCAGTGTTCAATTCTGTTGCTTTAAGGGGGGATAGCATACAGTACTACATAAGCACCTTGTTTTTGTCATCAAAAACAGTGGCATGGATCAGATTTTTCCCCCTTTCAATCAGGCTCCAGGGCAAACTACAGCTCCTCTTCACAAGCACCATTCCCCAAGTTTTACCCCACACTTATTCAAGGGTCATGGAACATTCCATGATTTTTGGCTGAAAACCTGCCCACGTCTTATCTGCAAGATAATCTTATAGGCAAATGTCTGCCAGTGGTCAACTGCTAGTACACTATGACAACACCCTCAATAATCACAGGTGGCATTCGTCTCCCACCCACCCTCACATGGCAGACCACTGTGAGCAAGGAGAGCAAGAGCAAGGAGACTATTCAGATGGGATACACAAGGCTGTAGCTGAGGGGACATGCAGAAATTGGGAACTCCCTCTTTGTAAAGTAGAAGAACCTTCTGCTCATGCAAGAAGTCATTGTCTCTACATACATATTTATCTTTCATCTATTACTCACAGGATAAAGAAGTATTGCAGTAATCATGTAAAACTTCAGAATTTGTTACCAAAATTAATCTATTTGCAGTTTCTTCATAGCTGACATTTATGTGAAGACATGCCAAGAAGGCTAAAATGTCTGATTTTCCAGGTGTAAGTACCCATTCCGATGAATGCTACCAATTATGTAAATTCAGAATACGGAATTTCTTTGCAACCAAGACCCATGTGTAACAACAAACAGCTTATTCAAGCTAGTTCAGAAGAACTTGTGAAAGCTGAAGAACATGTGAAAGGTGAAAGTTGTGTGCATACTGCTGCGTTAGCATTATTAGGTAGCATATCTGGCTAGACTGCAGAAACCTCTCATATTGCCAATTAGATGCTTGGTGGTCAAGAGGAAAGAAGGATACTTTCAGCCCATTCAATTCGGGTCACTCAGAGCCACAAAAGCAGACTGTTACAATGAGCAAATTATGTCACACTGCTATGAAAGACTAACTTAAAATATGAGGGGCTAACATTAAAAAAAATGAGTGAAATTTAAATGAAATTATTTACTACAAGTTCAATCACTCATGGATTCACCATTCTAATGTGGAAACCTTTTGATGTGTGAAACAATTCCTCTTCTCAAGATCAACAAAGCGATTCTCAAAGTAAAATGATCACTATGCTTAACTTTTTGTACTGATATAATAAAAACTGAAATACACTGGTGACAGTACTACTATGAAATGCTGAGAAAGTTATACTGTATAACTTCGATACCATTAAAACAAAAATCCTTTAAGATACTAAGGCTGTGATCTAATTATGTTACATACTTGGGAGTAAGCTCCAATAAACTCAGTGACGCTAACTCCAGTACACATACACAGAATGAAGTTGCAATAATAAACTTACTCATTCTAATAGGTGCAAATTATTAGTGATATAGCACAATGTTGAATGTACATACTTGCAAGTAAGTCCCACTGAGCAATGTAGTTTACTTCCAGCTAAGTTTAGGTTTGCATAAACATTACATAAACAACCAACATTCAATGCAGAGGCACTGAGATGCTTTTCTGTGAATTGCAGTCTGTATCAACTTGAAAGCACAGTGCTCTTATTGAACAAAAGGCTCTCATCGGTCAGCACTTTGATGAGCCCAGCTCTTAACTAAGCAGATTCATTTCTAGTAAAGTTTCTGGTAATAGTAATAGTAATAGTAAAGTTTGACTCCTCACGCAACAGTGGTTAAAAATCCTTGTAAAGCAGCATTAACTAGTTGGTTTTCCCTTGGAGAGAACTGAACTTTGAAATTGTATTACAATTAATATGCCACCTTTTAACATTATTATGGTTACACTACTCAATATAAAACATTCCTGATTTACATCCTGCAAATCTAGTACTTCAGTTAATACAAAACGCAGTAACTTACTCAACTCACACACAGTACTGATATTTCCAGATTTCCAAACTTCCAATCATTGCCTATAACAAAACTGAGCTTTCAGCAGCATTAAACGGAATAAGCACTGACATGTGAGGACTTATAAACCCACCCTATGTACATTTTCTCAGAAGTAAGCCTCACTGTGTTCAATGTGGCTCCCAGGTAAGTGTGTACTGGACACAGACTGACACATTATAATTAATGCTGCAAACCTAAGCATACTTACAGCTCAATCCTATACAGATTACACATGCCTAACTCTGCATAAGATCAGGCTGTAAGTAAGACCTCCTGAAATAAAGGGATTACCTTCTGAATAAGCATATCTTCAGACTCTATGTCTCTCTCTGACAGGTATTTCAGCACACTGCCTACTCCCATCAAAACTGGAACTTTCCACAACTGTAAAATCTCGAGTATTGAAAATATATCTATATTCTTTTTGTATATTATATTCAACAATTACAGTCAGAATTCAGGATTTCAAGGAAACAGAACTTCACTAATGCAAGTGCCTGGAATAAATATTTACAGTTTGGGATTTTTCTTCCTAAAGGCTTTATGTGAAGAAAAATATGTTCTTCTGTCCCCACTTGCATCAAAAACTTTTAGCAATCAACTCAATACCAAAGTGTGCAAATGGCATACGATCAGTGGCATTCTCTAAAATCACTGATGCAGCACATATGCATTATCCTGTGGAACAAGGAAGGTTTCTGTTTGGTGAAGCATCTTAAAAATAACAAGCTTGAAATTTTTTTAGTAATAACTGTGGCTAAACATGAAGGATTCTAAAGCCATGCCTAATTGACTGAGGGTACAATCCTATGTATACTTTCCTGGGAGTAAGCCTCATTGACTAGAATGGGACTTACTTCTGAGTAGACAAGTATAGGATTGGGCTGAGAGTCTCAGCATTTTGAAATAACACTTTTCAAAATATGGATTCATCCACAGTGACAGTAACTATTCCAACAAACCACCGCAACCAGTCTTCACTAAAATTTTGAATACGTGTTCCACTGGAAATGGTGGGACGAAATTTCCAGTAATTGTGTTTAGGACTTACTCTTTTAATTCCTTCAGTTTTTATTCACAATGTATATCACACAGTATTTACAACACACTGTACAATATCTTCGTATATTAGAATGTCACTTGACCAGCCTGATCCTATTCATAAGGCATAGTAGAATCCCGTGTTTTCTTAAAATTAAGCCCCAGAGTTCATCAGGACTTTCTTCCAGGTAAATGTATACATAGGACTGAAGTCTTCAACACATAACTTTGAAATTAAGTTACATAAAAAAATGGGACTTGGTTATCCAGATATATTTACATTTCAGGAATTAATCCAACATTCAAGGGCAACTATCAAACATATGAATTAAAGCTGCAATACCCTGATCACTTTTTCTAGAACAGTCTTGCTGGGTCAGTTGCAAGAGGATTGCAATCTTCTGTTACATTTCCTTGGTAATTTATTGCATGCCTCTGGCAAAAGTAACTGTGACTACAGTCTATGTTTTTTTACACAACATCACTCAATTGATTTAAAACTTAGTCCTCCACATATCCAACAATGTTAGCACTCAATGCAGGTGATGTATACACAAACTTTTTCAGCATTATATAATGCACTTTCAAACTAATTCAAACTGCAGAGATGTAAATCTTATGTTTGAAGTGGCTGTTTTCCAAATCCATTAGTATTAAGTAATGCAATTTTGCATCTGGTTTGAAAAACATGAAAATATACCATTGCACACTTGTTGTGTCTGAATGCGTTAAACAAGCCATAATTCCCCTAAGACTGCCTATGTACTCTAAACACTACCATCTTAAAGCATTAAGCATACTAAACAACACATATACAAGCTCCTAATACACAGTATATTTTAAATAAATAAAATAACTGTTCCAGTTCTGGCAACCCATCCAAGAACACATCTCTACTAAAAAGCTTCAATAGGAGAGACAATACACCATAACCCTATCCTTTTCAATTATAATCTGTTCAGACCCGATTAAGCAATTAAGAGCAATAATTACAAAATAACGCATTTCTTCTCCATTCATGAACCACCATTAAAAATGACTGTATTTCCTAAACACTGGCAACCAGTAACACTAGCAGAAAACTCTAATGAAAACAGAAATCAACTATTTGCTGATGCCAAAATCTTCATCCTATGATCAAGAACTGACAGGAAGGGGACAATTCATTCTCCGGTCTATGCTAAGGAGAAGGGTAGAAGTTGGGAATAAGTAGAAAAGGTTTGGGTGCTGTGTGTGTGCAGTTGGAAACCTCTTTGGTTGGAAAGCTCATAAGGCAAGGAGCTTCAAAGGAATGCTGCTGTTACCACAGCTGCTCAGACACCTAGTGGGCAATGACAAAACCCCAACATCTTTCTTTTCTTACTCAAAACAATCCAGTTCTTCGCACTATCAATTCCTTATCCCCCATTACAGGGTCCTTGCCTATAAAACATGACTCACGCATTCTGTTCAGGCGAGCTCTCTTTACATACACATACCATGACGCTTCTAACCTGTGCACAATTAGAACACTGCTTTGCATCCATTCAAACAGCAAGAGAACATCTAGCTTCATCTTCATTTCATCACTTACATCACTGCTGCTAAGGCTCAAGAGATCTTATTTGGAAAAAAAAAATCTCATAATGTAATTTACAAAGAGTGGAAATGCCTACAAGGAGCTGAAGTACCTGCACTGGGGAGATGTTCAGTTGTTCACTTCATCTTCGGTTGACAAGGAAACCAAACCGCACTTCATTCTCCGGGAAAACCTTCCTCTGCCATCATTTGAAACGTACTTATTTGCCTATATGTGTTTATCTATCAACATTATGATAATCATCATAAAATTATCTCCGTAAAAGAATAAAAAAGGGAAATATTGGCAAGGAATTATCTTTGGCTCTTTTTTTTTTTTTTTTTTGCAGTATAGCATTTTGGGTGGGGGGAGTATATAAAAATGATCAACAGTACCAAGCTGCAAGAAAAGTTTCACATTATAAACGGGCATCAAAAACAGAAAAAGAAGAAAAACCGCCGACTGCACCAAGTGCCCAAAAAGGAAACAAAACCAAAAATAAAAAACAAAAACCATTTAACAAAATTAATATCTTGCTCAGTGGCTTGCACCAGTATTGCAAGATCACAAACTCTTTGTAAACATTGCTGTAAAATGCATTTTCAAATATCATATATATAGAGATATACAAAAAGACTAAAAAGCAAAACAACATCATCAAAAATTTCTGCAAAAGAGAGTTAAGCAACATGCCCATTGTTTAAAAAAAATATGCATCAATCACATTGCTTTTTTTTTTTTTGCCACAACAAAACCAGTTGCATATGTATAAATAGGTATGATTTAAATGCATTTACGTTATTGCTGGACTAGCAAATCTATTTCTCTCTCTCTTTCTCTCTCTCTTTCTCTCTCTTATTTTCCTCTCAGGGCTCCCAGTGACTTCCAGTTCCAGCAACACCTTTTGCTCCCAGTTTAGTAAATCATCGCATGCTAAGAAAAAAAGAAAAAAATAAGAACTGGTCATCAGAAAAAAAGGATCAAATCCATGGAAACAAAAGAGGTTGAAAAACAAAAAAGCAGCAAAAACAGAAAAAAAGGAAGAAAAAAACAGGACCAAAAGGAGGACAAGATGTCAGTGGAAAGGTACTCACCAGGCGGGAGTAAAAGGAAGGAACAAAAATGCGAGTTACTATAAAATACAGTATGGCGGTAGAAGGAGGAATGAGGCGCCTGGGGGTCCCCTCTTTAGCCTCTGCCTGAGGCAGCTGCCACGTGATGCGGGGCCAGGCAGGCAGGTAGGGGGCAAGGAGCAGGCGGGGACAGGGGTGAGCCCCACAGGAGAGGAGCAGCCCAGCCCGCCCGGCTCTCTCACAACGGCTCAGCGGCTGCAAGAGCGAGCGCCAGCGGCAGCGGCAGCTGCAACAGCGGCGGCGGCCACGAAGAGACTGAAGCGAGCGAGCAGCAGCCAGACAAGCAGGTGCCCCACGCGCCACACGCACGCGCGTCGGTGTGCGCGCGCGCAGCTCTTCTTTCCCCCCCCTTCCCTCCAGCCCGCCGCGCGCTGAGGAAGAGGGAGCGAGAGAAAGGGGGGGAGGTGAGGCGGTTAGGAAAAAGCCGTCGGGGGGAGCGCGTCTCCACGTGCGCGCGGGAGAGGCGCACGCCCCCACTCTGCCTGAGGGGAGTTTGGAGTCCTCGTGGGGGGGGGGAGGTGAGGCGGTTGGGAAGAGTGCGCGCGGGGGGGGAGGCGCACATCCCCCCCCTCTGCCTGAGGGGAGTTCGGGGTCTTCGTGGGGAGACTGAGGCGGTTGGGGAAAAGCCGTTGGGAAGATTGGAAGGGTGCGCGCGCAGGGGGAGGGGGCGCATCTCCAGGTGCGCGCGGGAGAGACGCACGCCCTCTGTGCCTCTCTCTGTCTGAGGGGAGTTTGAGGTCCTTGTGAGGGGGGCTGAGAGGCGAGCCACCGCTTCGCGCGTGGGCGGCGGTACTTTTTGAAGGACTCCGGTGGGGAGGCTCTGCGTCCCCACCCATCCCACGTCCCTGACTCAGTCCCATTGCAGTCAGTGGGGCTTACTCCCAGGAAAGCGAGGATAGGATTTTAGCCTTGGGGTGACCAGATGCAGAGGGGGACAGAGCGCTGAGACCTTCAGCCATTGTGTAGAAGAAGGAATTGGGCAGGTGCAGCTCAACATGGAAGGGTTGGAAAAGCTGCACCTGCTCAAAGCCCCTCTTTGTAGGTGTAGGAACGCTGCATCTGGTCACCCCAGCTTTAGTAGTTGGGAGGGTAGCTTAGATAGGCTGGATGTTGCAGGGCTGCCTCAACACCCACTGACTCCTTGCAACTGAACTTGCTAAAAAGGCATGCAAAGGTATGCATGGAGACCAGCATTGCAACTGCATCTCCTGTGGGAAATGTTTTAAAAATGAACGTTCTGGTGTTCAGAGACCTGACTGGGGAGATCATTCTCTGGGATGCCTAATGCCCAATCCTGTCCAGCTTTCCTGTGCTGATGCAGCGCTGAAGTAAGGGAACAAACATTCACTTACCTATGAGGCCTCCACGATTGTTTCCCCACCACAAGATGCAGTATGCACACTGTTGGCACAGCTGCATTGGTGCTGGAAAGTTGGATAGGACTGGACCCTCAAGAACATAAGAAGAGCCCTGCTGGATCAGGCCAAAGGCCCATTACTCCTGCTTTGAGCTTCCAGCTTTCAAACTCTCCGGGAGTTTGAAAACCTCTGTAAGTCCTGTGGAGGGGCAGTGGGGGGAAGCTCAGGGGGCTGCAGGGGCTTGGCTACACTTACCAAAGTCTCCTGTGGCCTCCTGGGGGTGCGGGGAGCCTTGTACAACTGTCTGCAGGGCTCCCCAAAGCTGTGAAAGTGCAGCAATCGTGCTCCACTTCCACTTTAGCTGAAGTGGAGTGCAATTACTCCACTTTCATTTTTAAAGCAGCGGGGAGCCCTGTAGACAGTCACACAAGGCTCCCCGCACTCCCGGGAGGCTGCAGCAGGCTCTGCTAAGTGCAGCCAAGCCCCTGCAGCCCCCTGAGTGGCGTGATCTTGGAGATCACATTACTCCCTCCTTGCTGTCCCCGCCCCTTAAGGGGGCAGAGGCCAGGGCCCACAGGCTGGGGTATCGCAACACCCCAGTTTGAAAAACCCTTTCAGAGATAGCCTACTTCTAGAACCAAGAGGTTGCATTTACCCATCATGGCTTGTAACCTCTGATGGCCTTTTACTCCATAAATCTGTCCAGTCCCAGGTGCACAGAAGTGAACTCTGTGTATACGCAGAGTAATTCTCACCTACTATTATAATCCATAGTCCAGAGTTTATATCAAAAATAGGTACTATGGATAAAATTTATTTAAAAGGGGGGGGGGGTCAAGTTGTGCTTGAATTTTGCAGGACCTCATTTTTCAATAAGGACTATTATAGAAACTTTCACCTGCCTATGCAGTCCCCCAGAATCTCTCTTCAGTTTTCTGGAACTGAGTTTGAAAATAGTATATAGATGTGTAAGGGGGTTTCTCTGAAGATATGCAACAGGATCCTGCAGCTGTGCTGCACTAGAGCTAGAACTAAGGTCAGTGTCAGGGCAGCTGCTAATAGGATTATGGCTATGATCCCAGACAAATTTACAAGAAGCAAGTCTCATTGGTCCTAATCAAGGTATTACCCGACCTTGGCTTCTGAACTCAGTGAGTAAGACAGTTTCCAATTATGTATGTTAAATTGCACTTCTAGGAACACTTCCTTAAAAATAAGTTCTGTTAAAGTCAAGGGTGTCTGCAGCTGCATATACATAGTGAACTTACCTGGGATTAAGTCCCATTGAAATAAATGGAGTAGTGCCGTCTGAGTAGCAATTCATAGGATTCAACTGGAAGTCAGTGTGTTGATGATCAAGGTGCCAGTTTATTTGTTAATTTGCAAGATACTCCATTGATAAACATTTTATAATACCTTTTTTCGCTAGAGTTATAATAGACATGAAAAATTCCAACTGCTTCAGAGTACAGGATTCCATTCAATAATGTTACTCTCTGACACAATCAACTGCTATGCCATTGAACAATGGATTGATTGCATCATTCTGCTTTGTTCTTCATGTCTTCCAATGCAAGGCCTCCTCTATGTAAATTATTCAGTTCCATTTTGTTTATTTGCTTCCATGCAGATAAGCACTTCACAAACTTTTTAGTTTAATTAAACCCTTTCCCTTCAATTCCTCATTCCCCTCAATTTTTAATCCCTGAGAAATGATGGTACACTATAGCAGCTTCAGCTTTCTACTCCATGCTGCCTAATGCTTTCTTTATGATTGGAGTTCAAAATGCATAATAAAAATAGCTATTTTGCTCTTTTTGTGGATTTGTTATGGCTTTTTGCACTGCTCCCAGCTGCTCTCTTATCAACCAAATTTGGAAATCAACAGCAGGGTTGTACATTTCATAATAAATCTGCATGCATTAAACGAAGAATACCAAGGTATCCGTACAGATACGTAAACCCCCCAGAAATCAGCAAATGATTTATACTGAAAACAGCAGAATGACTTTAATAACTGTGCAGTGTTCTACATATAGATGACAAAAAAAGAAAAACTCTAATCTACATTATGCAATGAATGTGGCAATCTGTTAAATGCCTCTCTCCCACTCTTGTTAGCATCAAGCAGTGCATGCAAGAATATGCATGTATAATTAAATATTCAAAACCATGATCGTGTGGTCACCTTTTAAATACATTAATAACTTGTCAGTAGGAGAATATACTCATTTTTTAAAAAATTCAATCAATAGCTGGCATTTGCATTCAGGATTATATCATTATTTGAACCACTTCCATTACTTTTCATGTTATTAATTTAATCAATAGTATAGCATGAGAAATTTAAGATACGTGGATCCTGTTTTTATGCTTTGAAAATAATACATACAAACATGAAATGCGATGTATTTTCAAGAATAGGACACATTCATGTGTCTTGGCCTTGTAACCGTCTAGGAGGAATATTTTGGATTATTTCAGATATCAATTTTACATCATTTTCACATATGGATTTAGCCACATTCTGGGTCTATTATGATCAATAGAAGTTTTGACACTAATTTTGGAGTAACATGTTCCAGAAGAGAATCTGTTGCAGCAGAAACAACAAAAACTCACTTTAAAGACTAATTTATTTCAGAAAAAGGTTTTGTGGCTTAAAGTCTATTTCATTCGATGCATAAAATGTTGTTCTCTGTTGGCAGACATATACGATGGGATGGGATAGGATTTGTGTACACACACACACCCTCCCTTTCCAACTGAAGATAACAATGGATCTGATGAAGCAGGGTGAACGGCCACCTGTCAGGGATGCAATAGCAGTGCATCCAGTGTGGAAGGTGTTGGACTAGAAGATGTCCAAGGATCTTTCCAATTCTAATGTTCCATGATTCTGTGACTCTTGTCTGCGAAAGCATGTATGGGTCAGTCTTGGTCAGTCTTTAAGTGCTACAAGGCTCTTGACTATACTTTCTGTTAGGAGCATAGTTGCACTCTTAACACGGCAATCTTTCAGTTGGTTTACTCTGCATACATCCACCTCTACACAGCTAGAACAATTTGTTTAGCACAGCAACAAACAGGTGGGATGTTTATTTAAACTATATGCTGTTTTTTCAACACAGAGCATAAAACATAAAAGTAATCAGTCTTAATACTTCTGAAAAGCTAACTAAAAAAAAACACATCTCCAGTGGGACAGCAAGGATCATATGGGCCTCTGTTAGAAGGGAGTTCCAGGGTGTTGTGGCTACCATCAAGAAGGCCCTGTTAAGGTTAATCTAGCATCCGATACACTGGATTTTTAGCAGGACCTTGTTAGGTGATATCAAGTGTAGGGACAGGAAAGGGGATTTTAATATGTAGATGACATCTATCCTGCCATAGAAAACCAATGTACTATTTGTCTCGCTAGACCATCATAATTGTGCAGGGAGATGCCTGACAGACTAAATCACTGAACATGAGACCATAGAGCGGGATGTAAAACGTAAGGTCCATGGGCTGGGAGACACAGAAGGAGGCTTCAGAAGACAAGGAATGCTGTGGGAGAGGGGGCAGACCAAAAGGAGTGACAGAGGGAGACACTGCTGAGGCACTAGGATAGGCCAATTATGCAGGCCACCGTTTCAGTACTGCCACTTCTGCTAAGGCATCACTTTGCAGACCATCTCTCAATTGCTGAACCTCAGCAGAAGCAGCATGACTGAAAAAGCAGATCCCACGTGATGATTGGGATCTTCCAGCATAATTGGGCTGTCCCATATCTTGAAAATATGATCAAGATTTGCATATTTTCTTCCATTTGCAAGTAATTAGTTCCTATGTGAGAAAATGCTTATTTCTGGTCAACATCTGCTTAATGGCATCACTTCCTGCTTAATGTTATCACTTCCTGCCTTTGGCAGGCACCATGAATATTATTCAGCACACTGCTTTAAACAAATCTGACACCCGTCCCACAGAGAATGAGGGCAGTGATGGCAAAGTATCCAGGAGTGCCCAATATAAATAACTGCCAAACAACTCTGTTGTTCCAGTTTCTTCTGGTGCAGCTGCATCTCTGTATTCCATGGCTAGGCACCTGAACAGAGTCTCATGATTATTAAGAGGTGTGTTGTTCCCAGCCGCGCTTTCAGCCTTTCTGAAATTGCATCTCTAGTTGCTGCACTGTAACTGGGAGAAAACACTGTGTGTATAGATCTGTACTTAGCGCTTTTAGAATCCCATTGTTCAAGACTGATTTAATGGCCTGGAGACATCACTCTGTATTGTTCCACAGGACAGCAAGGTTTAGAAATTACAGCAGAACTTTTCATTTCTCAGACTGACCAAGATGGTGAGAGCTGAAGAAATGAACTCGCACATCTGACGGTTTGATCCAGCAGGAAGAGAGTTTTGTGCTGATCCGGTAGAAATGATGAAAAGGATGGTTCTTTGATATTCATGTTTCATAAGCTGAAGTAAACAGTGTTCAAGCAGTACTGTTGGCTGATTGTCTAGCAAGAACACTGCACAGCACAGGTCATAAGGCACTGAGCAGCTGGCTGAGAGGGATAATGTTGCCTTAAGACCTGAAGGAATGAGTCTATTGGTCACTGAACATTGCTGGCTTTCAGTTTCTTAAAATATAATTCTCATATGCACTTAAGTAGATGATAGGTAATACAACTTCTGCATGAATATACATGTGAGTCCTTGTGAAAATATGCAGCAAAGTGTATGTTTATTCTACATTTAAATCTGCATCCTTTTCACTCACAGCAAACCTTCTGTTTCCAGCAGCACAATACTATCCTTGAGTTATGCTGGCGTATCTCCACATACTTCAGTGCAAGAACAGCCCCACCAGTGTAGATGTACTTCCGCTGATGGATGCACCACAGAAGCCAGCACAATGTTGGAAGAACACCACACTGATGTAGTTTAGATGTAGGCACAACTTGGGGACCAATCCTATCCAACTTTCTAGCTCTGATGCAGCCATACCAACGGTTGTGCATTACATCCTGTAGTGGGAATACAGTCACAGAGG